>NC_080842.1:21350509-22600866 GCF_030435755.1 Ochotona princeps
ATGCTATAAGTAGAAACTGGGTCCCAGAGACAGCATGTGATTTGCTCCAAAAAGTCCTAAGTGGTAGACTTGGTGGGGGATCTGTATGAGGCTAAAACCAATAGCTATTCCATCCTACTGTGCTGACTAAGCAGTTGCAATGGACATAATAACGTAATATATAAGCTTCCTGCTCAAGAATGAAATTTAAAAATACAGCTACTGTAGTGGCTAAAGTCCTCGCCTTGTCTGTGCACCAGGATCCCATGTGGGAGCTTGTTCTAATCCTGGTAGCCTCCCTTCCCATCCAGCTCCCTGCTGTGGCCTGGGAAAGCCATTGAGGACGGCCCAAAGTTTTGGAACCCTGCACACACGTGGGAGACCTGGAAGAAGCTCCTGCCTTCCGGTTCAGATTGGCTCAGCTCCAGCTGTTGCAGCTGCTTGGGGAGTGAACCATTGGATGGACAATCTTCCTCTCTTTATCTCCTCTCTGTATATGTGCCTTTCAAATAAAAATAATTTTTAAAAAATACAGCTACTTAAAAGAGACAAATCAAGAGCCCAGCAGGTTAAGCTGTCATCTGTGACACTGGCATTACATTTTTGGACGTGAGTTCAAGTCCCAGCTGCTGAATTACAAATCCAGTTCCCTACTAATGCAGCTATGAGGACAGTACATGCGTCAAGTGCTGGGATGCCTGCTACTCACATGGAACCCCAAGTAGAATTCTTAGCTCCTGGCTTTGATGTGTCACATCTGGAGAGCTAATCAGTGTATGTAAAGAAATCTCTCTCTCTCTCAATTACCGCTGAAATAGTACATAAATCTCAGTGAAAGACAAGTCATAATGGTGCACAAAAAATACACAAAGGCATTAATAATGTAATAGATTATGGAAAAGTCTCAAGAAAATAGCAGAGGTAATAAGATTTTTACTGGAGGAAATAATATGAAGCTATACTCCAAAGCAACAACAACAACCAAAAAAACCCAAATATGGCACCTCTCTCAATTCTGGAGTAAATCAATATCATGAACAAAGGGACACGAGGATTATCACAGGATGCTTTCTTAAAATGTTATATTATTTTTTATAAAGTTGTCCCTCCTTTCTATGTCATCTGAGTGCCTAGTAGACATGATTTTCAACTGCAGAGAGAAGACTGTGGCATGTTCTTGGGAAACCGAGACCAGGACGAGCCCCCAGTGGCAGTACTAGATCCTTAGGGAAAAAGGCAAATACTGATTGTTCATGGTGAAAAAGAAAGAAAGAAAGAAAGAGAGAGAGAGAGAGAGAGAGAGAGAGAGAGAGAAAGAAAGAAAGAAAGAAAGAAAACAATAAAGGTGAGAGAAAGGAAGGAAGAAAACAAAAAGAAAGAGCAAAAGTTTCATCCCAGACAGAGGCCCTACTTGCTTTGCAACATGGAAGTCTCCAGACTGCCTGCACGTTCCTAGAATAAATACCAGGTGGTGACAACAATCAGGATGAAGGGGTCATTCCTACAATGTTAGAAATATTCCCCAGAATTGGCTTTCAGTTTTCCGCATTTTACAAGAATCATCCTAAGCTGAAAATGATTCCCTGCAGAAGTTGCACCCCTCTCCTTCAGCGGTGTTTCCTTCCTGGCAAGGGTATCAAGACTCATTGTGTGATCTGTATCTTAGCTACTACAATGTGTAGAAGTGAAATTGCCATGATGAGATTTGATTATTGTTTACAACCCCTGTCAATACTCTTGAAAAACAGAAGCATTTTTACTCACTACTTAGTTTTTTTCCAGTGGAGGATCAAGTTTGTGATTATAAAGTAAATTTAGAGTATCATTGTAAAAGGCAAAGACAAATAAGTAAAGGAAGAAGGAAAATGGAAGGAATTTGGAGAGGGAGGGAAGGTATAATTGAAAGTATCATTATATTCTTAAAACCAGGAAGGCAAGGAGAATCAAGATGGCAGAATAAAGACATATTTAAACGGACTTATAATCATTAGTTAGTGTGAAACAGTGAGAGCAGATTGCAAGAAATAAGAGAAGACAGGCTGATGCTAAGGGGAACTTGGAGACTAAAGGACATGGAGAAGCAGAGGAGATAATGGAGTGATGTTGCAATAACCAGATACCCCAGCAGCAGTCAGCGACCAATGTTCCAAGCTTCATCAGCAGCCAGGTAGGAAGGGGAGTTCAACAGGAGCTCAGGAGGTGAACACAGGCAAAGAACTTCCTATCCGACTGATTTGTGTGATCCAACCAGGACCAAAGACAGAACAGCAGACCCCAGGCAGGCGGTACAGGAACAGGGTAGATCTCAGAGCCCATACCTCCACCAATGCCACATGGGCACCATTTTGTGTAGTGATGCAAAGGCTGTGGGACTGGAAGGACAACAGCAAATTGCGCATGCACTAAACTGAGAGTAAACTCATTTCCAGTTCAGTGCATTGCAATGGTCCCACAGAGAAGCAGTACTGATGTGACATCCTACAGGTTTGACCCGAAATATGTATGGGTAGCCCCCAGACCTAATGACCAGCAGATCCAGAACTCCACCAGTGGCACATAAGGCACCATTTTGTACAGTAGGCAAAGGCTTTGTGACTGCAGGAACAGTCAGTTACACGTGCACCTAACTGGAAGAAAAATCACTTTCAGCTCAGTGCATTGCACTGGTCCTACAGGGAAAATAGCACCAATTTTGGCATCCTATGGGTACCATCCAAAATAGGTCCAGGTGATCCTCAGACCTAATGGCCAGCAGGTTCCAGTAAGATCAGAACCACCAACAACCTAGTTATGTATGACACCTAATGTCTCCCTAGTCCTGGTAAACGCTCAAACTGGAAGTGGGAGAAAGGTTGTATAGACAGTGGTGCAACCACAGCACAGGATCGCAGGAGGTAGAGAGTGGTGAGCCGGGAGCTGGGGCTTCAGAGACCATGGTAGAAGCCTAACACAAGAGCCTAGGCATGAAACTAGCTGGAGGGAGTGGCAAAAGTGACCACAAACAAAGAACTTGGTACCAATCACAATAAGTAAAATCGAACCTTAGACTTCTGGGTGACACAGAAAGCTACATTAAGGGGAAGAATCTGCTAACCAGAAATGCAACGACCAACAGCAAATGAAACCATTAAATATATCTTAACAATAAGATGCTGGACTCTCTGCCATTGTCCAGGCCCACAATGCCAGGATAGACTTAAATAGCAAAATGACGGGCTTATGACTGTTTATGAAGGAGTATACTATTGTAATAATATAGGGGATATCAGTTAGAGAGGAGAGAATCTGGGGAGAGAGTAAGGGAAGTCCCAGAGCCTATGGAACTGTATCATAAAATAATTAAAAATAAATAAATTTAAAAGTAGGAAGGCAAACTCAGGTTTTCCCTGATCTGTGACAACTATAATGAAAAGTAGTTGTGGAAAAGAATCTATATGAGCAAAATTGGTGTTTTGTGATTTGATAACTCTTTACTGCATTTGTGTATACTCTTGAGGAAGAGTGCTTCTTTTTCTATTTACTTGTTCTATTTATTTGTTGAATTTGTATCGAATGAAGGGCTAGGCGTGTGATTTTTGATGTGAACTAAAAATATGTCATTGTCAATCAATTTTAAAAATTGAGGAAGGAGAGTGGGAACAGGGCCGGAAGGACGGTGGAGTGGGAAGTGTTACTATGTCCCTGTTTCTGTTCTATGAGATAGGTGAAATTTGCTCACCTTATATAAACAAAATAATGTAAAGGGCTACATGAAATGTGTTGCCTTTACAAAAATTATTAAATAGTAAAATAAAACAAAACAAGACAGTCAATCTGTGTGGTCCAGGCGAAGGGCTGTGCTTAATTCCCACCGGGGTTAGCTAAGGTTTTGTGCTGATTGATGTCTCCGAGGGAGTTAACCTTAAAAAGAACGTCTAACAAATGATTTTCATGATTATTTACTTCTCTTTGTGTGAGACTCACCCTCTCCCACTGTCTAGCTTCATATCTTTTAGGGACACTTCAACTTTCATGTGTTTCCTTATCATCCCATTCAAATGGGAGGCCTTTTGGAGAAATCAGGGCTTCCAAGCAGCTGAGGAAAAACAACATAAGCCACATAATCTAACAAGATTTCTAAATCAGAATGTGCTTGTGCAACTGCGAAAACCAATCAGTGTGCTAGGGAAAGAAACTCTATGAAAGACACTCAAAAGAGACCACCAGAACAACTGAATCCAGAAGAAACAGGCAAGTTATCACAGAAAATATTTCTGAAGTATGTAATCAAGGGGCTGGTGTCGTGGTGTCATGAATTAAGCCAAAGCCTGTTGTTGCAACATCCCCTAAGGATACCAGTTGAAGTCCCAGCTGCTTCACTTCTAATTAAGCTTCCTGAGTACTTACCTGGGAAACGGGCAGAAAATGGATCAAACATTTGGCCACCTGCACCCACCTGGAAAACCGGGATGGAGCCTCTGGGTCCTGGCTTCGACCTGACTCATTCTGGCAGATGCAGTTATTTGGGAACTGAACCAATGGATGGAAGATTTCTCTCTGTCTCTTCCCCTTTGTTTGTAATCATATCTTTCAAATACATAAAAATGAATCTTTAAAAAAGGGTACATAATTCAAAAACTAACAAGAGCATTTCACATATGAAAATGATTATTTAAGCATTTGATGTGCTTTCAAATCATCAGATGATGTGCTTTTTGTAAAAAAATTATAAAAGATAAAAATTAAATAGAAAGAATAATTCAAAATCACAAAAACTCAATCTGAAATTATATTTTTAAGTATTCACTGAAAAAAAAGTATTCCCAAGATAATCTGGAGAAATTATCATGGTCTTTCAGTATTATGCTATAAAACATGAAAGAATAATATCTTTAACAAGAAAAATTATATCTAGGACAGACTGAAGAATGATAGAATGATTATATATTGTATTAAGTTATTAGGGTTTGAGATTCCTCTCTAATAGAAGCTAATATTATCTCAAAATAAGAACTTGGAAACAACCTGGGGCACACTGTTTAACCCCAGTTAAAGGTACTAGCTGTTCAACTTCCAGTGCAGTTCCTGGTTATTAGCCATACGAAAGCATCAGAAAATGATTCAAATGGTTGGGCCCCTCTACCAATGTGCGAGACTCAGTTAAGCCATTTGGGTCATGAAACAGTGGATGTAAGATCTCTCACTTCCTCTCTGTAATTCTCCTTTCAAATAAACATATACTTAGGAGGGATGATTTAATCAGTAAAGCAAGAGACATTTATGTAAATTATTTTAAAAACACAAAAATGAAAACTAAATTCATGACTATTTCTACTAATAAGTCTGGCAATAAGAACAATGATAATAAAGGCCAGGCCTGGAGACTGAGAGACAAGCGAAGAGGCAGTGTGACGCATTGTGTTCCTTCTCATCACAACAGAGGGCCTGAAGGTGAACAGATACTATATACATTGGCCAAATTAGAGAACGAAAGAGACAACATAATTGTTTCCATTGTAAAACCAGCTACCATAAAATGTAAAAACTACTAATACTCTGATCTCTAAAGAGCGTGACTGATAGCAAAAGGAAATTATTGTTTACTCTTGCATAACCTTGTATTCTTTTTACCATGTGCATTATACACATTCAAAGGAACTCCATCCCACTGATAAGTGAATGAAATAATATAGCATTTACAGAAAGGAGAGGTAACCTATTATATTGTTAAAATTCAGCAAAATAAACTTCTCAATTGTGTGTAAGTACCTTCATTATGCTTAAGATAATATACAATTTTTTACAAATTGTAGGTTCATGGCAACTCCGCATCAAGAAATTCTATTGGAGCAATTTTCTTTTAAAGATTTATTTATTTTGGTGAGCCTGCACAATGGCTCAACTGGTTAACCCTCTGTATGCAGTTCCAGCATCCCATATTGGAGCCAATTTGTGTCCCAGCTGCTCCACTTCCCATCTACTCCCAGCCTGTAGCCTGGGGAAGCAGTGGAAGATGACCTAAAGCCTTGAGACCCAGCACCTGCTTGAAAGACCAGGAAGAAGCTCCTAGATCCTGGCTTAGAACTGACTCAGCTCCAGTGTTGTAGCCATTTGCAGAGTGAACCAGCGGATGGAAGATCTTTCTCTTTGTTTCTCTTTCTCACTGTAAATCTGCCTTTCCAGTAAAATAAATAAATAAATATTTAAAAATAAGTAAATATTACAGGGTTAATAATGACATGTCCTGGTTTTTAAGCTGGAAGTAACACTCACTTTTAAAAATATGATTTATTAATATATATATGATTTATTTATTTTTATGAGGAAAATGGATTTTTTTACAGAGAAAGTAGGTCTTCCATCTGATAATGGTCTCCTCAAATGATTGTAACAGCCAGAGCTGAGCTGATCTAAAACCAGGAGCCAGGAGCTTCTTCCTATTCTCCCACATGGGTGCAGAGGTCCAAGGACTTGTGCTATCCTGTGTTGTTTTCCCAGTCTATAGGCATGGACTGGAGTAGAACAGCAGCCAAGACACAAACTGGTGCCCATAAGGAATGCAGGCAGCACAGGGCGAAGAATCAGTCTGCACACTGGCCCTGGAGCCATATTTTTTAAGAGCTCAGATGATCATTAGCATTCTTTGGCAAGATAATGCTGTTTCATTCATAATGTTTAATGAATTATATTATGGGTTAAACTTTGATATGTTCTGGGAAATCAAAACATTCATGTGATTTGCTTTATTGTGACATTTGCTTTATTGCAGTATTTGGCATCAAACTTATTATGTTTCCATGGTATGCATCATCTGTATATATATGTGCATGTATAAATTTTATTTGTATTTATGAAGGTACATATTTGTATGTGCACACGCACTCACACAGAACAAGAGAAAGGAAGGGAGGAAGGCATCAGAGGAGAGCCCTCTGAGTGGGGGGACACTAAAAAATGTATAAACCTCACTCAGGAGAGAGTGTGCTTGGGAGAAAGCACGGGCTCCCCTTGGCACTTGACCCATCCACCCGAGACAGAAACAAGGTTGGCTGCAATACAACAGGGTTGTCAACGGCCCTCCATTTAAAAAAATAGAGGTAATTTATTCATACTAAATTTGAAATTTCCTGGATGTGAGTATTAGTGTCAAATAAGTAAATTTCAAAGCACTTTAATGGAAATCATAAATTACTTTTACATGCTGACTAATGTAGCTACTCCAATACACCATATGTTATAGATTTCAAGGATTTGGCTTGCTGACATTTTCTTCAGGGAAAAGCTAGATTAAAATGTATACCTTATTTTTTAAATGTGAATGTTTGTTTGGACTTTTGTTTAAAATGAAATAACAAAAGGTCATTTTGAAAATTCAGTTTAAGCTGTCAGATTGTGAGGTTTAAGCTAAAATGAATCACACCCAAATTCCTTAGAAAAGCATTTTTTCTTTTCAAAGCATGTGAATGCAATTTACTTTTGGTTGAACACATTTCTCATCTTTTATTAAAAACAAAGGAGATCTATAATCTGGTGACTACAAGTAACTGTTTTGTTTTTTGATTTGTTTCCTCCCCATGGATTTTTTTTACAAAGATTTGATGATATTTTGGTCAAAATATAGTCAATAATGTTCTCATCAAAAAATTGAAGAGAGGCATACAATAGATTTGGCTTTATTTCCCCTTACATGCAACTAAAGGTCACTGATCGAAGAAAAAAAAAAGCTATCCCTGACGAATTTTTTTTTTTTTTACTCAAGCTAGTCAATGTTTTCACCTGTGGAATCTGTTAGTATTTAAGCATTAGTCTTAGAAAACATGCTGGATAAGAACTGTGCATTCAGTGTACTAAGCAAGCAGTTCTGAGCCACTACGATGTGAGTATCACAGTAGGGACAGCCACGAACCTGCAGCAGCCCGAGGTCATGCTGTAACTTACAACATGTAAATCCTCCATTACCCTAACATATGTTCCCTGGCAGATGGATGGAAAAGCTGTCATCAGCCTCTGTTATCACAGGGACATGCTGTCTAATAATTCACTGATTGAAACACAAAGCAATAAAGCAGATAGAGCCAGGGTGCTGCTTAGGAGATCGGCAGACCAGGGTGCTCGTTTGGTCACAAGAACTGGGATAAAGCTGACAGCTGTGTGGAGAGCACTGTTGTGGACATACACTTGTCATTTCCAATAGTTCCACCATGTCCTTTATGAGTCGCACTTGACAGCATGCAGCAGATCGTGGTCACCGAGTAGTTTTGTAAGCCTGCTAATTCTTGGGCAATGGAATTAAGCTTAGAAAAATCAATTCTGTTCAGCTCTATATACCCTGAAAAGGTGTCTACTGCATCATGATATGAACCAGAAGCCAATGTGCAGCAGTTCTGGGAGAAAGCAAGCTATCTGTGACAGCAAGGAGAATAAATGAGGAAGAGACACAGGTGCAGCCTCCTTGGTACACAATGACAACCTTGATTTCTGGGAAACAGTGGTAGACAGGTGAGCAGAAGCCAGAGAGGGGAGTTTTGTAGGAACATGAGCCTATTGCTCAAGTTCTAAAGCTGGTGATGGTCAGCAGGTTCTTTCTCCCACTGCAGTCGATGTCATTGATATTGTCTTAGTCTGTTGCGTGCTTCTACAACAGAACACCACAAACCGAGTAGCATAATGAATAGAACTTATTAGCTCATAGCTCTGGAGACCCAAAGTCTAATAAACCAGGCATCCGGTGAAGGCTTTTTGATTACATCATGACATGGTAGGCAGTGATAGACAAAGAGAAAAACACTCCTACATGATGATATTAATTACACCCATCTGGGAAGAGCACTCATAGTCAAATTTAACTCCTAGAAGTCTTGCCTCTAAATCCTGTAACAATGCCAATCAAATCTCAGACTGAGTTTCAGCGGACACAAACTTTCAACATCTATCTCCAAAACCTCCCACTCCCCTCTCTTTCCCTCTCTTCAACAAAGAAAATCAAACTCCTTTTAATTCAGTATTTGTCACATGCTTGCTCTGTGTCTGGCAACCTACAAGGCAGTGTGAAGACACAAAATAAAAAGGACATACCTCCTCCCATAAGGAGGCTAGTCATTCTGGTTTTTTTTTTAAGATTTATTTAATTTTTATTGAAAAGTTAGATATACACAGAGGAGGAGACATGGAGAGGAAGATCTTCCTTCCACTGGTTCACACCCCAAGCAGCCACAATGGCCAGAGCAGTGCCGATACAAAGCCAGGAGTCTCTTCTGGGTCTCCCACACAGGTGCAGGATCCCAAAGGCTTTGGGTCATCCTAGACCGTTTTCCCAGGCCACAAGCAGGAAGTTGGATGGGAAGCAGGGCTACCTGGATTAGAACCGGCTGCCATATGGGATCCCAGTGTGTGCAAGGCTAGGACTTTAGCTTCTAGGCTGCCACACTGGGCCTAAGGCTAGTCATTCTTTTTTTTTTTTTTAAGATTTATTTATTTTATTGGAAAGTCAGACATACAGAGAGGAAGATCTTCCGTCCGATGATTCACTCCCCAAGTGAACCACAACGGCCGGCACTGCACTGATCCGAAGCCGGGAACCAGGAACCTCTTCCAGGTCTCCCATGTGGGTGCAGGGTCCCAAAGCATTGGGCCGTCCTCCACTGCTTTCCCAGGCCACAGGCAGGGAACTGGATGGGAAGTGGAGCTGCCGGTATTAGAACCAGCACCCATATGGGATCCCCAGTGCTCAGAAAAAGATGCCAAATACGACTGAATCAATTATTACATAATGTGTTAGAGAAAATAAAAACCTCAGCTGATCAGGAAATGCCGAGATCGTGAGCCAGGTATCAAGGGAAACATGGAACAGGAACCATACCGTGAAGCTGGAAATGGACCTGCATGGAGAGTAAGAAATACAGCTTGCAGGATCTGATTCCCACAGAAACAAGAGGAAGTACTCTGCATTGCCCAATCTATGCCTATTGGATCAAAAAGAAGATGCCATTCCTACAGATCTTGTTCCTGTAAGTGGTAGCCACTACTGTGTATGTGTCTGAGTACTGAAATGTCTACTACACCTCAGAACTGCCACAAGTGAATGCATGGGATAGTCTATTTGGCAGGTAAAAAAAGCTGAGATAGATTTTATACACACAATGAGCAATGCTGCTTACCTCCTTCAGAACTTCTGCCCGTACTGTTGATGAGCAATCAGCTACCTTTCCAGAAATCCAGAATGAAATACTTTTAGTTAATGTGAAACATAGAAAATGATTTGTTGTGGACGATGGAGCACAAGCTCCATAAGAAAGAGAACTAAATAAAATCATTTTATGATAAGCATGGGCTTCAGTAGGAGCAAAACACATGGAAAAGCAAATATGATGACACCTCCTGCTTTAGCTACAAGTGTGCATGGATCACATCCTGTAGCTGGCACATGAGAAATTCAGTGTGCATCCTGAGATAAGCAAACAGCCAACAATCAGCCATCCTGTCTAGCTCAGGTCCACAAAACAAATGAAACCACAAGCTATCATTCCTGTAAATTACTGGCTCCATAAATAAAATGACTTTATTCTTGGTTGCTGCAATATTGGCCATAACACTTTCAGATATGAGAATTTTGTAAGAAAATGATTGCTTATTCACCATGAATAAAATATCTATCATTTGAATAGAATGAGGACACTAAACTCATGCAATGTTTAAACCTCGGAGTCATAAATTAATGGTACTAAGAAGGTTTTGATTTTATTCCATTATGGTGTTAGGAATTGGACTGAATGGAAAGTCCTTTAGGTTATTATAGGTACACCTTCAGAAAGTAATTCTCACTGGAAGATGGTTAAAAAAGCCTGGGTGGTTCCTTTTGTTTTGCCTTCTGGTTTGCGAAATTATCCTTCCACTAGAACCCTCTCCCATACCATACCTCACCTGTATCTGAGGCCAGACCCATGGGGTAGCCTATCTGGAACTTGAACCTATGGAGTTATGAGCCAAATAAAGCTCCATTTTATTTATAGGAAGCTTATTTCAAGCTTCTCATCCTAGTAACACAAAGATGACTAACAGATATCATAGTTATCTTGATCAGTATTTTTCTATTTCTCATACCTAGGAAATGGGTCATCAGGTAAGTGTATTAATGACTTAAATGAGTATCACTTTCAAACTTATAACAATAAAACTATTCATCAAGTTGACCACTTTTTAGGAATCTCGCAGAGCCGAGCAGGACAACAAAATGTCCTAAAGTCAAGGAGATGGATGCATACCAGGAGAGATGAATGCTGGTCCCAACCCATGAGATGTTTTACTCATATAGAAGAGTTCTGCTCAAATGTTGGTAAGTTGATGGAGAAAGAGGGAAAAAAATATTATAAGACATGGTGTTTGGCCAGTACCCATGGTCTATGTTAGACTGGCTCTGGCTTCTGATTTCAGTTTCTTGCTGTAACAAATCCCAGTCAGAGGAAGGCCAGGGGCCGGGTGGGGGACAGCAATGCTGGCTCTAGTTTTTGAGTTCCTACCACCTGCTTGGAAACCCTGAATTGAATTTCTGCCTCCAGACTTTCTTCCTCTGGAAGTTGCAGGTGTCTGTGGCATAGACCAGTGAATAGGAGCTCCCCATCAAAAATAAACAAACAAACAAATAAACAAATAAATAAATGCCAGCAGAAACAGAAAAATTAGTAGAACTCAACTGTCCACACTAGAAAATAATATTCCATAACAATAGAAATCTGTCTTTTGTGTTACTCTTACATCCTTGATGCCTAGAATGTACCTGATATCATCATTTGAGAATGACCAGCACTCAATACAAGTAACTGAAGAGAGGAAAGGTGAATGAACCAGGTGGAACAACCTGTGTTGGTCTGCATTCTTCTTTGATACACACCTAACTGGTCTAATGAACTTTTGCTTTTTGTCTATCAGCAAAGAAAATACATACATTAGGAAACACCCCCGTCTTGAAGTCTGAATCACTAGATCAGTCACTCAAGGACAGAGGCTCTCTGAATTCAAGTTATTATTGGGATTGCAGTGATTCTCTTGTTCTTAATTGATTTTGGGCTAATTTAAACCATGAAAGAACATCTAAAACGTGCTCTGCTAATACTTCAATAAAAGATCTTATGAGGCTGATTTAAATCACACTGTGCAGTTTTCTGTAACTTTAAGGAAATAAATTCGCTATCTTACTCTGGAAGATTATATACATTTTAAAAGATGATTTCTGGTCATTTATTCTTAAATGTTCTAGGATGAACACTTGGGTTGAATTCAGTCTGATACTTTGCAGTCAAATGCAAACTATCAAATTTTGCTGCTTTCATGACTATTAAATGTAAAAGTTGACCTTTTAAGTCCAGTGCAATAATATACATTAGAGCACTAGACAGCTCTTATGAAAAACACACATATATCTAGGTGTCAGTTCCAGGAATTCTGATTTAATTCATGTGGAGACAGATTCTGGTATGGATATTGTTAAAACCCTATTCATTAACTAAAGTGTAGTTAAGATTGTGGACCGATG
This sequence comes from Ochotona princeps, assembly GCF_030435755.1. NCBI lineage: Eukaryota > Metazoa > Chordata > Mammalia > Lagomorpha > Ochotonidae > Ochotona > Ochotona princeps. The sequence goes on from NC_080842.1 coordinate 21,362,997, forward strand.
ACCTCAGTTATCAGCTAACTAACGCTATGAAAGGCTGTAGAAATCAGACAAAATATGGATCAGGGGAGAGGGAGGAGAAGGGGGCTGCCACAGGAAAGCAAAGATGAAATGAGGGAGTTTGGGGTTGCAAAACTTGCCTGCCTATCAGAGACTGCTGATGAATCAGTCATTTTCAGAGCATTTCAGGTTACAGTTGTCCAGGGTCCTGTGAGAAAACTGGCCCTTCTCAATGGAGCTTTCTGCTCCCTTAAAACCCTGAACACACATACTTTGTACCTCTGGACTGTTAAATGGCCCAGCCCTCGTTTCTGTGTTGGTGATTGCTTCACCCACTTGCTTTAAAACGGTCTGCATGGCTGCGTGGACATGCAGTTTTGCATGGTGCTCAAGATCTTAGTGATGCAGCAGACACAGGGAAGGACATTTCATGCTGAGCATTGGGTTCTCCAACAAATTCCTCTGTCTCCTGAGCTGGGATCTCATTCAGGCTCAGGATCCTGTAGCCTTAGCCCTGTCTGATCTCATAGTTATCTCAGTCCTAACCTATCTTTACCATAAGTAAATAATTTTAAATGACCAGTACAACACCTTTCTTGTAATCTAAAGTTTAGAATTCTCATGAGAAGAATTTAGTACATAGGAAAACCAATGTTAAAACAATAACACAAAAGCAAGAACATTAACGGGTAATTGGCAAACTAGAATACTGAAATCTCTGCTTCAGTTATAATACTAGGAAAACATGAAATGTGCATCTATATTATAACAAACAGTTGCAGTGTTTGTTCCTGGTTCCTGGCCCCAAGCTGCAAAAGCCCTTAACATCATTGGATTCAGAGTCCAGAGAGCTCACTGTTACAAAAATCATATACTAGTCTCAATAGATGCAGATAAAGCATTTGATAAAATCCAACACCATTTTATGCTGAAAATTCTAAATAAGGTAGACCTAGAAGGAACATGCCACAACATAGTCAAAGCAATTTATGGAAAAAAAAAAGCAATTTATGAAAGCAATTTATGAAAAAATACTATATGGGGAAAGATTGGAAGCCTTGCCACTAATATTCAGAATGAGACAAGGATGCCCACAATTGCCACACAATTTAATGTAGTACTGGAAGCACTTGCCAGTGCTGTTAGATAACAAAAAGAAATACAGGGAATTAAAATTAGGAATGAGGAAGTCAAACTCTCTCTGTTCACAGACTGTCCCGACCTGCAGGACATGACGCTCAAACCCTGAGGGTGGACTGGGAATGCCGGGCTGCTGGCCCAAGAAACACACGGACACATGCACTTGGTGGGAAAGAGTGCTTCTCGCTCTTTATTTTTACTCCTCATATATATACCTTCTTCTCTAGAAAAGGAGGGGAAGGGGGAGTTTCCTGGGAGTAATTATCTTCACTGAAGCAGGGAAGGAACTAATCAGCTATATTGAAACAGGGGAGGAACTAATTATTTGAACAGGAACAAGGGTGGAGGTTCTATTCTGCTTGCTCTACAGAGGATGTTCTGGCCTAATATCCTGCTTGCTGTGGCCCTGCTTGCCCAAGGCAGGCTTTGCAATGCAACAGGCTGTCAGGTAGGCCAAGTCTAAGCCCATAAGTCTGTGGCTCCTAACAACAGACAATATGAAAACAAAACAAAACAAAAAAGAAACCAAAAAAGACCCTGTTAGAACTTATGTGAGAGTTTAGTAAAGTGGCAGGGTACAAAATAAATAAACAGGAAACAATGCTCCGGTGTATACAAACAACTCCAAGGCTGAAAAAGAATTAATCAGTATGGTACCCTTCAAAATAATGGAGGAGATAGTGAAATACTTTAGAATAAACCTAGCTAAAGATGTGGAAGATCTTTATGAGGAAAATTACAAAACATTAAAAAAGAAATAAAGGAAGACTTTAAAAAGTGGAGAAATAGGGCCCGGCATGATGGCCTAATGGGTAAAGTCCTCGCCTTGAACACGCCAGGATGCCATATGGGTGCCGGTTCTAATCCCGGCTGCTCCACTTTCCATCCAGCTCGCTGCTTGTGGCCTGGGAAAGCAGTGGAGGATGGCCCAAACCCTCGGCATGCTGCACCCCTGTGGGAGACCCAGAAGGGCTGCTGGCTCTTTGCTTTGGATCATCGCAGCTCTGGCCGTTGCGGTTCACTTGGGGAGTAAATCTTCGGATGGAAGATCTTCCTCTCTGTTTCTCCTCCTCTATGTATATCTGACTTTGCAATAAAAATAAAATAAATCTTTTTTTAAAAAGTGGAGAAACGTACCATGTTCCTGGATGGGCAAAATCAATATATTCAAAATGTCCATATTACCAAAAACAATATACAAATTCAATGCAATTCCAATCAAAATACCAAGAGCATTCTTCACAGAGCTAGAAAAAGGATCCAAAAGTTCATCTGGATACACAAAAGACAACAAAGAAAATGAGCCAATCCCAAAAAGTTAGGTATCATATGTTTACTCTAATATAAGATAGTGTGCACTAAAACTATACAACAGAAACAAAAGGAGAACAAATCTATGTAACCCCACAATCAAAGGATGTAACAGAGATGAGACTACCAAGAATCAAGGAAAATCATTGGAATCTGTTTCTACTAAGGAATGAAGGTAGGAATAAAGCTAGAATTAAGAGATTGTGTCGTGGTGATGCTCAGTGCTAACCTGGCTAAGGGATGTTTTGCACATCATCTCAGGGAAGGGCTCTTTCTTGTTTCAATTTGTAGTTTTATGGTGTCATCTCTAATTGTTTTTACTGTGAATTTTACATTTTCACACGTCCTAGTTATTTGTATCTTTCTCGATAAGATCTTGTGATGCGATTCATTAATCGAACATCCATAAGAGACTAATTGCTTGTCCACACCTGAGATTGTTAATGTCCCATTTATCACAGTTTATTGCTGCATCTCATGAGTAATGATGTTCTAGGGGTGTTTTTTTTAAGATTTTTTTTTTTTATTGGAAAGTCAGATATACAGAGAGGAGAAGAGACAGAGAAGAAAAACATCCACTCAGTGATTTACTCACTAAGTGGCTGCAACAGCTGGAAGCTGAGCCAATCTGAAGTCAAGAGCCAGGCGCCAGGAGCCTCTTCCGGATCTCCCACGTGGGTGCAGGCTCCCAAAGTCTTGGGCTGTCCTTGACTGCTTTCCCAGGCCACAAGCAGGGAACTGGATGCGGAGCAGGCCTGCTGGGATTAGAACCAGCAACCATATGGCATCCTGGTACATGCAAGATGAGGACTTAAGCCACTAGGCTACTGTGCTGGGTCCTTTAGCTTTTATTGTAATTTCTTTAGCACCACATGGGTCACACACTGGCACCTATTCCTACCTGAAGGTCCTTGATACTCTTTTTCACCAGTCTAGCGACCCACTGTTACTTTTGTTCCATGTTTGTTAACTTCATGTGAATGAAAGTTCACTACTTTTCTCCCCGTGGTGAACTGTGTACACTGGCTCTGTATTTTAGAGGATGCATAATAAAAGTGTAGCAGAAACTGATATGCTTAGAGGTGGAGACAGAGAGCAGTATGTCTCTATGCATACAGAACAAGGATAGACTCCCAGTAAAGTGGCTGAAGATGTCCTGACAGTAGGATGCTAGACGCTCCGACATTGTCCATACCTACATTGTTGGGAGACACTTCAGTGGCAGCATGATGGACTTAAGAATGTTCATGAAAGACAGCCATTGTAAAACTGGAGGGGAAATCAGTGGGGAGGGCAATGGGAAATCCCAGTGCCTATTAAACTGTGTCATAAAACAAAACAAAAACAAACCCTTAACATCCCAAGGGTAAAATACACAAAACAACAAAAGGAGAACAAACAAACATGTATTTTATATGCTAATAGGGAAGCTCTTGCCGGTGGTGAGGAGTTCCTCTTTCATGGTTTGATTGGCAGAAATGGCAGAATGTGCTAGTTGCCAGAAAGATCAGTCACCTGATTGGAGGGCCAGAATTTAGGCCAGCCTGACCTCCTCGCTAGAAAAGGAACCTACAACGCAAATTCTTGGCCTCAGGGCTCAGAGGATCTTTCTAGTTGATGAATGTGCATTGAGCACGGATGGATGGTAACATGCACAGAGACCAAAGCTGCGCACTCAGGATGCTCCCAAGACCTGTTCATAACATCTTTCCTTTGGCTGTTTATGCATGATTCTAACAATGAAATGGTACAGCATTTGGATGAATACCTCTATTGCTCTAGCAAATTATTGGATTTGAGAGCATTCTGGGGATCCCTGAATCTGAACCTGGCTGAACACAGTGGCATTTGAAGTAGGGACAGTCTTGTGAAAAATTTTGCCTTTAACCTGTGGAGTCTGCACTGAATCTGGATAGTGAATGCCAGGAAAAAGAATGCATTGTAGAACTCACTGGAATCAGGAAATCCAATTCAGGAAGTAGAAAATTTATATCTTTAAGCATAAAAATCCATAACATTTATTTTTACGGTTGATAGCTTTAGATAAAATTATCATTATTATAGATTATTTCTTTCCAAAATAAAAGAGCAAACATTTATGTATTTCTTTCTGAATCAAAAGTACATTAATTTATGCATGGGTTTATGAAATGAAAGAAATAAATTTCTTGAATATTTATGAGCTATTTATCTTACTAACATGTAAGACCATTTTGAAAAACCATTTGTTTTAAATACTTTACTCAGTTTTATTTTTCATTTTCTTTTAATTAAGCATTTGAAAAGCGGTACTTTAGCATTCAGATTTTTATTATATAAAGTTTTATTTTTCACTTTAGATGCATTTACATATTTGAAAGGCAAAGTATATATATGTGTATATATATGTATATGTGTGTGTGTGTATATATATATATATATATATATATATATATATAGAGAGAGAGAGAGAGAGAGAGAGAGAGAGAGAGAGAGAGAGAATGTTCCCTACATATAGCCACAACAGTCAGGACTGAGCAAGGCTGAAGCCAAGTGTCAGGAGCTTCCCTCGAGCCCACCAAGTAAGTGGCAGGGAGCCAAAGTTTTTAGCAGTCCAACAACTGCTTCTCAGGAGCATTCGCAGGGAGCTGCATCAGAAGTAGAGTAAAAGGCATTCGTCAGGCACTCATATGAAATGAATATAGTAAACAATTCTATGTTTATTTTAAAAATACTGTTGGAAATCTAAATAATTAATGATCTTAAACATAAGACTCTCATGCTTCTGTTTGGTGGCTTCCTTTTAAGTCTTTTTTTTTTTTTTTTTTTTTACTCTGGGTCCTACAGAAGAGACAGTTTGTACAGCAGAAAAATGTTACAAAAGCCAATGGTTTTGGAGAGGAAAGGGTTATAACACTAGGAATGAGTAAATAAAATTTCAACAATTGGTTATGGAAGAGTTACAAATGAGAAAAGAGAGAGATAGAGAAGAGATAATGGCTCAAATTTTAAGAACAAGCAAGCATAAAACCTTAAAAAAGAAAAGAATGAAAGGGTATGTTTAAAAGTACCAACTTTGGGCCATGCCCGTTAGCCTAGTGGCTAAAGTCCTCACCTTGCACATGCCAGGATCCCATATGGCTGCTGGATCTAATCCCAGCAGCCCTGCTCCCCATCCAACTCCCTGCTTGTGGCCTGGGAAAGCAATCAAGGACAGCCCAAGACTTTAGGACCCTGCACTCACGTGGGAGACCCGGCAGAGGCTCCTGGCTTCAGATTGACTCAGCTTCCAGCTGTTGCAGCCACTTGGGGAGTAAATCATTGAAGGGAAAATCTTCCTCTCTGTCTCTTTTGCTCTCTGTATATCTTATCTGACTTTCCAATAAAAATAAACCTTTTTTTTAAAGTACCAACTTTAAAAGTTTCACGTAACAAGGGCCTGCATGGTGGTATAGTGGTCTGCATCCCTGCTCGTGATACTAGTATCTCATATGGGTGCTGTTTTGAGTCCCAGCTGCTCCACTTCCCACACAAGTCCTGCCGTAGGCCTGGGAAAGGAGCAGAGGCCGGGATCAGTTCTTGTGCCCCTTCACTTTGAAACATTTCCTGGTTCCCAGCTTCAAATTGCTCCATCTCTGGCCATTATGAGTATTTTTTGGAGTGAACCAATGGGTGGGAGATCTTTCCTTATGTCTCTTCTTCTCTCTTTGAAATTTGGACTTTTCAGAAAAGATAAATGTTTAGTCATATATATATATGCATATATACATATATACATATGCACAAGTGTATATATGTATATAAAAGTTTATAAACATGTTTATAAATGTTCAGTTATATACACATACATATAAAAATATGTACACATATATGAGTAATTTCATATACTGAAACATGTTAGGTAAATATATAGATACTTTTCATACCAGCTAAGTTGCTGCTTGGGATGACTGCATCTCATGAGTGTCTGGATTAGTACCCAGCCTCCATTTTTTTTTCAATAAAAAGGTTTATTTATTTATTTATTTATTTACTTATTTATTTGAAAGGTACAGAGAGAGAGAGAGAAAGAAAAGAGAGAGAAAAGGATTTTCCATTTACTGGTTATTCTACAAATGCCAGTAACAGATATGGTCAATCCAGGCTGCTGCCAGGAACTGTAACTCCACTCACATTTGCCATATGGTGGCAAGAGTTGTGGACCTGTGTTATCTTCTGCTTCTTTTCCAGCACATCATCAGGGAGCCAGATAGGAACAAAGCTATTGAGACTCAAATTAGCACTCCGATATGGGATGGTGCCATCACAAGCTAAGTTTTAATCCACCGTGCTACCACACCAGCAGGGGTCTGCTTCTGATTTGGGCTTCTTGCTAATGTATACCCTCGGAGACAAGACGTAATGGCTGTTGTCACTGGATCTGTGCCAAACAGGTCGGTGACCTATTGAGTTCCTGGTTCCTGGCTTTAATCTGGCCAAGCACTGGCTATCATGGGCATTCAGGCAGACTCAGTAGTGGGAAATATCTTTGAGTCTGCCTTTCTTTTTGAATAAGATGAAAATGAATAAGGAAGTAAGCATTTCAATGCAAATATAAACATACATGTTATAGAGAGCACTGGAAAACTTTCAAAAAATTTGAAAACTGAGTTTCTGAAACACTTTGAAATCAGCTCTTTCCAAGTTAACACAACTCAGCTTTGAGAATAATGGGAGGGAGTATTGCATGATTTTAAAGTGTGAGCATCTTGGCTGTGTGAACCTGGGGAAGCCTCATTTCTCAGCCTGGCTAACCGTCATGTCTGGAAAAAATGAGGATATTTTCACAGTCAGGAGTGCAGATTACTGAAAATGTAAAGCAGCTAGCTCATCATTGCACCTGTAAATGACAGCTAATAGGAATAACCCAGATCTCACAGTCTTGGAAAATCAACAAGGATGTCGAGAAATGCTTAGGAAAGGAAGCCAGGTTTTTAAAAGCTTACAATATCTTGGATTTTATTTCATCTTTCCAACAATGAAAACAGCAGACAGGGTTCACTAAAAATGACTTGTTGGCTGCTTTTGAGCTGTTTTGCTCCATGCTCCTCTTAATCTGAATGATCAAGCTTCATGCTTTACCAGGATTATACAATCACTCATTGAAAATGATCCCCATTAGATAATTATCATGAACAAAAGGAAGCTCCATTTCTATGCTTTTTTCTTCTGGGAAAAATCACATTAAAATGATGTTAGGAAAGTAAAGAGAAAGTCTCGGGGTTTAATCCACGATTTCGTTCTACGTTTCCATCCATACAGTTAAAGAGCATTTACAATTATTGAATGGGATCTACATTTGAAATTAAAAAGTGATTCCAACTCTTTTCCTGGTTTGATAGTTCATAATCTATTTGTGTTTCAACTGAGTCATGAGCAAACCCATGTGAGAAGTGAGTATATATTGGTGGCTGGATTTGTATAAGAGTACTTGACAAGTATCATTCTTTTTTTAAAAAAGATTTATTCATTTTATTACAACCAGATATACACAGAGGAGGAGAGACAGAGAGGAAGATCTTCCGTCCGATGATTCACTCCCCAAGTGAGCCGCAACGGGCCGATGCGCGCCGATCCGAAGCCGGGAACCTGGAACCTCTTCCGGGTCTCCCATGTGGGTGCAGTGTCCTAATGCATTGGGCCGTCCTGGACTGCTTTCCCAGGCCACAAGCAGCGAGCTGGATGGGAAGTGGAGCTGCCGGGATTAGAACCGGTACCCATATGGGATCCCGGGGCTTTCAAGGCGAGGACTTTAGCCGCTAGGCCATGCCGCCGGGCCCAGAGAAGTATCATTCTTAAACCATCACATAATATTTTAAAAAGTTAAAGAATAGCTTCTTAAAAGAGTCACCACTCACTTCAGGTGCAATAAACACCTGGAGCAGTTATTACTGTTACTATGTGGATTGTTGCAATATAGAAGATTAAACCAACATCCCATATTGGAGGGAAGGGCAAGGTCTTGCTCCTCTACTTCCAACCCAGCTCCCTGCCAATATGTTTGATGATGGTTTAAGTACCTGGATCTCTAACACTGTGTGGGTGACACAAATGGGGTTGCTCACTTAGGGGCTTGACATGGGCTAGTCCTGCAAGTCACAGCCATTGAGTGAGTAAACCTGCATGATGGAAGATGATTTTCTTCTCTGTATTTAACTTTGTTTCTTTCTCTGTCATTATTCTTTTCAAATAAAAACAAAGAAGTCATCTATTACTTCTTAATTGTTTTTCAAAGACAAACCGAATGTTTAACACTTGCTCACAAAATCAAATTTGTGACAGTCTGTGAATATCTTAAAATTTCAAAAAGTGCTTTTTATAATGAATAGTGGTTCTCAATCCAGAAGGAATGTCAGGCTACATAAGATTGTGGAATTTAGTTTTTATGGCATTTGCCAAGTTAAGTGAATCTGAACATAAAAGTCAGTTAATATTAACTATTCTAAGAAACAAGCTGAATAAACCTGGGTTCAGAACTCCTCTTAATCACTTTGCAGTTTGTTCTCTTTGCTGTGTTCAACTGAAAACACTGCAAGCATTGGCATGGCAAAAAAAGAAGAAGAAGAAGAAGAAGAAGAAGAAGAAGAAGAAGAAGAAGAAGAAGAAGAAGAAGAAGAAGAAGCAGCTCTCTTGCCTTGACTTAATCTTTCTTAAGTGATTCCAGCAACATGATGTCACAGTTGGAGTTTTCTGGGTAATCTTCATAGAGGTGTAAAATGTATCTTCTAGGCCGGGATCAACAGCTTTGCACCTGCATTTATCTCTTAAGCTTCACAGTTGCTTTCTTTCTGTAATGAATGGAGGGAGGTATCACTTTTATCATTTTGGAAAGCAACAGCGTGAAGACTATTGGCAATCCAAGCTTACTATGCAATTTAAATTTCAAACTGCACTGCCAGAACTTTTGACGAGAATTTAATTTTATTTTCCCCAAGATATATAGTTATTTTTTAGCATCCCTACTACATCTTCTGTCTTATTTTTTATATATATGTAACAACATAGACTATGTTTACAGCAGTCAAATAGAATCCTCTATTTGAAAATTGGAATAAATTGGAAGTCCTTTGGATTTCAGTCTTTAAGAGAGATTTCTCTTGGGCGCGATGGCAGAACGTAGCAGAAGTGTCAAGTTAAATTGACATAAAAGCCTCACTATCAGTCTTGCACATCTGACCGCCTCACTTCTGGCATCTTTTGCTTCAATATTGTAACTTTCTGACTCTGTAACATATTACTCATAGTAAATCATGAAGACATAAATCAGGACTCTAGAATGGGGTGGGGAGATCAGGGACACATTCATCACATAGAACAGTATGAGCTAACGAAAGTGGGGGGAAATCAATCAGCTTTTGATTCTGTCTTCTCTATATATCACATGGTTTCTTTGGTCAACATGTGGATGTTAATGTAGAAATCTAATAGTTGCTGTGAAGATTCAATGCTATTATATCCAAGATACATGATTGGTTAATTTTTTATTGTTTCCAGAGACACTGTTATAAATTTTTATAGCAGTTAATTTTTATGACATCCATGTCATGTGGTCATTATTAGCTTCATTTTACAGGTAAGGCAAATGAGGCATAGGGACCTTAAGAAATCAGCCCGGTATCATTTGCAGATAAGATGGGAAGTAGAATCAAACTGTAGGTGGTCTGACTTCAGCACCTGGTGCTGCGTCATGGTGAAGAACGTCTCCGAGAAATGTTTGTGTATACAGCTGTATCAAAATCCGTGTGAAATGGTTTTTTTGTTTGTTTATCTTTCACTCTAGAATATTGATGTTTGCTGTTACAATTAATTCTAAACATCCTATGTTTAGCTCAATTTTAACTCCTTTTATCTCTCTCTCATTGAAGCTTCTATGCTGCCCTAGAGTAGAGGGACAGGCCAGAAAGTTCGTCAGCTCATTCCTGCTATGTTGTTCAGTGAAAGCACCTTCAGAAAAACTCACAGTTGACAAGATCTAAAGTTCAAAAGTGATGACTCTAGTTGAGAATGTTATTTCTAAGACCCTACAAAAGAGAACAAATTTTAATTCTTGTGGCAGAGATGAAGTGCTTTGAAAAAATATTGTTAGAGTCAAAGCATTTTAAGAGATTATCCAACCTACTTCTAGAGAGTTGCGGGATGGCTGAGTACTGTGACAAGACGGAGTTTGTAAACTCTGTGCACTGTAGGCTTTGTTTGTTGGATGAAACAGCACTTTGGTCCATACATACAATAAAGTGAAAAACAGGGACACAAAACTACTTGATTTCTTTAAAAACAACAACAACAACTTTGTGTTTAATATTGTTTACTTAGTTGAGAGGGATGCACTCCCATGTGGACCTCCAATTACGGTGACGAGGGTCAAATAGGGAGGAAGATGGTTGGGAAAAATGTTTTATTTTTTTTCTCCTGTGTCTGCAGTGGGGGAATGAGTGAGGAACATTCCTTGATGCCAAACTATGTCAGCGCCCAAGCATGGGAGAGTGATTTGATCACACCTTAGATATGTCAGTATAGGGAAGAGTGCTCTGAGGGTGTTACTTTAGTGTTGTCATAGTTCTGAGACACTGTCAGCTTCATGGCACCAAGGTTGAGGAAATCTTTCCCAAGACTATTGGTGGAGTGAATCCACCTTAGTGCATCTGCAGCCACAGGAACATGTTGCAAAGCTTGGACAGGAAAGTTATCCAACCTTTGCAAGGCAGTTGACATCTTCTACTGGCCTAGATAAACTGAGGTCTAGTCCTAATGCATCAACTCTAAGGTCGCACCACATAAATGGTGATTTTCTCTGTAGCTGGGGTTTGAGTCCAGTGATCTAGTTTGGGGCATCCCCCAATAAACTTCACATGGGGTGACTACAGATTTGACTCTTGTGGGGGCCAGCCAGTGCTAAATGACGTTTTGCCTGTCACTTGCACAGTATGTGCATTGCCAGCCAATACCCATACTGGTGGATGCAACAGCCTGGTCAGTTCCATACCTCACCTCCCCTGTCCCTATTCCTCACCTATCCTGGTCCTTCCCTCATACCATATGGCTGCCAACCACACTCATCAAGGGATGAATTCTTCTTTAGAGATGGCAGAAAATGAAACCTTATGCAATGGTCAGGATCATGGCACTTCTAGCATAGTTTCTACATGAGAGTTAAGTCTAGAGCGATGTGTTGTTGAAAACTTAGCCAAAACCACTCCAGCATTGTTTCTGCCTGTGGATTAAGTCTAGAGGGATATGTGGTTAAAAACAACACAACTCATCTGGGAGACAATCTTGAGGCCTTAGCTGAAAATGCTCCTTATGCATTATTTTTATTGTAGTTTGTTATTCTTCTTTGCTCATGTCCTAAAGAAATCACTGGGGCTAGGATTTTGGCACAGAGGTTGAGCAGCCGCCTGTGAGGCTGATGTCCTCTATTAGAGAACTCATTTTGGTTCTCACTGCAATGCTTATGTTCACCTCCTGCTAATTCATTGAGCAGAGCTATGGAAGACAAATTTAGGTCCCTGTCACCCATGTGGAGGGACGAGAATAAGGTGTCAGGCTTTGATCTGGCCGATCCTTGACTGTCACAGCCATTTTGGGGAATGAACTAGCAGATGGAAGGCATATATCTTTGTTTGTATTGCTTCCTCTCTTTCTGCTATACTTCCTCTCAAATAAATAAGCAAATCTTTTAAACATGACATGACAATTTTTATCACTTTCCTACCTGTGCAGAACACTATAGCGTACTTCACACACATGGTCTTCTCAGGATACAAATGACATCCTTTAATGGTGAAGCCAATGGACATTTCCCCATGTTAATTTGCCACACTTGATCCCAACTTGAACACTTTTTTGGAAACATTTGTTATTGAGCTTCTTTCTCGCCTTCCTTGGCTTTGAGGTACTCACACTCTGATGAAACAGAAGGGTTAATATACAATTAGGAAGGGCCTCTGTGAGAATGTTTACACACAAGACATCACCCCAGGAAAACAAAAACACATTGATAGTTAGGAAACACAATAGATCCTATACTCATAAGTAACCATATGAGAAACTAGGTTCTGGCATCATAGTGGAAGAAATCGTAAAGCAGCATGTTGCAATACTTAGTGCTTATCAGGTGCACATCACCTGCTTTCTTCATTCAGGTCAATTATGTTACTCAACTGCCACATCTCCCAAGTACTTACCATTGTGGTGTTTGCTAAATGGTCAGCAAACATGACTGCTATGCAAGAGAAAGAAGGAAAACAGAACAGATCCCTGTGCAAAGCTGTTTAGAAGAACTGATCAATCACTTTGTACTCCATATGCAAACTCGCGGTGCTCACACACCTTGACAGATCCCTCCCAGGAACAAGAGTCTGTATTTCTCAGTAAAATCTACTCTTACTTGCTTGTTCACCCCACTCTACTATTGTTGTAATGATTTTTCATCATTGAGGGAGCAAGACCCAAGCCCCAAATCCTGTAGCAATACCCTTGTTTTACTTTCTAGTTTTCCATGTCCACTTCAAATTGGTCGTTCTTTCTCCTGTATGGCTTAGTTTGTTCTATAAATCCAGCATACTGTTGTAGATGTCTGTAATATGCTATTCCTCAATACTTTACTTTGGCATAAAGATAATTTTGGACTGGAGATACTGGAAACAAGACATGGAAAAATTTCTCTGTCACCTTCCAGTTTGCCTAAATGGAGGACATGAATTTCCAGTCTGTGTCCCTCCTTTGCTCTGCAGCAGAAGACGCAAATGTACCAAATTCCAATTTGTCTCCCTTCCTACAATTTATCAACTCAAGAAACTCAAAATCCATTTCCTTCTTCTTGCCACTTCTTTAGTTAGTACTTTTTTGTCTTTTTAAAGATGCTGGATAAGCCAGAATGAGAGCTACTCATTTACCTGGGTATCTATCATGTACACAGACGTCTGCTTTTCTATTGTCAATCTCTCTTTTCATACAATGACTGCACGTATTATGTTTAAGTAATAGGATAATTTTTGTTTATTCCCATGGCTTCCATAATTGTCAATTTCAGGAGTTTTTAAGCAATGAAGTGTTTAGATCATCTAAAGAATCTAATGAAAATGAGGGGTCTTTTGTTGAAGAACAATAAAAAGCATGCACACTCAATTTTGTACTCAGAGAATTTACAAGACTGCCTATAGTCCAAGAAAACAAGAACAGAAACCCTTGCTGTATATATTAACATTTTGAAAATTTTTACATAAAGCTTTGCCAAGGTTTGTCTTCTGAAATTTGTTTTGTTAAAGGTTTACTTATTTTTATTGGAAAAGCAGATTTTTCACAAAGAAGGAGACATAGAGAGAATGATCTTCCATCTGCTTGTTCACTCCTAAGTTGGCCACAATGGGCAGAGTTGAACTGATCTGAAGTTAGGAATCAGGAGATTTTTCTGGGTCTCCCATGTGGGTGCAGGGTCCCAAGGCTTTGGGCAGTCCTCGACTACTTTCCCAGGCCACAAGCAGGAAGCTGTACCAAAAATGGAGCAGCTGAGATTTGAATGGGGGCTGATATAGGATGCTAGAAGGGCAAGGCTAAGGATTATCAGTCAAGCCGTTATGCCAATCCCTGTCTCCTGAACTTTAGCATGCATATTTATGATTATGAATTTTTCAGGGAGTATTGATTTAGCTATGTTCATTCATTTCCAAGTATTTTCTGCTTTTTATAACTTTTATTGCAATTGATTTATTTATGACTCAGTTGTTATCGGGAAAGTTGTTTATTTTCATGTATTTATGTATTTCCCAAATTAATGCTTAGAACCCAGTGTCTCCAAAAGTGGCGCCCTGGAATTTGGGAACCAAAAGAAGCAAGAAGGCCCTTCTCATCATTTCCTGCTTGCCTGGCCTCTACCTAGAGGGCAGAAATGTACCATAAAAAATCAGTAGGAATCTGGACAACCATCTCTTCTACATTCTTATTTGGTACCCTCACCTTATACTCATTGGTTCTCTAATCATACTTCACATTTTTCCATAAAAATACAATTTTCACTGGGCTTTTGGATCTTCATTTTTGAAAGTTCCATGTAGCACAACATACAGGTTAAAGACATATGTTTCTTTATTGCTAATCTCTCTCTGTTACGGGGATACCAGCTATGAATCTTAAAATGAGTAAGGAAATGCTAACAGTTTTAATACTTTTTCTCCCTTGAAAACTCAACATTGAGACAGAAAAAGATCATTTGAGATAAATCATTGTCATATAAGAGTTATTTACTGGAAATACATTTTTTCACCCAGAAAACAATTTCACCCAGAAAACAGGCAACACATATGTCAAAATGCAGAGTCATTCACAAATTGAAGTTTGTAAACTTTCGAGTTATAGAAAGAAATGACATTAGAGAATTTTAACTTTACAAAAATAGATAATATTTATCATATCTTGTATTTGTATTATGTGTCTTTTTGGTTTACAGAAAATTTTGGAGCATCTTCATGTTATAGTAACATGCAATACTGCAAAATAATTTTAAATGGTATAATAATGCATGTTTATGGTACTTTCTATTTAGTGCTGAGGATTTTATAATTTTCTGTGGTTCATTGAATTTGGGAATTTTACTATTTCTGCTGTGGGCTAGAAGGATATAAAGTACCTTGGAGAGAAACTGCATGAGAAAATATTACTCCCTGTAAAATGTGAAAACTTGTGTAACCTCTCAGGTGTAGCAAATACATTGAATATGGGTTAGTGTTTCCCCCAAAGAGTGGTGGAACTATGGAAACTGGAGACTGGAAATAGCCTATGATAACAATAGATGGCTATTTAATTGTTTTATGGGACTGTGAAAAATGGCTGTCTACTCTTTTTATAATGAGAAAACACACTCAAAAAGGGTTAGTTCCCTTGGCAAAGGTCCTTTGATTTCATTTACTTCTTTCTTCTTCTGAATACTCAAAATAAATAGAATGCCGAAGGTAGGAATTCAGGTTCTGTATCTCTGCTCCCTGTTGGAACAATGAAATACTGCTATTTTCACAATATAGGACTTAAGCTTTCTACATCTCTTTGGAATAGCATGGCTTTCTTAGTGCTGGTGAAAATTATAGTAGTAAAATGTTACACATAACCATGTAACTACTGCATAAAAATATTATATAGAAATTGAAAGAAATCTATAAAAATTTGAAAATATTTAAATTTAGAAGCCTAGTTAAAATAAATCAATATGAAATAATGTTTCTATAATGCAATAAGCACCATACAGTTTAAAGATCCTATTTATATTTATGATATGATATTTCCTTTAAAAAAATGAAATGAGCAATACCTAGACAAATATTAAATGTTTAAATAATCCTTAGAAGAGGTAATCTATATGAATAAAAGTGTATACCTGTCTCACACTTTGAATAATAAAATTTTCAATCCCAATTTTTTGTTTAGTTCATCTATATTTACTGATAATGAGCACACGTAAACATATATATAGTTGAGGGATGCAGTGTAATATTTCAGTGCATGCATATAACATACAATGATCAGATTAATTAGCATGTCCATCATCAGCCATTTGTCATTTGTGTTAAAAGCATTGAGAAGAATCCTATTGACTATTTTAAGACACACAGTCAGTTGCCCCCACTGTGCTGCTGGTCATTACAAGTTAGTTCTTACATACAACTGCACCCTTGTGGCTATTAACCATGTTCCCTGTCTCCTCCTCCCAGGCTCTGGCAATCCCTGCTTCTACTTCTATCAGATCAATGTTTCAAGCTTTCAACGTAAGAGGAAACATGCAGTAATTTTCTGTTTGTACTGAATTGTTCCAAATTACACAATGTCTTCAGGCTCATATGTAGTGCTACAAATGATTTTACAGTGTATTATCCCATGGTGTATATTCCTTATTCACACATATAGTAGTGGGGTACCTGGGTTGACTCTATATGCTGGTTGTTGTGAAAAATGCTGCAATTAATCAAGGAGTAGTAATCTCTTTGATATATGCCCATAGTAAGACATATGAATCACTTGGCAGTTCTATTTGCAGAATTCTGAGGAAATGTTATGCTGCGCCAATTTACCTTCCCATAAACAGTGCATGGAGTGTTCCCATTTCTGAACATCTTGGTCTGCATTGTCTTTCTGTGCATTCATTCTAACTGAGGTGTGGGTGGGTATTGGTTTCCTTTTTCTTGATGATTTCATATACCTGTTGATTACTTGTATCTTGAGACATGTCTATTCAGATCACTTGCCCAATTTTTAATTGAATTTGTTGGGAGGGGGATTGTTGGGAAATATTGTTGCAAATATTTTCTTGCATTCTATTTCTGTGAAGAAGGCATTTGATACTGCCACAAGGACACAGGGATTGTGCTGAAATCTGTAAGGTATTTTGAGTAATATGAATATTTAAAACCATTACTTCTTCAACTCACAGCCATGGGATGACATTTTACCTTTTAGTAGTCTCTCATCTACCTTGCTTCAATGTATTATGAGGTGTTTTTCAGGATTTTGTAACTGTTATTTGTAAATGCAATTGCTGTGTTGATTTCTTTTACATTTGAATTTGTTACTGGGTATTGAAATGTTACTGATTTTTGCAAGCCAACCCTGTGTCCTGCATTTTTAGTGAATTCATTTATAATGGGTTTTTTTGGCAAAGATTTTAGTTTTCCCATCTATGGGATCATGTCAACTGCTAACGGGAACAATTTGACTTCCTACTTTCCAGATTAGGTGCCCTTATGTCTTTCTCACTTAATCGCTCTGGGTTGCACTCCAAATCACTGTTGGTAAGTGTGGTAGAAGGGATTAGCTCATTGGATAGTGGCATGTGGCTTAATTTTTACGTATTTTTTGTAATTTTCATAGTTACTCTGGTTGATTACTAATTGCATTTCATCATGGCCTGAGAAAATGCAATTTTGATTTTTAAAAATCTGTTGAAGATTGCTTTGTGGCCTACTGTAGTAACTGTTCTGTAAAATGTTCCATATACTGTTTAGAATATTTTATATTCTGCACCTGTGAGAAGAAGTGTTCTTCAAATGTTAGATCGTTTGGTCTGTAGTACATTTTAACTCCTGTGTTTCTCTGCAGATTTTCTGTCCCGATAACCTGTCCATGGACAAGTGGGGTATTCAAGTCCCCAACCTCTATTATTGTGGAATCTCCTTTTATGTGTAACAGTATTTGGTTTACGTACTTGGGTAGTCCAGTGGCATACATATGCATAATTTCCAGTGGTTACATTTCTCTCTGAACTTATTCTTTTATTGTTATTTAATGTGTATCTGGAGTTTCTTGAAGACAGCATAGTTATCGCTTCAGCCAGTATTTCATCCTTTATTTGGGTCATTTAGCCCATTTACATTCAAGGTTACTATTAACAGATAACAAGCTACTTCTGATGTTCTGTTCGCTATTTTCTGGCTGTTTTGTATATCCTGGTATTTTCTTCTTCTCTTACTGTCAGCATGTGTTTTGGTGATTCTTCAATGACAAGATTTGATTCTCTTTCTCACTTAAGTATCTATTCTGTAATGTGCTACTTCTGTAGGTTTTTATGACGATAGATATTTTCCTGTTGATTCTACATGTAGGAGCCCCTGAAGCACTTCCTGTAAGGCTGACCTAGTAGTGATGATTAATTCTCTGCTTCTGTTCGTTTGAAAAAGACTTGCTAATACCTGAAGAGTAGCTTTGCTGATACAGGAGTCTTGGCTGGTATTGTTTTGTTTTAGTTTAGCTTAATTTAGTTTAGCTTTTTTTTTTCAGCACTCTGAATTTATCTCATTCTTTCCTGGCCTATAACGCTTCCGCTGATAAATCTGATAAATCTTATATGTGACTCGGCATTTTCTTCTTTTTGCTTGAAAAATTCTTTGTCTTTGGCATTTGATAAACTGATTGAAATTTGTCTTGGAGAGAATCTTTTTTAGGTTGAGTCTACTTGGGATTCTTTGAGCTTCATGGGTCTGAATATACATCATTTTAAGACTTGGGAATCTTTTCAGCCTTTATTTCATTAAATATACTTTGTTTCTTGCATTTCTCATCTCTTCCCTCTGTTACATTCCAATCAGATTTGTCTGCTTAATGGTGTCCTGTAGGTACTTTTGGCTGCTGGGCCTGTGTGCCTGTGGGAGCTTGGGCAGCTGGCACATATAGCACTTGGGTTTGCCTTTGGAGTCTTGGCGTCTGGTTGTGGACCCCTGAACACTCTTGGCAAGTGCCTTCAATATTTTCAGTTTAGTGAAAAGTATAGCTCCTTATGTAGAGCTGTTTCTATTCTTGTAACATGAACATCTGCTCTGACTGTCCCTCTTGGAAAGATGGCACCCATCGTCTCTGCAGAATGGATTGCTGCCCGTCACCCATCGTCTCTGCAGAATGGATTGCTGTAGATTGCATTCTGATGCATAGGACTGAGAAAGTGTGCTGGATAAATCAGAGGAGTGGTGAGATACACATGACACTCAACAAACCAACACAACCCCACAGAGAAGACACTGAGGTGCCCTTCCCTGTGATTCCATTGCCCTGAATGTCCTGGAGCCAAGATAAACTTCTCTTAGTAGGGAAAGGTGAGCTGGAGGCTCTGGTTGATGCCAAAGGAGACGCTCTAGATGTTCCTGAAAACTTGACCATAGTTTGGAGTTGCCTTGAGTTTATACAGTTCTATTCTCACAGAGCTGGAACTCACATTCTATTACCCCGTCCCTTGTCACCTCAGCTCTTAGAGCTCAGTGCGTCTGGCCCACTGCTAGAATGCATCTCACTACGGGATTATTAGTCATTGTATAGCTCCTATTTTGAGACTCTGCTCTATTTCATCTTGCTCACACAGGTGGCTGCAGCACCATAACCCCAACTGTTCAAAACCTACATCCAAGAGCTTCCAAATCTCCAGAGAACAGACTCATTTCACAGAAGCAAAACCTACACACAGGGACCAGAAACACATGCACATGCCTGAGTCTCTCCTAGCAGCCAGTCAGATAGTAGCCCTACCCTGCTGGTGTACATGTTGCACAGCCACGTGACACTCAATATCCATGGGTATCTGAGCCCAGCCCAGAAGCCAGCATGGCCCTACCCAGTGGGGAGTGTGACATACAACCGCTGGTCATCAGCTTCTACTGGCACCTGTATTCTGCACCATAGAGACTGCTGTCCCTAACAAAATCGCGTCAACATATCTGTGATGATAATATACCAGCAGGCTCAGCCACTGGAGGTACCATAGACATTGCTGACAAGGTCTAACGCTGAGGAAACCCACAGGAAGTGCAGTGCTGTGCCTAGTCACAATCAAAGCTCATACAGTCTCCAGAAAAATATTACAAAATTGGAAAAAAAGTTGCTACTGTATCTGCACAGATCTCTACACAGAGAAATTTTTTTAAAAAAGCAAGGAAAGATGCCACCTGCCAAGGAACACAGACATTTTTTTCAGCAGCAGATCACAAAGAAGAGAAATTAAAGAAATGTCGGAAGGGAAATTCATTATACTAGTCTTAAGCATGCGAGTTAGAAGTGAGCATGAACCAGCACTTCAAAGAAATAAAGCAGTGATTCAGAATTTGACTAATGTATTTGATTCGGGGAAAGATAGCACAGAGAAGAATCCCACAGAAGTCTTGCAAACTAAAAATCCAATGAATGAAATAAATACAATTGGGAGCTACAACAAGAGACTGAACCATTAGGAAATTTAAAAAAAGTTTCTGAAACGAAAGATAGGTGTTTCAAACTATCCCAGTCAGAGGAAAACAAAGAAAAAATAATGACAAGGAATGAAGAAATAAAGGAACAATGAAAGGGGATGTTGGCAAGGGTGAGGAAGGGAATATCATCATGTTATAATGGTATCTACAAATCGCATTGGGGAGTGGTGCGGTGCTGTAGCAAGCTAATCTTCTACCAGCAGTGCTGGTATCCCAAATAAACTCTGGTTTGTGTCCAGGCTGCTCTACCTCCCATGCAGCTCCCTGCTAATAACCTGGGAAAGAGGCAGAGGAGGACCCTCCGTCTTGGCCTTCTGTACCCACATGGTACTTCTGGCTCTTGGCTTCAGGTACCTTTAAACAACTGGAAGAGGGTCCTCCTAGACCATTCAACAGCTGAGAGAGAAAAAGCAAAAACGCAGTTACTCCCCGAGTGCATTCGAAGTAGAAAGAGTATTCTATCTTATCATCTACTTCCTTTTGTAAAAAATGGAGTGGTATCCCAACGGGTTATACAGCTTGGTTATATTATGCTGTCTGAGCATTCCTTCTGATCCTGGATGGGATGTGCACATTTTGGGAAAGTGAGTAGATCTTACGGGAATGGCATCACTTTACGGGAATACAACAGTTCCAGCTCACCTAAGCTTTGTCCAGTTACACTGTCACTTGTGTCCTTGTCATTCACACGGAAAACTCAGCTGAAATCCCAGGCTCCTAGCTTCAGGTTTGCTCAGCCTCAGTTGTAGATATTTAGCAACTTAACTATGGGATAGAAAAATATCTCTCTCCCTGTCATTTAGCTGTTCAAATAAATAAAAGTAAAAGAAATAGAGTTTTAAAAAGATAATGGAAACTAAGAAAGTCTACAACACCTATGGCATATCAAATTTCCCAAAAATGTAGCAGTGACTGTAATGCATTTCAGATCCAATGAATTTTAAATGAGTCAATAAAATTAATTTGTGGTGTAAACAGAAGTATTAATATTCATTAATATTCAAATTTTTAAAATGTTAATAAAATGAGAAATGTTGCTTCATATATCAATATATTATAAACAATAAAAAAATAATATGGCAATGAGAAATTAATCAGTTCATCTTAGAAAATAACAAAACAAGAGATTAATTTATATGGAATCTTAATTTGGGATTATTAGGGGTACAGATTCATACACTAAGACTGAACTTTTCAATAAATAATTATGGGATACGTTGAAATGAAAAACATGGGGGGAAGAAAAGAAGGAAAGATTGGACAGAAAGAATAAGAATGTGAAAAAAGGAGAGGAAAAAAGTAGAAAAGGGAAAGGGGGAAAATGTGAAATCCAGAAAGAATAGGAAAATAAAAGGAAGGATGCAGTAGAAAGAGAGAGGAAGCAAGGAAAAAAGGGAGACAGAAAAGTGGGGAGGACTGAGAGACATAGCCAGGTGTAAGGTGGAGAGAAAGCAAAAATGTGAGGAGGAAGAATGGAAGGATCTGGTGGAAGAAAAGAGAGAGAAAGGGAGAAGTCAGATTGCTGCCTAATGCTGCACACAAAAATAAATTCTAATAAACTAAAAAATAAAAATACTGTTTTGTTTTTAAGTAAGATTTGATTTTGAAGTAAGATCCTCATGCCATTAAGTTAATGATCTAAAAATTAATTGCATGACATTAATACTATTAATCAAAGCATGCGTGTGAAGTAGTAAGATGAAATTAGAAATCATATATTTGACATGCTGGCTTTGTGTTGTAGCAGGTAAAGCTGCTGCCTTCCATATGGGTGCTGGTTTGTGCACTGGCTGCTACACTTACAGTTCAGCTCCCTACTAATGGCATGGAAAAAGCAGTGCAAGATGCCGCAGATCTTTGGTGCCCACGCACAGGTAGGATCTGGATGAAGCTCCTGGACAGAGCTGGTCATTATTGCCATCTAAGGACTAAATAGCAAATGTAAGATCTCTCTCTATTTTCCTTTTCTCTCTGTAACTCTGATTTCCAAAATAAACAAATTGTCTTTTAAAAAAAATTAAACATAACATGAATGAATATAATTTGGAATGTAGAGTCATTGGATTGACATTTGGAGTATATAGAGTCAAATCTGTAAGGAAAGCATGAGAAATGTGATTTAAAGTAGACAAAATATAAGAACCAAAGTATCACAGTTCAGAGAAGAAAATGTTGATTATTTTAGAGAGATAGTCACTCTTTAAACTGAAAAATGTGAAATAAAACTGCAGCCAACTCTCACCAGAAAAACTACAGTTCATCTGACAGAATCTGGCGTATGCGTGAGACGGAGATTATCCTTCCTTACACAGTTTCTTCCTTAAGGCATCTGTCAGATTTTAAAGCTAATGGGAAAAAGACTCGAAAACTAAATTTAAAAACCCAACTGCAGCTCAGCTCAGGTCCTGTCGAGCTTCTTTGTGGAGACCAGGGCTGCTTCCCGACTACCTAACAAGAAAAGATGATGATGTAAAAAAGCAAAATTAAAACACAAACTTGGATAATGTAAATAATCATAATAATGCGTAATTTTCCATCTCACACATTTTAATGAGTTTCTTGAAGATTCTTCATTAACACAACATACACTCTAATTCTTACCCAACAGTAAATAACTAAAATAAACTGAAATGTAATCAGAAAATTGATAAAAGGGGCAATGATAATGAGTAACAAGTTAATAGAAAATGACCAATAATAAAAAAGTTCTTCAAATGTATTATATATGATTTTAGCCTATGATTAGAAAAATTATTAAAAAGGATAATATTCTGTGCTGCTATGGATTGAGAAAAATAATTATTCATAAGAAAGCATGTTGTCCAAAAATATTAAATTAATGTGCCCATTAATTTTACCTGCAGGTGCAGGCATATTACTATACTAATAAAGTAATTTTATGAAGGTGAGAAACAGGGAAACAGCCTCATATTGTTTTAGAAAAAATATAGAGTAATTTAAATGTATATGTAAAATAACTTGCAATGATCTATAATACTAACATCTTCATAACTATTATAAATAATGGAGGAAAGGCATGTAACTCAGAAAAATAAAATTTTCTTGATAATAGTTATTCTTTTGCATATCTTCAATTGATTTATAGAGCCTTAAAAGCATTCTAGAACAGTTTAATGCAATTTTTCTTCTTAAACACAGGGCAACTAAAACCCATAAATGAGGTTACTGGTCAATGCAATAGTATTGTGAGTGCATGAGCTGACCTGGAAGCCATGGCTTCTGGCATTTAGTGAACAATTCCTACTTTATTTATCTCTTCACTTTGCACATCAACTTAGTATTATAGCAAATATTCTGGAAATTTATCCATTGTGGAAATAAGAATTATAAACTGCCAATTTGAAGCTTCGTATTTGCTCTATCTTTGGGGGAAAAAAAAGGAATACAATATCAAGAAGAACTAGTGGTTTTATTAAATAAACTTTTAGTCAAACCTTTTTCTGCCGTTTGTCCTGCTCTCACTTCCCAGACTACATTTGCTCCATTTAAAAAAATAATATAATAGATTATCCTCAACATTGTGAAAAGGAACAAAGTTATTTATGTGGTATAATAAGCATAACATACATAATATATATAATCTGTAATATGATATTATAAGCTCCAAGCAGCTAGAAGGTGATGAATTACTGCAAATTTCATTATTCTTCATCATGGATAAAATTTAAGAAATCATTACATTTTTCCAAGTTGTACACCCTGATGCTGTTTGATGAAGGTTTTGACAATTAAATATTAATAACTTCAAGGGGTGACACAAAGCCATTTTCCTTCTAAAATACAATTGTCAGTGTGAAAGTATAATGTTTTAGGCAACAAATATGCAAACACAGGAAATGCTTGAAGGGAATTGTTTACATAATATAGCTGTCCCCTCCTCTGCAGCGTGTAGTTCACCAATTTTTATGGAAATGCTTTTAGGAAAAGGTCATCTCCATTAAATTAAAATGAGGTGGGATTATTTTAAGCTGGTCAAACCATTTTCAGCACACAAAGGAGTTCCCCACTGGAAAGAGGCAGCAAATCAGCACCTTACAAATACTTGTAAACACAATCAGCAGTCATTATGATATCAAGGATCACAACGTAGGCAGGATCAAAAATAGATACGGTTGGTAATTACTGCAGTGAGCAGAAGCTCGTTAAATCCAGGCATATCTTCCCCGATGCCAATCTCCTGTCCTTTTATCAAAAGGACGTAAAAGACACCATTCTTTCCTTTCACACTCTTCACGTCTAATTGTCACTCATTCTAGTGTTACTGACTTGCAGCTCTAATGAGTCATTGGATGCTATCTTCCAGTATAGAAAAATGTAAAATGATTATGCCTATGTTCACATTTTTGCATTTCTTCTTTCTCTTGAAAAACACCATGAAGTGGAAGAAGTACCCCTGATTGTTCATTCTCTATCACATTTTAAACATATTTTAAGTTTAGGTTTTTCTAGATTACTTCAGTAACACTTCTGCCTGCCTTGAATGTCTCGTTTTGGGTGTTTTCTATTCGCTTTTAATAAAGGTTGTGGAGGAGGAGGCATTTATATACTCCTAGATATTTTAAGGCTCATTATTCTTGTAATTTCTCCTGGGATCTTCTTTTGACTTTGCCCATCATCCAATGAATGAATTTTCTATTGGGCTAAAAGTATGCCATTGCAGATTGTTCTATGTTTGTGATAAGTAATACATCTGACATGTGTCTCTACTTCTGTTGAAGATGAAAAAGGTACTTATCTTATTGATTGACTGGCTATATATTTATGCATTGGAAAATTTACTTCCATATCACAACACTAAGGAGTGGATAAATACATTTTTGCTTTGGTAATGTGGAATTTTGATGTTTCCTTTTCTTTTAAAGACTTATTTTTTATTGGAAAGGCAGATAATATTTACACACAGAAGGAGAAGACAGAAAGATAGTCCATCCACTGGTTCACTGCCCAAATGGCAGCAGTGGCCAGAGCTGAGCCAATCTGACACCAGGAGCCAGGAGCTTCTAAGGGGTCTGCCATGTGGGCGCAGGGTCCCAAGGCTTAGAGCCTTCCTTTGCTGCTATCCCAGACTACAAACAGTGAGCATATGGAAAGTAGAACAGCTGCAACATGAACTGGTGTTGATTTGGGATCCCAGCACTGAAAGGGTGAGGATTAGACAGTGGAGCTATTATGCCAACTCCTGCAATATAGAATTTCTTCATGAATTATTTTTTTATGAAGAGAAACCAAAAGGATCATTCTTATGTTTACTGGTTAAAATACATATTGTGGTACCTACATCACCTTTGTAGTGCCTGAATTTAAGCTTTGCTTTCAATTTGTTTCTTGTTAATACACATTTTGGGCTACTGTGGAGGCTCAACTCAACATAGCCATGCTACACATGTGGGATTGGGCTTCTGGCTCCGAAATCCTGCTGGGGAGAGAACCTGCTGTTGAGAGTCCATTCTCTCCCTGGGTTTCCTTCTCTCTTCATCTATTTGTGCCCATCAAATAAAATGTAGTAATGTAAACTCTATAAAGAATGTTTACTTTGTCTTGGAAAAGAATCCAGAGCCACTAAGGTTTATATTAGTTCTTGTCTTTAAAACATGGCATGTTAAGTCTACTTATACTGGGTAATTTTTAATATTTGAATAAGATCCTGGAAGGCAGCAATCACTCCTTCATGCCTATAGTTCTGGAGTCTTTATCTATTTAAGACAGGATGAGGAATAGGTTAAAGCTCCTACAGGAAGGAAACAAGGAAGACAGAAAGAAGTAAAGAAAAAGGAAGCAAAGGAGGGTCAAAGGAACAAAAAATATATGAAAGAAAAATGGGGGAAAAGACAAAAAACAGAGATTAAACTATACAAGAAGCATAATCTTAATACGATAAAACTTCAAATATTTTTCCATTATTACTTTAACAGAAATATTAAATCTTTTTGACATTTGATAATGTAAGTTAGTCTCAGAATCGCATATGAAATATACCTTTACTTAAATTACGTCATAGCAGATTAAACATGAAGAACTAAAGCAAAAGCAATTTCTCAAATAACTATCCTTAAATTATGCAATCTATGTAAAAATTTATGTGACAGGGTGCTAGGAGATAACATGCTGAATGAAAGGTCAGCTTTTGATTTTTCTTACAAAAAGCAAGCATTTTTAAAGTCAAATTTTACTAGAATTAATACAGGGGTATTCTTAAAGGTATCATATATTGGACATGTAAGTTAAACTACAAAAGCAACTTTTCCAGCTGAAAAACCCTTTTACTTATTGATATTTGTAAATATAAAGATCATTCAGGAAAAGTAATGTGTCTGTATATTTCCATATCATTTTTTTTCTTATAAACCATTATGCATACTATTTTCCAGAGTGGTTATGCTATCCCCTCTAGCCATTTCAGAGAGTTTGGTTACTGCTCTTCCTTGTGTAAAATTGGAGTTGTCAGTCTTCAAAGGTTTCAGCACTCTGGTCAATGTGACAGTGCACTGTGGTGCTTTGATGTACCTCCCTCTAGTGACTAAGAATACTGTGCATTGCCAGTGTGCTTATTGTACACTTAGGCACTTGTCTTGGAGAAACGTTAATGCCATTTCGCTACTTCAATATTATCTTCTTGAATTGAGTTATAATATATTTTTGCATAGAGCCTCTAAGATATTTGCTATCCAACCATTTGAAGAAATGGTGGCTTGCCTTTCTGTGTCTTTAAGCACTGATCAAAGAGTGCTGTGGTTCTCTGGTGTGGTTTTTGGGAGGTGGTGTAAACTTTAGGAAGCAGGGTTTATTCATAGGCGATTAGGCAAAAATAATTGACTGAGCATTATGATCTTACAGTTCATCAATAAGGAAAGCATTTTCAACAATCTCCAATTTCTTACAAGGAAATACTCTCTTCATCATTTTTTTTCTCTCTCTCTCTTTTTCCTCTACCGAATATTATTGAACAGCATAAAGCTTGTAAGTTCTTTGTGGGTTAAATTGTATGCGTTTGCAAACCTTTTTATGAAATTAACTTGTTATTGTAATTGTATAATTGTAAAATAAATGGATTAAATGTGAGCACAAAGATAGTTAAGTGTTTTGCAAAGATATCCATGATTGAATTTCCTTTTTTGTTGTCTTTTTAAAAAATATTTATTCTATTTTTATTGGAAAGTCAGATATACAGAGAGAAGAGGAGAGACAGAGAGGAAGATCTTCTGCCTTTGATTCACTCTGTAAGTGGCCACAATAGCCGGAGTTGGGCCAATCTGAAGCCAAGATTCAGGAACCTCTTCCAGGTCTCCCACGCGGGTGCAGGGTCCCAAGGCTTTGGGCCATCCTAGACTGCTTTCCCAGGCCACAAGCAGGGAGCTGGGTAGGAAGCAGGACCTCCAGGATTAGAACTGATGGCCATATGGGATCCTGGCACATTCAAGGTGAGGACTTTAGTAGCTAGAGCTACCGCAGCAGTTCCAAAGACATCCATGATTGAATTTCTACAGGCCAGATTGAGGAATTAGTGTTCAGGAGAGAGAATCAAAATGATGAAGTGTTTTCTTTATCTCAACTTCTTTATATGTTTTTTAAATCCCCATTCCATTTTTTAAATACTTGAAATACTTTGGATGACACATTGGCTATGACCTATGTCATGAAATAAACCAAGACTTTCAGCAGACTCCCTTGGCTTTATAGTAAAAATTAAAGAATAAATTTACAATTGTGGTTTTTTTTTTAAGTTCAAATCAAGTATCTACGTTTGGGATGGATGTTTGATCTAGGGTTTAGGAAGCAAGTTGAGATGCCTGCATCACAAAACACTTGGGATCTGGGAGGGAATGGTGGTAATAGTACTCCCAGATCTGGGACTGACTGATGAGAATTCAAATAACTGAATTGTTACCACCCATATAGGAGTCCTAGACTGACCTCACTTGCTCCTGGCTCCCTTAGAGTCAGCCCTGCGAGGTGTGAACAATTAGAAAGTGAACCAGTGAATGGCAGCATTCTGTGTCTTCCTCTCCAAAGAAATTAAAGACTTAATCCTGTAAGTTCTGTGTCATTTATTTTTCATTTTCATTGACCTTTTGAAAGTCATCTACTGCTTATTCTCACCACATGTACCTTGTATGATTTATTCATTTTTTCTCTGTCTTCACTTGTTATTCATTTTCTTACATCATTCTTTTTCATATCTGCCTCCGTAATCTTCAACACCCTTTTAGAAGAGTAGCATTACTCCATTTCCATCCTTCGTGGAATTTTGAATTTAGGAAATGCCCAATGAATACTAGATTAAAAATAGTTGTTTTCAGGCACCAGTCCTTGAATTAAGAAAAACAATAATTTTTATCCCTCAAATAAAATTTATGGTTTCTGATGAGTAAATAAGCACTTAAATATTCTCAACTGTTAATTGCAAATAACATATTATTCAGCAACCTTAATATTACTTATTCTATCCACTAAAGTTAGCTATTCCTGTTACTATGAGCTTTTGAGCAATGGATAAAGATACAGCAAGTGATTCATGCTGCAGAAAGAGCATGGGCTGACAGATCAGTAATTCTATTATTGTAGCTTCTGTGATTGGAAAATATGTTGGTTGAATTGAAGGAAAAGACTAGGCCCCTTAATATAGATTAATGAGCCTTCAAAGATGCCAGCTAAGAAGCATTAATGTGCTATTTTATTTGAATGACAGATGATTTAATGTTCTGAAACATTAGGTACGCAGGTACAGAAACAAGAGACAAACAGGTGTGTGTGAGAGAGAGGATGTTACATCCAAGGAATGAAAACCAATTCACCAAAATTATATAATAGACTGTCAAAACAGCAGCAAGAAATGGATCATGAATCAAATGCTCTGGCATTTCAGAAATCCCTAAGCTAAAAATCTTCTTGAGGTTGTAAGTACTTTATTCAACATGCCAACCATAAGATCATGGTGCTACAGTGATATGAGAGCACCTCAAAAGATTGGTGACAGTATTAGAAGCTATTTTGTTATACAGCCCCTCCACATGAGTATGTGTACAAGCATGTTAACCTATATATTTTTTGATCTTGTATTTGCATGGAGGTATAATAGAGAATATCATACCAGAAAGTGAGGACACATTGCAGTATGCATCTCTATTCCTGAATAAAAGATGGACTCCCATTGAACTGTTAAGTATAGCTTGACAGTAGGATGCTGAACTTTTTATCATCGTCTATTCCTACAATGTTATGATACACTTAAATAACAGAATAATAGACTTGGGATTATTTTTGAAGGACTATACTATTGTAATAGTGTAGGGAAAGTCAATGTGGGGGAGGAACAATTTGGAGGGGAGAAGAGGAAAAATCCAGAAGCCTATGGGACTGTATCACAGAAAATAAGAAATAAAGAGTTAAGAAAAATAAAATAAGTGGTTCTATGGGTGGGGGAGGGAAGAAGCTGTTTTGTTGCAAAGTGTTTTAAATTTGTACATTTCTTTCAGAGAACCATTTTCTGTGACATTTTCGAAACTTCATATGGTTACCTTTTAATTGTATTTTCCACAAATAGAAGTGAAATTCTTCTGTATGTCTGGTAATGCAGACCAGTTTCAGTAGCCCTGGTGTAGCACATTTCAGCAGTTGTGTGTGTGTATGTGGGGGTGTATTTACAATAAAATCATAGAAGATCTTTGCTTCTTGGGTCCCCTGAAAGCACTGCTTTCTCTCCAATTTACAGATAACTCAGCACTATTTATTCTGGAATTAAGTAAATAAACCTCATTTTTGAAATAAAAATGGGGGAATCGAAAAAAGAAAAACAAAAATATCTTGGTTAATTCACAGATTCATTCATTCAGTAGATATGATTGGGGTGATTAAAATTGTATCGAGTATAAGATAAATATAAAGGAAGGGCAAAAATTAATTTCTGCATAGAAAATCATTAATTTTCACATGGGAGACAAATCAACATGTTGTTCACCCATAGATGATACATGCTAAAAATCTTAATATATCGTGGCTGTGTTCTTTAGGTACTTTTACTTCAATGTGAAATATCAGTTATATTCTGTACTGAAAAAAATCTCTCCCTGAATGTTAAGTGAAGACACTGGTGATATTTCTTTTCAGAGCACAGGTTTGGTTCTGGTCTTGAAATATAGGTGAATTTTTCCTTCATCAGTGAGAAGCAGAAATGCCCAGTGTCCATGGTAAGGCACAATCAGTGGCCACATCACCATCTACTGCCCCTTGGTTCCCTTCACCCGGTGAAAACGGGGCTTCCAGGAGCTGGCGGTGAATGTGGAGACTGGCTATGACATGGCCACACACTGCTCTCGGTCTTTCACCCAACAGTCTCCAGTTGTCTGTCAGGATTCATGAAGCCGGAAAAGGTCAAATTGTGAATCACACACCGGGTAAACCAGCAGACGATAGTAATCTATATGGATAAGACCTGAATAAATGAAAAAAAGTAATATCAGTAAGGAGGAATATCCAATATTATAAGGGTGTCAGTTGTACCCCAATTATTCATTCACTTAATAATAAATGACTTAAAATTGAGTAAGTTTATATAATGCAATTCCTATTCAGAAAGTTACAGGGCTGAAGGGATCAGGACTAGCGTTGGAATAAAGAGCAATAGTTCAATGTTTAGACTCTTCAATTTTACAGAAAAATGTTCCATGTGTTACCTATCTTACCTTACTTAATTTTAAAGTAAATAAAATGCTCAGAAATGGTTTCACACTCTCATAAATAGTGAAAATGACTGCGAAGCATGATATATTTTTCTTAGGGATGAATTATATACTCAGATTTTCTTATTCATTTTTAAAATGTTAGTGAACTGAATTTGTCTTTACTTTTTCATGACCATGCACTTTGACAGACAGAAAATGCAAATAAGACTCACATTCCAACAACTTTAATTAGGATGAATGTCAAAACTTTCAACTCAGTGACATACGATATTTAATATGGGAAGTGCTACATTTTCCATTTTCCATTTTATGTTACACATTCTCTGAACTTTTATATTTTCAGTTTTGTATTTATGTCATGTATTTTCTATTCATAAAACAAAAGATGACAGTTTACTCTACCTCTTACAGAAAAGAAAGCAAGATGTTTGTTGTAGTTTTTATTTCCTTTTGTGAAAAAGAGAATGTAAGATTGCCAATGAACTTTCTGCATTCTCCATTTGTGAGTCCATGACTGAGAAAAATGATGACAATGAAGAGAAACCCAGCAGAAAGCCCTAATAAAAACTTTCAAATACTGTAACATTCTTGCTAAATTTTGTATTTCAAACGTTTCAAAATTCTTAGATGCTGGGAGGCTATATGTTTTAGATTTTAAGTTCACCATTAGAGATAGCTTTAGATGTCTATATCCATGTGTTTGTGTTGTACTCATTTCCTACCTCATGCAACTAGTTTATTTTCTAAAAGTTCATTTGTGGTGAGCGTTTGACACAATGGTTAAGATGCTGCCTCAGATGTCTAATCCCCTATCAGAATGACTAGATTCAGGTGCCAGCTCAGTTTCCAATTCCAATTTTCTGCTAATGTGTACCCTGGGAAGGCGGTGGGTGACTCTCGAACCTACGTGGCTCGCTGTGACCTACACGGGAGATGTAGATTAAGTTACGTCATCCTGACTTTGGTCCTGTCCATCCCTGGCTGTAGCAGGCATTTGAGAAGCGAGCTTGTAGACAAGAAATCTCCCTCTCTACCTCTCTTTCTTTCTCTCTCTTTACCTTTCAAACAAGCCAAAAATAATTAATTAATTAAAACATTCAAAAATACTTGAGACAAGATTTATTTTTTATTTCTTTTGAAGACTATGATAAATGTGTGTATATGTAAATAATGTTTAAATCTTATTTTCAGCAAGTCAGCAAAAACTTAAAGACACTGATGTCTCTTTGGTATTGAATTTATCTTTAAATGATTATCTGGTTCTTGCTTATCTTTAAATGATTATCTTGCCTTAATTTACCATAGAGAATGCCTATGCAAATCAGACACTGAATTTAGCCTTAAGAGCCAGGCAGAGGCCGTTTGATATAGACATCACTTTAAATGCAGAGTAAATGGAGACAACCAGTGACTAAAGAATCTTACTGACTACAGATATTTCATAGTTGAGATCATCCACAATTAATATTAACAGCTTTGGGAAAAACTCTTGAAGTGGTCGCAATAATAACATATAAATTCACTGGCATCTGTTTTTTAATGCAAATTTGAACTAGTACTATCTTCATTTCCAATTGCGACTCACTAGCTATATGTCAACTTTAGGTCTTCTCCGAACTCTTTCTGATTTTGTCTTAATCCTACGATAAGTGTTCATTGTTTAATTTATTCAATATTAAAACTTCTTGAGAAATCTTTTTGTATGCCTCAGATGCATTTACTCCAGTAAGTGTTGCTTCAGAAATTGTGTTCCTCTTTATATTTTAATAAGTATTCATAATTATATTCTTTTTTATTCAAATTGTGATTCTCCTCATTTGAGATCTCTCAATGGCTGTGCTATCTGCAAATGATGAGAAGTTCAACTCTAGACTGGTTTATAATAGTTTCCATGATCTAATTTTTATTTCTATCATAAACAGTAATGGGTTTTTTTCCTAAAATTTTATATTGCACTTTTTAAAAAAATTGTTTATTTATATTGCAAAATCAGATATACAGAGAGAAGGAGAGACAGAGAGGAAGGAAAAGTGAACTTTTGTTGCGAAATTTCTGTGTGTTTTTCATGGACTAAATGAAAATCATCTCTAACCATACCAATACAGATTAAACTCAGGGCAGCCTATTACTATTTATTCATCTATTTAACATCATTCCAATTTTTAAAATCTATCTCTCAAATTTTTATTTTTAATTTATAGTTATTTTTCCCCCATTGAGACAGGTTTACATGCATTGGGGATCATTGCTCACCTTATGTTTTTCCCTATCCCTTCCCTAAATCCCCCTCTTGTTGTTTGTCCCCAAGTTATTACAGTGAATTTCATTCATTTTACTGTTATAGATGTAGCTTTCTGAGGTATAATGCATCATGACATTATAAAATGTAGTAAAACAAAATAAAGTAATATAACTTAAAAGCATAATTAGAATAGTAGTAGGAATTCTATTAATGATGTATTTGTAAGTATGTATTTTTAGCAGACTGCTGAGCACCTTAGACGTCATGACTGTGTGCCTTTTACATGGTAGGTGCCAGCAAATATTCCACATGAAAGATCGTTATCACATCTAACTTCCAATCAAATTTCAATTAGACTGCAAGGTGAGCTTTTGTTTCCCATTACTACAAGATAAAATTACAATTTTTTTTTAACCTGCTATGAGCTTCTATTTTTGGTTCCTCTTAAACTTTCAAGTTGTGTGTACTTTATGCTCTTTTAATTAGATGCAATTACTTAGTAGTTAATTAATTGGATAGTGTGTTAGAATAAAGTAGAAATTTACCTTGAATCTGAGGCTTTGATGTTTCTGCTCTCTTTTTCTCCCCTCTACTGACCAAAAGGAAAAGATGCTATGGGCAATGACATGCCATAATTTATTGAATACCAGGGTCTCTGCATTACAGTAGGTCGAAAGATGCTAAATCAGTGGTGTATCCACAATACTTTTCTTACAAGATAAAATTTATTATGTATAGTAAATATATCAAGAAAAACCCACCATTCCAGTACCCTGTAAGCTAGTTTCCAAATGTCTAAAAATTCTGACCCCTCTTTTATCCAGTTGAAGGAAGATTTAATAATAATGAGAGAAGTGTTCTCTTCAGTAAAGCCATGGATAATACCACTTTGGGCAGAATAAAACCTTAAATCTGATTTTCTGAAACAACGACTCTTCACCCTTTTCTAATCTTTGTAAGTTGAATTAATCTAAACAACTGCATTTTTTTTTTGGTAAGTTGGTTGTTTTTCTTTGTAGTGGCTTTGAAATATCATGCTGTATTCTTGTAACTGGTTTTTAGGTAGACCACATGGATTATTCTCAATAGGAAATCCTTGTCCCGCATTATCTAGTGTAGTTCCGAAGATCATCAAACCTGATCCACCTGCTGAGTTTGGATTTGGGTTATGCCTCTGCCCAATACAAGACCCCTTACACAAATAATGGAGGCCTGAAAAATTCACCAGGGGAATTATTTACAGAAGGTGTGACTTTAAATGGGATATTTGAAGGGTTTAGATATACTATAATTTTAAGTTTTAATATAATATTACCTCATTTGTATCTTTAGTGTCAGAAATAATGTCTCATCTGATTTTATTATTTTTATTTTCCTCTTGGTGCATCTTCCCATGGATGGGGGATTGCCTACAGGACAGTAATAGTGTCATAATCATTTCTTTTAATTCCATGCTGTGAATAATGTCCAAAAAGAGAGAGAGAGAGATGCTTGATAGTTTTTTAAGTACATAAATGAACAGAAAACTCAGGCAAAAGGTTGTCCTTGGCATTTCCTCTAAAGATATTTATGGGTTCAGATATCTCGGCATGGCTTAAAAACTTTGTCAAAGCTCATCCATCTCCAGGAGAAATTCTTAGTAACCCTGCTGTGCTATGATAAGAATGAGACTGGAAGCTTAAAAAACACTAAGTTCGTGGCACTTCAGCCTAAATTGGAGCAGATTCTAGACGAGGTGTTCATCTCTCCTATAACTTCCTCCCCCTTTTCCTATAACTTTTAATCTTTCTTGTAATTATTAAGATGTAACATCTTTCTGGGAGAATTAGAAGATCATTTTGGGCTTCATAAGAATTCCAAGCTTCAAAGAAGATAATTATCTTCTGAAAAACAATTTCAATGTTTTAAAATAACAAAGCATTTAAATAAGATGCTGTTTTCTGGAAAAGTTATTTTGCTGTGTGCCTGTGAATATTATCACTCATTTTTAGACTGTACAATAATATATATAATAAATTTGCAATAAGCTAAATATCTCTCATATAAAGCCTGAAACTAACTCTTATCATCATATGTAATAATATACTTGGAGGCATTTTTATTTCATTAGCCATTCATTAAAATATTTCATATTTATGTTCATAATTACATTTTGCATTGGATATGTATATGGATAACTAATTCTCATTGAAACTATCATGTCAAAAGACAAATCTTCCACTAAGTTGCTACCAGTCACATTACACAGATTTTATTTTATACTACTCATAAATAATAAGGTTCAATTCAACAACTTTTGTCCTGTACAACAATACTATTTTATTGTATACAAAAGACAGGTGTTTTGTGATTTCTCCATGTGACCATCAATCTAAGAGATACTCAGATAAGCTACTTATATTTCTGAACTGGGGTTAAAAACATATGCCCAAACTTAAAATCTGCTTATTGTCTCTAGAAATTGTTGTTTGAAAGTGTAAATTATTTGAATTACAAATTTATGAAAACAAAGATTTGACTAAATAAAAGTACTTAGTCATTGCAGTGTGGTTTTACTTAAAGTGGAAAATGAAAAGAGGATTAGAATCAACCAACAGTATAAAAGACTTGGATGTTTGATGTTAGGTTTCCCAGTTCACCTCAGAGTAAAACATGTCTTGAATTTGTTGAAACAATTTCTAAAAGCAGAGGAATAAGGATTCAATGCCCCTTTTCATCTGAGCACAGCCTTTTTTTCTTTTTTCTTTTTTCTTTTTTTTTTTTTTTTTTTGCTATTTTGCTCCTTTGCTATTTTTTTCTCAAATTCTCTTCCTCCTTCCTTTATTCCCATCTCCCTTTCCCACAATTTTTCTCCTTCTTGCTTTGTTAATTTCCTATTTTCACATCATACATTCCCTGCATTCCTCACACTATGGTTTGTACATTAGGTGTCACGTTGAATGCCTTTATCCATTAAGGCTCATGTGTTGAGACGTTCGTTCCCAGAGTCTTAATGCTATTGAGCACGGGAAGTTGGTCCAACAACAGTGGTTGGAGGAGACACTCTAGAGGGTCATTGGATTAGAACAGATTGCTGTGATGCAGACTCCATGGTTAATTCTGGTATCTCTTGGCTCCTGGTTTTGGAATGGGCCAGCTTCAGATGCCAGGTCCATTAGGGACTGGAAGATCCCTCTGTCCATCTCTCTGTAACTCCTTCAAATAAATATTTCAATGGTAAAAATAAAGCATGGAGACACATGGTTTCTGCTGCTATATGATGTTGTGAGCCTTCTGAGGGCTCTACCAGCTAGAATACCACCCAAAGCTTGAGCCAATATGTTCTACCACACTTCAGACTATGCACTCACTACCAGCCACAAAAGATTCCCTTTCTTTGTAAAATCAGTTGCCTCAGGCACTTCACTATAGTAATGAAATTCTGACAAATGTTTTCACCTGCAAGTCAGGAACTATAGTTTGATCATAAAGCTCTCATTTTGAACCCTTTTTTTCAGAAACTCTCCATTCTCTCCTTCTTACCTCTATTGCACGGCGGGGTTTCTAGAGTCAGTAATAATGTACTGTACTTTCCAAAATAACAGAGTGAATTTAAACTGCTTCAGCATTCAAGAATAACAGGTAAGCTAGCTGAAGGACATGCTAATGAACTCAGTTGAAACATTCCATATTGTCCAAGAATGTTTCACAAAGTTTATGGAAAATGAAATTTTAAAAAGCTATTATTTTGAAATCAACACACGGTTGTTTTGCAATTTGCATTTTCATGAACATTTTGTAGACTCCTCATAAGCACAAATTTCAAAAATGTTTTCATCAAAATCGACCTTTATTTCTATTTTCTTTCAGCATTTCGCAATATCCACAAGTACGTCTATTAAAACCCTCATTTTGTAATCCTTGAATGTATTCAATTATAACAAGTCAATGAAAAATTGCATTGATCTCTAAATGTTTCACCTTCAGCCAAGGGAAACAACTGGCTTCATATGCTTCTCCAGGATATAATCCTTTCTCTAGGTAGAATGCTTTATTAGTTATCATCTAAGTCAGTGTTTTAAAGACATCTGGGTCACAAAATACATCTAGGAATGGGTTGACAAACAGAACCAAAGGAAATGAATATTTTTTAGTAAGTTCCTTTAATGATTCCCATGAGATGAATATTTCAGGAAAGCCTGATTTAGGTCTGTATATTCAGTGTAGGCAGGATTTTTCTCATTGCCACTCTGACCTATGGATGTACACCATCAGCTTTAGTGCAGTGATGAATACACTTCTGAAGAGAAAGCAGAGTTGCTGCTAGGCCTCTTTGACTAGGAAGGAGAAACATTTGTACACTGTTTTAAAATTAATTGCTAATCTTTCCACTTGTATTTTCGTGGGCACATCCTGCCATCAAGCCATGACATCTATTCTCTTTATATTAATGGAAAAGAAGAATTACAGAATAAATCAAAAGCATTCTAATATATGTGATGTGACATGAGCAGGTTTTTGTCAGCAGGAAGTCAATGAAAATGGGATGAAGACTTTCCAGTAAAGGAAATTAACCAACAGGAGGCTGACAATTGCAGGCTTATTTTCAGGGAGTGGTGATATGTTTTGAAGGTTATTAAGATGTAACCTCTTACTCAACTAGAAATTTGTATGTTTTTCCTTGAGGACAAACTTTAGAAAAGTTGGAAATTGTGCCTTTTAACCCATACACTGGCAGATTGCTACCATTATCACACAATTTTAATCAAGAAACTTGACTTTAACAAATTCTGAGTTAAACATACCAATATACACACTACTGTGTTACCTTATGCAAATAATTTACCTTCCATGATCATTAATTTCTCGTATGTGATGTATACATGTGACACAATTCTGACACATACACTCACAGTTGAACTGGTTAAAGGTGAAAAGGCTTAGGAAATAATCAGAAAATGTTTGCTTTTATAAATGTATTACATACTAAGAAATTTAACTACACTGGTCAGTCAGATGTGTCTCTAGCAGAATTTTACTAGGATGAATTGTAAGGGGGGGGGGAAAGAATTACAGGTTAACCAAAATGAATGCATCTAAAAGTATATTTCTAAATGTCACATTTATTGCTCCTGAAACATTATTCCACCACAAAATATATCTTTCTGTCTTTATTAGGTTTTATGTATTTATTGAGACAGGAAAATAGTGATAAGGAAAGCAGGTTATGAAAGACTGCCTTGAAATCAGTCAATCTACGCTTCTTCCTGGCCAAGCAGGACAATGGAGCTATAGATCAAATTATCATTTAATGGACCTAAAAGAACTTATAGGCAATGGAATGAATTATTGAAGTCTCAGAGTCATCTTAAATGATTTCTCCCAAAGGAAATGCATTCAGGGCAATTCTTTCATTGTACTTTTTGTGTGGCTTTTATTGTATTGACCAAATCTGTTGTCTAGAAGTTAAAATAAATGTCCCATTTTCTTTTCATGTGTCAATGGATGTGTTCAAGTCAGTACTTCAACATTTGAATGCTTTTAAACCAAAATAGGGATAAAAAGAGGCCAGAAAGAAAATTAAACATTGTTTTTAATAAAATTAGGTATTTACTCTTTTTTTTTAAAGAAAAGATTTATTCATTTTATTACAGCCAGATATACACAGAGGAGGAGAGACAGAGAGGAAGATCTTCCGTCCGATGATTCACTCTTGAAATGATTCACAAATGTATTTTAATTTTGTAATAGCAGTTGAAGTATCACCAAAAAGTAAAGCCAAAGAAAGACACAAGAATACAACTGGAATTGCATTTTTGAGTTTCTTATGTCAAGTGTTTATCTGAGAAAACAATGTCAGGAAAAAAAGAAAACTGATTAGGGGCCAGTGTGGTGTCATGGTTGGTAAAGCTGCCGGTGGCACTAACATCCCATGCTTATGCCAGTTTAAGCCCCAGCTAATGTGCATGGAAAGCAGCAAATGACCCAAGTGCTTGGGCTCCTGCACCCATGTGGGTGATCCAGTTGAGTTCCTGGCTACAGGCTTTGGTCTAGCCCAGCGCTGGCCACTAAGGCCATTTGGTAAATAAACCAAGTAGATGGAAACTTTTCTTTATGTCTTCCTCTCTCTGCTTCTCTCTGTAACTCCGCCTTTATATCTTTAAAAAAAGTTTAGATGAATCTTTAAATATATTATTAAGAAAATATGAGATTTAAACTCAAAAGTTACTATTAACTCTATGATTACAGCAAAAAATGTTATTTTAAGCTTCATATGATCATTTGCCTGTTAGTACAACAAAGGTAAATTCTATGGCAGTTTGAAACTATATTGACTTTTAACATACTTTTATGTAAGTAAAAATAAGTAAAGGAAGAGAATTCAGAGGTTGTAAGATTTGGGCAGCATTGGGGAGCAGTAAGGTAGGCTATCACTTGGGCACCGCCAGTTTGAGTATTCTACTCCTGATCCAATTCCTGACTGATGCATGTGGAAAGCAACAGATGATGGCTTAAGTATCTGAGTTCTTACCACCTTTGTGGGAAACTCAAATGGAGTTCCTACATCCTGGCTTCTGCCTGGCCCAGACCCTCTTCTTGTTACAGCAACATGGGGAGCGAAAGACCAGCTCCAGGGTGCATTCTCTCTGCTTTTCAATTAAATAAGTAAAGTCTGCTTTTTAAAAGGTCTGTGTATTTGTTCAACTAGTACTGAATGACTTTCTCAAAATGCCAAGATTAGTACTTAGCAGAATTTTCAGATGAATATCCCAAAAGAGATTTCAACAAAGTACCACTGGAAGAAAATGAAATCAGTATAATTTCTACTACGTATCTTAATGATTTGGGTAGGACAGACTTAGTGCAGTCATTAACAATAGCTGGGACAGCTCTTTAACGTCATATTCAGCTAAGCAAGTAAATGAGTTTCAGGTATATACACACAGTCATATTTCTAAGACATTTCTTGGTGCTTAATTTCAAAAATAATTCCAATAATTTAAATTTTTTTCAAATAAACTAGATCACTGAAGGTTCATCTCACAACAAACTTGCTTCTAAACAATTTGAAGCTTTTACTTAGATTTTTACCTTTTCTTTTCCATTCAAAAAAATTTAATTACGTGAAATAACCTAACATAGATATTTTTCATGTTCACCTTCCGTTCACAATAGTAATACCATTAAGATGGCTTACAAAAAATTGACAGATAGGGCCTGGCGGCCTGGCCTAGCGGCTAAAGTCCTCAGCTTGAATGCCCCGGGATCCCATATGGGCGCCGGTTCTAATCCCAACAGCTCCACTTTTCACCCAGCTCCCTGCTTGCGGCCTGGGAAAGCAGTCGAGGACGGCCCAAAGCTTTGGGACCCTGCACCCGTGTGGGAGACCTGGAAGAGGTTCCAGGTTCCCGGCTTCGGATCGGCGCAGCACCGGCCATTGCGGTATCTTGGGGAGTGAATCATGGGATGGAAGATCTTCCTCTCTGTCTCTCCTCCTCTCTGTATATCTGACTTTGTAGTAAAAATAAATAAATCTTAAAAAAAATGACAGATAAATGCCATTTTAATTTTTTCATTAGACTGATGAATTTTCATTTCTGGAATCTATTAAATGAATTCTAATGTTACCAATCTATTAGAGGTAATTTTTTTCACTCCAGTATTTTGCTTTTAAAATTGTGTAGCATTGTTTCTGAATTGTATTACAGTATATCATCTTTACCTGGTTTATGACCAATTTCTATCCTCAAGTTTCTGTGGCAATCTTTAATGACATTTTACTGTTTAAAATCTAAAATTCTCTATTTCTTTCTTCTTGTCTCCCATGCTTCATATAACTCAAATATGATAATCCCAACTGCAAATCCTTTTTTCTGAAAGAATAAATTACTATACATATTGATTTTAAAATTTAATCTCTTCATCAACATTTATTGAGCACTTACTATACTCCGTGTTGTTTTAATATTTTTCACTTCCTTGTACTCTTCAGGAAATGATAGCCATATTTCTTAAGTGTTAAGATTATGCTCACTTGTTGCTTAAATGGCAGATCATAAAAAATTAATGGCAAATGCAATGAGATGCGAAGTAAAATGATTACAAAGAGAAAAGTCATCTTTGATGCTTTCCATTTTGCAATTTGCTAGAGGCAGTCTGTCTCTGAGTTCAGTCAATTCATCTTCCGACACGTCCCTCAGATTTACCCTTTCTTTTCAATCCTGACTACTAAAGCACTGCTTTCATCTCTCCGTGCTTGGAATACTACAACAGGTGTTCAGTTGGTTACCCTGTTCCCAGTAATTCCTTCTCTAGTCCATCCCTCTGCTACAACCATTGTTCTAACACTCCAATATTATGATGCCAATCTTTTGTTCAGGAATTATTTTGCCTAGCTCTGATGCGCATTCATAACTTCGTATCATTCGCTTCTGAAGCTTTGTTTTCCAAGTTTTCCTCAAGGGTTTTCTTCGAACAAAAGTGTTTTGGTATCATCTGAAATAAAGAGGAATAAGACATTCACTGTGGAACCTGGTGTGGTAGCCTAATGGCTAAAGTCCTTGCCTTACACATGCCAAGATCCCATATGGGCGCTGGTTCGTGTCCCAGCAGCCCTGCTTCCCATCCAGCTCCCTGCTTGTGACCTGGGAAAGCAGTCAAGTATAGCCCGAAGCCTTGAGAACCTGCACCCGTGTAGGAGACCAGAAGAAGCGCCTGACTCCTGGCTCCTGGCTTTGGATTGGCTCAGCACTAGCCATTGAGACTGCTTGGGTAGTGTGTCATTGGACGGAAAATCTTCCTTTCTGCCTCTCCTCCTCTCTGTATATCTACCTTCCAATAAAAATAAAATAAATCTCTAAGAAAATGCATTGCTGGAAATAGCAAGTGATTTCTTTACAGATAAAGCAATTATATATGAAAGCAGTCCTTTAGGATTTTAAAGCAATTAATAGTGACTATTAAAACTCTAAATCTTGTATTGACAGAAGATCTGGCAATAGCTTTGAAGAAATATATTTTTCTACTAATATGAGCATAATTACTCTAAACTCTGAGTATGGAAAGATTTTGAGCAGTCAAAAAAAGGCACATGTTTTCCTCATTAAAGAAACTCACACATAAAACCAATTATGAAAACATGGAAATTCTATGTTAAATGAAATATAGACACATAATAATAGGGGTGAAAATTACAATTCAAACTATTCTGAGAAGGACTGGACTTTATTTATTTTGCGATGAAGTGAGCTTATCTAAAGGTAAGGTAGAAGTTAGTTTTAAAAGTTTTTTGACTTTTTCTGATAGTCCGGAAAGAATTTCATGTTCTAGGGTCCAAACAGACTTACAGAGCTTAAGTAAACTTCAAATATAATGTGTAATGTCTGCATGTTTAAATTTACGTTTTTTTTCATTCCCCTCAATAATTCATGGACTTTTCTATTTGAAAGGTAGTTCTGTGTTTCAAGCAATGAAATAGAAACTAAGAAAGTGAAAGTTAGAAGACACACCAAAACTACTGCATTCAAAAATCAATGAATTTGTTCTCAATGATCAATTCTCTCACATATGACACAGATTAAAATGATGCAAGTTACTGAAGGAAGCATTGAGCTACAATTGCAAATCACTACAAAATATATACTTATTGTAAATGTGTTGTTTTCAGTTTCTAAGTTGGTTCATGTTGATACATAGAATGTGTTTATGTAATAAAGCTACACCTTTTAAAAAAATTATTTATATATATAAAATGAAAAAAATTATGTTTTTAAAAGTACAGATTTAGGATAAGAGTGATACTGCCTACCCTGACTTTCCTCCTGCCCGCATTCCCCACTCACTCTCCCTTATTTCTTTTTTTCTAATTTTGATAATGACACACCTTTATTTCAAATAATTTTTATAACTCTTTCATCCAGGAAGTCAAACTATTCGATGTATTAAAAAAAATGTTGTAGAGCGTTCACAAACTGTTTCACAATGTGTTTTCTCCAGCTAAGATCGTCACACAATGGGACGTCAAGTCTTCAGATGAGCGTTTCACTGAAGAAATTTGAGTCTGGATAATACTCAGGTAATTCAGAAAATTTCGCATGTCATTGTATTTGTATAATATGTGATTCCTAAATGCCCACCCATGGGCCAGTTGTCTTCAAAGTTCCTAAAATATTTAAAAAATATTAACTCCAGACCTGAACAATCTAAAAACAGTACTTCCAAAGACTGAAGAATGGTTTTTACACACTGCTAAACTTTGAAATCCATGTCAAGTTTTCACACTTCACAGGATTCATTAAGTGTAGGACTGTTCACCATCCCTTCCTCTTAGTAGTTCCCATTTTCTTGTTGGTAATCTCTCTCTGATTGACTTTT
Source organism: Ochotona princeps (assembly GCF_030435755.1). Classification (NCBI taxonomy): domain Eukaryota; kingdom Metazoa; phylum Chordata; class Mammalia; order Lagomorpha; family Ochotonidae; genus Ochotona; species Ochotona princeps. The sequence continues at coordinate 21,406,469 of NC_080842.1, forward strand.
CCGAATATCCCACCTTGTCACCACAGAACGACAGGTGCAAAGGTCTGGTTTCAGCTTGAGCTTCATGAAGATGCTCCTGGAAAGCAGATACAATGGAGTCTTAGTTTCGTTGACCAGTTCTGCTCAAAGTCTCAGTATTGGTTAGTTTCTAGCCAAAGGATTTCTCACCATTTTTTATATTCTTTGTGTGTTTTAATTCTGGTTTGAGCATTGTTCCTGAATGTAACAGGTTAATAAAAGGCATTTTGTAGGGTGGAAACTAACTCTGATCTGCCTGGTTGACAGCCTAAAGCCTTTTTGAATGATGAGGAACCTGAGGTAGCGGGCTTAACTAGAGAGGAAATGCTTTTGGTGGACTTGAGGTGGAAAAGAGAAGGAAGCTCAGCTCCAAAGGTGTGTGCTGTGAAACACGAGGTTTGGCTGGGTTCCAGGCCTGCTGCTCCAAATATGGCACCTTGCAATTGAGAAAACAGAAAGCCTAATTATCGTGCCCCTTTCCCCAGGTTCCCAATATTAACTTCTGGAAGCTTGATCTCCGACCTTCTTCATTACTTCCCTCTACGCACTCAGGTAACAAGTTGTCTGTCATATGCCCAAATTGCTTCTGTATTATTTTTTGTGGGGAGGGCCATTTTTCAGAAACTTGTCTTTATTTAATGGGAAGAAAGAGCCAGAGAAGAGAGTTTCCATTCTCTAATTCACTCCCAAAATGTCAATCTTAGACCAGAACTGTGTCTAGTCTAAGGCTAGTAACCATGTGTGTGTCAGAGACCCAAGCATTTGAGCCATCATTTGCTGCCTCCCATGGTGCATTAATAGGATCTATTGATCCCACCAATACTTGATTCAGAAAACCCAAGCTGTGAATTAATCTATGGTGTCCATTCCAAGGAAAAGTTACTACATTTGATGTTCTACAAATTGAGGATTTTAGCATACCCCACTGAAATTTTGTTCTACATCATTTTTTACAGAATTCTATTTCTCTATTATCACAAATAAAGTGACTTATAATATTAACTAATTTGAAAATTCAGATTAACAATGATTTGATAAAATAGAAAGACAAGCACATAGTTAAGCAATTAAAACATAAGGAAGGATATAATTTTTAGGCCACAAGTTGATGTGTGCGATTGAAGATTTTATGTAGGAGGAAGCGTTTGAGCTGAATGTGTGAAATTTTGACAGCTCAAATTTAGGAGATGGGAAAAAGCATAGAAGTGGAAAAATGGAGTAAGCTTTAGGCAAAGACAGCCTGTTTTTTATGCCAAAAGTGAGTCTGGGCTTTATAGGATCATGATGTGAAGTTTAAGACAAGAGAAAACCATAGATCAAGCTTAAAATTTTGCATTTCCTTCTGTAGAAAGTATTGACCCATCTGAAATGCTGAGTAGAAACATGATATGAACAGCCCTACGCTTCAGTAAAACCAGTAAAAATAATAGTAAGACAACTATTTCAAAGTTACATGTACCAGTCCAGAGCAGCGCATACACTTATCAGAAACCAGCACAAATGATCAGCGGAGAAAGCATGGGCTCAGGTAGTCATACCCAGATGGGATCTCGGCACGTTGAAGGTGAGGACTTCAGCTTCTAGGCTTCTGCCCCCAACTCAGAGCAGACCTTCCAGCAGACCTGAGGTTCTCAGCTGGAACTGAGCATCCAGAAGTGTCATGTCAATCTTGCTTTGTTTCCTAAGAAAATACGAGATCTCAGGGGCTTGGATATTTCTCGAAGTTACTGATAGAATCTTAGCATTTTTTCTTCTTTTTTTTTTTAGCTGTATAAATTTGCAGCTATTAGAATATTTTGCGATTATAATGGTTATGAGAAAGCGGGACAGGTACTTTTTTTTTTTTAAGATTTATTAATCCCGGCAGCCCCGCTTCCTATCCAGCTCCTTGTCTGTGGCCTGGGAAAGTAGTCGAAGATGGCCCAAAGCCTTGGGAACCTGTACCCATGTGGGAGACCCTGAGAAAGTTCCTGGCTCCTGGCTTCGGATTGGCTCAGCTCCAGCTGTTGCAGCCGCTTGGGGGTGAATCAACAGATGGAAGATCTTCCTCTCTGTCTCTCCTCTTCTCTCTGTATATCTGTCTTTCCAATAAGAATAAATATTTAAAAAGAATTTTATATTTTACTTTTACTACTTTCTCAAGCCACAAACAGGGAGCTGGATAGGAAGCGGGACTGCCAGGATTAGAACCGGCACCTGTATGAGATCCCAGCACGTGCAAGGTGAGGATTTTAACCACTACGCTATTGCGCTGGGCCCAAAATATAAAATTTAAAAAAAAATTTTTTTTTTATTAGAAAGGCAGATCTACAGAAAGAAGGCGATACAAAAAGATCTTCCACCTGCTGGTTCACTCAAGTGACTACAACAGCTGCAGCTGAGCCAATCCAAAGCCAGGAGCCAGGAGCTTCTTCTAGGTTTCCCATGCAGGTGCGTAGTCCCGAGACTGTGGGCCATCCTCTACTGCTTTTCCAAGCCACAAAAATCCAAAGCTCAAATCATTAATATAAACAAAACTTGCTTTTCTCTATCCTCTCTCCTTGAGGGAAAGGAAGCATTAATCTTAAAGCACTGTAGGCAGTTTTTCTAATGTTGCAAAGAAAATAAAACAGGAAGACAAATTTCCATATTATACATATTGAGCATTCATATTCTGCTACTGCTGTATTAAATATTTTCTTTGAAAAAGGGATAACTTTACAGAACAAAACTGTTCCAAGTTTTGGACTCATACAAATAGTTTGCAGCTATTTTATGAAGTTCATGATAGTAATATTATAAGATGTCCATATTGAATCATAAGAATAAATGGAATATTTTTATGAAAGTCATATATCAAATGATAGAATCCTATACAAATGTAGATGTGTTTTTAATATGTATTAGGATTAATTACCGAAATAATCATGTGTATTTCTGTAAAAGTAAGCATGAAATGCTTCAACAAACACAAAAATAACAAATTAAGAGACCAATTTATTTTCGAGCATAAACATTGAAATCAATACACAGCTTTTCCATAATGCACATTTTATGTGAGACTTTATGATGACACCTTTATATTCATGAATCTTAGCTTTCTCTTACACCAAACTACATTGCTCTGTGAATTCCAGTTTCCTGAAAGTGATATTTCTTCTTTTCTTTGGAAAATATATTCCTTTCATTCTCAAATTACCATGAATATGACATTTAGAATTTTCAGTCTAACACAGAATTACACTCCATTATGCCTAGAATGACAATAAAGAAAATAAATGGCATATTCTAGCTAAATTTAAACCAAGAAAGAAAATAAAAAAAAAGAAAAGAAAAGAAAAGAAAAGAAAAGAAAAGAAAAGAAAAGAGAAGAAAACAAGAAAAAAGCCAAAACCACCCAAACTATGGACTGCATTTGAAACAGAAAATTTAGTGCTCAGTATTTGCTTCAAGTTAATCACTTTGGGGTAAGGAAACCCCGAAATCAAAAGCAGCATCAGATATTCTTTCCCCAAGGCTGGAATTTCAAAATGAAGATTGAGGGACTGACATTTATCCTAGTGATCAGCTGCATCCTCACCTGAGTCTTACTCACGTTGGGGTCATGGATTCTGCTCTTGGTTTGCACGTATCCCAGCCCAGGACGCTGTAGACATTTGGTGAGGTTCTTGCTAAGTCTGCCTCTGTTTGCCAGAGGTCAGAGGCAGTGATCATCTGGTTGATAGTGGACCACAGCTGATGGTCCTGAGCTGCTCTTTGAGGAAGAAGAGTAGGGATGCATTTTTCCTTCTTCCCACTCTTGACAGTGCTTCGCAACAGCTGAAGTCAGATTGAAGTGAGAATACAAAATCATCTGGGAAAGGCAGCCTTGAGCCTAGCCACAATATAGGAGGTTTCACAGTAGGTAAGAGGTTTCACATCCTGATAACATTTTGGGAATCCATCAGGATGGAGACAGTGAAGATGAAGACCGAAAATTATTCAATACATGGCTGAGATTAAATTTGGACATAGAGCTGTAGTTTTTGTATTTTGATATATTTATGTTAGAGTAATTATTTGGTTTTTTCTAGAGATAAAGACATTCTTGATCTGTTGCAACAACTTAAAATGCAATGGGAATTAAACATTCATCTTAATGTTTGTCAGTTTAGTATTCAGAGAGCGCTATTTTTTTTAAAAAGTGCTTACTAACTACGTTTAAAAATTACTAATATTCAGTAGGAGATCCACTCCCTTATCATGTTTTTAGTATATAATAATTTGGTGCTGCCGATAGGTAAAATGCTATTAAAAGAAACCTCTAGAATTTTTTTTAACATTGTTTCACTAAATCCTTATGCCGACTGAGTAACAATTTCCCAAGCAATGGAGAGCCTGCCTAGGAAGTGATTAAAACTATTATATGCCATCATGGATAGTATCGACAGTTTTTATTGTTCATACAAATGTTCAAAATCAATAGATTAGTTTGATCATCTATATTTTGAAGGTTTTAAAACACATTTAGTGTATCCATTTCTAATTATTAAATTTTCTTCCTTGACAATAAATGTTTACATTTATGCTTAAAATCACAGATTTTGCTTTTATTTTAGCAAATATTTCCTTAACTCATATCAAAAGTTAAGTGAAAATCTTAGAAATTTAAAACTGAGATGTCATCCCCATTCTAGACTATTTTATTTATGGAGGGAAATCAAAAGATGTAGGATAAAAGATATAAATAAGCAAAATAGCAGTTTTGGAACATGTTGTGTTCCAAAAATTATTAACTAAAGAGCCAGCTTCATGCAATGCATTGCCTATGATTCTGGCATTCCATACCAGAGCACCCGGTTGGTTTCCTGCTGTTCCATTTCTGATCAAGTTTTATTGCAAATGTGCCTGGCAAAGCAGCAGATTATGGCGCAAGTGACTGGGCCCTGTCACTCATGAGGGTGACCTGATGGAGTTTCTGGCTTCTGATCTGACCTGGCTCAGACCTGGTTTCTGTGGCGTTTTGGGAAGGGAGCCAGAGGATGGACTATGGAACCTCTCTCTCTCAATCTCTCTCTCTCCTCCCTTCTTTTCCCCATCTCAAATAAATGTAATAAATCTAAAAAAGAAGTTATTATACTTCACAGCAGAATGTTTCAGTTAACAACCATGATAATATCACATATTTTTCTGTATGTGCTCACCCATTGATGAGGAAGCTGATAGGTAAGAATTCAGCTTTCTCAAGCACACATATCTGATAACCAGAAGAATCAGCCAATTGTTTGCTGAAGTCATTGGGCTCCTTCCTCCACATGGGAGATGTGGATTGAATGCTGGCACCCAGCTTTAGCGCAGTCACCATTGTGGGTCATTAGGGTCAGTGGGTGGGAGCATTTCTCTCTATCTCTGTCTCTGTATTTGTCTCTAGGGTGTGTGCACATGTGTATTTACAATACAAATATATATACATCATACATTAAATTTTTCAAATGAGCATCTATTTAAAATACACAGCTTATGAAAGTGGATTAAAAGGCATACCCAACTTCATGTTATCTATAACAAATTTGCTCAACATATAAGCATACGTTCCTAACATCAAAGCACTGGGCTTGAGCTATTTCTGCTGCTGCTGGTGGTGGCTCATTGCTTTCTGGTAATGCTATGCAGTTGATAATCTTTTGTCTCTGGATTGTTATGAACTACAATACAGTTGTAGCCGGGAGAGCTAAGCCTGAACCTTGGCCAGTACAGATAAGACAATTTGAGTGACCACCGCTGCCACAGGCTTTGCGGCCATTATATTTTGCAAGCCATGCAGCATAGGCAGTATCAGGTAAAACAAGCTTTTCGAAGTCTACAAAGTCCACCTTCACTGGTGAATATTATAAGTCAGTTTGAAACAAAAATGATGAAACAAGATGCAGCATTAATTCAAATTATAAACACTGCCAATCAATTTTTTAAAATGAGATGCTCACTGACAAATTATGCCCTTCAATCACCTAGACAAAGATTTCCTTCCCTAGCACCTAAAACCAGTGAAACTGAAGATCTGATAGAAGATTAAGCTAAAAATGGAAATAACTGTATGATGAATTTTCAGTTCATAATAGCTTATATACATGACTTATAATTTTTTAAATAAAATGACTTGGAGTTACAATAAAAAAACGCATGTAGAAAATGTAATCTTAAATTACAATAAGTAAAAAAAAAAGTTAATCTAAAATGCTGCATACTGTGTGATTCCAATTTCATGACAGCTTTTTTTTTATTAATTATTTTGCATTATGTGACAGTTTCATAGGCTCTGGGAATCTCCCCCCCTCCCCCTCCCCCTCCCCCCTGGTGGATTCCTCCACCTTGATGCAGTATTACAGTTCAAATTCAATCAAGATTCTTTCCTTGCAAACATATACTAAGCATGGAGTCCAGCTACTTATTGTCCAGATGGGTTGAACAGTTTCTTGGGGAGACCATTTCTGGTCCCAATCAATTAAGAGTCCCAATATAACATCAACAGCAATTTGCAATATTATGGAATTGACATGGTTTTGAGTAACCAGTATGTTAAAAAAAAAAAAAAAAAAAAAAAAAAGCAAGTTCTTAACCACATGCTGTAACTACTTCATTGACATTTCAATTTTAGTTTATATACAGGACCGGCTGCTATATACCTTAAAATGGCTATAAGGTACCATTCAGCTGTCTCCTGTCTATTTCATTTTAGTATTTAGCCATTTGTTGTGTTGAAGTATAATTTTGCTGATCTTGGCAGATTTTAGGATAATCTAAACTGGCTTGTAACTCTAACAAGACATTTGTCGACAATTAAGGTGCAGAACATTTTTTGGGGGGGGGTGTGCAGGAAAATCCTCAACACCATGGTGAGGAGTGACTAATCTTTGTGTCCCACCCAGCGAGGCATGAGCCAATCCATGCCAGCTCTTTCCTGTCAGATTCCAAGCTCTACTTTTTGTTGTTTGTCTATTTATTTTAGGTTTTTTTAGTTTGCATGATTGTTTGTTTGCTGTGAGGGGTTTTCGGAGCGATCCCGATGGTCATTGCGAGGGAGGGCGGGGGTCCAGAGGTGGAGCCAGGCTCGGACCACAGAAAGCTCTCCTCCCTGGTCCCGAAGGACATTTATTGTTCTTCTGTTTCTGCGGGCTGCTCAGGGCTTCTGGTTGTCTTTCCGATGATGTTGGTTTCTGCGCGGCAGTGTTTGGACTTCTTCCATCCCCTGCGGAAGCTCTGGTTGGGGATGGGTGACCTCAGAGTACTCGGCCTCCGAGGGCATCCAATTCCCTGTAGTTTGTGGTGAAGGTCTGGGAGTCTTCATGGTTGGGATCCAAGCTTCCTCCTTACCACCTGCTCCACTCTGGAGTGCCCCCCTGGTCCATGCACATGACCTCCTGTTAAGAGGTTGTCAGGATCGCACCCGATTCCCCCCTCATGCATTGGTATAGTAGTTTTACTATTTTTTAGTGCCGCTTTGAGTCTGTTGTCATGACAGCTTTTTAAAGATATAACTGAGGGCCAGCTTTTTGACGAAAGCAAATAAAGCTGTCACCTTCAATGCCAACATCCCTTAGAGGCTTCAATTCATGTCTCGGCTGCTCTGCTTCAGTCCAGCTCCCTGCTAATGCTCTTGCAAAAGCCTCAGAGGATGACCCAAATCCTTGCCCTGTTAACCTCATCAAAGACTTGGAAAAACTGAGTCCTTGGCTTTGGTCTGGCCTACCTGTCCTGTGGTGACCATGTGGAGAGTGAACTAGCAAATGGAAGATCTCTCTCTCTCTCTCAAAAAATAAAATGCAGTAGATGAAGACAGTAAAGATCAAAATTTATCAGCTATTAGGGAAGAAAGTCAATTTTTTCTGGAGCACAGAGGATTTGATGGCATTGAAATGACTCTATGATATTAACAAGTTGGATACACATTGTTGCACCTTTGTCTGAATCTTTGGATCTTACAACAACAAAGTAAATTCTAATATAAATTGTGAATTCTGGTTGATAAAGATGTGTCAATAGGGGTTCATCAATGGTGACAAATGCACCACTCTAACAGGAAGTTAACAGGAAGTTAACAGGAAGGCTATGCATGTTTGCATGTGTCAGGGCAATGGATATATGGAAAATCTATGTAGGTGGCTCAGTTGTGTTGTGATTTATAACTGGCCTAAAAAATGAATTCAAATTTAAAGAGACATTGATGAATTTCAGAAATCACCATTTTCTACTCTTTCCGTGAGTTGTTTTTGTGAGGTTTCATGCTTGGTTCTGGGAAGTATCAATAGCTACTGCCTGAGGCTTGGAAGGAAGATGTATGAAAGAGCTCCTTCTGGAGTCAGCAATTGATTCGCCACTTCCAGTTTCCACACCGTTGATATTTCTTTACAGAAACAGATTTACTGAGAGCAAGTTTTGATGAACTTAGAAAAGGTCCCTAAAAACTAATAGCCCAATCTATCATTTGAAAGTTAACATTAAGCCTGGTTCTAATTTATATTTAAAGTTCTTTGCCACTGTCTTAGATATATCAAAATTCATCACTCAAGGGAAGTTTAGAAATATCTACCAATTACCTTTTTGACTGGCTTGAACAAGTGTCAACCTCTGTCTTTCTACTCCTGTTTTCTTCTCAAGAGAAAAATTACTGCCTCTCTAAAATGAATGCATAAATTCTTCTCATTCACCAATTAAAAGAAAAAGAGTAATAACATAGATTGATGCTCATTTTACTGAGTACTAAATTGCTTTTCCTGGGCTTCAAAGAATAGCTGATAATTAACTGTCTTTAAATTTAACACTTGAGAAGCATTTAGGGAAAAATAAGAATTAAGATTTAAAAAATCCTTCCATTGCATGTTCTTGTCTGTGAACCAAAAGGGACAATTTACATTTTCAAAAGCTTCAGATCTTTGGTGTAAATAATAAGTTCATACAAGAGGTTATGATCTTTTCTGTTTATTTTCCCATGTGATAGAATTATACTCTTAGAAGAAAATATTTGCAAAAACAATGGCACATCATGAAATAAATATTCTTAAGAGCAAATAAACAATATTTTAAAATACAAGTTGATACTATAAAATGTTTCTGTCTTTATTAATATCTAATTTGAAAAGTAATAATTGGAATAAGCTGTGCTTGTACGATTTTGTAATTTTATACTTTAAATAAATTTACAATACAGATGTTTACATTTCTTTACAATTATGAAAATACTATCAGTTTTGTGTATTGAAAATGTTTGAATTCCGATTTGTATATGATTATGTTATTCATTAACGTAATTTACTCAAAGTAACTCTTTTAATTAAAAAACATTTATTTATTTATTTATTATTGAGGTGCAGACTTTACAGAGATAGAAGGAGAGAAAGAAAGGTGTTTCATCTGCTACGTGATTCTTCAAATGGCCACAAAGGACAGCTAAGCAGATTAAAGCCAAGAGCCAGGAGCTTCTTCCCATCTCCCACGTGGGTGTAGGGGCCCAAGGCCTTGAACAATCCTCCATTGCTTTCCCTGTCCAGAAAGAGCTGGATCAGAAATGGAGTAAGACCCTGCATGATGGCTTAATGGTTATATCCTTACGTTGTGAATGCTGAGATCCCATTTGAATGCCGGTTTGTGTCCTGTCTGCCAATTTCCCAGCCAGCTTCCTGCTTGTGCCCTAGGAAAGCAGTGGAGGATGGTGGGAGCCTTGCGATTTTGCACCCACATGGGAGACTCAGAAGAAGTCCACGGCTTCAGCTCAGCACTGGCAGTCACAGTCATCTGGGAAGTGAACCAATGAGTGGAATCTTTCTCTGTGTGTCTCTTTCTATCCATGAATGTGATCTGTCTTTCCAATAAAAATAAATAAATCTTTAAAACAAAACAAAAAGGAAGAATAAGTGGAGCAGCCAGGACATGAACCAGTGTCCATCACATGGGATGCCAATGCCACGAGCAATGTATTAGCCTGATATGCCAACCCAAGGTTTTAATTCACTCTTTACACAGTGATTGTTTCCTGTTTTATTGGTGTATGTAGTTTTTAGGCTACAACGTGTACGTATATATCCATATATAAATTTATTTTGTCAACAACCATATTTCCAGACCATATGAAGTATGTGCATTTATTGGCAGTGGACGAAGCAACACAATTTAAGCTTCCCATTTAGACTAATTTTAATCCTTTAAATGCTTTCTTAGAAAAAGAGAGGGGTGGGTGTTTGGTACAGTAGTTAAATCCCTTTCCTTGAGTTGTCTGCCTCTCATTGTCAGGGTACTGACTGAGTCCAGCTATTCTGCTTCTGATCTGTTTGTGGCTAATGCTGGCCCTGGGAAGCCGCAGAGGATGACACAAATAGTCACTCCTTGTACAGACTTGGATTGAGCTCCAGGCTCTTGGCCTAAGCCTGGCTCTCCCGGGCCTACTGTGGGCATTTGGAGAGAATACTGGACAATGAAAGATCTCTCTTTGTCTCTCATTTTTTCTTTATAATTGCATGTTTTTTATTTGTAGTTTGAATTTGTATCTCATATGTTTTGTATGTTCTGGATTTTCAATTTTTGCTTTTTAAAATTATTGCATTGTACATTTATGTGTTTACATGTATATGTGTATGTATGTATGTATGTTGCAAAATTAATAAACTAACACATGCATAAGTCACAAATATGAGTATGATGAGAACATTTAAAAACAACTCCTAGTAATATTCAGTTACTTATGACCATAATATATATAGTCACCATGCTGATCCATAGGTCTGTAGAACTCTTCTAACTAAAATCATACCTTTTGACCAACCCTACTCTCTCTTACTCCCTCCAGCCCTGGATAAGTACCATGCCATTCTCTGCATCTATGAATTCATCTATTTTAGGTTCACATATAGATAAAATCACATAATACATGTGTGATTTGTTTCTTGCTTGTCGCATTTAAAATAATGTCCTCTAGGTTCATCTATGGCTTTAAGAATGATAGGATTTCAAAAAAAAGAATGATAGGAGTTCTTATTTTTTTTTAAACCAAAGAGTGCTCCACTGTGTTTTCTCATCTATTCATCTACTGATAAATATCTAGGCTGCTTCTCTACCTTGTCTTTCGTGAATAACGCTACAATTAACATGATAATGCAGATAATCCTTCAATGAATATATTGCAATTCCTTTGGATACATATCTACACCCAGAAGTGGAGTTGCTAAAAAGTATGTTTCTATTCTCAAATCATTGGGAAACCTCCATACTGTTTCATATGGTTACACCAATTTATGTTCCCACCAACAATACACAACTGATTTCTTCTGGATGTGTCATTATATTGTAAAATATTCACTTATCCAGTATCTGTTTTCCATCAATAGAAATGTAGGTGAAAAAAATGACTTGATACAATCATTATATGTTACTTCACTCCTCATTCAATGATATAACTAAATATAATTTTAATTTGATTCTCTTACAGGTTGAATTGTGTTTTCCTGAAAATGATGTGTTGAAAACCAGTGTCAATCATTTACTGAGAGAAAAACTTTCTGATTACCATGTTCCCAAATAAACAAATCCCAGAAGATCACATTCCAAACCTAGGAATCTCAAAAATCACAATCTCAAATAATTGAAACCCCAAGTGTTAAAATTCTGAAAGATGAAAATCCGAAAACTCAAATTCTCATGGGAAAAAAATTGTCTATACAAGTGAAACAGAAAGTGAATTCTGGGAAAAAGAACTGGCCGTACAAGACAACAATTGAAACTTCAGTTGTTAAAAATACATCATCTGTCTGCACTGGTTCTCCTGCCAGCTGATGAAATTCCAATAGTGTTTGATGAATAGAAGCTTCATTTCCTGAAGAAGCCACTGAAGTTACTGATTAGTTCTGGGAGTGACTACATGAGCAGGAAAATAAAAGGGAACTTACTTGGGTAATGGTGTTATTCCTTCACCAATATTGTCTGGGAAAAAATTGTGATGTGTATTAGAGTGCATGAGTAATTGGTGTCCTCAGACACAAATCAACACAGTAGCAAGGCACAGAAGGCAGGCAAGTCTAGCCGTGAACACTTCTTTTACTGCCAATCACATCAGCCTCTATTGGCAATGCACACACACACAATGATCACAGAGGCTGTCCAGCTCTTATGGACCACTTTGAGGTGACTGTCGTAATGTACACCCACCACACACTTTTTCATTCGCAAAAATTTAGAGTTTTTTTGTTTGTTTCTGTTTATTTTTATTTTAAAAGTTTCCCCACCATTTAGGTTGTCAACATCACTGGTAGCAATTTACTATGTATTACATCTGTACGTTATGCCCAGTCCAGGAATAGAAGCTATGTGAAGATTTTCAGAGTTCTAATATACTTTATGTACCTTTTTGAAACCTGACTCTGCAAAAGTAGATTATCACAAATGTGATGGTGTGCCTGAGCATTGTGTAAGTACGTAAGAACAAAGACTTGACCTTAGCAGTGAAAGAGATTTTGCTTTTATACATCTGCATTTGAGATCTGCTTTTGGGTAATTGAGCTTATAGTGCTGATTATGCTACAATTTCTGATCAATGTCATCAGAGGACTTAGGCTGACCCCCTTTGTATGTGAGATGACCACTGTTATAAAACTAACTGCACACTCTTACTAACTGCAGTGACATGCATTTCCATTTTACACTTTTTGACTTATTTCTTTTTACCTACAGTCTATCTATTCATAACTATTACATCCATTGGATTGTCTTAAGTATATCTGAGTATTTATTCTTATGAATAGTCAAATAGTCAAGTCTTCTGCTTGATATGGTTCTCAATTTTTTTAAAAATGTATTAATACATCTTCAATAATTTTATTCAATTATTTTTGAACATCTTTAAACTGTAGACTATATGGTCTGTAGACTTCAGGGATTTTGATCTGTCAGGTTCTAAACACTCAAAAGGAGGACCTTTCTAATTGTGTATTTTGGAGTTATTGCTGAAACTCATTGGAATCCTAAAACTCCAAGATTTAGGATTAATTAAGGGTAATTTAAGGCAGGAACTTTTGGATGGCAATCAAATCAAATGATGTCACAAGAGTGACTTCTCTTTCAAAATGACTGGTGTCTTTATAAAGGGAACTCTAAACACAGGAAAGATGTGCAGAAAGTGTAGAGGATTGAAGAGGCAGGTAGGAGACATCTAAGAAGAAAGGAATCAAACCTCCTACCAACTCTATCTCTACCTCTGGCTCCCCAACTTAGAAATAAAATCCTGTTGTATTAATTACTCACGGGTGGGACTTATTAACAATCCCAAGAAACTAATGTAACAAAATTATTGAAAGTTTTATGTTAAAAGTTTCAGATTTAAAATTCAGCCTTTTTTTTTATTCTTCATAGTATGAATTGATGATGAATAGTGGTTCAGTTCAGTATAAACATTAAACATACTTACAGAGATTAAACTTTTCATGGCCCTTCACCTATCCTGTCATTTTTTGTTTTAATTCTCTTTGACCTCTCACTTCTTCTTACTTCTCCTCCTAATTTTTATTCTTAAATAGTTCATAGAAGAATATCCTTTTTAGCTATATCTCCTTCTCTTGACATCATGCAATACACATGCCAACTGCTTTCATTTAGGTCCTAATTACATACTCCTATCTTATTTATGGACCTTATAGAAACATTTGACCACGTGAACCCTTTGCAAGAGCTCCCTCAGAGCCCTTGAAGGAACTTAAGTAACTGAAATTCCTTAAAGCTGAATCACCATTTGCACCTCACAAAATCTTCCACAGTTCTATGAGTCTTAGCTGAATCTTCCTCCGTAACTCCATTGCCATGGGTGCAATTACTCATTCAATAACTTTCTTGGTGCAATCAGTACATAAAATGTACTGCTCTGGGTGTGAGGGTCACGATGTTGTACCACAAAAAGCTCCTGTTCTTACAGAGCTTTCACTCAAGAACAAACAAATACAGAAATGACCAAGAATATTTTAAGCAGTCATAGAAGTTATGAAGAAAATAAAATGAGCGATGATGAAGATATCTAGAAAATAGTTTTGCAAATTGACTCCGAAAATGGGTTTCTGAGAACTCATATACATAAACCGGTTCTGTAAATGTTTGCGGGGAAATTATTTCAAACACAGCAAATGGGAAGTGCCAAAGTTAAAAAAAATGGTTTTATATGTTGAAGGAATATTGGTGCGTGTGGTGTGAGTAGAATGGAGGATAGTAAAAAAATGAGAGGCAATTGTGAGGATTGTAGGAGGTTTTAGAGTCAAGATTAGTGAGGCTGATAGATGTTATTCTAAGTAGAATAGACCATTCCCTCCTGCATGGTTCAAATCACTTCTTGAGCAAGACACCTAAAATCAAATTTGTCATCTTTTTCCCACAAGCATATTAATAACCTATGTTGTCCATCTCAGTTAATAAAATAATTTCCCTTCAGTTGTATAACCTAAAAAGAGTCTCCAATCTTACTAAACAATTCTTCCCCTATTTCAATTCCTATCCACTGTCAAATCCTATTAGTTGATTCTTCCTTCAAAATTCCTCCTCCCACACTCCACTCAGTATTACTGTCACTGGTAGAGATCACAAGTTAACCATTTTTCACCAGAATCTCATCTTACTGCCTTCTCAAAAGGCCCACTGTCTCTAATTTTAAGGAGGTGAGGAAGTGTTTACACAGTGGCCATTATAATTTCTTATAAACAAAAATCTGTCATGTCATGTCCATCCTATGGTTCCCCAATGGTTTATCACTATATATAGAAAAGTTTACAGCCTTAGAGCTAGAATTGAAGGTTGTTTACGTTTGGTTCTTACCTACAACTCTGATATCCAACCTATCACACAAATTAATTCTCCAACCAAGACAAAACACTCCCAATCTTCTTTATCCTGCCACTGTTCAAAAGTCTATGGTTAATACATGCTGCTTTTGATATTTGGAAAAACCTACCCCATTACATCTCCTGCTTGTGAACCAGCAAAATTCATCCTTAAAGACAGTTTTGGTGTCACTTTTCTTACTTTCCTTGAACACTCATGCTTTCTTAACCTGCCAGGCTGCCTCCTCTAAACACGCATACACAAACCAAAGGCTATTGGTACCACTTGGTATGCCTCTGGCTATCTCTTCTGTACTCTGCATACAACTTCAGCACTATTACTTCCCTGAGCTGTTATCCTTTATAAGGATTCTATGTGTCTCAAGCAATATATGATGGGAAGCCTGAAAAGTTGTGCCTGGACAATAAAATGATTGAAGGCATAAAATATTAGACATACAAGGAATGTAAACATCATTGAGGCTATTCCTGCAAACTACAATAAGGAATCTGAAAATCAGTAAGGTTACTCTAGATAGTTTCCTAAAGAGTTTTTATCTTCAAAACCCACCTAATAGACATGATTTAGCTTGGAGATTAGTGCTCCATTTGCATTCCTTCCTTCTTCTCCCATATGTATTTTCATGGATAGTATCTTAGGCAGATTACTAATGGACAGTTATAGATTGATTCATTGTGTTTATGATAACCAAGCACTCAGTATTCCTAGAATGAGGAAAGGAAATGACCAATGACTGTGTTCACTTATTCCTTGATTCCTTAATACTTTCACCAAAAACTTATTTTTACCACTTTAACAGGCTTTCAAGTCAAGCAACATATTTCATGTGGAGAAGAAAAACATAAGTGTATTCTTTGCATTCCAGAAAATCATAGAGAAATGAAAAACAATCAGAATATTAAGCAAAAAGAAGAGTTAGTTTTTAGAGTTATAAACAGTTTTTAGAGAAATGTGTATTTAAGCTCTGCATTCATTCAATCCAAATACTAAGCTTAGTAGCAATGATACAAAATAATGAAACAACAGGATAAAATTTGCAATAATAAGCAGTATTGTTTATACTCATTGTTTAAATTAACCTATTATCATTCTATAACATCAGAACCTAGATGAAAACAGCTGTTGTATAACCATAACATTTTGATTATTTTCTTTTTACTATTATTTTTGTATAGTTTCAATAATTTCAGCTTTAAAGTTTAATTTTATTTTCTTTTGGAACTTTTTCAAATTGGGATAAGGCCAGAGCTCATTTGTGATTCCCCTTCAGTTGATACAAACAGTGTGCCAATTTTGCTTGCCACAAGAATGCTACTGTGATGAGTTTCTATAAAAAGCGATTTGGCAAATCAAAATAGAATAGAAATTTCTCCTGCTCCTACAGTGAGACTGTATCCTTCTCACAGTTTAACAAATCAAGAGAAAAGGATTCTTTTTTCCACTTAGTTTTTCATGTTTGTTTACTTGATCCATATCCAAAGGCAAATATGTACATAAATAACCCATTGTTAGTCATGAATTTCTGGAAATTTGAAAAGGAAATGATTACTGGAAGTCACTAGCCTAATTTCCAAATAGAGAAGTTTACAGAGTTTGCATAAACTTCCCAAAGTTCCAGACATGCATTTCATCTTTTGCTGTAAAATTCCTCTCATCACGTTTCACTATTTTCAATGGACATTGTAAAGCACTAGTCCAAAGCTCTCACCTGTTCATAAAGGACATAGTGACACTGTTATTTGGATTTGAAATCTATTTCATAAAAGTAGAAAACATTTCCAATTATGGCAATTCAGATTTTCATATGAACATGTATAATTATATTTAATGAGGGAAAAGGAAACACAACCACCACAAATCATAAAACAATCATACCGATACACATATATGTGGTGTATACATGTGATAAATATTTTACTAATGCTCACATTCATGAATCATAGGTTTGCGTTAATATTTTCAAACCATTTTCATTTGCACCATACCCTCACAACTCAGTTATTTAAATGAGGATATTGAACTTAAAAGACTTGCCCAAGGTCACACAGCTAGGTTATTTACATAACTGGATTGCATTAAAACACATTTAAACCATGTTATAGATTATTTTAAAGATGCAAATTTACTCTTTATACATGATATTTATTTTTTCCCTGAATTTCCAAAGGGCATTTTTGACATTCACATTAGCTGAGTTCAAGTGGAAATTAATTTTCTCTTGACAAGAGTCATGAATTTCAAAACAGCCCCTGTGCATCTATTTTTGAAAAGGTTATTTGTATTACAAATATTCACATGAAATATGTAAGTTTTTATTATGCAGACTTCTCTTTCTATGTATGGCATCATTTTAAGTTGGTAATAATTCTACAATGACATTAGGAAACTGATGCATGAGTTCATGATACTATTGCTGTATTTCTTATCTAAATATTATTTTAATCATTCATTTTAAATTTTGTATGTCTGATAATTGTGAGACACAAATTCATCTGAATAGCCATGCGAAAAAGATCAATTTATCCTCACTAACCTCATGTACTGAAAGTAGCTACTCTAGTCTTTGTTACAGTGATTGGTGTTCAAGCACGCAAGCCAAAATGCTAGATGTACACAAGCCCTCTGGACATGAGCCGCAAGTTATACAGCAGCTGTGGGGAACAAAACTCAGTCAACAACACTGTTAGGAGCCACAGACTTATGGGCCTTAGACTTGGCCCACCTGACAGCCTGTTGCATTGCAAAAGCCTGCAAGCAGGGCTACAGCAAGCAGGATATTAGGCCAGAACATCCTCTGTAGAGCAAGCAGAATAGAACCTCCACCCTTGTTCCTCTTCAAATAATTAGTTCCTCCCCTGTTTCAATATAGTTGATTAGTTCCTTCCCTGCTTCAGTGAAGATAATTACTCCCAGGAAACCCCTCCCTTTCTCCCCCTCCCCTAGAGAAGAAGGTATATATATAGGAGGAGTAAAAATAAAGAGAGAAGCACTTTTTTCCATCAAGTACGAGTGTCCGTGTGTTTCTTGGGCCAGCAGCCCGGGGCTAGCAGCCCGGCATTCCCAGTCCACCCTCAGGGTTTGAGCGTGTCCTGCAGGTCGGGACACAACATTTCTACTTAACAAGTTTCTTCATTCTTGGAACTGTGAAATAAGCCAAAATGTTGAAGAATCTGGCAGGATATGGGGCAGCTGGAAAATCCCATGACCACACTTTTAAAGCCCTTAAGATTCTTGTGATTTAACACATGCTTATCATTAGTCTAACATTCAGTAAATTAATAGGCAACTACACATTAATGAGTATTGATTTTGTTTTGTATCAGAATGGCTTTATTTGTTATAATTTCCTCATAATGTCCTAGAATTTGTGTGCTAAGCAGAAATTTAAGGAACAATTTACCTTTCATTCTGGTTTGGTATAGATTTAACTGAGCAAATCTTAAAGAAAAAGTCCTTGTCTTCAAGCAAAGTACTCTTATTTTCATCTGAATTCTTTTCTCCTTAAAGATATTTAATATGCAGAGAGTAAGATTGTGAAATAGGGGGACTATACGGTAAAACAAATGGGACAACGTTAGTGGAGGAGAAGCAGAGAGGGCAAAGTCCTGGGAAACAGGAGCGGACAGGCTAACGGGAGAGGGACACCTGGCGATGCATGAGCACCAGGAAGCAGGACAGTGGAGCAGTGCTGTAATGAACACACACCCCGGGGCGATCAGAACCTCCCTGGCAGACAGGTGGAAATGGGAAATCACTGAGAACACAGGAGGTGAATCAAGCCATAGAAATGTGCGTCCCGCTGATTTTTAAAATTCAATCCTGAGCAGAAGCAGAATGATGGAGCTCTTTTGGACAGATGAGCGAACTGGGGGGATTTCAAGATCCACCCCCGCACCATTGCCACAATGGGTGCTGTGTTGAGTTCTGTGATAAATGCCCCCTCAGAGTAGGGTGGGGGGAGGGGAAACAGGGAGCTGTGCATATGCTGAGCTAAGGAGGAACTTACTTCTGACTCAAACCATCACTTTGGTCCCATCTGGAAAATAATACTGACTTGGTTTCCCATGGGCTCCATCCAAACTAGCTCCAAGATCCGCCAGATGTAACAACCAGCAGTTCTGGTAAGAAGAAAGAAAAATATATATATGTGTGTGGCAGATGCCACTGACAGCCCTTTGAATTTAGTTACACTTTGTATGCCCTTAATCACAGGGATTGACGGAATCATGAATGGGAAAAAGGCTAAACAGACTAAGGTGTGACTGTAACATGGGGTCACAGGGGACAGAGGATGTCTGCATGGAGACCTGGCTGTGAAGGCTATGGCAGAAATGTAGCATGGGAACATAGGATTGTAACTTGCTGGAGAGGTGACATGAATGATGAAAATGGAGAACCGGGTACTGATTGCGATCAATAAAGTTGACCTGTAACAGACCTGTGGATAGCAAAGTTTACAAACCCACCCCAAAGAGAAGAATCTTCTAATCTGAGTTTCACTGGCCAAAGACAAAAGAAGAGGCACAGACGCAATGAATAAGGTTACTGACGCCTACCCCACAAAACAGCAAAAGACGGTTTCAATCTGAGGATTGAAGACACCAAAGAATTGCTATCAAAAGAATTTTTTAAAATGACTATAAAGCTCCTTTAAACAGCAAGAAACACATGCAGCATTCAAGGAATTTAAGGAATACGTTACACCAGAAATTGTAACATCAAAACACAATTGAACTGAACTATTAGAAATGAAGAATGCAGTCCATCAAATTCAATGGAAACTCAATAATTAGATGAACGTGGCAGTACACAAAAGATTTGAAACTGGAAGACTCCACATGTGAAAATGCTTAAACAGTTAAAGAGCTGAAAGAGGAACTGAATAAAGATGAAACTATACAAGTTTTAAATGATAGTGTCAAAAGGCCAAACATAAGGATTATGGATATTCCTGAAGGTGTGGAAAGAGGAACTGGGTTAAAAGAGAACTTGGAATTCTATAATAAACGAGAACTTCCTCAATAAGGAGAAAGAAAAGGGAAGCCAAACATAGGAAGGGCAGAGATCAGAGCATAGGTTTGGTCAGAAGCAATCTTTGCCACACCATATCATAACAAGCTCTCTTCAGTTGACTATAAAGAAAAGACACCTAGATATGCACATTAGAAAACCAATGAACTTGCGGAGGAACTACAATCATACAGCTGACCTCTCAGAGGAAACCCTACAGGCCAGAAGAGAATGGAATGACATAGTCTAACATAGCCCAGAGCCTAAAAGAAAAAACTGACAGCCCAGAATAACATACTCAGGAAAGTTTCCCTTTGTCTTTGAAAACCAAAGAAAATATTTTCAAAGCAAACAAAAGCCAAAAAAATGTCACGTTTAATAGACCTGTCCTACAAATGTTGCTTAAAAATGTGCTACAGGCAGAGAAAAAGAATAACACGTACCCACTCCAAAGGCAAATGTGGAAAACATCTCAATAAAACCACAAAAGAAACCTAAATCAAACAATGAGAAACCCAATGCTAAAATCACAGAATGAGATCACTACCTCTTGATATTAACCCTGTATGTAGATGGCTTAAACTATAAATCAAAAGACATAGGTTATAAGACTAGATAAAAAAAACAGTACCTATCTATTTCCCACAGGAAACACATGTCATTAATAAAGATATGAGGAAATTGATAGTGAAAGGATGCAAAAAATATTCCAGGATAATGGAAAGTTGGTGTAACCATTTTAATATCAGATGACATAGATTTCGTAGTGAAAAGCATTAAGAGTTGAAGAAAGACAACATATAATGATTAAGGGATCCATTCAGCAAAAGGAAATTATGTTAATAAATGTATATATGCCAAATGTCAAGGTACATAGTATATGAATGTATATTTATCACATTATAGGCTACAAAATAGAGTCACAAGATTTTAAAAATCAAAATCATGCCAGGTACCTCAGACCATCATGGAATAAAACTGGAGACCAACAATTCAAAATACCCCAGAAAATATGCAAGGACTTGGGAACTGAGCAATGTGTTGATAAATGAACAGTGAGTCATAGGAGAAATTAAAGAGAAAATTTGAAAAAAAACTGCTTGAAATGAATAAAGGCATTAACACAACATATCAAAACTCATGGGACATAGTCAAGGCGGTACAAAATGGAAAGTTCATTGCAATCAATGCCCACGTCAAAAAACCAGAAAGGCACTGGGTAACAGGCTACCATATGTCTGAAGATTACCAGAACAAAAAAAGAAATAAAATATGGAAAGACGTAACAAAAATAGAGACCAAAAGAACAATACATAAGGTCAATGAATCAAAGAGCTGGCTCTCTGAGAAAAGCAACAAAATTGATTTCCTATTAATCCAACTGATCAAAAAAGAGAGGAAAAGATACAAATCACTAGAATCAGAGACAAAAAAAGGAAATGTAGCAATGGATACCTCGGACATACACAGAATAATCAAATATTACAAGCAGTTACACACCAACAACTTGGAATACCTAGAAGAAATGGATAGATAATGGATACATTTTTGGACACCTGGAATTTAACAAAACTGAATCATGATTTAATTAAAATCTAGATAGACCTATAGTCATGACAGAGGTTGAATCAGTAGTTAAATCCCTCACAGCAAAGAAAAGCCCTGGACCAGATGGCTTCATGCTGAATTCTACCCGATATTTCAAGAAGAACTTACCCCAATCCTTCACAACCTATTCAAAATAATATAAAGGGAGGTGATCTTTCCAAACTCTTGCTATGAAGCCACTATCACCTTAATGCCAAAGCCAGATAGAGGCACAACAGAGAAAGACCAATTTCTCTGATGAACACCGATGGAAAAAAATCCTCAACAAAACAGTAGCCACGAGAATCCAAAATACATCAGACAGACCATTCACGTGGACCAGGTGGCATTTATCCCTGACATGAAATAATGGTTTAGCATATGCAAATCAGTAAATATAATATACCATATCAACACAGGAAGAATAAAAACCATACGATCATTTCAATTAATGCAGAAAAGGCATTTAATGAAATCCAACATGACTTCATGCTAAAATCCCAAAGCAAGATAGGCCATAGTTTCTACTGTCATAGATATTCAGCCATCAGAAAGAATGAAATTCTACAATTTGCAACACAATCGTCCCAATTGGAGATCATTATGCACAGTGAAATAAGTCAGTCTTAACAGGACATGTATCATATGTTCCTTGTGCTATAATCAAGCATTCATGCAAAGTATAAAAAAGGGATATATACGTAAATATGCATATGTATACATAAATATGTATATACATACGGATACTCATGGATGGACTGTATAATGGAGCCTGGAATATTAAGAAGTAAAGATACACTGCATTATGTAACCCTACTCCTGAAACAAAGGAGGACTCCTAATGAAACTGCTAAATATACAATGACAATAGGATATCAGACTTTCCATCATTGTCAATACCTACAAGACTATGATACAATTAAATAAGAGAATGTTGGATTTGTGACTATTGCTGAACGCCAATACTATTGTAATAAACTGGAGGAAAATAGTGGGCAGGCGGACAATGGGGAGGGAGGAGAGGGAGGTGGAGAAGGAAATACCTATATATACAAAACTGTATCATGGAAAACAATAATAGCAATAAAAAGACAAAAAATACTTAATAATCAAGTAGTATTTAATCTCTATCCATAAATGCAATATTCATTTCAAGGGCTCATTTTATTCAAAAAATCCTAACCAAGTAGATGTAAAGTACAAATATTTATATACATCGGGATGCATACAGATATTTCAATAAATGTATAGAAAACAAAATAAAGACAAATTTATTTTGAATCAAAAAATCTTGAAATTCTTCCATAAATTTTTTTATAATACATATTTTCCATAGACTTTTTGAGGACCCCCATATACTTTTACATTAAAGCACATATGCTCATTCTTTGTTTCTTCAGTAAATAACTTGGTAGCTATTTTTTTGGCAAAGAGGAAATGGGTATGTGTATGCAATACACATCTTTCCAACATTTCCATGAGTTTTTTTCCCCCACAAAAATAATTATTTTAACTTAACAAATAAAAGTGGAAATCTATCCTTTGCCCACCCAGATAAGACTATTTCCATTAGAAACAAAGACACCGAGTCAGCACAGTGTAATGCCTTATTTGACAATGGAAATTATACAAATCTGCACAAATATGTGTGGCTGTTTCCCATCAGTAAATGGCCGTTCTTATTAGAGGACCACCTGCAAATTTCTGGCTGCTGACTCTTCTTGCCATAAACCATTCAGATAGAAGATGAAGATCCAGGGAGTGGGCAATGCACACTGCACATGTCATTGTAAAACTCAACTGGCACAGACAATTGCTCTAGACCTGAACTTTAAGACCCAGACCAGCTCTAATGGATCAGATTCTTGTCTTTTTTTGTTCAACATTGGTGGTATTTCTACAAGCAGAGCCTTTTAATTTTGTTTCAAACTGAGTGCCTCCGGTATCACGTGAAACACTAGTGAAGCACTGTTAATTCTGTCAGATATGTTCTTATCCCATTTTCTTCTGCTGGCTGTATACTAGCTATTATGGTCAATCTCTAAAATGTCTTATTTTCTTCTTCGTTCTTATTTGAATATTTAAGATGATAAACTTAAGACCCATTAATGGAAGACATTCTTGAAACTTGGAATAATCTTTTTAAATTAAAAATTAAAACTTAAAACATAAGAAAATTTAAAAAAAGATAATCATTGAGAAATTATTGACACATACAGATACCTTATAAAGTTTGTGGAGAAATGATAAAAGACAACTTCACCTGATCAATTTGAAATTCATGAATAAATTTCTCATGATAAGCGTTGAATTATCTGTATTATCATCATTCTATTTCTTCTTGTATATTGAAGTGATGTTCCAAAAACTGACTATTCCCCTATGACGGAGTTTCAAAATTGTTCTGCAGCTCAGAGCCTCTACATTCATTCTTTACAATGTCTGGATTTTTCAAGGTATGTTAGTCTGTACAAAGAGATTACAAATCAAGGAATTATCATGATCTTACACCAACTGAGTTTTTTTGACTGTTTCAACAGGAAGATGTGTTTTTTAGGTCCTCTGGAAGTACTATAAAAACGTCTATAGCTTTTCCCAATGGTGCTCCTTGTCTGTCCTGGAAAATAATCATGACTACTTCTCTATTATTATTGTGGACAATTCCATTGTCTCTCCTTCTCTGTAGCATCATTTTACTTCATTTATTAATCAGCTAACATCTCAAGTCCAATGCTCAGCTTTGAGAATACAAAGATGAATGACGCAAATTCCTTGAATTGAAGACACTCATGGGTTATTTGGGATACCAAAACATCACCAAAATGCAGTGCTTTAGGTATGCTGACAAGATTCACGTTAAGAACATGTTATGGACAAAGATGCAATATGGAAACCAAGATTTGAATAATCGGGGATTGCTAAGGGAAGTGGTTGTTTCTGTGCTAAAGAATGAAAAGCAGTGTTCTAAGTAGAGCTGGAGGAGATAACATAATCTAAAGTAAGGAAAACACATGAAGAAAAATCAAATCTCTGTGGAATGAACATAACAGAGTCACTTAAAGGACACAATACATGTTAATTGCTCTATTGGGACACTCCTACCTGGAATCAACGTATAGCACAGACCTGCTCTATATCTCATTTATTCTTTGTATGTATGTATTATATATTATGTATATGCTAAATATGTGTATATATGTGTGTAAGTATATATATTATTTGTGTAATTATGTTTGTTGAGTATATATATTATATATTGTGTATATATTGTACATGTGTGTAAAACGTGTATATATGTGTGTGTGTGTGTATATATATATGTACATTCCTCTTACTTGTGTGTAGCTGAAAGTCTAGAGGACTTAATTATTTTCCTAGTCAGTTCCTTCAATTAATTATTAAAATACTCAGTCTCATAAAATAATAAGAATCCTTTGCTTCATACAAAGTTAAAATATCTCCCCTTTTACATTATGTACTTGGAACTGGTGGAGGGAGTATACAAGCTTCTCTCTTGAACATATTTTAAGAGCAATTGAAAATTAAGTTTGGACAAGACATAGAGACATTGAAACATTTAATCAGAAGATACAAGCTTAAAAATGTCACTTGCTTGGAAATTGGATTCGAAGAAAAAAAGAAGAAATAGAAAGAGAACAGAGATCTTTTCCGTGGTTAGTCATCCGTGGATCCCAGCCTTCCCAGCCTGTGTCTTACAGTGGGGGAGATTGGGGAAACCAACGAGGGGCCTCTGCCCTCAGGTCAGGCTTGCATATTGCTCTCATCAGTTGATTGGTGACTAGGACATGTGAGGAAACCAATCAGGCTACTGTTCCTAATGCTCTGGGGTTCCTGTTTATCACTCTGCGTGTAAGTTTCACTATTAGACTCAGTAAATTGATCAGTTGGTTGACGCTTGGTCATCTCCTTTCTCGGGTGGTCTTCCATGGAGCCTTGGTCGCCTTACCTTAGAATCTTACAGGAGGACTGGGGAAAGCAGCCTCACTTTTCATTTTCCAAATTCCTATCATAGGTTCAGCAAGGATCTCTAGGGGCACTGTAGTGATAGCTATAGAGAATAATTAAAACAAAACAAAAAAAAACTTAAGAAAAAGTTGGGTGCATTTGGTTCAATATTAATGCAGTGAACAAGAACATGAGGTCAATAATAAAACCAAGGTTTCACTGAACGAATTGGGGGTGGCATCCATCTTCTGTGGGATTCCTACAGAGGTGGCATTTTAGAAAAGATACTGAACTCAATTTTGGTGTTTTAAGCTTGAAATGCAGATGAGGTGAAAAGATAACACCTGAACATTTGTATTTATTATGTTAACTCTCAAGAGGAAAATCCAGGCTAAAATCTTTCTGAATGAGTACATGTTTGTACGTGTATAGGTGAGTGTGTGTGTGTGTGTAAGAAAAAGTGTTGGAGAGAAAGATTGGTTGAAACTGAGTAGCCTACAAAGAAGACACAAGAGGAAATGCAAAGTGAGGGAGTGTGCTATCATCGGAAATCACAAGATTATTTCTAATTTGGAAACATTAAAAAAACTAAAAATTCTTAATTTCTCACTGCTATCAAAGATTGTTTATCTAGTTCCACTCCACTGCAAATAGCAGAGGTATATGAACACATTAATTGCTATGAAAATTTTATAACATGTATTTTAAACAAAGCAAAAAAAAACTAGCACTTTCAAAAATGCCCATGACCATTTTATAAATGGAAATTTATATTCTTTGTGGACAAGGGCAGTGAAGGAAGAGTTAGAACTGTGAACTCTGTTTTTGCGTCCACTGTTCCTCACCACATGTGAATTTAGCCATTTAGGGAGCTGTATTTCTTATAGTCTTAGAATACAGATGTCTGTTAGAATTCCATGCTTGCAAATAAAGATCTTAGATTGGTCTCTTACAGAGCTCTTTATTAGGACCAAAAACTTTCCACTTTTGGTTATTTTTGTGAAAAAAAAATTTTTCTTAAAACTGCCTTGAAATCCTCATCCTAAAATACTATACTGGGGTCACTTGTTTGTTTTAAATAGTCTCTAGAGCCGTATTTTTAAAAAAGAAAATTGAAAGCCTTTTTATCTGAATAATTAAAAGAGGTACAAGTTGCTGAATATGAGAAGAGACATTTACACCTTACAAATAAAAGGCTTTCTAGGAAGTCAATTAATTTTCAGGTTGAATAACTGCTGTAGGCTTCATTGTTATTAATCAGGATGTTATCAGCTTAGAACTTTAATTTTTATTCTAACCACAGTTTTAGAAGAAATTATGTCCTCTATAATTTACTTGAATGAATTAGTTTTAGTGAATAGAAACAGAAGTGCTTATTTATCTATTAAGCTGCAATAAAGAACTGCACTTAATTACTATTTTGTTCAAAGTATTTAAGGAACAAAATTTTAAATTTTAAAATCAATGCAGAAATGTGTATTGTGATAGAATGTAATAATAAATACTGAAAAATTTTGTATCATGATATAGAAAATCTGGGTTAGATGAATGTATAGGAATAGATAGGAAAGGAGGGAGGGAGAAAAACAAGACCAATCACTGGATGAGGATATTGGTCTCTTTCTACAGTCAATCAGAAATCAATCCAGAGCTTTACATTGCCATTAACTGATTAGAGATCCATAACTGATAGGATACATATACACATATATGATGGGGGATTTCTCAGAGTATTTGGTTTCCATGAGTGTGGCAGCTGCGAAGACCCAGAACAGGTTGCCTGGAGGCTGGAGACCTTGGAATGTTGGTAAATGATTCAGTCCAAATCAAAGGACCACAATTCCAGGAAACCCAAGAAAGTGAGCTCCAGGGCCCAGCACAATAGCCTAGTGACTAAATCCTCACTTTGCATATGCCAGGATCCCTGCCTGTGGCCTAGAAAAACAGTAGAGGATGGCCCAAAGCCTTGGGACCTGCACACACATGGGAGATGACACGGAAGAAGCCCCTGGTCTCTGCCTTGGATCAGTTCAGTTCCAGCCCTTGTGGCCACCTGGGCAGTGACCAGCAGACAGAAGATCTTTCTGTATCTTCTCTGTGTAGATCTGCCTTTCCAATAAAAATAAATAAATGTTAAAGAAACAAGGCAGGCAGGAAGGAAGAGAGAGAGAGAAAGAAAGAAAGAAAAAGAAAGAAAGAAAGAAAGAAAGAAAGAAAGAAAGAAAGAAAGAAAGAAAGAAAGAAAGAAAGAAAGAAAGAAAGAAAGAAAGAAAGAAAGGAAGAAAGAAAGGGAGAAAGGAAGAAAGAAAGAAATAGCAAGCTCCAGTTAGAGGCCAAAAGCCCTGCTTTCATCGAGTGGTGAGGGAGACCACAAGGCTAAGTCCCGGAGTCCAGAACGCAACCAACTCACATCTAGCACAGACAGAGTGTGTCTCAGCTCTCAGAGAAAGAACAAATTGGCTTCCCATTTAGTCCTTCCAGATGACCAGCCCACTGTGGGACCTACCAATACTTGGGACTGATATTTCTACCTAATCTTCTCAGATGCATATACTAACCTGTTTTGAATAACCAAAAAATGTTTTTCCAGGTATGAAGGTATACCTTAAACCAGTCAAGTTGACACCACAAAATTAATGGTAATGAACTTCTGATTCAACCCAACAATGGAACAGGAAAGCTCAATGTGGAACAAAGCTATTTGCACAAGTTAGTTATTCAGTCTTGGCTTAAAGTCAGTGGGGGACTGTGGCATTCCCCATAGTTAATTTTGCTAGTGATGGGGCACTACAGCAACTTCTTCCCACCTTGCTCTTGGAAGATGTCATCTCCTCAGCCAGCCCCTAGATGGAGGATTGGCTGGCTGTGCAGACAACAACCCTGGAGTCTGTTCTCTTTCATCACTGTCCTGTGCAGTCTCTGTTTAGTTCTGGTATTTCTCCAAGGACATCTATGTAGGTAATTCAAGTACTTCTTTGCTGAAAACAAAATTGTGGTTTCCCTAAAAAGTGACTAGATAGAATTTTAATATCATTTGTAATGTTATGCTAAGAAATGAAAGACATGGAACTTGCAAAAATATCTGATGCTAGCAATTACATTAACCAGAGTATTCCACCACAGAGAACTAGTAATCAAATACTCTGTGGGTTGCAAATTTTGGCCAAAATTGAATGGCTTTTAGTTGTCTTAGCAACTACTTTCTAGTACTCATTGTTACTATAGCTAAGTTTTTTTTCTAATTCCACAGTATGAAAATTTATTTTCTTTTCTAGTTTTTTCTCCTTTTCAGTTTCTATGTTAGTAGTCAAATTAGTGATCATATAAAAAACAAAGGCAGAGTTTTCTCTGCTGTAATCCAAGATGCATACCGTAATACTGACAGATTGCTTTCAGAAACAGAAACAACTGAATAACTACTTAACTAACTACCCATATAGAATTCTATAATCTGTGAAAAATATTTCAAAGTAAAGATGAAACAAAAGGACCTTTAGAAAATTCACGCAAAGAAAACTCTGCTGAAGAAAAAGTATTGCATTAAATCTGTACATCACGAAAGAAGAAAAACCAGAGCGTTTTTAAAGGATTTTTTTAAATAATAGAATATTTCCAAAGGAAATACAAAGAAGTGAACATAAGTTAAAATACATAAGTGCAATAAAGTTTTAAATAATAAATACACAGTTGAAAATGAAAGAACAAAAATTGTCTCGCTGAACCACTAATGAATTTCACCAATTCAAAATAAGATTTACAAAGAAAAAAGGCAGAAAAGGGAAACTGATATCAAGGTATTTTTGAAAAATACATCATGACAAATTTTGCAGGTTCTGCAAAGATAAAGATATACAAATTATTAAGATAAGCAAGCCAATATATTTGAAAATCTAGAAGAAACTGTCAAATCCATAAAATGTTAAGTTGCAAAAATTAATAGAAAAACTTCCTAGAATAAATTATATATATATATATATATATATTAAATAAATTAGCTATTACAAGTAAGTTTACCACAAAGAAATGAAGTGGAAGGAAGGAAGGGGGAAAAAGGAGGAAGAAAGAAACGAAAGAAGGTAGGTTAACTGAGAGGGACGGAGGGGGTAAGGAAAAGAAATGGTGAAGATGTTTTGGCATTTCAGTAATCCATCACAGGAGGGGCTCTTTTAAGCAAAATACATGTAGAAGGACAAATTATTACTCTATTTCTATTATCTGTATCTCTGTCCCTCCAATTTTATATATTATAATTACTTAAACATAGAGAGGGGAAAAGGCAAAGTTTGTGCCAGGATTGAAAGTAGAAGCAGGGGATACAATCTAGGTCTTTCCCGTGGGTTGCAGGAACTCAGTTTCTTGAGCTGTAACTGTTGTCTAGCAGAGACTGCATTAAAAGGAAACTTGAATCCCAGAGCTGGAAGCAGGTGGTAGGACTCGAACCTCAGCACTCGGATATGATATATGTGCAACTTAACTTGCTAGGCTACCCTCCTGTTCTAGGAACCAATTAAATGCGCATCAGTAAATGAATGGCTAAACAAACTAGGATGCATCTATACAAGGATATGACATTCAACAGCACACAGGGGCGAAAAAGATGAGTGAATCAAAATAATCATGCTTACAGAATCCAGTATATACTACATATTTATAGTTAGCAGATTTTATACAATTTTATAATTTGCATGTATTCACAAAAATGTATGTAAATTCTGTAAAATGCACTATGATTCTCAGTGATAGAAAGAAGATCAATAGTTTCAAAGAGATGAGAGTGGGAATTGGTGGAGTGTTAATGGGAGGAGCACCAGAAAACATTTTGAGTCGATGGTCATATTTGTTATTTATATATTCAGAAAGTTTCACAATGGCAGATCTTGTAGTTTTCTACAACTGCTGTGTCATAAGTTTATTGGCTTAAAATAATAAAAAGACAATATCTGAATGCTCTGGAGTATTGATTTCCAAAATCAAGGTGTTGGCAGAGCCTCACTTTGTTTGTGAGCATTGAAGGGAGACAGCTATCTTGCCACAATTAGTTTTTGCATATCCAGAGGTCTCTTGGTTGGCAGCAGCTTACATCAATCCCTGTCCCCATCTTAATTTGGCTTGCTTTCTTCTGTGTCCTGTTTCACAAGCACCCCTCTTTTTCTAGGAACCAGAGTCATATTAGACTAATGGCCCATCCTATGCTAGTACAACCTAATACTAACTGATCATTTCCTTGCAATGACCCTATTTCAAATAAGGATCCTGTTCCCTGATAAGGCCCAGTGATTACAGTTTCAATATTTTCTGCAGGAAGATGTCCCGACCTGCAGGACACGACGCTCAAACCCTGAGGGTGGACTGGGAATGCCGGGCTGCTGGTCCAAGAAACACATGGACACTCATACTTGGTGGAAAAAAGTGCCTCTCTCTTTATTTTTACTCCTCATATATATATACCTTCTTCTCTAGGGGAGGGGGAGTAAGGGAGGGGTTTCCTGGGAGTAATTATCTTCACTGAAGCAGGGAAGGAACTAATCAGCTATATTGAAACAGGGGAGGAACTAATCATCTGAACAGAGACAAGGGTGGAGTTTCTATTCCGCTTGCTCTACACAGGATGTTCTGGCCTAATATCCTGCTTGCTGTGGCCCTGCTTGCCCAAGGCAGGCTTTTGCAATGCAACAGGCTGTCAGGTAGGCCAAGTCTAAGGCCCATAAGTCTGTGGCTCCTAACAGGAATACAATTCAACCTATTATGTACACATATGTCACAATTTGTGGACTTGTATGATTTAACATGTGTACTTAACTATATGTCAACTTGGTCTGAGTATGTTGCCTAAGCATTTTTGAAAAAAAAAAAGCAGTTCTTGTAAGCAAAATACACGTCAGCAGGCCAAATTCTAAAATTAAAAAAAAGGAACCCAAAAGCATAGACATATGAGATGCATCACATAGAAGAAACAGAATAAACAACAATCTCCAGTTATGAAACCATCAAGCTATCTGAGTCCCGTATCAGAGTGCCTGGGTTTGATTCCAGCTGTGACTCCAAATTCCACTTGTCACCAAAGCAGATCCTGGGAAAAGCCAGGTGACAGTTTAGACATGTGAGCCCCTGCCAACACGTGGCAGACGTGGGTTGGACACTCAACTTCCAACTTCAGCCTGCTGCTGTCCTTGATCATACATGGATTTAGGAAGTAAAACAACCAATGCGAGAGATTTTTTTTCTTTCTTCCACTTTGAATCTCAAATTAAAACACACACACACACACACACACACACACACACACCAATAAGCACAGAAGACACAAAAGAGCAGTGAATCTCATTGAAGTTTCCCTTGGAAGAGAAGAAAAAGCTGTCAGAAAGACATGGAGCTTCAGCATTTTGTCTGTGGGTATCATGGTGTGTGTGTGTGCATAACTGACTTCCTTTTTAAAAACGACTCCTCCAAAAACGGCTGTATACAACACCAAGTTTTGAAAAATCAAAATAATAGTGTATGTGTTTAAACCTTACAAGATTGTGTCAATGGATAAAAGTGTATTTCAAACATCTAGATAATGAAATACTCCCATGGAAATATTTAAGTAACTTTAGAGAGTAATATCCGTAAAATAAGAAAATAAATCTAATTTAAAATAAATATTTGTGGAAAATATGTTTATTCTAGTCATTAAAATGTCATTAAAACAACATCATATATACTTATGAATACATTGCAATATTTGACAGAATGAAATATAAACTAATAAAACATGTTTTATATAGTGTAAAAATTTTGATTTGTAGGGTAAGGTGATTCTGAAAATGAAACATATGTTGAGTGTGATATAATGGAAGCAACTTGGAAAGATGAAGTTTATACTTCAAGCAATGAAGAATAATGAGAAAAACAAATTAAATATCATATTTCCATGTTTTTCAGGTTAAAATGTTTTCCAAATGTCACCTGCATTCAATTTCTAAGAAAGTTTGCACGGGCCCGGCATGATAGCATAGTGGTTAGGGTCCTCACCTTGAATGACCTGAGTTCCCATATGGGCGCTGGTTCTAATTCCAGCAGCCCCGCTTCCCTTCCAGCTCCCTGCTTGTGGCCTGGGAAAGCAGTTGAGGACGATCCAAAGCCTTGGGACCCTGCACCCGCATGAGAGACCTGGAAGAGCTCCTGGCTCCTGGCTTCGGATTGGCTGAGTTCCAGTTATTGCGGCCACTTGGGGAGTGAACCATCAGACAGAAGATCTTCCTCTCTGTCTCTCCTCCTCTCTGTATATCTGCCTTTCCAATAAAAATGAATAAATCTTAAAAAAAAAGAAGAAATAGTTTGCACAGTAAAACTATTTACTTCCAAAAATACCTGAATTTATTATTTCTTCTTGATGATTGTTATCAGTGTCTCTTCGTTTATGATTCCCAGGTCTATTTTTTCCCTCAAACACTTCTTCTGTTTTCATTTTAACATTTTACTCCTAAATTTTTTGAGTCTACTTAGTTCTTGACCTGTTAATTTATTATCCTATTATAGCCTGATAGTTAGGATTAGACATTTGTAAATCAACAATTGTATCTTCAACCTAGAGTGATGTCTTACTTTTCCTGATGTTCTAACATTCAATGCAATGTCATATTCAGAGACACACTGTCTATTCTTTCATTGACTGAATGTCTAGTGCAGTGCCAGGTTCTAGTGATTACCAAAGTAGCCCATCTCAACGGCCACTGAGCTAAAGTCCAGCACTAATCTTTGGGTATATCTATGTGGACAACCCCTCCGTATGTCACATACCACCTTCAATGTGCAACAATCGCTGAAGGAATGTGTAAAACTAAATGGGAAAAAAAGAAAAAAATAACTAAATATAATAACTAAATATAGCTTTATCAGCCTAATGAGACTAATTTCTGGTTTGATATTCTTTTTCTCCATTCTTGGTTTGCCTAAATTTCAGTGATCATCAAAGCTAAATTGCTCCACAGCTTAAGCATTTACCAATAGACAGCAATCCTTGGCAGGGGATGACATTAAATGTAGTTGTCTGGGTTCAAGTGAGAAAAGCCCTAATTACTTTTGAAAGAAGGCATCTGTATGATATACGCTGAACCCACATCCAATTTGTTTTACTCACAGCAATGGAACACGTTCAGTGACAGAAATACGATGCACAGTCTAATTTGGTATGCAGTGAATATTTTCAGCAAGGCTAATCTCAATCTTCTGGTGAAAAGACTAATATTCTACTGTCACAGACACAATAGGTCAATAACTATATTTACATTTCTCATATGACTCCTGCCATGCTCTCCAATTACAAAACTACCAGCAGACATTAAATGGTTACCTTCCATAAAGAAACTTAGAAATATAACATGGCGCTTCATTCGTCTATTTCTCAAAGCAAGCAAGTAAGCAGACTTATTTTTAATATCTCCACTAATTAATTTAAAGAATTAGGCACAGAGAGTTCAGGAATTCACCTGAGTACAGTATCAATAACAACCAGTGCTAAGACTTCGTTCAGGCAGATACTATAAACTTCATTTTAATCTGAAGCTGTAATAAATAAATATTCAAGCTTTCTTTCTGAGGTTTGCAAAAGTTCTGGGGAGAATAAAAATGGTGGAATAGGGTATGGACATATTTAAACAGACTGAAAATTATTAGCTAGGGTGAAGCAGGGACAGCAGGTTCCAGGAGAAAAAAAGAATGTCTCTTTCAGATACACCCTACAAATAATACTTACAGATGTTTTATTCTCAGTGAAAAGGAATGGAACCCACCAAAATCAAAGGCAATGTGGAGAACATCCCAGTAAAATGAAAACAAAAGACTAAATCAAACAATGAACAACCCATTGCTAAAATGACAAAACCAAATGACCACCTACTCATATTAATCCTGAATGTAAATGGCTTAACCTCATCAATCAAGTGTCAGGTTAATGAATTGGATCAAAAAGAAACAAAACTCATATATCTATTGCCTACAGGAGACACATCTCACCAACATAGATCAGTGGAAACTGTATCTCATGGATTTCAATGATTTTGCTTTTAATTATCATTTCTGTATAAACATTTTTTCCTCATATTAAATTCTTCACTGACTCATAGGTCAAACAGTAGCATCTTTTTCTTCAAGAAGATTCTTGATTTTCTTTTTCATTTCTTCAGCAACACATTAGTCATTCCGTAGCATGTTATTTAACTTCATGGTATTGTAAATTTTTGTTTTTCTTCCTGTTTTTGATTTTATTTTGTAGCTTTTCACTTAAGGGGATACATAGTAACTGTGTAACAGAGACTATCATATCCAGATGTGAGGATAGAGTGCAGCATGCATCTCTACTTCCAGACAAAGATGGATTCCCAATGAAACTGTTTAGTATATCTTGAAAATATGATGCTGGACTGTCTGCCATTGCCCATGCCTGCAATGATGGACTTAGAACTGTTTATGAAGAACTATGCTGTTGTAGTAATATAGGGAAAATCAGTATTGGTGGGCAGCAAAGAATGGATTTGGGAGATGATAGGGATATCCCAGAACCTATGGAACCGTATCATAAAGTAATAATAAAAGAAAAAGAAAAGCAAGAATAAACTTTCATGGTGTGGGTTTATCTCCCCCCACTGGATTTCTAACCCTTGCCTGATTAAAAAAATCAAAATTGAAAAATTAAACATTATACTTCTTATTGCTGCCTGTTTCTTTTCTTTTTATTTACTCTTTTCTGAGCATTTTATTCGGATCTGTATCAGTCTGAGAGCAGACGATTGACTCTCTTCGCTATAAACATTATGCATAATGTTTTTTGTTTTAGCTATGTTTCTTCCTTGAACACAGCTCCTCAGTTTGCAAACTCTCTCATGAAACTATATGCAGTTCTTACAAGATTGGATCCCTGCTTCCCTGCCTCCCAAAGATGACGTCAGGAACTGGTAGCTCCCGAGGAAAAATTGTGGGAGGAAAACAATAAATTGTTTTGAAACACATCAATTGTATAAATCTGTACAGTGAATACCTTCCTATGGGGTTAAATCTCTCTATATATGATTTATGTCTTTGAATAGGGTTAAATCCAAGGAAGTAGAAGAGAAATTTTGTTGACTCACAGTTTGGTATAAAAGTTGGCCAAGTTGTTTCCTGAGGTCAAG
The DNA here is from genome assembly GCF_030435755.1 of Ochotona princeps. NCBI lineage: Eukaryota > Metazoa > Chordata > Mammalia > Lagomorpha > Ochotonidae > Ochotona > Ochotona princeps. The sequence continues at coordinate 21,442,021 of NC_080842.1, forward strand.
GTCCCATTCAAAGGTTAACATATTCTGGAGTTGTCTAGGGCATTGACTTCATACAAAATCCTTTAAAAAGTCTGCATATCACTTTGACCTTTTGACTAAGATCAACTATGGAAATGTTTTCATAGGAGGAGATGTAGAACAAAAACATCTGGCGTTGTGGTCCAGTGAGTTAAGCTGCTGCCTGTAATACTTTCATTCCATGTGAACTCCAGATGGAGACTCCTGGCTGTTGCATTTTCAATCCAGCTCCCTGCTGGTGTACCTAAGAAGACAACAGATAATGTTCAAGTACTTGGTTTACTGCTACCCTTGATAGAGATCCAGATGGATCCCGGCTCCTGGCTTTGACTTGGACCAACTACAGTCATGTCTAGCTATTTGAGAAGCGAACCAACAAATGCCAGCACTACAGGCAGTGGCTTAACCCACTGTACCACAACACCAGTCCGTAAACTGTCTTTAATGAATATTAACTGCTGATTTTAAATTGCTTCCAGCTGACAGAAGTAGAAAAAAGGAAAAAGAAAAAAACTGGTAATTATACATTCCAATAATCACAGAGTACTAGTTAAATGTACAACTTAGTTTTTATTGGAGCAGGTTACTGATAAAAACATCCCACAATATCTGATCTTTCATGAAATTGGGGAAGTGGAATGCATCTCACATAATTTTAAATCATTTTATCCTGTGTACATTTTCAATATGTGTTGTCAGTAGAATTTTCATGTCTTGAAATAGATAATTCTGGGTTTTCCAGAGTAAGCAACGCAGGTTACTGAAGGGGTGGATTCTAGGCTATCCTGTTAAGATTTTTGGAAAATCGTTTTCATAAATATAACTTTACATCAACAATGGAACCTGAATAGTCGAAGAGCTTATTTTAAAAATATGACATACCTATCCTTACCTTAACGAATTTTTTTCTAGTATTGTAAGTTAATTTTTTATTTGAAAAATGAAACCATTGTAATGAAGTAAAGTTGACTAGAGCCTAATGAAAGCAGACTAGATTAACAGTAGTTCAAACTGTAGTATTGCTAAGCTAAGTTGCCTGGACTGTGAAATGGACTAGCGTTTACACAATATGTGTTCACCTACTAATTATCAATATTCTGCTTATCCTTTGAAAATTAGTGTCTGAAACATCTCCTTCATATGTTGTGGAAGTCAAGTAAGATATATGGGTGCTACTTAGAGAAATAATATGGATTTAGCAAACTCGCAGTTAATATTAGACAATAAGTTCTCAATTGTATTACTAAAAATTTTATAGAAAGACATTATGGGAGAATATTATATAACAATACTAACTTAAGGAAAAAATATTTTGAACATCAGAACCTATTCCTGTTTGGTTAATTCTCTTAGTTTACTCTTTCATTTAACAAGTACTTATTGAATATAATAAGTTCTGGAAAATCTACTGAGGAATATGCTGGATTCTTGTGAGGCTACAGAGAGAAAGCCAACAGAAATTTGAATTAGAACTCAAAATAATTATTAAAATCTTCTTATCTTCCATCCCTGTACCAATCCCTATGATTGTTGCATCCTGATGAGATTATTTGCTATGGGTCCGTGTGACTTTGTTTCTAGATTAATGTGTAAACTAACTGCCCCCACTGACTTAATCCATAATTTCCATTTCTCACATTTCTACAGATTAATGTCATGTTTTTCTTCTTGATGAGCCCATCTGTGTCTTCATGAACACCCAATATAAAGACATGTTGACAACATTGCTCTGCCAGAAGAAATCATTAAATTCTGAATAAAGATTTCATGATGGGGGGATAACTCACTGGAAAAGAGCATGGATCTTGGCATCCTCTCCAGATATCATTGTTATATCTCAATTTTTTCTTAGACATTCTTATGATTTTCTAGCAGTCTGGGTAAATGTAACTATCAGATATTGAAGATATCAAATACGAAGCATGCAAAGAAACCCAGTCACTGGTAAGCAAGGTGGCAAAAATTCCAGATCACAACTGTTGTTCTGATACAGTTATTATGAAGGACTCCTTTCATTCTTAAAAGTGTTCCGCGAATTTTAAAAACAGGGAGGTGAAGCCTGTCAGGATAGCCTAGTGGCTAAATCCTCCATCAACCAGGATCCCAGATGAACTTGGGTTTGTATTCTGGCTGCTCCACTTCCCATCCAGCTTCTGTTTGTGACCTGAGAAAGCAGTCGAACAAGGCCCAAAGCCTTGGGACCCTGCGCCAACGTGGGAGACCCAGAAGAAGCTCCCAGCTCCTGGCTGAGCTCTGGTTGTTGCAGCCACTTGGCAAGTGAACCAGTAGATGGAAGATCTTTCTTTATCTGTCTCTCCTTCCCTCTGTATATCTGCCTTTCCAATAACATGAAATAAAACAAAGCAAAACAAACTAAAACTTAAAAAAAAAAAGCTGGGGGAGGTATAGGATGAGTGAAGAGAGAACTGATATTGATCCCCCCACACAAAGGAATCATAACAAAAAAAAAGAAAGGGTTCTATTTTCAGTAATTTAATGGAAAACCCATCCTTCTGGCTTCCATGCAGAAGCACTCTAAACTTGAAAGGTAACATGGTTATTACAGGTAAGTGGCTTTGGTGGCTGACTGTGGTCTGCTATTTCAAAAGTACACAGTGATTAGTTTGTAAATACAATTTTTTTTCTACATGCAATGCTTGCTAACACATCCTAATCACTTCTTCCAATCTGACAGAGTCATGGAAATTTTGGCCATTCTCTATTCATAGAACAGCCTTCTGCTCACTCTACAGAAGTGCAACCTCTACAACATCTACTTTTTAATCAGCCCTTCAAAACCCCCAGTAGCCCCATAATAGCAATTTGCTTCAAAATTTGAATTTGGAGAATTACAATAGACAACAGATAGAAACAAGCATGTTCCTGCCCTTGTCTACCTACACCTAACAGGATGGAGAAAGTCTCAGCATGAAAGGAAATTTTGACTTTTCATAGTGGGGTTATATTGGCCTTTTTCCAGACTAGCAAACTGAAGCATTCTTGGCTGGGCAGAAGTTAAAAATGATCTCTCCTACCCTGTTGCGGGTGTCCTAACACTTAACCCCAAATGTTGGTTGTTTTTTTTCATGTCCTGAGATGGCTTTAGGAACTACTGCTTTCCATTAGTACTAATAATGTCCCATTTTGGAAAATTATTGCCAATTCTTGGCTGAAACCACAAAGGGAATTTAATCCTTTTCGTAAGCTTCAGGTGTTTCTATCTGTTAACAAATATCCCATTGGTTCTGTTACAGAATCCCCAATAGGTGGATCCAGTCCCAACACACAATAAACCAATAAATGGCCCGGGGATTGTCAGTTTGTTTTTTGCTATGCACATTAAGGAGCAGGGCTGTTATCACTGACACCAAAATTTACAGGGGACTCATGGGTGGTGAACTTTATAGACTAATTGTAGGATTGAGCAATACCTGATCACCTTATGTATGGGTCTGGTTGGCATGCAGTACTCTTGTTCTCCCTTGGATTCATACACAATAGGAGCCCAGCCTGTTTTTAATACTGAGAAGACAAAGTGGGCTGTGACCCATCTGGGATCTATGGGTAATAGCTGTATATTTGATCAAAATGTAGGCTCTCTCTAAAGGATCAGAAAACACACAAGAATTAGTATGTAAAGCAAAGAGAGAGGTGGAAATTAAATTCTGAGTTCCACAGGTTGGGAGTCCTGCCAGGCTGGACTGACGTTTGTCTCACTCCCTAATTTCCTGAGTTGATTTTTGGCAAGGAGCTGACTTGTAACCACCACAGTGAACACAATAACTATATGCTAAAAAAAGGCAATGCGGAGTCTGCTGAAGTCTGCATGAAAGGCATTGGGCACATGAGGACTCAATTCCCATTGGACTGTCAAAGACTAAAAATGTGTTCAAATCAGTGAGGAGATTGGCACAAAAAATACTTACATTGGGAAACACTCAGATTCTGAAGGGTGGAACTACTTATTCTCAACAGAGAATATACAGATTCCATCATTTGTGGATTCACCCAGAGGGTTAGGTTGAACTAGAAACTAAAAATCAATGGACTGGCAATGGTCCAAATCCTTTAAGCTGTGGTAAATACATCAATCACCCACTTAAAGTCACTTCTCTGTAGCAGCATTTCTCATTCCTCTAGGAATTCTACTTTCTAAAGTCTATGCTAATTACATGCTCAACCAGTATTTTCCCTCCACCCAGTTGAATATGCTTCTTGATATAAATAATCCCCTTAAATACATCTAATCTACCTAAAATAGCTCTTAAATGTATAGTCAATTTAAATTTTAAACTTCACTCAAAAAGTGCAATTGCTCCTTTTTATACATTTTATTTATATATTTCAGGTTTGCAACATAATTTTATGGGATCCTTAAAGATGGTAGAATAATTATCATAAGTAAAATAATTTAGTATATTTTAATGGTTATTTTCATAATTATTAATTGTGAAAGCATGTGTTTGTTTTCCTTTCAAAAATTCCTATTAATACATTAAATGACAAAGTACATATTCTTAAGAACATGTAAAATAATGATTTATTAAAAATGTAATTATCCTAAGATTTTTCTGTCTCTCCTTTCTATTTCTATACAATTCAAATTAAATGAAAATAAATTTTCAAACCATACCTGAATATTTATACTTAAAGTTTATTCAAATTATTATGGTTACTACTTATATATCTGTTTCTGCAAATCAACCCCTATCCCTCATTAAAATCCCCACTATATTCTATTTTAAATTTTTTCTTATTGTCCAAAACTTAACTGATACTAGGCTTTAATTCAAGATTAGATTTTTTTCTCTTTTGCTACTTCACTTTTCACAGTTTCACTTCCTAAGTTCACTATATTAAATGGAAAATCCTGGAAATAATTCATAAATTTTAAATAATTTTTGCTACACTGAATTGTTACCCTACTTTTTTATTAGTGTATCATTGTTAATCTCCTACCATGTATAATTTATAAATTGAACCTTATCAAAGGAGTGTATGTATAATAAAATAAAGTATGCCTTGAGTTCCCATCTACTTTAGCATCCTGGAATGTTCCCCTCCACACATAAGTTTGGAAACCATGGAGATAGTGTGCTTGCTTAGAAATAAGCAGGGGTCACCAAATGCAGCTTTGCAAAGTTTAGAGGCCCTATGTGTACAAAAAGCATGTAGCCAAGAAACAGACAAAGCTACCATATGATCATCAATTAAAACACGTGACCCAGAAAGATTGCTCTATAATAACGTTTAACTATCTTGATGTGGATCTCCACTTCAACCTATAAAATGAAGGTTTATTACATCAAAAGTATTTAACCATGCAATAAGACACAGCCTAGAATAATAGATATCAAACTCTTCCCCATCCCAACACATTATCTTGCTTCCCCCACTTCAGAGTAAAAGTCCTATGGCATAATTTTCATTGAAAATACTCCTAAAAACTGTGGGTTTCATTTTATACCTATCATTGTTACTATATGTAATACTTTAAAATACAAACAGAAACATTTTCTTAGTTATCCATTTGCATGTATCTCTGACATTTGAAATTTGTTTCATTTAAAATGATTAATTATATAAAACAGCATTTAGAATATTTTGTTTCCCCCAATTGCTGTATATGTACTAAATGTTCTAATTTTCTTTTATATTCCACTGTATTTCAGAGGCATTGAGTGAAATTGAAATCTTGATTAAAAGCACATCATTTAAGTAAATTATAGCAACTAATTTATCTTTGGGGTAGAATTATACACTTCAACTAACTGAATACAATTAATATAGACATCATTTAGAGGACTAAAATGGAATTTTAAGAACCTGATTATTTTATTCATAAATGAAGTTCACCCCCACTTTTATTGTATGTCAATAATTTACCTGCATGCTCCACATTGCGGTAGATATTTACACTAAGTTCCTGGATTTTAAACTGTGACTTTCTTTTTACTAATATCTTCTGGGTGATCTGCACTGCCAGAATATTCTGGTGTTTATCCTAAAAGAAACCTGCAAGCTTTACCAAATCTACTCTCTCTCTCTCTTACTTTCTCATTCTCTGTCTCTGATTTAATTGTCCAGATACAATTCCCTTAGAGGAAATTTAAAAATGGGGAAAGTGTAGTTTTATGTTTGATAGGGTACTGGTGGCACTTGGTGCAGCAGTTAGAATGCCACTTGGGGTGCCCACATCCTGAGTCAGAGTGCCTGGGTGGGAGGCCCAGCTCTGCTTGGTTCCAGCTTCCAGCTATTGCACCTCAGAGGACGTAGCTGGTGATGGCTCCCTACCACTCAGGTGAGAAACCTGGATTGAGTTCCAGGCTCCTGGCTTCAGCATGACCCAGACCTAGCTGACACACACATTTAGGGAATAAACCTACAGATGGAAAATCTTTCAATCTCTGTCTGTCTGCCTTTCAAATGAATAAAGTAAATAAAGAAATAAAATGTGAAAGAAAAAGTTTTTTCAGTCACTCCCGCATACTTTTTGATTACCTCACGAAAAAAATAACAATTCTTCCCATCATAGCTTATTTAATTATGATACTTTGAGTACAAAGGACACATCTGTTAGAATATGATACAATGTCAGGAAGGATACCAAGTCACTAATGTTTCACATTATCTATTTCATAATAAAATAAGCAGAATAAACACAAGAAAAATTAGTTAGGTAGTTAGTTAGGTAGGTAGTTAGGTAGTTAGTTAGCTAGTTATATTTAAAAGACCCAGTGGCAGATTGTTGGGGGTGGGGTGGAAGAAGGGACAGCAAGCTCTCCCATCTGCTGGTTCATTACTCAAGCAGGAAGAGCAGCCAGGGCTGAGCCAAGCCCGAGCTAAGCCCAAGCCAAGAGCTCAGATCTCACAAGTTAATGGCAGGGGTCCAAGAACTTGGGCCATAAAAAATAATAAAAATAAAAATACTATTAACACTTGAAAATTGGACATGCTTCTGGACTACCTTGTATGTCAATAACTCTATTTATTGTATATGGATCTGATAAGAGTAATTAATATTTCCTTGACATTATGTTTTACTTGGAGACGTTAAGGCCCTAGTTTCTATTTATTTACAAAACCTATAATAGTTTGTTATGTACTGCTGTCATTCTTTCTGCCTGTCATAGCACACTTCAGCTTATTCCTTAGGCCTGTATTTTGATATCCGTGTCCAACCTTCCTCTGAACTTTATCCCAACACCCTTCTTGAAATTTAGAAATGACTGTTCTACATTCAGATTGACATTTTTCTTTCTGCTCTGTCTGAATTTCTTTATATGATATTTGTTGGATTTTAATTTCAATCTCAGTCCTTTTAGTTCCTTGCATTTTGCAGGGAATGATATCATTATCTTACTTATTTATTTTTTTACCCAGCATTTACTATTTTTTTCTTGTCTTTTAATAATGGACTTGGCATTTGGAACACGATATCTCATGGTAGTTTCGATTTGCGCCTGATACCTTACTGTGTCAAATTCTTTTCTTATAAGTTTGTTGATAATTTAAATTTATTTTCTTGAGAAATGTCTTTTTATATCATTTGCTCATTTTTGGCATTGGATTATCAAAGTGCTATTTTGTGTTACTGACATATTCAGTCCCAGGTTTATGTAAATATTAAATCTTGGATAGTATGCAAAATTTCTCTCTCACTGTAAATATTTTATCTTCATTCTGTTGTTTGTATCCTTTGCTATGCATCAGCCTTTTGGTTTGATTTAATTTCATTTGCCAAGCTTGCATGTATTACTTGTTTTTAAAGGTCTTACCCCAAAAATCAAAACATGCATCATTGTCTATAAGCATTTCCTTTGTAGCTCCATAATTTAATATCGTCCATTGGGTCCTTAGTCCTACATGTTTCAGGTATTGGGGGCTGATTTTTATGTGGAGGGATGGATAGTGATCGTGGGACGTGTGTCCTGGTTCAGTGTTTTGCATGTCGATACTCAGTTTTCTGAGCATAAGTTATCTAAGATTTTGCTCTTCCTATTCTATCATCTATCTTTCTATCTGTCTATCTATCTATCTATCTATCTATCTATCATCTATCTATCATAGCATCAGAGAGAGAAAGAAGGAGACAGAGATTCTTCCATTTACTGTTTACTGCTCAAATGGCTAAAGCAGCAGTGGCTATATTAACCTGAAGCCAGGAGCCAAGAACTCCTGAGAAGTAAATGATAGGGACATAACTAATTAGACCATAATCTTCTACTTTCCCAGAAGAGCAATATGATTTGTGTTGGGAGTTGAGTAGACAGGACAGATAGTAGCACTCCAGTATCAGCACTCCACTGGTATTGCAAGTGGTGGTCTAACCTGATGCACTGTATCAGGCTCCCAACATGTGAGATATTTGTTGAGAATCAGCCACCCTATAACTGTGTCTGTGGTGTCACTTTATGTGTCTATGTGCCTTGTTACTCTAGTACAATGCTGTTCGGGTTGTAACTCAGCAGTACCTCCTTAAAGCAGTTGCTATGATGCTTCTAGCTTTGTTCTTTTCAGTCAAGATTTCTTTAATTATCTTGTGGGATGTGTTTGTGTGTGTACTTCTTTGTGAATTTTATAATATTTTAATTTTATATTTTGATGCTTTTTGGAAAATAGAAACATAATTATGTACTGATCTATTTTGATCCCAAAGCACTTAATATATTTTTATCTCAATCGCTATATAGTTTGTACATCACAAGTAAGTGCAAACAGGGGCATATGCCAGTGGGAAGGCCCTCATCCTATACTCAGAAAGCCTGTTGGAGTCCAGATCCTCATCTTCTGATCCAGCTTACTCCTAATGGACACACTGAGAGGTAGTAGATCACAGCTCAAGTACTTCAGTTTCTTTCACCCACATAAAAGCCTGTTTGAGTTCCTGAATACTGCAGATATTTGAGGACTGAAACAGCAGAGGGAAGATATCTCACCTTCTATCACTCTGTCTTTTGTGTTTCTGCCTTTCAAGTAAAGTGAAAACTAAAAAAAAAAAAAAATTTAAAACATAATTGATGAATATTCACATAAACAACTATTTTTATAGAGAGGATATCTTTAAGAGAACAAGTCAAAATATTACATCAAAATATATAAAAAGATTAAATTTTAGAATGATAAATATAGACACCTAAACATGACCTCTTGTGCATGATACAGCTCTTCAGCTTAACTATATATGTTAACTGTGGCAGTCACTTAAAATCCATTTCTTTATTATTTACCTGACAATGCTTGCTGTAACATTAAACATTGTAAGAGTTCAGTGACCTAACAATGTATATAAAGTTGCTTTGTACTTTAGGAATAAATATATACTAATTTATACTAATATAAAGTGATTATAAAAATGTGAATCCTGCAGAAGAAAACTTAAGTGAAGACTATGTTTAGGATAATTATCAGCAAAATTAATACAGGTTTTTCTACTTACTAATTTACTACTTCTACCTCTGGGCACAGAGCTAACATCAGATGAAAATTTCAAATCATCTTGTATTCTGAAAAAATTTTAAAAACTAATCAATTAATTTCCTTCCTTTGTTTCTTTAAAATCTCTATTCCTCCTTTTAGGAAAAAAAAATAACAAGTTAATTCTACATCCCAGGGAAATAATTATTTATAATGACAGTGGAATTGAATCCCACACTAATAAATCTTACGACTTTTTCCATGATTATATCTGAATTCCAGGGGAGTTATTTCAGATTATGACAATATTATAAAATGAAGGAAGATGAATAATGATCCTAAATGATTTGAAAGAAACTTTACCTGCATTCCAGTAGTTAACTTCTGAAATCAAAGCAAATGTAGACATTTTTAAACCAAAAAAAAAGTTAAATATGAATATCAACTTCTAAATGGAAGTGACCTAGTCCAAAAGAAAAGATTTCTACAATATCACTACTTAAATGCAATATCACTCTTAACGTCTTTCATGAAAATCTCATTTTACAGGAAGTGGCACCTGAGCTGTGAGAAAGTCACACTCAGTCTTTAAGATAAAATTACACCAAAGTGTTTTTGTGATACCTGTGAGGAAAAGTTTTAATGTAAGTTACATATTTTTAAAATTCAGAACTTCTTCACTGTAACTTCTGCCATTTTCAAGCTTTTTCTCAGAATTTCAGAACTCTGAATTGTGGAAAGTTTATCACTGAAATGGTTATAATGGAATATTTTTTCATTAACAGAACAGCAAATCTGTGACATCTTTAAATGTAATTGATCAGGAGAATTGATACCAGGAAATTCAAGTTTTCCATGTCCCCATTTCATAGTTGGTGCTTTTTATTCATGCCTTCCTTCCTTTTTTTTTTTTTTTTTAATCTGCTAGAATAGAATGATTTGGGGGGAGGGGAAATTACGTGTGAAGATGACTAAACACTGGAGTCAGTCCAATAAAGCAGTAAAATTAAAATTAGTACTCTATATATTTTGGGTGTTTTATGACATAAGTTATCTCCTAAGTATGACTTCTTAGATCTTTCATTCTTACATGAGCAATACTGTGTTGGATGTTAATAGATTTTTTATTTTTGAATTATACATTCAGATTGGTAAGGCTTACTTATCAATATGTTTGAGTCTTATATTCTGCTGTTTTCCTCTTATCCTGTGTCTCATGGAAGTTTCTAAGTAACCCTCGACCATCCATTTTTCTGGAGGACTCCTAGAATTGCAGTTCCTTAGGTTGCAAGAGGAACTTTGTCTTTTGTTTTTTAGCAACCATCTAGCGAAAACAAAGAGGGTTTGTACTGTGGTTTCAATGTGTCCCTCAAAACTCCTTGGTCGGAGCCTTAATTTTTCAATGAGGTAGTATTTGAAGATCAGGGCCACAGGAAAGCTTTTGTGTAATTAGAATAGAATTTTCATATAAGAATTAATACCTTTCTCCCATGAGTGAATTCTAACTCTTGCTGGTCTGGATTAGTTACTGCAAGAATGTATTCCTATACACAATGTCTACCACTCCCATTCTCCCTCTTCCCTCTCCCTCCTACCAGTTTCTTCCATGGGTCGAAGCAGCACCGGGTCCTCATCAGACACATGCAACAACTTCATCATGGTCTTTCCAGCCTCCACCACCAAGAGCTAAAATTAACCTGCTTCCTTTATAAATTATCTGGTAGTCTGTTATGGCAAGGGAAAATGTTATGTAAATCTTTCTGCTACACAGTAAAGTTTTTCTGTTCCTAAAAAGTATGTCTTGAATTCATAAATAACACTATTTCAGAGACAATGTGTCGTAGGGAGCTTAGTGGATTCCCCTATATGATGCTCCCCCCCACTGACTGGACTCACAGGTTACATATATGTTAGGCACAAAAATACATTATAATAAGAAACTCTATTATATGTGCACTACAGAGTCAGTATTTATCTTGAAATTTTTCATTATAAAACAGTTGTTCATCTTCTTGAGTTACGACCCTTTTGAGAATCTGATGAGCAAACATTATCGCATGGTCCAGTGTGCAATGCATATTACCTACAAATCATGAACATCAATAAAAAATTCCCACAGCTTTGAGGCTGATATTTACATAACATTTTCTAGTTTCTGGGTGGCCATAGGTCTTTGCTGTTTCACTAAATACCTGTGGTCTCTAGCACAAGAGTGAACTTCTATTTATCCCTCCTTCTCTTGTCTAGAAAATCATGCATCAAGTAGTCTACCAGCTCTGAGATTCTAAAGGGTTGTGTGCATTATCATTGTGCAATGCTTTACTACTTCTGTTACCACTATAAATCTTACAACAATTCTCTCACTGTCTACAACTCCCTGCTTGTGACCCGGGAAAGCAGTCGAGGACGGCCCAACGCCTTGGGACCCTGCACCCGCGTGGGAGACCTGGAGGAAGTTCCTGTCTCCTGGCTTCAGATCAGCGAAGCACCAGTTGTTGCAGTCATTTGGGGAGTGAATCATTGGATGGAAGATCTTCCTCTCTGTCTCTCCTCCTCTCTGTATATCTGACTTTCCAATAAAAATAAATAAAATCTTAAAACAAAAAAATGCTTGCTCAAGAGATAATGATCATGCACCACCCATGCACATACAGAGAGGCTTAGACAGAAAGTCACACCTTGACCTTATGTCATAAAAATATTTTTAATTATTTGACTGCATTGACAAATAGATTTCCCCTTTTTTCAGCAACTATAAAGCTTTTTCAGAACTATCCTTTTTAAATTTAGATATAATTTTAAAATATTAAAGATAGAGTAAAAATATTCTTTAATATGCTGTTTCTAAATCCTGTCTACCAATGGATGACAAGTAACAATTTGTAACAAATCTGCTAGAATTTAATTTATTGATATCCTTTGATATTTATGAATAGCCTGTGTTAATAGTGTGTTGATGCATGTCAAAGAATATTTTAGATACATGACATCAAATTATTCATATTTTGCATCTTGATTTCCAATTGTCATGACCCCATGAAAATAACCTATGTATCTTCCCCATCCTAGGTAAATCTACATAGCCTTCTGCGGTGTCTATATTCACTGTGCTCCAAGAGTGAGTCATGCACAGTACTCTATGGCTGCCAATTTGAAGATGGAATACATTTTCCTCGGGTCTGCGTGTTGACAGATGGAATCCTGATTCAAAGAGTGAATGCATATTTTACTCTTTTAAACTCAGCCAGTTTTCCTTTCAAACCAGTTGTATCAATTCTCATTTTACCCACGTTTCTCCATATTTTCTGCTGCATGGAAGAGTATCAAACATTAATGTTTGATAATTTGATAGACAAACTCCATTGCTATTTTAGTTTGCCTCCTTCTGCTTTTTTCCCTGCTGCAATGAAATTGTGCAGATCTTCCTGAGTGCTTTCATAATTTCATTTATGGCATCTTTTGTCACGTACAGAAGTATCAAAAGTTGAGAGAAGCATTGTGGCATATAAGGTTAAGCTGCTGCCTGTGACACCGTCATCCCATGTGAGCACTAATTCCAGTCCTAGCTGCGCGGGAGGATGGACCAAGTGCTTGAAATCCTTCACTGACACAGGGGCCCTGTATGAAGCTTCAGCTTGACTCAAGTCTAACCACTATGACCATTTGGAGAGTGAAGCAGTGATCAAACTATCTATCATCTATTCTACTATCCATCTATCTGCCTATTTCTCCTCTCTCATAATTTTGCCTTTCAAATAAATGAAAAAAATCTTTAAAAATTTTAAAAGATTATAGATGATATTAAAAAGGTAGTTAACACTGAAAGCACAGTTCTTTACGCAAATTTGATACATAAATGGGATCCAAGAGCTTATCAAAACATTTAGTTATGCTCAACATTGATGATATTGAAAAGTTTTAGAGGATAATTGTCATGCATATTAAAAAATACACTCATATAATCTAATTTTTAAAATAATTTTCTCGGGTGTTTAATATCTGTATATAAATGGAAAAGAAAACGTGCGTCAAAGATTGTTAAGTAATTTGCTCGGGAACACTTTTTGAATCTTCTACTTTGCCTCAACTCTGGGTCTTCTATTATATGGAATTGCTGTTGTCACATGAAATTGATATTGTCACTGAATTGTTATCTTATAAATGAATAAATAAATATTTGAATATACCCACACATATATGTATATATTTGAAAAGCAGAGTTACAAGGAGAAACAACAAGAAAGTGAGATTTTCCATTAACTTGTTCACTCCTCAAACGGCCGCAATGACTAGATACAAAACTATGAGCCGGGATATTGTTCTGGTTCTTGCACACAGGTGCAGAGGCCAAGGATCTAGACCATCTTCCACTGCTTTCCCAGGCTCATCAGAAGGAACCTATATTGGAAGTGGAGCAAACAGGACAAGCTGACAGCCTTACAGGATGCCTGTGCAGCATGCAATGGCTTTTCCAGATACACTGTAGTGCTAGCCCCAGATCCCATGATTTCTAGCTGGAAAGATACAACTGCAGTTGAAAATGTTTTCACTGGAACTTAATTAATGATCAACATTAAGAAGGAGTTTAATCAGCATCGTTGCTGAGGTGCAACAGGTTAAGTCGTGGCGTGCAACACCAGCTTCTCTTGCTGAAGTACCAGTTCAAGTCTTAGCCGCCTTATGAATTCATCTGAAAAAGCAGTGAAACTCCTGCCACCCACATGGCTAATCCAGATGTGGTTCTAGCCTCCAGATCTCAGACTAGCCAAGTTCTGGCCTTTGTGGCCATTTTAGAGAGCAAACCATCAGATGCAAAATTTCCCTCTGTTTCTCCATCTTGCTCCATGACCTTACCTTTCAAATAACTATATCTTCTTTTTAAAAACAGGTTTAAGCATACGGACAAGCATCCAAAGAGAGCAGAGAATGTCAATATGAGCTTGTGCTTAAAAGCTGGTGAGCTGCTCTTTATCAAGGAGAAAACTAGGACACACCCTGATAACCCAGTGGCTAAATCCTTACCTTGCATACACCAAGATCCCATATGGACACTAGTTCATGTCCTGGTTGCTCCACTTTCCTTCCAGCTCCCTGTTTGTGGCCTGGGAAAGCACTAGAGGATGGCCCAAAGCCTTGGGGCCCTGTACCCATGAAGGAGACCTGGAGGAAGCTTCTAGCTCTTGGCTTCTGATCAGCTCAGCTCCAGCCATTGGTAGCTACTTCAGGATTGAAGAGGTGGCTCCAAGATTTTTCTCTCTGTCTCCTCTGTCTCTCCTTCTCTCTGTAAATTTGCCTTTCCAATAAAAATAAATAATTTTTTTTAAAAAAAGAAATGGAAGTTAAATAAGAAAGCTAAATTCCCAAACAAAAGCTTGGAAGATATGCTTTTATATACTGATGTGCTTTTATATACTCCTTCCTAAACAGAATGCATCCCAGAATGTTTCTGATTTTTTTCTTAAGCAGAAGCCAGGCAAGTTCATGTTGCTACATAGAAGAGACATTGATCTTATTTATAAATCGGGCATTCTCCAATAGCTAATTTCTCACACACACACACACACACACACACACAGGGATGTGTTTGTCAACATTTAGAAGAAGGAAGCTGCTTTTTCACTTTCCTTTCCATTTCCTAATTTTCTAGACAATTATTTGCTCCTCACTCCCAGCTGATTGTTCCTCAACACTCTACATCCACGACGCCGATGGACTATTAACACCTCCTAGCTCTCCCTTTTCTGAAACGGTGAGCGCTTCAGATTCACCTCTCTTCCAAAAACTCTGCTTCTTTCAAGATTATTCATAGCTAAAATGAAAAAAAAGTAGCTATTTAAGTAGGAATAGCAACAATAGCTTCTGTAAACTTCCTAGAATTACTTGTTTATGACAGCCCAAATGGCTGTTCTCTTGTGTGAAGTTTCAGTCCAACTGGAAACAGTTGCATAAGGCTCTAGAAGGCTTCCTGATACTCTCAACTGACCCACAGCGATGACATTTCTGCCACCACTGGCTTCTGTATCTGCTGTGTTGGACTCTCCGGGAGGGAGAAAAGCAATATTGATACTACACATTATATACTAAGCCAACTTCTGTTTTCAGGAGCTGAATTATTCTGTCATTTGATTATCAACCCTTGTTTTCCATTAGTTTCTTATCATTTTGTTTTAATTAACAGCTTGATGAGGGGATAGAAATGAGATAAAGCACAACACTATTGCATAAACCGTTGCTTCTGACATCAGCTTAAGGGATTATTCAGTTCAGGAGATACAGTAATACATAAATGTATATGTGTATTTATGCATATACGGATATATACACATGTATGAT
The DNA here is from genome assembly GCF_030435755.1 of Ochotona princeps. Lineage (NCBI taxonomy): Eukaryota > Metazoa > Chordata > Mammalia > Lagomorpha > Ochotonidae > Ochotona > Ochotona princeps. The sequence goes on from NC_080842.1 coordinate 21,457,789, forward strand.
TTCATTTACATATTTGAGCTATACACATTAGCTACAGCTTCTCTTTGAAGAAATAAGTCCAAATTATTCACATTTGACACTTTGAATATTAAATTCAAACTTTTGTGACCTAAATTATCTCAAGATCTGTATTAGGTGTCACAGCAAGGCTATAATAAATGTAAACAATTTGCTTATTCAAGAAGGTTGAAATTGCCATGAGAAAATGATAGTGTAATTGTAAGAAAGTGTTAGCAATATGTGAGACCGAATTTTACTGACAGATCTAGATAATTCTTACAAAAACAGGGTAAATATAGGTAATGAAAAAAACTAACTATATAACAGAGACCATGTGTGAAATATGTGCATGGGGAGGGCACAGGACATATTAAGAAAATTATTTGACCAAAATTCTTTAAAATGTATCATTTTATGGGTTTTTGCACTGAAGTTTCATAGGATCTGAGATGTGATTTTTATTGAATTGGTCTGTTTGTAATTTTTTTAAACCTATCCTTTAAGTTAAGCCTTTTTTTTTCCATTTAGTTGGAAAGATTTTTTTTCTTACCTCTGACTCTTACAATAACATTATTATTTATAGTGAATCAGGGTAGAATATTTTGCACAGTAAAAAAAATTTTCTTTTTATATATTTACAAATGAGATACATAGTTGAGTGTGTTTGATCAACTTTTTGGTGGCAAAAAGTTTTTGTGTCTTGCTGAAGCACCTCATCACTGTAGAACTGTACTTTTCCCTTTTCTAACTGAAATTGTAAATGTGTTAAAGTGCTTTCTGGAATAAACATCATTTCATTACTTTTTAGTGTGTGCGTGTACTTAAGAACTTTTTTACTTTTCATTGAGAGGCAGAGAGACCAAGACAGGCAGCTTCCATCCACTGCTTCACTCGCCAAGTGTCTGCATGGCTGCAGTTGAACCAGATCAAAGCTGGCAGGTGGTCTCCCATGGAGACGGCGAACTGACCACCTGCACCGCAGAGTATGCAGGTAGCAGGAAGTTGGAATCAGAAGAGGTGATATTCAATGTCGGGTGGTCCAATATGAGACGCAGGCAATTCACTTAGTGGCTTGACCACTACGCAAAAACAGCCATCCACACATCACTCTCACTTCCGCCTAATTAGAGTACTCAGAGCAGGCAGGGGTTAAAGTAACTTAGTAATTAATCACACATCCTTTTTATTTCTTGCACTTCTCATATATGTCCCTTATGTCTATATTTTTCTTAAATAATCTGTTTTTCTCTCCCTCACTATTCATCAACAATTTTACTTGGCTTCTTCTTCTTTTTTGTTGTTTAATTTATCTATTTTTATTGGAAAAGCAGATATACAGAGAGAAGAGGAGGAGAGAAAGAGAGGAAGATCTTCCATCCGATGGTTTACTCCCCAGGCAGCCGCAACAACTGGAGCTCAGCCAATCCTAAGCCAAGAGCCAGGAGCTCTTCTGGGTCTCCCACGCGGGTGCAGGGTCCCAAGGCCTTGGGCCATCCTTGACTGCTTTCCCAGGCCACAGGCAGGGAGCTGGATGGTAAGTGGGGCCGCCGGGATTATTACTGGCATCCATATGGGATCCCGGCGCGGTCAAGGCAAGGACTTTAACCACTATGCTATCACGCCAGGCCCGTCTTAGTTTCTTTATCACTTTTTACATGCGATCAAAGCAGAGCCCCAGACGACAGTACTGATGGCTTAAGAATTTGGATTCCTATCACCCATGTGGGAGAACTGGATTGAGTTTCTGGCTCTTGCTTTGAACCTTGCCTCAGGGCAGTCCCAATGCTAGCAAACATTTGAAGAATAATGGATGAGAACAATGTGTATCAAGTAAATGAATATTTTAAGATTTATGTGTTCAAATACTGCCTTCTTGACTGATGTCTTATGCTTTATCTCACTATGCTAATGACTATGAATAATTCAACAAACACAATTGCTGTCAACATCTTAGATACTGTGAGTAGTGAAGGTAAACCACTTTTGTCCTGTTTATTTGTATAAGTTTATTCTGATCTTGAATTTTAGATTTGTGCTCTAGTTTAAATATTACCACAGTTATTTCAATTTTGATTGTGACATGAAAGATGCCAAAGCCAAAGGAAATATTATTTGAATTAATAGTACTGTATAATAACACAAGATACAAGATACCATACTTTACAATAGCCATTTATGGCTTAATAATATCCTTCCTGATAAACTTTGTGTCAGAGCTAAAGTGGAACCAGTATAATAACATGCTTTCTTTATAGAAACATTGATAAAAGATTTTCATGACTGATGATAAATTTGAACTGGCTTCCTACAAAACCAATTATTCAGCTACGTGGCTTTCCCAAAGAACACATTTGCATGATCCTGAAGTTTATTGCTAGAGAGTCTCTAAATAATAATCAAATCATAAAGCCAGAGAAAGGCGTTTTAGATTGCCAAATAATTTTCACAGAGAAGCTTGTAGAACTACAAAGGAGGCCGGTCCTTAGCAATCCTTCTTGTATAATTACAGAAATAATGAGGTGGGCTTCAAACTGCACGGAAGTGTTGAGAATGAGAGAGCAAGACTGTTGAAATCCATTTCATGGTTCTGTTGTACAGATCTAATCAGGCAGGTTTTACCTTGTGACATAAATTGGTCTTTGCTGATGAAAATGAAAGCTATGTTACAAAGGACATTCAGGTTCTTGTATTATGCTTCACCTGCTTGAGCAAATCGATTGGAACGTAATGATGCATCTCTCTTAAAGCTTGGACCTTTCAAATTTGTTACTCATTCCGAGGAAAACTGGAAACATTCTCAAAGTGAGCAATGAGATACTATTTTAAATGGTTATGTTAATTTTGTAACTTTTCCTAAGTCATAGGTGTAAGCAAGACTGAATCTACATCATATCAGAGAAGCTAAGTGAATCCAAGAGTCAGTGGAAACTTGAACATCTATATTGAATTTTTGAGAGCTACCTTTATATTTTTCATTGAACTATGGCATATCTTTTAGGGTATTTTTAACTAAACATGATTATGTAACTTCCATTTTATTTTGTATTCTAGAACAATATTTATCAAAATGAAGAAAAACAAAATCAATTTGAGTTAATGTAGGAAACCTGCCCCTGCCCATCTGTTAATCTGCTTTTATAATACTGCAAGTTTCAGCAATGTGTTGTTGGTTTGTGAGTAAGATGGCCATAAAATCAATACCAGCTAGCGCTTAACATAACTCAGATCCAATCTGGAAACTCAGAAAGTAAGAGCATCAAATAACCAGCAGCAAAGCCAGCTGTTAAGGGACCATTTGTGAGCATTGTAACTATTCTGGAATCTATTGAAATAGGATTATTTTTTTAAGGTTTGTTAACATTTATACTTAACTCAGTGCATTTAGTTCAGACCCATGAGAAAGACACACTTTTAAATCTTTAAGCCTTAAGCCTTTTTACTATTATTGTAAATTTAGCAGATGCGATCTCAAAAGAAACAAACAAACAAAAAAACAGAAAAGAGAGAGCGAGAAGGGACAGAAGGGAGAGAAGTACAGGGAAGAGAATATTATTATATTTTCAGAATTGTGTCTATGAGTGATATTAAATCTGTTAAAAAATTGATTTTATAAATTAAAGTAATACAATTCACTAGGGTTTTTTTGTGGCACCACGCATTGAGCCACTGCCTGCAATGCTGCCATCCCAGGTGTGAGTTTGAGTCTTACCTCCCTCACTTCAGATCCAGTTTTCTGTTAACGGCCTGGGAAAGACGCAGAAGATGATTCCAGGAGTTGGACCATGACCCCACAAGGAAGATCCTAAGCCAGCCCCAGCTATTGTGACCATGGGGCAGCATACCAAGGGATGGAAAATTCTATCTCTCCCTATCTCTTTGCCTTTTAAATAAGTAAATTGATTTAAAAATAAAGAGTACTCGTCATCAAAACTGATCACACTTTAAGCATTCCAATAAGCTTAGGTAATGTGCAGTATGTTCCGATTTATTATAAATATAAAAATGCTACAGCAAGGATTTTCTATGTGTCCTCAAAAACAAAACAAGACAACTCTCTCGAACCACCCAGTGATTTTCAGAAAGAAATACATAAGTAGATACGTCTTCATGGTATTCTGATCATTGCAGAGCTTCTAATCCATGAAGACGAATGTAAGAAGCACCACAATGCTCCCCACGATCAAAATTATCTTCCTCTAATGTTTTGAAGCTAAAATAAACTTCCTTAACAGATTGGAACTTCATAATTGCTATGTCTCTTTTTAAATGTCTTAAAACCAATTAATTAATTAATTTGTATTAATTATTTTAAAAGGCACAGTTACAGAGAGAATGTAAATAAAATTCTTCCACTATAAAGAAAAGCTCAAAGAATATGTCTCTTCCAGACATGTCCTACAAATAATACTTAAAGATATTCTTTTTTTTTTATTGTATTGTTGCTGACAATGTTTACATAGTTAATTACGGTGAAAAAAAAAAGGTTCAGGGGGTATAGGGAAGTGGGTAATAGTATTATGTCCATATTGTTTCCATCATGTATCCGAGGTAAAGGGGGATATTGAAGGAGAAGCCCCACCCGGTTTCCCGCCCACCCCAAGTCCCGGATGTGGGGCATGCTCTGAGATATTTGCTCAAGTGGTTTTAATAGTTCTCCAGTTATGAATCGCTGCCAGTTTCGCTCAATGAGGTCGTCCGCTGATTGATACGGTCCATCATAAAGTCTCCGTTTGCCCCATATTTCGCTGCCAACATATAGCTGAGATGAATGATTGACTTGTTCTGTCTTCTGTCTTCTTGGTTAGAGTTCTGAGTCCAGCAGTTCGATTGGGGAGATCTCCAAAGAAACTTTGAAGTATTCCCAGACTAGATTCTTGTATGTTCTAGCAAGCACAGGGCCCGGCACAGTCCATCACCCCGATCAGCTGGTGGTTGCAATTGCTGGGTTGGTTCTGTTTTCAGTCTCAAGTTGCACTGGAACCAATGGGTGTTGCAGTCCAGTATGGTTCTGCCCAGCACATACTCGGCCCTTACATCAACCAGTGGGAGCTGCAGCCTAGTTGGGGCGACCCACAATAACCCCCACCAGGCCCGCCCCCTACCCTGGTTTGCCAGTATGTGTAGCAGTAGACCAGTCTGTTTCCCATCCCATTTGGCTCTTGTACTTGTCACTGGGTATTAAAGCTTAGTTGCATCTAACCAACTCAACCATCCAGCCCTCACAGATGTTGTTGAGTGCCTCTCTGTCTAGCCACCCCAGCCCCCGTCCTAGTTTTCATGCCCTCCCACGGGAATAGTGACCCAAGAAGGGGGAACCCACTTTTTCCCTCCCAGGTCTCTCTCAGTCCCGGTTTATGCACTCTTTAGGTGGTTCTGTGGTTTGACTTGACAGAATTAGTCCCCAGTGTCAGCTGATGCTGCGGCTAAGCCCAAACATCCCTCACCCACTCTAATTTATGCTTGCACCAGCAGGAATAATCAACCCAGCCTGGATTTCCCCTGATCTAGTCCACATGCAGCGCACAGTTGTTGCAGCCTTGCTTAGTCTGGTCTGTCCCCATCCCAGCCCACGCTCTCCAGTGGGAGTAGCTGTCTGGCGAGGCGACCAGCCCCTTAATCCCCTGCCAGCTCTGCCCCTCCCTTCCTGGATCTCACGTGTGCTGGTTGGGTGCTGCAGTCAAAGCTTCCCACTGGCACACATTCGGCATGAGTCAGGGGCAGACCAGGCTGAATCAGTTCATGTCATCCACTGGCAAATTCGATCACCAGAACAGAGTGTGGGTTGGGCCGGGTTTGGTCGCGACAAAACCAGTACACATTATGGAATGCCAAGGCGTGGTTGCCTGTAAAGATATTCTTTTGACAGAGAAATGGAATAGCACCCACCAAAATCGAAGGCAAATGTGAAGAACATCTCAGTAAAGTAACAACAGAAGATTAAACCAAACAATGAATAACCCATTGATAAAATGTCAAAACCAAGTTATCTCTACTCATGTTAACCCTGAATGTAAATGGCTTAAACCCATTGATCAAACCGCATAGATTAGTAGACTGGATTACAAACAAAAACCCAACTACCTGTTGCCGACAGGAGACGCATATCACCAACAAAGATCAGTGGAAACTACAGCTCATGGAATTCAATGTTTTTGTTTTTACTTTTATTTCTTCATAACAGTTTTTTCTCATATTCTTCACTGACTCATAGGTCATACAGTAACATCTGGCCCGATGCATACAATATTTAGGCGGATTTCAAGAGCTTTCTGCTATATGAAGAAAGCAAATCCCACGAATGTATTCATTCTATTTATATGACATTCTTGAAGTGACGGTGACCTAATCAGTTGCTTCCAGAGGGGAGAGTTTAGGGATAGGTGCAAACCCAAGGGGTATCTTTATGGCACAAAACTGCACCTGAATTATAAAACAGTGATGGATAAACAGATCTACATAAGCAATAAAGCTTCAATGAGCTATACAAACAAAAGGAAAGAGCAGATTTAAAAGCAATTGAAACCCGAACAAAGTCTGTATGTCAGTTAATCGATTTGTATTGAAATTCATTTTCTGGTGTGAATCCTGTACTGAAGGTGTGGACGGAATTATCAAATGGATACACTGGAAGTCACTCTAGAAGACAACACACTTCAAAATAAAAGTTGCAATTTTAAAAATGTAAGGACACAATGAGTGCTTTGGATAGGGTATGTTACACTGAAAGGATTGCATTGACACTCACAAAGGACACAGCTATGGTGTTCATTTTAATATTAACATTGAATCTAAACAAAACTGCATTTAATGATCTACCTAGGATAAAATCTACATAATTTGAAATAATTACAAATTAAACATATTAACAGGAGGCTAAATTATAACTATCACACTATTGCTTCTTTGTTGTTAAACAGTTTAGTTCATAAAATTATTGAGACTTCTTAAAGATACTATATTATTACAATGACTTTTATTTTGTAAAGAAAAGAATCTTACTACTAATATAACAGCTAAAATTATATAACAGATCTATATTAATTACTCAGACAATACGCCATACAGTCTTGATTTAGGGGGAAATTTTACTCCTAAAACTCTCCTAAGTCATGTTAGTTTTTATCTACAAAGATTTTCAAAGGGAGATAAAAAATTGGATCGGGTTCGTGTATAACTCTGTGTAAATTGCTCCACTTGAACATCTCTATGGTGAAATCTTTCCAGACCATCTGAAAAATTGAGTGAATTTGGACATGAACCCCTGACCTTTGGTCTCTCAATGTTCTTCACATACCTCAACTATGATTGATGGCTTGTTGAGTCCAATTATTGCAGTAATGCTTGTGGGATTCTTAAAAACCCTAGCATTTGCAGGAAGTGACCTTCAGCCCACTCCATCCTGCAGCATCTGTCAGCAAAACTGCTGCCGGCTCCGTGATGCTGAAATGCTGTTTATCTAGTAAATCTCCTCTGTTGGACCGGCATCATTTTAGGGTTGCATTTTTTTTTTTAAGATTTTCCTTTTGACATTGATGAAGATACTAGATGACAATAACAAAGATAAACATTAGTGATTTACAATGTGGAATTTATAAATAGTCCATATCTGGCAGGACTGGGGATAGTTGCAAGCTATATAAATCCTACATATCTAAGTTTTTGTTAAGAACAAATACTGAGCGTGAAACCAGGAAACATTTTAGCTGTCAATTACTTGGCACTATACTGAAAATGTCTCATGGACTTAAATCATTTTACACCAAGCCTGTGCATATGGGAACCTGACACATGGTTTTGAGGCCTTAACAGAACTAAACTGAAAATCAAAATTATAAGAGGAAATATAAGAGAATACAAATTCACTAAATTTTTTGCTTTCTGCCAGTACATCCAATGTGCATTTATATCAGATTATTCAGTTTCAGTTTGGATTCAAAAAAGCTTACATTAGTGAATATGAATTACGTCTATTAACAATATGCTTCTCTTACATATTTTGGTTTCTCCACAAATATTTGCTGTTCCATGTCTGATGGGTGACACTTATTAGCGAAATGCCATGTAAAGGGCATAAGTTTCCTTGACAGTACAGTATGTCTGCATCCTCATCGGGCATTCCCAGGAGGAAGGTCTCAGCAGAGACTTTCTGCAGATGGTAGAGTGTGATCCAGAGTGGGTACTGCCTGTGGTCAGACTGAATGAAAAGCAGACAATGAGTCTTCCGGACTTTCCTCTCTGGCTAAACAGCTGTAATGCAAATTTTCAAAGAAAGTGCTTCTTCAATCTCTCCCTTTGTTTCTCATCTTGCCATTGGCAATGAGCCTTCATTGCATGAAACCTGAGCCCAACATTCCCACTCGGAATGTGAAGTATTGGCTTTAGACAGCAAGTCTCCAGACTGTAGATCGGGAGCAAAAGTCAATGGCATTCCTTTGAATTAGCATTAGTCTTACTTCTGTAATTTCATGTAACATTTATGTAACATTTATGCTGATTTACAAATTATATACCCCATGCCATTTATCATATTTTCTAATGCATAGTTTCTAATAAGCACACCACAATGTATTTGCTGTCACTAGCAAAATGTGTTTGGTCATGTTTCTTTTACTGAATGTTTAGAGTATTTTCACTTTTTTATACAATTTTTTAATGAACATATTTATATGGAAATAGTTGACCATTTAGAATTAGTTCCTAGCAATGGAATTGTGATTTGAAATATTGGCATATGGGGGTAGTTGAGTGAAATTTACCTATCATTGGCACTTGGTAAAACTCTTTTTCCTGATTCTTTACTGCATACTCTATCTTGATTTTGAAATTTAATAATTTTAACATTAAAAAACACCACTTTAACTAGACCTTATTTTTATTACTTCTGCATGGAACCTTGTTTTAATTACTAATACACAATTTGTAAACTGACAGTTTTATTCCATTTTTTACAAGATGCAAAAATAGTTGTTTAATGAAGGTTTATGTCAGCTCTTTATGATTTAAACATATTGACACTCTCAGTTTAGTTTACAGTAACATTTGTTCAATCAAATTGATCTCTTTCACTTTTCTGTTGTTGTTTTCTGGGGTAGGCATTTGATCTAATGGTTGAGGTGTCCATGTCTCACAATGGCAGGTGAGTTTTATGCCTAATCGAGGCATGGAATCCCAGCTCCCTGATGGGAAGCTGGATGACAGCAGGTTCTGGCACCACAAGTTGGGACCCTGTTACCTGTGGGGGCATCTGGAGTGAGTTCCCACATCCAGGAATGTAAGGAGGGTGTCAGGATATGGAATTTCTTTCTGCTTATTTCTCTCTGTATGAGTTTCTGCCTCTAAAAATAAAAATTAAAATACAACTTGACTATTTCTCATGTTTAAGTTAATTTAAAAATATACAATTCTATAAGGCATTCAGATATTCAGTTTTATGCATAATATAAATAAAATCTAAAGTGCTTATACTATATTTTGAATATCCAATATCCTCTTAGGATTTATTGAACTTTTCAGCACTTTTTGCTTACCTATACTCTCTAAAAAAAATATGGACAATTCTATGGATGCAATCTGCATTCACTAAATTATTTCAACATTGTATCTTATATCTGTTATCTGCTCATCTATCTATTCTCCCATAAATGTTGTATTTTTAAATTTTTATTAAACTTTTTCAAATTATTTTTATTATTATCATGATGCATTTCTGTAAGTATAAGGACTTCTCCACTTACCCTCCCTTTCCCAACATTTTTCTCCAATATTGTTATAGTAGTATAGCCCTTCAGTAACAGTTACAAGTTTAACATTCTGCTATTTAAGTTAATGATTGGATTGTAGATATAGACAAAGAACCTTGTATTTTAATATTATAGATTTCAAACTATGTTTTAGTACATACCCAAAGTTCTTATTTTTTCTTTTCCATTCTTTCCAATAACGTTCATGTGCATTTTTTGCTACAATTTTCTGATTATTTATGCATAAGAATGCAACTTAGAAATTCATTATAAGTGTACTTATTAATTATTTTTAATAATTGGCATGGCTCAAATACTGTCACACAATACAGCATTCCAAATATTTTTTTTTCTTTTTTTAATTGTAAAAGAGAGAGGCACAGGTAAATAAATGGGAAGATTGTCATCTGTTAACTCTCATGTATTCTTTTGGGCTGTCCTCCACTGCTTTCCCAGGCCACAAGCAGGGAGCTGGATGGGAAGTGGAGCTGCTGGGACCAGAACCGGTACCTATATGGGATCCCGGGCATGCAAGGCAAGGACTTCAGCCACTAGGCCATCACACCGGGCCCATCAGCATTCTAAATCTTAATTTGTTTGACTTTTGTTCTCATTTTTATCTTTATAGCATGTAGTTTTCTTTAATTCTGGCATATTTCCTGTTACATGTATTTGCAGATATTTTATATATAAATATATTTTACTATCGCAAAAATTGTAATCCTCTGCTTAAAACCTTATTGTGGACTTCCATCACTATCAAAAGGATGCAACTCAAACTCCTTTCAAAATACTGTCCCCTGCTCACTTCTTCATTTTCATAGAATTCCTACCCTCTTCTCACCTACTGTTTTCAAACAAATTGGCCTCCAGTGAATCCCAGGACCCATCCAACTTTTTCCACTTCAGATTCTGTGCTCTTGGTGACCCATAATTATGGCTAATTTCTCTCTAATTCTTATGCATCTGGGTTTTTTTTATCTTATATCTTACTTTACAAATATCTCATCATCAGTCTCCTGACCACCTGCCTATATTAAATTCCTTCCACAATAATTCTTAATTATATGCGTCTGCCTGTTTTATGTGCAGTAGTTTTTAAAAACATGTAATTGTAAGTTTACTTGCATATTTTTTCTGCTTTTATGATTCAAACTAAATGAGACCAGGATAATTTCTGTCTTTCTCAATTACTGAACAAATTATCTGGTATACCTATTATAGGAGGTCAACAGCTCTTGACTTTGATTATCCTATTTTGTCACTACAAATTTTACCTAATTTGCTATTTTTTAAGAGATATTAAAAATGAATTTTAACTTTTCTATTCATACACTCAAAAATGTCTAATCATATATATATATGATATATATATATCATATATATATCATATGATATATATCATATATATATCATATATATATCATATCCCAAAATTAACCTTTTTCCCAAAATTAACACATTGTGTTTTGTTTCTTATCTTCCTACATTGACTAGAAATTTTAGATTTTTTTTGAAGATTTTTTTTGAAGATTGTTTAATTTGAAAAGCAAAGATAGAGAGGGAGTAATAGAGAAAAGTATGAAAGACAGTGACAACTCTTGTGTATGATTCGCTCTCCAGGTGGCCACATCACCAGCACTGGGCTAGTCAGACGCCAGAAGCATAGAACCCCATCTGGACTGGCACATGACTAAGCACTTGAGTCATTCTTCCTTGTTTTTCCCAGGCTCATAAGCAGGGAGCTGGCTCAGAAGTAGAACAATCTGGACTTGAACTAGCATCCATATGGGATGCTAACATTGCAAATGATAGCTTTGACACACTTAACCACAAACTCAGCAGTGAAACTAAAACTTTTAAATAATTAAAATGATTGAGGCTAGCATTGTGGCACAGGAAGTTAAGTCAGCATCTGTAGCATTGTCATTCCATACAGGTACCAGTTTGAATCAGCCTGCTTCGTTTTTTATCTTGCTGCCTGTTGATGTGCCTGGGAAAGCATCAAAGGATGGTCCAAGTTCTTTACCCTGCACCCACATTTGAGACCTTGCTAAAAGCTCTGACTCCTGGCTTTGGCCTGTCACAGGCCAGGTTGTTGCAGCTATTTGGAGAGTAAATCAGCAAATGAAAGATCTCTTTCTCTGTCTTTCCTTTTGTCTGTAACCATGACTGCAAATAAATAAATCTATTTTTAAGATTTATTTACTTTTTTATTGGAAAGGCAGATATACAGAGAGGAGGAAAGAGAGAGAGAAAGATCCTCTGTCTGCTAATTCACTCTCCAAGTGGCCACAACTGCTGGAGCTGCGCTGTTCCGAAGCCAGGAACCAGGAGCCTCCTCCGGGTCTTTCACACGGGTGCAGGGTCCCAAGGCATTGGGCCATCCTCGACTGCTTTCCCAGACCACAGGCAGGGAGCTGGAAGGGAAGTGGGACCGCCAGGATTAGAACCTGCGCCCATGTGAGATCTCAGAGTGTTTAAGGTGAAGACTTTAACCACTACACTATCGCGAATAAGTCTTTTTAAAAATTGATGTGACAAGATGTATTTTCACATCTTTGATTTTTACTGCATTTTATGTGAATTTCTTTTTATTAAACATTTCCCCATACAACTAACTTGGGGGTTCTGTGCATTGGTTGAATTGGCTAATCTTCCTTCTCCAAGTGCCAGGATTCCATATTGGTACTGATTTGTGCCCCAGCTGCTCCACTTCCCATTCAGCTCCCTGCTTGTAGTCTGGGAAAGAAATAGTAGATAGCCCAAAACCTTGGGACCCAGCTCCCATGTGAAAGACCCAGAAGAAGCCTTGGGCTCCTGGCTTTAGGTTGACTCAGCTACAGCTTTTGTGGCCCTTTGGGGAGTGAATCACTGAATCAAAGATCTTTCTCTCTATTTCAACTCTCTGTAAATCCACCTTTTCAATAATAATAGACAAATTGTAAACAATTACCCATGATATTTATAAGTAGTATTATCTTATAATTCATATAAACCTTTCAGGCATCTGTATTTCTCTTCTACCTGTGTTTGAAAAGCACATGTTTTATGAACACTCTTTTAGAACAGCAAAAACAGTATTTATATAATACACAAGATACTTCATATCTGTGTGTCTTTGGAGTGCTTTGCTGTTAACAGCAAATAAAAACTTCATAACGGGAATGGGCATTTGGTGCATTAGTTAAGATGCCTCTTAGGAAGTCTGAGCCTATGTTAGAGTGATTGGTTTAAGTCTTGGAATCCCTAGTTCTGCCAGCATCAGCTAATATACAGACTTGGAAAGCAGTAAATTAGCATTCAAGTTCTTAGCATTCAAGTCCTTGCCATTCACAGAGAACACCCAGACTGAATTCTAGGCTGCTATCTTTGTAAGCACTAGGGGAGTACATCAGTGGTGGGGGATCTCTGTATGTTTCTCTCTCTCTCTCTCAGATAAAGTATACATAAATGATGTTTAAAAGTTCATTACAAAGTAACTTGCCTGGTTACTATTTATCTGGCTTATATTTAGACTAGTAAACTAGATACCCTAAAAGAGAAATTCTAAAAGCTAAACTAAAAAAATGAAACCACAAGGATAGGGACGCATGATTTTGAATGTCATTTTTCACTAATGGTTATTAGGGGGCATTATTTAAATATACAGTAATTTTCATTTCTATTGTAGAAATGAATGATGAGGCATCCTTCAGACTAGATATATCAAACCCAATAGTTAGATGTAAATCAACTAGTATTTTATAAATTTATCTGCATGTACAAACTCAATAGAGCTTTTATTGAATTCGCACCTAAACAATAGCTCTAAAAATATAATAAAACTGCATCTGAAAAACCATAAAAACCTGATCTGATATCTGACCACAAAATCTTCTGCCCCTGAAATTAAATAAGAAAATGGTTTAAATGATCTCTAAGTCTATTTTTTCTAAGAAGAAAGACTATACACATTTTTGGGGAAGAATGACAGTAAGCATGGAGCTTTCTTCTCACAGATACTATTCTAGAGTTCAGATAGGTTTACATAACAAACACAGTAAAAATGAATCCATAGAACCAAATAAATCTCTTCCCTCACTCATAGGTATTATTGAGCAGTTCACTCAGTAAGAGTGGTTGACACAGAAAAAAATACACCACAGGATCTCATGTACATGTGGAGGTGAAAGCATTATGCTGTAGCAGCAGAAAAGAGAACAGTGTTTACCAGGACTTGGAGGAGTTTAGGAGATGGGGTTGGGATGAGGATGGTTAACAAGCACATATTAGGAGTGGAAAGGAGTATTAACTTTAATATTCTCTAGCACAGCAGGGTAGCTCGGTTCAACAGGAATTAATCATACATTATGAAATAACTAATAAATAGAATTTCAAATGTCCCTAAGACCAAGGAAAAAAATGTTTCAGGTGATGGACATAGAATGTACTGATCTTCGCAGGAAAGAGCTGGCGTGGATTGGCTCATGCCTTGCTGGGTGGGACACAAAGATTAATCACTCCTCACCATGGTGTTGAGGATTTTCCTGCACACCCCCCCCAAAAAAATGTTCTGCACCTTAAATGTCGACAAATATCTTGTTAGAGTTACAAGCCAGTCTAGATTATCCCAAAATCTGCCAAGATCAACAAAATTATACTTCAACACAACAAATGGCTAAATACTAAAATGAAATAGACACGAGACAGCTGAATGGTACCCTATAGCCATTTTAAGGTATATAGCAGCCGGTCCGGTCCTGTATATAAACTAAAATTGAGATGTCAATGAGCTAATCATAGGTTGTGGTTAGGACTTTTTTTTTTTAACATACTGGTTACTCAAAACCATGTCAATTCCATAATATTGCAAATTGCTGTTGATGTTATATTGGGACTCTTAATTGACTGTGATGATATTATACCAACTCTGACTTCAGACCAGAAATGGTCTCCCCAAGAAACTGTTCAACCCATCTGGACAATAAGTAGCTGGACTCTATGCTTGGTATGTTTGCAAGGAAAGAATCTTGATTGAATTTGAACTGTAATGCTGCATCAAGGTGGAGGAATCCACCAGGGGGGAGGGGAGGGGTAGGGGTGGGGGGATTCCCAGAGCCTATGAAACTGTCACATAATGCAAAATATTAATAAAAATATATAAAAAAAGAATGTACTGATCTTCGATATAATAATAATAGTAACAATAACAATAGCTACCATCTAAGTAGCTGCCCCATCCTGCTAGTTAAATTTAAAGCAATAATAATTGTTGTCAATTACAATAAGGAATTTAAAACTATCACAAAAAAAGATAATGACAATATTTCGCCTAATATGCCATATGTGGCAATTTACACTATATAAGGTGTGAGGTTCAAAGACAATACCAAAGAATGGGTGGTTTCTGGCTGAAACAATATGTTTTAGCTATTTTGTTGGTATAACTAACCATTTGTTTATAACATGAAGCCCAGGTTTCTAATGTATAACTAAATTGATTGAGAAATACTTAATTGAATTCACTTAACCTGCACAGACTATCAAAATCAGATCTCCTAATCTTCCCCCCATGGCATCCAAGTAGCAAGAGAAAATGAGTTCATTGCACAATTAGATTGCTGTGCCTTAAAGTGCAGCCGACAGAATGAGAAAAATAATGATGATGACATAATAGAAAACAGCCTGGACAAAATGAGAAAAACTCAGCAAGTTACTCCTAAATGTTGCTTCTTTCCCATGCCTGAGGGCTATAGCTCATACATTCTACTACATTCTAGGTTGAGATGAGGGTTAGCCCGCACCCCCAATAATCTGACTCTTGAGCTATGAATTTCTTGCATTTGATCTATTTCCACTCAAAAAAAGAGTCCATTTCCTAATTGTTCACAGGGCAAAAGAAACACCTTAAGCAGGAGGTGAAAGTCTGACCAAAAATATGATTAACTGAAGAGAAAACAGGAGAAAAGGACAAGGGGAGCAGGAGAAATAAGGGAAAATCCAACAGTACAAGAAGCTTCCTCCAAAGCTAACCTGCAGAAACGTCAAATTCTAGCTATTTTAATGTTAGTCTGTTTAACTGTTCTTAATGCTTGTGTCCGTTTACTGATCCGTGTATTACTGAGCTGCATTTGAACTGACTCCCTTAATTTAGATTTCTAGTTTTTTCTCAATTATACCAGGGCTTTGTCGTTGGAGAATCATCCACTCTTCCAATTGTACAGGACAATCACTTAGAAGAAATGGGGGAAGGACAGAAATGATGACACCAAAAAAGAAAACAGTGAGAATCAAGTAGCCAAATGAGAAGATTGGTGAAGCCTATGTAGAAGCAGTGATGGGACAGGAAAAATTATATGGAGAAATAGGGCATAGTTCATCCTCCAGAGATTAGGAGAATTTGTACTCCTATTTCTGCCATTGAAGCCCGGGCTCTCATGAACTCGCTTTATGTTTATTCTTCTATATTGGTTTTTTCCTCAATTTTTTGCAAGGCACACTCCCAAGTTTTAGGACCAAGAAAATAACCGGGACTCACTCTGCCTTCCAAGCATTCAAATTGCCTGAGCTACAGGCTGAGGAAAAAGTTTAAGGAGAACTCTCACGATTTTACAAGCAGATAGTGAGTGCTTGTGGAGTACCAGACAGTGCTCAGAGCAGGAGAAACACAAAGCAGATGAATACATCTATTTAGATATATACATAGATACAGCTACAAATAGATAAATGATAAGTATAGATAAGAATGATAGAGGGATAATAAGACATAATACTCATGCTTAAATAATGTGGGCAGAGAGTGAATTCAGAGCTAGAAAGGAGGAGTTATGGGAGAGGACTGGATAGTAGGGATGGTATAGCAGGGACTTTCATTAAAGGCCTTTCTGAATTGATTCTGGCAAGGTCAGTAGGGTGATAATAGCATTGCAGAGAGCAGGAGCAGAAATAGCAAAAACAGAGAAAATAAAGTACACTAGGGACACTGAAAGGAATTTGTTATTGCTGGAGATAGTTCCGTAAATTATTTGCAAAGAGAAGGGCACACTGAAAATGCAGTCCGAGCCAAATCATAGCCCATACCAGACATGCCAAGGACTTAGGACTTAACCTCTAATTATTTGCAGCCCATAGAAGGCTTCGGCAAAGTTTACTAGTCTGAAGACTTTTGGGTGGAATTTACTTCAAATATTATTCTGACCACAGCGAGAAAGTATGCAACAGAAAGCTAAGCTCAGTTAGGAAGGCAGAAATAAAAACGGCAAAGGCCATTAGATCAGTAGCAGCTAGAAAGAGGGTGTGAACATCTGATCTAGTCCACATCCCTTGTTAAGTTAAAAACTTGTAACACTTATGAGTTCTTCATAGCTACAGGTTTGTTATTATTTTACATTCAAAACCCATGTGATACATCTCTCCCTGTTATCTTTTAGGTAATTTTTGCTTTTCTGTTCAAATCTTTGAACTGATGTTTGTGTGTATATATATATATATATATATATATATATATATACACATCATATATATCATATATATACATCATATATACATATGCTAGTTTTTTCCATTTTGTCTTTGTGCCATAGGCATTTTCTTTGAATAACTTACAGAATGTCCTGATAGCCAGTGAGTCTTTCTTTAACCAATATTACAGATGTGAAAAGAAGAGAGAGAGAGAGCGCGAGAGAGAGCGCACAGCAAAGTAATGGTATACAAAAAATGTAAGATTCTTTAAAAGTACACTAATGATTTTGATATGGGGGTGCTGGTGAATGGAAGATGGTGATTTTCATAGGGACAGTTGAGAAAGGTGTTATTTCCCACAAAATTCTACCTAGGACAGCAAGGTAGGAAATGACATTATGTTTAGATTTAGAAGGCAGATGAGAATGAATGGGCATCATAACCTAAAGGCATCATGTTCAGTCTCAACTATGGTAAGATACAGCCTTATAACAAATCCCCAAAAGGCAGTTAAATGTGTGCAACAGTAAAAAGAGTTGAAAGCCATGATTCATGATAGATGAAATCACAGAGATTCAGGAAATCACTTATATCAATTGTATACAATAAACAGAGGGGGAAAATACAAATGGAACTCAAACTTCAAATATGGGAAAGGAAAATGAACGTTAAAATTGGTCTCAGGATGATCAGAGATTCGGGAAAAACAGTGTAAATGTCAAGATATAGTTAATAGTTTCATTGAGAGTCCATCTTTGAAACTGTTAAACATAGTTAACACTAGAATGCTGGGTTTCACACTATTCTGTATACCTACAATATTAGGATACACTCAAATAACAGAATGATGAACTTAAGACTGTGTTTGAAGGACATTTTATCATAACAATATAGGGGAAATCAGTGAGGAGAAATAATTTGGGGAGGAAAGGGGAAATCCCAGAGCCTATGGAACTGTTTCATAAACCGAAACAAAATAAAATAAAACTTAAAAACTAGTGGATGAAATGATATGTTCAGAAGGATGAGTGATGACCATAATCAAATGTAAATAACATGAAAAAGTTCCAATGGGACACTAGGAAATTATGTTGGTAATCTTGGAAAAAACATTTTCTATAAAAACTATCCAAGGGGAAGTTAATGTGGGAAATAGGAAAGATGAGAAAATGGGCTATTCTTAAGATTAGACTGTTTACAATAGGCTGAGGAAGAAAATCTTAACAATTTAAAAGGATCTTGCTTCTGTGTTGAATATGAAGGTACTCCAAAAGATATAAAATTCAATTAAAATATGTTATCCACAAAATTTTTGAAATCCATGTGTAGTTTTTTCATAAAGCACATTTTTATGAACTTTTTTATATTCTAGTCATGAAACAATTTTGAAGGTTTGGAAAAAGGAGATTTAAATGAGACAGACAAATTTTTCAGGGAGTTGAGTTGAGCTATTGAGAGAACAAGACTTGGAATTGGTCTAATGGTAAAGGGAACGAGGGCCACTCCTTGAAGACTGGAATAATAACTTGACACTGAAGCATGGGAGAATGAGAGCCTTCAAGGACACAGATTAGCTCTTTAGCAATACCATACAAGAGAGCAAAAATCTTAAATCTGAAACAAGTGATAGTGATGAGAGGCATAATATTAAAACATCTGTACATTTACCCATTTATTCATGGAAGGAGCAGCCACTGAATCTACCATCTACTGCACAGTATACTGTGGAAGTGCGCCTTTGCACCAGTTCATCAGATGCCCGAGGATCCCAGAACTCACACATGCTCAGCAGACTGAGAGTGCTAGCAGGAAGCAGACTTCTTGCTTGGGAATATGGCTGCCTCGCTGGCCAAACATGGCTGGAAATGAGCAGCGCCTCCCTGTGCCTCCTTCCTCATTAGTTGCTTGTAGCAGAGCGTATCTCCTTCCTCAGTTAATTGGTTTGATTGCTAGAATCCGTTTCTGAAAAAATATGCTTATTCCTTTGTTGCTGCAGTAATTATTACTTCATTTCCTTGTTGGCTATCTTTAGAGGGGCTTTCTGTGGTTGCCTAGGTAATCTGCCTAGTATATTTTATATACTAGGATATATATATATACATATATATATATATATATATATATATATAGTTGAGTTTAATAAAGTGTGCATTGCTTCACTCATCTTGCACTCCCTGTGTGCCGATCTTTCTTGGTGTGGTTGTCACACCTCTGGTCCCGGTCTCCTCAGAGGGATTATCCACATATACCAACTGATACAACAACTGAAAATAAGTTATAAATTTATTAGGAAAGCACTGTGAAATAGTATTTTAAAGAATAAATCCATAGGATTATGATCCATGTTATTATTTAATAGGTAGAGAGTATTATAACATTATTTTTGATTGACAAATTAATATGAATTTTTCATGCACAACATTATACACAAAATAGATATACTTTGTGGAGTGGTTAAATTGAGCTAAAATAATCTGTGTTTCCACTGAGAGCAGAGAAGTTGGAGGTTGAATGTTTCTACCTGCATCCAAGCTCTTGTAGCAAATCCTCAAATACCATGCTGGGTGAAACATCAGAAACTGTGGGAAAGTCTAAAATAGTTGCTGACCAAAAGCTAGTTCAGTAAGAGAACAGATGGGTGGCAGCATGGAGTTTCCACAAGCAGTTAGAAAAACAGTCAATGTTAGCACACAACATCCATGGTAACAAGTTTGGGATCCTGTAAAGGCTGTTTTTCCTTACTGGTATGTAAACATTTGCCAGAAGTTTTGATTAAGGAGTTGATGTTTGTGCTATAGAAGGTTAAACCAATGCCCGTGATGCAGGATTGACACAAATGTTTGGTCCCCTGCACTCATGTGGGAGACGTAGAAGCTCCCAGATCCTGGCTGCTGCCTGGCCCAGCAGTGACCACCGAAGACATGTAGGGAGTGAAAGTGGACCAGTAGCTGGAAGCTCACTTGCTCTCTCTCTCGCTCTCTCTTACTCTCTCCTCTCTCTCTCTGATTGTGTCTGTGTGCATGTGTTATTTTTACTAGAACTCTGCCTTTCAAATAAATAAGTAAACTTATTTATAAAATAAGGAAGTTGTAATAAGAAACTTCTCTTCCTACTCTCGTCAATCCTGCTCTACAGAGAATACTTTTTAAAAGCACCTCATTTACCTTATTGCGTTTGTAAAATATTTCATCCAGTTAGGCTTGCTTTGGCCAAAAAACAAACAAAAACAAACAAAAAACATTTAGCACTTTAATTCCTAGCGGTGCACTCAGAAAGTGTGTCACAAACCACATAGTACTTTTTTCAGATCCCCGAGAAAATGAAGTAGATATTTTGTTCAGCAAATTCAAGTACAACAGAATACTTAGTAATTATAGCTGGATCTGATGTTTACATAGATGTTCTTTGCATCAGTTTTCTTTTGGTGCCATATTAACTTCTTTTTTTTTTAAAGATTTATTAATTTTATTACAGCCAGATATACACAGAGGAGGAGAGACAGAGAGGAAGATCTTCCGTCCGATGATTCACTCCCCAAGTGAGCCGCAATGGGCCAGTGCGCGCCAATCCGATGCCGGGAACCTGGAACCTCCTCAGGGTCTCCCACACTGGTGCAGGGTCCCAATGCATTGGGCTGTCCTCAACTGCTTTCCTAGGCCACAAGCAGGGAGCTGGATGGGAAGTGGAGCTGCTGGGATTAGAACCGGTGCCCATATGGGATCCCGGGGCTTTCAAGGCGAGGACTTTAGCCATGTTAACTTCTTATACACTTGGTGGCTTAAACCAAGAAATGTCTGTTATTTTGAAATTTGGAAGTTGGAAGTCCTGTTAAGATCTCCAGGGCTAAGATCAATTAATTATTTAGGCTGTCCTATTGCCTAGCAATTGTAAGAGAGTGTTCCTGTTCATGCATTTTCCAGCCTCTAGATCTACCAAAAGGTCTTGGGTTGTGGACCCTTCACACCACCTTTAAGATCACTGATGTTGAATCTCATCATTTTCAAATTATTTGTGTGTTCCTCCAACTCTGTGTTCTGCCTATACCTTACACTTTTAAGGAGTCTTATATTACCCTAAATTTGCTCAGACATATCAAGATAATATCCTTATTTCAATGTCATTAAAAATTCCTTCAGCCATGTAGGGTAGCATATCCACAGATAATAGGGTTTGAAACGTAGACACCCTTGGGGAGCCATTATTCAGCCAACAAAGACTCGTTGCTTAAAGAAAAAATGTTGATTAATAAGAAAAATTTTAAATGAGAAATAAGTTAGATAGCATTTATTATATTAATATGTATATTTTAAGCAATTTATTTATTTGACAGGGAGAGAAATAGAAAAAAATAGAAACTGCATACTGGTTTATTCTGCAATAGCAAGGGCCCTGCAAGAATCACAACCAAAATCAGGGAATTCAATTCAGATCTTCTGTGTGGGTGACATGGGCCCAATGGACCCATCACCTATTGATGGCCAGAATGTAACAGATATTTTGAAATGTGTTTAATTTAAGGGGATAAAGTTAGGTTATATATTACGTGGGACTCTATCATTACTCTTCCAACGTCAATGATAAAAGATTTTTTTTCAAGTGTAGATAAAGTATAAAAATTGTGGGGCACAATAGATAAGAAATTAAACCAATTGTGTGATGATTCTGCCTCACCTGTCCTATGAAACAATACCTGCGAAACAATACTGAATTGTACACTTAAAAAGTTAAAATGAAATTTCAAATTGTTTGATTGTGGCTATAATGAAACAAATAAACAACCAAAAAATCCCACAAGCTCAGAAAGGGGTGCACGCCTGATGAAAGAAAAGGTGCAAACTAACTTGAGCTTAAAGTCAAGATGATGAAAATACCGTAGGCCGTGGCTTAGAATGTATGGTCATGAGCTGTGGGGATGAAGGCCTGCATACCTGGCCAAACAGCCTAAATGATACTAATGTAGCTATTCCAGAGTGGCATCTCAGGATGTCCTTTTAGGTCCAATTACCAATTCACCTACTGCTGTAGACCTAGAGTTCCTGTTGGAGACATAGCCACCATCATGGAGAAGAAAAGGAAGGTAAGAGAAAGAAAAAATAGTCATGATTTACCTAACATACTCAGTTTTCCCAAAGCGATGGCCCAAAATCTAATGGGGAATTGAATCATATTTTAAATGGAATTCCATATGTAGACTAGTCACAACTGGAAAAAAATCTAAGTGTTATCAACCAGAAGTTCTAAATTACCCAGTTGTTTTCTGGTTCATTGGCTCATAAGCGAAAGAATAACAAAATTATTAACTGTGAAACGAAGTTCTCAGCTTTGACTGATATCCTAAGGTAGTAACTATCAGTGATCTCCACACTGCAAGCAGAGCATAAACCCACCAACACAAGGATTTCTAAGGAAGTGGCTGGAAGCATCTGTGACCTGTAGAAAAATAAATATAAATTCTGTTTTATAAATTCTGAAGAGAAAACTTCAGATTTTTTTTGCATTAAACATATTGCTAAATGCTGGCCTCATTGTACCTCCTGGAACTTCTTAAGGAACATACAGGCCTGAGAGGAATTCACTCCGTGTCTGTACCAGAATGCAAACAGACTTTTAGATCTACCCAGAGTACTAGGGTGGCTAATACGATGTGGGTAGATTTATGGGAACCTGCTGGCGCCTGCCACTAGAACTCACAGCCTTCACCATTTGACATACTCTTGGAGCCCTTGCCAAAACATACTCTGTTAAACATGATCTCAGAGCAGAAGGTCAGAGAGAAGGGAGAAGTATTAATTTGGGGTTGATTTAAAATTCTGCTGTGAAGGGTTACATGTAAAGATAAGTCCAAAAGCAGATGAATTCAAAATGGGCTCTGAGGTACAGTAGGTTAAGATGTCGCTTTAAAATACCCACATGCTGGGCCCGGCACCATTGCCTAGCAGCTAACGCCCTCGCCTTGAACGAGGCAGGATCCCATATGGGTGCCAGTTCTAATCCCAGCAGTTGAAGTACCAACTAATACAAAGAGAAGGGATATTTAAGAAAAAGAAAAAGAGAAAGAAAGAAAGAAAGGAAGGAAGGAAGGAAGGAAGGAAGGAAGGAAGGAAGGAAGGAAGGAAGGAAGGAAGGAAGGAAGGAAGAAAGAAAGAAAGAAAGAAAGAAAGAAAGAAAGAAAGAAAGAAAGAAAGAAAGAAAGAAAGAAAGAAAGAAGAGGATCAATACATTTCTAGGAGTCAAAGTCAGCAATAAAAATTGTTTCCCATGGAAATGACATTCTTCAGTCCTACACCATGACCAGAATGTGACAATACCTTGGCCTCCTGAGTGTGTACGAGCATGTGTGCTGTATGAGAGCAGGAACAGGAGAGCAGGTGCAATCACTACAGTTCAGCGGTCCTGAGAGTAGAGCATAATGCCTCACTCAGTTCCCTGGGGGGGGAGTGTGTGCTTTCCTGCCACACTCGCATTCCAACTGCTAGCAATTGTTTTCTGTTTGCCCACTAAGCTGGCACTGGAAGGAGAGGAAAAACTGTGGCTGCACTAACAGAGTGAAACCATAAAAGTCGAGATTCTTACAATAGCCCCAAAGAAATCATTGGTAGATGGAAAATAGCTGACTGTGAACTAGCTTGAACCACCTCAATTAAATAGAGAAATACCCAGTGGTTATTCCAAATATACATAGTCCATCTAATGTTTCCACATGAATTTTAAGTAGTTTGGTCCCCAGGAATCACTGAGGATTGCTTTTCACTGTACAAGAAAATGGTCCTGAATGCCAAGAAGTGTTTTCAAAACCGCAAAACTGCTTGATATACAGCACACCTGAAAAAAAAATTCCCACAAGGTATCATAAATTGAATTCCTTAAGCATATTTCCCACAGATGAAAGAAAATTGTGTTTTAAGCCAGAGATAATGCTGCATCCTTTATATAAAATTACATTCAAAAGGAAAAACATGGTAATTAAAGGTGCTGCGTTAAATACACTATTGTAAGTTTAAATTGATTTCCATTAAATGAAAAACATACATAGGTGCAGAGAAAGTGGCAACTTACACCCACAATGACTGACATGACACTTTAAATTTTTAAATAAGACATGTTCAACCAAGTCAATCCAACTTTTAGACTACTCTTAAATTAAATGCAGTACCTTATACACAGGAGACCTGGAAAGTTAGGGTCCCCTCAAAAGCAAAAAAATGTGGATTTATTTAATCAGCACATTGATTGTGCTTGACTAGTTGGCAAAGATTTTAAACTAATTCAGGATTGAGGTTGTCTTTCTAAAACCACTCTTTTAAAGCTGAATAGCATTGTGAGGCAAAATGACATACAAACAGGAGTATAGGTCAGGGATTGTCCTCATTCTGACATAGGTGCTGGGATACACGAACAAGGCTGTGGTTTCATGCAGATTCATTACAGTAATGTGCTGTCATAGGCAGCATACATGATTGCCTTTTATGGATTTCTGGGATGGCAAAATGGAACAACTTCTCCCCAAATTGCAAATATGCAGGAGCCTGCCTTCTCTCAAGTATCCTTCAGAAAACAATCTGAATACTTCCAGCAAATTATACCAGTCTGCACACACAACTAGTAAACATGGACTGTATCTACTTTCTTGGTCATTTTGATTTCCTGAGGGTGGCATGATTAATTTTTTTGAGAGACAATTGACTACCAAGTCATTTTTTTGTTTTTCAGAGGTGGATACAAATGCTTGGTGTGCAAAAAAAGAGCAATGTTGCAGAGATCTTAAGGCGTTTTTTAGTGGGCATAAGCTTTGGAAAGTTAATATGTAAAGTGTAAGATAATATATAGATCAAACTAGAAGACTGCGTAGTAACTCCCTGGAAATATTCAATGCACCTAGATATATAGTGATGACAAAATTCTATTGTATAGTTTTATTATTTGTCATTTGAAAAATAAGCAATGCGTTTCATCGAAAGATAGCTCTCTATGGATTTTACTCTAGTAGGATATTTGATGATATTTAAGTAAAAAGGGCCTGGACATGTAATGAAAAGAATGGAGCAGTTCATGAAATAAAACAATCTTCTGGGTTTGGCACCATAGCTTAGCGGGTAGAGCTGCTGCCTGCAAAGCCACCAACCCCTGTGGACATGGTTCCTATCTAGGCTGCTGTGCTTCTGATCCAGTTCCCTGCTCTTGTGTGTGGTGAAGTAGTGGAAGATGGCCCAAGAGCTCTGCCCTCTGCTGCCCACAGAAGAGACCTGGACGAAGGTCCTGCTCCTGCCTTCAGCATGGCTCTGTCCTGGGGACTGTTGCCGTCTGTGGAATAAACAGCAGATGCAAGATCTCTCAGTCTTTCCCTCGCTCTGCAGCCCTTTCAAAGAAAATACATCAAATCTTGGTGCTAAAAAGGTGTAGTTTTCCAAGAACAATGGATTAAAAGAATGCTTTTCCTTCAGCAATAACTTACTTGGCCAATGGAAAATTAAGTTTATTAGGGTGTAAATATCTAAGTTTTGGGCTAATTGTGAAGTCAAGATGAAGGGAACAAAGGATTAATGAAAAGCTCTATGTCATGCTTTTATTATTGTTTGATTGTAAGTTTTATTACTTTTAAAGTAGCTTCATAATAAATGATTGAAAATAATATAACTTAGGACAAGGGGGAGATGATACTTAAAAAAATTTGATCATAAGCAGATGTTTTCTATTTTAATTGCAATCTGTCGGACATTGCTAATATTCTGCACATGGAAAATAAGTATACTCAATATTTTACAGGCAGAGAGAATTAATTCCTCTAATAATGATACTTATTTATAATAAGGTTCTCAGAGCTGGAAAGATTGAAGAAAAATTCATTTTTAGTGCTACTTTGAAAAGCTAAAGGGAAATATATTTCAATGTAGAACTATTTCCTTGTTCCATAATTCTAAAAAAGTGACAAAGTTGCCTTGAGCCCTAAAAAAGTACCAGCTTTAAGTATAACATAAAGTTACAAGGCAAATGAGAAGTCTCAAGATAGATTTTAAGAACAAAATCCTTAATGCAAAATTTCATTTTTCAATTTTCTCTTTGATCAATGATTTTTAGGTAATAGTCATAAATTAAATGATTTTACTGAAAATGAAAAATAATTATTCATATAAAATTATCTCATACACATAATCTCTCATTCAAAAACTATAAGTTATCTGAGTAAATACATTCTTTGCTCTGGAAATGCGATCTTACTACATTGCATCAGTATATTCTTCATCATATTAAACCAAGAGAAATCAAGACGATCATTTTACAAATTGAGACACAAAGTCAACAAATCAAAAGTTAATGATGAGAATATTACTTAGGTTATTTATTTCACAAAGTAGTTATTTTGAAATTCCATTTTGATGAACATAGTGGATTATAAGATACTGATGATGCTCTTTCCCATTCAAAATACTTTTATTCTTTTTCAGATTCTGTCCCTAATGAGTTACATAGCAATGAACTTTTTCCTGTCCCACTTATTTTAATAGATCATTGTATCAGGTCATCTTCAGGAATTCAAACCCAGAGTCATACTTGGATCTTGTCATCAACTGCTTGAGGTTTTGTTTTTGTTTTGTTTTGCCTCTTAACAGCCATCCTCCTTTTAGCTTCCATATTCTCATTTGTTCTCCCATGAATTCTTCATGAGTCCTTCAACCTCTTACCTCCATCCATTTTTATCCTGATCTGTTAAGTCAATATGGCTGTTTCTCCACCCACATAAGACCCATCACATAGGCATTATTTCATCCAGATACAAAAGAGCCCTCAGTATCCTCAACTATTCACTTCCCTCCCCTGAAAATCTCAATCCTAGAACCAGAGCAGTGTAATTTAAAATGGAAAATTGTGCTATTTGCCTTATAAGAACAATACCTCATAAGTAAATAAATAAAGTACCTTATTTATCTAGTAAGATCTTCAATGTGAGTATGCACACATTCCATAATGTCTGGCACATGACAACCATACTTCTTTTGCTTCTTGATAATTCCTGGTCTGAGAACAAAGTGTGAGGAGCACATGTGTTATGGCTGACAGAGCTGCTGTACCTGTGTTGACATTAGAGCACAGAGAACAATGAGTGTTGTGTATAACAAGGTGCTTATTTCGTTAGTTGCCTTTTTTTCTCAATTGCCTTCAAATATCCTATCAACGCTTATACTTCTTCTGCCTTTTATCCAGTCAGTACTTTAAAGCCTCAACAGATGTTTTTGACCTTCATTTTAAATAAAGTCTCAACTTCCAGATTCTGATAAACCACACAATCTTGGTCTGCTGGTTTCTTCTGAAGCTATAGGAAAGTAACACTGTTAAAAACTTGTATTTATTGAAAAGCATGTTTTCTACTGATTGTCGTGCTTCTCTATCCAATCAGAGTAGGTGAATGTGTATGTGTTAGGAATTACAATTCTAACATCTGAGGCTTGGCGGTTGGGCAGTTTTACAGTGTTTACACAACCCATGACAAATGCAATGCATAACAGCAGTGAGGTTTGCATTTACATTCTTATGGTTTGATTTTGTGCATTGAAAATATGAAGCATTGTGTGTGTTTTGGGTCCTTAGGATGCCATTTCCAAAGATGCAAGTACACTGAAATTACAAGTGCAATTTCGATTGTGGCTAACATATTGTAATCTTTGTTCTTTTAAATTTAAGTTCACACACGGTTACATACCAACTATAGACACAATGCAGAACTAATACTGAAAATACAGCCTGGGGGCTGCTTGTAGTCTTTTGACATGCTACCTCCTGTTATTTCATTTAATTCATGGCTGTGGAAGGCTAACAACTCACTAGCTGCGCTTTGGAGGACTTAGCAATTATAATGAAAATTGCAGTCCTCGTTTTCTGCTGCACAGGCTGACAGAAATATGTACAGCTGAAAGTAACAGGGCAAGACTAAAAAAGAAGATAACGTCCTCTGGAATGTGACCCAATGTGAACTTTACTCATGTTTCACACATCTGAGGATTTCTCTAACATCGAAAGAAGAATTCTAAATGACGACTTTATATGGAAACAGAAAATCAACCACTACTTGCAAGATCAGCATTTAACTCATCACCTGCAGTTTGCTTTGATTGTTTAGAAGCTGAACAACTTCACAAGTAGAGCTATGTTATAATAACAACACAGCAATCATAACAGACTAACCATCCTAAACGGTGTATCTCGTACTATAGTTACACTTTTGAATTATAATTACTTTGGGCCCGGTGGCGTGGCCTAGCGGCTAAAGTCCTCGCCTTGAAAGCCCCGGGATCCCATATGGGCACCGGTTCTAATCCCGGCAGCTCCACTTCCCATCCAGCTCCCTGCTTGTGGCCTGGGAAAGCAGTTGAGGACGGCCCAAAGCATTGGGACACTGCACCCGCGTGGGAGACCCGGAAGAGGTTCCAGGTTCCCGGCTTCGGATCGGCGCAGCACTGGCCCGTTGCGGCTCACTTGGGGAGTGAATCATCGGACGGAAGATCTTCCTCTCTGTCTCTCCTCCTCTGTGTATATCTGGTTGTAATAAAATGAATAAAGCTTTAAAAAAAAGAATTATAATTACTTCATTCCCTAGAACATCTAATCAGAAAAAATGAGTACAGTGATTAACCAAATACATTTATAATGACAATGCTATAGTCAGGATAAAATGTCTAATTAACATCATAGGCTATCATACATTTTGTGGTTAATTTTTAAATCATAATAACCTAGATATATTTATAGTATAATGAGAAGAATAAAATTTCATTTGCATCATCTTCCTGCTATCCCCCAGGTAAACAAAAGAATAACAACAGGCTAGAAAATGCACTGTAATAACCTTAAAAACACTGCAGAGAATATTTTTCACAACCAGGAACATCTATACCAAGCTGAAGTACAAAGAGTAACTTCTAGACCCTGAACAACTCTATGAAGTTTTTCTGAGAATCTGCTTGTCCAGAAGAACCTGATAATTGGAAGACTAAGTTTTAGGGAATGGTAGAAGTGTAGAGCACTCCTTTAGAGAACTCCACTCAGAAAACAAGAGAACAAACACGCATGCATTGTCAATTACTTCAACATAAATCTTTACCCTCAAGGTCAACTCAAGAGAAGGAAGATCATCTAAAATGACATATTGAAAGGAGAAGAAACACTTCAGTCAGTTTTGCAAAAATCGTTGGTTCTGATATATATATATGTATATATATATATATATAGAGAGAGAGAGAGAGAGAGAGAGAAAGATCCATTGTGAAAGCTGAATGATCTGCTCACACCAAAGGAAGTAAAAATCTGTAGGATTCTAGAAAAACAGTGTCAAAGTTAAGTGACCTATTTCCACTTCCCACCAAAATACCTACATAGTGAAAGAGAAAACTTTTTACATGAGACAGTGTGGAAGTACATACAACAAATATGTTGTCAATGAGAAAAAAAAGTCAATAGAAAGCTGGATAAAGGAGAAAGTGGGGCAAGAGACGAGTAGATGGAAATTCTCATGCATAAACCGAGACATCTAACAATCAAGACTGGCTAATGTAGTGAACCATTTGTTAAAGAAACAGCTTTTCCAGTTTTTATTATAATTTCTTCAGAGCCACATGGGTCATGCAATAGCATCAATTTCTACAAAATGTTTTTTATTTTATTTTTCATCACTCTAGCAACACATTGGTATTTTTGTAGCATGTTCTTTAACTTAATTTTGATGAAAATTTACTTTGAAAAAAAGAATCACCTTTTGCTATAAGACAATGTTAATTGGGTTGCAGTAAAACAGCAATGTGGGTCTTATGTTAATACTATCAGGCACAGGTATAAGCTGAGATCAAAGCAGGTTGGTTAGCATTTCCTACCACTTAAATATTTTTTTAAAGATTTATTTTATTTGTTCCCAAGGTAAAGTTACAATTATAGAGAGACTTTCCATCCACTGGTTCACTCCCCACATGTCCACAGTAGTAAGGTCTTTGATGTGCTGGAAACAGGATACAGGAGCTTCATCTTTGTCTCCCATGTGGGTGCAAGGTCCCACGGACTTGGGCCATCTGCTGCTTTCCCAGGTGCATTAGCAAGGAATTGGATCAGTAGGTGAAAAGCTAGAATTCAAACCTTCACCCATAAGGGACGCTGGCATTGCAGGCGGTGGCTCAACTGTTAGTCATAGCACCCGTCCTTTAAACATTTTTTTACTTTTATTAGATCTTGATAATTATGCATACTTTGGGGAACAATATCATATTTCAAAGTATAATCAACTTTTTTTCCTCTTTGCATTTCTTTGTTTAGAGACTGTGCGTTTCTCTACTCTATTTGCTCATAAGATACTCAGTTGATTATTGTGAACTCTCACCCCAGAATGCTGCAGAGCACTAGATCGCATTCCTTTTACAACACTTTTTTTTGGTTAAAAAAAAAAAAGCCTTCATTGTGCCCAGATGTAAGATGAATCCAAAACAAAATTCCCAGTGTTTGCTGCACAAGATACAGTCAACAGTAATCCCATCTCTCTCACTCTAAAAGAATTTTCCATGTGACAGGATACGCTGCATAGATCCCACCAGGGGAAGCTTCAATTTCTGTATTTATGGAATCCTGCATTTGATAGAAGAGGGATATATTATGGAATTAAAAAAAAAAACCGGTGGTATTTCAAGACTTATTCCTGTTTAATTCACATATATTTATTATCTTTGCCAGTCTTTAAAATTATTCGTGCTCCTTTAACATGGATAAATTGCATATTTGAACAGACTGATGTTTACATGGCTACCACATAGAAACAGGGCAGCTTCTGTCTAACCACAGTCCGTGATCTTAATTACTAGTCTACATTCATGAAACAGTAAGAGTGGTCCACAAATTTGTAAAATTCTACCTTAATTCATAAGAAATATGAAACTAAATAATAATCATATATATTACAATATTATAGCCAGTTAAATTTAGTTTTTTTTTCTTAAAGGAGCTTTTCTTTGTCAGATGATCAGTTTGGTTACTTTATTTATTATGCCTTAAAATTCTTTCAGAATAAATTAAGCTTAGAGGGTTATACTTTTGTGTAATATACATTTAATAATGCAAAGTATAAACATGAATTGGAGAAACTTTTGTCACATTAATTGAACTTCGGTTTCAAGTAAACTTTGCTATCTAAATTATATTAACATCTAATTCTGGGTTAATCATACTAACTGACCAATACTCTCAATCGATACTAGTAACATTGTCATATTAACTATATCTAAGAAACATACATGAGTGTGAATGTTGTTTCCACCATCAAGGAAGCTGGGTGTATTCACTCCAACATAACGCTTCTGTAATTCATAATTAATATTGACAGTACCATGTCAAATACATACAAGATTGAAGGGGGTATTTAATGTAGTTTTCATAAAAAGTAGATACATGAATTTTTAAAATGAACATATAATTCTAAAGTCTTATTCATTTCTAACAGTCTCCTAAAATAAAGTGAATGTTAACACTCTTAAACTGTGTACAAAGTGACTTTTTGTGACTGAATCATCTAATGAGTACAGAATACAGACCATTGAGTTAAATATATGTGACGTGCAGGATTTTTCTATCTGTTTTTGTTTCTTGATAGAAGTGTCTTTGGAGAAAATTATTCAGTCTTTGAAGTGACCATCAAAAGAGCCCTGTTCATTTAATCAATTTTTTATTATAATCTCTCAGTGGCCCCTTAACATGATCTTCATTGTAACTGATTTTATTTTTTAATTAATTACATTGCATTATGTGACACAGTTTTATAGGCTCTGGGATTTCCCCAACCCCTCCTCATGCCCTCCCCCCATGGTGGATTCCTCCATCTTGTTGCAGTATTACAGTTCAAATTCAGTCAAGATTCTTTCCTTGTAAGCATATACCAAGCATAGAGTCCAGCATCTTATTGTCCAGATAAGTTCAACTGTTCCCTGGGGAGAACATCTCTGGTCTGAAGGCAGAGCTGGCAGAATATCATCCCAATCAATTAAAAGCCCCAACACAACATCAACAACAATTTACAACATTATGGAATTAATTGACATGATATTGAGTAACCAATATGTTTTAAAAAATGTAAGTTCTTAACCACATGCTGTAACTACTTCATTGACATTTCAATTTTAGTTTATATACAACCGGCTTCTAAACACCTTAAAATGGCTTTAGGATACTATTCAGCTGTCTCGTGTCTATTTTCATTTTAGTATTTAGCAGTTTATAGTGTTGAAGCATAATTCTGCTGAACTTGGCAGATTTTAGGTTGCTCTAAACTGGCTTATAACTCTAACAAGGCATATGTCAACATTTGAGGTGCAGAACAGTTTTAGGGGGTTGTGCAGAGAAATCTTCAATACCTTAGTGAGGAGTAACTAATCTTTGTGTCCTACCTAGTAAGGTATATGTGAGTCCATGCAGACCGTTTCCTGTCTGGTTCTAAGCTTTCCTTGTTGTTCTCTGTCTATTCTAATTTTTTGTTTGTTTGTTTGTTTTTAGTGGGGGGCGGCTCTGGAGCAATCTTGATGGTCATTGCAAGAGAGGGTGGGGATCCAAAGTTGGAACTAAGTAAAGACCCAAGAAAGCTCCTCTCCCTATTCCCGAAGAAAGTTACTGTTCTTTTGTTTCTGTGGACTGCTCAGGGCCCCTGGCTGTTGTTCCGATCTTGGATCCTGCGAGGAAGGATTTGGGCTTCTTGCAACCCATGTGATAGATCCAAACGGGAGTGGATGACCTCAGAGTTCTCGGCCTCCGAAGGCACTCCAATTCCCAGTAGTCTCCTTGGCAGTTGGGATGTAGTCCTTGCCATTCTGATAGTCCTTGGTGAGGATCCGGGAGTCTCCAGGGTTGGGATACAAGCCTCCTCCTCTCCACCTGCTCTGCTCCATCTACTCTGGGGTCCCCCCCTACTCTGTGCATATGACCTCCTGTTAAGAGGTTGTCAGGATCACTCTTGATTCCCGCTGTATGTCTTTGTAGTTTTACTATTGTAATTCAAGTCTATAACTGATTTTATTAATTGAGATGCCTCAGAACTCTAGAGAAATCTGGATGGGAGACACCATTTAGGGACATTTAATTTTTGTTCTTTTCCAAGCCAATACAGCCTACTTTTAGCAAGTGGATATCCTTACTTTCAAAACAAGTTGTGATCACATTCTTATATTTATAACTCAGTAATACATATTTTAATCATTTTCTTTTTATTTCATAGGTTGCTATAATGCTCCGTCTCATCTTGACTTTGTAAGTTTTTGTGCAGTGAGTGTTCCTTTATTTGGGCTTCCTCATTTGAAATCACCAAATACCACTTAAATATTGAGTCAAGATATACTTCGTGAGTATTCATCAGAATGTAAGAACACAGTTAAAAGGTTCAAATCTTATATTATAACTTTGTCTTTGTTATAATAGTCACAAAAGGTATCACAAATTAAGTTCTCTCTTTAAAAAAAAAGATATTTCACACAAAAACTTGAAATTTGCTAAATTTAGTAGCAATTGTTCTAAACTCAGTAAACTGTATATTTTCCTGTAAATTGAACATTGATGTTAAATAAATTCTCCCAAAGCTTTCTTACTTAAGATCAGCCCTGGGTTTAGGGCATCCAAGAATTCAACCCCAAGCTCCTCACATATGTTACACATGAGGAGTCAGTTTTCAGCTAAGGAAGTTTTGTTCTTCTGAAGATAAACACTTGCTGTCTCCAAATAGTGCTGCAGTATCTCTTCACAGAAACAGAGTCAACATTTAGAGTCAAGCTGGGGCAATCAAAGGGAAAGGAAAGTATTATTTGACTTAAACCTTCATGTAACTCTTCTTGCTTTCTAGGCTTCTATGGGGACTTGTACATAATAATAATTAAGCACCTTGAAGTCTAGCATTGAACAGCAAATATCCTTTTCTGTAGCAAAAAAAAAAAAAAGTAATTTAACCCAAATTTCCACCAAATTTTTACATTTATGCGATACATAATTCCCATTATTCCTTGTTGTATCTTTATAAAGTACTCATAATATGATGAATCCGATCATCAGTTTTCACATAGTTTTTTACTCTATTACATTTACAGGCTTAATTTTCCACAAGTTGTAACATGCAGTAAGGAAAAATAGGAAGACCAGAGTTCCAAAAGAACATAACGAGCTAAAAACAACAATCACGGTCCAAAAGTATTCCATTCCTATACATGTTTGGTATTGTGATGGTTCCAGTTTTATGTGGATGTATAAGATTGTATTAGCTATTTTGGGGTCTTTCTTATTTCCAAATGAGTGTAAATGTCATTTTTTTCAGATCTGAGAGAATGACAGATTTTTGGATGAGCTTGAATCTATAAACTTCTGTAATATAATCATTTTGATGATATTAATCCTTCCAATCCATAAACATGTTTTAGTGCCTTATTTCTTTCTGTAATGTTCTGTAACTTTTGTTGAAGACATCTTTCATCTCCTTGGATTAAATTTTTTCAAGGTATTCAAATTTTTGTAGATATTGTGAATGGGGCTGATCTTACAAATTTTTTCTAAGCACTGTTTGAGTATACAAAGGCTACTGATTTTTATATCTTGTAACTTTACTAAACTGTCTTATGCATCCCCAAAGTTAGTGGAATCTTTTTGTTCCTCTACACAAAGAATCATGTCATCTGCAAACAGATAATTTGACTTCTCCCTTTCTAGTTTATACTTGTTTGCTTATTTTTTTCTTGGTTAATGGCTCTGGCTAAAACTTCCAAAACTATATTGAATAGCAATGGTAGAAGCGGCCAACCCTGTTTAGTTCTGGATTTCTTCTAATGGAAATGCTTCCAACTATTTTGTCATTCATCATGATGCTCATAGTGGATTTTCATAGATTGCCTTGTTTGTGCTCAGGAACATTCCGTCTAAACCCAATTTTGCTAAGGTTTTTATGACAAAAGGATGTTGTGCTTTAACCAATGCTTTCGTGCATTTGTTGAGGTAATATTTTTTAATTGTGGTGAGACACACATAAAAAAAATTTGAAAGTTAACATCTTTAGCTGTTAGTACAGTGTTCAGTTCAGTTAACAATACATTGTTCTGCAGTCATTAATATCCAATGAACAGCCTTGATATCCTTATAAAAATTCATTAGACCATGTATGCAAGAATTTGTTTCTATACTTTATTCTATTGATCTGTATTTATGAAATACTCATTCTTTTTCTTTAGTTTTTAAATAAAATTTGAAACAAAAAGGTGTGATACATATAATTTTGTCTTTTTTCAGGATTATTTTAGCTAGTTCAGATTACTTGAGTTTTCATGTGAATTTTAGTATGAATTTTCCTATATCTGAAAAAATACATTGTTGGGATTTTATTAGGGTTACCTTGATGTGTCACATAATTTATGTCTTAACAATATTGTCTTCCAACTCACAAATACCAATTTTTTGTTTTGTCGATGTCTTCCATAATCAACTTTTTTAAAAAAATGAACAGGTTGTATGTCATTTGTTTCCTTGGTTATATTTACCCTTAAGTAGTTCACTTTTTTATATTATTGTAACTGGAATGTTTTCTTAATTTTCTTCTGGATTGATCATTAACAGTACATAGAAACACAGTTGATTTTTGCAGCTAATTCCCGCAGCCTGGTTCTTTTACCGTGAACAGAAAACACCAGACACAACGAGGCACTTTCGGAGGTTTATTCCAATGGGCAGGAATGGACGGAGGTGGCGTAAGGACGATGAACCGAAGGGCAGAAATAGGCACCTGGTGTTCCTTATGTTCAGGTGAGTCCACAAGGCATGGGGTGGGCGGGGGCGTGGTAAGGGTGGGGACAGGATTGGGTGGGATTGAGGGCAGGCCCTAGGGGATTGGTGCCTGCAAGCGAATGCCTAAGGATGATTGGTAAGTTAGTGGGGTTGATGAAGAGGCTGGGATATGGGGTGAGATGCTCAGGTGATGCCGGGTTGTCTGATTGGTTGAACAGGTAGACCGGCGTGAATTTCATGAGCAGTGAAGAAGAGAAAATGACTGCAGGTCTAGGATGGCAGGGTCTCAATCTCCATTACGACCTTCAAACCACTCCTTATAGGATTTCCAATAATAGGTAGAATAGAAGTAGTGAAAGATGATATCTTTATCTTGCTCATTGTAATCTTATTATGTTGACATTTTCTTAACATTTTAACTTGTGGGGTGATTGTCTAATAAGACATGTGGAACATCATAAAATCTTTCTACATTGATTGAGGTGATCACTTACTTTCATCTGTTCTATAACATTAATTAACTTGTATAAATAGGGTCATCTTTGTTTTCTAACAATATCACTTGATCATGATTTGAAATGCTCTTACTATGCTATAAAATTCATATTACTATTATTTTATGGAAGATATTTGCATAAACAGTCATCGGAGATATCGATCTGTAATTTAGTTTCCTTGTGGTGTATTTGTGTGTACAAAGGTAATGCAAGTCCCATGGAATAAGTCTGGCAGTGTTTCCTTCTCTTTGATCTTTTTGGAAAAGAAGAGTATTCTTTTTTTATTTTTTCAGTTTTACTTATTTACTCATTCATTTGAAAAAAGTTTGTGACCGAGTAAAGCAGAGACAGAAAGCGAGAGAGAATCCTTCTGCTGATTGATTCCTAAAGCGGTAGTGACAGTTGGGCATTGGATCAGGCCAGAGTCAAGAACCAGGTTTTGCAACCAGTTACCTCACATAGGTGACAGGAACACAGTCATTTGTCTATCATCTGCTACCTCCTGAGAATCCTAGCAGGAAACTGGATCTGAAATACAGGCTGAACTCCACCCCCCACATTCCAATATGGAAGACAGTGTTGTAAGAGGCAGCTTAATGTGACAATGTTCTATCCTTTAGAAGAGCTTAAGGGAAATTTGTTGTAATTCTTTAAATGTTTGGTCAGGTTCTCCAGTGATGTCATCTGGCTCCTGGCTTTTATAGGAAGTTATTATAGAAATAATCTGCTTAAAAATTATAGTCTTTCTAGAATTTCTATTTGTTCATAATTCAATCTTGATTAATGTGTCTTTCTAGAAATCTGTTCAGCTCATCTACTTCACCCAGTTTTTAACATACAATTGCTCACAATTCTTTTTAAAATCATTCTTATTTTTCTAAAACTGTCAGTGATACTTCTCCCTTTTATTTTTTTTATTTTAAATCATATTTTTCTGTTTTCAGTTTAGCTAAAGGTATGTCAGTTTCTTGATCTGCTTGAAAAACCAAGTCAATTTCAGCAGATTATTAATTCTTATGTCAATTTTACTATTAATTTACTATCAATGTATTTATTCAAACCAATTATTTTATAGATACATTAGTATGTGAAAAATTAAAATGTAAAGATACATTAATAGAAGTAATCATACATACAGTAATTGGCAAACCCAGGACAAATACGTGTTTTCTTTATTTGATTACATTTTCCATTAATAAAAACTATGTGATAAATATACAATCTTAAAACTACTTTTGAAAATTCCAGTGTCGTCGTTAATGCAACTAATGGCATAATAAAGTATGCAATAGTTTAGAAGATAAAATCAAGGTCTAGTGGATCTGGTTACTTTTAAAGATAACTGGAACTAAAAGAAATTGTCAAACTACATTGATGTGAAAAGCCAAAAAAAAAAAAAGATTAGAAATGAGTTTAATGGAATAACTCCAAAAGAAGCAGTAAGTATCCATAATTTTATACGTGGAAGATGAGAAACACAGATGGGACTCACCATGCTTCTGTCATGTTAGGCTCTAACCCTAGTGCCAATATTCTCAGCAATAACTGACTTATTCCTGTGGGAAGCCAATTTGTTCTATAGAAATATTCCTTTGCAGTATTTTAGAGACAATATGTTCTAGAATAAAAGGCATAGCTATGGGTTCCATGTCATGTGGACGTATCTCTAAAGTACATCTTTAAATGCTGGTAAAACCTCCTTCTATGTGTGCATGTGCCAGACCTGTCACTGATATTAGCACAGTTGGCATTCCTTTAATTAACACCGAAGCTTGTAAATCAAAGCGAAGACTTGCGTGTATCCTGTGAGATGTATGTTACTGCTAAAAATAATTGCACTTCCGGAGAGAACTGAAAATTGGAATGCAAGACTATGAATCTGGCTGATGTAACAATGGTTATGTCTATATTAATTATCATCTGTTTAAAAACTACATAAAATATTATATTATTTCCAGTCATTTGACACAAATTTTATAGAATTGGAAATATTGATCCTTATTTGATTCCAGACCTTCCATATTTGGTTCATGCTCATGATATACACTTATATTTATAACTGCAGTTATATTTAATAGCAGAAGCTAATCTCATACAAAATTATACATCCTTTTAATGAAGAGAAAGTTTAGCAGGTTTTTTTTTTTTTATGTTGTAGGGATATCTACCATAGCTTCTACATCATGTCTCATTTAAAATATTATTCAATAACAGAAATCATTACAGCTTGAATTTTAAAAAACAATGTTAAGTCACTCAAATAGGTTTTTTATCTTTCTTATGAGTCTTCTTCATTAGTTAGTAATATTTTATCTCTAGCTCTTTGGGCTGTGTGTAAATATATCAGTACAACCAGAGCCAAGTCACTATGTTCCTTTGTACCTATAGCAAGCACCCATACCCATGACCTAGGGCCATCAATCAATCCCAGAGCCTGTAATTAAACACTGTTGGCATGCACCCCGGAAATCCAGGGCTCATTCAGGCATCCCCTCCCCTTTTGAATCTTTCTTAGCTTTAGTGTAAAACTCATGTTGCTACCATTACCAAACTCAAGGTCAAGTTTACTTCGTATTGATTCCTCCCTGATATTAACATTCCCTCTGTCCTCATCAGCTCCTGTTTGCCCTTTTGCAGTAGTGACTTAATAGATCTCCTTTTGTAGTTCCGTGTCTCTGAGCAGCTCTTTACACTTCTTCACGGGGGCTTTTTCCGGCCCTAAATTATGCAGTCTTATTGATTTATTTACCATGCTGGTTTTTTGTTTTAAAGAACAACACATCTACATTTTAAAATTAATTACCAGTAACTAAAAAGCAAGACTGCACAAAATTGTAGATTTTCAGTTTCTGAAAATGAAGAAATTCTGGGTGCTCAAAGAACACAGAGTCTCTGAGATGGCAAATCAAAGACATTGAAATAAGTTTGTTTAAACTCAGTCTGTCTTAATATGAAAATCAACCATCTGACCTTTCTCATCCTGAATCGTATTCACCCCATGTTTAAGGCCTTACCTTATTCTCAGATGCGAACTCTCAAAACCGAAGGATACCAGAAGAGCTTATTGAATGGAGGAAGCAGAAGAGAAAAGATTGTGTGTGGGTAGTAGGCAGGCTGGACCAAAGAATTAAAAGAGGCAAGCAGTAAGATCTCATTTTCCCTAAGTAATAGAACTTACATATTTCTTACTCCATGAAATAAAGATAAAGAAGATAATAAATGTTGGAAGAAGTTAGTTTTTTGGACATTTTCTCATGGGTTCCTGTAGTTAGAAAACTGAAGTCTAATTAATAATTACCTTTCCAAAAGATCTTCTTTATCCGCTGCCTAAAGTTGAGTAAAATCACTGCCATTTTCTCCTGTAATTACTATAATTTTTGTGTTCATTTTATATATTTAGCATTTGTCTATTCCCTTAGAATGTAAGCTCCACATTTTAATTGATCGGGATGATACTCTGCTGGCTCTGTCTTCAGACCAGAGAGAGTATACCTAAGAAGCCATTGAACTTGACTGGACAATAATATGCTGGACTCTATGTTTGGTATATACTTGCAATGGGGGAATCTCAACTGAACTTGAACTGTGGTTATGCAACAAGGTGGAGGAATCCACCATGGTGGGAGGGTTTGGGGAGGGGTGGGGAGAATCCAAGTACCTATGAAACTGTGTCACATAATACAATGTAATTAATGAATTAAAAATAATAAATAAATTAAAAAAAAAGAATGTAAGCTCCACAGAAGAAGAGCACATATACATCTTCTTTGAGAAAAGCTTAGCCCCCAAATGCTTATAGAATGCATTGGCTATAAAATTTAAAGAACAAAACAAACGTATGTCTTCATATGGCCTATAGTACATCAGAGAAGTTCAAAGTCTTATTTTTAAGGTCTTGTGATCTTGTATGCTATCCTAAAATTACCATTTATTTTTGGAACAGTCAAACCTTTTATTCAGACACTCTATGTACCAACCATGAGAAGATGCTCTTAGGCCCTGCAATTAGCTGAGATGCATCCTCATCCCATCTGTTGCTCCACCTTCACGTTTTCTTCCCCATCACTTTGCAAGGACTACCTCAGATGGCATATGTTCACTGAAGTTTGGCATTCCCCTTTGCCAAAATTAGCATCTTTCCCTTAATTTCTCATGGTGTGATATTGCTTTTGCACCACAGCGAACATTTTCTTCTTTTTTATACTCACTGCCTTACCTTGGTCTCTGCACTTACTCGAACATATGGCAGAGATCTTCGTAGCTTTCTCTTCATTTGCTTAAATGATTATCATGGTATCTTCTGTAAAAGTAGGAGCAGTATAAACATTGGTGTGGTATGCCTAGCTATGATATGTACTGGCCATACTAAGGTTTTAACTCTTCATCACAAGAATCTGCAATGTGCTTTTCAAGTATTCAGGACAGTCAGTGGTAAGCCATGCACCCTGCATTATTCCCTCTTCTTTTGCACCAACTTTTGCCTGGGTGAGGGCCAACAAAAAGCTTGCAGAAAGTACAGGTCCTGATTTTGTTCTTTGCTTTTTCACGGCAGCGAACAGTCTCTTTCCTTTCCTCACTAATTAGCTGCTAAGAATTCATAGCAGTCTCCAGGGGATGACACCTGGCCAGGTGCAACTTTTCACTAACACTCCTATGTCTGAGTGTCCAGATGCTGTCTTCCCTGAATCCTGATGAGAGTGTTTGTCCCCCTTCATGCAGGAGTAAGCAATACACTTCTTAACTCCATGGCTCCTGATCCTTTAGCCTTAGGGAGGGGGCAGGGAGCTGCTTAGTCTGCTGCTTGGCAACCCCCAGGTGGTCAGAAATAAGGATAAATGTAATCACAGGGTCAAATTGAGAACATGGGGCATGGCAAGAGATGAGAAATTACAGATCTAGAATTTTATTTCTGGAAACTA
Organism: Ochotona princeps; assembly: GCF_030435755.1. NCBI lineage: Eukaryota > Metazoa > Chordata > Mammalia > Lagomorpha > Ochotonidae > Ochotona > Ochotona princeps. The sequence goes on from NC_080842.1 coordinate 21,499,153, forward strand.
GTAAGTAAGATCTGTGTGTGTATGTTTTTGCTTATTTCTGTGCATGTATTTATTTGAAATGAAAAGAATGGAAAAAGACATTAATTATATGAGAATATCCACCTAATTCTGGAACTGCAATTAGATCAATAAATATGATATAGACGCACCATACATCTGTTTAACCAGCAACCTTTTATTGAACAGCAATCCTCATTCAGAGTGTTAAGGGTGAAGAAATTAAGATTAGAAAACCCAAGCATTAAATAAATACATATAATTTGTGTAACAGAAAAAAATACTACTTATGAGGGCATACATGAGAAGGCTGTTCCATAAGAGCAAATCTTGGCCAAAGAATGATTATAAAAACAAAACAAGTGTCTGTCAGTTCCGTAAATGAAAGATTAAAATGAGAGTTAAAGTGTATGGGAAATCTATTCAGCAACAGGCACTTTGGTCAATGAGTGGAATTTCATTATGGCTGGGACAGAAGATAATGAAGAGTGGCAGGGTTAGTGCAGTTGGTATGACCAGAGCTGGGAACTCTTTCTAACGGGTTTGGTCAGTATCTTTATTCATGGAGGTGGGAGATCAGTAGAGGGTGCTTAGCAGGAAAATGATAGTCATGAATATGCATTTTTTAAAGTCCGCTCACTGGAAAATTACGGTTTAGATGTTGAATTGCAATGTAAAGACAGTCTACATCAACCTCAGTACGTTTCAAGTTGATTTACTGTCATGACTGTCATGTAACAGTTATGTGTGTCTTTATGCATACATATCAGATTGGCTGAACACTCAAGTTAGACTATGATCATAGACTCAGAAAACGGTGTTAATGGAACTAGATATAGATTACATTCATTTCCTCAGTTTTCACCTAGTTTTCTTTGAAGATTATAATCCAGCTTCCATATTGGATTCATTTGTTGCATTCATTCATACAGATGAGAAATTGTCATTCCCCTTTTGCAACCTGTGCATTACGGTAGTTTGTAGGTTTAAGCATCCTGTCTCAGGAGCTTTTTTGCTCCATTTAAGGATCAGACAAGAACCATGGAAGCATTACTGATTCCAAAACAAAACACATTCCTGCTCAACAGACAGAAGGTGGTGGCCCCAATTCAGTTTCATGATAAAGCTATTAAAAAAAAAAAAAAAGATTTTCTCTTGGGTGAAATTTCCCTTTCTTTTCAGTAGTTTACTATCAATAGCTGACTGCCTATTTTGTATGGCCAAGTTAGTTTTGTTCAAGATTCTATTAAAAAAACAGGCTGAATTTCATAAGCAACACAATGGGAAATATGGTAATCTTTCCTTTAATGACAAGGAATATTAATATTCAACTTGTAGAAAGGAGCATTACCAATGTTATGGAACAAACATAAATAATTGAGTTGTAAAATATTTTTAAAGGATTTACTTGTCCATTACTTCTTTGAAATTAAAAATTCAACCTCACCTCAGATTTTTTTAAAGTAAAATTCTAAAGAGTATAAGTTTATAGCATATAGAAATTTCAGAATAGAAAATATAGGAACTTGAGATTAGAACAAAATGTGAACTGGTCCAACATAATCCAATTTTTTAATCTTCTTAAAAGTATAACAACCAACTTATAGTTTATTCTATGCCTAAACCTTCTAAGCACCAGTCATCTCAATTATTTCAAAAAAGACTCATAGAAAGAACTGCTGTCTCCTGGAATCCTTGGGGTCAAGTTGAGCATGTCCACTTCCTCTTCACCAAAGTTTCATAACAACCACCTGGTCCTCCACATGAATTACATTGGACATGGTGCCTGCTTTTTCTTTCTTCCCGGCTATGCTCTGCTGAATGAAAATCTCATCCGTTCTCTTCAGTTTCCTTTTTTTATTTTTAGCAATTTGACTTTAAATGTTGACTGTATAAGCAATCAATAGAAATTTGAAAGGTCAGTGGAAAATAGATCTTCAAGAGTGTTCTCAAAGTACCAGCACCCCAAGCATCCCATTTTGAAATGTGCAGGGTGGCCCTTACAGTAACTGTGACCCCACTCAATGATTTAGGGAGATTGTGAGAGCCCAAATAACATTAGTCAGACTGGCATAGAAAAAAAATTGAATATGCTTTTATAAAGAGGGGTGTGTGTGTGTGTGTGTGTGTGTAAAATAACTTGAAAATTTGAACAATGGAAGTTCACATTTGATTTCTCGCTTGCTCAGAAAAGGCAGTGATAACCAAAGTAATGCTTTTCTCATAAACTTTCCAGAGTCTTGTTAATTCTGACTCCTGTTTCACCTAGACTCAACCAATTTGGAAAAAGTAGGGTAAATCACTTGGGACATATTATTTTTCAAACAGATAGCATGATTGCGAGAAGACATACTATGAAGTGGGGGCTTTCTTGATGTGCTCCTTGAGGCTTCTAATTCAACTGAACTTGAGCTGTGGTTATGCAACAAGGTGGAGGAATCCACCATGGTGGGAGGGTTTGGGGAGGGGTGGGGAGAACCCAAGTACCTATGTAACTGTGTCACATAATACAATGTAATTAATGAAGTAAAAATAATAAATAAAAAAAAAGAAAATACAGCAAAAAAAAATGCCTTTCCTATAACATAGTAATGTAAGCCTTGGGTTGTTTCAAATTACACCTATTCTCTCAATTGAAAAATGAGATATGGTCTGCACACAATTATTTTCCTTTATAGCATGGTATAATGATTTAATGAAACTCCCTGGGTTACAAGTGAGATTTAAGAATATTTTCTTTTTAATTTCTTATCTGTTTCTCATAAGATGATCTCATGAAAATGTCACTAATTCATTTTTTTCCTTTGGGGGAAGATGGTATTGTTCCACTGATTAAAATAGTTAATTTTGACTTTATTTGCTTTTAGTGTCTTCCTTAAATCCGAATCTCTAAGCTACTGTAATCCAGTAAGTATCTGATACCTTCATCTCACTCATTAATTCCAGTAAGTTTAATAGAAACAGTGCCTTAATCTCAAAAATGTTTAGCATTTTTCTGTTCAATATATTCCACTACTCATGAGAGTGTAAGAATTGAAAAATCATTATCAGATGCAAGATGAAAGATGCTCATCTAACATATGGTCATTCATAAGCAGCAACGGTAGATTTTTTTTTTCTCATTTGAAAGCATTGACTTCAGATTTATTTACAAAAAGATGATTTATTTATCATGGGTGGGATGAGAAATATTCCTTAAAAAAAGAATAACACTATGCTACTTTGTAAAAAAAAGTAATAATAATAATTACAGTAGCACATAAGATGCTAAGAATTTCCACTGCTACCATATTTCTTCCTCCCCATCCTCTAATCTCTATGCCTCTCCAAGTTTTTAAATAAGGATGCCTGAGCTGGCTTTCCTTTGGGAAAGCTGGTAGGAGCTGCTTTTCCATCTTTTCTGTAATTTCTTGAAGTTGCTGTACACACACCTAAATGCCAAAAATTGCCTTGAATAGACTGAAGTAAAGTAAATGAGATGGCTGAAATTCATTTTTATCTCATAAATGTTACACCTTGTCAATTAAAACAAATACTCCTTTTTGGTGCCAAGAAAGCATTTTCTGTTACATTCACAATCTGCTTCAACTGCCATCGGGTGTAAGAAAAGCCTCTAACAGATGGGAATCAGTAAATGGCAATTGCAGCTAGAACTGACTGTATGAATAACAAATGGAAGACATAGTCTGTGAGCTATCTTGGCAGGCAAATATGGGTATGAGAATTTTTGAAATGTTAAGCCATTGATTCTGAGAATAAAATTAATGCCTGAAAGAATGAGTGTGTTATATATATGTATACATAAGTAAATATATGTATGTATATATGTATGTGTGTGTATACATATATATATATATATTGCAATTTTCAAATCTGTTTCTGCTATTACAGAATGTCAAGGTTGCTGAACCTTTCCTGTTGTTCTCAGAAATATTTTAGAGTAGTGAAATGAAGAAAATAAAGGACTGGGCCTTTGATCTAGAGGTTAAGATACCCAGATCCCATTGTCAAATACCTGTTTGAGTTTCAGTTCCACTCCTGATTCCAATTTTCTACAGATGTAGACCCTTGGAGGAAGGCGGTAATGTTTCTAGTGAATGGGTCCTTGCCACCCACATGGGAAGCTTAGATTGGACTTGGCCACTGGCTTCAGTCCAGCCTAGCACAATCTATCCCCGGTTACATGGGCATCTAAGCAGTGAACCAACAGATGATCATTCTGTCTGTCTCTGAAACAAATAACAAATGACAGTTTTAAAAGAAAGAAATAAGATACACAGCTCAAATTGGAAAACATGTAAACATGTTCATTCAAATCTGGGAAGTGTGTGGTTACCTTAGATTTAAAGGTGATTGTGTTCTGATGCTAACATTTAACCTTTCTTTTAATGATGTGTTGACAAAAATTTATTTAGACTAGCAAAGATAGTGATTACTCTCTTCCTAGGAACACAAATTGCTGAAGAAATTGGTGTCTAGAGAGAGAGAAGTTATCATCTGTATTAGATGTTTTAAAAAAACATTACAATGAAATTGACCTCTACTTAGAAATGATAGAGCTGTTATCTCTGCTTTCTAACCCCTCACCTAAATCCCATTCACTTTGGGATTTCTCTTTCAAGTCTTCCAGATTCTTGAATAAAAATACCAATGGAGAGAATAGAGCACCCAACACAGAAAGGTCCATAGTGAAAGAGGGGTGGCATAAGAAAAAGGAAGGGACCAAAGGATATCCTCCATGGTGTTTGCCATGTCCCATTCTTAAAATTAAGGCCAGATATTTGGAGACAAAGCAAACTAGTTCTTCCTACATGGACTGGCACAACTTAAAATTCTTCCTTATCATTTCCATTAGAGATCATCATGCTCAGTGAAATAAATCAGTCCCTGAAGGACAACATATGCTCTCTCTGATACCTCTGCAACCTTCATCCAAAATACTAAGCAAGTAGATATATAGATAAGCACATATATGTATGTATGTGTATATATATGTGTGTGTGTATCTATATATGTATTTTTTAAAGGCCTATTTATTTGTTATTGGAAAGGCAGATTTACACAGAGGAGAGACAGAAAGATCTTCCATCCTTTGGTTCACTCCCCAAGTGGCTACAACGGCCAGAGCTGAGTCAATTCAAAGCCAAACCAACATAGAGTCAGCAGCCAGGAGCCTCCTCTGAGGCTTCTACACAGATTCAGGGTCCCAAGGCTTTGGGCCATCTTCCACTGCCCTCCCAGGCCACAAGAAGGGAGCTAGATGGGAAGATGTTCAGGACACTGAATCAGCATCGATATGGGATCCCAGTGCTTACAAAATGAGGATTCAGGGCCTGGTGCCGTGGCCTAGCAGCTAAAGTCCTCGCTTTGAACACCCCGGGATCCCATATGGGCGTCAGTTCTAGTCCCAGCTGCTCCACTTCCCATCCAGCTCCCTGTTGGTGACCTGGGGTAGCAGTCGAGGACGACCCAAAGCCTTGGGACCCTGCACCCATGTGGGAGACCCGGAGGAGGTTCCTGGCTCCTGGCCATTGCGGTCACTTGGGGAGTGAATCATAGCACAGAAGATCTTCCTCTCTGTCTCTCCTCCTCTGTGTATATCTGACTATGTAATAAAAATAAATAAATCTTTTTAAAAAAAAAGATGAGGACTCAGCCATAGAGAGATTGTGTTGGACCCTACATATATTTTCATAGATGAACCGTATAATGGAGAATAGCACACCAGGAAGTGAAGATACATTGCAGATTATATCTCTACTCCCAAATGAAAGAAGGACTCCCAATGAAACTGTTAAATATTACCTTGACATTAGGATAATAGAGTTTCCACTATTGCCAATACCTACAATGTCACTACACACCCAAATGGCAGAATGTTTGACTTGTGACTGTTGCTGAAAGTCAATGCTATTGCGATAATATAGGGGAAATGGTGGGTGGAGGAGTGGGGGATGAAGCAGGTGGTAGGGAGGAAAAGGATGGAGAGGAGGGCATCCCCTTACCTACAGAAACCTTATCATGCAAAACAATGATAATTTTTAAAGGAGAGAAAGTAAGGAATGCATCGCTCTGAAAGCGAAGATTTAGAACGTGGGAGGAAGCAGGGTTGGAGGAGCATGCCTGAGGACAGCTCGGGGGAAGCTCTGTTTCGCTTGCTTCCCAGGTCACATTATTTTCTTTTCTCTTCCCTTTGTCTAGCCTCCTAGAGAGTCCTCCAACACGGAGAGGCTCGGAATGTACTGTCAGCTTTGCTTTCCTCCCAGGCCTCTTTTTGTTTGCTTTTAAAAATGCAATATTGTAAAACGCACATTCAAGTTATGAGTGTGTCATTATTTGCGTTGCTCTTTGAAACTCATTTAGCACATTCCTCTGAAGCCGTGGAATACAATTTGGAATGGAAATTTCTCCGTGTGAGATTTAAAATATCATTATGGCTGTCAAGGATTTAGAAATTAGGTTTTATACTGATTGCTGCTCAGCAGCTCAATCAGAAAAGAAAAATGCAAGCTGGAGAGCACACTGAGTTTCTTTAACATCAAACTAAAGAAGCATATCAGAGATTTTGTTTGGGTTTTTGTTTTTGGTTTTGCACAACTTGATCTTTTAAAAGGTAACAATCATCATGCTATACTTTTATTCACAATCGTCATCATCATCATGCACTAAAAAATAATGATTTAAAATTTTGTCTCATGCTTTTTTTGTGGTGAGTCACACAGATTAACCAAAAAATTCCCTGATGACCCTGTCATCCCTTGTCTTTAAGGTCTTCCCTTTCCAATTCCTCTTCTCTCTTCCCAGTAACCCACTGTCCTGATGGCTAGTTCCTGACCCCTGCGTGCCCTCTCTTTGCCTCTCTCTGCTTCTCTGTTCTGCCTCCCAGCATCCTCTCAGATCTGCTAAGCAAATATATGCTTCCTTGTGTTTCATCATAAAAAGGCAACATTGCTCAACTTTAGCACACTTATATCCCAAGTGAACATTTTTAGGATCATCTTTGCATTCATATGGTATTCCGGAGAATGATGTGCTAGACTGTACAGGTGCTTTTCCTTATTTAACATCCTCCTCCACGTACAGCATACATGTACCTCTCTATAAACCTTGAAAGTGCAATGAATCACTGTGCTGTAAGGAGAAGTTCAGCAGGTGTGTTATCAAGATTACACAATTGGCTGCATGTGCCCAAATACATGCCTGTAAATTAAGTCTCCATTTTAATTGACAGGGAGCATTGCTCATGGGCTGCCAGGGTCTGGAGATCTGTCCTGGTCCTTGGAACCCCTTCCAGAGGGCTCTGCTCTGCTCTGCAGCTGCAGTTCTCTGCTGATCACACTTTCAGATGGTTTGTTTATCTCCTTCATAACTCGTGTTCAACTCTGTTGTCTGTGAATTTTGTTTCCTTGCTTTCCTAACTTTAGGCAGAAGCAAGTATCACCCTTCATCTTTGGCTAGAAAAAGATGAAATGCCTAGCAACTCTATTTTTAATTTCTCATTAAACTAACAGCATGATTTTCCTCTGAGTTTCTCAAAAACAAAACAAAAAATCTAAGACAAACATAAACTGAGCCTTCAGACTATGTGGGCTTTATTTCCGCCTTTGTCCTTTACTTTTACCTTCAGGTTGTTACGCAACACCCGACTAACTGGCTTTACTTCTGCTTGCAAGCTGCATGACACTTTTTCTTGAAAATTGCTTATGTGCAAATTGATAGCCGTGATGTGTGATTTTTGCCTTAATAATCCAGTTATTTTAATAAGAAGTGTTTACATAATTAGTAAGAAATTTTTTATGAATGTGTAGCTTTAAATACAAAGGAGTATATTTAATGATAGAAATCTTACCATTTTATACATATGATCAACTCCCGAATGAGACTAGGCCTTGAGTCTGCTATCTGACCATCACTGCCTCTGAACCTTGACTCCTGAATTCTCCTTCACTGGAATTTTGTTGAGCCTTTTCCCTCACTGCATAATTTTCTCTCCTTTCTCCTCTTCATACTCTATTAAAGATAGCAAAATCCTAGTTTTCTGTAACTTCATGTCATCACTTTGGTTGTTATGGTTTAGTGAGACTTACAGCCAGCCTTTTAGGTAACATTAATAGTTAAACATGCAATTATATATACACATACATAAATGCACACAATTCTTTCGACAGGAAATACATGTTTGTCTGTTAAATAGTATTTTGGGGGCAGATAGATACTTTTCACTTATGTCACATTGCATATGTGACCACTTGCTTTGTCTGTAGCATAAGTTCTTTTTTTGAATTTAATTTACTTGTGATTCAGGATGACACAAAGAGAGAGCAAAGGGAGAGAGAGAGCTAGAGAGAGAGAGGCAGGCTAGACCAAGCCATACCCAGGAACCTGGAACTCCACCCAGGCCTCCCAAATGGGCAGCAAGGGCCCAAGAACTGAAGCCATCTACCACTGCTTCCTCAGATGCCTTAACAGGAAGCTGAATCAAAAGCAGAACAGCACGGGAGGCTGGGTGGGGCTTCTCCCTTTATCTCCCACCTTACCCTACATACAGAAAAAAAAAAAAAACCTAATGTGGAAACAATGGTCTTACCCACCTTCCTGCAACCCTTGACCCTTTGTGCCCTAATCAACTATGTAAAGATTACCAAAATAAAAGTTACAAAACAAACAAACAAACAAACAAAAAAAGCAGAACAGCTGTTATTCTGATAAGGAATGCCTGTAGTGCAGATAGCAACTTAATCTACTGTACCACAATGCTGGATCCTCTATGTACAAGTTCCAACAGAAAGAATTTGTGTATGAAATCAGTACAACAGTTTCTAATATGACAATGCATTTAAAACATCATTTGGCAGAGGCCAGAATTTCACAACTGACTTTGGAATCTTCTCATTCACCCCAATACATGCAGAGGACCAAAGGAGAGGTGTTTAAAAAGACCTGGCACCTGTTCAGAATTCCTTGGAGAAACCTAAGGTGAGAATCAGGAAAGAAGAGACTTCTTTTGTGTGTGAGTTCAAGTGACTTAAACATGTTTTCCTGTCACTTTTTGGCTGGGCTAGTGGGAGTTGGTGCAAATTCTCACATGTGCTGGCATAGGAAGGTGAAACGACCATCCACTAAAAAGGAGTAGTTAAATAATGTGGGTGTTTCCTTAAAAGTCAAGCTTTTTTTCTAATAAAAATTTGATTATCCTAACATATTTATTTCCAAATTAATTTCAGCAAAAATATCATTAGATTGGCTTTTTTCTGTATTTGTGTAGCCTTTGAAATATTAATTTCTTCACATTGCCTAGAATATGTGGGGTACACTCTTTGATAATGGTCACTAACCTTCTTATTTGATATAGATGAAATCACTTGTTAATGTAATGTGCTAGAACTTGAGGAAATAAAGTTTTGAGTTTGAGAAATAAAGGTACATTTAAAAAAAAATCTAAATCCTTTGTATAACCTGGACAACTTTAGACATTAGAAATTTAAGCAGTCTGCATGGTTCAACATACACCAGTCTTTGTATATTGTCCATTTCATAGAAATAGTAGAAATATTAATTACTAAGAAAACTACACCATTTGGTTACAGTAGTTTACACAACATAGAAGTAGCATACCTTTTGATTATTCGTGTTCAGTTAGGAAAACAAAAACAATTGCAGCTATTTCAAGTAGTCTGAGTTGGGAAATTGGTTGTAGAAGCGGCAAGAATTAGGAAAAGAAAAGAAAAAGAAGGAATAGGGAGATAAAGAGAGAGAAAGATAGATGAGGAACAAAGAAAGAATGAATTTTCTTACAGAATGATTCATGGAGACCTAAGTGCTAACTTAGGATGCCACTACCTTTCCTGGGGTTAAAGAGACTGAAGGAAAACACTGTAATCCCAAGTCCACATGGCTGTGCTCCTGGGGAGCCACTTCTACAACCACCATAGCAGCTGCGCTTTCACCCAAGCTTCATGGGAAGCCAGTTCAGCTTGCTAATGATTGAGGAAGCAAGGAGATCACATTTCATTGATGCCATAAGAGTAGGACCTGGGGGTCTAGGGGTCCTGAGGGCCCTGGTGCTGCTAAGCTGTCACATCTGATGCTGTTGGAACTGGGCTACCTCAGAGAAAGCCCACACTTGTACACCTGTCACAGTGGTTACCGTTGTCAGAGACCCTGCCAACAACAAAAAACTAATTTGAAAAATTGGCTGTAAAATCAGTTTGCTTTTCCTTCCACCTTCCAATTTCTTTGCAGTGCCTCCGTTGGTCAGAAACATGCTACACAAAGTACATTCTGGAAAACATCAATTGAAAACACTCATACCCCTTTAATATAGAAAACCACACAGAAGACTGGATCTGAAAACCAACAGACAAGTAACTGACCCCCACAGAAAGCTGTAGGAAATCTGCTAATACCTTTTTCCCTCTCTCTAGAGATTCCTACTCACACAAACTGCTAGAACCTTGCCTAATGTTATGGTCAATTCCCTCCATCTCTCTTCCTCATTCTTGTTCCCTCATCCTTTCTCTCCCCTGGAATTCTTACACATCATCAGGATTTCCACCTCTCTTCACCCTCTGTCATTCCCTCTAGGATAGTGAAAGGACACAGTTGCACTTTCTCCATTGTCAAGGAAGTATGTGGAAACAGCAGTTTTGCTCTGTATCAGTTTGATTTCCTCACCAGAAATACACAACTTTGCAGTCAGAAAACTAAACTGAAGAGCAGAAATTGGCTATAGTACAAGAACCATTCATGATAACTTGGGAACATTATTTTCACTTATTTTACATCAGTTTCATCTGGTGTAAAATCAAAACATTGAATGCAATATCTAAATTCGTGTCCTACTCAGTTTTATGAGATTTTTGTTGAAATATGATTGCTTAAAATACCTGTTTTATGTCTCATTCATTTTAAAAACTTTGTAATTAACTCTATAATATCTAAAAAGAAAGCAAGATATACTCTTATAACAGGAACAAAAATATAGGCCTCAATGCAATCATGTACATGCATAGAATTTCCCAGAAAATATTGTGAGATATCTTTTGCTGAGTTCAACAAGTTGTCCACTGGACTGGCCATGAGGAGTGTAGTTCCTGGGCTCCACATTCTTTCTTTCTTACTGTAGAGTTCCTCCATCTCCATGTTCCTTTGCCACCCTCATAAGATTTTTCTCCTTTTCTTCGTCACAGGAGGCTTATCATTCATCTGAAGCTTCATTTGAACTTTCCCTAGGTAGCCCTAGAAGATGGCTTCAGAGCTTCCTGTGCTGGGAATAAAGATGGAAATAGAATAGTTGTTTGAACTCCTTTAAAGTTGAAGGGAATACAACTGCCAAGACGAGAAACTTCCATCTGCTAATATTAGTCATGAGCTATAGAACAAGCGGACAGTTTTATCTCTCTAGCTCTTTCCCATCTTTTCAAACACCTTGTTGCTTAACCTAAATGTCTATAACTCACAATATGAAGTGGCAGGTTGGGCCTGGTGTAGTGGCCTAGCAGCTCAAATCCTCACCTTGATTGCGCTGGGATCTCATATGGGCACCATTTAGTGTCCTGGCTGTTCCACTTCCCAATCAGCTCCCTGCTGTGGCCTGGAAAAGCAGTGGAGGATGGCCCAAAGCCATAGAACCCTACACCTGTGTGGGAGACCCGGAACAGGCTTCTGGCTTCAGATCAGCTCAGCTCTGATTGTCGTGGTTATTTGGGGAGTGAATCATCGCACGGAAGATCTTCCTCTCTGTATATCTGACTTTCCAATAAAAATAAATAGCTCTTTTTAAAAAAGAAAAGAAAAAAAATATATAGGAGTTCTAACTTTTGAAGATAGTTATTTATTTATTTGAAAGTGCAGAGAAAGGGCGAGACAAGGAACAGAGATCTTTATCTATTGGTTCACTTCCCAAATGATTGTAACAGTTCAGTCAGGCTGAAACCAGGAACCTGAAATTCCATCCATAGTTCCCATGTGTTGCAGAATCTCAAACAAATGTTCATCATTTTCTACTCTTCTCTGATGAATTAACAAGGAGCTGGAGCAGAAGTGGAACAGCCAGGACTCAAACCAATACCCTTATAGGATGCAGGCATTATAGACAGCTACTTGCTACACTGGCCACAAGACCAGCACCATTAAAATTTTTAAAATATGAATTTTTATAAGTATAACGACAAAGGCAAAAACATATAACACTCTCTTCTCCTTCTGAAAAGAAAAAAAAATATTCAAACACTAAATTTTTGAGAGAATCCTAGGAGGAAGCAGCCCAAGTCTCTTAGATTGTTCTCCTTCCTAAACAAGTTTCAACAAGGCCAACTGAAAGTCTTCAAGTCAAATTTAGCCAAATAGAGGTGACCTTATTTCCTAGGCACCCACTATATTATCATCCCTGCTCCCAGTAGATATGGTTGGAGATCAGCCACAGCATAACCCAAGCTGGATTTCAGAGATCAATAGCCAGGCCCCAAGATAAAAACACCGTCTGTAGGTGGAGAACTGAAAGGTGTATTTTCTTGGTCTCCACAGATAATTTCTCTGTTTTTGCATCCACTACAAAGTCCAGCCAGTGCCCCTGCTAAACCTTTCTGGATCTGGTCTTTCAAACATCATTCTCTTAATTCTCCACATCCTGACACTTACTGCATTCCTTCAGACTCATCTCAGTTTGCATGTCAGGCATAGTTTTCAGGTTTGTTAAAACTCATGACCGTGGTTGCACTCAGAAAATTAAGCATTCTCTAGTTTACAGGGTTTTCCACTTACCAAAGGCAGTGAGTAGGAGGAAAGCATGGAACATCTACTGCTTCTTGCTGTGTCACAGAGGACCTCTGCTATCATTAGCCCATTGTGTCCACGCGCTACGCAACACTCTATCAACTGGCTTCTGTCTCCAGCAGAAACAGCTTCTTAAAGTCGTTGATGTCTTTTTAATTGCCAAATCTATCAAACATTTCATTCATTATTCTTGGCTGTTGTACGATTTGACATTACTGCTCATTCACATCTTAAAGTTCCATTATGTCTAGACTGCTCTGATCTAATGCTCTGCACATCTCTTCGTGTCTCATGAGACATTTCTTTCTATTTTTCCTAATTTTTTAAAATTTTTGTTCCTCTCCATTCTTTAAACTTTAGTGTGTCCCAGATCACTGATACTAGCTTTGAATTATTTTCCTTCTACAAACTCCCTGGGAATGTTATTCTCTGTTTCCTAAGAATAAAACTTTTACTTATTTGTCCTAAATCACATGCATCAAGCTCTTAATGTAGCACCCTTACTATATAATGTTTTGAGTTGAGTTATGGGGAAAAATCTTTCACTTTAAAGCCCAAGTGAATAACTCCCATTCTGCATGCCATGTAAGACCTATGGAATTATTTACTCTAATCCTGCAAGGGCACCACATGTAAGATTCAAAATTAACATGTCTATCATGATCAATTTTGTATCACCTGTAAAAGATGTTATAAAATCCAAATCACCCTTGGTAGGAAAAAAAAAGGTTCTCATTTCTGCTTTTATTTTTTTCTTGAAGATTTATTTACTCTTATTTCATAGTCAGATATGCAAAGAGGAGCGACAGAGAGGAAGATCTTCTGTCTGATGATTCACTCCCCAAGTGACCACAATGGCCGGTGCTGTGCCAATCTGAAGACAGGAGCCCGGAGGCTCTTCTGGGTCTCCCACGCGGGTGCAGAGTCCCAAGGCTTTGGGCCGTCCTCGACTGCTTTCCCAGGCCACAAGCAGGGAGCTGGATGGGAAGTGGAGCTGCCGGGACTAGAATCAGCACCCATGTGGGATCCCGGTGCGTTCAAGGCGAGGACTTTAGCCGCTAGGCCACGGCGCTGGGCCTCTCATTTCTGCTTTTAAAAGGGTATTGTTCAATAGAAATAAAAACATAAAAATAAATCATTACAGACAATGATGTCCTCCTATGATTGTATGCACGAACCAGATTTGCCATCATCTAACTTCTAGAATTAACTTCTTAAATTAATCCTAGATTTGCATTTTCTCTGCACTATGATCTATTCTCTACATACAAAATAGAATAATCTTTTGTGTAATGTGAATTTTATTATCTCATTCTTCCTCTTGAACTTCTCCAATGATTTCTCATAGCGTTCAAAATAAGTAAAACTGTGCCCAGTGACCTGTAAGATGCCATGTTATGTGACTTACAAACTTCTTTAATGTCATTTCATGCTACTCTGCCCCAATTACCATCAGTTTCATTGAATTTCCACAACTCCAAAATAGAGTGTTGTTTATACTTGTATCTAGAAGGTCTATCCTACATCTAAGATTTTCAACCTTTCTATCTGTACAAACTCTTTCTTTTTTGGCTGGCTCTCTTCTTATCTGAACTTCACGCTTTTATCTTTTCTTTTAAAAATGTCGAAAAGGCAGAATAATTGAGAGGGGGAGAAAGAGAAATCTGCCATCCACTGATTCACTTGTCTAATGGCCACAGCAGCTGGAGTTGAGCCAAATACAAGACATGAGCTAGGAGCCTCTTTCGAGTTTTCCATGTGGATGCAGGGTCCCAAGGACTCAAGCCATCCACTGCTTCTTTCTCAGTCTATAAGCAGAGAGCTGGATCAGAAGTAGAGCAACGAGGACCCTGTTTGGCACCCATGATATGCCAGTGCTACAGGGGGAGGATTAGCCTGCTGAGCCACAGTGCTGATCCCACAATATATAATTCTAAGAAATAAAATACTCCATTACACTAAAAAAAACTTAACAGAAATTGTATCTTTTTGAATGAAAAATGCATTTAGTTACTAAATTATAGACTCTATTCAAAAAGCCTATTTAAAATGTTTTTGAAATATATAGATAACGTGCATGGCTTATTTAATCAGTTTGGAAATAAATCAACACTTTAAGAAATAAAGAGTGATCCTCAGTCATACATTAAAAGTGTTACAAACTCAAATTTTCTTTTTATCAAAACGAAGATGTTGTACCCCCGAAAAACAAAAATAGCTAATGGTCATCAACTCAAGGCAGTAACTGAACTTACAAATCAGATCCTGTTAAAATGTTATAAAAAGATGCTTCTGTTTACCATATCTGGTCAAAATAAGTCCACAAATTCATAACATCCTCTAAGCAACAAATCCATAAAAATGCCCAAAAACTCCATTAAATGTTTTATTCCCTGAATACATCATCTTCACAAAAAGGAGCACTGGTTCAAGGACTCACAATAAACAAAACTTCAAGCCTGCCTTCCATCCACTTAGCTGCTTGTGGGAGAGTACATTCTGCAAAGCCAAGGGGGTAGCGCTGTTGATTGCAGAACCAGATATGATCATATTTGAAAGAGATCTTCCAACTGAACATTTGATGTTAGAACAGTGCCTGTGTTATGCCCACTAAATGTGTAATTAGCATGTACCAGGAGGAAGAAAAGTATTCTCCAAAGATGTTAGACCTTTTTAAAGTGTTAATAGTTAAATAATTTCCATAGTAAGGCCAGTCATGCCATGCTCAATAATCAAATCTGCTTCTTACAGTCTTTCAGATAGATGAAGGAAAAAAAATGAGCTGACCCTAATGACAGATTAGCCAATGTAGATAAGGGACAAGGGAATGTAAGGTGACTCTCAAACGTAGGGCATGTGTTTTCAAACTTAGGGCAGACTGAGCAAGGCAATTTTTAAAACAGTATGGATTATAGTATCATATTTATCAAATTTCTGTAAGTATACAGACTGACACATTATAATTCTTCCCCTTAAAACAAAATGCTTAAAACCACATTTAAATTACAAATGTTAATTTTAAAAGAATCATCTATTTTGTATGAGTAAAATATTGGAAACATACTAAATGTAAGTTTTAAAACCAAGTATGATTCTATTAGTTTTCCAGAGGCCACCTTTTCCTCACTCTCCAGCATCATGCAGTACTAGTGTTAGCTGTCTGTCAAGATACCTGGCAAGAGAGAAGTGTACACCTGCCACTTGGCAGTAAATTTACAGGGAAAATATGAAAAGGCCAGCACTTTGCATTGTGCAGTATGGCTCCTTGCTTCCCTGAAAAAGAAAAATGGACATGCATTTATTACTAGTTGTGTATACAATTATGCTGTAGAATCAATAAAAATCCAAAGAACTGAGATGTTAACAGGAAAAGGAGTGTGGAAAGGCAACTAGAAAAAGCTGAGGGTGGCAGACACCAGAGAAAGGTTCCCAAATCACTTAAAATTAGTACTGTGCTTCAATAAGAGAGCTGGTGCCCCAGAGGGAAAGAGCTTATTTTAGGCTCCAAACAGAAATAGCTCTGAGATTGTGTGTGTGTGTGTGTGTGTGTGTGTGTGTGTGAGAAAGAGAGAGAGAGAAACAGAGAGGGAAGGAAGAATGGAGGGAGGGAGAAAGAGAAGAGAATGTGTAAATGGAGGAAAGTTTCAAAAAATTATCTTAAAATTATTTGTCCTTAGGATATACATTAGCTTTCTATTGGTACTGTAATAAATGAGCACAATACCCATTTATTACTTCACAGGGATCAGATCTGAGTCTAGTGTGCCTCAGCTGCGGTCTTTGCTTGCAGTCACACAAGGCACTAATCAAGCTGTCAGCTAGCCTGTACTCTCATTTTATAGGCTCTGGAGGACAATATTTTTCCAGGATTTCAGAATTTGGTACCATGTTGGTAAAAAGTAAGGTTTCTCTCTCTCTCTTTTTCTGTCTGTCTCTCTTTCTCTTTCTCTCCCCCCTTCCCTCACTCTTCTTTCTCTCCGGTATATATCCTATTAGTTGGGAGTTATTCTATAGGCCACCCACTTGCTCATATTCTGCCTTAGAGGTGCCTGTGTCATTAAGGCAAATAAGGGTATGCCTGATAATTTAGTTGCAGTTTTTCAGATTTTCCATTCTAACTACTTCTTCTTACTCATTTTAGCCATTCCACAATACATTCATATCACAACATTCTGTGCTACTGCCTATCCAGTTCCCTGCTTAGAGCCTTGGAAAGCGGCAAAGGCTGACCAAGCTCTTGGAAGCCTGCACCCAGCTAGGAGAAGCAGAGGAAGCTGCTGGCCCTGTGCCTCGGATCAGCTTTGCCCCAGCCACTGCAGCTGTGTGGGAAGTGAAGCAGCAGATGCGGATCTTTCTGTCTGTCTTTTCTTCTCTATAAATCTTCCTTTCAAATAAAAATAAATGATTATTTTTAAAAAACTGGATGCACAAATTAAGAAATTAATAGCAAGATGAAATTTCATTAAAAAAGAGTAAATAGAGACAATATCAAGTACCAAAATGCATGCTAAATAAGAACGATCTGACTGCAATGGTGCCTGAATTACATATTGCCTGTGTAATTCTACAAAGGCTGGTTATCTTCTGTGAGCCTGTTTTCTCGTGTACATATAAGGCATAACAACAACTATTTCACTCACAGGACTACTGAGCATCAAGCAACAGAAGCTCACGTAGTGATCAGCATTACATCACTAGCTATGTCATATGGATGCCTGATCACTCTTCAGAAAAAAAACACAAAGACTTATTGTTACATAATATCTATAGAATTGAAGTATTATTTTATTCGGGTCATTTATATAAATTATCTTACATAACTACTTGGTTATAGTTGTAAAGAAAGGATAGGGGTTTGTTTTTGCGATTTTATTTTTTCCTGGTCTCTGAAGATCCTAGTATTATGATGAATCCATTACAATATGGACAGTACGTCAAGAAGAGGCAATGACTTGGAATAGATTTTGAATTTATCTTAGTGTATAATTTTTTCCTTGTGTTTTTAAACAAGTTAGCATCTCTGTAAGTCATAAATTTCCACAGGTTTTAGACTGAAATCCATAAGCCTTGGTGAGAATAAAGTCTGTTAACAGATATGGAAGGATCTAGTTTGAAAGTCATATAAGATGTAAAATACGATTCATAGGAGAGAAATGGTGGTGATGGCACACTGTGACGTAGCTCCAGCTTCATAAACAGGCTGTCTCTTCAGCACCAGCGGTGCTAACCAGTACCAATTACGAGCTTGTCTCTGTGTAACTTAACATCCACTGCAGGAATGTTAGATTATGTCTGGGCTTCCTTTTGTTTGCGGGACTTCTAAACTGACAATTTGTGATGTGCTACCTCATCTTACTATTTAGATTCTCAAGTCTGTTAGCAGAAGCAGGACGATGATAGAGCTTTGAATGACCAAGTGGCTACTAAACCTGAGTATTGACCAAACCCTGAAAGAAGTGTTAGCAAAACAACCTGGATAAGACACAATCTGTTATAAAATTTTCCTGATACTGTAGATCAGACTAGAGAAGTACAAGTTATGATGCATAAGGCCTTTAATATTTTTGCTGTGTTGTTAGCTGAAACAATTCAATCATTTTTTCCAGCATTGGCAAGTAGATTGGTTAAGACAGCACATATTTTTAGCTATATTTTTGGACAAATGGTTAAAAATATCCTGGGATATGTAGAGAAAGTTATTTTTCTAACACTTTAAGTACAGTATCATTTTTATCATGCTTCACATGTGAAAACAGTTCCTTATTCAAATATTACTGCTAGATATCATTTTTATTATAAATAGGCTTTTTGGTTTTCTTTTTTGTTGACATAAAATTACATATATGCTACATTATGTGATGATAAAATTAGGATAATCGTGCCTATAAAACTGTGTCACATAATGCAATGTAATCAATAAAAAAATAAAAAGAAATTTAAAAAATTAGGATAATCAAGACACTCAGTACCTCAAAGAGTATTTCTTTGTGATGAGACTATTAAAGATCCTCTCTTCCAAATATTTTGAAATTATATCATTTTGCTAATTATGATCACCCCACCACGCACTGGAACACCCGAGCCTGTGTCCCCATCAAGCCATAATACTGTAACCACGGACTCCTCTGTCCACTCCTCTCATCTTCTTCCCCTTTCCCCATGCCATCCACTCTGGGACCAATTGCTCTACCCTCAACTCTATAAAATAAATTTATTCAGATTCTACATATGAGTGAGAACATATATTTGCCTTTATGTGTATGACAGAATATCCTACAGGCTCATCCATATAGTCACAAATTATAGAATTTAAACCTGATGGAGGGACCCAGCACAATGGCTTGACTGGATCCTGCACCCACATGGGAGACTTGGAAGAGGCTCCTGGTTACCGACTTGAGATAGGCTCAGCTCCAGCTATTGCAGCCATTTGCAGAATGAACCAGTGCCTGAAGATCTTTCTTTCCATCTCTCCTCTCCATAAATCTACCTTTCCAATAAAAATAAATAAAAAGTAAACCAGATATTAGTTGAATATTGTTCCATTGTCTTATTCATGTCTGCTGATGGACACTCAGGTTGATTTCTTATTTGACTATGGCATATAATGCTACAATAAATATTGCAAATATAAATGTCTCACAGATTTTATTTCCTTGGAGATATATATATATACACATATATACTGTGAGAGTTAATGAATCATGGGTAGCTCAATTTTTATCCTTTAAAGGACATTAGAATTGTGTCAACTGTGAAATTTGCATATTTCTTCAAAGAGAAAGTAAAATTTTAAAAATCAGAAAACTTACATAAAAAGAAAGCTCATTTTTCCAAACTACTCAAGAGAGAACAGCCTAAATAGTTTCAGCATCTGATTCCAAATACTTAAAAAAGATACATAACAGTACAATTTTATATTTCAGAAAATGGAACTGGATTAAATGGTCCCCAATTCATTGTAGAAGATCAGCACAAGCATACAATTAAAGCCTAATGAATATAAGGAAAATTAAGTTCAGAATTACAGTTCTAGTTAATAAAGGCCAAAAAACTCACTTACTTAAGTAGCAAATAAAAAAACAAAAAATTTTTTAAATGTATTGTTAGAGTTCTCTCTCTTTTTTTAATCTATCTGTTGTACTGTACTCAAATGCCAGGCTAAATGTCGACCCTAGTCCTTTTTCAATGATCTGTCTCTTTACTGACTTTTCATATTGTGAACTGCCCTCGTGATATCAAAATTTCTGCATGTATCCTCTTGTAGCTAATTAAGTCTCCTTGAATTACTCCTGAGTTATTAAGCAATTTATTAATCTCAACTTACTGTGGCCTATGGCTAGAGAGTGATATATTCCTTTGGATGCATTATGTAGTCTTATAATTTCCCTATACTGTTTACATCTCTATTGATTTTTGTGCATCTAGTGGATAAGTCGTTTTAACTAATTTTATATGGCACCCTTGCTTATCACAAGACTTTTGCTGGCAGTGTGTCCCAGAGTACTGATTAATGGGCTATATAAGATTTGTTCCAGTTGAGTGTAGTGTAGTGTACATAAAGCTAAATCAGTAATCAGTGTTGTCTGCTGGTGCCTCAGAGGCTCGGCTGCAGGGGCTGTGAAATGGCAGTAGCAGCCGGGATGAAGATTTCTTTGATGGGACAGGTTTGCTAGTAGGTCTGGATACAGTATAGCCTGTGGCAAGCATTTCCATTTCAGTGGGTTCAATGAGGGCAGGGTCATTCCTGTGGGCCCAGGTAGGTATGACTCAGCATCTCCAGTAGCAGAGTGGGGTGCCATCAATGTCTGAAAGCAACCCTGAATGCCGCTGCCCCTATGTGCTCATACATGGCACCTGCTAGTACTGAAGTTGGCTAGGTAACTTCCTAGGGAACTTCTCGGTAGGACTATCCAGCTGCCTCCCAGAGCCCAAAGTGGATGGGTCAAAGTGTGTCTGCTTTCCAGGGCCTTGGTGGACTAAGCTTCTGAGAATGGAATGCCTAGTTACCTCAAGGATTCTACAAGAAAGTGGTTGGAGCCGTTCAGTGGATTCCTGAGGGTTTCGGTGGAATGAGACATTCGGAAAAGTCTGCTCAGCTGCTTCCTGGTGTCCTGAATGGGTAGAGAGCACTGTCATCTGCTTCTCTGGATTCTGGCGACTCAGGTGCTTGTTGCCTGTTAGTTTCTAGATCTAAAGGTGCCTGTGTGATTCCACATGGCTTTGGAGACAACAGGAGGGTGGACCATGCTGGCCAGCTGTTTTCTGGTGGCTGAGACATGCAGGATATCCCATCAAGATTCTTCCTCTGGCCTAGGAGAGCAGGCAGGGCCCCATGGATGATTCCTAAAGCTGGTTGGTAGAGCTGCTGGGAGCAGCTTACTGGTTGCTTCACAAACTCCTGGGAGGATCCAATTTGAGCTGTGCTTTTTGGGGCAGTGCTGTGGTGTGCTAGACCAGCACCTCCACTACCTGGACACTGCATGGACTCCAGGGTTCCCAGTGGTCAATGCTGTGGATATCTCTAGCATGCACTGTGACTAGGAGCCTCCTTTTTACCCTGTGCTCACCGAGCAGGATTCTCTTTGCGTAGAGATTATCTCTAGAGATGAAAATGCACATGCTCTGTAAATTACTTCCTTATGTGACTCTCATATCTTTCCTGATACGACAGTGTCTTCCTGTGCTCATTTTTCTGATCTATTTCCTAGCAAGTAGGATTTTCCTCCATATGGTACTTTCCAAGGTTGTGGAGGTGTTATGGAGGTAAACCATGAGTCACCCAGTTGATGTAGTTCCAGAGTCAATGTCTTTTGGTACAGGCTTCATTATATTAAGTCTCGAACTGGGCATAAAACTAAAGCCCAGATACAGTTGTTTCTCCTTTTCCCAAGCAACAGATCTCCATAGTGAGCTGCTTGAAATTGGAGGGATGGGTAACACAGGCACTTCTTTTCACCTGCCTTCTTCAGTGTATCTTTTCTTCTTATGATACTATAGCTAGGCACTATGGTGGCTCACTTGACCTCCACAGGCCTTGTTATGGTAGATTGGTGTGCGTCTCTGTGCAGCATCTTACTTAGTCTCCACCTTTCTCTGCCTCCATGGGATAATATTTAAATAATATTATCTCTTTTCCTTCACATGTCTACAAGGAATGAAGATGAAGATGCTACTTCAAAGCTTCTTTTAATACAAAGAAATTATGGTCTACCTTTGCTTTCACATAATAGCTGGTACAGTTATTCTGAAGTTAGAAGCTCAGTTTTTAAGACTAACCATATGTGCTTCCTCAAACTTAATAAATTAAAATGGATGAAAAAAATCCCATGAGGGATTTCTTCAAATATGATTGACTGTAGCCTGCAAGTCTGTCAGTTTCTATTTATATGCTCAGTTCAGACACACAAATTTGGATATATGTGTATACACACACATAGATAGACATACATAAGAGAGATATGTTTAGGTATATAGAGATTTACATTTTATTAAAATCCAGGATAAAATCATACCAGAAAATGCACAAGATATTCAGATAGATGAGGTTTTTTTCCCTCTGATTATACTCATAACCCACACCCAAGTTAAAGATCCATTCAGTGGATCAGCCTGCATGATAGGAAAGAAAACCTGTGTGGGCAGGAGCTAGGGAAGACAGACACAGTACAGGAGCCATGAGAGCCCTGGGACCACACCTGGTGTCCTGTGACTTAGAATTTCAACATCCAAGATCATATGCACATGGTCGGAACTTTGATATTAGAAAAAGCAAGTTACTAAATCTGTCTCAACTTGCAACGCAGTGACAGAAGAGTTACAACCTCTCCACCCGCTGTTTGATGCTGATTGGTCTGTCTTGCCTTGGAGACTGAATCTGTTCTCTTTAGGTGGATTCCCTTCACCTCGATATGCAAGTCCTCCTTTGCGACATAAAATGGATCTGAATCTGTCAGGCTCACAGGGACCTGGTGAAACACACAAACCTGAATGAAGTCCATTTAGACTGTCAGCTCACTTATCTACAAAAATGATGAAGATAGCAAGAATATATTGAATTGTCCTCATTATGTTCAGAAAAAATAATAGTCAATCTAACATAGTTTGCACAGCTAAAAGGGTCTTTCAAGAATGAAGACAAAATCATGACAAATGAGCAATATTTGAGAGTGTTTACTTCTAAATGACCTTCTGATAACTTTTGGAGGATGAGCTTAAAACAGAAAAGGATTGCTGAAGAAAAGCCTGAAATGCACCACGGAAGGGAAAGTGAGAAACATGAGAGAACTTCTAAAAAAAGTTTTTCATATGAAATACTGTACAATGTTTAATATATGGGTTATAAAAGCAAGCTAAACATCTTCAAACATGCGACAATAGTAAGTTTTCTCTGAAATGTGTGATGGCAGTTAAAATATTCTAAGGTCATTGATTTTGAGGAGAAGAAAGGAAAGATACCAAAGGACTTTTGGATGCATGTTATATACACATGTAAAGTGTTAAGGTTAGTTATTAAAATGTCATCTACAGCTATTTAAATTCTCTCCAGAATAAATAAATAAATAGGTGAATAAATTTTCTTAGAAAATAATCTACAACAGAGAGGTTATCATGAAAAACAAACAAAGAGAGATCATGGACCTGACAACTTGATTTTCACAGAGGATCAAGGTTTCAGGAAAGCGAGTTTCATCCTGGTCCTCCTTGGCAAGTGGGCAGTGGCCATTCTGCTGTGAGCTTCATTGCTTTGTGTGTCCTTGGTGATTGCTTTCATCAGCATTTTATCATTTTCATCCTTTTCTTTGTTTTGGATGAATATATTCCTCACTGATTTCTGTGGCTCTTGTGAATAAGCTTTACCTTTTGATTTCTCTGTTGGTGAGTTCATTATTAACATAAAGAAAATTTACTACTTTATGTATGTTTATTTTGTAATCTGCAACTTTACTGAGATGCATTATCTAATGTTTGGTTTCCCTCTTCCCCCAGTGGAGTGTTTAGGATTTTTACGCACAACATCACATTACATACAAACAGGGATATTCTCACCTTTTTCTTTCCATTTTGATGTATTTCTTTCTCTTCCCTAATTGCTCATGCTAAAGCTTCCAGTATTTTGTTGAATTACTGTGGGGAAAAGTGGACATCCTTGTCTTCTTCCAGGGCAACTGGAAGTTATTCAAGAGTTTTTATTGGAAAATACGGGCCTAAAGAGACAGAATACAAGCAGGTTCTTCCCTGTACCCCACTAAAAAGATTACAGGCAGGTTTGAGGAAATTAATACTTTCTGTTGCAGGATACAATGGAGCCATAACCCAGATCTCTCAGGATAGAAGTCAAGTGTTGGGCATGATAGATGCATAGCGATACAGTAGAGCACTCTAGATGCTGTTAGTGTAAATTATTCTAAAGCTGTTAATACTAACATCAACAGTCACAACTAAGCAAAGCACACATGAAATTGCCCTACTTTTCACACAGCTTGTAAGAGCCATGCTGAAGTTCCTCCTTGGGGACCCTAACACCATTAGACAGGAGCTGCAAAAACAAGCTTCTCAAGTCAGGGTGGACTTTTACATGCAACTGCTGGAGTGAGTCCCAAGAAAATGAAAAACCCTTCCCTGCCCCTGAATCACATTGAGTGAGAACAGCTCTGCACTCGTTCCAAGAACTCTCACACTTGCAGAATGCAAGGAGTTTGCTATTCACCCTAGAAATTTCCCTGATTGACTCTGGTCTCGTCTGGTAGCAACATGATCGTGTGCATCCAGATCTCTATGCCACCCAGTTGAAACTGATGTTTTTATAAAGTGGGCAAAAGAAAGAGGGCAATGGAGATTTCCTGTTCAGAGCAAAGTAGCTGATCAGAGCCCAATCAGCTCTCAGGCTGGGCTTGAAGTCAGCGTAGTATTATGAAATTCTTCCTCTGCGAAAATTGCCTGTATCAGGGCATGAATGCAACCTCTTTGTGCCTTGTCTAGCAAAGGTGGTTTTCCCCAGCTGATAGCCTGCTGATAAATGCAAGGTTGACCGGTGGGCATTGCCCACTATGTCATTATGTTTGTCTATTTTTCTTGCTAGCCTGTGGTGTCTCCTGTTCTGTTCTGTCACTTCTGCTGAAAATTTGTGTCAGTCAGTCTGGGAATCTGGTTCTTTGTTTTTCTGATTTCTCTCAGCAACTAAGGCTAGTGCAGCTTCTCGTTGTTCAGCCATCTTGGATCCTTTATGAATTCTTGTTTTGCTTTGTTTTTTGCCTGTTGTTGTAGTTTTTGGTTTTTCTGTTAAGTTATTTTCTAAAGAGAATATGTAAATTAAACATTCACTGCACACAAAAGACCTAGACAATTTAGAAAAATCCTTTTGCAAGTGATAAACAAACTCAGAATGATTTTGGAGTACAATGCTTATGTATCAAATATCATATTAACTTATTTGCACCAACTACATATAATCTGAAAACAAAATTTTAAATCCCTTTCATAAAAGAAACTTTAAAATATAAGATATTTGGATATAAACTTAACAAAATATGAGGGAAATGTCCATAGCGAAAGCTACAATCATAAACGGAAGAAAGTCAAGCAATAAATGGTGATCATGTCCTTGGCCAGGGATTAGGACAAGCAATATTTTTGGACACAGATTTTCCCAACTTAATCTAATACAGTTGATGCAATTCCACACAAAAGATAGTAGTATTTTGTGGAAATTGGTAGCATAATTTTAATATTAAAATGGAAACAGTAATGGATTAGCTAAAATTTTATTTTCTAAAGATAAAAATATGTATAATCTATATTGCTTGTATTTATGGATATTTCCTATACTATGATGCCTGTGGAACAATATTATAGAAATATTACATATATATAGAAATATTATAAAAATCCTATAGAGATGTATTAACAGACAAAATATTAATCTTCATAGACAATTGTACAACTATGGATAATTTAATTACAATGAATTTACAACAGAGAATTATATTTGTGAAAAGTCTAAATGGTTTTTACCAATACAATCATTTTGCCAATTTTTACTTTGGATTCTGTTTAATCATTGTATTGAAACAATGCAATTTAAATGTCAAATCTACTGTGTTAAGTCAAATAAAGTATTTTTTGTTGTAGTCTTGTTCCTGATGCTGATAGCAAAGAATAATCTAGAAAGGAGGGAAAAGAGATTAGAAGCAATAAAAGCGTTTCCTTTTGTTCAATATCATTGATCAAATAATCTGTCTGTGTCCATATAACAGGCCTAAGAAAAGAGTGTGGCTTTATTAGTGGTAACTTTCCAGAATCGATATCTTTTTCTAACGAATATAAAACCTAGCGTGTCTTGCAGTCCAAAATCATGCAATTGGTTTGCTTGTTGTAATTAAGCACTAGCATTAATGTTCTCTTGTGATAAAATAAGTGTTTAGTAATGTAGTGCTCAACTGGTTCTGGCATTTCAAGTCTTTGTTGGCACATAAGGCAGAAATTTCTCCTGTGGTGAAAGTAATTTATTGATTCTATTTTTTTATCACCTGTGACAATAAAACATTGGCCTTGCCAGCCTTTAATTTGAACATTGCAGGCAGAATGTAACTTGCTCCCTACCTTAGCAAATTGAAATTCAGTTCAGATCAATATGGTTTTTTATTCAGTTTTGTCATGGAATTAAAATAATCATCACATTTTAATGAGCATGTCTAATTTCAGTTTTCATATTTACATGTATTCTATGAAATTGAGCATAAGTGCTTGCCTTGTACTTTGGAGATGACAAATGTGTGTGATAGATATGTACGGGGCAGCTAACTATTTGGGAAGTGGTAAAGAAAGACCGGGCTTAGGTACAAAAGTAAAAATTTGAAAATTTCAACCTACAACTCTTAAATACTTTCAGGGCTTCAAAACAATTACAATTCTTCATTACCAACATACGTAACACAGTATATGCCTATTGCTATACAATTTCACTTATATAACAACTAATTCATCCCTATGGAATATTTCAAAATGGAGAAAACAAAAAATCCTATGAAGAAGATTAAGTAGTTCTCAACTAAAATATTCTATTGTGGGCTATCAGATTTGAAGTAGCTCAATAATCTGTGTCAATTATTTTTGGCTACATATATTTTAAAATCTATCCTTTCTGGTTTAATGTGACAATCATTTATTTTAATCATCATTCCATTATTAGATAATCTGAACCAGGCTCTGCTGACTGTTTTGGTCTCAGGTAAGCTCATCTGAGCATATGAAATGATTTTGGTCAGTTTATCAGTACGCTGAGACCACCGGTCCTCTTAGTAGACCTGGCAGAGTTGTTGAGACTAATGTCTGTCATGTGCTATACAGTTTATATGAATTCCTTTCCTTAGTGATCTCAGGACCCTGAGAACAGCAATAAGTAAGCCTCAATGAACAAATACTTTCCAGGTCTCCAAAGTCATCATTTGTACTAATTTCCCATATTTCAAAACAATCTGTATTCAATCCCAAAATCCATGCAAGAGGATAGGTAATACCAAACTGAATGAATAATGAAGGTATGAGAAAATTGTAGCCATTGCTGCAGTTAATCTACCACTTGCATTTACTTAAACACTACCTTGTGCACCTGTTCTTTCCCCCACTCCATCTTGCTTATCAATAGATGCATCACTTCATCATTTATACAGAACTGTATATTTTTGAACATGTACATTCCCCAGTCCTTGTGTAATAATCCATTTTCTGATACTATAACAGAGGATCTGAGGCTGGATAGCCTGTAAAGAAAAGAGGTTTACTTGAGAGAGAGTGATCAGACACCAGCACTATGTCACAGAGGATTAGGTCAAAAATTCTGGGGTGCAGCCTTCATCCCTCGTTGCAATGTTGGCTCAAGTCCTGGCCTCTCAATCTGCTAATGTATCTAGAAGGTAGGGTGTGATGGCTTAAGTATTTGGGGCCCCTGCTCCACATAAAGGAGACCCAGATCAAGTTCCTAGCTCCTGGTTTTGGTGTGACCTAGCCATGGCCTTTAAAAACATGTAAGGAGTAAACCAAATGGATGGAAGATTTTTCACTTACTCTCCCACTCCCTCTGATATGCTATCTTGAAAATAAAAAGGTAACTAGGCCTTTTAAATAAAGGCCCTCATAGGACTTGTAGAGGTGTAATAGGTTAAGCCTGAGCCTACAGTATCAGAATCCCATGTAGGCATCTGCTCAAGTCCCAGCTACTCTGTTTCTGATCCAGCTCCCTACTAGTATACCTGGGAAAGCAGAAGAAGATGGCCCAAGTTCTTTATCCCCTCGATCCTTTTGTGAGACCTGGAAAAAGCTCCAGCCTCCTAAGTGCAGACCAATCCCACTTCAGTCGATGAGACCATTTGGATTGAGGCAGTGGATGAGAAATCTTTCTCAATCTCTTTCTGTCTCTCTTCCCTCTGTAAGTCTGCCTTTCTTTTTTTTTCTATTATTATTATTATTATTTTATGATACAGTTCCATAGGCTTCTGGCATTTCCCTTATCCTAGCCCTAACTCCCTCCCCACCACCTAGTTCCTCTATATCATCACTAAAGTATAGTTCTTCATACACAGTCATATGTCCATCATTGTGGGCATGGACAACGGCAGAGAGTCCAGCATACTATTGTCAGGATATAGTGAACAGTTTCATTGTAAGTCCATCTTTGTCTGGAAGTAGAGAAGCATGCTACATTGTATCCTCACATCTGGATATGTTAGTCTCCATGTCACAGTTATTGTACATCCCCTCAAATGAAAAGTCACAATACAAAATCAACAGTAGGAAGAAAAATAGAAATTTACAATGCCATGAAGTTAAATAGCATGTTACTAGATATGACAGTAATGTTATGACAGTTTTGATGTTTTTGTTTTTGTTACTTTCATCTCTTCAAAACAGTTTCTTCTGGTTAAATTATTCAATGACTCATAGATCATACAGTAGTATCATTTTCTTCAAGAAGGTTCTTGATTTTCTTTTTCATTTCTTCGGTGACACATTAATCATTCAGTTGCATGTTATTTAACTTCATGGTGTTGTTAATTTCATTTTTCTTCCTGTCGTTGATTTTGTTTTGTGGCTTTTCATTTAAGGGGATGTATAGTAGCTGTGTAATGGAGACTGTAAGTCTGCCTTTCAAATAAAAACAAATAAACCTTTTTAAAAATTGTCCCAAATTATTCATTTTAACTTTTATTCCTATTTTAAAGGTTTACTTATTTGTACATCAGAGTCATAGAGAGAAAGGAAAAGACAGAGATCTTCCAGTCACTGGTTCACAACCGAGATGTTTGCAGTATCCTGGGCTTGACCAGGCGAAAGCCAGTAGCCAGGGGCTTCATCCAGATCTCCTGTGTGAGTGGCTGGGCTCCAAGCACTTGGGCCCCCTTCTACCTTCTATCGGTTTTCCCAAGCCATTATCAGGGAGATGAATTGGAAGTGGAGCAGCTGGACATGAAATGGCACCTGTAGGGGATCCCAACATTGGAGGCGGGAGTTTTAAACTGCTATATCACAATGCTAGTCCCAGAATTTCTCTTTCTTCATGAATATTCTTTGCTTATTCTATACTCATGTGATTGCCCACAATTTTCAAAGAGATCACTGAATATACTTGCAATGCTTCAAAAATGTTTTAGGTATTCACTACTTAAAATTGCAAATTCAATTCTGTAATGCCTAACCTCTGTTTCTTTAACTAACTGTCTTCTCAGAACACTTGTTCCTAACTGATGACCGTCTGCCTTGTCTCTTGGGATTTTGCTCTGCTCATCCTTAGCTGCTAGGATTCAAGTTTACCATTTCCCTGTTCTTCTCCTTCATAGTTTACTTCTGTGCAGGAGAACAATCCTAATACTTAATCGTCATGGCAGCAAAAACACCATTATTTATACCATTTGGTCATTCAGAAGTGTTTCTTGTTGAATGAAAACTAAATTGAAGAATTTCTCATAAATCTTGGTTCCAACTCTGTTGTTGCGCAGTAAAATTTTTAATATGAGAGGTTAAAATTTACCTGGCGTTTAAACTCTGAGCATCTTCTGTAGTAAACTGTGATGTCTTCTTAACCTGACTATACCCTTGGGGCAGTTTAGAAACAAATAATATATTTGCAAAGAGAAGAGAAAGTAATAGTCCATGATGACCACACTTTTCAAATTGCTGTATAAATAATAGACTTTTTTAAAAAAAAGATTTATTTGTTTTTATTGGAAAGTCAGATATACAGAGAGGAGGAGAGACAGAAAAGAAGATCTTCCGTCCAATGTTTCACTCCCCAAGCGGCCGTAACGGTTGGAGCTGAGCCTATCCGAAGCCGGGAACCTGGAAACTCTTCTGGGTCTCGCACGCGGGTGCAGGGTCCCAAAGCTTTGGGCCATCCTCGACCGCTTTCCCAGGCCACAAGCAGGAAGCTGGATGGAATGTGGAGCTGCCGGGATTAGAACCGGTGCCCATATGGGATCCCGGTGCGTGCAAGGCGAGGACTTTAACCACTATGCTATCGCGCCAGGCCCAATAATAGTTTTTTTAATTTATATTTACTTATTGTCTTAATCTTAAATAAAGATGTTTTAAAAAAAACCCAAAAACATTTGACTAGAGACCTAAAAATTAAGCTTAAACCCTATTTTCTTGCGGACAATAAATAATTTCATTAGGAGGTTGTTCTACAATTTAGAATGATTATTGGACTAGATCAAAATTAGACATGCTTCAGGATTCCATCTATGATTTAGTTAATGATACCTATCATGAGATGATGTTACCCATAAGCAATGTCAAGGCATATGCTGCAAAATAAATAGTGACACCAAAAATATGTATTTCCTGGTGCCATTAGGCCACCTGAATGGTTTTTCTTAGATTTTCTTAGATCCTTTGACTCCCTAATATTTGTGTTTATTCAGTTACATTCAGTATGTGTTCTAAAAATTTTTTCCATATTGCAAGTACTCTACTAGGCACTAGTATAGAATTGAAGACAAAAAAAAAAAGGTTTTCTTTTGGGATTAATCTATTGGTGAATGCAGGAGATTATAAGGCAATGTTACACATTTTGTGATAATAGACAACACAAATGCTATGAGGTGTTACAAGCATAGAATGATTTTCTCATTATATGTGAAGAGTTACTTGAGCTTATTATCTGAGACGAAGCTCAACATGTGCAGGATGTGTTGTTGTGAAGCGCGAACCAGGATCTAGAAAAATACATGATGCAAAAGAAAACACATGATTAGGAATGTAAAGTTGTCAA
Source organism: Ochotona princeps (assembly GCF_030435755.1). Classification (NCBI taxonomy): domain Eukaryota; kingdom Metazoa; phylum Chordata; class Mammalia; order Lagomorpha; family Ochotonidae; genus Ochotona; species Ochotona princeps. The sequence continues at coordinate 21,530,192 of NC_080842.1, forward strand.
TGAGCTTACAACCTGAAAATATATTATGAAACTACACAACATTTATGGAAATGGAATTAACACATTAGTTTATTTAGGGATTAAAAGCTTTTATTTGTCCTTCAGAAACACTTGCCTCAAACACTCCTAACACAGAAAGAAAACTGGTTTCTTTATATAATTACACAGGTGTGTGCGCGTGCACACACACACACACATACTTTGTTGTATCAGTTGCAGAGACAGGTCTTGAAAAAGCACAGCCTTTTTTTTAAAGAACTACTTATTTGTTTTGAAAGTCTAAAGTACAGAGAGTGAGAAATGTCAGGGCAGCGGGGAAGGAAAAGGAGAGAAAGAGAGCAGGTTCTCCGTCGGCTGCTCCTTCCCCGCAGTGACTGCAAGGTAAGGAGAGAGAGAGATCAGGTTCTCCGTCGGCTGCTCCTTCCCCGCAGTGACTGCAAGGCAAGTGCTGTGGCAGGTCCAAACCAGGAACCAAGCCTTTCATCCAGCTCTCCCATCTGGGTGGCAGGGACTTAAACACTTGAGCCACCTTCTTCTGCTTTTCCCGGGACACAGACCAGTGCTCAGAAGCATCACGAGCCTCTCAGGCAGTAGCTTTAGTTGCTATGCCACAATGCTGGCCCAAGGGTACAATCTTTTCAATAAAAAAAGGGAGAAAAATATTATTGTGGCCAAACACAACCACACACACATTAAAAAAAAAAATCTTTGAGTCTTGCGAGAGAAACTTCAGGTTTATTTTCTTCTTGAGAAAATTGCCCAAGAGTGACTGTGACACCATGAGTGGCTGTAAAAATTTAAAGTCCTGCAGCCTGGGCTTTATCATTCATCCTCTGCTTACATCATTGCATTTTCCTTCACCCCTTGCTCCTTCTCCTCTATGATTTCTAATTCTCTACCCCCCGCCAGAGGGTGCCAGGTACCTCCTAGCCATGTGCCAGAAATCCTAGATGAGCTTCAGGAAGGCAGAAGTGCAGCAGGAACTCTTCACCTTACTAAATTTTAATGTAAGTTGCAGCTGGTCTGTTATTCCGTGGGACCCATCTCAATGCATCTAAGCTTCCAGAAGTGAGGCTCATGGAAACCTACACTGAAAACCTCATTCGAGAAACACAAGGGAATAAATATCCAAGTTGAAATAACTATAGGGGTGATACGTATATGAAGAGGGCTTGTGGCTAGGAGAGGATTCAGCCAGAAATTGACAGCTGAGAGACCACACGAGATAATGTATGAAAGTCACAGTCAGAAATGACTAGGCCCAAGGACAAGAAGCCACCCCACTCGACACAGCTGGCATACGAAGTGCTTCCAAGAACTGAGATTTGGCTCTAGCCACATAAGGGTACTTAAATGGCCATGGACTGCAAATTAATTGGTATTGTGTTTCCACTCCTTGTTGTAAAGCATGAGCAAAATAAAACTGGTGTTTAACTGTAGAGGAATTATAGTAGTAATTTTTTTATCCGTGAAATTTGTGAACTCAATTCTACCATACCAACAAAACACAACTTGTCCCTTTACAGTCTTGTAACAATAACTGCTCTCTACAAATGTGGCAGGAAAAAAAGGATAAGATGCACGAAATATTATCTTGCCATAAAAAGACAATCTTGCCTGATGAGAAATGCTATCTCTGAAACAATTAATTTAGACATAACTTTGTAACATTTTCAAGGGTAGGTCTTGGTTATACTGATACAATGCCATTGGAGACAGAAACAAATAAGTATGTTCTCACTTTTTCTTAACTCAAGAGTGATAGAATAAAATTGTTTTCGGATGAACTAGGTGTTTTGCTCATGACAAGAAACTATTTGGTTGGGACCCAATACGATGGCTCAGTGGCTAAATCCTCACCTTGCAACTGCCAGGATCCTGTATGGGTGCTGATCCATATCCTGCCTGTTCCACTTTCCATCTAGTTCCCTGCTTATGGCCTGGGAAAGCAACGGAGGAGAGCCCAAAACCTTGGGACCCTGCACCTGCATGGGAGACCCAGAAGCTCCTGGCTGTGGATCAGCTCAGCTCAGGCAGTTGGCGGCCACTTGGGGAGTGAGCCAGAAGATGAAAGATCATTCTCTCTGTCTCTCCTCTATAAATCTGTCTTTCCAATAAAATAAATACATCTTTTTAAAAAGAAAGCATTTTACTGAGAAAAAATAAATCTGCAATTTTTTTTAATTCCTATTAATTATTTGAACTGAACTCTTGAATGTGATATCTAAATTGAGGTCAATTCAGAACTAGAGTCAACAGCAGATTTGTTGATTGCTTTTTCTTGAGTTTGGCTGCTATTTTGAGAAATTACAGCCTGTATTATAAGACTTGAGATAAAATATTAATTTATAACCTTGCAATATTCAAGTTAAAGACTCATTACGAAAGGTATTTTAATCAAATGTTTGCAAGTTCTATATTTGGAATTTCCAAATGATATTTGTTATAGCACAAATTGATTCTAACAAAGGTGTTATGCTATTTGAACATTGACATTTTGTTTCTTTTCTTAAAGTCAATTAAATTATTTTCTTTATTGAAAGGAAACATTTTTGAAATTCAATTAGCTATAAAAATACCAGGACTCCTGGAATTAATATTATGAAGATGAACAAAGCAAGACACTTCAAATGCACAGTGGTTATTATGTCAGTGCAAATTATGATGTAGAATTGAGTACAATTTCCGATCTCAATTCCAGATAGAATCTTTAAATTACAAGCATAAGTCAGGTTTATTTTGGTAGTAACATATGACAAACAATTGCTTTAGTGATAATTTAATTAATGTTGGAATCAATGAATTATAATTCAGTGAGGTGAATTGCAACTATGCAAATCTGATCCTTTTCTTAGTTCACTAACCTGGAGTCATTCCAAGGTTTGGATTTACACAATTGAAGATTACCATCAGAGGGGACATTATTATCATTGAAAACCAACAGGTTTGCAGGGCCTGCACATTGTAAATGGCATCTGGAATTTTTACATATTTGGCTCTGAATTCTTGGATGTATAATCCAAGCCCATCTGGAACTTCAGGGCTAAGTACTACCCAGATACTTACAGGCATGAATAAACTGGTGTCATACAGAGAAATTAGAGCCCGCAAATACAGATGAAATCTAACCACAATCTACCTTATAAAAGCTGTGGTTCTGTGTTGCCCTAGGAACAGTACGTCAGACTGATTCGTGGAGGTGAGCAGCTCAGAGGAAGTGGCACTTGCAACACCATCAATCTCACAGAATAGATCTAGGTAGCTCTTTTGAAGAACATAGAGAAGTAAAAATGTGGCACAATTGCAACTGTGGAAAACAGAACTAATCCAGACAAGTCTGCCTATATAGGGTGTGAGTATAGAAAATGCTTAAGATTTCTAACAGAAATTAGCATAGGACTTCAAATCAGAAATTGGAACACAACAAATTTTTTTATTGAAGAAAACAGTTTAGTTACATGAAATAAATGTACTTTCAACATGAGTGTGTTTTTTAAAAAACAAAGGATTGGAGACAAATGTGAAGATTAAACAAAAAGAATCAGATTGTTCTAATTTATAAGAATTATTATTAATGATAGCTGTTTTCAAATTACTTGAAAGACAAAGTAAGAGTGAGACAAATATATTCCTTCTGTTTGTTCACTCCCCAAATAACTTCAACAGCTGAAGTTGGCTGTACACCAAAACCTAGAGCCCAAAACTCAATCCTGGTCTCACACATGGGTGGAAGGCCTCCATTACATGAGCTGTCATCTACTGTGTCCAGGGGTGCACATTATCAGGAAACTCGAATCAGAAAGAGTTAGAAATCTAAGCCAGCACATGGAATCCAACTATCCCAAGTGATGTCTCAACTGCTGCACCTAACCCAACTCCCAGTGAGTCTAATTCATAAGTCCAGAAAGTTCTTGGAAGAGCTAAAACTCAAAAGGGATATTTTCCTAAGTCTATTTCTGCTTGAAAATGTTAACACAAAGCTGGCATAGTGGCATACCAAGCTTAGTTAGCCTCTGCCTGTGGCCCAGAATCTTATATGGGCATGAGTTCTAGCCCTAGCTACTTCGCTTACAATCCAGCTCCCTGCTAATGGCCTGGAAAGGCATCAGAGGATGGAACCCTGCACCCATGTTGGGAAACCTGAAGAAATTCATGGCTCAAACTTCCATTGGACTAGCTCAGACTGCTGTGACCATTTGGTAAGCGAAGCAGCAGATGGAAGATTTTCTCTCTCTCTCTCTCTCCCTCTCTCTCCTCTGTCTGTCTGTCTTTCTTTCTCTCTGGCTTTCAAGTAAAATAAATAAATCTTTTAAAACAAACAAACAAACAGCAATGAAAGGTTAAGACATGGATCAAGCATTGTGGAGCAGTGAATTAGGCTACTGGTTGGGATGCCCAGACTCCACTTCAATGCCAGAGTACCATTACCCTCCTTCCAAACTAGCTTCTAGTTAATGTGCCTGGGAAGATATCAGATGATGACTCTATTGTTTGTAGCTTTGCTATCTATGTGGAGCACCCGGTTGGGAGTCTGTACTTCTGGCTTCAGCCTGGCAGCTTCATACAGTTGAGGAGTGATCCAGCAGATGGGATATTCTCTCTCTATGTGTCTTTCTGACTTTTAACTAGATGAAAACCCTGGTTGCTAATATGTGGAATTTTGCTTCTTAAAGAGTATGATGATCCTGATGATACATCTGGGAAATATATTCAATTTTATTATATTCTCAATAGGAATTTATAGATTTTACTTGACATCCTACCCACTGAAATTAAAAGATGCAATCATTTAATGCAATATAATCTAGTTCATGAGCCATAACTCAGCATTCATAACCAGCCAAAATGTGTTGTTTAAAAGATTCTTTATCAATTGGAAAAACAGGGTTATAGAGGGAGAGGCAGGAAAGTTATAGAGAGAGCAGAAAAATCATTGCTCCTTGAGAGCATAGACAAGGATTGTAACTAATCAAATCTCAAAATGTCAAGTGCACGCATATACATTACGTTCTTTGTATTTTGTGTATTAGTTATGCCAAATCATGGAAAATATAGTCTTTTTTTGGACTGGCTTATTCCACTAAGCATAATGGCTTCTAGTTGAATCCATTTTGTTGCAAAATGGCTGAACAGCATTCCATGGTTCACATATGCACATTTTCCTTACCAGTCTCCAACTGATGGGTATCTAGGTTTATTCTGTACCTTTTTATTTTCATTTTTTCTTTATTTTTTTTTTACCATCTTTACATAGTTAATTAAGGTACAAAGGTTCAAGGGCTGCAGGAAAGCGGGTAAGACTATTATTTCCATATTGTTTTCCTGTATCTGGGGTAAAGGCAGAGGTAAAGGGAGAAGTCCCACACAGTCTCCCACCCATCCCAGGTCCCTGATGTGGAGCATTCCCTGAGGGTCTTGCGAGTGTGGGTCGAGCCAGGTTCAGTCGTGACAAAAACCAGTGCACATTGCGGAATGCCAAGGAGTGGTGACCCATACCAGATGTGGCCACACTGTCCAACAGCACACATGAGAATCAGGGAGGGAGGGGGCAGAACTGGCAGGGGAATGTGGAGGACTCCCCTGCTGGACAGCCAGCCACTCCCACTGGAGAGCGTGGGTTGGGATGGGGGCAGACCAGGCCAGGCAGGGTTACAACACCTGTGGGCCTCATATGAACTAGATCAGGGAGAAGCCAGGTTGGGCTGCCTATTCCGGCTGGTGCAAGCAAAAATCTGAGTGGGTGAAGGATGGTTGGGCTTTGACACAGCATCACCTGGCAGAGGCTGGCACTGGAGGCTAGTTCTGTCAAGTTGAATCCCAGAAACACCTGGAAAGTGCATAATCCGGGAGTGGGAGTGGCCTAGAAGGGAAATAGTGGACATTTTCCTCTTGGGTTACCACTCCCACTGGAGAACACGAAAACCAGGACAGCGTCTGGGGTGGCTAGGCAGAAGGGCACCCAACAGCATGTGTGTGGGCTGGATAGTGGAGCTGGTTAGGTTGAACTAGGCTTTTTGACATGTATGAGAGCTGAATGGGATGTGGGACAGATTGGACTAGTCTGCTGCACATACTGGCAAACTAGGGTAGGGGGTGCGCCTGGTGGGGGTTATTGTGGGTCGCTCCGACTAGGCTGCAGCTCCCACTGGTTTATGTGAGGATCGAGTGTGTACTGGGCAGAATCAGGCTGGACTGCAACACCCATTGGTTCCAGTGGAAGTCGGGGCTGAAAACAGAACCAACCCAGCAATTGCAACCACCAGCCGATCGGGGCGATGGACTGTACGTCCCTGTACTTGCCAAGTACACACAGGAATCTGGTCTGGGATCACCTCAGACAAAGTTTCTTTGGGGATCTTTCCAATCAAATTGCCGGACTCAGAACCCTAACCATGAAAAGACAGAGGACAGAACAAGTCAATCAACTACCCCAGCCATATGTTTGCAGTGAAAAATTGGGCAAACGGAGACTCGAAGATGGACTATGTCAATCCGTGGATACTCAACGACCTCATCGTGCTTGGAATGGCGAGACTGGCAGCATTTCATAACTGTTGAACTATCAAAACCACTTGAGCAGGATTCTGTACCTTAACTAGTGTGAACTCAACTGTAATAAACATGGGGTACAGATAGCTCTCTCATGCTGGTCCCATTTCCTTTGTGTAAGTTTCTAGAAGTGGGATGGCTAGATCACATGGTAGATCTATTTTCATACTCCAGAGGAATTTTCATACTCTTTCATAGTTTTTATACTAGTGCGTATTCCCATCAACAGTGTGTTAGTGTATGTGTTACCCCAATTCCTTGCCAACATTTACTTTTTCTTTATTTTGGAATGATAGCCATTCTGTATGGGATGAGATGAAATCTCATTGCGTTTTACATTTTCGTTTTCCTGATGGCTTCTGATCCTGAGTAGTTTTTTATGTTGTTGGCCGTGTGAATTTCATTGTTTGAGAAATGTCCATGTTCTTTTCCCAAGAAATAGAGATCATACGCTAAATGAAATAAGCCAGGCACAGGAAGACAAAAATCACATGTTTTTAACTTATTTTGTGGAAGTTAGTATACACAGAGAGAATATAAAGCTTGCAAGACTGTTGTATTTTTTGTAAATAACAATAAGCACTGCTTCAACTACACTATGTGTGTGACAATATATGCTTCTCTGCTCACTTTATGATCACAGTCAGGAATCACACATCTTCATTACCAAACAATGGTATGTGGATATATGTATATCTGCATATGATGTGAAATTGGCAACATGCGAAAAAAAGTGTTAAATCTTAACATGATAATGCAAATTATCAAAAAGAAAACAGAAGAGTCTCCTACTTTCCCAAGTTGATATTGGAGACAGCTCTGTCTGCTTTCAAAGAATATTATATGTCCCTTCCACAGCAACATGTATAACTTATAGTGGAGGGTCCATGTTCCAGTTACAAACATTTCTAAAACCAGAACTTGGATCTTACACTTTAAAATCAAGTCAGGGAAAATGTATTTCTATACTTTCAGCTCAACTATTCTCCTTCACTTTCCAAACAATGAGGAGAATGCAAAGGCAGTCGTAGAAAGAAGAGAACAGAATCACTTAGCTGGCCTTATTGAAGTTCATCTCCGAAGGCTATGGGCAGTTTCTTCCATGAGAGAGATAAGTGCTGTCAGATCCAAGTGTGTCAGAATGCCCTCCAGGATGGACTGATCATTGCACAGTACAGATTGTCGATGTGTTCAGAGAGCTAGAAGTTGCGCTTTTGTGACCAGAGCAATTTACATTTGAATTATCCACACTGGAAAAATTGAGTACAAGTGGAATAAACGGGAAACCTGATGTGAGGTTAATAACCTAAACTTGAAATGTCCTCAAAAAAGAGAGCTTCCACACATAGAATGAAGGTGACACATGGAAAGAGGAACACTGGCGGCCAGTACCTCAGGAATCTTTGGTTTTGGAATTGGATTTCATTAACTGAGAGTAGTAAGTGAGATGGTAAAACAAGACTTTGGGAAGAAAGATGGTAATGAGTAGGTCTCAAAATTAAAATAATCCCAAAATAAGAAGTTTATTAAATTAGGGAAAGATGTATATGTATAAATTGTCACACTTTCTTGTTGTACACTTCTGGTAAGAGTGGCAGAAAACTCATATTCCCAGTAATCAATATTGCAGAAATGCAAATTATATGTACTTCACAGTTTATCTATTTAAAAGGCAGAGTGATAGAGAAAAGTGACAGAGAGAGACAGACTTTTCATGTGCTGGGTCATTCCCCAAAGGCCACAGCACCCAAGGCCAGACCAGGGTGCAGTCAGGAGCAGGAACACCATATGGGGCTGCAATGTCAACAGCAAGTGCTTCTGTGCTTGGAGCACCACCTGCTGCCTCCCAGCAAAGACCTAGCAGAAGCAGCTAAGATTCAAACTGCATTCTTTCATGGATTGTTGTGATCATAAGCAACAGCTTAAACCACTGAACTAAAACACCAGCTCCTAGAATTTACTTTAAAATACATTTTTAATATACATTTAAAAGGCCTACAGAAAAAAAAGATGCTAAAGAGAGGAATCAAGTATTTTTTTCTTTTGCATATATAGATTTGAAGTAAAATCAATTTTTAAGTTAACAAATGATAAAGGCAGAAAACTGTTTTCCCCTTACAGGTTTAGAGGTTGGAAAAGAAAGGCACAGTATTTTGATTGAGGCTTAATACATGGAAGACTGCTGAGGAAGTAGTAAGCATGTTTCTTGATTTACAATTAGGTGGTGTTTCAACAACACTGAAACATTATTGAAAACCCATTTAATGCACTTATCCTAGAAAACATCATGACTTACCTTGGCCTACCTTAAACATGCTCAAAGCATTTCCATTAGTCAGCAGTGGGGTACAATCATCTACTATCAAGTCTATTTCATAATAAGCTGCTGAACTCTCTTGTAACTTGCTGAACATTGCCCTGAAATGAAAAACAGAATGGTTACAGGGGTGTGCTTTTGTGCTACAACAAAGTCAAAAAACTGTTAAGTTGAACTTTTGTTGTAAGTTGGAGTTTCTCTGTACTCAAATTCTTCTCCTGTATGGTTGTTAACATAGTGCAGGCATGAGAATTACATATCAAAAAGTCTGTTTAAATCTTGCACACCTGTACGTGTGTGAGAGAGAGAGAAAGGGAGAGAGAGAGAGATACACAATGATGAAGAGAAATAGAAAAAGTTCTTGGAAAATAAGTTTGGGCAATATTATCTCCACCCAACTCTTCAAAATAAATTGGAAACTTGAAAGAAGTTGAAAAGTGATTGGGATCAGGGAAGGCAAAGCAGCATACTTCATTTGAAGATGATGGGAAGATAGCATTGTCCTACAATAACACAAGATATTTTAACCAGAAAAGAGAAAAAATACCCATCTTTAAATATTGAAAACAGCAGTGATGTGAGAAACCAAACAACAAAACAAAGGGCAACAGGGCCACGGCAGGTGAAGCAGAGCTGTTGATGCGATGAAGCTGGGAAGGGATACTGAAGCCACTGGCGCAGACAGCACACCCACCTGTTGGCATCCCAATGTGAGGGGTTCATCGTAAAGGGAAGGCGAGGATTCTCTGCTTGTGGTAGGGTAGTAGGCATGAACCAGCCATCAAATAAAATAAAAACAAGTCTTTAAAAATATTTATTTTTTAAATGTATTTATCTTTATTGGAAAGTCAAATATACAGAGAGGAGGAAGAGACAAAGAGGAAGATCCTCCATCTGCTGATTCACTCCCTAAGTAGCCACAATGGCCAAAGCTGAGCCTATCTGAAGCCAGGAGCCAGGAGCCTCTTCTGGGTTGCCCATGTGGGTGCAGAATCCCAAGGCCTTAGGCTATCTTAGACTGCTTTCCCAGGCCATAATCAGGGAGTTGGATGGGATGTGGAGCACCTGGAATTAGAACCTGCACCCATATGGGATTCCAGCAAGTGCAAGAAGACTTTAGCCACTAGGCTACTGTGCCAGCCCCAAATATATTTATTTGTGAGCAAATATTTCACCACTAATTACAAACAGCATAAAGAAGCAATCAGAGCACTCAGCCTAAGAGGAAAACAGAACAAAGAAAAGGTATTGAGGGAGCACATGAAGGGAGAACTCACGAAAGAGGTGGAAAAGGTATTTTAAAATCTCACCTAGAAGAGCATACTGGAATTAGGACAAGGTGAAAGTAGACACTGTTAAAATGTAAGTACACTGAACATAGAAATAAGAGAAATGGAAAGGTGAGAAATAAAAGAAATGAAAGAACCAAGGAGAAAATGGTAGGTATGGGAGCGAGGGGTAGAGAGGATTCAGATTATATAAATCACAGCTTAAAAACAATAGAAAAACAATCGCAGAATAGAGAAGGTTAACATGTGCGTGTATTTGTATGCAGGTATGTGTGCATGTATATAAATAAAATCAATATCATGGTCTTGGTATGAAAGAACTTTATAAAGCACCAAGTAAAAGTAGACACCACATTCCAAGAAAAACTGAATAAGAATGATCAATGTTGACACATATCATAGTAAAAATGCTAAACTTCTAAGAGACAAATCCTTTGGGTAGCCAGGCAAAAATAAAGAAAGAAAAGAAATTGTCCGTGGTGTAGGGCTAAAGGAATCTGAGCGTGGAGAGGCAGGATGAAAATTGGCGGCTTCTGTTCCCACTGCAGCTGCAGACAGTCCTGCTGTGAGGGATGCCAGTACTGCTTCCTTGGGGTGGTAATGTTGCAATATCCTCCCACTCCGTTTCTGGACTCAGTCATCTGTCTTACACTAGATAACAGACATAACTGGTGGCTAAACACAAGCTCAGTCTGTGAACTGGTCCTCCCTCAATTCCTTCGAAACTGTGACAAGACTTTGTCTGCTAGATGATGGAGCATGACCCATTCATCATGCTTTAAGCTGACAGGAAGTCAAGTGCCAACCCTGTGGATAGGCTATCCTGAGTCAGCCAGTGCTCTGACATCTCCCATATCACAGAAGGTGCTCCTGGTTCACGGCTTTGGACTGGCTCAGTTCTAGCCATTGTGGCCATTTAGGAAGTGACCCAAATGATGGATGAAGTCTCTTTCTGTCTGTCCTACATGCTCTCTGTAACTCTGCCTTTCAAATACAATAATTTTTTAGAAAGAAAAAACTATAGTTGCAATAAGAATAATAAAGGAGATGCATGGTTGATGTGCCATTACTAATTTTTTCATTGTTAATAATTAAGGAGGAAGGGCCCGGCACTGTGGCCTAGTGGCTAAAGTCCTCCTCTTGCACGCGCCGAGTTCCCATATGGGCGCCGGTTCTAATCCCAGCAGCTCCACTTCCCACCCAGCTCCCTGCTTGTGGCCTGGGAAAGCAGTCGAGGATGGCCCAAAGCTTTGGGACCTGCGTGGGAGACCCAGAATAGGTTCCTGGTTCCCAGCTTCGGATCGGATCGGCACAGCACCGGCCATTGCAGTCACTTGGGGAGTGAATCATCAGATGGAAGATCCTGCTCTCTGTCTCTCCTCCTCTCTGTATGTCTGACCTTGTAATAAAAATAGATAAATTAAAATAATAATAATAATTAAGGCGGAAAATATAGCAAAGAAACAAGAAAAATGAAAGGAAAAAAACAGGGAAATTAAATTCATCAGTCGCAAGGAAGATATGCCAGTTGTGAATCCTGGAGATCAATCACCATTCCTACAATGCTGATGTATCCATGCCAGTGCCATGACTTAGCAAGTTCAGCCTACACTTACAGTGCTAGTATCTCATATGGGTGCCTGTTCGAGACCTGTCTGCTCCACTTTTGATCCAGCTTCCTGTTATTGGCCAGGGAAAGCAAGAGGATGGCCCGCTACACTACACAGGAGACCTGGCTGAAAGAAGCTCCTGCCCCCTGGCTTTGGACCTGCCCAACTCCAGCCTCTGTGGCCATCGAGGGAGGAGTCAGTGGGGAAAGATTTTGCTGTGTCTCATTCTCTCTCTGTAACTCTGCCTTTAAATAATAATAAACAAATCTTTTTAAAAAAAAACTGAAGTGTGTAATGTGCAAAGAAGCACAGAATGTAAGAGGTTGCTGCCTCTCAAATTTAAGATGGCTGAATCCTTAGTGTATTATATTAAAACACCGTGTTCCATAAGGTTAGACTGTTGGATTGTTACTGAGCTCAAGGACATCAGAGAGAATATAGTGATCAATACCTTTGAAAAGCATCAATATTCAAGTTTATTTATCCATTCAATAACTACTTATTCAAATACATATCAAAAAGTATTCATACATACAACAGACAAGATCCTTGTCATCCAGAGGTTAATGTAATAATTAACTTTCTAAAAATTATTTATTTATTGGAAAGGCAGAGAGAAGCAAGAAAAGCAGATTCCATCAGCTGCTTCAAAGACACTGGCAGAATACCAGGGCTAGGGCCAATGCCAGGAGCCAGGCAGCAATCGTGGCTGTCGCTTGGGTGGCAGGAACCCATTTGTTGGAGTTGGCACTGCAGAAAACTGAAGTTAATCCCAGCTACTCTGATACGGTGTACAAGCCTCTTAGCCAGCATGCTACATGCTCACACACGCTGGAATTATTATCTGGAATTCGCCCAAATAAGTCACATTATATTATACTCTCAATCAAATATAAATATAGATAATACACCTGGAAAAGGAATGCTCAATCCATGATGATGTCTGAGCTTCCAATAGCAGAAGGATTTTCCTGCAGGAGGTATGATCTTTGAATTTCAAAGGAAATTTCCCTAAAACAAGGCAAATTTTGGGCCCAGCGCCGTGGCCTAGCAGCTAAAGTCCTCGCTTTGCACACACCAAGTTCCCATATGGGCGCCAGTTCTAATCCCGGCAGCTCCACTTCCCATCCAGCTCCCTGCTTGTGGCCCGAGAAAGTAGTCGAGGACAGCCCAAAGCTTTGGGACCCTGCATCCACGTGGGAGACCCGGAGGAGGTTCCAGGTTCCTGGCTTCAGATCGGCACAGCACCGGCCATTGCAGTCACTTGGGGAGTGAATCATCGGACAGAAAATCTTCCTCTCTGTCTGTCCTCCTCTCTGTATATCTGACTTTGTAATAAAATAAATAAATCTTAAAAAAAAAGAAGCCAAATTTCTTTGCTTACCATATACCAACTACAAATCACTACCATACACAAAACCAATTGTGCGTCATTGAATCACAAAACAACCTAATCCTTGTTAATTAAACTCTCCCTTTGCAAGGATTTTACAGTTATTAAAGATTTGTTGAGACCACGAAACAATCTAATAATGTATATTTATCAGTTTTGTTCAAATGCAACTTTTTGGTAGAGTTTGAGAGTGAAACAATACTATGTAAATGACTTGAACTTGGCGATTGTCAATGTATTGTACCAACCATTTTAGCAATTGAATCAAATCTCTATTGACAATTAGTCCATTTCTTTTCTCATATGCTTTTGGGTAATCTAAATATCTTGATAATTCAAATTACTGCATACAGCAGTTGAGTTTGTAAACATAAGAAAACATAAATAATAGTTTGAATATCTGTCTACATCAACATGTTTTGATCACCAAGCTATTAGATACTGGTGAATGCTCTCAGTTTTAGTTTATTAGCTAGTGGCATAGTCACTGACAACATTTCTAAATTAACCAAAAAGAAGCTATTGCTAAATTGTGATTATTCACTTAGTGCCAAGTTTTAGGTTTTTTTTTTAAGGGATTTATTTATTTATTATTTGAAAGACAGCTTATATATAGAGAGAGGTCTTTTATCCAAAAATTCACTCCCAAAATAATTACGTTGACCAGAGCTGGGTCAGTTGAAAGCCAGGAGCCAGGAGCTTCTTCTTAGTCTCCCACGTGAGTGCAGGGTCCAAGCATTTGGGTCATTCTCCACTGCTTTTCTAGACACATTGCTGGGAGCTGAACTGTAAGTGGAACCACTGGGACTCAATCCAATGCCCATATGGGATGCCAGCACCTCAGGCAGTGGCTTTACCCACATACCACTTCACTGACCCCAGCACCAAGTTTTTAAATTATACGTATTTGTCACAAGAAGATAACTTTCTGATTATAGAACACAGAGGATGTCTCTAGTTGTAGTTGTCAACAACTATTAAAATACTTCAGAACATTATAAAGCAGATGCTAGAAACATTTAAGATATCATTGTCTTATTAGCTTTGTGAAGTTGGCAGTGAACTCCCCAGATGTCTAAGTGCTAAGCAGCTCCTGTTTTAAATGGAGCTTCATGCTTACAGGCACGCTCCTCTCCTGTTCTTGGTTTATTGCTTGCTGTTAAATGCCAGTCTTTCTCTGTTGAGGGAAAGAGTGTGATTAAAGAGCTGTTGTCTCTGTATTAGAAACTGGTTCTGACCACTGCCACAGCACATTGAAGTGTTTTATAAATAATTTATGAACCTCCAAGGTCTGGTGTGGGGAGATATTCACCTTTTCTCTATCTCAGCACCACACCTCATTCATCAAAACCAAGACCAGAACACACAGTTCTACTTCAAGATGAGGAAGTCTGCATAGTCAACAAATAAATGGAAGCACCAGCACAGCTCTGCTGCGGTCCAAAGACCACGTGTGGTAATTCTGGTAGCAATCTGATTTGACCATAAACTTTAACTCATTATATCATAGAAAGGATTGCAATTCCTTTTTATAAATGATACCACCACAAAAGTAAAAATTGAATGTGGTTTTGAACATGGGCAAAACTAGTTCAGAACCATCATAATATAACGATGTTTTTGTTACAATGTTATAAATGTCTGCTTTAAGAGCTATAACTTTTCAGAATGCTCTTTACAGTCTATGACTTCTATGAGGTTTGTCAGTGGAATTTGTCATATAATTAACTGTCTAAAAGGAAAATGCAGTTGCACAGACATTGAATTTGCTGTCGGCAAATTATATAGAATGTAGAGAAGTTTTACAGCCATAAATGCGAAGCTGAGACAAAACTTTTAACAGAATACAAAGAGCCAAGAGAAACTATTTCTTTACACATTTTCATAGGTATTCCAAGTTTCTCATTTATATAATTTTGCTATGCATAGAAAAAGTCAAACAACAAAGTGAAAACTTACAATCAAAAGTGAATTCTGTTGTTATGAAATATTCCTTATATATACACATTTTTGTAAGTTTCACTTATTTGTTACTGGAAAGTCAGATTTACAGAGATAAAGAGAGACAGATTACCATCCACTGGTTTACTCTACAAGCAGCTGTGACGGCCAGAACTGAACCCATTCAAAGCCCCGAACCAGGAGCTTCTTCTGGGTCTTGATGCAAGTGCAGGGTCCCAAAGCTTTGGGCCGTCCTCGACTGCTTTCCCAGGCCACAAGCAGGGAGCCTGAAAGGGAAGTGGAGCTGCTGGGAATAGAACCAGCATCATGGGATCCCAGCACACACAAAGCAAGGACTTCAGTGATTACGCAACCTCGCCATGCCACCTTGTATTTCTTCATAGTAGAAAGTTCTAGTCTTTAAAGTAGCAATGATTTAAGCTTAATTTTATTGTTTTCTGCCTAAGCACACTAATATTTATTAGAGACAAGAAATAGTTACTCTTGAAAATAATACTTATCTAGCACAATATAAGCTATAGTGATTTTATATATAAGTATTCATTGAAATTACAAATTCATAAATATTTATAATAATTGCTCCTTATTTATTAAGACATACTTCTTGTTAAGAAATTTCCAAATATACATTGGAAAATATAAGGCATTGATTATTTTCTCCAAAGGAAAATTGGCTTTCTTTATTAAAAGTCAATTAAAGATATGGCTACTTACGTGTTTGTTTATTTTGTGAAAAAATCTATTGGTGATTGAAAAATAAAAATGAAAAATACACAATTCACTTCTAAGAATCAGATTATGAATAATATAAGGTGACAGAAAGAGAATATAAATGTGACTCTGATAGAGCCTGCAATAGAGAATATTCTGATTGAAGTTTGAAGATCTTTACAAAAATGATAGCCTTAGAGACAGGTGCCTGCAAATATTTGGCTCACGTTGTTGTGTGTTGCAAAATTTGTACACTTGGAAACTAAAGTAGATAACAGAAAGGGTTAGCTAAAATTTGAAATATATAGTGGTAAGATAAAATTATTGAATTATCTCAACAGCTTTTTTTTTCTGATGTCTTCTTTTTAACTCTAGCTTAATCAAAAACAAAATTAAATTCGCTCAAAATTAAATGATCTCAGCTGAAAAATGGTGATTTAGCATTTTTATTCGTCATGTACACTTGTTTGATTCTTAGCAGTTTCTGTCTTCACCCTTGCCACCTCAGTGCAAGCCTGCATGTTCAACAAAGGCTACTATGTACATTTTTGCATAGAGACTCTAAAACCACCTTGGCTGCCTTCCTTAGGCATTACACAGCCTCAGCCTCAACCAAAGGCTCATGGAAATCAGAGTGTAAGTATCCGAGGGTGAGATTAATCATGGGCATATTTTACTCTGGCTCCTGGAGTTCCACAGGGCAGTTAAACTCTCCTTGTCCATGGTGACAACTTATTTCAAAATGAAGACTTCTTTTATCATTATTTCCTCTCCTGTCTCATTTCCTTGTTCTCCTGGGATCATCTAAAAAATAAACCACCTGTGCTTAAAGGATTGCTTTGGTTTAGGTACCAAATCGGAGAGTATATGAAATGAAATAGCATGAGCAGGAAATAAATTTTGTTTATTATAAGCCACTAAAACTTTCAGGTCATTTGTTCCTGAAGAGTAACAGAGTCTACACTAATTATATATATATATATATATTTTATATCTACATGAAAAACAGTCATCTATAAAATTAGAATAAATGGCCTTGTGCTACATGTAACGGTAGAAGCATTTGGAAATGAAAGCCATTGTATTTTAGGAGCAAGACAATGTCCTCATGAAGACAAGTTGAGCTAACATGAAGAGAATTGTAGAAGAAAGAAGCATAATGCGTTGTTTAGCACTGAAACCATACAAATACAATCAGATGACTGTGCACCAGGAAGAGTGAAAGCAAATGAGCCTCAAAATCTGTTTTTCTGCTGAATTCCCTGTCTGAATTCTCCAGAGAAAGGAGAAGAAGCAAATGTCTTGCGACTTACATTTTATCTCAACAATGGAGAGACAGTGTAAGTGTAAAGTGTCTGTGGCTGTACTCTGATTGCAGTGCAGCAGCGTGCATTGCTAGTGCTGCGTAGGTGTTAGGAGAGTCACAAGACTCCTGCATCAATAGACTGCTCACGACACAGCAGCATGAATTGCTGCATTCCTGCATTTCCTGTGCACTCTCTCTCCTGTGGCAGCAGAGAGTGGCCCTGCAATGGGGTAATTCCAAGGGATTTTCTTCGCTGAAAGTCCCTTCTTTTTAACAATTGTAAGCTATTGGTTATTGACCTGCAAGTTCACTACTGCAAGGAAATTTTCTCAAATTTGCAACCAAATTAAATATTATCTTAACTTTCCTGGACAGCAGGAGCACGTGTTCTCCACCACAAAGGATATAGTTACCTCTAACTGCCATGGCTATTTACCTAGCAAATATTCTTGCAGAGAATACAGAACTAAAGCTGCCAGTCTCTTTTCATAGAACAGGGTTGCTAGAACTCATGGAGGGGACTCATCTTCCAAGCACAGGGAATGAAAATGCCCTCGCCCTAAAATAAGCAGGCAATTTCACCATGCTTGTGAGGGTCTAACAAAATCAGCTGTTCAAATTTTTACATTTTAACTAAACTTTGAATATAATTTGTTTATGAAATTTAAAAATTAGGATCTGGGGTCAACTGTACCTCAGTAGGTGAAACTGCTGTCTGTGAACTCAATATCCCATAGGAGCAGGTTTCCAAATTCTGGAAGCTGCACTTCTGTCAGTCCCCTGCTAATATGCCTAACAAAGCAGCGAATGATGACCCTAATATCTGGGCCCCTGTGACCCATGTGAGGCACCTGGATGAAATTCTAGGCTCCTGGCTTTTGGTTGGACGAACTAACCATTATAGCCATTTAAGGAATTAACCAGTGGATGGAAGGTGGAAGGTTTCCCTCACTTTCCCTCTTCCTTCTTTCTCTCCCCACCCGCCCCCTGCGTTCAGTAACTATACCCTTTCTAACAAATCTCAAAAAATAGGATCCCAAAGTGAATTTGGAACTTCAAGGATGAATTAATTTTATGGGGCCCGGCGGCGTGGCCTAGTGGCTAAAGTCCTCACCTTGAACGCACCAGGATCCCATATGGGCGCCGGTTCTAATCCAAGCAGTTCCACTTCCTATCCAGCTCCCTGCTTGTGGTCTGGGAAAGCAGTCGAGGACGGCCCAATGCATTGGGACCCTGCAGCCGCGTGGGAGACCTGGAAGACGTTCCAGGTTCCCGGCTTTGGATCGGTGCGTACCAGCCGTTGCGGCTTTTTTGGGGAGTGAATCATCGGACGGAAGATCTTCCTCTCTGTCTCTCCTCCTCTGTATATCCGGCTTTCTAATAAAAATGAATAAATCTTAAAAAAAAATTTATGCCTAAAAATAACTACTGTTTTCTCTATGCAGCCTAAATTTTTCAATATCCATTTTATTTGTGTATGTCTGTGCCCCTTGATTGCATGGACTTTTCAAAAATCATTTTATGCACAGATATGAGATTTCTTTTTTCTACATTATTTTTGCTTGTATATATAATTTTAACCCATAACACTGGATTGTCTATTCATAATTGCATATAGATACTCCATTTATCCTACCTACATCACGGATTATAATTCTCCTGCTTTATTCTTTAGTACATGAATTAATTGAGAAAATGCAGATTCATAAGCCTCCAATGATTCAGATTTTCCTGATTTTAAGTGCGGTCTTTATGTTGATACAATTGCCATAATTCTGAGTTAGTACTGTACTTGCAAGATTACAAGCATGCTAAATACATATTTTGACAGTAATAGCTCCCTTTGCAGTAGGTGAAATAATATTTTTTTCTGAAAATGTAACACAGAAGCAGGAAGCTTTAGGGTAAAAGACTGAGATCTGTTGTAGCCAGATTGAAAGTGTATTATTGCTAGCTTACATATGCAGGAAGACATGTTTAAAGGCAGCTCCAAATTCTGAATTGGGCCACAGAATCGAGGTCCTGTTGACAGCTGTGATTTGTAAATGTCACTTGAAGGACAGATATCTGAGTAACTAAGGTCATGGATCAGAAAGGCAGACCTTAAAAGCACTGCTGTGAGGCAGTGATGTGAGATAAAAGAAGCAATGAGATAGTGGAGAAACAAGAGCAGCAGGGATAGAACATGACAGAATGGTCTCCTTTGCCTGCAATTTCACTTTTCATGTTTTCAGTTACCCTTGTAAATCAAGGCCATCCCTTTGTCCAGTGTATCCAGATTGCATATACTACTCATCAAGGATTTGTTTAGGAGCCACTCCGAGTATCAGATCAACTGTTGAAACAATGTAGTGTAATGTAGTGTTTGTGTCCAAGTAACCATAACGTACACCACGAATCCTGTCATTCACTTGTTTCCTCTCATTACGTGTGCATTGCATGGGGAAAGAGATAGATAAGAAAGAAGAGGGAAAGAGAAAGAGACCATCGTCACATAAATTTTGTTACAGCTTTTTCATGTAGTTGCTCTGCTTTATTATAAATTATTGCTGATCTCAAGTTAAGCTTTCTCATTTACATATGCATTTTAAAAAAAACATGGAGATAACTTAGCGTTATGCGTAGTTTCAGGCATTCATTTGAGTCTGGGAATATATCTTCTGTGGATAAAGCAGAACTACTCCAGAAGCCAGAAGAGAAGTTGCAATGAAGAATGGGAGCTAGTACAAGCATGCAAGGAACATGTTACTGTATAAAGTACTTTGTGATCCTAGTTCACACTCTTTATGTTATGAACGCTTCCCAAAGAGGCAGTTTCTCTAGGATATGCCTCTGGGAGTTTCCATTCACATTTGGAAGGAAGGAAAAGAGCAGAAACAAGAATTTAAGAAACAAGGTTCAACTACACAAGCATATCTAGAGAATAAGCATCGGATGCAGGAAGCCAGGCCAGTCTGAACCACTGATCTAGGCTACTTGTTTTCTGGAGAGAAGTTTCAAGCCGCTGAGAATGAAGCACATCACCAATGTTTTCAAGAGAAGACTATATGCAAGCCAGATCCTACCTGGTTCTTCTAAGACCAGATGGAGAGAAAGTAAAAGCAGGAAAGACAGCTTTCACTAAGCTGGAGGTGCAAAAGGAGTTGGGTGTAACAGTTTTAGGATCTAAAAGTCTAAACGAGTTTGAAAATGAAGCTAAAGGAGTCAGTAAAGAGGTGGCAGGAGCTGAGCTACAAAAGAGGAAGCACGTAGTCAAAGGGAGGAGACTGGAAGCAGCAGACAGAAGAGTTGTTCCTGAAGTGTAGGACCAGCATCATTTCTAACTTGGATAAACATGAGTGCTTTAAAAATAAGAGCACTTTAAAGTGGAAAGGAAAGAAACTAAAATAATTTATAGGAAATACTCTTTTGTGATCCTTTGCAATACCACAGCTTCAACTGACCTTCTCAAAGATAGCAAGCTGCAAAGATAGTGGATATGATAGAAATATAAGAACAGATGCTCATACAGTTAGATATAGACACAGACCGGACAAACCAAGAAAATTCAAATGAGTATGCAAGAGTTTTAATCTTCGAAAATTGCATGACATTTAAGATAATTCAGTTAAATAGTTGATAATTCAGTTAAATAGTTGATTTAGTTAAATAGTTTCAATGTGCCTATTTAAACTTTAAATTCATCATCTCTAATACATTCTTATAAAGTTTCTTCCTAATACAGTTTAGTTACGAGGTTAAAAGACAGCAACTCAGAATAACAATGGAATCCATTCATTTCTTTCTATCAAATTAAGTTTGTTTTCTATTATAAATGTTCACTTAACTTAGCTAATGGAATTTTAAACGAAACTTTCATTGGTATAATTTAGCCATATAATTTTCCTCCTAAAATAGCTAATCAAATCAAACATTTTATTTTTTAATATTTAATTAGTTTTTTTTCATGCTGGGTTTATTTTTGTCCCATGGATAGAAGCTTTGTGCTGATATGGGTCTAATAAAGTTTTCCCTCTCACAAATTTCCATGCCATTCCATTTCTATGTGCATATCATTCAGGACCATCTTTGGGTTTTCTTTTTTTCTTTTTCTGAAAGATTATTTTCACTCGGTTCACTCTGCACTATAATCGTGAAAAACTGAACCCTGATTCTCTAGTTGAAATAAAGACATTATAAAATAAAATGCCCTTCACATTCTTGGCTGACCCTCTTGCAAGAAGCATGGTTATGAAAGTGTTGAGGGAAGGCCTATGCACAGTACCACATGAAATGCAAATGACTCCCTTTACCAAAAAAAGGCAACTTAACTCTGTAATTTTCTTTGTGCTGATAGCCACTGGCGCCATTAAATTGATACTTACATTTAACAGACCATTGCTGTTTGAAAATAGAATACCCAACATCTTTGTACATAAGCACTGGTCAATGTGTTTCAGAGGACCAAGAAAAACAGTGCTTGGTATATTGGAAGTGACCATCTGCAGTGGGTTGGCTTTGCTATGTAATAATGAAAGTGCACTACTTTGAAAGGACTGCATTGCAAGGATTGTTACCCTCCAAGATACATGCAGAGGGACCAATCTTATTCCTTCTCTGAGGCAGCATGAGCAGCGTCCTTTATCTCATCACCACAGTCCTTCAGAAATATTGACCCCAAATCATCCCATGCATTCACAAAGCCAGATGTGTAAAAGGATTGGGACTGGAGATTCTGTGCTCGGCTCAGGCAACTCCAAACTATCACAAATGTTCATAGAAAGCTCAGAATAAGGCAAAATGAAATGGAAAAACTAAGAAAAACCCAGATATTTGGAAAAACAGGGAACTAGCAGGGAGGACAGAGCAGGATGAGAAGTAGAAACCAGAGGCTGAAGGATTCTGAGCTTGCAACAAACCCCGAGAGTGGGAGTGTTCCTCGGTAACTGATTGTAGGAGACTGCCATGAGGATTAAAGAACTCAGTTCATAAAGGAAGCTGCACTCGGACAGAAGACAGAAACAGAAGCATCAAAGCCAGTCATAGACCTGTAACCGCAGCCTAGGTTTCTGTGACTTCCTGCTTTGTCCTTGTGTCAGATTTAGAGAAACCAGATCGGGGAACAAGATGTACCTAGTGGACACCTTCTCATTGGCAATGCAAGCAAGCATTGTTTACAATGAAACAAATTGATTTCTTTCTGCTAATGCCTACGGAAAGACATTTGAGGTGATGTGTTTGCTTGCTTGCTTGCCTGTGTGTTTAGTATCCATTGAAAAAGAAATCTTTGAGCTGTGTTATGCAATAGAGAAGTCACTAAAAAAAGCAGGCCACAGACAATCTATATTGAACTCTTACTTCCTGATAATCTGGAAAAAAAACAGTGTGAGCAGCTGTCCAGTTGGAGGAAATAAAGACAGAGGTTATAGTTAGTGGTAAATTCTACAGTATAGGGGATAACGCACTTTTGCTTTGTTATGAAGATAAGTTATTCCTCCATTTTATGTCCGTCCTGTCTTTAAGGGGTTCAATATGTTACAATTTGAATCTCTATCATTCTGTATCTGCGAATATCCTGTGTGTGCATGTGTGTCCATGTGTCTTACAGTTCATGTAAGTAGTTAAACGCTTTTGTTTTTGTCCTCATCATGCACCCATCCTACAAAACATCCATGAGAAAATTCCTTTTTTGGAAGAAGACACTGATGAAAGGTGCAGGTTAGTTGGAAGCCAGAGTAGACACCCACAACAGAGCAGTTGTCCAGGCAACTGCCTGTGTGGAGACACAGAGCAGGAAAAAGGTAACAGGCACAGCTACAGGAGACAAGTGGGCAAATGCTCAGAAGCTTAGACCTGGTCATCACAGTGTTTGCTCATTCTTTCAAGTTAGCGTATGGGTGAACCTGTTCCCTGTTCCTGACAGGGAAGTGCTAGTTCCACACTGTCTCCTTCCTTCCTTCTTCTTCAGCATTAAATTGCCATCATGAGCATGTACTTTGCGGAAGTCCCTGTATTTTAAATCCAATCTTTCACTGCTTTACCAATAATTTGTGCATATTATAAGTGATTTTCATTCATGCATTCATTACATCTCTATTGACTGCTAACTGCCAAATGAGCTGGCAATTAGATCTAAAGTCCTTGTGGCATTGATCTAGTATTTCCCTTCAGCGTCTGGCTGAACCTTCATCTAGGTTGCTATCGGAAGACATTGCTGTTGTTCTGTAATTCCCTGTAGCAGGCTGAACCTTACTACCTGGCACGCGAGATCCATTTCTTCATGTAGGATTTGTAAAAATTATCTTACACGTTATGAAGAGGATGTCTGAGTGTGCCAGTCTCTAAGCCTCACCCCTTGTGCCTGCCCTTCTGCCCACATCTGAACAAGCTGATGGGGAAGACTGAACGTTCCTTCTTTTATTTTATTGTCGTGAAGGTAGTAAGAGTGTTATTCGTGTTAGACACTTGCTATGCTTTCCCTGCTATTAAAATAGCTGAGTTATTTCTGCTGTTTCTAAGAACAAACAAGTCTTACATTAACTAGACTCCATTCACTCAAGAACTTGCTCATGCAACTGTCTTCTTTCAGGAATCATAAATGTTGCTTTCTGGAATAGGTCATTCAAGTAAACATCCCAGCATGCTGTTGAAATGTATGCAGCTTAAAAAAAAAAACTCTCTGGCTGGTGATTCTATGACATAGTTAAGCCTCACCCCACTGGCATCCTAAATAGAGTCCCTAGAGTCCGAGCTGCTCTACTTCTGATTCTGTTCCCTGTTTATGTGCTGGGGAATGGTAGTGGGTACAGTACTGCAGCTGCATTGAAGACCCAGATGAAGCTCCTGGCTCCCAACTTCAGACTGGCCCAGCTCAGGTTTTTGCGGCCATTTACCAAGTAAGCCAATGAACGGAAGATCTCTCTCCCCATCCCTCCCTGTCTCTCTGTAGTTCTGTCTTTCTAATAAATCAAACCAACCTTTCTAAAAGGAAACTCTTTCCCTTCAAAGAATAATATCCATCTCTTATTAATGCTTATCATAGGAGAGTTTCCCAAAACAATTTCCTTCGTTATGCACTCTCTCCAGTAAGGTTTTCATCCAGAATCTCACTGAAACTGCTTTTGTCAATGTCACCATGGACCTTCATCTTTCTGAATTCAATGATTCATCTTATTAATCTCCTAGCAGTATTTAAAACCACTGATTATTCCTTCCTTTTTCAGGCATTGCTTTATTTAATAATCCTAGATTTTATTTGTGGAGTCCTCAGGGTTCATGGTTTATCCCACTCTCTTCCCCAGCTGTTCCTACCTCCTAAATGATCTGTAAATACTATGTGAGCCATTTATCCATCCATGACACTTAAATTCATATTTATAGTCCAACCTTTGCCCAGTGAATCATATTTAACTGTTTGTGTGATGTAACTGTTTGGGTGACTCCTAGGTAAGTCTGAATTAAAGTGTACAGAACAGCTTTTTTTTTTATGTGCCCTTTCCATTCCCTAATCTTGCAAGCCATTCCTTTCCAATTGTTCCTTCCAAGGAACTAACACCACCATTGCTGCCCAACCTCGAATCACAATCGTTTTCATAACTCACATCTTATTCTTTGGAAAACATGTCAGTTTTCTCCCAAAACATACGAGGACTGTGACCTAACCTCATCACCTCCATGTCCACCATCTTGGACCAAAGCACTGAGTCTGGAACCCACGGCAGTGATCTGATTGGTTCTCCCCCTTCACCGGAAGCCACTGTGAGGCATATAATAATTGCCACCCTTCTCTTCGCTCAGGTCCCCCCTAGCCAGACTGGCCAAGGTGGTAAGGGCAGGTTAGAAGGGGCCTTTCCTGCTTGCAGTGGGACTTTTTTCACAAGCACTTTCTCCTGGGGTTGGGGGCATTCCTGTGAGCTTTCCGTTATTCCTAACTAAATCCAATCATGGCTCCTATATTTTTAAAACTGTGCCTCTGGCTGCCGCTCTAAATTCCTCCTCCACTCCTCTGCCTCTGCTACACTGGTCTCCTTGCTGTTGCTTTAATTCCCATGGCATAGCCACCTTTGGAATCTTTGCACGTCTTCCTTCTCACAGAGGTCAACAGTGTTCTCCAGATGTTTACACGGATAAAACTTCAGCTCATCTGAGCCCCTGCTTTCCTTCAGGGAGACCTTCCCTGACCCCATCAGCTCTATCAAAAATCAGAAGTGTTGCCCACAAGTATCACTTCAGACATAAAACAAATCTACTTAAAGTTCAAATACGCAAGCACTTTTTCAATCAAAGAATCTTTTAATAAACCAGAAAAAAAAATCTCAAGAAAAGACATGAAGTAGAAATATGGGCCTTTTGATAGCATAAAATATTGCACTCTCTGGGGGGTATTTTTCTCCGAGAATGAAGCTGCACGTCTCTCCTTGAATATCATTGCCATTAATCTATCAGTTATGTGTAAAGCAAAATAAGTGCATTGTACAAATGGATGCAAATGAACTGTGACTCTTGGTGTTTGTTTTGTATCCTGGGTACATTTACCATAGTTTGCATTTTAATAGCCTGTCTTGTAGCTCTTTGAGAGTTTTGTCAGAGACCAATAATCTTTTGAAAGCGTATGTATTATGAAGATAGAGATTTGACAAAGTGTTTATTGTGTTGATGGCTCATCTTTAAAAATTCGAGTCTGTGGTTGATTTAAGAATATTTCTTTAAAGTGATCAAAATGTGAACTATTTTTCTAAGAGTTCTATCGTATTCAACTAATATTAATTATATGGAATTTTTCAATCATATTATAAAAGCATGTACCTGACACACATGACAGAGTAGAATTTCAATAGGCAAGTAAAGTACTAAATATATCCTAAGGCACTGAATTGTTCTGCAGATTAATCATTTAAAAGCCTAATAGGTGCACAGTAAATTCAAAATATGGAAAACACACCTAAACATCAAAAAAGAATAGATTTATTAGATATCATTGTGAATAAGACTTGAAGTAAATTTTTTAATTTAATTTCACTTTTATATTTGGAAGATATATTATATTTTGATTCATGCTTTTTTATCAAAAAATGTTACACAAATTTTTAAACGCAGATTCTTGAGATATCCGTTAGCAAAAAGGTGAATTGATTAAGGTCTTGGAAAGTAGATAACTTGCTTAAAGAGAGAAGTAACTGACCTTAAGTAACCCTACTTGGAATTTGAATATCAAAAATAATAACTGCAAGTTAATGTGTTTTCATGAAGTTATAATATTTTGATATCCTAACAGCTTTATGAAAGAATGAGTCACTCAATTTTCCCTCCAAACATTTTATAGCAAGCATCAGAAAAGACAGTTTCTGGCTCAAAGAGTTTGGGACTTAATTAAAAAGATAAAAGCAGAGTCACTAAAACAAAGACTAATAAAGCAAAGGTATGTGATTATGTCCAGAAATTGCAATACCTAAGTTATATGATTGTCATTTTTATGACAGTTGCAATAGGGAGAAAATACACATACATAAAATATCAAGCATAATGAGAACAACTCTGCAAAAATAAAAACTGCTTCATTTTTAGATTTTCAGCACACTTTCCTAATGTAAAAGTTAAAGCTTCCTCTAGTTAAATGCCACAGTGGTATTGTTCCCATAGTTAACCACAGCAATAACAGCATACACTTTCCTTGTGTTTATCCATTTCTCTCTTTTTATATTCTATGTCACTGTTCTTGGAGAGGAGAGGAATTTGTACTGTTAGGGGAAGAGGCCTCTCTAATTCAGAAACACCTTCTAGAAATCAAGAGGATTAAATACTTTGAAGCTAAAGAAAGATTTTTTTTTTCAAATTGCGTAATTTTGGTAAAGCTTCCTGTGATATTTCCTCTGATGTCAGCTAAATTTCTTCTTTTAAAGAAAAGAATAAATCATAAATAAATGTAGCTGAGTCGTCAGAGAGCATAGCACTTTCACTTGCGGTTTTGGTGATAATGATGCACTAAACAAACACAAATCACGCACAAGTCAATCAATTTAAAGTTCCAAATACAAAAGTGAGTCCAAAGCATAATTTCTCAAATATGAAAGTAGAACTAGATTGAAGGAGAGAAAGGCGTAGGGACACACACACTGAAGTAAGGGAATCATGTCCAAAAAGACAGATTTAATAAATGAAATAAAGGATTAGGCATAATTGCAGAAGGAGAGCACTTGTTACATTTGTGAAAAGGGATTTTCCTGGCATAGGCTATAAAGAGATAAAACAAAAGTTTAACTCAAGAGATTCACTGGAGAGCATTTAAGAAACAAGTTGGCAAAAAAAAAAAAATAAATAAATAAATAAAAGAAAGAATTGAGCAAGAGAGTCAATGTAATTCTTACCCAGTACATCATAAAGCATAAAATGATAGGAAGACAGGGAAAAAAAACAAATGTGTAGTTAGCACAGAAATGTCACAACATCAATACAGATGATGTAAAAGGAAACAAGAAGAAATAAACCATGATAATTCTCATATTATCTTTAGGGGAATGACACAACGATAACTTAATATTTGACATTGTCTTAAATATTTAATAGTAATGACTACAAAATAAAATACCGTTTCTAATTTTTAAGCATTAAAGGAAATAGAGCAATGAAAAATATGGTGACTCCAACAATGATGAAAAAATAGGGAAGGAAGAAGCACTAGGAAGTGATAGTGAAAGTAAATAACTAACAACAGAGTTAACAGAGCAATATTAATATTAGCCCGGTTAGAATTAAAAGAACAAAACGTACAGACTCAAAAACTATTTATATTGAGACTTTCATTAAGTTGCAATATGCCAAGGATGCACAATGATCATAAACTCATATGTGCTCAGCAATGTAACTTAGTGCTGGGTAAATTGTGCAGGAAAGGATCCTCGCTCCTCCTCTGTGGGTTTCAGGTGTGAAGCAGAGCTTGTTGGTGCAAGGCAGTAGCCGTGCGGGAAGAACGCAGCACTGCTCTGCATTCAGCACTGAGGGAAACACACATTCTATCTAGTAGTCGCTGGGTTACTTTTCCTGTCTCTCAACAATGAGAATCACGTGAATTCTCATGCAGTGGGTAGAAGAAAAGTGACTGCAAAGACCCAAAGAAGAAATGAGTTTGAAGTAAAGTTATATTCTGGCTTCAACCTAAAGCAACGGTTCATTCACTATAATCATGACAAAATTATAAGTTGTGTGGTCAGCGTGTGCTGCATTGCCCAAGAAGAGAAAACACAAATGTCCTTCATAAAAATGTTTATAGAAAATATTTACAGATGTACACACACATACACACAGAGATTACTGAGTATTAGAAAGACAAGGAAAAAAACCCACAATGGAACTATGAACATTACAATCATACAAATAATAGTCAAGAAGCACAACTTAATTATAAAGCTATATACAGATATATTTTATATATTTCTGTATGGGCATTTTTTTGAAAAAAGAAATTAACAACACCATGACGTACTTTTATTTTATTTTAACAACAAAATATTCATAATTCATTGTAGTGTTTTGAGATGAAAAATATGGAATTTAATATCTCTAGCCTCAAGCAAGACACAATTTACAAATGAAACATAAAATAGTTCTTAAAAAGTAACTTATGTGATAGATGGCTTTTTTTTTTTAATACGTTGCATTATGTGACATAGTTTCATAGGCTCTGGGATTCCCCCAACCCCTCCGGGTGCCCTCCACCTTGTTGTA
Source organism: Ochotona princeps (assembly GCF_030435755.1). Taxonomy (NCBI): domain Eukaryota; kingdom Metazoa; phylum Chordata; class Mammalia; order Lagomorpha; family Ochotonidae; genus Ochotona; species Ochotona princeps. The sequence goes on from NC_080842.1 coordinate 21,559,029, forward strand.
GTATTACAGATCAAATTAAGTCCAGATTCTTTCTTTGCAAACATCTGTATGGGCATTTAATATATTATTTGATAAATAAATATTCAGAATATGCAATATACACATGCATGAAATAGTTATATGTTCTCCATTAATTGCTAAATAAATAGTCACAATCTGTTATGTATCAAAAAAAAAACCCCTGGCATGCGCAAAACCTGCCATTGGGAGGGGTTCTGATGGAGGAGCCTGGGCAACTCCTCTGGCAGGACACAGTCCCTGCAGGTAAGCGCAAGAAGCATGATAGGAAACAGTCCAGAATAGGCCATGGAAGTTTCCCACTGGCACACATTCAGCATGGGTCAGGAGCAGACCAGGCTGAATCGGTCCATATCACCCACTGGCAAATCCGATCACCAGATCAGAGTGTGGGATGAGCTGGGTTTGGTCGCGACAAAACCAGTACACATTATGGAATGCCAGGGCGTGGTTGCCTGTACTGGATATGAATGCAGCACCCAACCAGCACACGTGAGATCCAGGAAGGAAGGGAGGGGCAGAACTGGCGGGGGGATTAAGGGGCTGGTTCCCTCGCCGGACAGCTACTCCCACTGGAGAGCGTGGGCTGGGATAGAGACAGACTAGACTATGCAAGGCTACAACACCTGTGCGCTGCATGTGGAATAGATCAGGGAAAAGCCAGGCTGGGCTGATTATTCCTGCTGGTGCAAGCATAAATTAGAGTGGGTGAGGGATGTTTGGGCATAGCCGCAGAAGCTGGCACTGGGGACTAATTCTGTCAAGTCAAATCACAGAACCACCTAAAGAGTGCATAAACCGGGACAGAGAGACCTGGGAGGGAAAAAGTGGGTTCCCCCTTCTTGGGTCACTAGTCCCGTGGGAGGGCATGAAAACTAGGACGGGGGCTGGGATGGCTAGATAGAGAGGCACTCAAACAACACCCGTGAGGGCTGGATGGTTGAGTTGGTTAGATAGAACTAAGCTTTAATACCCATTGACAAGTGCCAGAGCCAAATGGGATGGGGGACAGACTGGTCTTCTGCTACACACACTGGCAAACCAGGGGCGGGCCGGGTGAGGGTTATCGTGGGTCGCCCCAACTAGGCTGCAGCTCCCACTGGTTAGTGTGAGGGCCGAGTACGTGCTGGGCAGAACCAGACTGGACGGCAACACCCATTGGTTCCAGTGCAACTCGGGACTGAAAACAGAACCATCCCAGCAATTGCAACCACCAGCTGATCGGGGTGATGGACTGTGCCGGGCCCTGTGCTTGCTAGAACATACAAGAATCTAGTCCTGGAATACCTCAAAGTTTCTTTGGAGATCTCCCCAATCGAACTGCTGGACTCAGAACTCTAATCAAGAAAAGACAGAAAACAGAGCAGATCAATCATTCATCTCAGCTACATGTTAGCAGCGAAAAATGGGGCAAACGGAGACTTTATGATGGACCATATCAATCAGTGGACGACCTCATCGAGCGAAACTGGCAGTGATTCATAACTGGAGAACTATTAACACCACTCGAGCACATATCTCAGAGCATGCCCCACATCCGGGACTCGGGGTGGGCGGGAAACCGGGTGGGGCTTCTCCCTCAATATCCTCCTTTACCTCAGATACAAGATGGAAACAATATGGACATAATAGTATTGCCCACTTCCCTATCCCCCTGAACCTTTTTTTTTTTTCTTTTTCTTTCTTTAACTGTAATTAACTATGAAAAGATTGTCAACAACAACACAATAAAATAGATTAAAAAAAAAACATAAAGATACTTAATATGTTATGTTTATATGTTATTTTATATATATACACTATAAATATACTCTGCATGTTCCCACATTGAGCCACCACTTCAGATACCCACATAGCATATTTCAGGGTCTGTTGAAGTCCTAACTAACCCTGAGCTGCCGACTCCAGCTTCCTGAAAATATACCAGGGCGGCAGGTACTGGCCTAACCGGCTGCTTCCCACACCCATGGGGGGCTCTGCATGGAGTTTCTGGTTCCTGATTTTAACGTGACAGAACCCAAGGCTCTTAAGGCATCTGAACAGGTATCCAGTGGCCAAAATTCTCTCTCCCTGTCACTCTTCCTCTCAAACAATATTTAAATCCTTTTTTAAAAATGCAGTCTTCTGCCCACCCAATAAAAAGAAAGAAAACATGTAACTACTTAGTAATTCTCATTATTTTTTTTTAAGAATTTTTAACATTATTGGCTATATTGGCTGTAAAAATGAAGTCCTTATTTCTGTCCACCAGCAGATTTAGGCCAAATTTCATAAAGTGTTGAGCAATGAAATTCACAAGACATCTGTCTCAGAGTCTGAACTGTTCATTCTGAAGATAAGGAGGCCTGGATGTGGGATGGTCACACTAGTTAGGGAAGCAGGACAGACCCCTACCACCCAAAGAAAGGATAAGGGGCATTTGTTACAGAACTGAAATCCCAAGTTGACTCCAGAAGTGAGAAGAAACAGCTGGCTTTTAATTCTTTTGGTACCACTAGAGCTGTAGCAGTCACTGATAATCTTAAAAGGTAAGAACTTATTCTGGGAGGAATGCCCAATAAGACAGACGTCCCTTTGTTTACTTCAGAAGCTTGTGTGCAATAATCCATATTGTATTTGTGCAACCAGTCAGGGCTGATCTTTTCTCCTTACCTGGATGTTCTGTTACACATTTCTCTTTCTGTGAAAGATGAGTTACTTTATAATCAAATTTTGAATCTAACTTACCCCAGAGCCTATAGATTATAGAAATAGATACAATGCCTTCTCATTCAAAGTTTTCAGCTAAATTCACAGGCATTGATAAACAGAGTATTAATGTATACAGAGACTAGAAATCATCTTTTTTAATGTTTATTTTTCCTGTGGTCTGAAAAATATCTTTTGCCACTCTACAGTACCAATATCACTGAATCTATTTCTGAAATTCAACAATAGAGTTTTTTACATTTTTAACCAGGATACATATGATAGCATCTGTTAACAAACAAATTTAAAATAAAAGAAAAAATATATGATGATTACATAAAAGAAAGCAACCCTCAACCTGTAACTAAATTTTTGGTGTGGGAACCCATGCATGTATGGGGAGGGTATATATTGTAATTCCATTCTTTTTCTCAATGTTGCTACAAAAACAAAGCTGTTCTAAAATGAAAGTCAATTTTTAAATACACTACAAAATGTTATTAACAAAATGTCAAATAATCCATCATATTCTTTAATTGTTGAGTGATCGTTGCTGTTTATGGGATAAGAAATCTTGGTTGTAGATTCAAAGGATGCACTCAGATGAATGTTATTTCACTTTTAAATGCATTAAATTAGCAGACATCTACAAAAGTCACAAATTATTAGAAGATATTATTATTTCCTTCAATATATCTAAAGCCTTTTTAATAATAATTACTAAGAGGTGAGATTTGTAGATTACTAACCCTGAAGTCAGTATAATTAACCTCCCTATTTTGCTCTTAAGTGACAGCTTAGACAAAAAAAAATACAAGTAAATAAATCCCTCAAGGTCACACAAGAGCCTTAGAGACTTTTTTTAATCCTGTCTTCAGAGACTGCATATTTAGATAACATTTCCCAGCTAGTGATACAATTGACATGTGACATAATGTTGAAAAAGTAATCGGTAATTAATATTACATTATAGCTGCTCATTAAATTGGGCATCTTCTTACTGACAACTTTGGTTAATATAACAATATTATGGAGGATCAGATAAGTAGCCTACCAGTTAAGGTTCTCACATGCCATACAAGAGTGCCTGGCTTTGTTTCCCAACTTTAGATCCTGACTCTAGATTCCCATCAGTGCAAACCTTAGGAGGTGGTAGCGATGGTTCAGGTAATTGGGTTCCTAGCACCCATGGGGGAAAACCTCGAATGCTTTTGGCTTTGATTAGCCTGAGCCTTTGGGAATATTTGGCAACTGTACAAACAGACAGTAGCTCTCCTCTCTTCCTCTCTTTCTAAAATATCATGGGAGCAGTTCGTTTGAATGACTCCTGTATACACAGAAAGGATTTGCAGAAAAGATTTTCCAACAGCAAAACTCTACTGTACAGCAGATGAAGATGAATCATGAGCCTCTCATCTCCTCACTGAATCGAATATAAGCTTAATCAGAAGGACGCGGTCTGCATCCATCAGTAAGCAGCTGTTGGGAATTCCTGAGCATTCAACTCAGCTCCACTGAGTTCCATTATTTAAAGAGACTTTAGTTTTGCTTCAGAACTTGCACAACCTTGAGTTAAGGAAACTGGTACTCTACAACCCAGAACTCTTTTAAAACTGCTTATTCAGCAAATTGGTAACTATGTTGTAAAATGATATGAGAAGAAATAAATAGAGAGTGTATTTCAGATGCTGAGCTTATAAGAAAAAAGGAGTGAGTAAGTAAGACTGTGCTGCAGCCTAAGCTGTGTCTGCACATATTTCATGCAGTGGACAGTAGAATCTCCTCCATGGATAATTCAGGCAAAAATTCTGCTTTCCTTCAATCGCATGGCTGTTTTAAAGAATATGCTTCTCTCAGTTTGAAACTTTGGACAATTGCTGATCTTCACATCTCTTTTGTCAGAACAAAATTCAAAAGTCATTTTAAGAACATACCATCTATAGCCACTGACATCAGGTTTTGTCTGTTGTTGCTTCCAGCTTAAGTAAATTTTTACCTGTTAACTTTGTTCTAGTAGGTTCCAGCATAGTGGCTCTAAATAGAAGCTGAAACGTTTTGAAAGACACATGGAGCTGAAGAAAGCAGCTCCCAGGTTTGGAAAGAGCATTCCGGCTTCAAAGGTCCTTTCTGAGGGATAAGGAGACATATCCCTAACTACAGAATAGAGAGCAGACTGAGCGGGAAAAAGCGCAGGACAAAAACCATGGATGTTGAGAAGAAAAGGAATTGAGACTTACAATCATCAGAATGCTTCATAAATTTCAAGCTGTATTTCTGGTTAAATGAGAGGTGAATGAATGAGGGCAAAAATAACTCAAAAGGGGTGGGAGAAATAGAGGTAGTGTGAGCAAAGAGATGTGGGTCATGCAGCAGTGAATGTGTCTGTCTTCCTTGTCATTGTGTTAGGATGCTCAAAGTACAGGTGACTATATGGGAAGCTTTCAATATATGCTTTTTGAGTGAATGGCTTTAAGTACTTTCTCAGATTAAGTGTTTTATGGGATATGTGAAAGGAAATGATAGGTGGTAGGGCAAGAAACACCATCTGGTGGCAGAATTGGAAGGTCTTCAGTGTCAGACAGTGGACGTCATTCCGTAGACAGTAATTGTTAAAAGTTGCTGAAAAGCAGGGTAAATGGATCTGTGTCAAAAAATAAATAGGCAAAATAATAAAATAAAACAGGTGACCATATCTAAGGCTGGTTACAGCACGAACCTAGAGAAGACTCCAAGTAAAATCAAAGCATGTGTAAGATTAATGCATCTACATGGAGGAGACAAAATGAATGCAAGAGGTTGGCAGGAAATTAACAGTGATGCAGTGCAAAGGATAAAGGAAAGATTGATAAATTTAGTTTGAAAGCTATAAATCTTAATTTTAAAATATACTAAACAGTAAAAACTGTATGATTTTATGCATTTGATTTTCTCTGGGAAACCTACTGTGAATATAAAAACAGCACTCTTTTTTTCATGAAAAATTTATTTATTTTTATTTTGATAACAGATTTTTACACTGAGAGAGAGGGAAAGACAGGGAGAGAAGCCTTCCATCCACTGGTTCACTCCCCAGATGTTTGCAATGGCCAAAGCTGAACTGATCTAAAGCTGGGGGCCAGGAGCTTTTTCCCAGTCTCCCAAGTGGATACAAGAAACCAAGGGCTTGAACCCTCCTCCCCTGCTTTCCAAGGACATGAGCAGAGACATGGGTCAGAAGTGGAGCAACTGGTGTATAAACCAACACCCACGTGGGATGCTGGTGCTGGCAGGTGGAGGATTACCCTGAAATGCCACCATGCTGGCCCTGTTAACAGCAATACTGATGATGATGTTGGTGACAATGATAATAAAAACAACCCAATTTTTTTGACACTTAAAGTGTACTTAGGCATGCAACAAATGCATTAACCCACTTAGAATGTATGACTAAGGACCAGTAAGGTGGCATAACGCACTAATCCTCCACCTGCAGTGCTTGCATGCTATATAGATGACAGGTTGTTGTTGTTGTTGTTGTTGTTGTTGTTTTGGGGTTTTATGGCAAGGGCTTTGATTAACTTATTGTTGCAGCCAGTTAAAAAGAAATGATGTACATCAATGAAGTATCCTGCCAGGTTAACTTCTGTATAAAAAGATGGCTTGCTGTGCTTGCAATGATTAATTAACACTATTGAACAAATTAGAAAAATGTCATAGTGTTAATTTCTTCCAGTAAGTTGTATTTTCTCATTCTATGATGCAGCTTTCACAAGGTAAAACTTTGTTCCCAAAGGAACTTTAAATGTGTTTTATGCCTTTTGGGCTTGACAATATTCATTTTCCATTACTTTTCCAAGCACCCAAGGTCTTCTAGATGTACCTAAAGCTGGTTTGAGATCCAGGGCAGGCAGACTCTGAATGCAGGAAATACACAATAAAATTAACAGTAAAAAAAAGAAAATAGTTGTGGTGGTTTTCATCCTGGATGATAAGTAACAAATCTACCTGAAAATCTCTTCATTGTCTTTTCAGAATGCCTTGAAGACATGGAAGACATATGCTGAGACATCAGTCTTTGTTTATTTTCTCTTTCTTCTGTCTTTAACTGCAATGTATGTTCTAACAGCCTTGTGTCCTAGCTGCTTCACTTTCAATCCAGCTTTGTGTGCTTACATCCTGGGAAAGTCTAAAGCAATGGCTCAAATCCTTGGGACCCTGCACCCACATGAGAGACCAGGAAGAAGCTCCTGGTTCCTGGCTTCAGATCAGCTCAGCTCTGGCCATTGCCATCATTTGTGGCATCAATCAGTGAGTGCAAGTTCTCCCTCTGTGTCTTCTTCTCTCTGAAACTCTTTCGAATAAAAATCTAAAAGTAAATCTAAAAACTATGACTAAATTTGGAAGGTATAGCTTTGAGTGTGATTAATCAGCATAGCTCAAATCACAAGATTTGCAGCAGAAAATGTTTTTCGGAAGACATGAATTAAAGCAAAGACTAATGTCTACTCACCTGAAAAACAGTTGCTATTATTACTATGAAAAGGAAGATGAGGAAGGTTTCTCTGAGGCTTGTAGGTCACTTGGTCCATTTTGGTAGTGACTCATTGGATCTGAATGACAGGTAAGTAACTGCAGTCAGCAGGACATGCGACCTGGGTTAGCGTTTAGACACCAGGATTACAACTGGAACTGCTGAAATACAAACTAGAAGGGAAATACACATTTGCAATTTATGACTGATTGTTGCAGGTGTAAATCTTTTCTTCCCAACTAGATTTTAATCTTCGTAAGCACTGGATCTTCCACAAAGCTGTTTCTTTGGTGCCATCCACAGTTCACACAGTGCTAGACACTCGGTTACACTAATACATCCTTCTTAATCATGTGTTTTCAGAACATACATAGAGGATGTTTTGTCAATTAAATCCAATTATCCCAATTGTCCCAATTTAAGTAAAGGTAATTGCTTAACATGTTAAAGTTCAACTCAAGAAAGTTAAACATAAGAACAATACATTTAAATCACTGACAATCTTACCAATCTAATGAAATTAGAAACTTATGCACACTTGTTCTGCTGGTCTTAGACACAGGCCCTGAGATGTTGTGTTTCCAATCAGATAGGACCGTCTACTATTCTACAGCCAGCCCAAGTATGTGGTAGTCTACAGCAATCTGTATTTGTCTGTTTTACAAGCATTGGAGCTATTCTTTAATACAACATATCAAATATGCTAAACGTATAATCATTTTGATCTTCAGTTGTAAAAAGAAAACTACATTAAGCACGTACCGCTGAATGATCCAGGGATGACACAGTATTTATTTATTGGTTCAAACCTTAAGGGGCTGATTTTTTTTAAAATGTGAATATGAAAGGGGATGGTTAGCTTTATTTATCTATTTATTTATCTATTTATAACACAGGAAGAGGGGCAAGCAGACAAATGTCCATCCACTAGTACCCTCCCCAAAGACCTGCTCAGCCAGGCTTCAGCTGGAAGCCAGGCTCAGTATAGACGTCCTGCATGGGCACCAAGAGCTCAAGTCCTTGGGCTCTTACCATTGTCTACCTGAGTATGCACCAGCAGGAGGTTCCAGAAAGGAGCCAGAGGCTGATGGGGGAGCCAGAGGCTGACGGGGAAGCCAGGCACTCCAGTATCAAACACAGGTAATAAGTGGTATCTTATTGTCTGGGTCTAACAGCACCAATAGCAGAGAGTGTGTTTTTGAGTTTCAGAGAAAGTGGACAAATGAAGACCAGGGAAATCCACGGAAGAAATATTGAGGCACAGCTCAAGGGACCGTGATCAGGAGGTTGTGACTAATCACACAAAGGCTGTATGTTCTATGGTAAAATATGAAGTGTTCTGTGGTCTGTTTGATTTTAACAAATACTGGCCTCCTAGCCTCTGTCCATATGAAGCACATGTTTCTAAAACATTTTCGCTCCTCTGGTTATCTTGAAGGAGCTCAAGGAGGAATGCACAGATAAAGCCAACTGTGAATCACATCCATTGGTAAACAATTAGAAGGCTTTGGTTGAAAAATATCCCTCAGGCATGGATTCTATGAATCAATTAAATTAATTACAAGCATTTTCCCAGAGCTGATCAGTTCTAAACTGAAGATACCACTTTACAACCTAAATAAAACATGCTGGTTATTTACAAAACAAGTGCTTGTTATTTTAGGAACACAAGTTAAATCACCTCCTGACAATACAGGATAGCCTATGTAGAACTAAGGGAATTTAACTTAGTAGCCATGAATATTTATTTCTGCATACAGTGCCTAAAAATCCATGCATCCATTTATTTATTCATTCATACCTGCATGTTTTAAAAGTTGGAAGTGATTATTTTCTTTGCCATCAAACACTTTTGGAGAAAATTCTGTAAGAATATCAATTTGCAATGCAATGATACATTTATGCTCTCCAACTTTAAATTTATTAAACAGCACTGATATTTTGCAGAACAATGACCATCTGACTTTTTAATTATTCCAAGAAATTGAGAAAGATTAGAGCTTAAAAATTCTTGATTTTTGAAGGCTTTAACATTCTGCTATTTTATACAGGCTTAAGAATCATTTTGTAAACAGAGCAAATAAAATGATGTATTGAACTAATGTCAAATGAAATAAAATTTCCTGCTTGGTTTTCTTTCACTGAAATAGCTACTAAGACTTTTTCTGATGTATAAAACACTCATGTTTATGATGATCACCTTATAAAATGTTATAAAAATGATCACCTTATAAAAAAACTTAGAGATTATTACATCATTAGTAGGGTTGGAGGGAAAAAGATCAATCTTGGAGGGTGAGGAATACAAGATGAAGAAGGAATTTAAGAATTACTTGTGGGGGCCAACTCGTTGTGGCTATTAAGATACCCATATCCCATTCTAGGGTACTTGTGCTCAAGGCCCAATTCAGAGCCTAGTTATATGCTAATACACATGCCGGGAGGCAGCAGGTCCTGCCATCCATGTGGGACACCTGCACTGAGTTTTGGGCTCCCAATTCAGTCTAACCCAGAACCAGCACCAGCACTTTTGGGCATTCGGGTATTGAATCAGCTGATGAGATCTCTCTCTCTCTCTCTCTCTCTCTCTCTCTCTCTCTCTGTCTCTCCTAGACTTTCAAATAAGTAAAAGTACATTGTAAGTTGATCGATTAATTAATTGGATAAAAATATAATAGAGAATTGCCAAAGTTCACTGCAACTGGACTTGCCAAAAGACTGGTAAGGATTAGTATTTCTTTGTCTTTTGCTAGGTTGTAAAAATTATAAACATTAGCACAGATCCATATTTGGTTATATATTTCAAAGTATCGTGAAGCAGGATGACAAGCTAGCAGATATTATTGTACAGTGCTAAAGGTGTAAAGACAGTGTCCAGGAAGTAGCTGAATAAGAACTGTTAAAAAAAAAAGACTTCAAGGAAGAAAATTAAAATGTTGAATAAAAATTGCCAGATAATAAACCTGTAGGTTCAGATGTAAGGGAATGATACATGTTGGCTTTTCAATGTAGGGATTGTCAAGTCAGAGAATTCAGTAGGCAAAAGATAATTAAAAATCATATGTAACATAAATAATTTAGACTTCATTGATAACATTATGGGAATCAAGCAAAGAATTTAAGGAAGAGATTCACGTTTTTGCTTTGTGATCTAGAAAAATAACAGGAGAAAAGAGAAGGAAAAATCACATTTAGAAGAGACCAACAATGAAGAGAAGTTTCTGCAGTACTCAAGGTAACAACTGAAGGATAAATAAACAAGGTGGTGTCAGTGAAGCAGGGAAGTGGCTGTCATCGAGATAGGTCTGAGACAGGATAACCTGAAACGCGGCAATAGATGGATGGGCATCTGATGAGAGAATAAAGAACATGATGGGATAGAACAGAATGACCCAGAGTATACCAGAATGGAAAAAAGATGCTGGAAGGGTGATGGTTGAACTGATTCTATTAAAAGAGGAAAAAGAAATTTAGGTCATTAAAAAATGGAAGCCTTTTTTTCAGCCAAATTAGTATTTCTGTGGGAAATCAAATTATTTTCAATATACAACTAAATCCCAAAGAAGATATTAAGCATAAAGGTGGAAATTTCAAACTAGTCAGCATAGAGAGAATTGGCGTCATGAAAGCTGATGACATTATTCTAGAAAGAGCATGAATCCCAATTTTTAGAGTGCCAGAGAGGGATTTTTAGAACCAAATGTATTCCTGTTTGGTACAACATTAATTCAATGTAGTGTTTTTCTCCAGAGTATTAGGATATCAAAGTCAAAATAGGCATGGTAGTAAGAAATAACATTAATAATTAGTATAAAAGCTGCAATCCCTCACATAGTTTGGTGTTAATGGAGCATGAGGACTTCAATTAATGTAATGAAGTGGTATTCAGTCAAGGCATCCAGGTCTATTTGCTTCTTGCTGCAGCTGTTGTGTCTGCTTACCACAAAGTTTACAAACCAGAAGTACCTAGTGTGTCCAAAGACCTGCATTCTTATTGGGAGGACTTAAGTGAGCAGACTCCATTACAGAAAACTTGAACAAGATGAGTAGGTCACAGTCCTTATCCCACATCGCTTGGGCCTGGATTGTTTTTAACTATGAACGAACATTCCAAATAAGTCCAGGCTTTGCAACAAGAAATCAGATTGAAAAGATGCACATGTGAACTCAGTGACAATGGCAACTGATCTAAGTCATGGCAGAGCCAGAAACCATGTGCTTCAGGAGGTCATACTGGACAAAAGCATCGCCGGCTGGGCTTTTGCTGTTGTACTGTAGAGATACAAGGAATTACACCTGTGTGAAAGCATTTTAACACATTTTAACTCACCAGCAGACTGATTCTTTAGCTCAATTTCTCACAAGCTTTTGGAAGTACCTCTGAATACATTTTATTTCTTAGTAGTCTATTATGATATGTATCATCTTTAAATTACAGAAAATAGAGTGAATTCCTAATACATTGAATAGTCCCACTGTCTAAAAAATAAATAAATAAAACTAACGAAACTAGGGCTTGAATCTGGTTCTGACTCCACAATAGATTATTTTTGAACAAATAACCTTGCCCTATATGGAAAAAATATCTGAATATATAAGGAATAGATCCATATGTGGGGCTGCCTGAATGTTGCTGTAGTAGACTTTCATGTACCCTTTGAAAAGGTGCTTTTAAAAACTCAGTTTGGTACCTGAACATTTACTGTGACTCAGGAAAGTGACCCTGTATTTCTGGCATATAATTTACTGATTGAAAAAAATTTCACACCTTTTAACTTGACGCATACTTTGCAACTAAAATAGAGTGTGACACTGCAATATGATAAAAGCTGCATATTTTTAGAATTGTGTTTATATACAGTTCTATGCCCACAAATTACCTAAAATGTGTTCATGGAGAGATGGCTAATACCTGAATTTAAATGTACAATGAGGGTGAGTAGGATACTATTTTAAAAATTAGAGAGACCATCTGGATATTCTCCTGCTATAGGGTGTGAAATTAAAGCCACCTTCAGATTTCTGGCCTGTACAAGCTCACCACATTATGGGATTTGGGTATTTCTACTTTTCACAAAGCTGAGTGCTCAAGTATTTCAAGGTTATCATCACCATTATACAGGAAGAATTTTCTGCTCCTGTGCTCAGGTGGAATGTGAAATCCCTGCCCTTTTTCAGGTGCCACTGTTACAGCAAGAAGCTATTTCAGAACATCACTCAAATGCACCCTAGTCCACTGGCACAGTTCATCTATTATAGCAGATCTCTCTGCTCTAATTGTTCAGTTTCAGAGCCTCACACTCAAAGTGTCATGACTGACTGTTTTTATTATGATTCGAAAGACACAAGTTCCTACAAAATGTGTCTAATGAAGTCAAATTTATAAAATAAAAATCTCATACAATTGAAGTTTAAGGTTTTCCATTTAGACTAAGAAAGTATTTGTTAGAATATTTATTGCAAATGAGATCATTAGAATACTTGATCAACTCATTAACTAGGGAAAAACACTGTTCTTGCTTATAAAGTCTAACATTATCATTTGCAAATTTTCCAAAAGTCTTGAAAATGCCTGTTAAGGTTGATTTTTCTGGGCCAGTACAGTGGCACAGCACACTAGTCCTTTACCTGCAGTTCCTGCATCTTGTATGAGCCAATCCATTCTCTTTGTGGCCTGGGAATGCAGCAGAGGATGGTCAAAGCTCTTGGTACTCTGCATCCACACAGGAGACCCAGAAAGCAGCTCCTACATCCTAGCTTCAGCTTGGCTCAGCTCTGGCCATTGTGGCTGTCTGGGAAGTAAACCAACAAATGAAAGACTTACTCCACATCCCCCTTTATCTGCATGTAAAATATGCCTTTTAAATAAAATATGTTTTTGAAAAAAGTGTTTTGACTTTTCCTGGAGCCAGCCCATTACCACAATTGGCTAATCCTCCACCTGCAGTGCCTGCATCTCACATGAGCACTGGTTCATGTCCCAAATGCTACACTTCCCATCAGCTCCCTGTTTTCGGCTTGGGAAAGCAGCAGAGGATGACCCAAAGCCGTGGGAACCTGCACCCATGTGGGAGAACCAGAAAAGGCTGCTGGCTTCTGCTTTCAAATCAGCTCAGCTCCAGCCATTGCAGCCATTTGGGGAATGAACCAGCAGATGGAAAATCTCTCTCTCTGGGTCTCTCGTATCCAAAAGTCTGCCTTTCCAATAAAAACAAATAAATTTTTAAGAGCCAATATTGACTTTTCCAATAAAGTAAGAAAGAGAAGTGAATTTGAATTTTATTTTAACTTTAACCTCTATCAACAATTGCTGAAGAAAAAAAAATGATGGAAAATGTCACAGTTACACATGGCTAACTTGATTACCAGCTAGATGCTAATAGGAGGAAAAATAAGTAAATGCTTAGGAAAAGGAGAAATTAGGGGCCAGGCATTTGGCCAATCATTCCAGTTGCCTCTTGGGATGCCCACATCCCACACCAGAATGACTGGATTTAATTCTGCTCCTAATTTCAGTTGGCTGCTAATGGGCACCTAGAAGGCACTGCATAATTATGCAGGTGTTGGGTCCCTACCACCCGCATAGAAAACCTGGATAGACTTCCTGGCTTCTGACTGTGGCCCAGCCCAGCCACAGCTTTCTCAGGCATTTACAGAATGAACCTGAGAAACTCTTCTCTCATTCTCTTACTCTCATTAAATAAATGAATAGCTCTTATAAATGAAAAGTGGAAATTGGGCTAGATGTCTTAAAATTGCTGACAAAAATTTCATACATAATTGTATCATGTATTACTGTTAGTTATTTAAAACAGAGTTCAAGTTATTATGGTATTATTGCAATATTATTACGTGCAACTAATTCCCGCAACCTGGTTCTTTACCTTGAGCCGAAAACACCAGACACAAAGAGGTATTTTAGAGGTTTATTCCAGTGCGGCAGGAATGGGGTGGAGGTGGTGGGATATCAGCGGGATAAAGACAATAGAGGAGATCTATCACACTCAACTAATCCAAGTATCTACAAGCAAGTAATCTTTAAAGAATAAGTGAAGATAACTCCTTGGACAAAGGACAGACTCTTCAGCAAAAGGTATTGGAGAAAACTGAATCTCAATAATGCAAATTCACAGTGGATCACAGATCTGAACCTAAGAGCTATAACCATCAAATTACTATAGGAAACCATTAGGGAAACACTGCAAGATGTTCATATAGGAAAAAAAAAAAAAAAAAACTTTTTGGAAAATACTCCCGAAGCACAGACAATGAAAACAAAAAAGGGACAAATAGTATCACATCAAGCAAAGGAAACACAGATGAAGGGGCAGCTAATAGAATGGGAGGAAATATTAAAATCTACACATCTCACATGAGATCAATATCCAAAACACATAAGGAGTTCAAGAAACTCAACAATAATATAACAATCCAGTTAAGTAGTATGCAAAGAATGTGAACAAGCATTTTTCAAAAGATAGGGAAAAAGTGCTCAAGATGATGAGACATCAGGGAAATGCAGAGAAGCCGTAATGAGATTCTATTCCACCCTTTTCAGAATGACTGTCACCCAAAAATCAAAAAATAGTGAGTATTGTAGAGAAAAGGCACCCTAATACACTGATAGTAGGAATGGAAACTAGTACAACCATTACGGAAGACTGGTGGAGATTCTTCAAAATTCTGAAAATTGATCTGCGATAGGACCTGTTTCACTCATGAGAATTTACCCAAAGGGAGTGAAGTCAGCATAATGAAGGATTTAATCTGCATCCCCCTGTTTATAACAACTCAATTCACAATAGCTAAGATAGTCAACCAAGATGTCCACCAAATGATAAATTAATAAAGAAAATATTGTGTATGTATACGTGGTGGTTGTATACATTGCTTAGCCTTGATCCAGCCCTGTCCTTGCTGCTGAAGTCTGTTAGAGAGCACTTCACCTCTCTCTCTCTCACTCTCTCAATATCTCTCATTTTCTTCTTGCCTCTCTGTCTCTCAAATGTAAGAATTCACAATGTTACGCATATCCCAAAGGGTCTTTTAACATCATATTCAACTCTGGATTTGTAAATATATTTTAAACTTGCAATGCAAAACGGATTTTGAAAAATACGCATTTGATGTAAATTGACATCGTCATTACTTAATAAGTATTGCAAATGCTTAGTTTAGTAAAGAATATTTATTTAGAAAGTAATTATAGAAATCAGTTTTTAATGAAAGCAATTAGCATATTCACAATGCTTCCATTTAATGTAATTGCTTAATATTAATGTGCAGCATAGATTGTTTAGTTAAATTAGTTGTAAAGTAATATAAAGCCTCAAAGCTTTCCACTGAGATTTGATTTTACCAAATTACCTGTATTTCTAGATGCATAGAGAATTTAAGGATAGTGATTGAAGAAATCTTTCTGCATAAAGGAAGATTACACTAGAAGATTGCCTCATTGACCTATTAGCCCATGTAAGATTGTTGAATTATTATGATACAAGTTTGCCAAAATGTTAGCAATACAGACTTACAGTTAGTATCATGTACAGAAAATTTTCAGTAACCACAGAAACATTCAATTGCAGGTGGTCTCCTTGTGCTTTATCCAACATCACATTGAACTTCAACTAGCAGTGCTCAAGCCTTTCCTGATTCAGAGCAGCTTTCTGAGAATAGGCTTTGTCCAACCACCTGAACCTCCCGCAGCTCATCATCAGACAAAGGAATAACCAAGCATCCACCAGAAGAAGCAGAGTTTTCAAATTTCTTTTAAAGTCTTCATATTTTTAGACTACTTGGGAGGCACTAAGAAGTCAAAATCTCTCAACCTTGCATCAAGGGAAGACTGTGTATTATCTAATGCCACTGTCTGTTAGTTATTCTGCTAAACATCCATGGAAAATGCTGTGATAATGTCTTGTATTGTAGCTATTTACAAATTTATAACTCTATGTGACCATATTTTAGAATAAAATACTGCATAACAAAGGCTTTAGAGCCAGTTGACTTGTGCTCATGTCTCAAGACTGTCACTTGCTAGTGAATAGAAATATCTAAGCTACTTAACATCTCTGTCTATGTTTCTTCCCCTATAAATGGTAATAGTTAAATGCTTTGCAAAGATATTATGTGGATAAGGGAAATTAATGTGTTAGGTATTTGAGAAGATATGTAGCATTCACAGGTGTATGCTTATAATTGAATTAACTTTTTTATCACAACTCTGCACCAATTTAATTACCTTCCCTTCCATGTTTTACAAAACTTGAATTAAATGCTCCATGGGATGGTCTGGAGGCGGGTGTGGCTTCAGCCTTTGTCTCTCCCCTTCCCCAAGATACAGGAAGGAAAAAAGAGAATGTGAAAATGGTGGTTTTATCCACTTTCCTGTAGTCCTTGAGCCTTTGAACCTTAATCAACTATGTAAAGATCATCAAAATGAAAAAGAATGAAAAATTTAAAAAAATACTCCAAATACAGAAAGATCCATCCAAATCCCACAGACATTCTATATACTCTAACAACATGCTTATCACTCTATATTTGGTTATTTTATTTACTTTTTTATTTAATTTAAATTTTTTATTTGAAAAGAAAACTGGTGAGAGAAGCGACTGACTCCCATTTGTCAACACTGGAACAGTTGAAAGTCAGGAGCCAGAAATTCAATCTTGGCCTTCCAAATGGGTAGCAGAAATTCTATTACTTCAACCATTACCTTCCACCTTCCCAGGAGCAAATTCACAGATGTTACAAGTTGGGGCAGAGCCACTCAAAACCAAACACTACATAAGATGAAGTCTCTCAATCGGTGCGTTAATCACTATGCCAAACGAAATCCTTGATTTCTTTTCTTTTCCCTGCTATTGGATAAGCACTAAAAAAAAAAAAATCACCCATCAATTCACTCTTGTGTCTTAGCTAATATTTCCATATCTAACAGAACAATATTCAATCAAGTTTGTTGAATTATTTCATTGAAATAATAAAGAGAGTAGACTTAGTTGCTTAGGATACTAATTACACTAATAGTAAAATTTTAGAAAAGAAATTTTGACATAGTAAAATTTAAAAAGAGGAGAAAAACAATGCATGCTTTTTTATTCACATGCTTATCAATATAGTCGACTAATAGGAAAATTATCAACTAAATAACCATGTCATTCATATCAATCAGAAATGTGTGTGAATGAAGCAAGTATATGAAACCAAAACTCTAACCCCCATTGATTCTGTCTTAAGGTATTTTCCCTTAACTCTTGACAAGACTTTTTTATTTTTTTCACTCACCCTGATTACACTTAAAACATGACAATCAGTCTTGATCTTGCTCTATTCTGCACTTGATGTGAAAGAGCTCGCTGCTCCTTTGATGTTAGCCATCCCTTGGGATCAAATCCCCTTCTACAATTGCTGCTCGCAAGTTGTGAGAAACCTTCAGATTCTGTATTCCTTTCTTAGTGATAATTCCCAGTATGATGGGATGTTCTTAACACTAGCTAAGATTGTGATTAAGGCATTTAAGAACTGAAGGTTAAAATCGTGCCCCTGGAAGATTCTTTTTCTAGATAGACATCTTTTGATGCAGGGAAGTACTTTTTCCTTTGGAAAAAAAAAAAAGCATGTATGACCTTATAAAGACTGAAGTCATCATCATGAGGCAAATTGCACAGAATTTTCCCTGACAAGATTGGTGGAGTAACTATATTTTTCTTAGAGCAAAAGATGAAAATCAAAGGATATATTGGTGACTAAAGTCACTGATTGCTATAATGGTTACTTACTAGAATATAACATATATTAGAATGCTACATATTACACTTTTTAAAATATTTATTTTAGTCTTATTCTAAAGGCAGAGTTACAGAGAAAAGGAGCAGAAATCGTCCATCAAGTAGTTCACTCCCCAAATGACCACAAGGACCAGAGCTGAGCCGAAGCCTAGAGTCATCAGTTCTTTCACATCTCCCCAGTGGGGACCTAGGCCCAAGGACTTGAGCAATCCTCTGTTGCTTTCCCAGGGTATAAACAGGGAGCTGGATCAGAAGCAGAGCAGCTGAGATGCGAACTGATGCCCGTTTGGAAACAGGCACTGCAGAAAGAAGCTTAAGCCATAACGCCAGCTTCATACCTATCACCCTTTTTATACCACACTGCAATGTACAGATGTACAGATAAAATCTCTTTTGGAACTCCCACACGGGATGGAAGAAGCCCAAATCCTTCGTCACAGGATCTAATGTCATCGGAACAACAGCCAGGAGCCCTGAGTGGTCCTCAGAAACAGAAGAACAGTAAACCTCCTTCGGGACTCGGGAGAGGAGCTTTCTCCAGTACTTACTAAGTTCCAACTTTTGATCCCCATCCTCTCTCACAATGACCATCAGAGTCGCTCTGGAGGTCCCACCGCCCCCCACACACAAAAGAAATAGATTAGATAAACAGAGACCAATAAGGAAAGCTTAGAACAGACAAGAAACGATCAGCGTGGACTCACATAAACCTTATTAGGTAGGACACGAAGATTAGTTACTCCTCAATAAGGTATTGAAGATTTCTCTGCACACCCCTCCTAAAACTGTTCTGCACATCAATTGTTAACATATGCCTTGTTAGAGTTATAAGCCTATTTAGACTATCCTAAAATTCACCGAGTTCAGTCAAAATCATGCTTGAATACGATAAGCTACTAAATATAAAAATGAAAATAGACGCAAGACAGCTGAATAATACCCTATAACCATTTTAAGGTCTATAGCAGCCGGTTGTGTAAAAACTAAAATTGAGATGTCAATGAAGTAGTTACAGGATGTGGTTAAGAACTTGCATTTTCTAACATATTGGTCACTCAATACCATGCCAATTAACTCCATAATGTTGTAAATTGTTGAAGTTGTGTAGTGGCTTTTCATTGGAGGGGATGATATTCTGCCAGCTCTACCTTCAGAGATTGTCTCCCAATGAAACTGTTGAATTTATCTGGACAATAAGATGTGGACTCTATGCATGGTACATGCTCGCAATGAGGGAATCATGACTGGATATAAACTGTACTACTGCAACAAGGTGGAGGTACCCACTATGGGGGGAGGGCATGGGGAGGGGTTGGGGGAATTCCACAGCCTATGAAACTGTGTCACAAAATGAAATTTTAAAAAAAGAATATTTATTTTAGTTTTTATTTAGATAAACTATCATCTTCAAAATTTTTAAATTTATACTATTATTTTCACACCTGTTCCCTTTATGAAACAGCTCAAGAATTACTACTTTATTTTATATCTAAGAAATTAATGCTGACACTGAGCAAGGATATTGTGCAAGCCAAGAATCTTTACGTAGTAGAATTAGGATTTATCAAAGATATTCTTTGCCCATAGGCTATAGTATTAAATATGTATTGAAACAACTGCATTTCACAATAATTTATGAAGAATTAGAGGGGCTGGTGACTCCGAACACAAAGAAAAGTCAAGACAATAGAAACACTGATCATATCATTTGATCAATTTATGCTGTATAAACAACACAGTACCCTTTAAAATGTACATGTCTCACATATTGATTGGTTTGCACCTCTTGATTTTTAAAAAGGGTATCTTTGTTCTTCATTGTGCGAATCATCCACTGTTTTATGCTTTCTATTTGTAACAAAGAGCCATGCTTATCATAAACGTGGCTCAAGATTGGACTGAATAATATCTCGCCTTACTGAGTTGATTTTTCAATCACCCTTATTTTTATTGTGTGAATTTCAGCTCTTACTATTTGCAGAGTATACCTATGTTCTAGAACTTCATGTCTGCATTTTTTCTCTGGCCAAGTAGATTGCCCTTTACAGAGTTATAGCTAAGCTTTCCACCTTGAAATCCAAAAATCCTACTTTTATTTCTTCCCCAACAGTGCCTTTAGATTAAATTAGCCCTAGACATGGAAGATGCATTTCAGGGCCTCCAACACTTAGATGTAAGTTGAATGGAAGCTAATTAACCCAGTGGATTATAATATCCTACCATGTTGTAAGGAAACTTTAAAATAAATTATTTTGAAAAATGTTGTTTTCACTATGGCTTACTATGGAAGGACTCATCCTTTTATCCCCATTTTCTAACATGACTGATCAACAAGGTGCATTTTCAGTAATGGTGGCCCACTCTGGCATCATTTCTTACAAAGATCATATCATAAAACCTGGAAGCAAGTACGAAGTTTGAAAATATTTTTCCCTCAACAGGGTAATTCTCCAAGAAGTAAAGTCATCCCCAACTCCTTGAAATAGTCTCCCTCAAACATACACACTTCTGCTATCTACACTACATTTCAACAGAGATATTTTCATCTGAAGACAGAGAGGTAGGGTGACTGTAGGGTAGAGGATAGGATAAGAATATTTCTTCAAATATGAGTTTTCTGCACACATACCCGTTTTTATCTAATGAACTCTAGATTTAGGAAAACAGGCTTCCTGGTGGAGGCTAATCAGTAGAAGTTTGCTTTAAATGATGAGTAAATATGTACATACTAAATGAAGCCACTATCCTGAAAGAGTAGAAATATAAAGGAAATAAGGAAAATTGAGTTTAACTTTATTGGGCACTTATTCTGTGTCAATTTATAAATATTAATTCTCAAAAAACTCTAGTGATTATTAGCATTCTTTTAAGATTTATGTTATTTACTTGAAAGGCAGAGTTCCAGAAAGAATGGGAGAGAGAACAGGGAGGGACGGGGAGAGAGAGAGAGACAGAGAGAGAGAGGTCTTCTACATCTCCCCAAATGGTCACAATGCCCAAGGCTGGATAACACAAAAGTCAAGGAGCCAACCGTTTCATCGAGGTCTTCCACGTGGATGCAGGTGCCCCAACATGTGTGCTGCCGTCTTCTGCTGCATACCTAGGCACATCAGCAGAGAGCTAGGTCAGAAGTGGAACAGCAGAGACTCGAACCAGTGCCACAGTATCATCCCCTTTAATATTCTTATTACATAGGGAAATGGATTGAGTTTAGAGAGATTAAATTGTTTCTGGCTCAAAACTGTTGCACAGAACACTTTTACATACACCCTACACTTTTACATACACTCTACACTTTTAATGAACTGATTAATAACAGGTAATCTAGGTAGCTTGGGAGTGACGGTGGTTGGTTTGAATCTCAGGCACTTGTCCTTCTGTCATAGGTTTCTAGATCTGTAAATCGTGTCTATGTGCATCCAGTAATACACATTTGGGTTCTATTAAATCCCAGAGTACACATCTGAGCAGGAAGTGAATGAAATCCAGAAAAAGGGGGGGGGCACTTTTCCAAACTTAAGGGGTTTTTAGTTATAAAGACCTGTGTATGAGATTAGCTACCTGAACTTTTTACAGTATTATTGATTTGAAAAAGCACTTTATTAGGTATAATTGACATACAGAAAAGTGTACATGTTTAGAAGGTACAATCTAATCAATGTTGATATACAAAAACACTTGTGAAACCAGCTCTATAGTCAAGATCTTAAACATTCCCATTCCTCGAAAACTATCCTCATGTCCTTTGATAATTAGTTTCCTGAATTTCTGATCCAAAAATTGAGTATGAAGGGTAACACATTTTCTTATTACATTAGAAGCTGAGAACCTAAAATGCGATATGATCCGCTTTAATATACAGCTGTATCTGCATCATACAAACATTGTGTCAAAACAGATTCCCTGGGATGCCAAGGTGCCCTTCTATAATAGTTGATCTACCTCTGGAACAAGCCATCATTATCAAGATTAATTATTTGTTTAGTACTGATGGATCTGGCCCTGAACCAGGCATAAAGAATATGTGCTCAGGGCTCAGGAGACACACAGCCTAAATTAGAAAGACAAATAGATGTCTGAAGAGCTCAAAAGGTGATCGAAACTTTGAATTGTAAGTCACCATGTTTACATTTATAGAAAATGTTATTCTCCCCTTTTATTACCTTAACAACTCATAAACAGCACTGAGATGGAAAGGATGACAGTAAGAGCATTTGTGAAACCCCACACAATTGCTTGGAAATATTATTCATTTTAGTGAGTTTATTACTGGACAGATGTTTACAAATTTAGGAGCAGATTGGTCCATGGTTGGATGAGTTTTAGTTGAAGAAATGGGAACAGGAGAGGGCTTTGAGGTCCTTGATGATAATATTCACTCTATCCAATGTTCCATAGTCTCCCACAGGGAGCAGTTAGACTTTTCCACACCACTTGATTAGTGGTAAATGTCGTCTGAATTACATTGACAAAATCTAATACATAAAACGTATCTTTAGGGACGCTGAAAGTTCAGGAGTCCATATGGAGTCAGACAAAAATAAATAAATTTTTAAACCTCCCTGTTGAAATACAATATGGTTTGAAATTCTTGAAGGCTATTGTCTACTTATCATCATCAAAACCTAGTCAGGTTCATCTGGCTCATGTAAATAGAAAAAAAATTTTTTTAATCTCCAAGGAATGATTTTTTATGATAAAGACATGGACATATATGATCTTAACTTATTTCAAATCCTAGCTCTGCCTATTACGATCTAAATGAATTCCTGGAAGACAGTTAAACTTGATGAGCCCCAGTGTTCAGCACACGAAATAGAAATAAATGTGACAATTCCAACATCATGAAACTATTTCTAAGGTAAAATGAGTTTATTTTTGTGCAAAAGACTCAAACAATGCCCAACATAGGTGCGCAATAGATATAGTTATTATTACTAATGTTTCTATTTTCACTGTGTACTTTAACGGACTTTAGAGTATTCTTCACTGAGAGGTAAAGCTGTGGTTCTTAATAATGTATCATTACTTGCTTTGAAATCAGAGACAATCTAAGCAAAATATAACAGTTTTTCAAAAAGTTTAAACCCACAGAACTTCAATTTTCTCATTTGCAAAAAGAAAAAAAATAAAGCATTACTCTGAGAACAATCAAGAAAACAACAAATCGTGTGTATAGACTTGCTTTTAGCCTAGTGCTGAAGAACATTGTGTGTCTTATCAGAGTGCCTGTGTTCAACTCCCCACTCTAACGTGGAGCCAAAGAGCCAATAGCTCAAAGGCCTGGGTTTTTGCTGCCCACCCTGGGATTCTGCATGCTGGCCCCAATGTCACACGTAGAAGTGCCTATATAGTGTACTCAGTGCTGCCTCCTGACTACAGTGTTCTGCTAAAGTAAACATCAGGATGGGGTTACAGGGATGGTTCAGGTAATTGAATTCATACCACTCATGGGGAAAATCCCATTTGAGTTCGCAAGTCCCATTCTAATTTGCAAGCTAAGTCTTGAATTGTAGCTTGCATGTAAGCAATCAACAGAAGTATTTCTCTCTCCTGTTCTCTCTCTTTCTCTCTCTCTCTCTCTCTCTCTCTCTCTCTCTCAAATGAATTGTAACAAATATAAAGAAATCATTATATATGCACAAAGGGCCTAAAAATCAAAAACATGATATTCAAAAAATGGTACTGTACATGCACGTACCTTGTTCTAACAGACTGAACTTACAAATATTAACATAGAGAAGATTTTATGAGTTCTATAGGTACAACTGCAAGAAGACACTTCCACTTAGTCACCTGCTCTCCTGCTCCATCCCCGAACCCCTCCCTCCCTCAACTCTTTTCAATTGTATTTGTGTACTTTTAATCCACTCCATATTCACAGACTTAATTTGCTATTAATCCTAATATTCACCAAGTAGAATGTAAGAAGACCAGAGGATATTTCCATTGGGGTATAAACTTGGGCTAAACTTGGCAACCGTACACCAAACTTATCATTTCACTTGATTGCTACACTTTTTGTGTGTTCTATATATCGAGGAAAATAAATGAGATTTCTCTTTTAGGGACTGGCTTATTTAAGCAGAGCAGTTGCAAGTTTCACCTGTTCTTCTGTTTAAAAAAATTTCTTTCTTTCTTATGGCATGTTAGTATTCCATGGAGTACACTTACCACATTTTCTTTATCCAGTCATTGGTTGATGGACATCCGAGTTTATTCCGTATCTTAGCGATTGTGAATTGACCTGCACAGTTAACTCTCTCTTAAATGCTCACTTCATTATGGGCTGGTTGGGTCATATTGTAGCTTTTTTTTTTCAGTTCTTTGAGGAAATTTCATATTGTCTTCCTTAATGTTTGAATTCACTTACATTCCCATCAGCCATGAATTAGGGTACTTTCCCCCCACATCCTTACCAGCAATTATTGCTTGTTTATTTTTAGTTGAAAGTCATTATAAGCGGAGTGAAGTGAAGCATTATTGTGGTTTTTACTTGTATTTCTCTCTTGGTTAGCTACCCTGCTCATTTTTCATGTGTAATAGGTTACATTTTAATGTGCTTTGTTATTTACTAGTCCAGTTCATCTATACAAAAATAAATGCTTAATATTCAGTGTGAGTAATACATGTTCATCAATTTTATTGAGTGGATAGCTAAGTAAATAAATGTGTGTTTTAGTGATTCTTGAAAATGATCACCAAGAAGAGTTTTAGAATCATGCAATTTGAGGGGCGGGAACCATGGCACAACAATTGGGCCAATGTTTGAGACGTCAACATAACATATCAGAGGACCTGGACTGAATTCCTGTGTTCACTTCTGTTTCTGATAATTCACACTCTGAGAAACAGCAGATGATGATTCAAATATTTGTGTCTCTGTCATCCATAAGAAAGATCCAGACTGAGTTCTGAGCACCTGGCTTTGGTCTGATCTAGACCTAGCTATTGTAGACATATGGGAATGAATCAATAGAAAAGAAGATTCTTTTTCTCCTTTTCCTTCTGTCTCTCTTTCTTTTGGATCTATCCTTCCACTAAACAAAAGATGAATAAATAAGCATAATAATTTTAATGAGTAAGATGTTTGCGATATACTTTGTATTAGGTGAACTTTGCTTAAATGTGAATTATAAGAGTTACTTCAATGAAAAGGGGAGTAAGAAAAAACTAACTAGTATTAATTTAATTATTATTCATCCATTTATTGGTTCAAAAATGCTGCATTCTGGGCACTATGTAGAACTTCAGGGAAAGGACATGCAGATGGACAAAACAGAACTGGCCTCTAAATAGAGCTTCAGTACAGTGAAGACAGTTATTAACAAAGTGACTTCCAAAATAAACGAGAAGTTAAGCTTTCATTTAAAGAGAATGAAATTTCTGTCTTCATTTAAATCAGAATATTATAGAAGCATATGCAAACGGTTATCAAACGGGACTACTCCTTGTCTCAAAGTTTGGGATGAGGTGTACTCAGCTGATGGCTGTAGAAGATAATATTCAGCAAGAGATATCCCCAAATCACCTACCTCCAGGTCATAAAGAAGAGGGTTGAGAACTTAACTCTGAAGGAAGGAAATCTTGAAAGGAATTTGTAAGGTA
This sequence comes from Ochotona princeps, assembly GCF_030435755.1. Lineage (NCBI taxonomy): Eukaryota > Metazoa > Chordata > Mammalia > Lagomorpha > Ochotonidae > Ochotona > Ochotona princeps. The sequence goes on from NC_080842.1 coordinate 21,584,646, forward strand.
AAAATGCTTCAGACTTTTCAATAATCCCTTCTGTTCCCCACAAATTTAAGTCAAAAACATGCCTTTGATAGAGACTGGGTTTGTGTGTAGTAGTAGAGGCTAAAATCCCACTCCAGCCCGGAATGTTGAGTTACAGAGACTCATCAATTCACTCTAGATTTTTAGAATAAGAATCTTGCCCATGTTCTCAAGAATTTTAGAATTTTAATGAAGCCAAAACTAGTAACTGGATATTAGCAATACAATACTAAAGGTTGGAGGGGAAATCAGAATAGGAGTGAACTAAACTGTTCTCAACAGGAAGTACTAGATATCTCATTGACCATTTCTCCCACAGGAAAGGAAGTGGAAACATCATAAGCATATGTAACACATGACTAGTCTACAGCCATGAGATTTAGCACAATCTGCTTTACCTCCAACATTCAGATGATTATAGTATTGATTGGTTGATTGATTGATTAAACAAGAAAGAGAGTGTGCTCCTATGTTGTGGATTTCTCACCAGATGCCTACAATAGCCAGGGCTGAGCTAGGCTGAAGCCACGAGCTTGAAACTCAGAGCCGGTCTCCCCAACAGAAGGCACGAACTCATTCCATTACTCGAGTCTTTCGTTTCCTATGGTGTGTATGAGCAAGATGCTGGAATGGCTCTTCAACAGGGAATACAACTGTCCCAAGAAGCCACTTAACCACCACAGCAAATGCCTGCCCCTGTAGTGTATATTTAAATAATATATCAGACGTATCTCAATATTCGCTTGTAATTCCCCCATCAGAGATGTTAGTGACATTGTCCTTTCTTGTCATACAGTTTCTCTAACTTCACAGACTACATTCCCACACTGTATCCTTAATACATGTCTTCCATTCTTTTCCCAATCCATTTTTCACTTGTGCTGTGGCCTCCAGACACTGTCTTGCCTCATCCATCTCTCCTACTGCAAGCACTTCCCCCCTCCCCTGAGCTGTTCTTACTGTCTTAGCCACTAGCATTAACTCCTCCTTCCCTGTTCCCTGAGCTCTTTCTTTAAAAGGAAACTTCCACTTTAATGACTCTTCCTCTTTTTCTGTGTCCTTGGGCAACCCTGTAGACTTCTCAGACTTTGATACTTCATCCTTTTTCCCTGCTTAGGTGGAAATTTGAAAGCAAAGAGTGGCATGTGATTAATCACATGCAAATTCATGCATGTCTTCTTTCCCCCAAAGCACTCTATTATGAAGTAAACACAGATTTTTATAGTGAAGTCACCATAGCAGCTAAAGTTTTGTTGTTCCATTATTTTTTAAAGTATGGTTGAGTAAAGATTTTGCATCTCAATAGAATAGTATGAGAAGATGGAGATGAAAAAGAAGAAGATATACTCATGACTGCAGTGGAGTGCATGCAAGGAACTGTGCAGGAAACATGCTGTAAGCAACAGGATAAACATTGAGGAAGGTAAAACGGAGTTGCAAGACAGTAAAAGGAACCCACTGAAAAAGTGTATCATGGTTTCAATGAAGCTGCTAATGTTGGAAAGACTTAAATTTTGTGACTTTTAGACAATTTAGTCATTTCTGGTCAAAATTATTATATGTGAAGTAAATATTTATCACATTTAATACTTAAACTTCCACAATAAAAACTTTTGATTTAGTATCTTTACTGACAGCTTTTTTCCTCTTTCCTAGATTTTGTTGGTGTAAAACAATTATAAGGGGATAGGAGAATCAAGACGGCAGAATAGGGTAAGGACATGTTTAAGCAGACATTGGGAAGCAAAATGCAGGAGGGGCACAGAACTCCCAGTAGGTTGACCAAATATGATTTTCACCCCTACACATGACAATCAAGCTCTCTTCAGTTGAGCATAAGAAAGCATCCTTACATGCACATGAAAAACATCAATTAATATATAGATGAACATCAAAGAGACTCACATCTGACTTCTTAGACCTCTCAGAGGAAACTCTACAAGCCAGAAGAGAAAGGAGTGACATATTCCAGATTCTAAACAGAAAAAAAAAATTGTAAGCCCAGAATAACTTACTAAGCAAAACTTTCTTTTGTCTTTGAAAATGAAAAAGCTTTCCTTTGTCTTTGAAGATAATTCTTCCACAATAAACAGAAGCTCAAAGAATTTGCCTCTTCCAGATTTGCCCTACAAATGATACTTAAAGTTCTTCTGACAGAGAACAGAAATAGCACCTATGAGATCCAAAGGTAAACATGAATAATGTGCCAATAACACAACAAAGGAAAACTAAACAAATAATGAACAATCCAATTACTACTTGTTGGTATTAACCTTGAATGTAAATGGCTTAAAATCATCAATAAAGTGGCATAGATTAGCAGGCTGGATCATAAAACAAAGCCCATCTGTCAAAGACACATCTCACCAAAAAAGATATGTAGAAACTAAAAGTGAAAAGATAGAAAAAGTTGTTATAGCATAAGCTGCCTGTGACAACTGCACCCTATATTGGAATGCTGGTTTGATGACTCAAGTCTCACCCACTCCACTTCTATCCAGCTCTTTGCTATATGCCTGGGAAAGCAGCAGAGGATGGTCCAAGTACTTGAACCCCTGCTACTCATGTGAGAGACCCAGGTGAGATTCTCAGTTCCTGACTTCAGCCTTACCCAGTCGTAGCCATTTAAACTAGCTCATAGAATATCTTTAATACCTCTCTCTCTCTTGCATATCTCCCTTCTCCTTTCAAATAAAATAAATATTCAAAAATAACATGACTTCTTAATATGTAGAACAGTATCTGCATTATTCAATCAATGGATTTAAATATATAAATACAAAAGACTAAAAATTACTACCAAATTATTGTCACAGTAGCATGTAGAGTATGTTACTGTGTTCAAACTACCACTGACTGGGGAACCTAAACAATAGAAATCCAATTTCCTGGGGTACTAGAGACTGGGACGGTCTGTGATAATGTGGAAGCCAATGGATTTGGGTCTTGGTGAGGGACTTTTCCTGACTTCCTAAGGGCTCGCTCCCAATTCGGTCCCCACATGGCCTTTCCTTTGAGTGCAGACAGCTTTCAGCACCTTTCCCTTACCTGATAGGGACTCAAGTCCTGTCAAATCAAGACTCGATCCTTACAATTTCATTTACCCTTACTCATCTCTTTAGAGGTCCTCTCTCTAAACACATCTCACTTGAGTTTGGCCTTCAGCATGTACCCTGGGGGATGGGGAGTGGGGGAACAATTCAGTCTATACCAGAATGGTGTATAAGCAAGGTTTACTCTTTGTTATTTTCCTTTTAAAAAAAATTGTTAGTAAAATATATATATTTTTTACATACACTGTGTGTGTGTATTTACATACACTGTAATTTACCAGGTTATCCATTTATAGATAGACAGTTCAGGCATTACATATTTTTTCTTAAATGTACCAGTTTGACATTACATTGTTTTTAAAAGACACACATCAATAGCTCTAAAAATAAACATGAGTGTCATGATTTCTGCTGAGAGAGAGCAACACTACAGAATGATGTGACAAATGAGTAAGTAGGAGTTTTCCAGATCAAGAAAGTGAGAGGAAATGACATTCTAAACAGATGGAAGCATATGAGCAAAGGTGCAGTCATGTATTTTCAGGAAGAATGACTGGTTAGACCAGAGCTTAAACTGTTATTAAAATAATAGGGAAACAAGCTTCGCTTTTAATTTTAATTTTTGAGACACTTCCGTATGAGGTGAAATGTGCAATCTATGTTTTCATCCTCTTAACTTTACCTGAATTCAATATCATCTACTTTATGGGAGAAGTTGGACTAAGGGGATACCAAACATCTTTTGTAGAAAAAAAGTAAATATTTTCACCTTTGCACACCTGTGCCCCGACCTTTGGTATAGTTATGGTAACAAGCAGAACCCATTGGAGGACCAGTTCACTCTCCTGTTGCACTTGGTCAGCTTCCAACTCGCAAATCTCCAAGACCCTGTTGCATATTAATATTTTAATACTTGTAGCACTCTATTTTCCAAATATTTTCAAATCAGTACATTCAAAATAGTTTACCATTTAGTTCTTTCTGCACAGGGAGAGTTGCTGCACAAAGTTCTTCAGCTACTCAAGCAATTGATGTTCAACTTTACACACGAAAGGGCCTGAACACTAGGTTCTTATGTAAGGTGTCAGAAAGAGGAGTCATAACATAGCTTAGGCTAGCAGAATTATGGGTCATGTGAAACGTAAGTTAATTATAATTTACCTTTGATTTTAGCCGCAGGGTTTATTTTAATGGCAGATGTGTTTTCATTTATTTTGGTTTCATATGGATCAATGGGAAAGTAATGTAACTCCCTGATGAAGTTTAGTGTTTATATTAAGCCAAACAAACATTGTTTGAATAATGCATAACTAGTGTGAATTATCAAGAAAACATAAAATTATGAATATTTCCAGTTCAGTAAAACCTAAAGCCAGCCTAGAAGTAGAATAAAGACCATGATCCCAGTTCTTACATTACATAATCCTGTGGATGCATAAATTCATTAAATAGTTTTGCTTTAATAATCTTGTGTGTCTTCAGAGTGAAGATCCATATTGGAAAAATAACATGGAAGCAATTATAGGAGAGAAGAAAGTTCTTGAAAAGCAAAAACTTTGAGATTTCTGTTAATAATATCATAATAGAAACATTTAATCTTTAAGTTTTTATTTATTTCCAGGACAATGCAAGGGGAAAAGGAAGAGAGCAAAAGAGAGAGAGAGAGAAAATACTGACTGCTCTCTGCTGGTTTACTCTTCAAATACCTGCCATGGGCCACAAGCAAAACCAGGTGGCCAGAAACTCAATCCAGGTGTCCCAGTAAGGGACCCAATTATTTGCATCATTATTGGAGTCTCCCAAAGTCTACCTTATCAGCTAGCTCCAGTCAAGACTGGAAGCCAGGTATCAAAGCCAGCCACTATGTATAATGTCTCCCAAAGATATCTCTTTTTCTTTTTTCAAAAAGTATTTATTTTTCTTTGAAAGGCAGATTTACAGAAAGAAGAAGAGATAGACAAATTCTTCCATCCACTAGTTCACTGCCCAAATGACCAAAAAGGCAGAAGCTGGGTCAATCTGAAGCAGTGGACACAATGGTGTGGTGTTGCAGTGACTGATACCATAGCTGCATTCAGCGAGCAGCGATCTGAATTGCACCGGCAGCTGGAATTCCACCAACAACCAGGTGGGAAGAGGCATTTGCCAGGAGCTCAGAAGGTGAACTCAAACAAAGATCTGGTCATCCTGCTGGGGCAAAGACAAAGCAGCAGGTCCCAAATAGGCAGTGCAGGAACAGGGTGGATTTCACAGCCCATTCTGCCCCCTAGAGCAGAATCAGGTGGGCATCATTTTGCATAGGGATGCAAAGACTATGGGACAGGACTGCACATGCACGGAGCTGGGAGTGAACACATTTCTGGCTCAGTGAACTGCAACATCATGACATCCTACAGGCACCACCCAAGACAGGTCTGGGTAGCCCTCAGAACAGATGACCAACAGATCAAGAACTCTAGTAGCAGCACATCAGGCGCCATTTTGTATGATGTGGCAAAGGCTTTACACTTCAGGGACAAGAGCGAGCTCAGTGCATTGCACTGGTCCCATATCAGAAATGATACGAATTTTGGCATCTTACTGGTCAAAATAGGTCTGTGTGGCCCTCAGCCCTAATAGCCAACAGATTCTGGAAAGATCAGCACCATCAACAACAATCTAAATATTTAGAACACCTTGTGTCTCCCTAATCCTGGGATCTGCTCCAACCGGAACTGGGAGAAAGGTTGTATAGACAACAGTGCAACCTCAGTACAGTATCATAGGAAGTGGAGAGTGATGAGCCAGGACCTGGGGCTATGAAGACCATGGTGGAAATCTAAAATAAGAATCCAGACCTGGAATTTGCTGGAGGAAGTGGTACAAATGACTGTAAACAAAGAGCTTTGTGTCAACCACAATAAGTAAAATCAAACTGTAGACCTGTGGGTAACAGCTTAGAAGCCTGCCCCAAGGAGAAGAATCCGCTAAACAGAAGTACAAAAATCAAGAGCAAAAGAAGAGACACAGGCACGATGAACATTAATACTGAAGACTCCCTTGCAAAGGAGCAAAAGCCTTTGCCAACGTCAGAGTTAACTGAGGAATACATCAAGAACATGGGGGATACAGAATTCAAAACACTTGTTATAAAACTTATCAACCTTGAGAAGCACATAAAGCAAGCATTCAAGGAATTTGAGGAATATGTCACACAGGAAATGAATCAAAGGAAAGCTGATATATCAAAAATGAAGAATACAGTGGGGAAAATTAAAAGTAAAGTGGAAAGTCTGCAAAATAGAATGAAGGAGGCAGAAGAAAGAATCTCAATATTACAAGATATTTCCTGTCACCAGGGGGAAACAAACAAAAACCTGGAAGCAGATTTGGGTTAGGCTAAAAACAATATTCAAGAATTAAGAGACACTATTAAAATGGGAGAAATAATCACTGAGTGTTCCAGAAGGCAAAGAAAGAGAAGCTAGACTTAAAGGGTATTCAATGAAATAATAAATGGAAATTTCCCTAATCTTGACAAATAATTGGGAAACAACACCTAGGAGGGGCACAGGACTCGCAACTGGGTTGACCAAAAGTGATCTTCACCAAGACACATGATAATCAAGCTTTCTTCAATTGAACATAAGGAAAAAAAATTCTTACATGTGCACTTTAAAAAAAATCAACTGATATAAGATACAACGCCAGTTAAACTCACAGGCGACCTCTCACAGGACACTCCACAGGCCAGAAGAAAATGGAGCAACACATTCTAGATTCTAAAAGCAAAACATTGTCAGCCCAGGATAGTGTACCCAGCAAAGCTTTCCTTTGTCTTTGAAAATCAAATAAAATTCTTCCATAGCAAAGAAAGTTAAAAGACTATTCCTGTTTCAAACCTGCCCTACAAATGATACTCAAAGATGTTCTCTTGACAGAGAAGAGGAATATCACCTACCAAAACCAAAGCCAAAAGTGAAGAACATCCCAGTAAAATAACAGCAGAAGATTAAATAAATTATCAACCCATTGCCCAAATGACAGGACCAAATTATCACCGATTCTTGTTAACCCTGAATGTAAATGACTTAAGCTGATCCATCAAACATCATGGATTAGAAGACTGAATTAAAATAACAAAACCCATCTATTTTTTGCCTACAGGAGACATGTCTCACCAACAAAGATCAGTAGAAACTATATCTCATGGATTTTGATTTTTTTAGTTTCTCTTCTCTTTCTCATTAAATTATTTAATGACTCATAGGCCATATAGTAGCATCATTTTCTTCAAGAAGGTTCGTGATTTTCTCTTTTATTTCTTCAGCGACACATTAGTCATTCAGTACCTTGTTATTTAACTTCACAGCGTTGTTAATTTCTTTTTTCCTCCTGTTGTTGATTTTGTTTTGTGGCTTTTCACTTAATGGGATGTATAATAACTGTGTAATGCAGACTATCATATCCAGTATCATGTTATTTAACCTCATGGCATGGTAAACTGCTATTTTTCCTCCTATTGTTGATTTTGTTTTGTGGCTTTTCATTTAAAGGGATGTATAGTAACTGTGTAATGGAGACTGTCATATCCACATGTGAGGATACATGTGTATATGTATGCATCTCTACTTCCAGACCAAAGATGGACTCCCAATGAAGCTGTTAACTATATCCTGACAATAGGATGCTGGGCTGTCTGCCATCATCCATGCCCACATACGACTGTGTATGAAGAACTATACTTTAGTAATAATATAGGTGAACTCAGTGAGTGGGAGGGGAAATCCCAGGGCCTATCGAACTGCATCATAAAAATGATAATAATAATAAGAAGAAGTAAAATTTTGTTTAAAAAAAAGAAAATCTAATTGAGTGGAAAAGAAATCTAAACACTTCCAAAGAAGTAGCTATAACTAAAAACTCAGTGAACACAAAAGTTGGCAGGTTGAATTCCAAGCATCTAAACATCTGGCCAACTTGCCAAAGTGTGTTTATGGAGCATAAATAAAAAACAAATAGGGGGGTCCGGTGTGATAGTGTAGTGATTAAAGTCCTCACCTTGCACTCGCCAGGATCCCATATAGACGCCGGCAGCCCTGCTTCCCATCCAACTCTCTGCTTGTGGCCTGGGAAAGCAGTCAAGGACGGCCCAAAGCCTTGGGAGCCTGCACCCACATGGGAGACCCGGAGGAAGCTCCTAGCTCCTGGCTTTGGATTGGCTCAGTTCCAGCCGTTGCGACCGCTTGGGGAGTGAACCATTGGACGGAAATCTTCCTCTCTGTCTCTCCTCCTGTCTGTATATCCACCTTTCCAATAAAAATAAACAAATCTTTAAAAAAAAGCAAATAGGAATAATTCAAAAGATGAAACAGATTAACAAACATACAGAATAAATATTCAATGTCACTGGTGATCGAAGATGCTCAAGAAAAATGTTACTATAAGTAAAAACGGTTCTCTCAGTCTAAGGCAATGGAAACTTTTTAACTCATCTGTTTAGCACAAACTGACTAAGCTTTTCAAAAAGTGACTAAACCTATCACAGGTCCTAACGTTTATATGCTTTAACCCAATGATTTTGTTTCTGAAAAATCTGTCTAAAGAAAAAATAGCATATTTGAAAAATGTAATGCACAAGATGTTGTTTAGTTTGGTGTTATTTAAATTTGAGAAATCAATAACAAGAAACATCTACAAAGGTTAAAAATTACAGTATGTTTAATCAATAAATTATTGAAATCAGTTAAACATACACTTAAATAAGCTTCAATATCATTCAGCTTAAATAACTTGGAGACAATATAAGTAAATAAGGAAAAAATTAATCACTATTATAATCAAAAATATGTAAACCAGGAGAACAAAAGAACAGAAGAATAAAAGGAGGGAAAGAAAACACTGAAGACTCACAGAAATGTGGTCAAGATTTGAGTTAAATCAATATTGTGCTTTCTTCTTTTTCAATCTTGCTTTAATCAATTTTATGTTATGTAACAGTAAAGCAAAATTTTCTGCTGTGTCAAATTATTTTCAAATAATTGCAATGAGTGATTAATGAGGTTTTTTTAAAAACTAACTGGCTATCTAATATTTAGCTCAAGATCAATATTTTTAAGTAACTCTGAACAATCTTCCGGTTCTTTCTTAGTCATTTGCCAATTTTCATCTTCAAATTCTGTTCCTACCAGGTAATATTTATGTCACTTAAACATTTTACATACCTTCCTGAACCTTGGCTTTCTTGTGTGTAAAATGATAATAATGGCTGCTTCAAAGGGTCTTTGTGAGATGACAGAAAAAAATAGCATAGGTAATACTGAGAGCTGTTGCTTTGGGGTTCCTGCCACCTATGTGAAGGGCCAGGATTGCATTCCCAGCTCTCAGTTTCAACTGCAGCCTAACCTCAGTCTCTGCAAGCATTTGGGTATGTAGTTGGGCAAGGGAGTGTGGCAGTGGCTGGCAGTGTTGTAGTGAATGGGAGTGTGACAGTGGATGGTAATTCTGTGCCTTTTTTGTTTTTTAAAGATTTATGTTCTTTTTATTACAAAGTCAGATATACAGAGAGGAGGAGAGACAGAGAGGAAGATCTTCCATCTGTTGATTCACTCCCCAAGCAGCTGCAACAGCCAAAGCTGAGTTTATCCAAAGCCAGGATCCCAGAGCTGCTTCCAGGTCTCCCACACTGGTGCAGGGTCCCAAAGCTTTGGACCATCCTCGATTGCTTTCCCAGGACACAAGCAGGGAAGTGAATGGGAAGTGGAGCTGCCGGGATTAGAACTGGTGCTCATATAGGATCCTTGCACGTGCAAGGCAATGACTTTAGCTGCTGGGCTACAATGCCTGGCCCAGTTCTGTGTCTCTTTTTGCATCTCTGTCTCTCAAAATAAATGAGTAATTTTTTAAAAGAATATTTTTTGGACATCTGACAATATAAGCTTTCATTTTTTTATCAACTGAATCTTCTACCATGAAGCCTGAAAGTACCACATGGATTAGCCTATTACATGTGCTTGGAATTGAGGTAACAGGTTAGTAAGAATGAGGCTTTTTATATATTCTTACTGAAATTATATGCTCTAGAAACAGGCATCAAATAGCCTTTGGAATGAAATACTTATTCTGTTTCTAATAGGTTCCAAATATCATTAAACGTGCTAGACTGTTTCAAGGATAATGGTACAAGTACATTTTGGGAAAAAATATGAGTCTTGTTAATATGCTAATTTCACAGACATATTTTTACTTGACAAGTAAGGGTATCATTTTAATTAGAGTCATAGTTACATTCACATATAAAAAGTACTACTAAAAGCAGTCTTAATTTCCATCAGGATTAATTTATTGTATTCTTTACACTTTATTCTTGAATCCCCACCCGTTGCAAATTATCTTGTCGCTTTTAATTAGTAGCCTGAAGCAGTGTTCTTGTTTGCTAGTCTTCTCTGATGTGTATATCAACTATCTTTATCTCTTTTCCAATGTTTCCTTTATTTAAACCTCATCATGATGTAACATAAAAACTGGATAATAATTAGAAAATTTGTTGAGCTTTAAATAAAAATTTAGCCAATTTTATTTTCATTTACTTCTAAATAGTGAGAAAGTTGCAAATCTCAATGGAAGACGATAGAAAAATTAAGAGGTAAACAAATTGAAATGATCACCTTTTGTTAATGAAAATGCTGGTTTTATGCAAACAGTTTGGCCTTTGGAATAATTAAAACATTAGTCTCAATTACTTTGATGTTGTTGTTGCCATTTTTCTCATTATAATTAAAATTTGGGCTGATTACATCATAGGTCTCAGATAATTCTTTCTGAAATAGTGTCCCTTTAAAAAAAAGATTTATTTTCATTGGAAAATCAGATATACAGAGAGGAGGAGAGACAGAAAAGATCTCCCATCTACTGATTCACTCCCGAAGTGACCACAACAGCCAGAGCTGAGCCGAACAAAACTCGGGAGCCTGGCGCCTCTTCTGCATCTCTCAGGAGTATAGGGTTCCAGAAGGCTTTGAGCTGTCCTCAACTGCTTTCTCAGGCCACAAGCAGGGAGCTGGATGGGAAGAACTGGTGCCCACATGGGATCCTGGTGTGTGCAAGGCGAGGATTTTAGCCACTAGGTTACCATGCTGGGTCTTAATATTCCTTTTTTAAAAACTATTTGCATTCTACTATAATAATGCTGGTGTACCAAACATTTGGTATGCACAAGTCTGGGTTCTTATGATTACACTAATGATTGAACAAGTCCAATTAAGTGTGTTCACAAGGTTTTACTTGTTTTTTAAATAAATAATTATTTGATGTAATCCATAAAATTTGTTTCCAATATTGCAGATTATTTCAATATCCTGAAGCAACATTCAATGACTAAAAATGTATATTGTGGGTCTTGGCAATAACTTAAATATGGGCTGGGCTTATTTCCCAGTAAAACACAATTAATTAGAACTGAGGATTGATTTATGTGTGAAATATACCAATTTTGCTGCAACTTGGATTTGGATATATCATTTTATTGAAACGTTTCACTGAATTTTTAACAGATATTTTGTGGTGCTATAATGTGAAATAAACCTATTTAAAATGAGAGATCAACAAACTCCCTGTAATGAGAATTTATAAATTTCATAATTTGCTCAAGTATAAAGTATTACATTTAATCACCTAATTACAGCTGATACCATTGGTAGCTGTCGGTATCTTTATTCATAAATACAACCTTCTAATTTCTTGCAGAAATATTTGTTTAGAAAGAAACATTTTATGGTATCTAATTTCACTTCCAGCAGTCAAAAAAGTGATCTAATTTAATATCCTATATAATGAGGTATTCAGAAGTAGAAAATTACTTCGAGCAGCTTATATGTTTTCACTATATGTAGAAAAATTGATGTCACGCATTTGTTTGGCAGTTACATATCCTTCATTGTGGCTGGTGTTTCTCTTCAACAACATGGGACTGTTAATCACCCTTTGTTCCTTATATTTGTCTCCTGATAGCGTAGCTTAATTACCACGCATATTCTTAACATCTTGAGAAGATGTATGTGTATGTGTAACTCTGTGTATGTGTGTGTGTGTGTGTACATACTGTTCACAAGGTGGACTGACCCTTCAATCAGAGGCACTCAACAAAATTTCCTAAGGAACTTTCAAAAAGATTTCCTAAATACTAATCAGTAAATCTGATTCTTTAAACCTTGTCTTTGTTTCTCTTTTAAACCTACAAAAAATTTGTATCTTGTTTTGTTTTAATTTTTGTTTGTTTAGACAGCTGGAGAAAGAAAAATCCAGAGTTCTTCCATCCAATCTTTCACTCCTCAGATAACCACAATTGCTCCAAATCAGGTACCTTAAACCCAGTTAGGGTCTTCCATGTAAGTGGCACATACCCAGAGGCATTACTGCATCACACAGTGTGCACATTGACAGAAAAGTAATGTTAAATATTCTTTTTTTAATTAGAATGTCAGATATACAGAGAGGAAGATCTTCCCTCCAATGATTCACTCCCCAAGTGGCTGCAATGGCCAGAGCTGAGTTGACCCGAAACCAAGAGCCAGGAGATTCTTCCTGGTCTCTCATGTGGGCTCAGGGCCCCAAGGCTTTCCCAGGCCACAACAGAGATCTGTATAGCAAGCTGGGTGGTCTGGGCACAGATTGGTACCCATATGGGAATTTAGCCGCTAGGCTACCTTGCTGGACCAGGAAAGGTATTTTAAAAATGAATTTGGGTCTCAAACCCAAGCTCTGTTATGTAATGTGCAGGCACTAAAATAAATGCCCTAACTCTGCCAAAAGTGCACCCACCCCAACTATGCAGGTTTCCTTGGCCACTCCTGCCCTTGGCTATTCAGCTAGGTGCAGAACCACACTTTTCTTAACACACATCTTGCAAACCTTGATGTTGAATTTCAGTTTAGTCCTGAAGCTTCTCTGCAATAAGCTTATTTCTGCTTTCTAGGGACTATTTATCCAGAAGTATTGATGTGCCATTGTCCATATACCAATGTGACAGCTCTTCCTTACAAACCAATATTGCAGAAGCCCCCATTAAACAAACGCTCAATATCTCAGGTGAAAGCAGACTGTGCTAAGTAATTTTGAGGAAGTATAATTGTTTGTGTATTTGAAAAATATTTGACTCATTTAGAATTTAGACAGCAATTCACAACATAACTGTAAACATGATCCCTAAATTACATAAGAAAATTATTGTTTCACTGCCCATATTTCTTTTTAGAGACTATCTGATCATAAATGTGATTGGTCTATTTTTCTTCTATTTTTCCAATTTCTTGCTTTCATAAATATATGATCCAAAGATAAAATATGGAAAAAAATAGCAAAGAAATTTTCAAAAGTATGCTATTATAATAACTTGGGGACAAATAATAGGAGGGAAAGAGGGGATGAATCCCAATGCTTATCAATCTGTATTATGGAAAATAAATAATAGTATAATCACCTATTGATGAGCATGATCTATATTTTCTAACAAGGAGTTCACAGTAATTACATGCAGTTAAAAGCTCAACTATAGACAATATTTCAGTTAATTTTTTATTCTCATTTTTAAACAATCTTATTTTCTAATTTTCTTATAAATATTTCCTATGGTTTCTATTTTATTTATTGCTTTTACTTCGTTGAAAGGCAAAGCTATAGAGAAAGAAGGAGAATTGGAGAAAAACAGAGAAAGGGAGATGTTCCATTCACTGGTTCACTCCAGAATGGTGCTGGTTTGTGCAGTGGCTGGGGCTGTAGCTGTGCCTGGCTGAAGACAGGAGCCCAGAGATTTTTCTACTTCTCTCATGTAGATGAAAGGATCCATTTTCCATTGTTTTCCCAGGAACATTAGCATGGAACTGAATCTGGATTTGAGCAGCCGGGTCTTGAACAGGAGCTCATATGAGATGCTGGTGTCTCAAGTAAAGGCTTAACAAGCTACTGCACACCACCACCACCCACGGTGATCCCTATTTCTATCATACAAAGAGCAGAGAACTCATGAAATCTAAAATGATCAACGGTAATTCACAATTGTATGATGTGGGTTATTATGTCATGTGACAAATGCCATCATCAAATATCTTAACAGAAATTACAGATTAATTTTGACTATTATTAATTCCCTGGTTGGAAAATTATTTTTGAAGAATTCTTTTGCTGTTTGAAAGGTAGAGTTACAGAGAGAGCAAGAGAGCTCACATCCATCCATTGCTTCACTCCCAAAATGGGCAGAATGTCAGGAGCTGAGCCAAGCTGAATCCAAGAGAACTTTCTCATCTCTCCCACATGAGCATAAGGACTTAACGATTTGAGTCATCCTCTACTGCTTTGTCAAGTCATATTCAGGGCACTGTATCAGAAGAGTAGCTGGAAAATGAACAAGTGCCCATGTGGGATGCTGGCATTGAAAGCATGGCACTAGCCCCTTGGTCGGAAACTTAATGACTCGTTTTTTCCTATTTTCCATTAGGGCAGAATTCTCAAATAAGTAAAAAGTTAAATGAAAAGTTTATAATTTCTGATTAACTAAAAATTATTAGATAGAGAAACTGATACTTTAAATTATTGAAAAAATATACCAAACAACTGAGTTTTAAACATGGTAGATTAAGTGACTTTTGTCCAGTTCTATGATTAAGAACCAACCCATACCTAACAGTTAAAGGTGCATGAGATGTTTATGAACTTTTTATAAAACTTGTTATTCCGATCACTGCAGCCAACAATCGTATTTTTTACCAAGATTTAAAGAGGAGTAAATAGCAGCTTTATTTTTAAAAGCTGTAAGGTTTTATTGTGTATACAGGTGTGTATGTATGTAGTTCTTTGTACAGCCTGGGTTCTTAAGGGTGGGTGTTACATTACATTACAGAAAATCCATTGTTATTTTTAATGATAAAGAGAAGACAGCAGCAGGTCTATGATGTTGCCCCCCCGGCTTGCCAAGTTAGAAGGTAATGAAACTCCAGTAAGCAGAAGAAAAATTCAAAACAAATTGCAGATTTTATACTAATTGAGAGGAAATAACTCAGTGAGGGTCCCTGGAAAGGCAGGGGCTTGCACTTCCAAAGAGAGCAGAAGGGAGGAGGAGGACATACTCATCAAGGCCTAACGAGGTAGCAGCTGGAAAAATGTGAAAATGGAATGTACAACTGTACAGCTATATTCAATTGTTTTGGCAGGCAAGAAAGGTCAGAGCTGATGGAAGCAAAATAGCAAAATATGCATTTTAACCTAAGTATTGAAGGAAAATCTTGTTGAGGATTTTTTGACTTGGGATTAGAAAGGTTCCCAAAGATTGCCAAACGAAACATGAAAATCTGAGAGCTAATGAATTGATTTCTCCCAAAATCACAGATAAGATTACTAAAGGAAAGGAGTCTACAATATACATCTTTCAAAGCAACAAGTTCCATTGATAAGCCTGGCAAACTACCTCTCGCACCTTTTCTTTATTAACCATTATGTCACCATTCTATCCCAAACCACCATCATCTCTCACTTGGACAAAGCAAGTCCCCTAAACAGCATCCTCACCCCCCGTTCTGCCTCCCTGCAATTCAGTCTCCAAATGTTCATTACAGCAGGGTATTTTAAAATGCAAACTGTTGCCCACAGAACCTGTTGCCAGCCAGAATGTATTTCCTTTGTATGAACTTTAAAGGGCTCTTTCCTTGAGACCATTTAGTTCCATCTGAAAAAAAATTGTCAGAAGATACTTGTTTTGTCCGAACAACATGTTTCATCACTATCTACCAGAAAATCACCATAGCAAATGTATATGTGTATGTATATATGCCATGTTGTGCTTAGCACTCGTGCAAATGAGATACTAGTTTGCATCATGTGTGCCAACGCGTGTATAATAAGCAGCAATCTTTTTTTTATTAATATTTTGCATTATGTGACAGTTTCATAGGCTCTGGGAATCCCCCCACCCCTCTCCCTCGCCTCCTCCCCCCCGGTGGATTCCTCCACCTTGATGCAGTATTACAGTTCAAATTCAATCAAGATTCTTTCCTTGCAAACATATACTAAGCATGGAGTCCAGCTACTTATTGTCCAGATGGGTTGAACAGTTTCTTGGGGAGACCATTTCTGGTCTGAAGTCAGAGCTGGTATAATATCATCACAGTCAATTAAGAGTCCCAATATAACATCAACAGCAATTTGCAATATTATGGAATTGACATGGTTTTGAGTAACCAATATGTTAAAAAAAAAAAAAAAAAAAAAAAAAAAAACAAGTCCTAACCACAACCTATGATTAGCTCATTGACATCTCATTTTTAGTTTATATACAGGACCGGACCGACTGCTATATACCTTGAAAAGGCTATAGGGTACCATTCAGCTGTCTCGTGTCTATTTCATTTTAGTATTTAGCCATTTGTTGTGTTGAAGTATAATTTTGTTGATCTTGGCAGATTTTGGGATAATCTAGACTGGCTTGTAACTCTAACAAGATATTTGTCAACATTTAAGGTGCAGAACATTTTTTTTTGGGGGGGGGGGGGTGCAGGAAAATCCTCAACACCATGGTGAGGAGTGACTAATCTTTGTGTCCCACCCAGGAAGGCATGAGCCAATCCACGCCAGCTCTTTCCTGTCAGATTCCAAGCTCTACTTTCTGTTGTTTGTCTATTTATTTTAGGGTTTTTTTTTTAGTTTGTATGATTGTTTGCTGTGAGGGGTTTTCGAAGCGATCCCGATGGTCACTGCGAGGGAGGGCGGGGGTCCAGAGGTGGAGCCAGGCTCGGACCAGAGAAAGCTCTCCTCCCTGGTCCCGAAGGACATTTATTGTTCTTCTGTTTCTGCGGACCGCTCAGGGCTTCTGGTTGTCTTTCCGATGACGTTGGTTTCTGCATGGTAGTGTTTGGACTTCTTCCATCCCCTGCGGAAGCTCCGGTTGGGGGTGGGTGACCTCAGAGTACTCAGCGTCTGAGGGCATCCAATTCCCTGTGGCCTCCTTGGCAGTTGGGGTATAGTCCTTGTTGCTCGTATTAGTAGTTTGTGGTGAAGGTCTGGGAGTCTTCGTGGTTGGGATCCAAGCTTCCTCCTTACCACCTGCTCCACTCTGGAGTGCCCCCCTGGTCCACGCACATGACCTCCTGTTAAGAGGTTGTCAGGATCGCACCCGATTCCCCCCTCATGCATTGGTATAGTAGTTTTATTGTTGTTTAGTGCCGAATAAGCAGCAATCTTGTAAATCACTTCCATTAAGAAAGGTAAAGGCATGAAACCTCAGTGTGTCACGTAAGAATCTCAGCTTATATTATTTTGTCTTGTTGGGATGCTGTACTCCAACTCCAATCGACACCCTCTTTGCTATTTTCCTGTCATCCTCCATTTGCTCAGTATGAATGTTATCTCCTCCAGGATGCCTGTCTTAGAGGTGGATTAGAACCACCTGTGTCATCTTTGTACCTTAGAGTATCACAGTCTCGTATGCAGTGCGTCACGTGGTAGAATTGCATGAGAGCAGATAAACATGTTAGACTTGCTCACTTCCTCATAGTCCTGGCACTGGAATTTAATGCTTTTCTATTGAATACAAAACTAAACTTTGAATATATACAACAGTGCTGCATAATAGATAGGTATATATTTAATACACAGAAACCTTGTGGGTAATGGAATTAAGTCTGTTTTGGTACAAAAAAAATTAAAATTCATGCATATGAGAGGTCTTCAAAAAGTTCATGAAAACAATGTATATTATGGGAAAACCACATGATATTCCTTTTTAATTTTTAATAATCTTTTAATAGATTCTATATAGTTTATTGATACAATTCAAAGAATAGAATGATATTTCCTTCTTCTCTTCCCTATACTCCCCCATTTTCTCTCTCCTTTTCTCTTGCTTTGTTTTCAACAAAATAAATTACCATTTAATTCCAGTTCCAGGAATTTTTAAGTACTTTTGCATTGAATTATTAAGTGCCTTAATACAAAGTATTTTAAAGAGAATAAAATCAGAGAAAAAAACATGAGATTAGCCTTTGAAACATTAGAATTGTACTGTATAATATGCTTCTCTCTGTTCCATTCCTGACTTTGAATTTAAAATGTATTACCCTCCTTCAATTTCATGCTATACAATAAAACAAAAAGCTTCTTCTTCACTTCTCCATGTAGATTTTTTTTTGCCTCAAAATTGAATCATTATTTCTTTTGTTCACAAACATGTCCGAAAAGAAAACTTAGGCAGCAATATAAATAAAACATTACCCATGGGAGTTTTAAAGAGGTACAAATAAGCAGACTTAAAAATCATTTGTGGGGGCTCGGCAGCGTGGCCTAGCGGCTAAAGTCCTCGCCTTGAACCCGCCCCAGGATCCCATATGGGCGCCAGTTCTAATCCCGGCAGCTCCACTTCCATCCAGCTCCCTGCTTGTGGCCTGGGAAAGCAGTCGAGGACGGCCCAATGCATTGGGGCACTGCACCCGCGTGGGAGACCCGGAAGAGGTTCCTTCCAGGTTCCCGGCATCGGATCGGAGCGCATCAGCCCGTTGCAGCTCACTTGGGGAGTGAAACTTCGGACAGAAGATCTTCCCCTCTGTCTCTCCTCCTCTCTGTATATCTGACTTTGTAATAAAATAAACAAATCTTTAAAAACAAATCACTTGTGAAACCATGGAATTTAAGTTCAAATAGAAGTATGTGCAGATTTTTTTTCTATATGATTTCAAATAACCACGTAATCTGGTATGTGTGGCCATGTTTTCCTTGGAGATTAGTAGGGCAATAAATAAGTTCTACTGACCTACATAAATAAATCAAGTATTTTAACATAAGTAATTTATAAATAAATATAATTTTTACTATTTTAAACTTAATAAGTATGCACTAAATGATTTTCATACATAAAATAAGACAGCTGCCTATGTGAGATACTATACCATACTATAG
Source organism: Ochotona princeps (assembly GCF_030435755.1). Classification (NCBI taxonomy): domain Eukaryota; kingdom Metazoa; phylum Chordata; class Mammalia; order Lagomorpha; family Ochotonidae; genus Ochotona; species Ochotona princeps. Next base: position 21,603,632 of record NC_080842.1, read on the forward strand.
AATACCTGTGGTATATAGTATGCTATAAGATACTGATATCTATATATATAATATAGATAGACTAAGAGACTGAGGACAACAAGAAAACGACAAAGGTATAAAGGACAGCTCTTGTTTCTATGGATAAACAAGAAAATATATCTGTCTTTTCATCTTGTTTGTTTTCAGGTTGGAAAAAATTGTAATATGGTGCAGTTTGATAGAGAAACATTACAGGTATAAACCTGAAGTTCCAAAGAATGAGTAAAGGCCCGTATGTTTGCTTATCAAATGCATAGATGAAGATATCTGGAGAAAAGTGCATTGAAGGCACTCTACAGCTTTGTGTAAGATAAGTTTCATGTCCATATTTCCAATCAAATTAAGTACTAAAGGAAATTGAAATATTCAGCAGAGGAATTAGTCCTAAAGTTTTTTGTGCTCCTCTCTGGACATGTGAATATTTATGGTGCTCAAAAAACCTCAGAGCCAACTCCACAACTGTCTTCAATTTAAAAAATCAAACTTGGTCAAACTTAGTCAAAATTGTAAGACTTTTATTGTAGTTCATTTGTTCTTTTCTACACCCCAACTTTCAATTTGACAAATAACATCGAAAATTGGCTTCACTTACGCTTTTTCTTCATTGTTTATAGAACAAAGAGAATACCTAAACAAGACATCTTCCTCTGTTTTTTTTTTTTTAATTACCTCTTAACACTGTTTTATAAAAAAGGAAGGATTTGAGAATTTCATTTGAGAAGTGTCTTGACTAATCTTGGCTGGTTTCCTCAATCTGCCTGCCACTACAACAAGGTAAAAATAAAAGTAAACACCTGTGAGACAGCGAAATGTAGAGCATGAGTCTATTTTCTACACGTTGATTTGCTCTGTAATTGTCCCTAGTAGTGGTGGGAACAATTTAATTGCACTTACCGTTTTGCCCTCATAATTATTTAACTGAGCTGAAATCTGGTATGTTTATACTCCCAGCATCATCATTAAACTAAAAATTGAGCATTCTGTCTTATCCTGAAAAAATCCAATTAAACTCATTTGGAGAGCTACACTGAATGCCAACGTTAATTCCTTTCTCTAAAGATCAAGGGTGCCAAGATATCACACTAGAGAGAGACCAATAGCTCATTAGCAAGATTGATGAACTAGACGAGTAGTTCCTACTGATATGAGGATATCAATATGAACTAAAGCCATATCCATGGAGATTGCATGACAAAACTTGGAGGTCATCACTCATTTAAAAAAAATGTTTACATGGACACTTCAAAATGAAATGTTCTAAAGTACTGAACTTGGGAGTGATATCCGTTCTTAAGATATAGACAAATGTAGTTAACCATTCTTAAAGAGATGAATGAGTTCAAATTGAATCTTTTGGATATAAACAAAAATTATAATGAAACAAGACATTTCCACAAGATCTAGTAACTTCAGTTTTAAATGGGATTGATTTCATCACAACATTATGAAACCTATAAAATTTTAAAAGTTGGGTGTTCAGATCTTTTAGTCAATATCTTAGGGGCTAAATCAAGAAATTCTGTTGCCATTTGTGGAAAATACCTTAATGAGCTATTTGGAATGAGAGGTGACACCATGGAAACTATATAAATAGTATTTGAAATTATTATTTGGGAAATGTGGAAATGAAATAGTTGAATAACACTGTCTCAGGAACTGACGGTAAATGGAAAGAAACCTCAGAGGAAGCAGGAGGAATGGCACACACTGGAAAGTGCCATGGGGAGAAAAAGAGCACCACCCATAATGAAAAACTGTTTCAACTTTGCCCTAAGAACAAGAATACCTAATGCTGACCTTTGTCCGCCGTCCAGTGACAAAGATTCTCTGTCTCACCAGATCTTATAGACACCTTCATTCTCATGAATAAGGATAGATATTGCTTCATTCTTTTCAAGTGGATAAATCAAGAAATGACTGAGTTCATCATTTGCATATTACAGTAGAGATAAAGGAACAACAGTCAAGAATGTGACAAAGACAAGAATTAGGATACAGAAATCAGTCTGCTTACAATGCTCCCCAGCTTATGCACACACACATCTCTATAAATTCTCAAAACTATTGGAAAGGGCATTAAACTTTCCAGAAGATACAAAATGGAGCTCAAAATTCATCTTTTCTAGATATTATGGGTGTGGGAGTCCATAGTACAAATAGGTTGCTTATCTTTCCATGTGTGTATACACACTGAAACAAAGTTTTTCTTTTCTAAAGATTTGTGTTCGAGCACAGATCTTTTGAACTAGGAAAGTGTATTGATCCTCAAAGAAAAGAACTATTGATAATATGCCAGCTCTGAAGAATTTAAATACATCGTTTCTCTAGATCTACTGCTCTTAAAGTAACAAGATTGAATTTTAACAAGATTGAATTTTATCTCTGGTTCCAACGAAGTGAATCTCATCTAACCCTGCATTCAGAGAAGTCAAACTTAGCTTTCTTAGTTAAAAATAATCAGAATTTCTATTAACAGTGATTCTTGAGAAGAAATGACTAACATCCCAATTCTCTCACTAGACTCCTACACCACCACAAACAGTTAGTTCTCTAAGGATATGTTCTCAAAGGACCCTCCAGGAAATACAACATGTTGTACTACCTAGTACTCCTGTACTAATTTGTCATGCAGATATTTACGTCATGACCTGTAAATTTCATTTATTCTATTCCAGGATAGCTGCTCTTCCTTTTCCAGGTGAGGTCCTTCAAAATCAAGGACTCAAAGGAAAATTATAGTACAGCTTATTGCACTCATTTTACAAAATAAAAGAGCTAATTCAAGAAAGAAGCATATTCTAAGCATATTGAAAATATATCATAGTTGTAAATTAATAATAGTAGTTCATTATCTACCTGACAAATAGAAACACTAAAACGTGTATATGTAAGACACAGTCACATTACCTAATCGTAACTGCTTCATAAAAATTCTTCTTTTGGGCCCAACATGCTAGCCTAGTGGCTAATTCCTCACCTTGCGTGCACTGGGATCCCTTATGGACACCTGTTTGTGTCCCAGCTGCTCCGCTTCCCATCCAACTTCCCGTTTGTGGCCTGGGAAAGCAGTAGAGGGCAGCCTAATGCCTTGGGACCCTGCATCTGTGTGGGAGACCTGAAGAAACTCCTGTCTCCTGGCTTCAGATCAGCTCAGCTCTGGCCATTGCAGCCACTTGAGGAGTGAACCAGGGGACAGAAGATCTTTCTCTCTGTATCTCCTCTTCATATAATTGCTTTTCCAGTAAAAATAAATAAACATTTTTAAAAAATCTTCCTTTAAGGGTAAAAATTGTGACGCAACATGTGAAGCCACCGGCTGCATGTCTGTATCCTGTATGGGAGGACCAGAAGCTCTGCTTGCAGTCTAGCTTCCTGTTAATGCACCTGAGTGACAGACGCTGAAGCATCACGTGCCTGAGTTTCTGACACCCTTGTGGAAGATCTGAATGAAGTTCTAGGTCCTGATTTTGGTCAGACCCAGATCTGACTGTTGCAGACAGACAGTTGAATAATGACCCAACGGAAGGAAACACCCACTTTCCTCTGTCCCTTTCTCTATCCTTTACTCGGCTTTCAAATAAATAAATCAGGTTAAAAAAACTATCTTAAAATGATATACTTGGGTTTTTTAAGATTTATTTATTTTTATCGGAAATTCAGATTTGTAGAGAGAAGGAGAGACAGAAAGAAAGATCCGAAGCCAGGACTCAGGAGGTTCTTCTGGGTCTCAAGGGTCCCAAGGCCTTGGAACATTCTCTACTGTATTCCCAGGCCACAAGCACAGATCTGGAAGGGAAGTGAAGCAGTTGGGATATGAACCGCCACACTTATTGGGCCCTGGTGCATGCAAAGTATGGATTTTAACCACTAGGCTATAGCGCCGGACCCAAATATATTCGTTTTTACAGCTGTATCATACTTTAGCACTGAATTAGAATAAAGAAAACATGTGATTATATGTCTCAGAAATACACTTTTGGAAGTTGCATATATCAAACTAAATTGAAAGATTCTGGAGTTTGGGGGAAAATGAGAAAAAATACAGTACTAACAGTGAAAATGAAAAGTAGGTGATGGGTGAGAGGAAACCTCTTTGTGAGCATTCCTGACTCATGCTCTTCCTTGAAGTTCTGAAGTTCAATCAAAATGCTTGTGTAGGTAGCTCCGTTGGTCTTGTTTTTGTTTTGAAACTTAGAGACATAGCACGTAAGTATTCCTTTACCTATTTGTAATGTTCTTATTCTTTACAAAAAAAAAAAATCAGATGACAAAATAAAATGTGTGACTCTGATACTGAGGCTTTGAAAGCTGCTATGACATTATTCTGACTAACATTTAATTTGTGCGATTTCGTACGGATATCACTATACACATTTTTAAGCTGTCAGGTATTACATTATAATCTCCATGGCTTCAGCTTATTTGATATGGTGCATAGTCGTGGCATGAATACATTCTTTATTGCTTGCCGTTAAGTAAAATTAGGCCATGGGATCCATGGTCAAATGACGCATCTAGGAACGATTTACCTTTCTAGATTTAGGGGCAAATCTAGGTTCTTTCTGGGAGCAAGAACAATGCAGCGTTTGCACGGAGAGTCTGGTAAACAAGCTAGTTTGGTTCATGGATTTATTACTTTGAGAATCATCATAACTAAACACTAGAAATAATTTTCCAGTGCTATGTTTAGATCAAAGGGAACACTGACACAGGGTCAATGTTTATACCACGCTCCATTGAAACAGCTTATTATGGAAGTCTGCAGAGGTGGAATGTTTCTGATGACTAATGAAATGATTGTTTAAAATTCCTTGGTGCCCTCCGAGCCCCCTGGTGGGGGATCAATATATACATGTAATTACCATGGTCTTTTTTTCAATTGGCTTACTTATGTAACTAAGTTGAGCTGATGGCTCTTTGGGGAAGTGACACACTTCTCCCATTAGCCACTGCTGTCTAGCGTACACTGGCGAATACCTGCTTACTCTAGACTTTGCTGAAAGATGAGCACTGAGGAAGTCATATAATCAATGAGCTGTATCTGGGGAGTGAGGAAAGAAGAGAAGATGGCCAGAACACATGCTTTCCCTTTCTTCCCAAAAGTGATGGAGGAAAAAACAAATGCCGACAAACCAATTCACAAATTTCCTACCTCATGTAGAACCGGCCATTTCCAGCAGCTTCCTTTTAGAGTGCACAGCATGGTTCCTGCTCTTATGTTAGTAATTTCAGTGAACAGACTGCTTTTTTGTAAGAATTCATTTCCCTAGTCTAAAGTATCTACTTATCTGAGTTAATTTAAAACTACACATATGAATATATGGTAGATTTTCTAAGTTTTAGCAAAGGAAATTGCAGTCAAAAATGGAATCAGTTGTATTTAGCAAGTGAGAGGGACAAAGCTGTCATTACAAAGAAGAGAAAAAGAAATTTGACCTCATGGTCTCAGTCCCTCGATGTTATTTTTCTAACTCTCCCTTGCACTTTAATTAAGGCATTCTTCTATTAGAAAGGAAAAAAAGAGTGTTTCTATATTTTCCATGCAGTGTGATTCATCTTTAGTTCATAATTTCCAAAAATAATTTGATTCTCTTTTGGGAAACAGGTTACCATAAATTGGAAAAAAAAAAAGGTTTGCAATATGTGTAAAATCAAATTAAATGCTTTTCTCCAAAATGTTAGCATAAATACTGAGGCTTGTGGAAGTGGTTTTATGAGCATATGTATGTAAGAAGTCACTGATACTACACACAGAGTACAGAAAATGAGAATAAAGACATAACTTACATAGACAATTGATGGACAAAACATGAAATACAATGTTGGTCCATCCAAACTCAGGCCTCCAGTGGTAATGTGCTATTTTACCTAAGAAGAACCATTTCAATACTTTATCATCCTGACATTCTGTCCCTGGATACTACAATGGTAACAAGTTCCCAAACCTGATGGTTCGTTCGTTCGTTCGTTTGGTTGGTTGGTTGGTGTTTATATTTGCAAGGCAGAGCTATAGAGATGGGGGAGGGACAGAAATCTTCCATCCTGTTCTCTGAGTTATCTGCTATTCACGCCCCTGATGGCGAGAACAACCAGTGCTGAGTCAAGCCAAAACAAAGAATTAAGAGCTCCATCTGGGTCTCCCACATGGATGGCAGGGTCCAAAATAGTTGGACCATTTTCTGCTGCTTTTCCTAGGCGGCAGAGACCTAGGTGGAATGCATAGCAGCTGAGCCATGAACCAGTGTTGTAGGAGTTACCAGAGTCACAGGCAATAGCTTTACCAACCATGCCAACATGCCAGGGCCAAAAATGGGCCATTTAAGCCAGGCTTAATGTCATGCAAAACACTTGTGCATTTTAAGCTTCTGATTATATCTGACGTTGTTAACTGACCTAGTTTGTTAGAACACCTCTCTCGCTCACAGGCTGTCCAGTGCCCTGAATGCCTTGTATCCTGCTCTACTTTTTCTGTTTTCTGTTGTAGCTTATTACTTGCTTATTCGTTATACATATTTTTCTTCCTTATCTCCCTTTGCTCTGTAGAACATTTATTAAACAAGGGGACTAATTTGGGACAGTTTTGTGCTCTATCACCAGTGCCTGCTATAGAGTGAATTGCTGGTGGTATTTGGAATGCTCATAAAGAAATGAACAAAGAATATTCATTCATAATGAAAAATTATTATACACATGATCACTCATTTGCAGTTATAATTTTAGGGGCTAAGGATAATTACTGATGTTAAAATAAATACTTAAATTCTAACTTTATCATTTCCTAACCTGGGTGTTATATTAATGTTCTTATCCCAGGTTTGTACTTATAAATCATAGTACCTGGATTAATGGGTCATGAAAATAAATTAAATTTTCACATGAAGCAGTCAATATATTGTCCTTATAAGTGAACTACTGTTTGTTGTTATCATTAATACAAGGCAAACCTATCTTACTGAAACCACTTAATTTGGCAAAAGAAGAAGCGAATTGTGTTCTGACATTTCCAATGAGTGGGAGATTTTGCATTATGCAGGTTAAGTCAAATGTTGACACTTACTCAAAACCTGAAAAGAAAATACTGGTAGAGGGTGCGTCCTCTAGGTTAGAGCCAATGGACTGGGATAGAAGTTTCAGAAAGCATGATACAAAATAGAAGTTGAGACATGCTATCAGAAGATGCCTGTACAATTAAAGCATCAGCTCAGATACAATTGCTAAGGATTTGCTTGCATATGTACTTACATGTCTTTATATGATTCGATCCCACTGAAATTCAGAAGTGACCAACGACCCTATATTTATAGCAACAGAATCCACAATAGCAAAGACATGGAAACAGTCCAATGAAAGAGGAATAGATAAAGAAACTGTGGTACATCTATTCCAGAGATTATTACTCAGTCCTTAAAAAGAATGAAATTCTACCACTTCTAACAAAATGTTTCCAACTGAAGTGTGCATCGCTATCCCTGAGGAGTCCCAATGAAACTGTTAAATATACTGTGACAATATGACACTAGATTTTCTACAATTGCCTATACTTATAAGGCCATGACACACTTAAATAGCAGCATATTGGATTTATGATTGCTGCTAAAGGATATACTATTATTATAATACTATGGGACAAAATAGAGGGAAGAGGATGGGGAGGAGAAATGGAAAGTGGAAGGAGGAATCCCTATACCTACAAAACCATATTATGGAAAATAATAACAAAAATCAAAAGCAACCCAAAAAAGGATATGTCAAGAGAAGTTAACTTGAACATTTCAAAATGTCTAAACATGATAGACTAAATGGAAAAGCTCAGAACAGTCATTCATGTCTTTGTGAACATCTTCTTCAACTGAAAGATGGCATCCTCCTTTTCTCTCTAACGTTTTCCATTATGATTACTGGAAAACTGTGTTCTTTATAGCAAACCACCCTGTCTCCACCATTCAGAACCTCCCAATTAGGAACATGAGACAGATTCTGAGGGTTCCTCTCTGCATCCAGGGTTCCCCTCCCAAAACACTAGTCCTACCCATGCTCTTGGAAAGAGATAGGCTGCAGGAATCTTGTCTATAGCTGCCAGCTGTGGATAAAAAAAATAAACATCCAGTCATCTTGTATACAAGTAGTAACTGTGTGTGAAGGTACAAGACAGGTTTATAGGGCGCAACTCAGGGTAAAACATGAAGCATGGTTTCCTGCCAAAATTCTCATAGCTCCCCAGAACCACTCAGACACTAGCATTAAATGGGACAGACTTTTGACCGGTGTGAATTACTTTGCTTTGTTAATTAAAACTCTTGTAAACATATACTCACCAAAAAATTTTTTTTAAAGATTTTATTATTATTGGAAAGTCGGATATACAGAGAGGAGGAGAGACAGACAGGAAGATCTTCCATCCGATGTTTCACTCCCCAAGTGAGCCGCAACGGGCCGGTGCGCGCCAATCCAATGCTGGGAACCAGGAACTTCTTCCAGGTCTCCCACACGGGTGCAGGGTCCCAAAACTTTGGGCCGTCCTCGACTGCTTTCCCAGGCCACAAGCAGGGAGCTGGATGGGAAGTGGAGCTGCCGGGATTAGAACCGGCGCCCATATGGGATCCCGGGGCTTTTAAGGCGAGGACTTTAGCCGCTAGGCCACGCCGCCGGGCCCTCACCAAAACTTTTTATACTTTATATTTTTATTATTCAAAAATCTCATATACACATAAGAATGTGTGTGTGTGTTTAGGATGTATTATAGATATTGGTAATACATGCCATTTACAAGGTGTACTACATTTTTCAGAAAAATAAATTCAGTGTAAAATGTAAGGTAACCTAGGAGTTAACACACAGACATTTTAATACTTTCAGTCTCATCCAAGATTTTTGTTTTGTTTTTCAATTGCCAGATTAAAACTCTCATATGTGGGCACAAGAATATAATCCAAATGACCATAGTCATAAATACAGTCAAAATTTTGTCCGCTAATAAATAATCAGTTATCAACAGATGTCTTGGAAGAAAGAAAATATATTGATGATAATATTTACGAGCCTTTATTAGCATTGTTTAAGTTCATGAAAGCTAAGTAGGAAAACTCCAGTGAGATGAGAATGGAGGCACACTCATTTTGTCAAAACTTCGGTTTTGAGTCTTCACTGTTCAAGAACTATTGCTACTCTGATCAGCCCCATTGAAAACGTTCCCTTTTTGTATTTACATTGAAACAAATTTCCATGGTAATTACATTAATGAACTCTAGCAGGAAGGGAGGTTCCACTCATAATAAAACTCAAACTATTGAATATTTTGCCTTTGACATATTTTTTTTTCCCATTTGTGTAACTCTGTACGTCATAAGTGGTCCAACTGAAGAGACACAACTTTCTCTAAAACTATACCCACTGGAGAGGCCAGTATTGTGGCTCATTAACCTGCGACATGCAATGTTGGTGTTCTGTAGAGCTCTGAGTCAAACCCTAGCTAGCTCCTGCTTCTAAGCCGGCCCCCACTGATGCACCTGATAAAGCAGTGGAGGGTGACCTGAGTGCTTGGGCTCCTGTCACCCTCATGGGAGACTGCAGGGAGTTCTGGCCTGCTTCTTTATGGGAGACTGGTCACAACCATTTCAGCCATTTGGGGGAAAGGGCCCAGGGATGATCTCTGTCACTCTCTATCTCTGTGTCACTATTTCAAATAAATAAATCTTTCTGTGCTCACTTCATTGAGATGTTGGCCTTGAGACAGTCTGTTATCAGTTTTAGTCATCAAAAACGTTTGGAAACCCATCTTTTTCCTGTTGCTGCACAAACTACATAGCTTTGGAGCAGTCACACTTTTTTTTTTTTTTGCCATATCAAGTTTAGTTAACCCAAGTGCCCAAATAATGTCATTGCAATTAAGAAAGACTAATTTTTTGCTTTAAGATTCATTTTAAAAATTCTAATTCCCTTCTTTGTTTAATATCTGACTCCAGAAAGAAAAGTCTGCAGGCAAGGCCAATTTGATTTAATATGAGTGTTCTTTGCTTAACTACATTTTAACAAAAGGAATTAAAAACCTATATTAGAATTTTATGCACCATGGTTTTTATACATCATTGGTTTTATAGTTTTATTGAATATTACTTATTCATTAAATTGTTAGAACTTACTATCTCCAAAATGCGGTAGTATTTTTATCTTTTAAATTAAATATACATATTCATTAAAAATAATTTACTGCAAAAGATTTGGTCTCATTTTCAGGTAACATTTCTTTTTTACTACATTTGCCTTCCATTTAATTTAAGAAATGCTCCTAACGCTGCTGAGCTGAGTTTATTTATTTATTTTAATATATCAACGCTAATCGTGTGGATTTTTTCGGTGAATAAGTATACATAAGGAATAGCATAAAATTATCTTAACATTAAAGGTCCTAGTTAAAAACTTGCTTATTTTGTTCATAGAAGGTTAACCGTGCATGTTAGAAATAATTTTTTTAAGATTGATTTTTTTTTATTGGAAAGTTATATTCACAGAGAGAAGGAGAGACATAGAAAAAGGTCTTTCATCCACTAGTTCACTTCTCAAATGGCCACAATGGCTGGAGCTGCACCAATCTGATGCCAGGAGCCAGGAGCTTCTTCCAGGTCTCCTTCACGGGTGCATGGTCCCAAGGCCTTGGGCCGTCCTCCACTGCTTTCCCAGGTCACAAGCTGGATGGAAAGTGGAAACAGCTGGGACATGACGCAGTGCCCATTGGGAATCCAAGCTCTTGCAAGGCAAGGATTTAGCCGCTAGGTTACAGCGCCAGGCCCTGTTAGAAATAATTTTTTAAGGGGAAGCAGTGTCAGATTAGGCCACTACTTAGAAAGTCCATGTCCCATATCAGAGTGACTAGGTTCAAGTCCCAGTTCTTCTGATCCAGCTTCCTGTTAACGCATATGTTGCGAGGCAACAGATGACAAGTGCATGGGTCCCTGATATCCACATTGGGGGTACAGGGAGAGCCTGGGCTGATGACGTCAACCTATCTGATACAGTCATTTGAAAAGTGAACCAATAAACAAGAACATCCCTCTATTCTTATGTCTTTCTGCCTTTCAAATAAAATTAAAATATGTAAATGATTTTTTAAAAATCTATCCAATGCCCGGTACGGTACCCAAGCGGCTAAATTCCTCGTCTTACGCTCGCTGGGATCCCATATGGGTGCCAGTTCTAATCCCAGAGGCCCAGCTTTCCATCCAGCTCCCTGCTTGCATCCTGGGAAGGCAGTCAAGGGCAGCCCAAAGCCTTGGGACCCTGCATGTGTATGGGAGACCTGGAGGAGGCTTAGAGCTCCTGGCTTCAGATCAGCTCAGCTCTGGTTGTGTGACCACCTGGGGAGTGAATCAACAGATGGAAGATCTTCCTCTCTGCCTCTCCTCCTCTCTGTATATCTGACTTTTCAACTATATATATATATGGTTTTATATATATAAAATATTTTAAAAATAAATCTATCCAATTTATTTTCCTGCCTTTTTTTTTCAAGAATTATTTGGCCTGTTTGAAACACACAATCATGAGGGGTGGGAGGGAGTGCAGGAATGTGGGGAAGGAATCGTGTATCCACCAGTGCACACTCCAAATGGCTGCAGTGACTGCGGCTTGGCGAGGCCAAGGCCAGGAGCCAGGAGCCTCATCCCTGGCCCACATGTGGTACAGGGGCCCAAGCAGTTGAGCCATCTTCTGCTGCTGTACCCAGGTGTGTTAGCAGGGAGATGGAGGGGAAATAGGGCCACCAGGACAGGATCTGGTGCCCATATGGTATGCTTCCATTGTAGGCATAAGCTTAACTGCTGTGCCACAATACCGGTCCCTGTAGTTCTTTTGTGGTTTTAAGATCTATTTATCTATTTTGTAGATCAGAATTTTTTAGAAAGGGAGAAACAGAAAGGCAGATTTCTCAACTGCTGATTCTCTCACCAAATTAATGAAGCAACCAGTGCTGGGCTAGACCAAAACCAGGATGCAGGAGCTTCATCCACTTCTCCTAGTTGGGTTCCAAACACTTAGGACATCTCCTGCTGTTTTTCCTAGACCATTATTAGAGAGCGGAAAGCGAAGTGAACCATCCAGGAATAAACCAAAGTCCATATGAGTTGTCAGCATTGCAGGCAACAGATTTTCCCACTATACATCAATACTGTTTCATGTAATTCTCATTGCTTCATCCCATTAGATTAGCTCCATCTCCCTTTTTTCATTACCATGTCACAAAATGATTACAAATAGAATTGGATATATGAATCTTCAACAAACTAGCTAGATATATGCCATAATGGTGAATCAACATCCGGTGATCACCAGGTGTACCCTGTACCATCTTGCCTGAAGTACATCAAGAATGTCTTTGCCAAAATCGGTATTTAAATTTGTCATATTTTATAGCATTTGTCAACCTTCCTGTCTAAAAAGGCTATTTACAAATATTTGATATTTTGATATTTCTTTACCTTGGCTAATTCATTTAATCCTCCAATGAATGCTATTTGCCTTCTGACGTCATATAAATCATTGCACATTAACTCACTCTAGAACTTCATCACAATTTCAAATTCCCTGAAATGGAATTGTATTTGATAGCTCTTTCGTGTTACTTTCCTTTAAAAAAAAAATCATTAATTTCCTTCTAAATTACATTCTCGCAAGTAAATGACTTTATGTCAAAAGGAGGAAGAATATACTTCAAAATATTATATATATATACACAAAATTAAATGAAATTGCTAAATTTAAATCTAGAGATATAGAGATTCCCAAACTAAAAAGTGGCCTGAAAAAATAGAAACAAGCAAATAAACAATAAACAAAACAATATGAAAGTGATCAGCTTTGACATTCTTAATGCACATATTACAAAATTTTTAGATTTTAATTTAATTCATTTGGATATTATCACAAATGCCAGCAGATTTAATATAACGGAGTAGATACCTAAATACTTACATTTTAGCCTTTTATGTATGCTGAAATAATAAAAATGAATGAATTGTATTCAGATGTTGGGCTAGTGTAGAGTAATTTAAGGACTCAAAGAAACAAAGTCTATTCATGTCTGAAATTTTTTATCATTGCCATTTGAAAAGCAGGACAGTGGGGGCAGAGGAAGTAGAAAACACAGAGGGGTCGGGGTGGACGACGGAGGGAGATTCCCTCCTGAAATACTTCCAACAGAGAATAAGCGGGATTGGAACCAGGAACCAGAAACTCAATCCGAGACTCCCACGTGCATGGCAGAAATCCAGGCACTTGAACCAACACCTTTTTCTTACTAGAGTATACATTAACAGGAAGCTGAAATCAAGAAAAAAGCTAGAACTTCCTGCCAGCTACTCCAATATGAAATGCCAGCATCCCAAAAGGCCTCTTAGCCACTGTATAAAAACCCATCCAGCACATCTTCTTTGTTGTTGCTATCACTACTGACTGCTCTGATTATTGAGAACAAAGCTATTAAAAGCAGAATCAGAGTTGATACACTTCACATTACATCATGCTTTTTACCCTACATGTAAGCTTTCTGGACATAACCTCAAGGAATAAAACACAAGCACAAACACTGCTCAAAAACATTTATTCCACAAAAGGGATGACAGCCTTTTCCTAAAATAAATCTCTACCCAGAAAACTTGTAATATTTTCCTTTGCATATTCTAATTACTTGGACTTTCAAGATAAAGGGTTTCCTGGAGTATGTGCTATGGTAATGGTCTCACATTTTAGCATATTTTCTTGTTAGACTATCCTGCAAAAGCCTATTTGGCTGTGATGGTTTTTAATTTGTGGATTTTAGTATGTATGTATAAAAGTCTGCAATACTTAATGTTGCTTCTGTTTTAGATGGAATAAATTATATGAAACTGGGAAGACACTGATGGTCATCTTTACACATCTAAGTTTTGGTTCTTTAACTAAACACCTCTATTATCTTTTTTTTTTAACTAAATCCTTCTGTAAGTTACTTATTTATTTACTTACTTGGCTATTTGAAGGACACAGAAGTACAAAGATAGCTTGCATTCACTGATTCATTCCTCCATGCCTGGAACAGCTGAGGCTGGGCCAGGCCAAAACTGGAAGCTAAGAACGTTCCACATTTGCCAACACTCGTGGCTTCTCAGGAAGCGCACCTATCAGCAGCAGGCTGGAACTGAAGGTGAAAGTGAGGCTCACACCGAGACGCTGACACGGGAGATGTAACAAGCAGTGCCTTCACTTCACAAAAGGCCTGCCCGACCCTTCTTCTCCATTCTATTCATTGATCTGTTCAACTATTTGATTAAAAATTGAACGCTTGCCCTCTGAGAAGCCTTCCATTAAATTCTACAACACACTAAGGTAGAATATATGTACATACTTCTCTATCTCAATTGTTCCTAATACTCAGAACTTATATTAATAGGAAGACAAATACATAAGCCAACAAATATTTCACGTATTAAAATAAATGCAGGTTCATTTAAAGCAAGAAGGAAGACACAGATGACTATGTTTGCCAGAGGAGATGACTAAATGAGTAGAAAAAGAAATTTCTAACATTTTCTTGTGGCATATCATGATCTCTTCTTGTTAATCACTCATGAATAATTTATCCTTGTCCTCTTGTCTAATCCATCATATCATAACTAATGTTGCTGATTTGTATTTCTTTTCTTAGACCGGTGATAAACATTGTCACATTATTACTGATGATTATGAAGAGTGCAGAATGTGCTTAACCTTTAATTGAAGTGTAACTTGAAAATTGGAAAGAGTGTTATGTTTGATTAATATTAATTAAGCATAACAATGGAATGCACTAAACATTGCACTTTCTTCTGAAAATTAAATTAAATTAAATTACAGGGCCCGGCATTTGATATAAACCAGGGACACCAGGAGTACCAGCATGCCTCATCCGGTATGGATGCCAATTTGAGTTTCAGTTGCTCCAGGTCCAATCCATCTCCTTGCGGATATGCCTAAGAAAGCAGGAGGGTATGTTCTAAATACCTCAGCCCCTGCACCCAAATGGAAGACCCAGAAAAAGTTCTTGGGTCTGGCTTTGGTCTGGCCTAACCTCAGCTGGTACAGATATTTGGGAAGTAACCCAGCAGATGGAATATTTCTCTCTCAGTCGCTTCCTTGTTCTCTGTAACTCCGCCTTTCAAATAAATAAATACATCTTTTTAAATAAACTAGTGTGATAAGAATAAACATGAGATTTTCCAAACCGCATGGTTCTTATTTCTTCCTACTTTTTAAAAAGTAGATTTTTCTTTTCTAAAAGTGTATTTTTTTATATTTACTTTAAAGGCAGAGTTACAGAGTGAGAGAAGCAGAGACAGAGAAGTGAGAGGGAGAAGGACAGGGAGATCGAGATCTTCCATCTGCTGGTTCACCCCCCAAATGATCTCATGGTCATGGCTAGGCCAGACCACAGCCAGAGTCAGGAGTTTCCTCCAGGTCTCCCAGGTGGGCACAGGCTCCCAAACACTTGGTCCATTGTCCGCTGCTTCTCAAGGTGCACTAGCAGAGAGCTGGATCAGGAGTGGAGCAGTTAGAACTTGAGCCAGCAGCCATACGTGCTGCCAGTGCCATAGGCGTTGGCTTCATTCACTACATTATCACACCAGTCACTACAAAGCGGATTTTTCATAACTACATGGGCACAGTACCTCTGCTAGTGTTTTTTAAGAATTTGTTTGGGACAGCTGGGGCAAGGGTAGGACTGCTGCATCATCTGTGAAAGCCTTACTATTATAATTAAGTCCTTCTCTGGTTTCTTGATGACAATGAGAGGGAACTCTTATGTTGATTTCATCAGGGTTACTTGTAGTGATACTTTACAGCTTTTTTGTGCATCAGCCCCAGGGCACCATGCCAAAGGAGTAAAAGTCTTTTTGACTGGATAAATCTTATAGCTCATGGGTGCAATGCCATGCTGCTATGACTTAGGTGTTTTTTTGTAGTACTTGATAGTGAACACTCAAATGTTATGATGTAAGTATTGCAGTCCTCAGCACAGAACAACTCAAGCAAACAAAAGACATCATAACTCACAGGTGTTATATCTTATCCATAAATTACCAGCATCATGGATGACAGCGAGGAACTGACCCCCATCCATCTCCACATAGCCTTTCAGCTCTCAGAAAGCCTATGAGCAGAGAAGTAAAACATGATTTATGGTAAGTTGCAAGATACTTGCTTGCATATTGCTGTGTGTGGAGCAAAGATCAATTCACGGCTTACACATTTGTCACAGGACAGTGCATCTTCCAGTCTGCCACCTTCAAATTAGGTGTCATGATGAGAGAGAAATATGGCAGTGCCTTGGGAAAAAAATATCACATTTTGATGTGGCTACACAAATGGTGTGGCACAATGAAAGCCAAGATACTGGAGTTCTCATTTGGTCGCAATATTTAACACAAGTTCTGGGAGACCGAAAAAAGAGAGCAGATATGTTACACAAGGAGGAATGACAGGAATCTTTACCAGGAAAATGATTAAAGTATCTGGGATTGAAGGGTTGAAAAAAATCATCAGTGGTCATCAACAAAGGGACTGTCCTCCCTCTGTCTTCTGCCCAAAGTTTCTAAATATTGCAAAGAATGTCAGCTTGTATCTTTCCCTTGTGAATAATATCACTGTTCTGTGAGCATTTCTTTGAGAAACCTTACTGTGCTTACGTTCTGTTATAACATGTCACTTTGGGGTAGAGGCAGAGTAATCACATGAGAGTGAACAATGTTATTTATTTCAATATAGTCTGTAAATTATTCTTACTTGAAGCTTTAGTTTTAAAATCTGTCTTGGACTATCTCTATTCAATAATACAAATACTGTTCTCCAGAGGCAGATCTGCCTTTGCAGAACTTTCCAGAAGTTTTCTGAATTTGATTTGCATGTATTCTAGTTGATTACATCAATATCAAGAGAGAATCAGCAGGAGTGAGCTTGGCCCTTACTTGTCTCCTGCTTTAGACAAAGCACAAAACAACTATATTGTGTCCAAAAATATCTTGGTTTTAATTTGACAGATAATTAGTCCTAGATATATAGAATTATTATCTTCCTGGATCAAATGCACATTGTTAAATTTAGCACATTCAAATCTGAATTATTGATATTGCTCCTATTTTTATTATGTCTCAGGCAGGTCAACTCTGACCTCCTGGTTGTTCATATAAAATCTAGGAATCTCGTTGGAGACTGCTCTGTCACTATCTTGACACTGATCTTCCCTAGGTCTTATCCATCATCCATCCAAAGTAAACTCCAAATGCATACTGCTCCCTTTCCAGCAGAATCACCTCTTGTGTAAGCCTCCAGCTTCTTCCACTCCTGACGCAATAGCCTCTCAACTGGCCTCACCATTTCCAACCCCATCCCAACAATGCATTAAAAAGGGAAAAAAAATCTCTGCTCGTTTCATTCTGTAAAGCCCTCAGAATTTGTCCATTTCAAACAAGATTAAACTGCACATCCTTAATGTACCCCAGGAAGTTCTTCATTTTCTGGATTCTATCTCCACCTTCAGTTCAAACTCACCTGGCACCTTCCTCTTCCTTACTGTGCTCAGGAGGTCATGTGTCCTTCCAGTCCCAGGATGTTCTCCTCCTCTTGACCTATCTGAGCCCATCACCTGTTCTTCCTATCTCATGCCTCTCCATAACTGATATTCAACTTTAGGGCATCAATAAATCTGGAGAGATTCTTCTCTGACCCCTTTCATGTTCCCTTTAATAGCACTCCAGACACTTAAAAATGAAAAAACTATGAAAATTATGAAAAATTTTCATAATTTCTGAAATGATGTATTTGTTTGATGTGACTTTTGTCCATTCTTGTGTAGACTGCATTCATTCTTTTCTTTATTCACCACTGTGCACCCTTTATGTAGCTCTGCCCATATTCAGGGAGGAAAGATGGGTTTGCACTCATCAACAATGGCTGTGTAGTAGTTATGACTCTCTAACCATAAACATGGATTGCAATACATGATCACTTCATTTTCCTAAATGAAAATTTCATTCTGAACCTCATTCTATTGGACTAATAGAAAATTAAGTGCATACACTATAGGACACTTAATATACTCTTTGGAGGATTATGATGGGACCTCCCAAATGGGAAAGCTCATTATCCTGATGTCCCACTGTTCATTCTTGGCCACTATTCAAGGTAAGGACACTGTAACTCTGATGGCTCCCCTCAGTGTATGTCTGTCAGTGTGTTTGTGCCGTACATGATAAATGAGGGCCTCACTCCATGCTGAGATGCTACTAGGGTCCATCCTTCCAGGCACTCTTTGTTTATGAGATCCCATCAACTTCCCAGGGCCTCCTCAGAGAGTAAAATGCTCAGAAACCTAGCTCTCCTTCCAAGTGTGAAGCCAACCATTCCAGCCACTTTGTTCTCCACAGCTCACCCCCCACACACACCTTTATTTTCTTGTAAATATCTCAATGCCTTACATTCTGAGGAGAATGCCTGAAAAGAAACACCAAATCCCACCCTGCCTATTTGCTCTTGGATTGCTGTCCACCTTAACTCTCATGTCAGTTAAGTGGGGTAACAGTGTCTTCCTTTTGGGATTATTAGAACATTAAATCAATATACTTAAATGCCTCAGAAAAGAAACTGATTTATAGTGAATAAAATGTTAGTTTTTGCCACTGTGATAAGTACAACCCAGCAACTTGTGTTTGTGAGTCAGTAATGATGAGCATCACCCAGAACAATATGGCACAAAATGATCTGGACTTAAATCTTTCCTACCAATTTACACACTAGAGAAAAGGGCTTGCCTATCTTTTTTACTGCTGTCTATCTCTGACACCTGGAATGATTCAGCTCCTATAACAGAACTCCATAAATACTCACTGAAGAGCTCATTAAAAATCATTGCCTGGTCTCAGTGATGCTACAGAAAGACAAGAAGCCAGCAGGGCCAGTCCTTTAAGGACAGAAAAGCAGTTTGGTACTTAAGCTAGAGTGGACAGAGTCCTGCAGTATGTGGACCAGCAGACTAGCAATTCCACAAAACTTGTAAACCAAGGGACACATTTCCCATTCCAGCTATAGCCATACTAGAAGAATCAGAGGGACTCAGTTCTGAGCAAACGTGTAGCCAGTACCTAGTAATTAAAAGTGCCAGGGCTTTGTAAAGAGCCAGGCTGGCCACGTCAGGCAAACCATGTGGAGCCTGCGGCAGTGCTATTTCCTGGTGCCATTTCTGCTGCCATACACACAGAGGATAGTGGCTTCCACCTGGGGGTTGCAATGAGAATTAGACAGGTGAACATGTGTTGAAACTCTCAGAAGATTGCCTGGAAACAGGGGAGCAAGCAATCTGTGGGCAGCTTACCCAATCCTGGTCCTCGTTAGAGCCTCAGCACCTTGCCCTCCACTTGAAATCTGGCAGGTGCCAAGTAATTACTTGTTTAATTAACAAGTAAGATGGGAATACAGCCAGGCATAGAAACAGTGTGTACACAGGCTGTTCAGCGGACCCCCGCTGGCAAAGGATGCAGAGGGTAACGGGGAGAATTCCAGAAACAGGAAAAAACTTGACCAAGGTGCAGCAGAAGGACGACAGCCCAAACTCACCAGAGAGTCCTGTCTAGTTCCCTGTAGGAGAAAAAAAGGAAAAGGAAAAGCAGGAAAAGGAAGGAGAGGAGGCAGGTGTCAAAAGGAAACAGGCTTTCATGCCATGCACATTTGTCATTGCTAAATGTGTATTTTTCTCTATTCAACTGATTTGTTAACTCACCGAGGAAAAAGAACCTATTAAGCAGTCAACCTTAGAGCTTCAGCATTCCTAATTAGATAATTCAGCTCCTCGTCATTTCATCTTACTCTGATTAAGCATTACTGGGTACCAAATTGTTCCTTTCTAGGCGTTCATATTTGTGTTCAGTACGGGCAGGTGATAAGCCTGAATACAGATGCCACAATCTTCCTTAGCGAGAATTGTTAAATGGGAAAATGTCTGCAGTGGACAAGGAAAGCATACACAGACTGCTGTTGCCAGGCTAAATTGTCATCGTTTCAGATTCTAAACTGTTTGAAATACTTCTATATAGTTGGAATTTTTAAACAGTGAGAAAAGCAATGATAGTTTACAAAACAAAATGCAACTATTTGGCAGTACACATACCACGAGCTTCCTTCTAGTTTCTATTGCATACACTCTAGATATTTTTGGCAAGTGAATGACACAGTTTCTACAAATAAGAAATTATTGCTGGAATTTTACCAAGGAGTAGCTTTTACCCAAAGGCATTTACATGCTTTCCTATGTATCAACAGTTGATAGTGCAGTTGGTTGGTTGCCTTTTCTTTGAGTGGGACAAAATAAGAATTGATCTGAGTGGGCATATTATGTCATCCCCAAAGTTTTCAATCTCCTCTTAATCCTTCCGCCCATAGATCTCTGTATACATTTCTCTTGGGTCATTTCTCATTTTCACATTGTGTTTAAGTTCGTGTGTGTCCCTTCTAGCACTAACCTGCGTGTTCCTTGAGAGGGATTCACGTCCTAAAGGACATTCTAGCACTATATACTGCTTCAAAAATATTGAATAAATTCAATACGATTAATTATTTCTGCCTAGAAACATAAGACTTAAATTTAAAATACACTTTATATTCTGCCAGCTCTACCTTCAGACAAGAGAAGGTCTTCCTAAGAAACTGTTGAATTTATCTGGACAATAAGATGCTGGACTCTATGCTTGGTATATGATGGCAACAAAAGAATCTAGACTTACGGGCTCGGCGGCGTGGCCTAGCAGCCAAAGTCCTCGCCTTGAACGCACCGGGATCCCATATGGATGCCGGTTCTAATCCCGGCAGCTACACTTCCCATCCAGCTCCCTGCTTGTGGCCTGAGAAAGCAGTCGAGGACGGCCCAATGCATTGGGACACTGCACCCGCGTGGGAGACCTGGAAGAGGTTCCTTCCAGGTTCCCAGCATCGGATCGGCACGCACTGGCCCATTGCGGCTCACTTGGGGAGTGAATCATCGGACGGAAGATCTTCCTCTCTGTCTCTCCTCCTCTATGTATATCCGGCTTTCCAATAAAAAAAAAAAAAAAAAAAAAAAAAGAATCTAGACTTAATTTGAACTGTAATACTGCAACAAGGTGGAGGAATCCACCATGGGGGGAGGGCACAGGGAGGGGATGGGGGAATCTCAGAGCCTATGAAACTGTGTCACATAATGCAAAGTAATTAATAAAAATAAATAAATAAAATATACAATATAAAATAAATCCATAAAAAGTTATATTTCAATTCTAAATGTAAATTAATTAACTAGAACTTAAAGAGTTTTATGTATATTTTTTTACTCTGCCTTCTGAATTTCTCTTTAGTCTCGTGTTCTAAACATGAAGTGTAATTTTATTTTTTCCTTTTTTATTTTCCTTTTTCAGCATTTGACTAAAGCCAGGCATTCAGCCTAGTGTTTGCCACACCCCCATCCACATTGGAGTGACTGAATTTGGCTCCTAGCTCTGACTCTTGATCCAGCTTCTTGCTAAGCAGGCCAAGTTAGGGCATCACCCTGTTTCACTGCATATGGATTGCAGCTACTTTGCTAATGCGGGATGTGTATCAAGCCGGTGTGACATGTCTTTGTTAGTTTCCTTTCCACAGCATGATCAGGGGCTGTATATTTAAAGTGGAAACAACACAAGACAAAAACAAAATAAAACAAAACAAACAAACAACAACAACAAAAAAAACCTTGCATCCCTTAGTAGATTTGGCAGAGCTTTGTAGAACTTTGTCTGAGAGATGTCCCATTAGAAATACCTCATTGAATTTTAAAATATTCAATTGGAAAATAAGCTTTTATTCTGATTACTACATGCTGAGGTTATCTGTAACAACAACTTGCATTAGCTTGCCTAACTTGCTGGGAGATTTAGGAATGTGTCCAGTTATCACAATATTATGTATGTGATACAGATGAGAACTTGCCAGGGCCTCAAGCAGATATAAGTCATTGTTACAGAGTCTTGTTTGAAATGTCTGCTTCAAAAATGAAAGAGTGTGACTGAGAAATTGAGCTACACTTGTTTAATGATAATGAATGAAAGCGAATGCTAATGAGTGGATAAATATGTAAGTTTCCCAAAATCTAAAAACACTATAGGCTTGAGTAATCTTATACTTATCTTAAAAAAAAAAAAATCAATGAGCAATTCACCTACAAAGTAAAAGGAATCTGCAGTAGTCGCCATCATTATGATCCTGTTGGGCAGAGTTTAAACCAATACTTTGTTATGGAAATATGAAGTCACTTTGGATACTATTCCCCTGAGCCTTGTTCCTTAAATCACATATCTGAGTGATTGATTCTAAGAGTTAGGTCAACTGTAATTCCATCAAAATTAAGCTGCAGCACAATCTAATGCTGCAGCCACTCCCAAAAGCCTATTATAAATAATGTAAGTACATAATTGCTTTATTGTAGTTGGACAAGAATCATAGGAAACAGAATGCATCCAAATCTCTGTATCTAGACATTATTAAACAAGGAGCAGGTCACAGATAGCAAGCATAGCTTCATGACTGTCAGCCCTTGGTGTTCCAGATCCCAGGGTTATAGGACAGATGCCTTAACCTACCAGATAATCACAGACATGCCGAAGAGCCAGGGAGGCAGGAACAATGTTTTGAATCTTCTGTTTCTTTTTTTTAAGATTTTATTTATTTATTTGAAAGACAGAGGAAAGGGGATTGGAGAAAGAAAGATCTTAAATCCGGTAAAAAAAAAAAAAAAAAAAAAGATCTTAAATCCACTGGCTCTCTCTCCAGATGACCACAATGACCAGGGCTAGACCAGGCAAAAGCCAGGGACCAGGAGCTTTGTCCAGCTCTCCCACGTGGGTTTAGGGACCCAAGGACTGAGATCATTGTCCACTGTTTTTCCAGGTACATTACAGGGAGTTGGATGGGAAGTGGAACCGCTTAACAGCTTAACAGCAGCCCCGTAATCTTTTAAATGAATGCAACTTGATGAAAATTTTCCAAAATTTGATAGTAATCCCAAAAACCACATGACATCAATAACTCACAAAATGAAAGAATTCTGAAACTTAAATTTTGATCAACAGTATAAAAGGCAACATAGTTTTCCTACTGCCTCTATTTTAAAATTCTTATCTGAAAAACAAACAGAATGCATACAGCCAAATACACAACAAAAGGAGAGTATAGACATGTAGCAAAAAGTTATTAGTACTTCTAAAAACATTGTATTTGTCAATTTTAACAAATTAAACCTTTTATGATTCCCTTTTCATATTTGGAATAATACATATTGTAACCTGCAATTTAGAATCTATAATTGTGTATTGATTTTTATAAGGATGACCTCCCAATCTTACAGCTTTAGGCACCATCATCACCAATGACACTGTTCTCCAAACTCAAATCAGGAATTTTTTATATTTTTATTCTCTAGTTTTCAAAATTACTTTGCAAAATCTACTTTCTTATAGTCGTTTTCTTTTTTAAAAAATTATTTTTATTATTTTCCATGATATAGTTTTGTAGGTATTTCTCCCTGCCCTTTTTCCGATTCCACCATTTTCCCTCATGTTATTGTAGTAGTATAGTCCTTTAGCATTAGTTATAAAACATCTTGTCATTTAAATGCATGGTAAAATTGTAGCTATAGACAAATATAGAAAACCATATTGTCAAGGTATCAACTACTTCACGGGGGCCCTTCCTTTAATTAGGAGTAGAGATGCATCCTGCAACATATCTTCAAAACTGCATCTTATTACTCATGCTGGTTACCAGACAAGAATACAAACACACTGTCTTCAAATGACCACAATAGCAGGGTCTGGTCCAGGATAAAGCCAGATGTTTGGAACTCAATCCAGATCTTCTGTGCAAGTGGCAGGGACTCGATTACACAAAGTTGAAATCAGAAATGGGGCTGGGACAATGACTCAGGCACTCTGCTAGAAACGCGAGCATCCCAAGTGTCAGCGTAACCACTGCACCAAATAACTGTCTGCTGACTTATTTTAAATATATACATGTGGCAAACATATGAACATGATAAGCGGTAACTCTTTTTAAGCTTCTCTCCACTAGAGGATTTTTAAAAACTAACAGGAACCGTTTGGGGAGGGGTGGGGAGAATCCCAGTACCTATGAAACTACGTCACATAATACAATGTAATTAATAAAAAAAATGTTAAAAAAAAAAAAACTAACAGGAACCAAATTGGGGCACACAGTTTCACTGCAGGGTATCAATCAGCTTCCTGTAGGGAGGCTACTAGGTGCAAGACCCTAAGCTATAGTAAGACAAAACACTCTATTAACTGTTGTGTGGATGGCAGGACCTGCAGCACACTTTCCATGCTGAGTTACTTGCTGGGTCTTGAATCTAAAACATAGGCTAAAAATTTGAGCCTTTAGTGGCTCAGAATTAACTATGGATTAGAAAAGAAAACCTAGACATCATCAAAGATCATCAATTATTTCCCATGGGAAATGTTAAAAATAATAACAGTAGAAATCCTTTTATTCTACCTCTATGTACTAATTTGTTCAATAAAACATACACAGGCCGGTGCAGTAGCCTAATGACTAAAGTCATGCATGCACCCAGATCCCACATGGGCACTGGTTCATATCCCAGCTGTTCCATTTCCCATGCAGCTCCCTGCTTGTGGTCTGGGAAAGCAGTCAAGGATGACCCTAAGCCTTAGGTCCCTGCACCAACGTGGGAGGCCTGGAAGAGGCTCCTAGCTCCTGGCTTCAGGTCGGCTCAGCTCTGGCCGTGGCAGCCACTTGGGGAGTGAACCAGTGTATGGAAGATCTTTCTCTCTGTCTCCTCTTCTATCTGTAAATATGACTTTTTAATAAAAATAAATAAATTTTAAAAAAATAACAAATAAAAATAAAATAAAACATACACATTACCATCAATTAATTATGGCAGGAAAATTATACATTCATTAGACTTGAAGTTTCACAAAGAAAACATTTTCTCTCAAGGAATGGAAAATTATTTGCTTCGGTATAATATTCAGCACATGGGTGACAAAAGGAAACACAAAATTTTCCTGGGAAAAATGATGCCACCGGGCCCAGCACGATAGCGTAGTGGTTAAAGTCCTCGCCTTGCATGTGCCAGGATCCCATATGGGCACCAGTTCTAATCCCGGAGGCTTCCAGCCAGCTCCCTGCTTGTGGCCTTTGAAAGCAGTTGAGGACAGCTCAAAGCGTTGGGACCCTGCACCAGTGTGGGAGACCCAGAAGAGCTCCTGGCTCCTGGCTTCGGATTGACTCAGCTCTACCCATTGCAGTCACTTGGGGAGTGAACCATCAGATGGAAGATCTTTCTCTCCGTGTCTCCTCCTCTTTGTATATCTGCCTTTCAAATAAAAATAAAAAAATCTTTAAAAAAAAAGAAAGAAAAATGATGCCATCGTGTAATCCTTGAGCGATGAATTAGACAAGAGAAACGAACATATTTTGAATAAATGAAACTGAAATCAAAAGCATCAAGACACATGGGATGTAGCCAAAACAAAACGGTATGGATCAGGTTATTGAAGTTACACTTTCGGGCCCGGCGGCATGGCCTAGTGGCTAAAGTCCTCTCCTTGAACGCACCGGGATCCCATATGGATGCCGGTTCTAATCCCGGCAGCTACACTTCCCATCCAGCTCCCTGCTTGTGGCCTGGGAAAGCAGTTGAGGACGGCCCAATGCATTGGGACCCTGCACCCACGTGGGAGACCCGGAAGAGGTTCCTGGTTCCCGGCATCGGATCGACGCGCATCGGCCCGTTGTGGCTCACTTGGGGAGTGAATCATCTGACCGAAGACCTTCCTCCCTGTCTCTCCTCTCTGTATATCTGACTTTGTAATAAAAAATAAATAAATCTTTAAAAAAAAAAAAAGAAGTTACACTTTCCATGACAGTTTCCTTATATTAGAGAGAAGATAGGGTATTTGTTCGTTTGTAAAGTAATTAAAAATAGTAACATAGTATAAAATCAAAGACATTCAATGACACTAGAAATGCTTATCATCTTATGTAAACTACCATTTTTTAATTTTTTCTTAAGGAAAATTTTAACAATTAAAGATTATCTTACCACTACAATTTTTTTTAAAGTGAAGATAGTTGTGGAATTTTAACTGTAAGAATAGCTACTGAAATCTAGATGACATAAAACTCTGGCTTCGGCCTTTGCGGCCACTTGGAGAGTAAATCAGCAGAGGCAAGACTTTTCTCTTTGTTTCTCCTCTCTACATATCTGGCTTTCTAATAAAAATAAATATATCTTTTTTTTTTAAAAAAAAGCTGCATATTTGGTCCTTGCAGAGTAACTCAATTGGCTAATGCTCCCTTCCAAGTCCAGGGATCCCATATGGACACCAGTTCATCTCTCAGCTGCTCCACTCTCCATCCAGCTTTCTGCATGTACTTGGCCTGGGACAGCAGAGCAGGATGGCCCAGGGTTTGGGATCCTGCACCCATGTGGGAGACCTAGAGAAAACTCCTAGATCCTGGCTTCAGGATAGCTCAGCTCTGGTTATTTTGCCCAGTTTGAGAGTGAACCAGTAGATAGAAGATACTTCTCTTTGTTTCTCCTTCTCTCTGTAAATCTGACTTTCCAATGAAAATAAAGAGTAACTACTGATATCTAACTGAACTCACATACCATCTTGTCTTTTTTTTTTAAACTGTGATAGGTCTATCAACTTCATTTCATCCTGCAGCTTTAAACGCTGTCACAGAGTTAATACAGAATCAGTGACTTCTAGGTCCAGTGGATTATAGTAGTTTTTCCATTTCTAATTTAAAAACAAAGTCACAAAGTTTCACTGCATCCTGCATTCATCTGTAATATTATTAGAGCTAATGTCATCCCTAGTGTGCGGTTATTAAGTTCATTGCTTTCAATGGCACCTTGACATTTACTGCCTTAAATATCATCAGAATAAGATTACAAGTTCTACTCAACAGCTCAGATAAACCGTGTTTATCCTTTCTAAAACATATGCTGTAAGTAGGAGCCTGTGTTATTAGGTGCATTTTTCTCCTAAAACATATAGAGCTCTTTCTTAAATTTTGTTTATGTTATATATGATCAAATGATGAAATAAGTAGAATGATAAGCAGGCAAATGAATCAGATGTTACTCATTAGTTCCCAAAGGGCAGTGACAGGGACGGACGTTGTGACTCAGAAAATTAAGCGCCACTTGAGCCAGTGTCATTCCACATCAAAGTGCTGATTGTGGTCCTAGCGCCCCCACTTTCAATCCAGCCTCCTGAAAACGCTTCTGAGAATACATATGGTTAATTACTTCATGCCCTTCCAGCCATGAGGGAGACCAAAACTGAGCTTCTGGTTCCTCGTCTTAGCCTGACCCAGTCCTGGCTGTTGTAGTAATCATATTCTGAGAAACCGCAAATGAAAGATTTTCTCTCTGCCTTTAAAATAAATATATACTAGATGCTTCTTTACCAAAAAAAAAAAAAAAAAAAAGCGGGGCTGGGACTGAAGCAATGACTCAATGGACAAATCCTTCCCCTGCAAACACATAGGTCCCAGTTCATGTCCTGGATATTCCATTTTCCGTCCAGCTCCCGGTTTGTTTATGGATTGGAAAAGAAATAAAGAATGGTTCAAACCCTTGGAATTCTGCACCCATCTGGGAGATTCAGAAAAGGATCCTGGCTCTTGGCTTCAGATTGGTTCAGCTCTGGTAGTTGTGGCCATTAGGAGAGGGAACCAGCAGATGGAAGATCCTTCTTTCTCTAAGGCTGCCTTTCAAATAAAAATAAATAAATCTTTTTTTAAAAGGACAGCTAAAAAATAGGTTCAAAGCAGTCCATACAAATGTCAGCATTAGGCAGCTCAATAATTGCTTTAAGAAGTCACTGGAATTAGACCTCTAAACATACTATAGGCCGGTGGTTATTAAAACAGCATGGTACTGGCACAAAAACAGAGGATCAATGGTGTAGAATAGAAGCAGCAGAAGGGGGCCCGGCGGCATGGCCTAGTGGCTAAAGTGCTCGCGTTGAACACCCCAAGATCCCATATGGACGCCGGTTCTAATCCCGGCAGCTCCACTTCCCATCCAGCTCCCTGCTTGTGGCCTGGGAAAGCAGTCGAGGACGGCCCAAAGCCTTGGGACCCTGCACCCGCGTGGGAGACCTGGAAGAGGTTCCTGGTTCCCGGCATCGGATCGGCACGCATCGGCCCGTTGCGGCTCACTTGGGGAGTGAATCATCGGACGGAAGATCTTCCTCTCTGTCTCTCCTCCTCTCTGTATATCTGACTTTGTAATAAAATAAAAATAAATCTTTAAAAAAAAAAAAGAAGTATCAGAAGGGAACCCACACAGATACAGCCAAATAATCTTTGCCCAAAAAACAGATGACAATCCAGGGAAATTGGAAGATCTCTTCAATAAATGCTGTTGGGACAATTGGTTGACAGCCTGCAGAAACAAGAAGTTAGATCCACATCTCTCACCATACACTAAGATCAAATCCAAATGGATAAAATACCTAAAAACCTACATCCAGAAACCTTCAAATTTTTGGCAGAAAATGTTGGAAAGACCCTGCAAGATTTAGGTGTAGCCCCTGACTTCCTAAAAAAAAAAAAAAATCACCAAAAGCAATAGCAATCAAGACCAAAATAAACAAATGGGACTACATCAAACTCAGAAGCTTCTGTACAGCAAAAGAAACAATCAACAAAGTAAAAAAGCAACCCACAAAATGGGAGATCTTTGCACACTACATAGGAGATAAGGGGATAATCTTAGAATATACAAAGATCTCCAGAACAACCAAAACAACAAAACAAACCACTCAAGAAATGGGCACAGGAAATGGGCAGACACTTTACAAAGAAACAAGTCCAAATGGCAAAGAAACATATGAAAAAATGCTCAAGCTCTCTGACAATAAGGGAAATCCAATTAAGACATCACTAAGGTACCACCTAATGCCAGTAAGAATGGCTCACATATGAAAAACACCAACAACACTCACTGGTGAGGATGTGGGAAAAAGGGAATCCTACTCCACTGTTGGTGGGGTTGCAGGTCGATACAGCCTCTGTGGAAATCAGTATGAAGAACACTCAAACAATTGAAAATCTGCATTCCATATGATCCAGCAGTAGCATTTCTAGGAATATATACAAAACACCTGTTACACGAGAAACCAACATGCACCCCTATGTTCACAGCAGCACAACCAGTAATTGCAAAAACTTAGAAGCAGCCGAAATGTCCATCAACAGAAGACTGGAAAGAAAGCTATGGTTCATCTACTCCATGGAATACTAGTAAGTTATTAAAAAAACGAAATGCATTTCTTCATGGCCAAATGGGTCCAATTGGAAACCATTATGCTAAGGGAAATGAACCAATCCCAAAAGGTTAGATATCACATGTTTGCCTTAACTTAAGATGAAATTATATCAATCCTAAAAATAGTACCTGTAAGTTGTAATATTATTACAGCCTCAAACAGCCTGTATCACATGCAATAAGATATTGTGATGTAACCAATGAACCAATAATCGATGAGATACAGACTACTTATAATCTACATCAAAGAACTGAAAGCCTGATGTGCTTTTAATGCTGTACGTTATTCCGCAATGGGTCGGGAGAGCAGAGAAATCTTCCACCTTCTTAGTCTGTGAGGAAGATGTTAAGCACAATCTATCAAGTAACTTAACAGGTAATAGGTAACTGTAACAGGTAACTTACAGACAGCAGAATTGAATCTGCATTAGACATTAGCAAAACTATAAAGACATACAGTGGGATCCAAGAGCAATCCTGACAGCCTCTTAACAGGAGGTCATATGCACAGAGTAGGAGGAGACCCCAGAGTGGAACAGGAGGACTGGAGGAGGCTTGTATCCTAACTTCAGAGACTCCCAGTACCTCACCTAGGACTCTCAGTATGGACATCAAGGACTACATCCCAAAAGACAGGGAGAACACGGGGAATTGGAGCACCTTCATAGGCCAAGAACTTTGAAATCAACCATTCCCTGTTGGATCTCCCACACAGGTCAGAAGAATCCCAGATCCTTCCTCACAGGATCTAATGTCATCAGAACAACAGCCAGGAGCCTTGAGCAGTCCGCAGAAACAGAAGAACAGTAAACTTCCTTCGGGACTCAGAAGAGAAGCTTTCTCTGGTCCTTACTTAGTTCCAACTTTGGATCCCCAGCCTCTCTTGCAATGACCATCAAGGTAGCTCCAGAGGTCCCCAAAATTAGATCAGATAGACAGAGACCAATAAGGAAAGTTTAGAACAAACAGGAAAAAGTCAGCTCGGACTCCCACATACTAAGGTAGGACACAAAGATCAGTTACTCCTCACTAAGGTACTGAAGATTTCTCTGCACACCCCTCTTAAAACTGTTCTGCGCCTCAATCATTAACATATGCCTGTTAGAGTTATAAGCCTGTTTGGACTATCCTAAAATTCACCAAATTCAGTAAAAATCATGCTTGAATATGGTAAGCTGCTAAATATAAAAATGAAAATAGACATGAGACAACTGAATAATACCCTATAACCATTCTAAGGTTTATAGCAGCCAGTTGTATATAAACTAAAGTTGAGATGTCAATGAAGTAGTTATACGGATGTAGCTAAGAACTTGCATTTTCCAACATATTGGTCACTCAACATCATGTCAATTAATTTCATGATGTTGTAAATTTCCATGTTTCTTCCTGTTATTGAAGTTGTGCAGTGACTTTTCATTGGAGGGAATGATATTCTGCCAGCTCTACTTTCAGACCAGGGATTGTCTCCCAATGAAACTGTTGAATTTATCTGAACAAAAAGATGTGGACTCTATGCATGGTCCATGCCCGCAATGAAGGAATCGTGCCTGGTTATGAACTTTACTACTGCAACAAGATGGAGGAATTCAATATGGAGGGAGCGCTTTTTGGAGGGGTTGGGGGAATCACAGAGCCTATGAAACTGTGTCATAAAATGAAATTTAATGAAAAAAGAAGTCACTGGAATTGAGATGTTTCATGAAATAGCAAGGATTGCAAGGAGCCCAATACCTGAGTCCACAGTGACGTTAATTAAGCAGAATGATGCCTGCACCCCACCATGCAAACCTTGCACTTTGATGTCTTTCCTTTTATTTTTAATAAAAGTTCATGCACACACACAAAAAGTCCATGTGCTAAATAAAATAACATGCAAATAGTCGGAAAATTATAGCCTACTTTCTACAGTAAGAATGATTCAAAATATTATAAAAGAGCCATTATAATCTAGCAAATTATTCATAACTACTATCACAAGCTCTAATTTGACATTATTATTTTTAATTTGCATAAATGATTCTAACTAATGAAGGACAAACCATTTAAGAGTTATTTATTAATTAAGCAATTGATGACTAATTATAGAGTGGAAAATTATGATTTAATGTTTCTACATCCTGTCTTATTGTAGAAAATGACAATTTTTCATTCATACCTTTGATTTTTCCAGGGAGATGATCATGAAACATATTAACTAGTCTGATAGTTATTGGGCATCAATAGTAAAATACTCTGTCAAATTTTATTTACTAAAAATAGACATAAATAATAGAAGATGGTGTTTCATTTAAAAACTTTCACCATTTTTTTTTAATGATTCAAACCAAGAAGGTGCAAACCTGTGTGTCATAAAGGCATTTAGTATGAGTGTTTCTTTATGTCCTTCATGGCCATTAATCCTGTCACTGTACTTGATAACAAAGAACTGTGTTCTACTGTGGGATACCTTAAGCAGTGACAGGATATAGAAGCTTCCTGAATTGTGCAAAGTGTCTCCATGGTGCTCAGGAGGCTCTTCCCATTTTGCCTGTCCTTCAGGTTCGTGGTATTGTCTTTCACTGTGACAGATTATATGTGCAAAAAAATCAAAGAAATCCACAGAACGGTTTGCCATAAATAATAACAGAGAAGTTGCTGGATATATCAATAGACAAAATCAAGTGATTGCTAAATATCTGCAAGAGATTATTTTAAAACAGCTTTTTATTTCATTGACAGTAATATCGAAAATATCACGTACCTAGAAACAAACATAAAACTATTTCTCTGAAATTGGCAGAACAATACTGAGAGATTAAAGTGGCCCTAAATGCCTGCATATAGATTCTGAAACTCAGCCCTGCAAAATAACAGGGCTCTCAGGGAGATTTACAAATTTCAGGAAAATTTTGAGGAAAACTTTTTTTTTTTTTTTTTTTTTGGTAGACATTTTAAGCTAAACCTAGAATATATGTTGGAAATTCAGTGGAACAAGTGTAGCTAGGAAAATCTTGAATAACAAATTGGAGCATTTATACAACTGATAATCCAAGCTTATTTAAAGCTGAAGCACTCAGTCACTGGATTATTGGTTTAACAAAAAAAAAGTGACACACAGACCTCAGAAACAGAAGAGGGAATCCAAAAATAACTGCAGAGATACAGAGAACTGGGACTGGCACTGTGGCTTAGTAGATAAACTTTCTATCTGCAACTCCTGCATCCCAGATAGGCACTGGCTCGCATCTGGGCTGCTCCACTTCCAATCCAGTTCCCAGTCAATACACCTGCAAAAGTCAGGTCCTTTGGCCCCTGAATCCATAAGGGAGACCCAGAAGATGCTGTTGACTCCTGACTTTGGGGCCTGCCCCACTCCAGCTGCTGTGGCTACTGGAGGAGTAAATTGGCAGATGACAGATCTCTCTTCCTCTGATTCATATTCTCTCTGTCTCTCTCTCCCTCCCACCCTTCAAGTAAATGAATGAACCTTTGTCAAATAAAGATACAGGGATTTGATATATGACCAAGATGCTATTACAGACTTGTGGGGAAATACAGTATTTAATGAGTAGACATAAATTGAAAATCCACTGAAATGTAAATCTAATATTAATATTTTCAACCATAAGCAAAACGAGGTAGGAACTCAGTATAAAAGAAATAAATATGAAAATATCTTTGCGTCAATGGATTAAACAAACGTAAAACATAAAAATCATTACCACTCATAAGAATTTGAATTATATTAGAATTGAGAACTTTTGTTTTTCAAAAGACACGACTGGGAGAGTTTAAAGCAAGCTGCAAAACAGAGAAAAGATGCAAATTAAGTAAACAAAGATTTCATTTCCAGAATATATAAATAATCTCAACAAACTAAGAAAGACAGGGACAACCTTATACGCGATTGAGCAATAAACATGAACTGCTAGTCACAGAATAAAATACCTAAATTTACCAACAAGGGACAACTTTAGACCTCAAAAGGAAAACTATCAAGTATTTTCTCAAGACTACTAATTTAAATTGAAACACTGTTGAGTAAGCTGCCATGAAGTTTGCAGAAAGATTCTCAACTTGCTATGTCAACCTGACAGTGAAATATTACATAAACTATGACTAAGATATTAAAAAAAAAAGCTAAGTTTATCTAGTATACAACAAAATAACACCTGAGAATCAAGATGGCAGAATAGGATAAGAACACTTTAAAACAGAGAATCATTAGCCAGGGTGAAACAGAGAGAGCAGATTCCAGGAAATGGGAGAGGACAGATCAAGGCAGAGGGGCATCTGGAGACTGAAGAACAGAGGAAAGCAGCTGAGACAACAGTGTGCTATTGCAGTGACAAGATACGCTAGAGACATTCAGCAAGCAGTGATCTGAACTCCACTGGTGGCTGGAACTCCACCAATGACCAGGTGGGAAGGGGGAGTTCACCAGGTACTCAGGAAGTGAACCCAGACAAAGAACCATCCTGCTGGTTTGTTTACTTTGAACAGGAGCAGAGACAAAGGAGCAGGACTTTAACATATGGTGCGTGACCAAGGTGGATTTCATAGCCCAGCCTGCCCCCTAGAGTCAAATCATGTACCATTTTGTGTAGGGAGGCAAAGGCTATGGGACAGGATTGTGCATGCACTGAGGTGAGAGTAAATTCATACCTGGCTCAGTGAATTGCAACAACGTAGCATCCTACAGATTCCACCCAAAATAGATCCAGGTAGCCCCCAAACCTGACAGCAAGCAGATCCAGAACACCATGCGTGGCATATTAGGTGCCATTCTGTACAGTGTGGCAAAAGCTTTACACTTCAGGGACAACAGTGAGCTGTGCATGCACTGAGCTGGGAGCAAACTCACTGAGCTCAGTGCATGCACTGGTCCCACATCGAAAATAATACCAACTTTGGCATCTTAAAACTCAAAATAGATCCATGTGGCCCACAGGCCTAACGGCCAACAGGTTCCAGCAAGATCAGCACCACCAGCAACCTACCTAACATCAAAGGTGGATCACGTAGGAAAGAATCTACCACCCACACTGTAGACTTGGCTTGGAAGATCCTGGCTTTAGCATGCTCTTGCTCTAGCTGTTGCAGACACTGAGGGAGTAAATGAGAAGACAGAAGATTCTCTTTCTCTCTCTCTCTCCCCACCCCTTTTCAGATAAAATAGAAATACACAGACTTTTAAAAACTAAAAAAAGTTTGATGATTGCACCAAATTCTTAGGATAACATAAAAAATCATGGATGGTATATACAAAAACAAAAAAAATGATTAAACATTCAGCTAATATTCAAATATAACCAATAATTCAAGTCAAGAATTCTTCAGGAGCTTGGGTTCAATTTGAATCACTAGAAACTTCCTAGAAGTTTCTTCATATACATAAAGTCTTGATTTCATGGGGACAAAAATGCATAAAATTAGAAATAAAATAAATCCTGAAGACATTAGATCCACAATTTAACATAAAAATTCTATTTTTCTTCTTGCCTATGACTATGGACTATGCAATATAACACAAATCTTTGACAAAAGATTATGTGTTTGTGCCAGCTATCAGTTATCTCACAAGTTTTGTTTCTATTTTCAGTGGAAAAAGACCATAATACAAAGTTGACCTTGTCACCGTTAATACAGAACTTCCTCTCTTGTTATGTCAGTTTTATTTATGGCTGTCAACACTGCAAAGTCAATCAACCCACATTCTTAGCCTGATGCAATCATAATTAGAAAAGCTTTTTAAAAATCATATCAAAAATGTAGTTGGTGATTTAAAATTAGTACTTTGCCAATTAGTATTAAGAGTTAGTAGTTAGCACACAGATAGCTTAGTGAGTATGTAGTTGTCTGAAAAGCAGCACAACGGGGAAGTTTTTATGTAGGACTGTTAACATGAGAAGGAAAACAGTTAAGGCAGAACATCTTATAGTCAGATAGGTTGGGCAAGATGTTTATAGTCTCAAGTGAGAACTCCCTAACCTATTATTTTTATTGAAGAGATTGACTAAATCTCTACATTTTACAATGCTAGTGTCAGATGGTATCTTTGAAAACTTTTAACCCAGTCTCTAAAACCAGGAATCCTCAATATGTGTCCTTCCAGCCTTCCCAATACAAGTTAAATGTGACCAAAGAAAATTTACTGAAGGTTTCTGAGCTTTATTTGACAGTACATGCACTTGTGACAACAGTAACCCTGGAAATTAAGAAAATACTCTGAAACTTCTAGCCAGAAACTATTTTTTCCTTCATGGTCAGTACACTTCACTTAATAAAACTTCTTCTGACAGCAATTACTACTTTCATTTTTCTTTTTAGTTGGTTTTGTGGGGAATTTTTGCTCTGGTATCCTTAAATCAAGACTAGTACACATGTTCCTAATGAGATAGCTATATTCATTTCTGTAAAAGGCCCATTATATTTCTTTTCTTCCATTAACATAAATTATTTAACTATAATTTTGCTTTAGCTGCAAGGAATCTTAGAATAGTACTCTGGGATGATTAAATTGTAATATTTTTTGAATTCTTAATATAGGGATGTTAAAACAGTATTGCATTAAGCTTGGTATTGCCCTATCCACTATTACGAATTTCAAGCTTTTTGCACCAAAATAAGCTTACTTTTTAATTCCATTTTCCATGAACTTTGTGACATACCCTGTCACTTTGAGGTGATACTGATACCATTAGGACAAAGGCTGCCTTAAGGGCAGGAATGCAGCTCACTCTCAATACTGAATGTATGCCAAGGGATAACCTCTGGCACAGTAGTACAGATGCCACAAGAAAATCCTGAACCTACGGTGGGATGCCTGGGTTCAAGTCTTGGCTTCACTTCCAAATCCAGCTTCCTGCTTAATCTGCACCCTGGAAGGAAGCAGGTGAGAACCCAAGTGATTGGTCCCTACCATCCACATGGGAAAGCCGACTGAGCTCAAGGACGCTGCCTTTGACCCGGCACAATCTCGGCTGTGTCAAGCATTTGTGGAATAAACCAACAGAAAATATTTCTCTCTCTCTCTCTCTCTTCTCTCTCTTTCTCTCTTTCTCTCTCTTATTTTCCTTTGAAGTAAATATTTTTTAAAAAGAACAGTCAATCCTAGAGGTTGAAAATGATCCTTAGGCTATAATAGGAAGTCAAACTTCTTTTCTTCCAGGTTTTAAGTGTCTCTTTTGATCTCCAGAATCATGAAAATCCTTGAAACACTTTTTGGTGGTAAAAACTTGCTGCATTGATCTCTGGAAACGAGGCAGAACAGGATGAAGCCAAGAGGGGCCCAGGTAGCAGTTTCTTAATGTTCTGAGCTTTTCCAATTGCTCTGTATTCTCTGTGAGTTCTTTTCATCAACCAAAATCCTGAGAATTCCCACTTTAGGGTTTTAATCTAGTCCCCTTTATGTTGTAGATAGTTGAGGAAAGGTGTGTTCTGTTCTCCAGAGGGATCAGTAGAAAGCGAAGGGCCAGGACAGGAGTGCTGCCCAGAGGACACACAGACACCCCGCAGCAGCTGCAGCACAGATGTCACTGGAAGCCATGTCAGGGGTCGAGGGGACAGTGAACAGAATGGAGAATCTGGGCAAGCTGCTTCCAGGCAAGCAAGAAGCAGGAATCTGGAGGCCTCTTGGGTAAAGTGAGGATCATGCTGACAACAGGTTGTTTCTGAAAATTGTGTGAACAGGGCATCCTACCAATATAAGCTGGTTATTGAAAGCAAATATGCTTTTGTCTTCATCACAATCTTGTAAGGGCTGAGATTATGCAATTGTGATACATTTAAACATTAGACCCAAATGGTGGCTGATAAAGCCAAACATTAGACCCAAATGGTGGCTGATAAAGCCTTCGATGGCTTTAATTTTGTTATTTTTCTGGACTTCAACTTCCTCTTTTTATTAAGTTTGTTTCTGCTTATTTTTGGCTTAACGCTTTATTGCTTGTGTTCTTGTCATAAAACCTTTGTTTAGACAAAGGTAAAAATTAAGCAGAAACATTGGTTTAGAACAGATAATAAATAAGTCCATAACAATATCTCTCTAGATTTACATTTTCAATGCATTCGCTTTTCAGCTGGCAGTGTGACCTAAGGAAATAAGCTTTGTATTATACAGTGGTTTGGTTTCTTTTTCTAAAGCATGAGGGAATTGAGTTGGATGCTGTTTAGGGTCCCTCACATCGCAATGATTCAACCAGGAAGCCTGGTGTAATATCCTGAAAATATTTTCTATTAAGTGAAGAATTTCATTCTTTGGGAGCTTTGTAACTAAAAAATATTGATTGAAAATCTCAAGAGAGGCTTGTGCTAGTCTTTTAAAGCAGCTGCACATGAACACAATGAATGTTTTCAGAAAAAATGGAATTAATTGGAATCTTGTAGTCATAGAAATGAGAAAGAGTAGTTTTCACACTGTATTTCACTTATGTTAGGCATCACATTGCACTTTACAAGAATTTAATTCACAGAATAAATAGTGCATGGCTGTGAGACAAGGCAAACATAAACAAAGAAATTATACTGATAGGGTGAATTACAGGGGAAAACATTTGTTCCTCTCTTCATAGACATAAAAATATCAAATGAAAATGTGATATAGTTTAATTGGAAACAGAATAATTTCATTGGATGCTTTATTGAGATATCTGTGCAATTATTTCTATTCACTTTTTCACTTTGCACTCACACAATATTTAGTCATTCACTAAATGCACAAACATGTGCTAATCATTTAGTATATGCTTAGGAATAAATGAAAAGAAACAAAACTTCTTTTAGATCTAAAATTGCAGCGTTCGAAGCAGTTAAATTGCTGCTTAAGATGCCTGCATCATGCATGAAAGCATTAGGGTTCAAGTTCAGCTCTGTTCCAGTGGGCGGCAGGTGTAATCTCAAGTAGTCGGGTCTCTGCCACCCACACAGAAGAGCTAGATTGAGATCCAAGTTACCCACTTGAAGATAGCTCTCTGTAAGTCTGCCTTTCAAATAAAAATAAAGTCTTTAAAAATAAATCTGTCAGTACATGACTAACAGATGAACTAACAGGTAGAAATGAACTCCAGGTGCTAATGATTGAAGGCGTCACAAGAATCTACACTGGAGGAAGAGGGTCCTGCTAGTCCAGATTTTAGAGGGCAGACTAATGGCTGTAGTCACCCAACTCAGGCTCCCAATTCTAGCTTCATGATAGCATAGATTCCAGAAGACAGCCAGTGGTGGTGCAAGGGCAGGGTTCCTGCCATCACAAGGGAGAACTGAACTAAGTTTCAGCTCCTGGCTGCATTCCAGCCTGTTGCAGGCCTATGTGAATAAATCAATAGATACAACATCACTTTCTGTCCTGTCTCTCTGCCTCTCAAATAATAATAGCAACTGGAAAATAAATGTCGGAGAGGATATGGAAAAATTAGAGTTCTCGGATCTCACTCATGGGAATATTAAATGGCGCATCTGTTGTGTGGAGACTGTCAGAGTAAATTTGGGGAAAACAGTTTGGCAAATCCTCAATAAGTTAAAACAGAAAAATTACCAGAAGATTTATCAATCTCTTAATAGTTGAATACACAAGTGACATGAAAACATATGTCTACACTAAAACTTCTGCATGAATATTTATAGCATGAATATTTATATTTACAATAACCAGAATATTGAAACACCTGAAATAAACAGATGAATGGATGAATAAAATAGAATACATCCATGCAGAGGAATGTTATTTATACAAAAGAAAGAATAGAGTACCATTTCATAGCATACTACAATAACTTAGAGAACACTACTTAGAGAATGCTGT
This sequence comes from Ochotona princeps, assembly GCF_030435755.1. NCBI lineage: Eukaryota > Metazoa > Chordata > Mammalia > Lagomorpha > Ochotonidae > Ochotona > Ochotona princeps. The sequence continues at coordinate 21,642,832 of NC_080842.1, forward strand.
TAAGTGAAATAAGTCAAAAATGATGTTAATATCCTATATTATTCTATCCATATGAAATACACGGAATAATTAAAAATCTTTAGAGGCAAAGCAAATTGGTGAGTTTCTAGGTATTGGGTGTGGGTTTCCCATTTGAAATTGCAAAAAAGTTCTGAACTACTTAAAGGTGAAGATCGTGCAACATTGCAAATGTGCTTAATGTCTTTTAAGTGTTCGTGTCTTTTAAGATGTTATTTATTTGTTTTAATTTGAAAGACAGAGTAACAGGGAAACAGAGACAAAATGATCTTTCATCTCGCATTGGCCCCAATGCCTGCAACAGCTAAGGCTGAGCCAACCTGATGCCAAGAACTCAAAGCTCCATTCAGGTCTCTCACGTAAGTGATAGGAACTTGAGTTCTTCAGCCATTACCTGCTGCTTCCCAGCATGCACACCGCTAGGAAGCAAGCTCAGAGATGGAGCAGCCACAGGAACCAGGCACTCTGGTCCATTTGGCATGCAGGAGAGGAACTCAAATGTCAGCTTCCCCCACTGCACCACAGTGTTCACTCCTGAAGTGTTCATTCTACAATGTTTTAAACTTTATAGTATGTGTAGAATACCACAACTAAAATTTTATATGTTGTACCACTAAATAGCCCAAACTGCCAGAGAAAGCCATCTGTGTTTTGCTGACCTGAGTCCAAGATATACTCCAAACACAGAAATCAGTGCAGATTTCAAGACACCACAAACATTCTCCCTCATTAGTACACATTATCATATATTTAACGCCTCATTTAAAACAGCAAGAGGAAGAAGAGGATATCTGAGAGATGGCAATTACCCAGTGAGAGTGAGACTTTTGCCTACAGTAACTATTACCTCGTGGAAAGCCTCCACTTACTGGATTAGGATCAAATGTTTTATCTTTTGTATATGTACTTTTTAATTTTTTTCAGCAAATAGGACTGTTATGAATTAAACCGTGCACTCCCCACAGAAAAAGATATAATAAAATCTTGCATTCCAATACCCCAGAAACTGATCTTATTTGGAACAAGGATTGTTACAGAAGTGATCAGTTAAAATGAGTTCATTCTCAAATTTGGTGCACGTTTAATGCAGTGCAATTGGTGTCCTAATGAAAGCACAATCATATCATCTGATGGTACAGGCTGAGAGTAGGTGGTGGAAATCTCTGACAGTCACCACCAGAAGCAAGGGAGAGACAAGGAAGAACCACTCACAACCTTAAGAGAAACTGTCCTGCTGAAACCTTTATGTGAGACTTCTAATTTCCAGACCTGCGAGACTGAATTTCTGATATTTCTGATAAGTCTCCATGAGGATGCTGCCTTGCCACAGAATCACTATGACACTTCATACAGGAGTTTGTGAAGATGAGTCATAGCAATACGATTTTGCGTATTTAAAGATGGAGTAAAATGAACCCTCTCTATTGTTGAATAGAATCTATATAGTAGCAAGCCCTTAAAATGTGCCTTTAAAATGTGCCTGGACTGTTCCGAGAATTTTATAAACATATCCTTTTATTTAAGATGAGCTCTCACCCATCACTGTAAGCTAGGCACTAACATCCTCAATTTATAAACAAAATTCACACTAATTTTGTTGAAATGACTGTGTCCTCAAAGGATATATCATTCTGCTTTACAGTTTCCTTTTTAGTGCATAATGAAGATCCAGGGCCATTGTGCAACTTTCACCGGTTTAAGTACTGAAAGTTTCAAACGTCTAATTTCAGCAAGAAAAGTAATTGGCAACATTTTCTTTCTTCAAAGCCCGTTTTATCAAAGTTAAATCCGTTATGAAAAGAACAATGCAAGCCTACTCTCTGTTATATTTGTGTACTATGTTAATAATTATTATATGGGATAAATTATAAGAGATGCAAATATTATCCTAGCTATGATTAATACAGAAAATCTTTATAGACCATTATGCTGAATCAAATACTTGTTTAGGTGAATTGATTATAGGTAAAATACTAAAAACTTCCATGAAATTATAGATTGTGCTAGCTTGTAACTAATCTAGGTAATTTTTTTATTAGTTGCCAAAAATTATTTGATGCTTCAGTCTTATCTACTACTTCTTTGTATGTACTCAAATATTTTTATTTTCTTTGCAAAATATTTCAAAGCAACTGGGGTATGCTAATGAATGATAGAAATCCTCAGATATCAAAACCTTGCAAAGCAAATCAAAGAATCTTTAAATTCCTTCAGACATATGGTCTACAATGAAGTGGTTTATTGCCGAATAAACATTAATCTCAGACAGAAGGCAGCAAGTGCCATTTCTACACCTCCAGATTTTTCTAATTCATATTCTTCATGCTGAGAACAAACATATCAGTTTGAATTTTCTTTATTCTTGCATATCCTCTTATCAAATATCAAGAACTCCCATTGTTTGGAAAGCCCTACAGACTAACAATTGATTTTTGTCATTATTATTCATTCTTGCCAATGTTGAAATTCCATCAAAATCAGCAGGGTGAATTTCAGAATTTAACTGTTTAATAACAATCATGAGAAAACATGAGCATATACCTTGGTTTTATATTTGTAAACTTATTGTTAATGGGTATATTATGATTTCTCTTTGTTATAATAAGACATATGACACACCTGTAGAAGAACTAATAGTTAACACTGTTAAGTAAATCATTGATGTATATACACATATATAAAAGTATACATTGCACTTTTTTTGTTTTTTTGTTCAAAATTGTTTTATTTTTTATTTATTTTTTTAAATAATCTTACTTAGTTGATTAGGGTACAAACGGTCAACAGCTAGAGGAAAGTGGGTAATACCATTGTTTCCACACTAATATTTCTTTCCCTGTATCTGGGGTCAGGGGAGAAACAAAGGGAAAAGCCCCACCCAGCCTCCCACCCATCCCAGGTCACCGATGTGAGGCATGCTCTGAGGGTCCTGCTCAAGCAGTTTTGATAGTTCAACAGGTCTGAATTGCTGCCAATCTCGCCGTTCCAATCGCAATGAAACCTATTCAGAATCCACTGGCTGACATAGTCTCTTCATGGTTGGGGTTGAGATCAGCAGTTCAGTTGGAGGGATCTCCAAAGAAACTTCATCTGAGATGATCCCAAACCTGATTCTTATGTGAGTTTGCCAGTACAGGCTCTGGCACAGTCCGTCGCCCCAATCAATTTATGCACAAGCTGATCTTTGCAATTGCTGGGTTGGGTCTGTTTCCAGCCCTGTCTTCCACTTGAACCAATGGGTGTTGTAGTCCTCTTCGATCCTACCCACTTCATAACTGGTCCTCACACAAACCAGTGGGAGCTGCAGGCTAGTAGGGGTGACTCCCCATAACCCCCACCAGGCTTGCCCCCTCCCGTGGTTCCCATGCAATGCCAGTATGTACCGCAGACTTGTTCAGTCTGTCCCACATCCCATTTAGCTCTGGTACATGTCAATAGGTATTGAAGCCTAGTTCAACCCAACGAAACAGTCTCTGAAAGCTGTTGTCTGTTTCTTGACACATGAGTCTCTCCCACATGCTGGCTTTATTTATCAAGGTGTGTAAGCCACAAATGCAGCAGAGAAATCTACAGTAAGTTGGAAGTCACCTATTTTTATAGCCCAATCACATCTGTTACATCCTATTCCTGTTTTGTCACAGTCTGTGAGGTACAATCAGGTTAGTAATTACAGGTCATCCTCAAAGCAATGGGATTTCATGCACATAAACATCAGGAAGGGAGGATCATAAGGTGATCCATCTTAGAAGTCTGTAGATCACAGACTTTTCCAACAGTTATTTTTGCCACCAGTAATCCATTTTCTCTAGATCTCAACAAGTGTTTGGGACACTCAACAATTTGGGGAGACTACATTATACAAAACAGTTAAACTATTCATTTCCTCATGGGAATCAAGCTATGCAACATAAGGAAAGATGAGGTTTGATGAGATGCAATAGAAAAAAATCAAGGAATATTTGATGATTGAGAGAATTAGAATGGAGCATACCCAATGTAGATGGGAGTGTAGAGTTGTTGTAAATTTTCACCTCCTATCTAGTAATTTGCAGATATTAACATAGATAATAATGAGGTCAGTCCTTTAGCAACTTACAGTTCCTGGTATTTCACCCATTGAGTTATTTTTACATTCCATGGCTCTGTGACTAGTAACCAAATGAGTAAGAATCAGCATTGCTCAGAAATCCTCCCTACACCTGCTCATAGATGTACTGGGAAGATAAACTAGCAGCGTCTCAGAATTCTTAGAAGAATGCTATTAAGGCATACTAATTTTAAGATTTTAAAAACACCTTACCTGTGATGAACAATATATTTTTATTTTCAAAGAATCAGTATCTAATTGGCTGGGTTGGAAGATCAGAATTATAACAGGGCATTTGAGCTATTCACAAACCTAGGAAATGAGCATTGTTGCCAGGCAAAGTTAGATGTCATCACCACCAACACACCTATGCACATTTCAGCTAAGTGTTAAGTTAAGGAGATTAGATAGCTTTCCTCCCCTTAGGTTTTTCTTTTTTTTTCTTTGCTGTGAATTTGTCCTATCACTGAAGTAGGAGAGGATGATATGGTTTCTCTTACCAGACCATAAACTCTTATTCATCATGATGTTCCCTATTTCTCATACATATAATTACTAATTAATGTTACAGAAAAGGTTAATGGGTCATGGTGACATTCAGGCCTTAAAAGCAAATGAAGCAGCTTTTAAGATTTCCAAGGTTACATTGTGGCCTTAATGCATTTGCTAAAAACAAGGTTGTGTTTTATCAAGGTCACTAAAGACATGACTCATGAAAATATCTACTTGACAAAGTCATAATCATCTATGACATTTCCAAAAGGGGATAGTTATTTTTCTGGTCATATATTTTATTAGTTAGGGAGTCTTGTGTCATTTTTTGTGACCTGCTTAATTTAAGAAGCTATAGCATGAAACAAAGGCTTTGATCTGTAAGAGGTCACAATGACCAGCAATGAAATCTGAACCCAAATAGCATGTGCCACTTCCAGGTCTGACTCACAAAACTCTCAAACATTCTTTTCCATGTTTTTCCTTCTTCCTGTTACAAGAAATACAGATAATTGTGATCTCTGTTGGAGAAAGAAAAGGGAATGCACACAGTATTCCCCAGAGTCATATGAATTTAGGAACTATAATTTTGTGGTCTATTAGAGCAACATTAAAAAACCTCTTACATCAAAATTAATTTGTGTTGCCAAATATATTCTCTCTGGAAATGGAGTTCCTAATGAAATCACTGATGGATTTTTTTAACCCTAATGGGGCAGAGGAAAAGACTAGAAATTCTAAATGAAGCTTTTTTTTGTTTCAGATCTGTCACAGTAATAAATTGGATGCTTTTGTATATGGTTCGTTGGATTTCTTCACTAATGCTTCATTAAATATTCAAAATCTGTGCTTCAAGCTAATTTTGTATTACCACACCTAAGATTTTCAACATTTAACGTTGTTAAATTTTTTGAAAAGGCATTTTTTTTTTATCACATAGATAAACAAAACAGTAAAGAAATAGGCAGTAATCCTACTGAGTTATTTACTTGTAATATGTGTATCCTATAAAAAGTTTGACCTAAAGTATTTAGCAATAACTATTCAAGTGTCAATAAAACATGGATAACAAAAAGAACTACACAAAAAAGATACAAATAATTCTGTAATAGCCTAAGTGCAGTAAAATTACGGCAGTAAAAGCAAGGCAAAACAAAACAAATCAAAATTTTGAGAGTGCATTAAACCAAAACTTTTGCAATTTCATTTATCACTGGAGAAATAAATAAAGCTTCAATACAATATAATAGACTCCTTTTTAACAACATTTCCCAGCTTGCAAAACTTATATCACTTTTACATTCACAAGTAAAACAGAAATTATTATCACTACATTACAGATAGAGTAAACTATTTAATGGATTTTTAAAATACTATTTATATAATAAAATAGTAATTGTGGATGCTTCAGGTCACTTACTTTTCACAGCGCTTAAAAAACAAAAATAAATGATGTTTTTCATCCTTAAATTAAATACTGTAGTTTTATGGTTTATTTAAACCTCATACATATTTATAAAACTTTGGAAGAGATTAAGGAATTTAGTCAACTTCTCACAGTTTGTTCAACTAAAACCGAAGCCTTCTTTCTAATTCAGTGCTGTCACAAACACTCACAGCCTGCTGGGTGAAAACATTTGCCTCTTTTTAGCATAGCATCAAAATTGGATTATTCATTATAATTTACATCTTAGTTCTTCAAATAACTGTGGTCATCTCTCCTGTGACAAGCAATTACAGTAGGTACTAGAGTTTATGTGCAGTCGATATTCTCTGTGCCCTGATAAGACCTGAACCAGAGAAGAAAGTGCACATTTTCTAGTGAAGATGTTGTTGGCATCAACTGATGAGGCAATAAGACAGACATTCTTCCTTCAATAGCTTGTCCCATTTAGAATGTAATTTCCTGTGATAGCCACCATCATTATTCAACTTCAGACTTGAAAGCTTACATTCCAGGTTTAGTATTCCACAGACATCACCCTTGTGATTAAGTGGTTGGTACTCAGAATCTTGGGTTATGATTGTGAGAGGACTAAGTCCGGCCAAAGACAGCAAAAACTGCAAGGCTGCAATAGGGACGCAAGCTTCTCTTGCCTGAGGAGTGCATTTCTCTTTCCCTTCCTACCTTTGATCCTTCCAGGTAACTTTGCCTCTTCTGGATGGCTTTACAAGTGCTGTCATAATTCACTAACTGGTTCACTTAACCATGTATTCAATCAAACATACCAGCACCTACTATGTACCAGAATCGAATACAGGTACTGATGATAACAGCCACAAAATGGAACAAAATGAATGAAAAAAGCATGTCCTTGTAGAGCTTGCATTCAGAAAATAAATATGTGAAATGAGTGAAAAACTTCGTGGATTAATGATCTGGGCTACAAAAAGCATGATTAAAGTGCAGATAATAAATATGAGGGAAACAGGCCCAATGGGACTTTCAGATAGGGAACAGGGAGGTCTCACCAGACCCACATCGCTAAAACCTTGAAATAAGGAGTTTCTTCAAGTAAACACAGCTAACATAGGAAACCCACCAGCTGAATCCCTACTATAGACTTATCCACCCTAACTGCAGTATTACATACATCCTCAAAACTCCTTTCTGATGTGCAGTCTGTTATCCCGAGACCAGTGCCAGATAACTCACCATTCCTGGATCCTAGCTCTCTTGAAGATCCCATAATAGCCAGCTTGCTAACAAGTGTTCATATCTCCAATAGACGACACACTGGTCTGCAATGATATCTATATGTATCTCTGGGCTGGGTCTCTGCTCTTAATGGTAGAATTGTGACACAGTACTCAGGATCCTCGTGGCTGTCTAAAGCCGCAGTACTGACCCATATTCAGAGCAATGTCTTGGCACCAAGGACATATAGTCTGGAAATATATCCCCCATTCTGGCATCTAAACAACTAACTTCATGAGTGTGTGCTATGTCTTGAAATAATCTCTTTGCGGCAGTTTACAGAACATGACAAAGACCAGAATGAGCTTTCAGCACTAAAATTTGCCTGCTTATTGCAATCCATAATTAGGCACTATAGCTGGATCTTATTTTAAGTGTAATGCATGTAAGAGAGTAGAATAACAAAGATAGGGTAAGATGTGACAAGGATCTCTAAAACAGAGCTAAATGAGCAAAGAGAACAGTCAGCTAAAATTAACTGAATACTGCTTGTTGCTAGGCTCTGTTCTTAGCACCTTCCATGTATGTAGGAAGGGTCTTTAATTATTTTTTGCAAACTTTGTATACAAAAAAAAAGTATAAATTGAAAATGTTCACATTTAAAATAAATACCTTTTAATTCCATTTTTAGAATTTTTGAAGCACCTTCACATTAACTCATTTAAAGGACTGAACTTGGAGGACTTTGTGCTAAGAGAAGTAAGTCAGACACAGAACAATAGTGCATCAGAATAGAAAAGTGATTTCCAGGGACCTAAAAGGGGAAAGAAATGCAGAAGTGACAAGCAAGTGGTAATTCGGAGTATCTGGTGTAATAGGTAAGCTTTGCATGCCCACATCGTCCACTGGAGTGTGTGGTGTTGAATCCCCGTGCTCACCATGACTCTTCCTGTTAATGTACATGCCAGGATGATGAGTGATGTCTCAAGTATGTAGGTCCCTGCACATAAAAGAGCTTTTATCTGGTTCACCTCCAGCTGTTGTGGGCATTTAGGGAATAAACCAATGAATGGAAGTATTCTCATTTATTATGTTTTCTCTCTTTATCCCCTTTCAAATGAATAAATTATTGCAGTGTAAAAAATTGCAGTCATTTGGTAAATAAGTTCTCTATTGACTAGAGGTAATAATAGCATATTACACACAGAGATGTGTTGATACAGTGAGTGGTAAATATTATACATTAAAAAGTGACTATGTGAGGTGATGAGTATATTAGTTCAATTGCAGTAGTCATTTTACAATGTATATGTACTCAACATGGTTAATATACATTTAATATTATGACTCTTTCTTGTTATTTTCCATAATATGCCTTTGTAGGTATAGGGATTTTCCCGCCACCTCCTCCTCTTCCTTCCCCATTCTCCACCCCACACCCACCATTTTCCCCCATATTATTGCAAAAGTATAGTCGTTCTGCAACAGTCCCACATCCAACATTCTGCTATTTAAATCTATCATGGCATTGTAGGTATTGGCCATGGTTGGAAATGTGACACTGGTGGTGGTTTGGACTTGTGAAAATTCACCAGGTTCCCTCACCCATCTGAAAGGGCGCCACCACTCTGCTTCTGCTCCTGATTGGACTCAAAACGCAGCAGGATCCACAGCTCTAAAGCTCGATTCACCTCCTGTGTTGGGTTATCTCCCCTTCCCACCTGATCGCCAGGGGAGCTCTGTTCCCTGCAGCACTGCTCTGCTGTCTCTGCTGTTTCACAGTGTCCATAAATCTCCAGGCGTCTCTCTGACACCATCTGCCCTCTCTGTTCCTCCTGCACTAACCCTTCTCCATCACTTTTAAATTGTCCTTACCCTGTTCTGCCATCTTGCTCTCTCTAATATGTATGACTTTTGTAATTTATGCCTTCCTAAAGCCAGGAATTTTTTTTAAACAAAGATAAAGACTGGCTTTCCATAGCTATCTTCACTGAGACTATCTCAAGTCAAAGGAGAAATTCTTTCTCTTTGTGGAATCTGAGGTGGAGAAACGAAAAATATTGTGACATTTTGAACTTCTTCGATGCTTTAATATAATTAGAAAGAAAAAAAAAAGTCCAAAACTGAGAGAGATGTTCTGTTTACTAAAGGTTAAGAAAATATTGGGACGCAGCATTCCTTTGTTCTGGTAATTTATTTGAATGAGTTATTTAATTATACAAATGAGAAGCAGCCAATATCTGTGACTCCAAGGAGAAAAACTGCTGTGTACACGAGTGGGGAAGATCATCTAAATAAACAGTCTTTTGCCCTCCCTGCTTTTATGCCTGCGCTACAGCCATTTTTATTAGTGGGAAGAAATGAGCGTCAAGGATGAATTGAGATTGCTGTGTCTCTAAACACTACTGTTCAACTGAAGTGCTTATGCTAGTTGAAGTCAGCAACAATCCAAAGCTAGAGACACTGCCAGAGCTGAGGGCCCGCTCAGCCCACCGGGTCAGCATAGCATTCAGCAGGACACAGCCTTTGCCCACCCAGACATGAGGGCCAGAGTAACAGTCCCAAAACTGAGGGACAGCAGCTTGGCATGTGGAGAAGTGGAGACACTTGGAGAAACCTTGGCATGGGTCTAACGATATGGGACAGTGGCAAGGACATTGCTTCCTCGGGCAGCTCTGAGCCCACTAGGAACATCTGCGTGCATCTTAGAAAACTGTGGTAATGATATCAGCAAGATTAATCTGTGAATGCAGACAGTATGCATTTGTGTATCTTTGAGGAATGCCAGAAAGATTACTCCTCCTTTTTAAAAAATTTTTTAAGATAAAATTACAGAGAGAGAGGAAAAGAGGGAGGCAGAGAATCTTCAGTCATCTGATTCACTCCCCAAATGTCCACAACAGTCAGAATTAGGTCAGCCAAAGCCAGGAGCCTTGAGCCTCGTTCAGGTTTCCCGCATGAATGTAGGAGCCAAAGCACTTGTTCTCTTATGCTGTGTTTCCAGGAATACCATCAAGGAGCTGGAATGGAAGTAGAGAAGCCAGGACTCAAACCAGCACCCATATGGAATGCTGGCGCTGCAGGAGGCAACCTTACCAGCTATGCCACAACACCTGCCCCTGGAAAGCATGTTTTACAAGGATAGGACAATATCCACATATCAAGCTATCTTTGGTCTTGGAATTATTGTCATGTGGCCGTTAAACATCATATCTGCATTTCAGGAACAAGCTTTAGCCATCTGGATCCACAATATGTTCCACCCTTATTGGACTCTGGGACTAATTAGTCTCTGGGTCACTATGTTACTCTGGAGAAGTAGGAGGTACAGGACATTAGATGCCTTAACACTCTTCCTAGACTTCTTTTTTATTATTATTATTGGACATTCGGATATACAGAGAAGAGGAGAGACAGAAAGGAAGATCCGTCTGCTGATTCACTCTGCGAGCACAGCAGTGGCTGGAGTTGAGCCGATCCAAAGCCAGGAGCCAGGAGCTTCTTCCAGGTCTCCCACACAGTTGCACAGCCATCCTTGATTGCTTTCCCAGGTCACAAGCAGGGAGCTGGATGGGAGGCAGGGTTGCTGGGCTTAAAACCAGTACCCATATGGTATCCTGGCGCATGTGATGCAAGGACTTTAAACACTAGGCTACAGCTCTGGATCCAACCTTCCTAGACTTCTTAGCTGAGGATTGCACCAGTCTCATAGCATTCCTCGGGTGAAAAGCACTTCTGTGTATTTCCCCTCCAGTTACATTTCTGAAGTCTTTTCGGTACCTTAACAACTTTCTCTTGCCTATATCTTTATTTGGGGGCTTAAAAATATAGGGGGAAGTTGAGATTGCCAATATCTGCTTAAAGAAAGTAAGATGGTAACGTAATTAGACTTGCTGCTTTTGCTGTTGTTCAAATTTAAGCAAACATCTTGCCAACAATTATTTTTAACAAGTGTTACACAAAGGATTTCATACCTTGCTTTTCATTAGGAACAACAAAAAAATAATCTCAACTGTTATCAAAAGATACAAAAGCATAAAAATGGATGGATGGGCCCAAAGAACAAGAAAAACACCGAAAGTTTTGTTGATAAATAACAATTTAAAAAGTGATAGTTAAAATAACATAAATAAACATGTTATTGACCAATACATTGAGTGTGTAATAATTTGTGAAAGTCTGTATTTAAGAGAATAGAATGGTTCCCTTCCCCATCACAACAAACGTACATTCTTTTGTAAATGTCAATAAAGACATTTGGTTGAGGCTTACATATTTTCAATAGGGAATAAGTAGTTATTATTGTAAAATTTTTACTACTGGAGTAAAATTTGAGATAATAGCTTTTGCTAACTGTTTTACTATTTAACAAGTTTTAAAGACATATTAAGCTTTAAGGATACATGTTAAAGAGCAGCCTTACCAAAAACTATACACTTCAGTTCTTCATTATAAAGACTAGTAGACTTTATCCTAAACCTTTGCTGTAAAAACTCCCTACAGTTTAGAATTCTGAACGCAGAAGCCTCAGTAAAAGACACATGTATTCAACAGTCTTCAAAAAATATATTTCACGGCCTGGCATGTTAGCCTACTGGCTAAAGTCCTCGCCTTGCACGTGCTGGGATCCCATATGGGAGCCTGTTCTAATCTCAACAGCCCCACCTCTCATCCACCTCCCTGCTTGTGGCCTGGAAAAGCAGTCAAGGACAGCCCAAAACTTTGGGACCCTGCACCCGCGTGGGAGAACCAGAGGAGGGTCCTGGCGCCTGGCTTTGGATCAGCACAGCTCCGGCCATTGTGGCCAACTGGGGAGTGAGTTAACGGTCAGAAGATCTTACTCTCTGTCTCTCCTCTCTGTATATCTGACCTTCCAATAAAAATTTTAAAAAGCTAAAAAAAAATTTGAGTCCAGGCTCCACTTCCAACTCCAGCTTCCTGCCGAAGTACACCCGAGCTATAGATGGGAATGGCTGAAATGTTTAAATGCCTGTCTGTTCTATATGGATGACCTGGAGTGAGTTCCCCAGCCCAGCTTCAGCCCAGGCTCTAGCTGTTGTGGGTAACTGGGAAATAAAATCGGGAATGAAAGATTTCTTTCTTTTTCTCTGTCTTATATCCTCATTTTGCTTCTGTGTACCTCACAAACAACGAAAATAGAATTTAAAGTAAAATATTTGAAAATAATTTTGCTCTTTTTATCTGCAAATGAAAACAAAATGGCCCCTAAGCAAAAATATGTGGAGACTTGTGCAATGAAGATGATGACGACAAACAGATCAGTAGTGAATGGACAAAGAACGTGAATAGGAAAGTCCTAAGGAAGCAAGTACGTATGATTATTATATATTTTCCAAGACACTTAAATCTGTTAGTAGCTATAAATTCCAAGCCTGAAAACATTTATAAGGAACATGGAGTCTATGTGGCAATGTGAAAGGTACTCCATCTAATGCCGACACAAACATACTGTCTTCCATCTAACAGCACCTATTAACATTTAAAGCACACCCTTTCGTCTGGTGGTGTCATTTCTGAACTCCTTTGCTGGGTAAGAGATGGACACAGATAAATTTACCTTTAGACCATTTCTTAGAGAATTACTTATGCCAAGCAAAAAGGAGGCAGGAGAAGAAATGTGAATGTCCACCAATAAATGGGTTAATTGGGAAAATAATGCCCTACTCATAAAGCCAATAAAAAGAATACATTGATTTTATTGTATATTGCTTAGAAGAATTTCCATCTTAGCCTAGTCAACTTGAAAAGTAAATATAGAGTATGTGTTGTACTTGTATAGTACAAAATCCATGCATATTTTCCAAGTGATAATAAGCATTGAGAGAGATGTGGGATAAGACACTATGGAATACCTGGGAGGAGAGGACCAAAAAGCAAAAGTAAAACAAAACAAAAAATAAATAAAGTGCATGGGATGAACAAAGAAAAAGGCTGGGATTGCTATCTTATCTATTAAAAAATGCATTTCTATCTCTCCTTAGAATCACTTAGAAATTTAGAAAACAATTAACATTGTAAAGTCAATTTGTAAGAAGCTGCTAAAAAGAAAAAAGCATTTAATTCCCAGGAAAATACACATTTGTACACAGAAAAATTTAACTGTATTTGTAATTTGTCAGATTAAGGCTCCCCCAGCCAGCATGTAAATTTGTGAGCCTGGGACCACAATCCAATAAAGTTTACTCCATCACCTTAACACCTGAAAAGACCAAGTGGCATTGTTTTGGCCAGGTTTGACTGTTGATCGAGATAATTTTTCCTTTTAAATGTCATATGGGGCCTGCCGTAGTAGTCTAGCAGCTAAAGTCCTCACCTTGAACATGCCAGGATCCCATATGGGCACCGGTTCACATCCTGGAGGCCCCGCTTACCATCCAGCTCCCTGCTTGTGGCCTGGGATAGGAGTCGAGGACAGCCAAAAATCTTGGGTCCGTGCACCCACAGGGGAGACCTAAAAGAGGCTCCGGGTTCCTGGCTTTGGATCAACGCAACACCAGCTGTGTCGCCTCCTGGAAAGTGAATCATCAGATGGAAGATCTTCCTCTCTATATCTGACTTTCAAATAAAAACAGAAAATTTTTTTAAAATGTATTATGGACAGGAGATTAGCTGAATCAACATGATGTATTCTTTCATTTATTTAATTATTTTATGACACAGTTCCATAGACTCTAGGATTTCCCTCCTCTGCCAATCCCCCATCCTCCCAGCCCACTGATTTCCCCTATATCATTGCAACAGCATAATCCTTCATAAACAGTCATAGCCCAGCATCCTATTTAAGTGTATCCTGACGTTGTAGGTATTAACAATGACAGAGAGTCCAGCATCCTATTTTTCAAGATAGATTCAACAACTTCTTTGACAGTCCATCTTTGATTTGGAAGTACAGATGCATTGTTTCTTCACATCTGGAAGATGTTTACTACAAGAAGGTTTTTTGTTTTCACTTCTTCAGTGATACATTCAGTAGCGTGTTACTTGATTTCACGTTGTTACAAATTTTCTATTTTTCTTCATGTTGTTGATTTTGTTTTATGGCTTTTCATTCAACCTGATGTATTTTTAAGTTTGTTTTTTATTTATTTGAAAGACAAAGAAAGGAGAGATCTTTTCAGCTGCCACTTCACAACTCAAATGATTGTAACAGCATGGCTAAACCACAGCCAGGAGCTCCTTCAAGTCTCCCACATGGATTAGAGGGACTCAAGTACTTGCACAATCCAACACTGTTTTCTCAAGTATGTTAGCAGAGCAGTCACAACTCAGACTGGTGCTCCTAGACAGGAGTAGCTGGTATTACAAGCCACAGTTTAATTCACTGCACCACAGTGCTGGTCCCAACCTGAAGCACTTGACAAGTCGTACAGAGCCTGTCCTGTACAATCCATTAGTTTTTCCTTAAATCAGGAAATTTAGGGCTTGACTTTTTATACAAGGAACGTTTTCAGTTGCTACAGAAATCATTCTAGTGAATCAAATTGAATTAATCCATTCTTTCGGTAACTTAAACGTTAAACCTCAGCTTAGGGTTTACTCTTTTAACATGTGTCTCCTTTGCCTATGTCAAGGTATTATCCCTTAGGCAGCACACAAAGTGAACAGGAAAGCAGCCAAAGCTATTTTCCATCAAAATATCCACATAGAAAATGAAAGAGCGTAACTAATTTGGAAATACAGAAGCAATTGTAAAGGTTGAAATGGAACTAGAATTTCAAGTCAGGGTTTGCCTTTTTTTATATATACACACAAATCTCTCTGAAATAAGATAGGAATGCCCTTTAAAAGGACAAAGGGTGTTTCTGAGAGCCAGGCAGTGAGACCCACTTTCAATTACAGCCTACCAAAAGCATCAGGTACTACATGAGGTGTCACAGCAAGTGGGTGTATTTTCTCCTTGTTTAGTCTTGAGGCCACCCTTGATGAAAAGCTACCAAGTTACATGGGGACCTGGTAATGGGACTATTATAGACAAGGCACTGAATGAGTTCAAGAAACTCATTCATCTTATTGATTGTGCTTGCATTCTGGAGAGAACGCATTTACTTTGAGTACAATACAAATAAACTTCTACAGCACCTTTGACACAAATACATCCCAAGGCACTTTCAGCACAGCACAATCCTGAAGCATGCAAGTACACTATCACAGAAAATGGACCAGCTCAAATGTATAAAATTAAGGTTTATCTTTAAATAAGGCTTTTCACTTAGCAATGTTCTTTGGGCAAATCACACTCAAGAAATGGAGTAAATTACTACGTGATCAGGTGATGGAAGATTTATTTCAACAACAGCATCAGAATAAAAGTTATCCTGGATTTTCACAAAAACACCCTCCAAATATTTTGCCATTGAGCTCAGAAATCTGCTTTGCAGAACAAGTGTATCTTCTGTTTAAGCACTCACTTGCAGTTCAGTTTACTCTGGTAGCAATTCGTTTTAAGCCCAAGTTTATCTGGTTTGTTTCACTTTCGTGGTTGACTTGGCCAAGTGATTACTGAAGAGCTGTCTCCTTCTCTTGTAGGCACAGCCCAGACGATTAACAAACTGATGTTTCCCAAGTCTTCAGTAGTGCTTACCAGTTGATGAAGGCAGAAACACTAGCCAATGTTTTCTGATACTCCCCTGCTACAGAATGCACTCAAGAAAATCGCTGGATGCATGCTGCGCCCAGTCAACAGTCAATGCATTTTCTACGGCCTATGAATACATTGGCTGAATAATATTGCACACTGTGCTGTATGTATACAGCTAATCAAGATAGAATTGGCTTAAGTTCTCTTTGACTCTGGATTATTTAACATTTTTCTTGTTATTTTATTATTCTGTAGGTTATCAAGAAATCTGCTTGTCCTGCCATATTTTCTTTTACATAATGAATGCTAATATGTTCTCAAACTATGTCATGAATGCTATTTTGTCGATGTTTAAATAGAGATTTGAACTTGAGAATACATAAATGCAAGTGAATTCTTAACAAGTGCACTGATAGAGAAATAAACACTAAGAGCAAAAATATTATTTACAAAAGAATGATCTTATTTGCATTTTGGTTGTTGTAATAAAAGATAAAAAATCAATCTGAAAGGGTTTCATGAGTGGCTCACAGATGGTAACCTCATTGTTGTTATATTTAATTTCCAATAGCTGTTTGGATGTACAACTGACTCCTACATCAGAACTTGCTTCAGAAACTTCTCTTCGGATCAAGTTTTTGGCACAATAATTAAACTGCTGATTGTAAGCTTGGGCAGCCCCCCCTATCAGTACACCAGTTTGACTTCTGGCTTCTCTGTTGCCAATCCAACCTAATGCTGACTGGGAAGAAGGCAGAAAATGATACTCATGTCCCTTCCAAGCACAATAAGACCAGGATGGAGCTCTGGATTCCTGGATTCAACCTGACCCGCCACGGCTGTTGCAGACATTTGTGGAGTGAATCGATAGAGATGCACTTTCTCTTGCTGTACTTCACTCCTCTCTTTGTATTTTGCTCACTCTCCTCTGTTACCTTACCTTTTAAATAAATAAATATTTTTTAAATGTCCCTTGGTATCCAACATCCAATAACTGAATGTATGACTTGAAGTCCTTCCTCCACCTCTGTTCCTACTTTCTAATATACATATTCCATTACATTATATATTAATATGTGTTTATTCTATATTGGATATAGGAATTATTCATTCAGTGTTTTTCTTCCAAATGTGATAAAATTAATTAATATTTAATATCAAAAAAAATTTGAAGGGTGAGCCACTGGAACAGCAGTTAAGACATCCCTTGAGACACCTGCGTTCCATAGTGGAGCGACTGTTTTCAGTTGCAGATACTCTACTTCCTATCCAGCTGTCTGCTAATCTGTACCCTGGCGGGTAACAGGTGCTAGCTAAAGTAACTGAGTCCCTGTCACTCATGCAGCAGACCTGGACTGAGTTCTTAGCTCCTAATCAGTTCAGTCCAGCTCCAACCACTGGGGATGTTTGAGGTAGTGAATGAGCAGATGGATAGAAGCTTGCTCTCGCTCTCTTTCTGTAATGCTGATGTATAGATAAACCTCTCTGTAAATTTCCCTGGCATAATCCCAGTCCCTAAAATCGACCAACAGCATGTGTGTTTCAGTTTTCTATTACTGGGTAACAAAGCACCACAAACACTGGCTTAAATAAGGACACCTTAAATCTCTTGTAATGTCTGTAAATCAAAACTCCGGGCACAACGTGATTGAAATTTTCCACTTCAGACCGTACCAAGCTGAAATCAGCAGGTGGTCAGGTTCACAGCATCACTTGGGGACTTGGAGTCCTCATTCAAGCTCACTGGTGTTGGAAAGATTCATTTCCTTGCAGCTGTAGGATGGAGTTCCAGCTTCCTGCTGGCTGTCAGCCAGAGACAGCTCTTAAATCCTACAGACCGCTTGCAGTTCCTTGTCCCTAAGACCCACTCAGTGGGCAGATCATGCATGAATGTCTGTTTTTCCCCAAGCTAAATGGAACCTATTTCTCTGGTTTCTCTCTGTGACCAGCCAGAGAAAACTGTCTTCCTTTAAAGGTCTCAAATGATTAGGTCAGTCCCTTCCAGAAAAATCTCCTAGTCAACACCAACAAACTTGGAACTGTAATTATATGTGCAAACTCTTTTCACAACATTAGTTTAATATGTTGCTTTAGAAGTTTCCTGGGCTCAAATGCCTTGGAATACAGCTCAGAATTCTACCTGCCACAGTATGTGGAAATCTGGCGGTAGATACTACCTCTGAAATTAAAAATAAGTCAGGCCCAGCAGGGTGGCCCAGTGGCAAAATCCTTGACTTGAAGCACCAGGATCCCATATGGGCACTGCTCCATGTCCTGGCTGCTCCACTTTCTGTCTAGCTCCCTGCTTATGGTCTGGGAAAGCAGTAAAGGACAGCCCAAAACATTGGGACCCTGCACCTGCATAGGAGACCTGAAAGAAGCTCCAGGCTCCTGGCTTCAGATCAGCTCAGCTCTGGCCATTGCAGTCATTTGGAGAATGAATCAGCATAGAGAAGGCCATTCTCTCTGTTTCTCCTTCTCTCTGTAAATCTGCCTTTATAATAAAAATGAAAGAAAAACAAATTAAAAGCAAGTTGAACTGGACAGTCCATCAAAGGAAGCATGTCCCTGTTCCCCTTTGAGTGGTGAGTTTCATTCTGAAAAATGAAGATAATATCTTCCTTGGAAGTGATTGTGAATTATGACGTGATAAAGGAGAAGAAAGGGTATTCTGCTGAATGATGACAGTTAGGTGGCTGGGTAGATTGGGTAAACATTCTGTGTGTCAGTCTATGCTGTACATGCTAGAGGATGCCTGTTCACACTCCTCCCACCATGACTGATACTGTTGTCCCGTAGAAAGCATAGATGGGATCCAACCTAGGAATGCACACATGGAACTCCAGCTCAAGGGTCCATGATGCACTCTCTGCAGCCCAGAATCCTGAATGGACTTTCCAACTGTTGTCAGAGGGAGTCATGTGCATCCCAGTCTCAGATAGTACTGTCCTTGCAGTTGACTGAGTCTTGCCTTGACTTCCCAAGCACAGCTCGTTGTCTTCCTTTAAGTATGCTAATATGAAAAAAGTTTGGCTTAAACCAGCCTCTGTACTTAGGTGACAAAGTTTCATCAAACAGACCTTTCCATGGGTAGTAAATTTTACACTATCTTTATGTGTGAACAAAATATTTACACATAATGTAAAAGTATGCTCTTGGAACCAAACAAACGGATCTCAGCCAAATCATAGCAGTCAGAATTCTGTCAATCACAGGCTGTCATTTCATCAGATCTCTCCCACTACTACAGCAGTGAGGTTGTTTCTAACATCATTCCTTTTCTCTGGTGGTAAATGTAGCCTCAACGTGAGAGGTGGGGAGAATTGTGAACCATCTTTGGACTGAAATACTGCCTAGCTTTAGAACTTTTTTTAAGTTCAATTTAACTTGTCTCACTTTTTCTTGTAACACATATAAGCTCAAACTAATTACCCAGGGTCCTTCCTTTAACATCCCCATCACAGACTGTCCCATTATTGCGATTCATAGTTCTCAAATTTTGTTACAACTTGAAATCCTTTCTCCCAGAAGAATAGACTCAGTGAAAGACTTTTTCTTTCTTGTTCATTACTACAGCTGAATGATCAGAGAGATTAGCACTATTAAGTAACTGAATGATTGAATGATTAAAGCAGAGTCCACAACCTCTCCTAGGCAGGAACCGCGTGTTTACCCTTCTTTGTAATGTACGCAGAAGTTGCTTTGGAATCACCTGTGTGTATGTATTTCCTGTGAATTTGTCCACATTTATAATCCCATCCTAGAGACACCAACAACACTTAAACAAAGTCTGTGAACTGTTTATATCTTTACCTAAAACTTTACTGCTTAGCAGTTTGGGGCATTTTTTGAGGAGCTGGGCAAGGTCACAAAAACGTAGCAAACACATAAATAGTGTCTATACTATTCGTTGGCTTTGACATCAGTCAGACTTTGAGTGAAATTACAACTTTCTTTATTTGAATTTGACCAACCAGGATCTTCAACCTCCAGACCTCTAGAACTCTCTCATGTAAAAAAAAAAAAAAGATAAAAAACATCCTAACTTGGGGCAAAAATGTATTTACTTGCACATGCTACAAGTTTTTTAAAGTTCATACCAGGTACCATAGTGGTTGACACAACAGGTACAATCCTGTTCCAACACATGCAAATTTTCACAGGAAGTTTTCATGAAACAGCTCCACACTATCAAAATCATGAGTCTGGTCAGGGTTACACACAGAGGTAACAGTGACAAGAAAGAGAATACCAGGGACATTACTTAGAGAGAGCTCTTACCAGGTTGCCAGTCCGCACTCATTCTCTTTCAAAAGTAATCTTGTCTCTCCTGGCCTCAAGCTGGGTGAGACAGGACTGACTTCAAGGAAGCCAAAACAGAGCTGGGAAACGGGTGTCCTCATGGAGCTCTGAAGAGAATGGCTGAGAGTCGGTGGAGGGACGTGGGTGCTTCTGTGCTAACTTAGCTCATGCCAGGTGTGGCCACTCCATCTTTACCTTTCCTCCCTGTGCTCCACCAACGGAAGATCCAGTCAGCAGGCGGAGAGCTTCAGAAAACTGTTAGGTGAAGCAATGAAAAGGAGACAAACCGTCCCCTTCTTTGAAAGGCGTGTTTGCAGCCTATGGCAGCGCTGATGCAGGAGATGAGCAGCTGTATGTTCAGAGATTCAAAATGTTTTCAACTATGCTCAAATTAGTGAGTGAAAAACAAACGCTTGGACTAGAAGAAAAGGTGAAGCTAAAACAATAATTTTAAGCTCTAAATACTGCTATCTTGGAAAGCTTCTCAAGAAAATCGCATTTACTACTTTTAAAATTAAATAAAGTTTAATATGAGGTGGTAAATCATGTAAGAAATGGCAGTACTAGTCCAATAATACTTTCTAACTCGAAATTGAAATGCATGTTCACTTCCTACCCAAAACCTTTCTGACAGAAGTTGCAATTACGATGATATATATACGCATATGTATGTAGGTGTGCACATGCATTTTGCATTTGCCAAGAAAGGATATTGCTCTCGGAAGGTAAAAGTCTTCCCCTTCTGCCAACATTAGAGACACAAGATAAAGAAAAAGTCACTTTATTTGGCATTAGTTTGATTGTTAGAGACCTTTGAACATGTTTCGGGGGAAAAATGGATTTAGGGAAACTAAAGAAGAATGAGGAGGAAAACATATAGAGGTAGTGACTATTGACATGCCTGAGAAGGAAGGCAGCCAAACATAATGATCAGCAAGAACAAATGAGGTCAGCAAGAACAAATGAGGAAGAGGTTGTCTAGGAGGATGCAGAAAGTCTTTAACATAGCTGAAGGCCAAGAGAAGGAGACATAGGTCGATGAAAAGATTGAAATTATGAAGGACCCGGTGCGATGGCTCAGGGGTTAAATCCTTAACTTGGCACGCATCAGGATCCCATATGGGTGCCAGTTCATGTCCCACCTGCTCCACTTCCCATCCAGCTCCCTGCTTTTAGCCTGGAAAGGCAGTCAAGCATAAAGCCTTGGGTCCCAGCATCAACGTGGTAGACCAAGAAGAACGTCCTGGCTCATGGCTTCAGATCGGCTCCACTCTGATCATTGTGGCCACTTAGGGAGTGAACCAGGTGACAGAAGAGTTTTGTCTCTCCTCTCTTTAAATCTGCCTTTCCAATAGAAAGGTTGCTTCATTTCTGATCCAGCTTCCTGCTTATGGTCTGGGAAGGCAGCGAAGGACAGCCCAAAGTCTTGGGCTGCTGCACCTATGTGGAGGACTGAGCAGAAATTTCTGACTCCCAACTTCTGATAAGCTCAGCTCTGCCATTGTGGCCATTTGGGAAGTGAACAAGCAGATGAAAGACCTCTCTCTCTGTCTCTCTCTCTGCCTCTCTAAAATCTGCCTTTCAAATAAAAATAAATATATAAGAAAGAAAAAAGAAAGAAAGAGAAAGAGAAAGAAGGAAAGAAAAAAGAAAGAAAGAAAGAAAGAAAGAAAGAAAGAAAGAAAGAAAGAAAGAAAGAAAGAAAAAGAAACAGAAAGAAAGAAAGAAAGAGAAAGAAAGGAAGGAAGGAAGGAAGGAAGGAAGAGAGAAAGATAAAAGAAATTTTGGAAACATCCTAAACAAATAATTCTTATTCTTTCTAATAATGCAAAAGTAATATCCTAAGAACATGGAAGAAATCTGCAATATAAAATTAATGCAGAGTGTGTATTGGAATAGTCAATGTGGGAAATATGTCAGAAAAGCCACAAAGTATGCGAAAAGAGATTGTGATCTCTTGATCTCTGCCAGAATGGCTCTCAAATGCACTGTGTGTGAGGTCCGGGACAATCTCACTCACTTTAGTAATCATGACACTTTTAGCCACATGTATTATTGATTTGATGATCGAAACTTATTTTCTTTAGATTATAAAACTGAGTTTCAGAGATAACAAAAATTAAGTGACATATACCCTTCAGTGTACAAATCAAACCAAGTGAAACAAAGTTACAGAACTTAAAAAAAAAAAACAGTGCTTTTGAAAAAATCAATTCATTTCTTAACATTACTTTGAAATTGTTTTTCCATTGGACAAGAAGCCTTTGTAAAAGCATCGCTATGTGTTTTGAAGGAATAAATGGTGGTACAAAATGAGATTGTTATTAACCTTATACTCTTTCCATTAGCCTCATCTTTCTCACTGTGAGAGAAATGGGATGTTAGTAAGATGCTTTGTTTGCATTTTTGCCAACCTAACGGAGGATGCCTTTATTTAAATTATAGCTCATTTCATTGCCATGGTGTTATATATTAGAAATTGATTACCCCATTTCTTCTGTAATAGCTTCATTAAATTTGGGGGAGCTTTTCTTTTATTTTTTTAAATAAGAAATAATGAGTGTATGAAATCTTTATTTTTATTGTGTCTGCAATTTCAAATAAAGCATACTGACTATAATTATAGCATTAAATTGAATTTCAAGGCAATTATTCTCTGAGTAAAATAAAGTTGCTTGTAAGGGTTTCTTTTTTGAAAATAGCAAATATCACTAACTGTGAACCTTTTAAAAGTATTAACATAAGTCTGACACCTACTTTCAAAGGAAGAGAATTGGCCAAAGATGTAAACTGTATCTTGTCAGTGATTTTAACACACCGCTTTAATATTATGCTGTTTCTACTTATATAGTATTTTTGGGTGACTGAATAAGTAGAATTTAAAAATAAGTTCTTAAAAACTAAAATTCAATAAATTCTGAGATCTGGGGAAATAAAGAAGATTGGAAATATCAAAAGCAACTATCAATTGAATGGAAGATATTTGAATCTTGAACAGCTTCTATTGTTTTTAATATTCTTTTTAAAATTTACTAAGTGTATATTAGAGGTAAACTGAAGCTGTGGACCCTGTCCTTGAAGAATGAGTGGCCGATGGGGAAGTTCATCTGCAGATGCGCATGCTGGAAAACCAAGTATGTGTTGGAACATGCACCGTTCCCTGCAACAGCCCACTAGATCCGTAACGACCCAGCTTGCTAACAGAAGGACTTGCAGATGAAAGAAATAACAACTGGAGCTGAAATTAGTTATCATGGACTTTCCCTTGATCAATTTCATGAGGAAACAGGAAACAGAGGATTTAGATTGAACACATGTTACCAAAGCAAAAATTTTTTTCTTGTGACATTGTCATTAATTTCCCCCAGTGATACAATATCCCGAAAATTCAATCTTCATACTGTTGCAGTATGTTGAATAGTACTTTATTTGCTGTTACTTTCTCATAGAACCAAGAATGTGAGCTTTCTTTATTTAATTCTTATTTCAGGCAGGAGAATGCCATGCATTAAAGAGAGATGCTGAATGTAGAACACTGGGCAGCTACAGGCTTTAATATGAATTACGGATGTCACTTAAACAACAAGGATGAAATCACCAGCATAAAATAGATAGTAGCGTTTTCTTACATCTAAAGATTCATTGATGACTCTTAAAACTCCATCTGTTCAGTAAATTTCTTTCTCAAGCAAAAGTATATCAGGTTACTCGGGCTATTTAGAGAAAAAGAAAAACCACTATACTGCTATTAATCTTCCTATTGTTATTCTAAAAGCAATGAAGTCAATGATGCTCTAAATTAATTTTGGATATGGAGAGTGCCAACTAAGCATTTACCAAGTCTATGGGTATATAAAGACAAGCTCAGATCTTTTCTTGCCTGAGTCCTGTTTTTATTTTTTTCACTCTATTTGAAAGGCAAAGATATGGACAGAGAGTTATCTTACATCCATTGATTTATTCCACAAAGGCCATATCTGCTGCCCCTAATTGTGCATTTGGAAGGTAGGCTAAAAAGCAGAGGCAGGACTTGAACCAGACAACCCAATGTGGATTCTGGCCATCCTATGTCACATGCTGCCCCTTGTTTGCCATACACAAAATTATGACTCAAAATTATGACTCAGCTAGGAAACAAATTCATTCTTGAGAAGGGAAGCAGCAGGTTTACCATGATTAACACAAATGGGAAAACAAAAAGCAAGGAAGGAAGGTAGAATGGATGATGAAAGGGCTTTTTCAGGGATAAAAGGGGAAGCAGAAAAAAAATCTAAAAAAATTGATGTCAGCATTTGGTGCAGCATGTTGAGCTGCATTTGTCAGAAGACCATGCCTGGCATAAGAGTAGCAGGTGCAGTCCTAAAGCCAAAGCTGGCCCAAACACCTGTGTCCCTGCCCCCTGTGTCATACCATGATGGAGCTTCTCTTAGAGGCTCAGACTTGGTTGTTAGGGCCATTGGGGGAATGAACCAGCAGATGCAAGATCCTGCCCCATCTCTCTATCACTACACTTTTCAAATATTTTTAAGTTTTCCATACCTAACAATACAATCTTAGAAAAATAATTTTTTTTACCCAGAGGCTAAAAGAGTTCCATGGCTTTTTTTCTTCAAAGACTTTTTTTTTTTTCATTAGAAAGTCAGATACACAGAGAGGAGAAGAGACAGAGAAGAAGATCTTCTATCCAATGATTCACTCCCCAAGTGACCACAACGGTCAGAGCTGAGCCAATTCGAAACCTCTGCTGGGTCTCCCACTTTGGTGCAGAGTCCCAGGTCTTTGGGCCATCCTTGACTGCTTTCCCAGGCAAAAAGCAGGGAATTGGATGGGACGCAGGCTGTTGGGATTTTACCGGTGCCCATTTAAGATCCTGGTTCATGCAAGATGAGGACTTAAGCTGCTAGGCTACCGTGCCGGGCCCCTCCATAGCTTTTGAAACTGTCACTTATAAGGTGCCTTTTGGGTTCTTAACTAAGCATTAAATCTTCCCCCAGATTCAAATCTCTCACATTCTGGTGGGTACTGCAGCTAACCCTGATGTGGTCCACCACTTGCTCCAACACACGTGGGCAGGAACTGTGGCCTGGTGCAGCCAGGCCGATCACAGCCCAGCTTTGGTGTGTGCCAGGAGACAGCAAGCAACATTACCTGTCCCATCCCAGCTCTCCACATTGGCAGATGCCTTGGCCTGACCTAGAAATATCCTCCAGTTTCCTCCCTCTAAACCGCTTCATCCCTTGCCTGCCCATGATTGCAGTGGCCCAGTCCATGGAAACGCCAGAACTCGTCCTTCCCCTGTCAAACACGCCTTCAGCCACTCCCACTCTAAACAAACCTCCAAACAACATGTCCCAGGCTCTTGTTTCCCACTTCCCCCAGATATCTTTAAAAAGGAAAAATAAACTAGAGCACTATGCTGACACGCTGGTAGAGGTAACACAGATTCGGCATTAACCAGACACAGAATGCCCACCAGCTGTTGGCTGCTTTTCTCCCAGCAGTGAAGCACTTGCCTAGGTACAAGGCAACCGAGGTAGTTGCCTACAGCTGGAGCCTTGGATAAGAATGTGTAAACACCTCCCACTGAGCCACTTCCCCCAAAAGCCTCTTTCATTTAAAAACAGAAAATCAGCCATACACAATGGGCAGAGGTGATCACGATTCTCTGACATGGCATTCATAGGATGATGAATTTAGAAACATTCCTCTCACTTCTCTCAGACTTTGAAAAGGTGAAACACGGGACCTGCACTTTGGTTCAATTGGCCAATCCTTCACCTCTAAGCACCAGCATTCATATGGGTACCAATTCTTGTCCTGGCTGTTCTATTTCCCATCCAGCTCTCTGCTGGTGGCCTGGGAAAGCAGCAGAGAGTGGCCCAAAGCTTTGGGACCCTGCACCTGCATGGGAGACCCAGGAGAAGCTCCTGGCTCCTGGCTTTGGATCAGCTCAGCTCTAGCCATTACGGCTATTTGGGGAGTGAACCAACAGATGGAAGATTTTTCTTTCTGTCTCTCCTTTGTATAAATTTGTCTTTCAAAAACATAAATACATAAATAAACCTTAAAAAAATACAAAGGAAGAAACTGAAATGCCTGCATTAGGATGTGATATGAATCTTGAATATGAAGAGAAAATATCAAATATTTGACACAGAAGTTCTTCATTGTTTTCTTTAAGTCATTTTAAGTTCTTCATCATGTGGAATTCTGAAACTTTTGCATTATGTTAACAAAGCAAATTAAAAGAACAGTTCTGTATACTTGCCAATTAGCTGCAGGAGTTGCACAACAATATTAATATTTAAAAGTCTTCAAGCATGTGTCTTAGTTGACTGGGAAACCAGACTGCTTATCCCTATGAGCAACAGAGCAGCTCTGGGGGTGACAAAACTCCATCAGCCTATTCAAGCAAATAATGAAAATCAAGAGGTTTTAAAATGTGGAAATGAAAGAAATGAAATTATTCAGAAATCAGTTTGAGAAAATTAATGTCCAGGGAATTCAAGAAGACACATGTAGTGGCAGAAATGCTAAATGTAAAGATTGCTACTCCCATGTATGGCCATAAATAAAGTGACTCAACATGTTCTTTGCCCAAGAGAATTCTGGTATCTCATTATTACACAGCATCTTACCTCGTTTATCATTTGTCCTAGAAAGTTTCATTTTTTAATGAGTAACAGTGATTAATACTTTCAAAAGATAACTGAGTATTCTTTTGGTGGACTTACACTTCGTGTTTCCAGCTAAGGGGTGGGTAAAGACTGAAGCCCACTCTTTTCCCAATTTTTTTCCCAATGACCAACGAATTTGCCTTTCAACAGCAACTTGCTGGTTCTCTAATAAAATGAAATACTGTCCAATATCAGCAGCTACAGTCATGCAACTCCTTCTAGTTTCTGTGTTGAAAGAATATTCAACACTGATACCCTTGCAAGCCGCTTGGTAACAGTAAATGTGAGGCAGCCTATTCCCCAGCTTCAGAGATGTGAGAAGCCATCTGTCTGTTTCTCAGACTTGAGAAAGTATAGATTAATTGCATGCAATTTATGTCAGGGAAACAGAGGTTGAACAGTTTGATCATGGAGTAGAATATACATAAATCTATTTGTCAGTTATTCACTGGGAGATTGAATCATTTGATATATTAATGCAATAAGGAACCCAAAGTAAAAGAAAATCTATATTTAATGAAAATCTAGTTTGCATTTCTCAAGAGATATTTATTCAAATATCTTCCAATATTTTCCATAAACCACTGGACTTATAATGATATCATTGGCTCCACATAAAACTAAAGGTTCATTTGCACTGAAGAATATCCACTTCATCAGCTGACATTCTTTCTAAGAAGGCGTTAGTTGAAAACAATTTTAAATAAAGATTTATTTATATATTCAAAACACAGAGTTACAGAGAAAAACAGAGAGACAGAGAAACCTTCCATTTGCTGGTTCAGTGATAGCAGAGATCTCTCTTCCACTGGCTCACTCCCCAAATGCCTGCAACGCTCAGGCCTGGGGCCAGACTGAAGCCAATAGCCCAGAACTCAGTCAGCTCTTCCTCACAGATGCTGGGATCTATGTACCTGAGCCACAACCTACTACCTCTGAGGATGTCGATCAGCAGGGGCACATGGTAGACCTAGCAACTAAAATAACAGCTAGAATGTCCATGTCCCCTTGACAATTACCTGTGTTCAATTCCCAGCTGCAGCTTTCAATTCCAACTCCCTGCCAAAACCCTGGAAAGCAGCAGCTGATGGCTCCATAGTTGAGTCCCTAGATTAAGTTCTGAGATCCTGGCTCTTGTCCCAGCCCAGTCCCAACCCTTGTAGGTTATGTAGGGAGTGAACCAATAGGGCAGATGGAATCTTTCTATCTTCTTCCCTCCCTCTCTAATTCTTTCTTTCCATCTCTCTTTCTAACCCTTCTTGAAAACTTCTTTTTTAATTAAAAGATTAATTTATTTAAATGTGAAAGATTTTTTAAATCCATGCATTTTAATTAACTGTTGAAGACCTCTTTCATATATTATATGTACATATAAACATACCTTTCACAAATACACAAATATAAATGCTATATATATTCTATTCCTATATATATGTATGCACATATGCATTTACATTCAAATTTTCTTTCATTCATTTTGTAGTCACTAGAATTTTCCATCGCTAAACTAAAAACAAGGTGTTGCCAATCAATATGTATTTATCATAAAAGTCATTTTTTAATTTTATTTATTGTTTTGTCTACTTGAGAGGCAGATATAGACAGAGAGAGAATGTTCTCATCTGCTGTTCACTTCCAGATGGCTATGATGGCTGGGGTTGAGTCAGAACAGTCTAAGACCAAGAGACAGGAAATTCATCCAGGACTCCAAAGTGAGTGATAAGGTTCTGGTTACTTAAGCCATCTCCTGCCACCTCCCAGGATGCACAGTAACAAGAAGCCAGGAACCTAGGAACCCAGAACTCTATCCCATATGGGTAGCAGGGACCCGATCACTGGGCTGTTATTAAGTGTCTCTCAAGATGCATCGAGTTGGAAGCTGGTTGGAAGTGGAATGGGCACACTAATGTGGAATATGGGTATCTCAAGGGGCAGTTATCCCATTGTGGCATAATGCCAGACTCTATTCATTTTAATGTCCATATACAATTGTGTTCTGTGACAATGACACTGAGCAATTATCTGTTCTGACAAGAATATTTACAGCAGTTCAAATATTTTGCTCTTACAAGTAATGTTGTTAGGAACATTCTTGGATGTAAGCACAAGAATAGCTAGCTCTAGGATATTTACCTGTGAGTAAAATCATCAGTACATAGTTTCGCCTTCCCAAATGTTTTCACATTTCTCTGCAAAGTCTTTTGTCAAGCTGCTAGAAGTGACTGTGAGCTCTCAATGAGCCACAGTCTTCTGTTATTGAGCATTATCAATATTTCTTCATTATTTCTGATAGGTTTAAAGCAGTATCTGGTTTTTATCTACTGTTGTCAGATTTTTAACATTTTGGTGAAAATGGAGCTGTTCATCCACACTCTTCTAGAAACATGTTTTAGTTTGAATTCAGATGTTCTATATCAATTTAATTTACTGATCTTAGCCATATTGCTCAGTCTCTTCATTTGTTGGAGGATGTTAGAAGAATGATAAATTATTACAGATAAAGCACATAGAATTTTACTTGACACAAGTTCTATGTAAGTTTCACATACTATTGTTTCTAAACACAATCTATGGAACTTACAGTTTAGAAATATATAACTCTCTAATCTAATAGGATTTTAAATCCCCATACACTATTTAGAATTAATGAGGAAGAAGGCTGCACCATCCACTGTCTTTAATGAAGAAAGACAGATGATACAAAAATATTTAAAAGAATTAATAAGAAAATTGATGGTTTAAAAGTGATTGTGCACATTAAAGATAGTTCGATGAGGCATGAATTTTATTTCATTGCAACAGTTTCCAGCAAGTGACCACTAGAAATCACGGGAACACTTTGTCCAGAGAGAACTTGGGAAACAGCGTTAACCCATATACGTTAGATAATAACTTTCATTTATTCAAAGTTGGTTTAGGTCCAGGCAGTCTTCTAAGAACTTTGTGAACCTAAATTCATTCTCACAACACAAAAAGGTCTTCTGCAAGTTAGGCACAAGTCCAGATGGAAACTGTTCTCCCTGGCTTCATTCCCTCTAACAGTCAGTCTATAGAGTAAACCAGAAGTAGAGCAAAGAGCTAGAGGCAGAGTCTGCCTCCAAAGTATTGTTGTTTAGGGTTTTGCATTTCTCTAAGTACTTTGGCAGCCACTGACATGAGGGCTGTTGGGATGGTGGGTGTGGAGAGAAATGATGAGACTGGCAGTGGCAGTAAACCAAATTCCAAAAAGAGAGAAAACCTCCAACCAAGACTTTAACCACTCCTTAATTCTGCCTTGATGAAACAGCAGGATCTTTTTTAAGGTATCAGAAGAAATACCTAAGAACAGCAGGAGCAGCAGGCCCATAGGGACTGCAGAGAGCCTTTAATGACCGCAGGAGATCCAATTGCAAAGAGAGGGGTCAGGCACACAAGCCTGAAAATATTAAATGACCACCTGGATGCACTGAAGATCCGTTGAGATTGGATTGGCTAGTTGCCATGATCAAAACAATTGTCTGGCACAATGGCTCTGCTGATTAACCCTTCGCCTGCAAGCGCCAACATCTCATATGGGCTCCAGTTCATGTCCTGGATGCTCTACTTCCTATCCAGCTCGCTGCTCATGGCCGAAGTAGTGAAGGGGCGCCCCACGCCCCAATTTCGGAAGAAGCTCCTGGCTGCTGACTTCAGATCAGCTCAGGTCCAGCAGTTTGGTCATTTGGGGAGTGAAGCAGTGGACAAAAATCTTTCTTTCTGTATCTTTCCTTTGTGTAAATCTGCCTTTCCAATAAAAATAAATAAATCTTTAAAAAAACAACTGTCCAGGACATGTTAGCTATCTTTGTTAACACACCACCACCAGTTCCAGACCTCCTCACTCAACTAGCCCAGCAGACCTTGCTAGAGGAACAAAAATATAGTGGAAGTATGCTGGGGCCAATAGCCAGTCACCTTTCTTTTTCCAAAGGCTAACTTACCAAAAATAGATAAGTAACTAAATAAATGTAATTCCCCAAGAGATAGACAAGTATGGTTTTCTTTTCTATGCATTTTACCTTATTATTATTATTATTATCATATTATTATCATTTTATAACTCCATAGTTATTATTTATTTTCATTGAAAAGCAGATTTACAGAGAGGAGAGCCAGAGAGAAATATCTTTCATCTGCTGGTTCACACCTCAAATGATCACAGCAGCCGGAGCTAAGCAAATCCGAAGCCAGGAGCCAGGAGCCTCTTCTAGGTCCACCTCACAGACATGGACAATGGCAGACAGTGAATAGCATGCTACTGAATGACTAATATGTCGCTGAAGAAGTGAAAAAGAAAGTCACAAACCTTCTTAAAGAAAATGATGCTTCTGTATAATCTATGAGTCATCAAGAAATTTAATAACAAAAAATGTGTTTTGAAGAAATGAAAACAAAAGCAAAAACATCAAAATCCATGAGATGTAGTTTCCACTGATCTTTGTTGATGTATGCAACAACTAGATGGTTTTTGTTTTTTAATCCAGTCTACTTATCTATGACATTTGATTAATAAGCTTAAGCCATTTACCTTCAGGGTTAATACAAATAGGTGGTAATTTGGTCCTGTCATTTTAGCAATGAGCTGTTCATTGATTTAGTCTTCTGTTGTTATTTTACTGGGATGTTCTTCACATTTGCCTTTGGTTTTGGTGGGTGCTATTCCTCTTCTCAGTCAAGAGAACGTCTTCTGGAACTCTCTTAACTTTTATATTTGTCCTTTTAATAGTGTCTCTTAATTCTTAAAATTTTTTTAGCTTGACCCAGTTCTGCTTCCAGCATTTTGATTGTTTCCCCATTGTGACAAGAAACATCTTCCAATTCTGAGATTCTTTCTTCTGCCTTCTTCGTTCTATTATTCAGACTTGACATTGAATTTTTAATTTGCTCTACTGCATCCTTCATTTCCAGTAATTCTGCTTGATTCTGCTTCAGTGTTGCTATTTGCTGTGTGGCATATTTCTTAAATCTCTGTATGTGCTTCTCCTTGTTGATAAGAAGCTTTATAACAAGAATTTTGAATTCTGTATCCCCCATTTTCTCGATGTATTCCTCATTAACCTCTGAGGTTTCAAAGTCTTTTGCTCCTTTGCAGAGGCCTCTTCTGTAAAATTCATCGTGCCTTTGTCTCTTCTTTTTTCTTGGTCATTGTACTTCTGGTTAACAGATTCTTCTCCTTAGGGCAGGTTTCTAAGATGTGTTACTCACAGTTCTGCAATTCGATTTTAATTATTGTGAGTGGTACTCAGTTCTTTGTTAGCAGTCAATTGTGCCACTCCCTCCAGTGAGTTTCAGATCTGGGCTCTTA
Source organism: Ochotona princeps (assembly GCF_030435755.1). Taxonomy (NCBI): domain Eukaryota; kingdom Metazoa; phylum Chordata; class Mammalia; order Lagomorpha; family Ochotonidae; genus Ochotona; species Ochotona princeps. The sequence continues at coordinate 21,674,968 of NC_080842.1, forward strand.
TGTAAAATTTCCACCACGGGCTCTGTAGCCCCAGTTCCTGGCTCATTACTCTCCACCTCTTCTGATCCCTGTTGTGGCTGCACTGTTGTCTGTAAATGTTTCTCCCACTTCTGGTTGGAGCAGGTGCCAGGACTGGGGAGACACCAGGTGTTCTGAATAGCTAGGTGGCTGGTGGTGCTGATTTTGCCGGAACCTGTTAGCCATTAATTCTGAGGGTCACACAGACCTATTTTGAGCAAGATGCCAAAGTAGGTATTATTTTCGATGTGGGACCAGTGCAATGCACTAAACTCAATGAGTTTGCTCCCAGCTCAGTGCATGTACAGCTCACTGTTGTCCCTGAAGTCTCAAAGCCTTTGCCACACTGTACAAAATGGTACCTGATGTTCATAGAGTTCTTAATCTGCTGACTATTAAGTCTGGAAGCTACCTGGACTTATTTTGGGTGAAACCTGAAGGACATCATGTAGCTGCAATTCACTGAGCCCAAAATGAGCTCACACTCAGCTTAGTGCATGCTCAGTCCTGCCCCATAGCCACTGGCTCCCTACACAAGATGGCATCCGATTTGGTTTTACTGGCGGTTTGGGCTGTGAAATCCACCCTGTTCTCACACCACCTGTTTGGGACCTTCTGTTCTGTATCTGTTCCTCATCAAATCAAACAAACAAGAAGGATGGGCAGTTCTTTATCTGGGGTCACCTCCTGAGTTCCCAGTAACTCTCCTTCCCACTTGGCTGCTGGTGGAGTTCTGGCTGCCAGTGGAGATCAGATCTCCACTTGCTGGATACCACTGGCATATCAGGTCGCTGTAGCACCACCCCATTGTCTCCACTGCTTTCCTGTGTCCATTAGTCTCTAGGTGCCCCTCTGCCTTGATCTGTCCTCTCCTATCTCCTGGAATGTGCCTTCTCTGCTTCAGCCTGGCTAATGCTTCTCCCTCTGCTTAAACCTGCCCTTAATCCGCCATCTTGATTCTCCAAGCATGGTTTTCACGCAATTAGTTAAACAAAGCAACAAGTAATCACGTGAAACCCCCTGATGAATTCAAATATGCTAACACTGAGAAGTGACTGGTCATATTGTGACTGCTAAGTCCTTCTACATGTTTTGGAGATCAACTTCGGTCATTTTACAATCCATACTGTGAATTTGATGTAAAACATGAATGTATTTAATCAAATAGACTATAAATGAGACATAGTGCATGTATTTTCTAAAGTGGGTACTAAATAGCAAACACCAAACATTTGTCTCATCATTTTGATCAATGAACTCATTAAGAGTTGTTATCTGAGGAGAACAAAATATAGTACAGGAATTTTAAAAAGATAGAGTGGCATTTTATTAACTATTATTAAGGTCGTCTAGAAAGAAATATGCCAGATACATACATAAAGAAATAAAATGACATCAATAAACTATTCAAAGAACATGCAATAAAGCATGTGAACATATGTATTAAAAATTTAAGTAAATATTACTTTAGCACATCTCCCTTTTGAATCTCCTCAATTAGGAAAAAAATGACTTCAAATGACAATTCCTCATACAGGAACAGAAGTAAAGAAATATTTACTCTCACCAATTTCTGGTTATAATTTTAAGGAGCCCAACATTTTAGGAAAGCAATTGACATTACATAAGAAAATATTTAGAAAAATATTATGTGTCCTATGCCAGAACTTCATGTATGTATCTGTAGCAGGGAAAAATCCAAAACAGGGAAAGTTATGAATTCGGTTCAACATTATTTATCATAGCAACCAAACTGAAATAAAATTCCCAATCATAAAAATGTAGCTTTAGCACATTTAACATTTGAATATTATACATCTCAATAAAGTTGATAAATGATAATTGTAAAAATTTCTGCAACGATATGGAAAAATGCTTATGGCATAAATATTAGATTAATAATTTCTTATCTTTTGGATACAATTGGTAGAAATAAATTAAGAAAAACAATTTGAATTTTTAAATGAACTTCTTGCTTATTAAATGCTACAAAAGTAAGTGTGCATGAACACATTATATTCATGCATTGAAATGTCCCACTTTTTCTCATAAACATGTACAATAAATATGTCCATCAAAAATACACATACTTGTCATATGACAGTAGGTATGCATGCAGAAAAAAATACAGATAGGAAATATTAACTAATAATTATTTTAGTATGGTGGAACTTGGTTTGTTGACTTTCTGCACAGTTTATGTAATTATGGTACTTTTAAAATTCTGAACGTAATTTGTAAAAATTCTGAACTAATATTGTGAGTTTGAATAAGCATTAAGTGTCAACACAGCAAGAAACTTTAAAATTTTAGCATGACCAACTGAAAATGTATGATAAATAACATATTATGTAGGAAATTGGAGGGTTTGGGGAGGGGTGGGGAGAACCCAAGTATCTATGTAACTGTGTCACATAATACAATGTAATTAATGAAGTTAAATAATAAATAATTAAAAAAAATAAAGTAAACCTACGAAACTTAAAAAAAAAAAACATATTATGTAGGAAATTGAAAATAAGAAAAATTCATTTAAATCAATCCCCATGAGGCCTAATCAAAACAATGCTAATGTTAGAGCCTTAGACTTAAATGCTTCTTCTTTTTCAAAAAAAGTGTAAAGAAAATAAGTGCACTATCAATCTAAACATATTTCCAAACTAGAGCAAAGCAGGGAATGATGAAGGATTGAAAAAAAAGAAAGGGACAGAGATGCGGAGGCAAGAGGGAACTAAAGAAAAAGAAGGAAGGGAGGGGGGGAGGGGAACGAATTACTTCACCCATTAAGTTTCTGGAAAGTTTAGAACAACTGCTATCCCAATCTAGGAGCTTATGTGTATAATGTGGAAGAGTTAAAGAGTTAGTTTTAGTGGAAAAATAATACTTGCTCAAAATTTCTTGATAAGGGGATAGGACATATTTGAAGTGAGCTAATGATTAAAATAGAAAGATCAAAAGATAGAGATGTCTGAAGAACCAGCTTAGAGTTAGCGGTGAAAATTTGACTAAGCAGTGATAAAAATCCAAAGACTGCAATCTCATTCTGCTGTGTCTTTCTCACAACTCCATTATCTCCTTCACCATGGTAGACAACTATATTCTACACTTTTATGACACAAAGTAGTTGTTTCCTTACTTGGGTGTATCTAATAAACAAAATAGAAAGATTGATAAGACAAAAAATAGATTCAAGAAGTAGACTAAAAAGTAAAGAAAAATATTCTAAGGAATAGTAGGGTTTTTTTTTTTTAATTTGCTATTTGCTATGTCTTGATATGTTTACCTAATGGAGTGTTAAGCCTGTGATCGCAGAGTGTAATGAAAGTATACCATTGTAAGTCATTAGAAAAAAAAAAAAACCAGGAGCAGGGTGGGTAGGGAGTGCCGAAAGACGGGTACTGCCTGAATCTGCAAGCTCTAAATCTGCATTGTGAAATGCAGGAAATTTGCTCATTTTATATCAATAAGTTTATTTTATTTATTTTTTTTATAGATTTTCATTTTACCTTTATTACAAAGTCAGATATACAGAGAGGAGGAGAGACAGAGAGGAAGTGGAGCTGCCGGGATTAGAACCGGCGGCCATATGGGATCCTGGCGAGGACCTTAGCCACTAGGCCACGCCACCAGGCCCTTATATCAATAAGTTTAAAGAGAACAAATAATACATTTTCAAGTCACTTGGAATGAAGATATATCCACCAAATTAAACTTCATGATTTTTGTTTCCAGAAGAATAGTCAGTTCTAAGAATTATTTAACCTCTTGTATATACTGTAGAAGGTGGAATATTATTTGGGGTTTTTTTCCCATCGAAAGGATTTAATTTCAACACTAATTTTAAGAAAATTGAAGAAACTATACTCATTTTATACTGAATCCATATATATTTGAACAAAGAAAATATTAGGGAAGCATTTCAATATTATATCTCACTTTTTAAAATACCATGAACACAAGGAACTTTTCCCAGGAATATGGGAATCATTCAACCACAAACTTAAGAAAATGTATTGTAAAGTCAATTGCTGAGGTTAGCATTTAGTATAGTATTAAAGACATTACCTGGAGACAGAAACATCTCAGGTCTGAATGTCTGAGCTCCGATCTTGGCTCCCTGTCTGAGTCCAGTTTCCTGCTAATGCACACCACAGGGACAAAAGATGTGTTTCAATCATTAGTCCCTAATGCCCATGTGGGAAACCAGAAATGAGTCCTCAGCTCCAGCCTTCAGTCTGGTCCACTCCCACCAATGAATAGGAGCTTGTGCTCTCTCGTACATGCATGCTGTCTCTCTCCTCTCTCCTCTCCCCTCCCCTCCTCTCCTCTTCTCTCTCCTCTCTCCTCTCCTCTCCTCCCCTCCCCTCCCCTCTCCTCCTCTCCTCTCCTCCCCTCCCCTCCCGTCCCCTCCTCTCCTCTCCTCCCTCCCCTCCCCTCCCCTCTCCTCCTCTCCTCTCCTCTCCTTTCATTCTTTCTCTCTCTCTCTCTCTCTCTCCTCCCTCCCTCTCTCCATCTCAAATAAATGAATGACTTTTTGAAAAGCACATAATTGGGTAAAAAGAAATTGAGAATGTGTTCTCACCGGTTCAGTGCCATCTGTTCCTCTACACCTGCACCTGTCCATTCAATGGTTATGCCCTCCCCACCTTCCAATATTTTCAGGCTTTCTGTCATAACTTAGATTTCCTCCTCCAGCTCATCACTCCCACCTCAAGTTTCCTGGAGGAGGTGAAACTTTAGGGAGTCCACAATCTCCTGTGGATGAGACCTTCTTTCAGGCCATTGCAACTCATCCAAAATCTTGCCTCTAAGGAATCACCAGATGTACTTAAGGGGCTGTGGAAAGTAGTTAGGGAATACGTAAAGCTGAAATAAAACGATGAATGGACCCGAACAAGTGGAACTGACACAAAAATCATCATAGCCACCTGTCAGTTATCCCACAGTACCAACTGCTGCACAAAAAACTTCAACTCCATTCCATATCTGACCACCAAGGTGTAGAGTGAAAAAGCAGTCGATTCATTTTAGAGTAAGATTTCAAAACCTCTGATCCAGTTTTATGGGGTTTCTGGTGGGGAGGAAGGCAGCAATTAGAAGGGTAGAAATAGAAAAGAAGAATGAAAGAATATTCCAACTCCAAGCAAACAAGCATGATTCCAGGCAGGACTTAGTACTTGTAAAGGAATCAATATGCAATCAAGAAGGCAAAACAGTAGCTTCATATCTTGGTTTGTGTTCCCTCACTTGGAAACTCTGAGGCAATTGAATTTAAGTTGTTTATTAAGGATGTTTGCAAATAGCTGCGAGGAAAGTTGCATGAAGTCCCACATTCTCCTTCCGGGCCATATAGAGGGACAGGAAAGGAATAACTGTCCGCCAACTCAGGGAACTGGCCCCCAAAATAGGCATGTGTCACTTAACAAAAATCTAATGCATTCAGATACCCTGGTAGGAAATAGCAGAGGGGTCAGGGCAAGGACAGACACCTCCAGAGCACACTGCAGGCACACTAGCTTCTGGGCTTGCAGAAACGCAGGGCAACAAGTGGTCCAAACCCACTCATTCCCTGCTTCTTTCTGCACGACAAGTCCAAGCAAAGAATAGCGTGGCTTAGAGCAGAAATTTGGAAAAGAAAAAAATTTTTTCATATACTTCCAGTATCAGAAAAATATTTTGTAGCATGTCAACACTTTTTAAAATTAATGGTTATGAAAAAAGAAAAATAATTTCTTCCTTAATATAAATCAAAATTATTTTATCAAACTACACATCGATATTAAAATCAACCCAGTATTCTCTTCAGATTTGTACCCACAAGCAATGTTCTGCCTGGAGGATCTGACATCATGCAAAATCTGCAAAATTCTGCCTCCTGATTTCCTCTAATGCTAACTCCTACTTCTCATTTCTTTTCTTGGCTCCTGTTGCCCATATATCTTGAGATATTGAAACCCTCAGAAATCCACCAAACTCATGAGTTCTATAATTTGATTTTTAATTTGCCTAATTCTTAGATAAATTGTTCTCTAGACTGAAATTTTTGCAAAAATAGGCGCACCATCTATTCTGTCACTGCACAAAAACTGCTCTCTTAATTGTCTACTACACCTTCCCGATGTCAGTGTTTTTTTTTTAAGATTTATTTATTTGTTTGTGTGGAAAGTCAGATATACAGAGAGGAGGAGAGACAGAAGAAGATCCGGTGATTCACTCCCCAGATGGCCGCAACGGCTGGAGCTGAGCCAATCTAAAGCCAGGAGACAGGAATTGCTTCTGGGTCTCCCACGCAGATACAGGAATCCCAAGGCTTTGGGCCATCCTTGACTGCCTTCCCAGGCCACAAGCAAGGAGCTGGATGGGAAGTAAGGCCACTGGGACATGAACTGGCACCCATATGGTATCCCAGAGTGTGCAAGCCGAGGATTTTTAGCCACTAGGCTATCATGCTGGGCCCCCTATGTTAGTATTTTTAAAACTCACTTTTAAAGATCTTATGGATCAAAGAGCAAAGCAAAACTAAAATAGAAAACTTTAGCAATAACAAAAATACTTGAACCACGGAATAGTAAAGCTTAATAAATAAATATAGTAAATAATTTAAGCCTATAACAATTAACAAATAATTTATACATGGAAAAACAAAAAAATAGGAAAAAGGAGAAATAGAATAGAAAAAATAATAAAACCACCTAGAGGAACCCTGGCATTGGGTTTAATGAGTTAAATCACTGCCTGAGATACCAGCATCTCTATAAGCCTTGGTCATGTTCTGGCTGCTCCACTTCCAGGTTTCTGCTAACGTGCATGGGAAAGAAGCATGCCAGACCTGCAAGCAGCTCCGGGATCGTGTCTTCAGCCTGGTCATGTCTGGCCATTGCTGGCATTTGGAGAGAACATGAAACCTTGAGTAGTTCAATATGGATAAGGGATACAATGAAGTGTGTGTGTGTGTGTACAAATGATAAAGCAATGTAACATAGTGTCTTAAGGTAAAGATTGATATAGCATAAAGGTCACATGGTCCTTTTTGGGAGCATCGGAATACCTCTACAATATTTAATTTTTGAAAAATTTAGGTAATAAATTGATGAGTGAGTGAGTGATTGTCAAACCGGTGAGGAAATTAGTGTCATGGACCAGTTGAGAAAAGACTGTAATTCAGAAAAATGGCAGTGCAGACAGATGAAAAGGGAATTATTTTACAGATCAAATCACCAATATTTGAAAATTAGCTGAATATGACATAAGAGAAGAATTGCTAACTTTGGAAACAGGATTGTGTTGGTGATATTTACTAATATTAGAAATAAGAGGAAAACTTTAAGGAAGTGTTGTAAAAGACTACACGTTCAGAGTTCGAAGCATTTAGTTGAAGATTCCTAAGGGGAAAATCCTGCCAGTTCACTGTAGGATAGGCAGATTTTGAGCTTGGAAAGATTGCCATGAATTTGAGGCCATAAAGTAAATCAGTCATCCAAATCCAAATTACAACAAATTTAGTTGAAAGATCTAATTGGCTTTTATCAGCTATTTTAGAACAGGGCAACATCTCATTTTCTAGAACAGAATGAGAATTCCAATGAACTGAACAGAAGAGGTTGGCTTTATAAGCAGAAAAGCCCTAAAGAAATGGAAACGGAGAGCCAAAGCCTGTGGGTAATTTCTGAATGTGTTCCTCACAAAGTTAACTCAAAGGCGAATATGTTTTCACATCAGTTTAGTAAATTAAGCTACTTCTGACTGGTAACTGTGAATCTCCTATTTTTCAGAAAGCTGACCTATTTCAAAGCTCAGCTTGATTATACAGCACCCCGTATGAGGGACACCATTTTGATTTGATCTCATTTTGAGGGTTTGGGGGTCCAGTGTAGGAACTCAGTTCCAACAATGACCTCCTGTAAGTTTTTGGTGAAGCACAGCAAAGGCAAATGAGTGATAAAACAGAAAATTGGAGACAACTGTTAAAGCACATTCAGAGCAACAGATACCGCAAAAGGAGATTGAGAAGTACAAAGATACTTCAAAAATGTCATGGAAAATGAAATTAATCATTACTTTCAAAAGCACACATTTGACCTACCAATTACAAAGCTATTGAGAATGTTTGCAGCCCAGTCGGAGTATTTAGGCTAAGCTCCAGGCTCACCTCTTGAGTTTACTTGTTACCATAGACACTAGAAGACAGGATGATGCCACAAGTGCCTGGCTTCCAGCCAGCCACATTAGGAGACTTCAGTTGAGTTCTCAGCACCTGACCGGACGGACTCAACTCTGACCATTGTGAATATTTGAGGTGTGATCCAGGGGACAAGAACTCAGTTTCTCTCTCTCTCTCTCTCTCTCTCTCTCTCTCTCTCTCACTCGCTCTCACTTTCTATCATACACACACACACTTTCTCTCTCATTCTCTTTCTCCCTCTCTTTCTTTGTCTTCCTCTCTCTCTCTGCCTCTCAAGATTTTTAAATGAGTTTATATTGGTGCAAAAATTTTCAAAGTTCATGCATAGCTTTTTCATAATCATTTTTCACAAACTCTTTGAAATATCTTTATTTTGCCTGAGAGACTGGAATTAAGACAATAGTCTCTAGAAAAAAACTTTAAGTTGTATTTGTAGCAAAGATGTGGTTAGGCACACATCTGTGGCATTGAGTTAGTGGGAATAAGAACTGTGAGGGCAACAGGCTTCTTCGAGGTTAGCTGCAGGCAGTGAAATGGGATGGGAGCTTAGGAGTCGGAGTTTGAAGAGAGCGGAAAATTATGAGATGTCTCAGGATGCGGATGAGATCATGAAAGCTAGGGAAAACAGGCAAGAACTCCCTATTATAACTGAGGTTAGAGACTGGGAATTCACAGTGGTACCAATTTTTGAAGTTGCACAATTTATTTCCAACGTTTTTGACATTCCCATTTCTTTTCTGACTGGGATGATATTCTACCAGCTCTAACTTCAGACCAGAAATGGTCTCCCCAAGAAACTGTTTAACCCATCTGGACAATAAGTAGCTGGACTCTATGCTTGGTATATGTTTGCAAGGAAAGAATCTTGATTGAATTTGAACTGTAATACTGCATCAAGGTGGAGTAACCCACCAGGGGGGAGGGGAGGGGAGGGGTGGGGGGATTCCCAGAGCCTATGAAACTGTCACATAATGCAAAATAATTAATTAAAAAAAAGATTTTATTATTATTATTGGAAAGCCGGATATACAGAGAGGAGGAGAGACAGACAGGAAGATCTTCCATCCGATGTTTTCACTCCCCAAGTGAGCTGCAACAGGCCGGTGCGCGCCGATCCGATGCCAGGAACCTGGAACCTCTTCCGGGTCTCCCATGCGGGTGCAGGGTCCCAAAGCTTTGGGCCGTCCTCAACTGCTTTCCCAGGCCACAAGCAGGGAGCTGGACAGGAAGTGGAGCTGCCGGGATCAAACCAGCTCCCATATGGGATCCCGGGGCGTTCAAGGCGAGGACTTCAGCCGTTAGGCCACACCGCCGGGCCCGACATTCCCATTTCAACAGAGAAAGTAAACATTAAATCTATGACAAATTGGGATTTGGTGTGATGGAGTTTTGAGACAGAACAAGAGAATCCATGAAATTATGTGTCATGAAAGAGTTTTTTAAGATTTCATAAGTCCAAGTGGAGGGAAAAAAAGTAGCTCTGGTTTCCAAACCTTCCATATTTAATATAGAATAGCAGTAGTGCATTGGCAAGGTGGGGGATGCTCCTTTGTAGGTAACGAGCTTCCAAAGGACAGGATTTCATGCACAGGTGGTAGAGGAGTTGTCTGGAAGTCCCACGTTCAAGTTTCAGGTTTGTAGAAGAATAAGCTGCCTCAACCTGAACTGGCAGACAAAGCACCATGCTCAGTGGAAACCCAGGTTTCAGCTGAACAAAAAGGCAGGAAAAAAATATTCAGAAAAGACTTTAAAATTTGAAGTTATGGACAAAAGCTAGGTAACTTGCAGTTTATAATGTCAACTTGGGAAGTGGTGGGAAGCAATGCGAGGAAACAAACGGAGTACGTGGAGATAAAAGAGAGAAGCAGACAAAGTTGCAGAAGCAAGACCACCTCTGGAGATGACTGAGAAGAGCAGGGATATCAAAGGTGCCCCGGTTTCTCAAACTGACTAATCCTGGAGTTTTCCTTTTGTGTGTAAAAGGACTGTAGGGTGATCAGGCAGACTTACCTGTGACTATCTGTTTATGAACAGAGCAATTGTTCTCATCTCTCTACCAGCCATTCTTATGGAAAGCCATCAACAGGTAAACCTGGACTGAGTCTAACACGGGGCAGTGCAGAGCTGGAGCACATGACTTCAGCTGTTGGCAGAGACCAGCCCTACAGACAAGGTGCGTGATCACAAATCCTGCCCTCCCAGTCCTCCCAATCCAACCGCCATCAGTTTCCAGAGTCTGGTGTTCCCTCAGAGCCAGCAGTTCTCCGAGACTTAAATGCTGTCAAGCAGAGTAATCAAGATAGGGATCTTCTGCTCTCCTCACTTTTGGCCCTTTTCACTGTCCCCAGCTCTCAGCACTCTGAATGCCTTTCCACTGTGGTGCTGGGAGAAGAAAAGTTAACAGATTCAAAATGCAAGGATGGAATTTGTGTTCAACAAATGGTAGCCACCTTTTTTTTTTTCCAAAAGAATTTTACGGCAACACTCATATGAGTCAAACTCTTCAGAGACTGCTCATGGGAGAAGAAGGATCCAATTTAGAACAAGTGTCTCACCCTCTCCTTGGAATTTTCCTGGTACAAAGCCAACCCCTTCTCTTTGCCTGCTTTGCTACCTGCCTTTTAAAAATTGCACTCCAGTGGGTTTTGGACCTCAGCACTGGAAATTCTAATTCTTGATGCCAAGCAGGGACCACACAATACTGCATTTCTAACACATCGTAGGAGAGCTGGGTGCACAGCCAGTTTTGCAGGCTGCTAGGAACAGTAGATTCGAGAAAGTCACAAGAGTCCCCTTCAATGCGGTCGTTAGGTGAAATGACACCCATAGAAGCCAGGTAGTATCTCAGATATTTTACCACTAAATTAGTGGAAATTTTGAATAACCCCTAAATTACTTGGCTCAATTATTAGCTTTTATTTCCAGCCTGAAGACCAGACCAGGCCTGGTTTCCTCTTTAGTCACAGATCATTTCAGATAATGAGGGTCTACTCCCTTGTTTCGCAATCTCACCCTTGCTCAAACTGCTTTACATCCTCACCTCAGTAACTCTGCTTCTTCTTCTTGGCCTTTCTTTCCCAATATTAAAAATAGAAGTTTCTGTCTTTTTTAATAGACATTAGCTAAAAGCACTTACTTAATTTTAAAAGTTCAAATTGCATAAAATGAAAAGGGTTCTACCCTTCTCTCTCAACTTCCTCAATCCCTATTTCAGAACAAGACCTATTATCAGTTTCAAAAATATGCCTTATTGTTGAGTACAGCTTTTTGGCATAATTTTCATATTACAATGGTTAGTGGACAATTTCCCATATGAATATATACACACCAGGGTACCTAACAAAGTCTAGAGAGGTGTGCATTGTGGTGTTGAGATAGAAGCTTCTACATGCAACCTTTGACTGAAGGGTCACTTTGGGTCCCTGCTCTTTTGCTTCTACGCAGCAATCTGTTAATGTGCTTCAGGCAAAGAACCAGGTATGTGACTCCATGCCATACAGGTGACAAGCTGCTGGCATTCCAGGTAACTGGCATCGGGTCCAGCATCAGCTGTTATGGCCATTTGCAAAGTGAACCAGCAGATGAAAAATCTCTCCTTCTCTCTCTTTTTCATTCTCTTTCCCCCTATTTTCCTCTCTCTCTCTCTCTCTCTCTCTCTCTCTCTCTCTCTCTCTCTGCCTTTCAAATAAATTTTACAAACCTTTTTTAACAAACAGTTTGAACAGAACGAAATTAAGTTACTGAAATGGGGCCTGGCGCAATAGCATAGTGGTTAAAGTCCTTGCCTTGCACACCCGGGATCCCATATGATTGCTGGTTCTAATCCCCATGGCCCTGCTTCCCATTCAGCTCCCTGCTTGTGACCTGGGAAAGCAGTCGAGGATGACCCAAAGCCTTGGGACCCTGCACCCACATGAGAGACCCGGAAGAACTCCTGCCTCCCAGCTTCAGATTGGCTCAGCTCCAGCCGTTGCGGTCACTTGGGGAGTGAATCATCGGACGGAAGAACTTCCTCTCTGTCTCTCCTCCTCTCTGTATATTCGCCTTTCAATAAAAATTAATAAATCTTAATTTTAAAAAAAGTTACTGTATGCTTAGTGAAGTAAGCCAATCCCAAAGGCACAAACATCGTATGTTCTTTCTGATACAAGACAGCTGATACACACACACACACACACACACACATACACATATATACATATATGAAATATGCAAGGGAGACTAGCATACCAGGAAGTAAATAACTATACAATATGGATCTCTACTCCAGAATAAAAGCAGGACTCCCAGTCAATTTTTTATTTTATATAACCATACTAGTTTTCAATCTTTGCTTATACTTTCCATGTCAGGATACATTTAAATATCAGAAAGCTAAACTTGTACTAAAAAAACTATACTACTGTGACAACATGGGAACAGATAGAGGGCAAGGAAAATAGGAGACAAACGGCGCTGGGGAGCAAGGAATCCCTACGCCTCCAAAATTCCATTGTGGAAAACAATGATCTTTGTAATTGGAAATAAATAAAAGTACGTTATTTTGGTGCAAAAATGTTTTTGAAATGCATACTTTTCATAGTCCGTTTTTGTGAACATTTGGAAGACCATTACGTATTTTCACTAAGAAATAATTATCTTTAATTTTCCACAAACTTTTTGAAGTGTTCATGTAGATACCCCTCATTCCTTTTAATAGCTGAAGATTATCCAAAGTCTGCATGGAAAATTTTATTCAATTTGTTTCCTTGTAAAAAGTTACCTTTGTCAGTCAACAGTAAGATTCAAGAGCAGTTACCTGGATTGCAAGCAGAGCGGACGAGACACAAACTGGGGCCCATATGGGATGCTGGCGCTACAGTTTTCATTTTCTATGAAATGCCTTTTGGTCCATACCTGTTGAGTTCACAGAAGCCAAATTTTAAGATCCCTAATTTCATAAATGTTACACAATGGTGAGGACCAGGTGCTTCCTTCCTAATGCATGTACGACACTAGACAGAAGTGCTCTGAGAACAAGAGAAAGAAGATGGACGACATTCTGGAACTGATGCTCTGCATAAGTCTCAAGGGATTTTTACCCTCAATATTTCTGTTTGTACTGATATTCTTTCTGATTTACCTATCAGTTACCAACTAATGTCTAAAATCTCTTACTTATTCATCACTATCTCATCACAGATTCATCAACATCTCCTTGTCATTACACTAATCTTTGTCTTTCATAATTTCAAGCTACTGTTAGCTACACATATTTAATATAGTTATATCCTCCTGATAAATTGAATCTACAGTGACTTTTAAATTCTTTTTCCCAAAAAAAAAGTGTATTTTGTTGCAGTTACTGTAGCTACATGCTTTTTACCTTGGTTAGTACACACATTATGTGTCTTCATTTCTTTGCTTTTAACGTTTTTTATATCTTTATGTTTTAATATGGCTTTCACACTCACAAGTATATATATATATACACATACACACAGAAGGGGTATATATATATATACACAGAAGGGATGAGAGAGAGAGAGATAACCTTCATTCTCTCATTCACTCTCCTGCTGATTACAGCACTCTGTGTTGGGCTAGGTGCAAACCAGGAGCTTGGAGCTCCGTATGGGTCTCCCATGCTGGTGCAGGAGCCCTGGTACTTGAGCCTTCTACCACTGCATTCCCAAAGACATTGACAGGCAACTGGATCAGGGTGGAGCAATTGCAACCACTGTTCATGTCAAAGGATGGATCACAGGCACTAGGTTGACCTGATGAGCCACAGCATCAGCCCCGGATGCATTTCATCTTTTAAAAGAAAATTAAAGGGCTGCTGTGTTGTGTTCTGGCTGGGTAAGCTGATGCTGTGCACCAGCGCACTGAGTGCACAACAGTTCCAATCCAGCTCACTGCTGGAGTGTCAGAAAGTAGTGGAATGCATAAACTATTATGAACGAAGTTCACAGTTAATATTAGGGCACAATTACTGTGCTGTACGCTCTATGGGGTTTTTTTAAATGCTTGTTTATTTATTTATTGGAACAATTGAATAACAGAGAGTAGGAGCAGGGGAAAGATGGAGGGAAAGATCTTCCATAATTTCATTCCCAAAAACACCTATAATAGCCAGAGCTTGACCACACTGAAGCCAGGAGTCAGGAGCTCCATCCAGGTTTCTCCATGGGTAGCAAAAACCCAAGGATTTGGACCACCAGCTACAGCCTCCTAGGCATACTAGTAGGAAGCTAAATTAGAAGTAAAGGAGTAAGTTGCTTGAATATGAACTGTGGTGGCTTAACCCATTGCACCATGTGTATTTTGGCAAATAAATAACAGCATGAATTCAGTATGCAGTTTTGCATGGAATAGCATCATTTCTGCAAAAGTCCTGTGTGGCCAGCATTTCCATCTTTCCCTGCCTCTGCATTCTGTCAGTCAATGATCATTTCACTGTCTCTGTGATTTTGCCTTTTTCCAGAATGTCACATAGCTACGAACATAATAATATGTAGCTTTTCTCAAATGGCTTTTTTAAACTTGTGGAAACATGTTTATGGTTCCTCGTGTTCTTTTTCTGTTCATCTTGACACTGCACAAGGAAGTAACACAATATATTTATTCATACACATACTGAACACCACAGATGCTTCCAAATTTTTGCAATTATAAATAATACTGCTCTAACCCTCATCAACATGTTTGTTTTGACAGTCTAGTCTGATGGTGTATTGCAATATCTCCTTGCTTTAATCTGTGATGTTCATCAGTCATCTTTCTTATTTTTTAAAAATTTATTTCATTCTCTTGAAAGTCAGAGTTACAGAGACAGAGAGAGGGAGAACAGAGAGAAAGAATTCTTCTGTCTGCTGGGTCACTTTCCTAATGGCTGTAATGGCCAGGGCTGGGCCAAACTGGAGCCGGAAGTTTCATCTGGGTCTCCTATGTGGATCTAGGAACATAAACACTTAAATACTGCCACTGTTTTCCCAGGCCATTAGCAGAAAGCCAGATTGGAAATGGAATAGCCAGGATGTGAATCGGCACCAATGTAGGCTGCCAGCATCACAATCGGCAGCTTTCCCTGCTACACCAGCACAGCAGCCACTTGTCATCTTTTCCTATGTTCATTTACCGCTTTGATGAGTTATCCTTTCCTTGATGATCTCTTATGGGTGTTGTGTTGTTGTACTGGTGTTCTGTTGCTACACTTTAACATGCCCTAGAATCAATTTGTATATAATGTATCCTTCTTAAAATTGATCAGGATTGTTGAATTAAAGGTATTATGTCACTAATTTTGAAAAATTATCAGGCATTATGCATTTAAATAGTTTCTTTTTCACCTGTTTTTTCTTTAATTTGATTAGATGTATGTTTCATTTTCTCCAAATCTCTTTACTTTTTTCTTTTCTCAAAGCATTGATCTATTTTTTCTTATGGTCAACATTATATTCCACATAATGTAATAATTATTTTCTCATATCCATTTAACCCTCAGGTTGGCTCTTTTCCATTTGTTTTTATTTCATTTATTATCATTTATATTTCTAGTACTTGCTCCCAAATATTCGGTAATCTCTTTGCCCTTACATGTGCTTTTCATTTCAGCTTCTACGCATCTAAATGTATTAAGCATTCCTAATCCAAGGTCTTTATTGAGC
Organism: Ochotona princeps; assembly: GCF_030435755.1. NCBI lineage: Eukaryota > Metazoa > Chordata > Mammalia > Lagomorpha > Ochotonidae > Ochotona > Ochotona princeps. The sequence goes on from NC_080842.1 coordinate 21,690,817, forward strand.
AGTTCCATCATGTGATAGTTTTGCAGGTCTGTTTCTGTTGGCAACCATTCATGACAACTTCTTATGTGTTTATGGTCTCGTTTTATAAGTTTAGAGTTGTTGCCACTCTCCCGCTGAGGTCTTTTGGAGCATTTCTTTCTCCAAGGAGTTCTGACATTTGCTTCTCTTTGGTAACAGGGGGGCACTACAGCCTCCACACTTTAAATTTAAATTCTCTGCTTGTAGCTTCCAGACCCTATAAACAGCAGGAATTCAGGCTTCAGCCCAGGTAAGAGCTGACAAGAGGATGTTTTGTAAGCCAACACTGAAACCAAAGCCAAAGCTGCGATAGATAATGTCCCTTCCTACTTGCCTCTAGTTGTAGTAAAGTGATTTGCCATCCAAACTCCTTCCCCGAAGGAGCTGAGACTGCACTTACAGCTCCCTCCCCTTGTTCAAGACAAAAAACAAGTATCAGCATGGCCTGTGCCTCCCAGCTCTGCCCAAGACACAGGCCTCTTTGGTAATCAACCTCATGCCATTTCCCGACTTTGCTGCTGGAAAGTTTCAGAATCATTGGCTCACCACAGTCCAAACAGACAAAAAGGGAATCTGGAATAATTTCCTTGCCATTAGGAACTGGAACTGTGAACTGCTTGCTGGAATTATAAATGCTAAACAAATGCATCATATAGCATGGAAAATAAATGTTCTGAAGGTCAGCTTGATCCTGGATATAATAACTTTAAGATCTATTTTAAGTATATAGTTTTTGCCTTCAACTGGATCTCACAATTTGAATACCAAATTTAATTGCCAATCGTCAGGGAATAAATGTTCCCTGTCTAATTCATGCAAACATAATAATTCTTCATGTTGGCTCTTCATAAGGAAATATCAGGTGAAGCATCTTACTTCATTCTAGTACATTTAAAAAAATACAATCTCAACACTTGCTGGCCTCAAAAAGGATTCTAGAGAAGAGCTGGAATCACAACTAACCTGTGCTGAAAATGCTATCATGCTTATTGTGCAGCATTACTTACAATTATTTTTCTTCTAATAAATGTAGTAAGTTTTGCTATAAGTTTCTCTTTGAAAATGAGACTGAGGGGAGAAGTGCAAGCCTGCCCAGCCTCGCTTCTGGCTGGCGTGCTTCGAACTTCTCTCTCCTCCTGTATCACTAGCAGAGCTGCTCACTCTTCCTTCAAGGTAATCCTAATCCCTACGGATTTCAGTGTTTGCTTATACATTTACTCCAAGTTTGCTCTTTTTATTGTTATCACGTCAGTCTTTTCTGCGGAAAGGGTTACCTCCCAATATGCTTATGCTATACGCACCTTTTAAAACCCAGCTGTCGTCCTTGCCTCGTCCTCATTTACTCTCGTTTTCAGAACATCACCAGCTCTTTCCTCTGTGCTAGCAACAGTTTGGGTAGATTTGTGGCAATATCAAGGAGCAGGGGAAAACACATTTTAAATACCAGCTTGGTGGAAAAATCATTTCCTGCAGACTCTCAGTTTCATTGCAGAGCAACATGAGCAGCTCTACTGCAGCATCAGATGAATTCTCTTCACTCTACACTGGGTCTTAGCTCAAAAATATTGTTCTAAGGACTAGCATGGTAGTGTATCAAGCTGAACTTCTGTCTATCAGTGCTAGCAAAACAATTGGATAGCAGCTGGCATCCTGGCTGTTCCACTTGCCATACAGCTCCTTGATTGCGGCCTTGGAGCGCAGTAGAGAATAGTTCAAATTCTTAGACTTGTGCACCCATGTGGGACATCAAAAGAAGATCCTGGCTCCTGGCTTCAGATCAGGTCAACTACACCCACAAGCCATTTGCGGAGTGAAACAAAGAATGGAAGATCTATCTCTGTGTCTCTCCCCTCAGTAACTCTTCCTTTCCAATGAAAAAATATATAAAATCCTTTTAAAAACATATTGTTCTGAACCTAACTTGAGGGTGAAGAAAACAATGCACAAAAATTCTTACATTTACATATATGATAATGTATTATGTTAGTAATTTTATTAATATAAACATAATTTTATTCATAGTCTTCCATAAAACATCATCATGCTCTAAGGACATACAATACACAAAGATAGAACCTATTGTAAGAATTCTAACTTTTTACATAGTCATTCACTTTGTGTTACCCAGTTTTATTTTCTACATGTTACAGGACATTTTCTCTTGCTCCTGGAATAATGTGCATACTGCCCCTTGATCTCTGTAACTCAGTTACTACCTGCAGGAACTGCTCAGTAGTAAATGGAAGAATTAGGATATAGGGCGAAAGATCACAACATGGCAAAACCTGTACCAAACCCCAAGGAAGGAGTACAGGATTATTCACTAACAGGCTGGGTAGATTCTAAAAGACTATCTGTATGTTTATATAACCAACGCAACAGAGTGTCTTGCATCAAACAAGACAAGAATATATATAAACTTGCAAAGAAAAAAAAGTCATCATGAACCCTCCCTCTCTCCTTTTTATCATTCCATGCAATACCCCTTTATTTTTCTCTTGTCTCTGTACTTAATTTCTCCTTTCCTCCCCCCTTTTTCTCCTCCTTCTTGACATCTGCTAAACTTAAAAAGTCTTAAATGGTAATGGGTAATTACTCCTTCTGTTAGTCTGTTAAAGCACATGTGTTCTGGACTGGGAAAGATCAGACACAAGTAATTCAAGGTGGAAAAAGGAAAAGATACAACATCCACTGACAGGTGTCAGCCAGGAGTTTGGTTGAACTTGACCCAGTGTGGTCTGGCATTCTATGGAACAGAAGCACCAACATCCAACAAAGATGCTTCTATGAATGTGATGGAGGGAGACAAAAATAACACCACTTCATAACCAAGCCTGGAAACAAATTAAAAATAAGGACACTGTGCAAAGCACATTGCATCTGAATATCCTCCGTCCAGGTAAAATCAACAGTTGCCTCTTCATGAATTACAGCAGAAACCTTGCTCTATTTCTCCTGCTCTTAAATTAACAACAACAACATATCTAGATGCTTTTCAACGTAGAATTTTTGCCACCTTCAGGCATCACTAGAAAAGAACCACATTCACTGGTTTCTCACCAAGCTTAAAGCCCATGGTGAGCCCTCTCTGACTCACCCTCTCCAACTATCCCCGGGTTTCCCCATAGTTTCATCTCCTTTGTTACTGCCTGTAACAACCATCTCAGCAAAAAAGTGAGTACACCTTGAAAATTGGCATTTCTTTTCTAAGAGTCAGAAATATAGTTTCTTATGAGGAAAAAATATATATTCTTTCTGTTAAGAATACTTTGACCCTGCCCTTTGAGAATCAGTGATCACAGGATTACTATGCTAGGCAATGTTTAACTCATTTCCCAGCACATCTGACACTATGCAAGCTGCCAAAATGGGCTCTTTTAGCAACCCAAGGGCATTAGTCTGTACTCTGTTAATTCCATTCAAAATCACACCGAGTTCCCTCTTGTCTCTGTCAATGGAGAAGGGATCCTGTTCCGGTACATCTCGCTGTACAATAAAACCAGTTATATGAGTATTGCCTTGGTAACAAGATTATTTGCAAATGCTAAAGATTGACCAAAATCTCACCAATCCACAAAGTTACCTTCATTCCAATATTGTTTCCATACTTGCTATTCAGAGCCAGTCACCCCAAAGGCAATGCTAATATTATTTGAGAAGCACAAATACAGATTTCCCAGCTGAAAAATTTCCTTCCTGGGGGAAGAAAAAAATTAACATTTATTGAGTTTCTTTTAAACGTGAAGCACTCTCATAAAAATTTATCTCATTTAATCTTCACAACATATTGTGAGATGGATACTATCCACATTTTGACACTTGAGAAAACTAAAGGCTGATGATTTTCTGTGCAGGCAAGGGACCCTGTCTTTCGCACCTATTCTTTGGGGCAGGTCAATGCCAGATCTGTGGTAGGTGCTCACTGAGAGGGAAGTTGAATAAATGAGGCTGGAAAAAGTGCAGCAACTTGTCTGAGGTCACAAGCATCCTAAGAAGCAAATTAAGGCTTCAAATTTCATCCCAATTCCAGTCCCTAATGGCTATTAAGAATCTACATTATACAAGCTGTTAGAGATTGTGCTATTTGACAGTTAAACCTACAATAGGATGTAACTATAAACACAGTAAAGAAGTAAGGTGTTCCTAAGTGCTTGAAACTTTAACTGCATCTAGTGAGTAGTAAGTGTACTACTTTTCCTAGTTAAGCAGCTGCACTAGGATTCCCTAGAGCCAATTCTCTCCTTGACTGGAAAACAAAGAAATCAATGTTAACTCGTATTGTGCAATTAGCTGGTATCTAAGCATCTTCTTGGTGAACCTCCAGGAGGATTGTCTGAGACTGTATTCCAGAATAAAAACGAGCTTGAGTTTTGGGCCAATTACTACCCTATGTATTATTTAAAAAAGAAAAAAAAGAGGGGGATGGAGGAGGTAGAAGCAGGGGAGGCATCTCAAAACCAGCATTTTTCTTCTATTCAGAATGCGCCAGGCCCTGACCTACTCACCCAACTGGAATGGGAAGAAGAGGGAGAGCAGCCAGCTCTGCCTAACTTCCACCCTGCATCTCAGCGAGAGTGAAGGATTGGAACAAAAATAAAGAGCCAGGGAATAAAACACAAGAGCAGACCACACAATAGAAAGCAAATGGAGGCTATGACACAGCAGTTAAAGCATTGCTTAGGACCTCTACCGACCATGTTGGAGCACGTGAGTTCAAGTCCTAGAACTGCTCTCCATTCTGCCGTCTTACCAAAATGCACCCTGGGAGGCAGCACTTGATGACTCAAAAGGTGGGTCCTGCCACCCACAGGGGGGTGTTTCTGGTTCCTGAATCCAGCCTGGCCCAGCCCCCAGCTATTGTGGGCATTTGGGGAGTAAATGAAATTCTAATTCAGGATAGAGATGGAGGGTGGGGGATGAAAAGACAGAAAGAAAGAAGTAAGGGAAGCCAGAAAAATGTAAGAGACGAAAAGAACTTTTCTGTTTTCTTTTTTTTTTTTGACAGTCAGATATATAGAGAGAAGGAGAGACAGAGAAGATCTTCCATCCGCTGATTTACACCCCAATGACTGGAACTGAGTCAATCCGATGCCAGGAGCCCGAAGCCTCTTCCATGTCTCCCACATAGGTGCAGGGTCTCTAAGATTTGGGCTGTCCTCGACTGCTTTCCCAGGCCACAGCAGGGAGCTGGATGGAAAACGGCTGCGGGGATTAGAACCAGTGCCCATAATGGGATCCCAGCATGTGCGAGGCGAGGACTTTAGCCACTAGGCTATTCCACTGGGTCCAGATTTTTCTGATTTTTCACTCCCTGACTCCATCACAGCATGAAGATACACAAAGCACTGGGCTGTTTCTGTATCTGCTGCCACTCAATTTCTACAATTCTGTGCTCTTTTTCATGTGCTAATGATTCAACAACTTTCTCTATTGCTAATGTAATGGGCTGCTCAGATCCACCTTCTAATCATAGAAGGATGTTGCCCAAACCAAAGTATATAAAATTGATCCAAATCTAATGAGCCCTTAAGAGTTTATTGAAAATCTTTTATGCTTTCAACTTTGCTTGTAAACAACATCATTTTACCCACAGACAAAAGATATTTTGCCGATAGCAGAGAAGCTGCACCGTCAATAGGGTCAGCAGAGTGAATCTTCCTGTCCTGGGTCTCCTAAACGATCGGCCCTGACATTACCAGACTGATACTGAAACTTTGAAGAATTCTATCTTGATCTTGAACCAGGTGGGTCCCAGTCCTGAGAGCTAAACTGACAATCACTGTACAAATTTGACTGCTATCATGGCTTCCGAAAAAGAAATTAGGTTGGAGCGGGTATGTGGCCTAATAAAGACATCAGTTAGGTTGCTGGCTTTCCATGACCAAGTGCCTGTGCTCAATTCCCAGTTCCAGCCCATGGCTCCTGCTTCCTGCTGGTGTGCACCCGGGAAGGCCCAGCAATGGCTCATGCAGTTTGAATCCCTGTCACCCTCATGGGAGACTCAGATTGAATTCTTTACTTCAAGCTTAGGGTGTGTACCTGAGGAGTAATCAAGAAGTGCAGAGAAGCTCTCTCTTTTCTCCTTCCTCTTCTTTCCCGCTCTTTCTCTCTCCCTCGCTCTCTCTTCCTATTTCTCTCCTCTTCTCCCTCTCTCCTCTTCTCTCTCCCTCCCCTTCTTTCTCTCTCCCGTTAATTCTCTATTCCTCTCTCTCCCAAATAAATTAGTTATCACACACAAATTATTTTCAACCTACTGCCCATCCCCTTAATCCATGCTAGTGTTCTATTACCATTAATTATAACACGTTGCCATGGATTTAGTGACTCCATGCAGCACAAATTTACTTTATGGCAGTTCTAGAGGCCACAAATCCAAAGTCACTTGCTAGGTTAAAAACAAGTCCGTGGGACTTCTGAAAGGTTCTGGGGAGAATGCTTCCTTGTCTCTTTCAGACTCTAGAGGGCACTCGCATTCTTTGGCTCCTAGCCACATCTTCAAAGCCCTATCTCCACCCAACGTCTTCACTTCTGTCTTGTCCACAGCTCCCTGGACCTTTCATCTCTTTCTCCTCACCCCCTTGCCACCACTCTGTTTGTTTAAGAATCATATGATCCAGGTTATCTTTTTTTTTTTTTTTTACCAGACCCAGGCCAACGTGGCTCAGATGGAAGAAAGAAAAGAAGAAAGAGGGGCCTGATGCAGTAGCCTAGTGGCTAAAGTTCTCGCCTTGCATGCACTGGGATCACTGGTTCTAATCCCGGCAGCCCCATTCCCATCCAGCTCCCTGCTTGTGGCCTGGGAAAGCAGTCGAGGACAGCCCAAAGCCTTGGGACCCTGCACCCGTGTGGGAGACCCAGAAGAGGTTCTAGGTCCTGGCTTCGGATTGGCTAAGCTCTGACCATTGCGGTCACTTGGAGAATGAATCATCAGTTGGAAGATTTTCCTCTCTGTCTCTCCTCTCTGTATATCTGCCTTTCCAATAAAAAAAAAATAAATCTTTAAAAAAAAAAAAAAAGAAGTGAATCAGCAGATGAAAGATATCTCCCTGTCTGCTCTTTTATATTATTCTGCCTTTCAACAAATGAAAAAAAAAACTTCAAAAATGTGATAGCTACCTAATATATGTATTAGTATAGTTTTACAATTGTTCAGTAGATAAGAAACACATAAATACTATTAATAAATACAAATGTCCCGTATCTTGAAATGAAACTGAAGTTTGTGGGCGTGGGTGTCAGAAGGATAGCAGCGTGTGAGTTACAGTGACGTCATGAGAAGCAGGTTGTCAGGAGGGATAGGAACGGAAGTAAATGAGTCAAGATGCTGGAGGGGTGGAGTGAGAGAGGCGAGAGTGTGCTTATTGCCCATCCTAGGACAACTTGTTCAGCTGGATGCAGAATCTCCCTTTCTCGTGGATGAAACCATGCATGAACAAACATGAAATTCACATTACACCCAAATTGTTTTCTGATACATCAATTGTGTTGGAACAATCTTACATTTTCAAGACAAGCATACTAGAAGTGCCATTTTTCCATGGGAGTGATCTGATCAGGGGCTCCAGAAGAGGTGCACCATCAAAGCGGCCCATCAGGCTATTCCACGTGCACCATTCTGAGCTGTCAGTTGGTGACTGAGAATTATTCTCCAATAAAGGCAAAATGAAGAATGGCATGCAGAGATGTCTTACAGAACCGTGGGAGAAAATACAGGCCAGGAAGCAGTTTATCCTAGCATACACAAAAGGGCCAGTGAATTCTTCATTCAAAAAATTCCAGCTATATATTCCATGATTCTAACAACATGATATTCTGGAAAGCTCAAAACCTTGGAGACTGTTAAAAAAAAAAAAAGAAAAGAAAAAGAATCGACGTGCACCGAGGGTTGATGGGAAGTGAAAAGGCAGAGGACAGTGGATTTTTAAGACAATAAAACCACTCAGTTTGATAGTACAGTGGCGAGTCCATGTCTTACGCATTTCCGGATCCACAGAATGCATAACAAATGGATAGACTTTAATGTAAATTATAGACTGCAAATAATTAGACTGTGCCAATGTAGGTTCATCAGTTTTAATCAATGTGCCACTCTGTTGGGGGATATTGATAGTGGAAGAGGTTGTCCAAGGAGTTACAGAAAATCAATGTACTTTCTTCCTAATTTTGCTGTCAACTTCCAACTGCCCTAAGAGTCCTGAAGCCAGAGCCACATTATGGCACAGAAAGAGAAGCTGCCACCTGCTGTGCCAGCAGCCCCCATGAATGCCAGCTCCACGACTCTTTACTCCATTTCCCAATCCAACTCCCTGCTAAAACACCAGGAGAAAGCAGGGGAAGATAGCCCAACGAAATATTTTGAATCCTGACATGTACCTAGGAGACCCAAATGGGATTCCTGATTCCTTGATTCAGCCTGACTAAACCCCTGATGGTGCAGCCATTTGGGGAACAAACCTGTGGGTGACAAATCTCTCTCCTCTATCGTTTCTCTGTGTACTCATGTGTGCACACAGGAAGTTCAGCAGCTGTCTCCCTTTCTTTAACTCTTACCTTTCAAATAAAAAAATAAATCATTAAACCTTTATAATTAAAACAAGTTGATTAAAATTTCCAAATCCCCATGTGAATATGTGTGACCAGATGACAAGCAGAATCAGAAAAAGAAATGCATGAAGTTTCCATGTGCCATGGTAAGAGGTCAATCTTGGTGCTACACTTCCATTCCTCCTCACCTTCCTCTTTCCACAGGCTTAATATGACTATGGCTTAAGTTTTGAAAGAGTTGTTGGTGGCTATTTGACTTTATAGGTGTAGTTTGAAGAGTTGAAAGCCTGTGATTGGCTGAAACTTAACGGCTTAGATCGGCTTAGACATAGTTGCTTGGTTACAGGGCAGTACTCGAGTTATAATTTGTTCACATAGCAAGGCAGGGTACAGTTCACTGTGGAGACAAGGTTTGGTTTGATTTTATCACCCAAGTATGGAAGATAGCTTGGATCAAAAAATGAACTTAATAAAACTGCACTAAGATTGGCAGACAGTATTCTAACCTCAGATCCTGAAGGATTTTTGTGGAGGAGAGACCAGTTATTCACCAAACAGGTTACATGAGAGAAAAATTTCCTACTACAAAATAATTAATCCCTGACATTTAGGGCTATTGTTACATCTGAGGCCTTACCCCACACTTATAATCGCATATACCCAAGAGATCACCCACTGGAAATTAACGTGAATTGACTTAATGAAACTTCTTTGTTTCTATTAAAAGAGAAAATTTGTTCTCAAACTCTTTTGAATAGATTTCCTAAATTAAATAAAATGCCCTTTCAGCACATTGATTTTTTTTCCCTCTGATTGAATCTCAATTAGCATGCACAACAATGAGGTGGCCAGCGCTAACCCAAATTGACAAAATGGTTTTCCTGCCGTTTACTTCCAGTGATTTCTTTTAGTATTTTATTTTTATTGGAAAGGCAGATTTACAGAAAGAAGGAGAGACAGAGATATAATCTTCCATCCACTGTCTCACTTCCCAAATGGCCACAATGACCCAAGCTGAGCCAATCCAAAGCCATATGCCCAGAGCCAGGAGCCTCCTCTGGATCTCCCATGCAGGTGCAAGATCCCAAAGTTTTGGGCCATCCTCCACTGCTTTTCCAATCTAAGAGGGGAGCTACTTCCGGTGATTTAATAGCGAGTTTCCTAACAACTTTCTCAAACACTTCTCTCCAGCACACTGTAGGAGTACAACTCTTAAGGTTTTCCTTGTGTAGAACTCAGGAAAAGGAAAAAGCAGAACTCTTACAAGAAAAGGATATCAATCTAGTAATATCTTTTTCATGAATGGGAAACATTCTTTTTAATGACTGATTTCTTACTATACCCCAATTCTTTATTTCTTTTTTTTTTTTAACCACAAGTCAGGATCCCTTATGGGCACTATTTCGTGTCCCAGCTACTCCACTACCCTTCCAGCTTTCTGTTTGTAGCCTGAGAAAGCAGTAGAGGATGATCCAAAGCCTTGGGACCCTGCGCCCACATGTGGGAAACCCGGAGGAGGCTTCTAGCTCCTGGCTCCCAGCATTGGACAGGCTCAGTTACAGCCATTGTGGCCACTTGGGGAGTGAATCAGTGGATGGAAGATCTTCCTTTCCTTTCTCCTCCTCTCGTATAAATGAATTTCAAAAAAAATCCCCCATATTCAAGGATTTTACTTTTTTGCACCAAAAACTAACCTACTTAATCTCATTTTTTATGAATTTTTTGAAATATTTCAGTATTTACAAATTAAGTACACTGCTCAACAAAAGTACTCCCCTTTGTCTATAACATGTGTGGTTTTGCAGATATTATTTGTGAATGATTTTTCAAGATTACAAAATGTTTTAAGCGATTTTGGTCAATTTTCTTTTGTAAAACAAGAACAACTCTCTGTAGATTATAACATAAGGTAGAGAGCGACTAATTTAGATCCATTTATTCACAATGTGTGATTTAAGTCTCACCGACTTCCGAACAAAAAAGAATGTTATACTACCATAGTTTTAATGATCAGTGATAACTTTAAATCCATTGTACTTGGTCATTTTTCTGTTCAATTACTGTTCATACTCATTGTCTTTATTCCCACTAAACTTTTTTACTTGTTTAGCTTCTGTTTAGGTGAATTAAGCTTTTTTGCAGTGATGTAAATTTAAAATATATCATCTCAAAAATTGTAAAAAGGGAGGAGGATGGGAGCAAAGGAGGAAAGAAGGGAAAAAGGATATACTCTTATGTGTGGTTTTTTTTGGTGCAAATTTAATTTTATTAAGCCTTACTCTTATGTTCTTTTTTAAAGAAAGTTTTCTTTTTATTTGAAAGACAGCTTTTACAAAGCAAAAAAAAAAAAAAATAGGTCTTCTGTCTACTGGCTTGCTCCCCAAATGGCTGCAATAGCCAGAGCTGAACTGATCCACAGGTAAGAGCCAAAGATTCATCCAGGCTCCCACATGAGTACAGAGTCCAGAGGCCTTAGGCCATCTTCTACTGCTTTCCCAGGCGATAAGTTAAGCAGCTGGCTTGAGCCAGAGCTCATATGGGATGCCAATGCCACGGGTAGAGGCTTAGCCTACTGCCTTGGTAATAAAAAAGTTTTTAAAGGGTTCTTTTGTTTTTGGTGGTTTTCATTTTTTGTTTTTTGCTTTTTTTTTTTTAACTATACTACTAATTCTGTTTTATCACTAAATTTTGCTGCCATTGTAGCTTATGCACCAGAAGGTGAAAGAATTTTTAGGTCTGTGTCAATCAAATGCCAAACAGCAAAAAAGGAAGGAAACATTAACATAATCCAGGAAGAAAAAAAACTGATAAACATTGTTCCTTTCCATTCATGATTTTATTTTTGTTTCTTAGAAATTTCTTACCAGGGTTGATGCTGTGGTATGGCAGGTAAAATGCTGTGCCCACAGAACCAACATGGCATATTGGCACCAGTTCAAGTCCTGACTGATGCACTTCTAATCCAGCCCCCTGCTAATGCCTTTGGGGAGTGGAAGACAGCCCAAGTGCAGGAGCCCTGCACCTATGTGGGAGAACTGGACAGAGTTCCTGGCTCGTGACTTCAGCCTGGCCCAACCTTGGCCATTGCAGCCATTATAGACATCTAATGAGAGAACAAGTGATTGAAAGATCTCTCTCTCTCTCTCTCTCTCTCTCTCTCTCTCTTCTTTCCTCTCTTCCTGTAACTTGAATTTTCAAACAAATAAAATGAACCTTAACCAACAAGGAAAAAACTCATCCTAGGTTAAAGGAGAGTGACATTTAACTTGCTACACACTACGGTATACATTTAAACTTATGAATTATTCATTTTTTGAATTTTCCATTTAAAATTTTTGGATCACAGTGAGCCAACTGAAGCTTGGAAAGCGATGTTATGGCAAAGTGGCTACAGTGGTGCTTCAGTGACCATTGTTTTGATTCAAATGCCTTCCAGCAGATCTCTGTTTCATAGCCTCCATTTTACTGATCTTCAGCTTCTTCAGTTTTCTTTAAACAACACTGAGTATTTCCTCCAAGACTCACAATTTGAGTGTTATTTTTAATATTCAGGCTCTCCTGGAATAAGATGAAGCTGAAATATGATTCAGTTATTATCTATATGACAATTGCTGTAAAAATCTTTCCACCCGCATCCTGGTAGTACAACTAATTCTCTGTCCCTAAAAGCCAAGGATTAACTATTCTCTACATATTCATGTACCAAAACATTCCTCAGACTAAAACATTCAATCAAACTGGCTCCTTCAACTATTTCTGTTGAATAATACTGTCTACGGTATAAGAGGAAAGACTGTGAATTGAGCAAACTTGACTAGATATCCAGCTCTTCCAGTCTTCAGGTGTCTAGGCAGCCTTGGGCCTTTTCTGCAACCTTTGTAATAAGAGTGAGCACATTACACACAATAACTGGTCCATACTATATGTAGATGTTCTGTATGTGTGAGTAATCATTGCTCATCTGGGATACATTATCTAGGAAGTTATCATCACAGTAGTGAGAAACCACCTATGAATAAGAAACACTTCAAGTGACAGGCCTTCCTTTTGCCTTGATTTTATGAACATTAAAGGAGCTTCAAAGCAGTAGTTCAAGGGTGGGAATTGTATGCAGTGGTTAAGATGCCACTCTGGATGGTTGCATCCTGGTATCAGAGTGCCTGGGTTTGAATCCCAGGTAAAAACCTCATTCTAGCTTCCTGCTAATGCTGTAGAAGCAGGTGATAGCTCAAGAAATTGGGTCTATGCCATCCATGTAGGAGACCAGGGCTGCGTTCTCAGCTTCTGAGTTCAACCAGGCCCAGCCTAGCTACTGTGTATTGTGGGCATTTGGGACAGGAATAAGTGGATGGACTCTCTCTCTCTGTTGCATGTCTTTCTAATAAAACAATGTTTTATGAAAGTTCTACAGCAGCAGCTCAAAATATCTCAATGGACATACTCATGCTGGCTTTAACCTGGGCTGAACAGTCATCAGGAAGCTAGGGTGACAGAGCCTACAAAGACAGGCGCCCAAGGAAAGGATCAGGACCTGGATCCTAGCATATAGCCAAGAAACTGTTCATTAAATGAGAAATACAGGTGATGATGATGGGAAAAGCTATGTAAACAGAATCTTGTCTCCAATGGCAGAATGCTAATAACAGGATCAAACAGCCCGTGTCTTGTCTATACTCTTCTCTTTTTAAAGACATAATCGTTTCCTATAATAGCTAATAGGGATAGAAAAATCAGATTCTTTGTTCATTTCCTGGAAAGTTAACAGGAAAAAGTTTGTGTATTTAGTATGTGACAGATGTATTTTATTCTGCCACTATGATGATGATTGCAACTCAGATGTGGAACCAAGCCACTTAGATGGTCTCTAACTGCCTGCTAGCTCTATGAACATGGATTAATTACTCAAGGATTGTGTGCTCAGTTCCTCCCTAGAACTGTGAGAAAAGAACAGTAATTATTGAGAGAATAATAAATAAATGAATGTGCTTTAGCATTCAAGCAGTGCCAAGCAGAGTGCATTTCCTCTCATCATTAATACTATCATTGCACATTCCAACACATTACTGTTGTCAAAGGGATTGTCTGCAAATGACAGCAAAGAACAACTTAAATGCTGCTAATGGATGCAAGCACAGCCTCTGGTTTGACTGGGGTTCTTTATTACACGGGACACCCAGCTGTTTACAGTTTTGTGTGTGTGTGTGTGTATACACACACACATATATATATACCATATGTGTATATATGTATGTACAGAAGATAATCCCGGAAGGGCAGATACATTTCAACTGCAAAGCTGGCATTGATGACCAGATTTTATTGCATCTATTCCATCCTAAACTGCTTTATGCATATAATAAATAGCATGTTGTATCTTACCAATTAAGAGGGTTCCATTAGGCCTTCAAAAGACACCAAAAGGGTGATCTGCATTTGAAATATGGCATAGTAAGGGCATATCTGTATTTGTATCTATATTTGCTCCAAGACAGAAGATCAACTTAAATGCAGAATTGGGCAGTTTCTACTATGTTTAGGCTGTCTTTTTAAGTATTCTAGGAAGGATAATACATGCTGCTGCTTCTTTTTTTTTTTTTTTTTTTTTTTTTTTTAAAGAACTAGGGCGGGGCAAGGCAGTGTGGTAGCCTAGCAGCTTAAGTCTATAGGGGTGCCGGTTCTAATCCCGGCAGCTCCACTTCCCATCCAGCTCCCTGCTTGTGGCCTGGGAAAGCAGTAGAGGACGGTCCAAAGCCTGGGACTCTGCACCCATGTGGGAGACCCAGGAGAAGTTCATGGTTTCTGGCTTTGGATCAGATCAGCTCTGGCTGTTGCAGCCACTTGAAGAGTAAATCGTCAGACGGAACATCTTCCTCTCTGTTTCTCCTTTCCTCTGTAAATGACTTTCCAATAAAAATAAATAAATCTTAAAAAAAGAACCAGAGGAGGTGTATTCCTAGTCTCAGGTGGAAGGTGATTTAACAGAAATAACATACATTCCAAGAAGGCAAATCTAAAGAGATAAGACAGGAGGCAGCCCCTCCAATAACCTTACCTTAGTATCTCCAATAATAGAGGCAACTTTTAAGCCCAAGGATTTTTAAGATTCTGGGAAACAATTTTTTTTTAAGTGAACCATATTAGCTTGATGGAGAGTGGTGGGAGATTGTAAATGGGAAGAGATATAGCTTGCCCAAGGACTGTCACTGTATTTTTGCTGTTGCAAATGAAGGTCTAATACATCTCTACAAATAAGTTTTTCAAAAGAAGCTGGAAATCTCCATTTTTGGTTTAATTTCTTGATTTAAAAATCCTGGCAACCACTACAATTCTTAACACTGCACATATAACACACACACACATACACACTTCAGGATTAATCTGTAATTCATAAGGCTGGGGGGGATAAATGAGAAAGTAAGGGGAAGGAGATGCAGTAGAGAAATTCCCAGGACCTCCTAGTAGAAAAGCAAAGATATGGCCATTATGGGAGGAATAAACTCTCTAACTATGGCTTAGAAGCCACGCTCTGCAACCTAATAGGCTACCAGGTACTCTGTAGTCTGCAGGAAGTGAAGGATGTGCCTGGGTTAGAAACCATTGGAGAAAGTCTTCAAAGGCATATTTTTTTAACGGTGGAATATTTGAGTGAAAAAAGAGAGTGAATTACATGAATTGCCTTTTAATGGGCTGGGTGTCTTGTTTTACGATTCTGGAGATTTTCAAGTACAGCATGGAGATGCTGTACAATTCAGGAATAGCAGGGGAATAGAGATTGGCCTACAAAGGTAAATGAAGAGAGTAAAGTAAGAAATACAGTTTAAAGAAGAAATCGTTCAAGTCCAGCTCAAAGCTTTTAGGGGCCAGAAAGCCAGAAAAATTGTTCTACTACAAATGTAGAAGTTATTTCTACAAAAGCCAGTGTCATAAGCTTTAGTTCCAGAGGGCAATAATGTTACCTTGGCTCATGATAATCTTCTGAATAGAGAGGCAGTTTTACTGTTATGATCTTCATGAGGCTTTCTAATGAACCTGGTTTTGTGGTGCAGTAGCTTAGGCTGCTGTGTATGATCCAAGCACCCTGTATGAGCACCCGTTCAAGTTCTGCCTACTGCACTCCCTGCTAATACACTTGGGAAAACACGGGAGACAACCTACCTAACTCGGGGCCCTCCCCTGCTTGTGGGAATTCCAGACTACCGGCTTTTGGTCTGGCCCAGCTCTAGAAGATGACAGTATTTATGAAATAAACCAATATACAGATCAGTTGCTTTCTCACAACTCTCTACCTTTGTCTCTCCCTGTAACTCTGCTTTTCAAATAACAATAGTTTTTTTTTATTTTTTTTAAAAGATTTATTATTATTGGAAAGCCAGATATACAGAGAGGAGGAGAGACAGAGAGGAAGATTTTCCATCTGATGTTTCACTCCCTAAGTGAGCCGCAATGGGCTGGTGCGCGCCGATCTGAAGCCGGGAACCAGGAACCTCCTCCGAGTCTCCCACACAGGTGCAGGGTCCCAAAGCTTTGGGCCGTCCTCAACTGCTTTCCCAGGCCACAAGCAGGGAGCTGGATGGGAAGTGGAGCTGCCGGGATTAGAACCGGCACCCATATGGGATCCCGGCGCATTCAAGGCGAGGACTTTAGCCACTAGGCCACGCCGCCGGGCCCTAGTTTGTTTTTTTTTTTATTATATCCATTATGTCAACATATCCAAAACCAATTTCATCTTTTCTCTCTGTTTTTATTAACCAGATTGGTCTAGGAAGTAGATATCAGACAGCATTAAATGTGCAAAGGTTTTTCTGAGATGGAGATGCTAATGAAGGCAGTAGTATGCTACTAATTGGCTAACAGCACGGTCTACAAGGCGGAAAGTACTGATTTCTAATGTGTGCTGCTTGATGTGATGGGAGTAGTCCTAAGCCCCACATTGAGAAGAGACGCACACAATCTTCTTGAGCCAGTACCAGTCCCACTCTAGGAGGGGAAATGAGGAAGAAGCTGCCTAGAGTCTAACCCAGGTGGAGTATAAGGAAGAGAAAGCTGGACTGAAGATTACACGCTTGCTTTGACAAAGCTGCCATGCATTGCACCAGCCAAAGTCTACCAGCAGACGAGTTCCGTGTGTTCCAGAATTGGGTCTGCATTCTTATCCCTGCCAATCTGTATCACTCAGATCTGTAGGAACCATGACCCAACAACAGACAATGTGATGGGCTTCATGATGGTCTTAAAGTAGGAATGCTGATGTATGAACATTTTGAACAATAATTTGTTATATTAAAGAAACATACTCACAGGCCCGGCGCAATAGCCTGGTGGCTTATGTCTTTGCCTTGCACACGCCAGGATCCCATATGGGCACCAGTTCTAATCCCAGCAATCCTGCTTCCCATCCAGCTCCCCACCTGTGACCTGAGAAAGCACTCGATGATGGCCCAAGGCCTCGGGACCCTGCACCTGTGCAGGAGGCCAAAAGAAGCTCCTGGTTCCTGGCTTGGATCAGTTTAGCATCGTCCATTGCGGCCACTTGGAGAGTGAATCAGTGCATGGAGGCTCTTCCTCTCTGTCTCTCCTTCTCTCTGTGTATCTGACTTTCCATAAAAATAAATAAATATTTTTAAATGGATACTAAATTACATACACACACATATTGCTTAAAAAAGAAAAGGAAATAAATGTATTTATAGCCCAGGGCAGTAGCCTAGTGGCTAAAGTTCTCACCTTGGATGCCCAGGATAACTTATGGGCACTGGTTCTAATCCAGGCATCCCTGCTTTCCAACCAGCTCCCTGCTTGTGGCTTGGGAAAACAGTCAAAGATGGTCCAAAGCCTTGGGACCCTGTACCCGCGTGGGAGACCCAGAAGAGGCTCCAGGTTCCTGGCTTAGGATTGGCTCAGCTCCGACTGTTGTGGCCACTTTGGGAGTAAGTCATCAGACAGAAGATTTTTTTTCTCCTCCTATCTGCCTTTCCAATAAAAATATAATAAATCTTAAAGAAAAAAAAGAATGAAGGCTATTTTAGCTCAAGAGAGGCACTTGTGTGTGGTTGAGTCATCAAGTCATTGGAACTGAACCTCAACTAGAAGTACTGCACTGAACAAGCCTGCTTTCTGCCCCTCCTGTGTAACAGTCTTGGCCCCAGGAGCGTGGTCTGACATACACCCCCTTACAGTCCTGTATGGGAATCCAACCTATTATGAAACACAGACACTTTTTCAGAAGTTTTTGCTGAAGTACAATTTGCATGAAGAAATTGAACCTATAAGTTTCTACCTCACTGCATCTGTACAAATTGAACACAAGATACATCCAATCCAGAGAAGAACACTTACAGAATGTCAAAGAGACAACACATTTAACAATTACTTGTTCAAATGTCTTATGAAATTTTAACTAAGTCTAACAAGTCTTTAGATCTATGCAAAGGAAAGATAAAAGAAACCTATCTTATTAGCGCTGGTGCCTAGAGATCAAACAAAGGAAAAAGATTTAGACTTTAAAAACTAATGCTTTCAATATTTGTGTTGCTTAAAACTGGCTTTTGAACCATGCTCATTAATAGAAAAGAACTAGTTATCAAATAATTGGGATCACGCAAAAGCATAAATCCCTCTAGGTTCACCTCAAGAGAATCTCTTGGCTTCTGCTACAGAAAATTAGATGTGTATTTGGGTAATTTGTGCCACCTTCTCCACCTATTCTCCAGAGTTATTCTCGTTATTGCTCCCCTAACTGCAGAAACCCAAAGATCTTCTTGAGATACTCTTCTCCCACGCAGGTGTGCTGAAAGAGCTTTCCTTTCCTGAGAAGGGCACAAGAACGGAATGTGACAGAGGGAAAAAAAAGGCTCTGAAAACAGTTGTAGCTCCCACACAGCTGTCCTTGCACCATACACACACATACACGTACTCCATTTATCAGAGAATCCACTTTCCAGTTCAACCCAGTATTTATCTCCCACCTGAGTAAAAAGCAGAGGTCCCAGACACTCTGTCTCTAACAGTTGTCTTTCCAAATGAAAGCAGACAAAACTGGTAAAGGAGCCATCTCCTGTGAAGCAAGAATGTGGGTCCACCACCACTGCGTAACACACAGTCTGGAAAGAACATGCCAGTTCTGAAGGCTGCACTTTATCATTCAGGTTTAACTATTTGAATTGAAAGGAAAAGAACGAATTCAGTAAAAACTAGTATCTGCAATGCTGTGGGATATTTTGGAAGACTTCCTCACAGATCAGGACTGAAGGATAGAATTAGGATTCCAAAAAGACCAGAGCTCAGGCAACATGCCTTGAGGCCGTCACAAAATCAAAAGTAAAGCTTCCATTAAAACCACAACCAGGCCAGGGAGTAGAGAAGTGAGAGCCATAGAACGCAATTTGCTCAACTTCCAGGTGCCTGCTTGGTCAAACCTGGGAGATGCAGAGTCAGCCAAAGTGGAACACGAAATCACAAGCATATTCTAGCTTTAGCAGGTGCCAAAGCTTAGAATGAATATTAATAATTAACAATATATATGTCTTAAATCTGATGCAGTTCTATGTACAAGGGTTATGGCATATGACCATCCTAGGAAGCAGATACTATTTTCAACTACATTTTCTAATGAGACAACTAAGACGCAGGGAGACTGAGCAACTTTCCCAGGGCCGCACTGTTAGTAAGCGGCAGAGACAGGATTCCAACCTAGGTGATGTGGCTTTACTGTCTCCTACCTCACACCTTTGCACCTGGCTGACCCAGAGACAAAGGTAGCCTGATTTGTTTGAGGCCCTCTAAGATCCTATACCTAGTTTTATAATTTGTAATTTTTTATGATTTTTGTTAAAGAGGACTTCTCTCACTGATATTAGCCTCAGGAATCACAAAACCCATTTCATCCTGCTAACTTGCCAATAGGAAAGCCGTAACAGGACAGCTCAGGAAACTGCATATCTGCAGATTTTCTCTTTCTACATGTATGTGCGTGACTTCATGTGTACCAACATATGCAAGAAAAGTGTGGAAATGGAATTAACGTTAATTTTCATGCAAAAAACCTCATACATAGTTTTTACATAATATACATTTCCACAAACTTTTTCAAAGTGTAGTTTACGTTCTTCTACCTGGAATGTAGAGTGGCAAAGAGATAGATCTTCTGATCTGCTGATTCACTTCCCAAATGTACACAAAAACCAAGGCTAGAATAGTCCAAACCTAGGAGCCGGGAACACCAGCTGGGCCCTTCGCATACCTGGCAGGGACTCAGGCAGTGTCGCCATCATGTTACCTCCCAGGAGGAATTAGCAGGGTGGTGGATAAGAAGCAGAGTAGCCAGGACTGGAACTGACCTGAGTTATGACGTATGGTGTCCTCATTGGCGGCGTCACGGCCACCCCACAACACCCCTGTTTAAATGCTCTCCTATGTGTGTGATTTCCTAGAGGTGTAGGACGCAATGCTATCCAATCTCATCTGCTCCCTGACACACGTTTATGTAAGCACACAAAGGTTCACAGCTGGCACATCTAAACCCTAACGCAATAGCTAGAGGACACTCATCTTTAGACACGTCTAGTCCGTTTGAGCACAGTAGCTGCAAAGGACTACTTCCACCCAGTCCCCTGTACGCAGTCGTCAAGCACTGCACAAAGTAGTCATTAGCAACGTTTGTTCTGTTGCCTAGGAGCCCAGAGCAAGGATGTGAGATTCCCAAGACTGCAGAAATGAAACTGACATGAAATGACATCACCACGTTAAAGCTGCTACTTGTGCTCATTTGCTGTTTATTGTACTTGTTGCCTTTTTAAAAACGGGCAATGGGATGGTTATTGGCATGACGGTTAAAAGGACTTACACAAAAGAAAACAATTCACGGAGAAGTTCTTCTTTTCAAAGGCTGTGGGAGAGGGAGGAGTGGCATTGTAACTTAGTGAATAAAGTCACTGCCTTCTGCAATGCCATCACCCTACAGGGACACTAGATTGGGCTGCTCCACTCCCAATCTAGCTGCTTCCTAACGGCCTTGGAAAACAGCAGGAAATGGCCCAGGTGTTTGGGCCACTGTCACTGTTGAGGAGACACAGATGAAGCTCCTGACTCCGAGCTTCTGCCTGGCCTGGCCTCGACCCATTTGAGCCATTTAGGGAGTGAACTAGCAGATGAAAGATTTCTCTCTCTCTCTCTCTTCCAAGCTCTGACTTTCAAATAAATAATAAATCTTCTTTTAAAAAATAAATTAAAGGATTCATTTCTTTGATAGGCATAGTGATAGAGAAAATGAGAAAGACAAAGAAATCTTCCATCCACTGCTCACTCCCCCAACTGCCCAAAACAGCTCGAGCTGGGCCAGGCTTAAGTCAGGAGACAGGAATTCTACCCAGTCTCCATCCAGGTCTACTAGCTGCATGGCTTGGACCAAATACTTGGACCATCATCTGCTGCATTGCCAAGCACACAAGTTGGAATTAGGAGTAGCACTGGGACCCAAAGCAGGCACTGAGATAAGGGATGTGGCTGGTGTCCGAAGCAGCAGCTTAGCCACTATTACAACACCTGCCTGCCCTAGCTGAAGTTTTGCATGAATGCAATTTTCCCTAAAAGAGGCTTGGGGTTGGGGAAAGGCATTTTGCAAAGACTTGGATGTCTGTGTTTTTCACACTCCACTCCAGCATCCTACGGCTTTTCTGTGCCCTAATTGAGGAATTGCAAAATGAAGTCTTTAGCGGGGAAGGGGAGAACTTACAAAAAGCTATTGTGCCCAACTTGTTAGCTGCTTTTATGTGTTCCCACATGTCATAGCAACTTCGTATTTCTACTCTGAGCATTGCTGAAATAACTTGTGAAAGTTAAAACAGCTATTCAAACCAAAAGACCTGACTGTTTTCAACACCTAACACTATGCAAAATTTCCCAAGATACCTTTTTTTTTTTTTTTTTTTTTTTTGAGAATCAGATCAATGCATTTGGCAAAGACAGCTGAAGAAAACATGTTCATTCACCTGTCCCAAAGTGTGTCTACCGTTTGATATGAACTCTGAGTTTTGGGACCACCAGCAGTGCACGAAGAACTTTGACAAGCACATGGCTTCAGGACAAACAGGCAGATTTCTTGACTCCAGAAGATACACTTGGGAGGTAGTTAGAGATGCAACCTAAAGTTTGCATACACTCAAATTCCTTCCAGCATCATTTATAACAGTTACCAATAGGGGAAAGTCTACATGTGATACAGGAGGGAAAGGATTAAGTAAATTAGGGGCAAACAATGAAATACTGCTCCCATTAAAAATTGTATTTTCTGAGACAATTAAATTCAAGATGTGCTCCTATATTACTCCTAGATGTTCAAAGACTAGGAAAAAAAATAGCTGTAAAGAACATTACAAGGACAAGTGGCAATTTTTTAATATGGATTATATACTAGATGATATTGTATTGTTTATTGAGTGTAAACATTTGTATGTGATAAATATAATTTAATAAGTGTGATGCTTCTTCAAACACACAAGTTTATAAATGTAGGAATGAAAAAAATCATATTCTCAAGAAGTATCTAATAGTATGAAGGAGGTTCACTAAATATGACCAAGCAAATATTCATCTTCATTTTGCTTAAAATAGATGTACAAAACACATAACCATAAAAATAGATGACAAAATATAAGCGTTGATTATCTCTATTTGTCAGACTCCACATGATTGCTTTGTGCCTTGCACATTTCTGTGTTTCTCCATTGTCTGACTGTTGTCCTTTGTTCTGCTCCCATCCCTCCAAGACACAGGCATGGGGAGAAATTCAAGAATGTGGAAAGCAGGCCTAGGACATTCTTCAGTTAGTGCTAGAGGGTGTTGTAACGCAATCCAAAATCAGATAAGGTACCAATATTCTCCAAGCATTCTAGGCTGGAGTTATGCAATAGCCCTGGGGGTTGTGGAGATGGTTGGAACGGGAGAATAGAGGAGGAGCTCTTCTGAAAACTGGCATTTTGTTTTGTCATTTGTATTTTGAGGCAAGAATAGATTGATTGATTGATTGATTGATTGAAGCTGCTGAAAGACAAAGGAAATCAGAAAACAAAAGTCAAACTTTTATCCTATGTAGAAAATCACTTTTGATATCCTTTGATCTCACAACTGATCATTTTCTCCGTCTTCCAACTGGGGCGGGGGGGAGAAGAAAATAGTTATGATTCTAGATTCCATCTTGGCAATGCCCAATGAATAAAAGACTGTGAACTGCTACTCCTGAAGAAATTGTCCACTCAAGAAAAAAATCAATGCAGGGGTCTAAGGAGCTAAAAGGAAAATAAAGGGACTATTTAAGGAACAGTGACAAGCTTCCACATGGACACTACCCCTGTCAGGACAAAAGTGCTTTCCCAAAGGCCTAGGCAATGAAACCCCCAGCCCTACAAGGTTGCATTAGAGCCACCCTCATTTTCATCTTCACCACTATGTCTGTCTGGCTTTTGGTTTGTTTTGTGGAAATCCTCAGTGAAAATTTTCTTGCAAATTTTTTAATTGTTGCTCATGCAAAGCTAGAAGAATAAGAATAGTTTAGACTAGGCCCCGCACGACAGCGTAGCAGTTAAAGTCCTCGCCGGGATCCCATATGGGCATCGGTTCTAATCCCAGCAGACCCGCTTCCCATCCAGCTCCCTGCTTGTGGCCTGGGAAAGCAGTTGAGGACGGCCCAAAGCCTTGGGACCCTGCACCCATGTGGAGACCTGGAAGAAGCTTCTGGCTTCAGATTGGCTCAGTTCCAGCTGTTGTGGCTGCTTGGGGAGTGAATTATTGGACAGAAGATCTTCCTCTCTGTCTCTCCTCCTCTCTGTATATCTGCCTTTCCAATAAAAAATAAATAAATCTTTTAAAAAAAAATAGTATAGACTGACCCTTCTCGACACACCCAAAATCTGTGGTGGGTCCAGTATAGTCAATGGTAAAGGAAAGTGCCACTCAGGATGAATTTGCCAGAAAAGAAAACAGGCTTACTTCTTTAGCAGTATAGATCCCTTTAAGACAATGAAGAAAAAGGGAACTATCACCTGACTTTCACTACAATTAAATGTAATGCATACTAACTTAAAATACTTTATCATTTTCATATGCTTTCATTCAAAAAAGTGATATTTTTTGGTGAGAAATATTGTCATTTTTGATGTGCGCTTCTGAGACTTTCTTTAAAAGATTTACTTACTTATTTGAAAGGCAGACTGACAAAGAAAGCTAGATCTGCCATTCTCCAGGTCACCCCCCAAAAACAGACAACAGCTGGGACTGAGCCAAGTCCATCCATATTTCCCATGTCGGTAGCAGTGACTCAAGTGTTTGAGCCATCATCTGCTGCTTCCCAAGTACATTAGCAAGAAGCACCCCATTATGGGATGTGGGCATCCCAAGCGGCAGCCTGACGTGCTGCACCACAATGCATGTGCCTCTGATGTCAAAAATGAATAGAGTCCATCTGATGACATCGCTGATAGGAAACAAACTGGTGTTGGGTTCCGCTCTAGAGTTCTCTGTCTGCCTTTAGGATGAAAACCTAAATCACAAACACAGAGAAGGAACGGGAGCATTTTCAGGGATTCCAAGACTGTTTCGTGTCTGTCTCCGTGCCTTTGAGACGCAAAGTGAAAATGTATAAAGTTGAAAGACAACAGATGTGGATCAATGCGACTGAAGAAACAAACCCTGAAATATGACCTCCCTCTATGGCCTTGCATGCTGAGTAGCAGATTCAGTTGTCAGTTATCGCCCATCCTAGTCTTCAACTCATACTGAAAGAAAGAAAAGAGGGGAGGGAGGGAGGGAGGGAGGGAGGGAGGGAGGAAGGAAGGAGAGAGAAAGAGAAAGAAAGAAAGAGAAAGAGAGCGAAGCAGGAAGGAATCCTACATGGGCACCAGTTCGGGTCCTGGCTCCGCCACTTGTGATCCAGCTCCCTGCTCATGGCTTTGGAAAGCAGCAGACCATGGCTCAAGCTCATGGGCCCTTGCACCCATGTAGGAGACCCAAAAAAAGCCCCTTGCTCCTGACTTCAGTCTAGCTCTGGCTGTTGAGGGAAATTTGTGATACTCAGCATTAGATGGAAGACCTCTCCTCTGTCCTTTCCTTTTCACTGTAACTCTGCCTTTCAAATAAAAATAAAACACATCTTTTAAAAAATAAAAATTAGGGCCTGACACGGTAGCCCAGTGGCTAAAATTTTTGTCTTACAGGTGCCTGGATCCCCTAGGGGCACCAGTTTGTATCCCAGCTGCTCCACTTCCCTTCCAGCTCCCTGGGAAAGCAGTCGAGGACAGCCGAAAGCCTTGTGACCCTGCATCTGTGTGGGAAACCCAGAAGAAGCTCCTGGCTCCTGGTTTCAGATCGGCTCAGCACCGGCTGTTGCAGTGACTTGGGGAATGAACCAGCAAATGGAAGATCCTTTGTCTTTCATTCTCTTTATAAATCTGACTTTACAATAAAAATAAAAAAAATTAAAAACTAAGTAATTAATTTAAAAAATAAAAAAAAATTTAAGCATGTGATGAGCTTTTTTCCCAAAATTTTTAGGAATGACACTGTCAGTGTTGCTTAGGTCTAACTGATTGTCTTGTCTGCTTTACCATTCTGCCTTCTCTGAGTAGTAGGAGACGGTAAAGGAGACACTGCCTGTGATTAGTGATGTTCTGCCATGTGAGTAAAGAATTCCATCACACATCACTCTGGATAAGATGAAGAGGAGGGAAGAATGAGGAATGTGAGTGCAACCTTCTACCCACCAGAATGTGGTCTGACACCAGACAACAGGAGCTCAGCCAGAAACCTGCCCTTAACACTGAACTGCTGAAAAGTAGCTTCATTTGGCCTACCAGAGAGTGAAAACCTTTAAAATATATATTTTTTTCATTTACTTTATCAGAAAGACAGAAGGAGAGACAGAGAGAGAGAGATCTTCCATCTACTGGTTCACTCCCCACCTGGCCACCACAGCCAGAATTGAGTTGACCCGAGGCCAGGAACGAGAAGCTTCTTCCAAGTCTCCAGTGCAGGTGCAGGGTCCCAAGGCTTTGGACTGTCCTCCACTGCTTTCCCAAGTCATAAACAGGGACCTGAATGGGAAGTGGAGCAGCCGGGACACAAACCAGTGCCCAAATGGGATCCCAGCAGTGCAATGTGAGGATAGCCACTAGGTTACTGTAATGGCCACTGAAAGCCTTCTTAACATGAACAACAAAAGCACAAAAAAATAATTTAATACAAGGTTGGGTGGAACTCCTTGGTATCATTGTCAAGATGTATTTATTGAATAGAAACTTTGTCATCTTCTGTTATACCAACAAACAACAGAAGGTGCCAGTCTCTTGTGATTATGGTAACACAAGTGATATTATTCTGAACACATGAGCTGTGATGAATGCAAACACTCAGGCCTCATGAATTAGAGAGAAAAGTAACTTTCAGAGAAGGCTGAGTCCTCAGTTCCTATCACCTACCCTGGAGAGCAGGACACATGTACCAGAGACCTCAGGAGGTCTGGGCTGCCCCAGTCTGTAGAGCTCTACACGCAGGACAAAGACACAATATTAAAAGAGTCCAGTGAAGGGACTGGTATTGTGGCACAGAGGGTCAATCCACTGCTTGCAGTGCCAGAATTTCGTAGAGGTGTAAGTTCATGTCCTGGCTATTCCACTTCTGATCCAGCTCTCTGCTAGTGCCATGGGGAAAGCAGAAGAAGATGGCCTAAGTGTCGGGGATTCTGCTGCTGAAGTGGGAGACCTGGAGGACATCAGATCCTGGTTTTGCCCTTATTCAGTCCTGGCCTTGCAACCATTTGGGGAGTGAGCCAGCAAATGGAAGTTCTCTCTGTATGTCTTTTCCTCTTCTTGGGTAATTCTGCCTTTCAAATAGATAATTGGAAAAAAAAAAAAGAGTCCACTGAATTACATATACTTAAAAATGGCATGTATTTATAAAGCTTGGCCTAGGTGGGATACAAGGTAAGAAAGGCTAGTTCTTCCCCTATGATTTGGGTGACAGTACACACACGGGGTAGCCTGAATGATGAATTAAGTTAGCAACACAGGATATGAACAGCAGTGTTGAAGTTGATTGTCTAATAGGAATGTTCAATGAGGGCGCAAGTCAATGGAAACTCTTAAGGAGGGGAGTTGCTCAGATCACCCGATATTCATACTGTCAACGCATTAATCATCTTAATCAGCAGTCATTTGTTGGTTTTAGCCCACATTCTCAGGGAAGCTCAAGGCATTGCTCAGGCACGGCTGTTCAGTGAGCAGATGGTAAGAGGGTCTGTATTTGTTCCTTCATTTGGGAGACAAGGGGAAAAGATAGGCCTGAGGCCTAAATTTTGGAAAGAGACTGGCGGGAAACTGTAGATGAGGGACTCATCTGTCACATTATAGAATGCTATGTGTCCACATTCATAGTCTAAGAAAACACCAACCCTGTGTACAGGCTCTTTAACATGCTGGCCTTTTAAGGGGGATGAGACCCAAAGACTATAATCGTCTCCGATTTTCAAACCTATGAGTGAGAAAAGGTCGCCAGGGGGCTTGGGGAGGTTCCCCTTTCTGCTCACTGAGTCCTTGCAGATGCCTACTTCCCACTCCGTCTTGTTGCCCACTTCCACCTCCCAGTAGTGCCTCCCAGTGGTGAAGATCTGAGCACCCAGCACCGTGGCAGACTGGTCAAATCGCTCCGGGTTGTCAGGCAACTGCTGTCGCGTTGTTCCGTATCGCACACTTTTCAGGTCCTCAGACAGGATTAGATAGGCGTTGGCTGTGGCTGGATCCAGGGTTACCTCCGCTGCAAGATGAGGAAAGAATGAACCCTGTGGCCTTCCTGAAAAGCCTTATATATGAGATAGGATTTTAATTAGGTCCTTAATATTTAGTCCTGTGTCAGGCACGCACAACAGCATAGCGGTTAAAGTCGTCGCCTTGCATGCCTGGGATCCCATATGGGCCCCAGTTCTAATCCCAAGCAGCCCCACTTCTCATCCAGCTCTCTGCTTGCGGTCTGGGAAAGAAGTCGAGGACGGCCCAAAGCCTTGGGACCCTGCACCTGTGTGGGAGACCCGGAATAAGCTCCTAGCTCCTGATTCCAGGCTTTGGATTGGCTCAGCTGCAGCTGTTGTGGCCGCTTGGGGAGTGAATCACTGGATGGAAGATTTTCCTCTCTGTCTCTCCTCCTCTCTGTATATCTGACTTTCCAATAAAAATAAATAAATCTTTAAAAAAATACTTAGTCCTGTGTCTTAAAATACAATTCAGGTGAATATAATGGAAGGGAAATGGGTTGTCAGAATCTCTGAACTGCATGAAATAGAATGAATCTTTAAAAGCAAACAGCAGAGAACACTTGTTGGCTTCGCTGGGAAGAGTGAGCAATCTCTGAGAGCAGAATGGAAGCAGTGCTGTTGGGAGACGGCTTTAGATCACAGCTCCATATTCTCCCAAGGATACCTGGCTTGTTTGTCAGCCAGGGTGGGAGGAAAACAAAAGCCGTTGCATTTGCTGAATTCCTCGCTATATGCTAAGTTGCTTCTCTTTATTAAAGATTTTATGTATTTAGAAAATGCAGTATGACAAAGAGACAGAGACAGGGACAGAAATAGAAAGCCTTCCATTCACTGGTCTATGCCCCAGCAGACCCCAGCTGCTGGCAGGGGCTTATTACAGCCCACAGCCAGGAGCACAGACCATGCGGATCTCCCACATGAACACAGGTGACCGAGCACTTGCTCCATCCTCAGCTGCCTTGCAGACACATTAGCAGAAAACTAGATGGGAAAAAAAGCCGCCTGGACTCACACGAGTCCTCCAATGTGGAATTTCAGTGTCACAAGTACCAACTTAGTCGGCTGAACCACAACTTCAGCTCCCACACCAAGCAGCTTCTATGGATTCTCATCTCATCGTTGTAATTTTCCCCATTTATATAGAAAAGGATAATAGGCTCACAAAGTTTAGGTCACTTCACCAAGTTATCAAGTCCTTGAACTGCAATTTCTCAACAGCATTTTTCATCATGCCACGCTTGAGGCACAGCCTCCTGTGAGTTAGTGGAAGCCCCCATGAGCATTTGATGAAGCAATTGATAAAACAGAGCTTCACAGTGACACAGGAAGGTGGTCATTGAAGGGCCTCCAATGTTTACACTCCATTTGCACAAAAACCAAGTGCCCGAGTCATATAATTTTATATTTTCATTTATAAGTCAAAGCCCAACTAATTATTTGTTAAGATTGAATTCTGTCTCCTCAGTTTCACTGAAAATTCTCCAAAAGCAAAGTTAACATCTGTCTCGCTCATCACCCTAGCAGGCTCACAGCCCAACAGCATAAAACTCAGCACACAGTAGCAAGTACCAAGTACCTACTAAGTGTGAATTTCTCTGGCCTGCGTCTGGGGACACGATGGTCCACAGGACAAAACCAAGAAACAATGCTGATCCCTCTTCATCTTAGACCACCTAGATAACTGAACATTCTCCAAGGATAGAGCCTCTTTGAATGTTCCTTCCCTGAGATGAAAGAGTTGAAATTGGCTTTTATCTTAGTGGGAACCGAGCTAGAAAAGAAGACACTTCTGCATGAGGGCTGAGTACCTGCATGCGAGTGTGTATGTGTGGGTGTGTCCGCACATGTGCAGCGGATGGAGCGGACAAAAAGAAAACAATACAAACGAAAGGCTAGGACTCCTTAAAAGGCAAACAAAGCCGGTGAAACATCTCCCCTGGCCACTGGCTAAGGCTCTGCTTGGAATGCCTAGCACCTACTGGAATGCCTGGCTCCAGTACCTGCCCTGCTCCACATTCTAGCTTCCTGAGAATGCATACTCTAGAAGACAGCAGGTGAACTCTCATCCGGGAACCAAGCCAGCTAATGGGAGTTCTCTCTGCTTCCCCTTCTCTCTCTCTCTCTCTCTCTCTCTCTCTCTCTCTCAAATAAAAGCTTTAAAAAGAGCACCAGTCATGCTCCACTGCTTCTGCCTGCCCAAACACAGAAACAGTCTTTGGCTCCAGCCTTCCCTGGTGTTTGTGGCTTGCTCGGGATGCCTGAGAACCTGGCGTCCTATGGTGGATATTTCACAAGAGAAGTGGCTATCCAAGCACTGTCCAAGCACCGCTTACGAAATGCTGGAGTTAGCTTTGGGCCCCCTAGGAACTCTGCCAAGTCCAACTGACTTACAGCTGAATTTTCGTAGCATCTCTCTCATTCCAGTGACGCGGCACAGACTCAGTTCTGTGGTGGTGGCCTCTGGACACTGAAGCAAGAGCGACTCACTCCTGAAAAAGAAGAGTGACCCCCAAGCTGTCCTTGGCACACTGCATACCTTGCTCCCATGTGACAATACATCTCATTTGCCCCAGTCACCTAGACAATCCCTTCCACATTCACAATCTATTCCATCACCACCATATATATCCAAATCTTACATAAGACAGAACGGAAGCTTACCTTTCCAGTGCTACTCTCACTTCCTGAGGGCAGAAGAGAAAAGTGATTAGCACCATGCATTCTAATCACTAGTGAAAACTGAGCCTTTGCAAAATCCACAGAATCTGCTTCCCAGGGCCCCAGCATACCTTACATGGAAGCAGGAAATAAAGTGAGACTAAGCCTATGTAAGTGTGGAGAAGCTGTTTGAGAGATACTAAAAAGTAGCGTTCTCCAGAACTGGTTCAGGAAAGTGATTTGAAGCTGGAGATAACCCACATGGCTTATATTTCAGACGATCCCAGAGAACACAGTACGCCCGAGCGGCAGTAGGGAAAAAAATTTGGTGAGGAATGCAGGCAGAATGGATGTAACATCTGGACTCTACCACCATGGAGTTATCTCATAGGTTAATTGCCTCACCGCCTTGCGTCTGAATTACCATGTCAATGCTACTATACCTTCATTCTGTAGATGACAAACACCTGTAGCTCGTATCTTACTAATACCTTCACCAGATGTCTGTGAAGATGAATGTACCAGCACATAGTAAGTGCTAATGAACAAACTTAATAAAGTAGTTGACAAAGCTGAGCTGCAGAGGGGTAGGCGCAGAACAAACTGGAGTCCTTTTCAGACTCACTTGGGACAGAACTTCTTCTGGCGTTTTCACCTCTTACTGGCATGTAAACAATCAATTACTTCGGCACATTGCTTTTGGGCTAAAACTGAGATTTTTCAAGTGAGGAAAATGTATTTCCTTGAAATACTATAAGTTTGTATACCTTTTTTTTTCTCATGAATTTTCCCCGTACACTCACAAAGTTTAGTCTCACCTCAAAAGATTCTATGGTTGAGTTCTGAAATGCAGACTCGATCTGCCCAATCATCTTGCTTAGGCTTCTGATTTGCTGGGTCAGCTGGATCTCACTGTCCCTCAGTTTCTTCACGTTTTCTCTCTCTTCCTTTTCCAGTAACTGAAGCTGTAGCTGCTCCTCTTCCTTCAGGAACTGTTGCATTTTCATATACTCTGACACAACAACTTGTTTACAAGTCTCTGTCTCTTCCTAGCACACACACACACACACACACACACACACACACAATGTAGTGAGGTTAGTAGCAGAAACACAACTGTGGATGCTTAATCCTCACAAAGATTCAGAGTTCTGCCGTGATAATTCTTGACTCTTGATACATACTTAGTCTACTGAGTACCAGAGTGGAGAAGTTGATGTTTTTGAAAGTATGCATGTGTGCTGCATGATAGCAAAAAAAAAAAAAACAAAACAAAACAAAAAAAACAAAAAAAAACACCTCAAAAGTTTTACTTCCAGGAGCCTGTCAGTATAGTGGAGAAAAGCAAAAATAACGCAAATGGCAGCTGCTGACCAGTACTATGAATTTAAATAGCAAAATGAAGGAAGAAAATTATGAAAGAATGGTGTGTTTCTTTACTCAACAAATATTTATCTAATGAAAAAGACTTTGCATTTCATACAAAGGAATAGAAATATACATCTCTCCCACTTAAGAACTCAAAGTCTATTGAGAGAATCAGATTCACTTATCTTTTTATAGCTAATTAAACATTTAGTTCTTTGCTTTAACTATTTGGCAGCTCAAATCTAAATCTGTGACTAATCTTGAATATAATTCAGCCTACTATTTTGCTTTTCTGCCCCCTTGTCTTTCTTTTTAGTGTGTATTCCCTTGTTTTTCCTGAAATCATTTGAGGTCATCTTTTTTAAAATTTATTGCAGGACCTGGGATGGTGGTGTAGTAGTTTAATCCTTGTCTTGCCCACACCTGGATCCCATATGGGCGCCAGTTCTAATCCTGGCTATTTCACTTCCCACCCAACTCCCTGCTTGTGGCCTGGGAAAGCAGTCGAGGATGGCCAAAGCCTTGGGACCCTGCACCCACATGGGAGACCTGGAAGAAGCTACTGGCGTCTGGATTTGGATCAGGTTAGTTCCCGAGGGATGGCCACTTGGGGAGTGAATCAACAGAGGCAAGATTTTCCTCTCTGTTTCTCCTTCTCTCTGTATATCTGACTACCCAACAAAAGTAAAACGTCAAAAAGATGTTTAAAAAATTTATTGCCATCCCATGTTATGTCCGTAAAACTATTATCCTAAATAATTACAATCAGAGTCTCATAATAAAGTTCGTTAGGTGCACAAAGCAAGGGAGGAAACATGTCTGCTTAGAAATGAGGGAATTTGAACTGAATCTTGAAACATCCAAGTGGACAAGTCAAGCAGGACAGGGATACTACTATGTGTATACTGGGAGGAAAAAAAACCGTTCTGATATGAGGTATGCCCCTTATAGTTCCCTTCAAAATACCAATGACAAATAAAATCCAAAAGTAAGAGCAGTACTAACCTTACAGAGTATCACTCTCTCCCTCTCATGGGTCAGTATAACCTGAGCTTCCTTTCTCTTTTTACGCAAAAGATTTAGGATTTCATGGAGTTTTTCCTGTAAAAAAAGAGAAACACCCTGTGGCAAACAAGAACAGCATCTGATCATGGAGAGACCTTGACAATGCTATCTACAACAGGATGCCTGGGACTCTAAAAAACAGATAAACATGGGGTCCACACAGGTTTCTGGCATGGTGCTGGGGAGGAGCATCATAATTGACACGCATAAAGAATATTATGGAAGTTGAGTGACAGAACCTGATTTAGATTGGGGGATTTCTATTGAGCAACCGATCTTACTTTATGTTGTTCCTCAGCCTCACTTGAGAGATACACTCGGTTTATTCCATGACATGGGATTGAGAAAGAATTTGTACTCTGCTCATCATCAGAGAACACCTTAGTAGTTGCAGCAGTTACTGCTGCTGCTGCTGCTCCTACTCTCCCAAAGTTGCCTTGTTCGTCCTCATTCTGTGACACCTGTGATCTGAGTTGCCTGCCAATAGAGGCCAACCTTCCCAAACGCTCATTGGGCTGGAAATGGGGGCCGTCCAAGGTCCTCCAGCACTCAGGACAAGATAAAGGCGTGTTATGTTCCTCCCAGCTCTTGAGGAGACACATCAGGCAAAAGCTATGCCCACACTCAGTGGTCACTGGGCTGTTGAAATAGTCCAGGCAGATGAAACAGGTGAGTTCTTCTCTGAGATTTTCCATCAAATCTGCGGTAGACATTTTCTCTGCGGTAGACATCAAGCTTATACCTATATTCTGGGATTAGAAAAGTCTTCCCTGCAGTTCGGTTGTTTTGAATAACAAGTGGGTGATCAACTGCTATGTTGTTATTACAGGAATTCTTACTCTCCCTGTGCCTGGCTCCACCAATCTATATATACTCTCCCAAAACAAAGCCAATTATGACTCAATGTGGAACTCCTGTACACAGGGTTCATCATCAACCACAAACTTTTATTGAATGTTTCACTATGTAACCCATGTGCTGAAAACTAAGGAGACTTGCTTCTGTCAGATTATTTCAAAAGTGATTACTGTGTATAAGTAATATCATAAAACTGTTACAACATCAATTGCAAGATTGAAGACCAAGGACTTTGGTGTAAATCACTAAAGATATCTGAATTATCATGGTCTCTACTAAGGTCTGAACTGCAATTAGGTCTAAATATTTTGGGAAATTCCACTAAAGCAACTTAGTCAAGAACAGAAAGAAAACTAGAATAATACATTCTAGTTTAGTTTTACGTTAGTTTTATTTTCATATTACATTCTAGTTTAATTAGCCTTTTCTCTGACAAAAATTCGCCAAGTACTAGATATTTTTACTTAATTATATTCATCCCAACAAAATGAGACTTTAGACATGTGGTGGATTACCAGACTCGTATTAATTACTCCATCCTATAGACCAATGCACTCACCTACCTGTCTCCACGGAGAAGTGTCTCAGGCAATGTTCTTCCTGGCAACAGCCACAAGAGGCAGTTATCCTGTGGAATAAATAAAAAGAATTTATGTGTACATATGCTTTTTTTTCATTTTAACTCTTTAAACATGCCCAAACTAGCCCTTCTCAAACGAAATAATGGAAATAGGAAAGAAAACATAGACACATTTATTTTAGCCCTTGATAAAGTAAATATCAGAGTGGAGAAAGTATATAAGACAGCCACTGTGATTAGTGTTAAATGCTGTAAATACACCATGCCACAGGCTTGGCCCACCTTCCACATACTGTATGCCAAGAAGTGAGAGTAAAGCTCTCCCTCAAAGTTGGACCACTAAGTTCATCATTTGATATGTAGATTTTCAGCTTGTCACACTCCCATTTAGCAATCTTCCCTACGTCTCCACTATCTAAGTTATTTCATTAATCTTTTCCTGACTTGCATGAATAAAATAATCCTTTCCCACTGATGTCCAACAGGATGCTGGGGATTTTCTTATCTTGAGCTTTGAGAGAAAGATTTCTGGCCCAAAATTATTCTTCCTCTATTTATTTCCTCCCTGTCAAAACTCACCTTCCCAAAGTCTTAATTCAACATGTTTTAACCATGTATTCTTTACATAATATTTGTGAATTATTGAGACAAGAAATTTAAACTAAGAAAGATCAGACCAAAGGGATGCTATTTTAAATAGGAAAGATGGACAGCATCATGAAACCTATATCACTTAAGTTGTTTCTAGGCTACTAAACACCCCTAAACTATTGCTACTAGTTAGTATTAAGTATTTAACAAAAAGGAAAAAACACTAACTTTCAACACTGAGAAAGGAATTTATGGGTTATCATCCCCGGTCAATGTGCTACTCCCACATAAACCCAGAAAAACCCTTTAACACTGAACAAAATCATTAAAATAAGCCTTGTAATAGAGTTATGGCAACATCACAAAGCAAGTATTCCAATTGGGAATATAGAGGGAGTGGCATATTCTATGTTCAGTTCACACTGATCTTTTCTACCCCACTTCCTCCTTTTAGATAAACTCCTACGTTTCATAATACAAATGTATCTTATTTATCTATGAGTAGAATAACTTTTTATGTTGAATCAGGAATCAACTTATCTGGAAGTTTCAAATGAACAAACAGAATGACAGAATCAGTCATCTGTCTAGCTAGAAGACAAAAGAAGGGCCAATCCAACTACCTTCTACAGATGATGAAGAAAACCAAAGCTAAAGTCAATTGAATTGATTCCCTAATACTTATTAAGTCAGTGGGATCAAGATAATAAATTTAGTCTCCTATCTCCCAGATATTCTTTTGTTAGCACAGTGCTCTGAATTGCCTCTATTGAATAGTAAGTGGATGACAATTTACAATTATCTCAATGAAAGGAATATCACTCAAATTCTGCCAAAAGAAAATAAGACAGCTGTAATTACAGTGTCATAGTGTGACACGTACTTGAAATCACTCACTACAGTCGCTGTTGGGTTATACAAGCTCCCTTAACCACCTCTTTGACCACTTAACCACTCCTCTTAACCACTTCCTTTATAGATGAAATAAACTAGATTTGGACTGCCATTCCAAAATATTTTACAGGTTATTTGTGTTGTGCACATTAAGCTGATGTTTGACGTGCCTGAATCCTGTATGGGTACCAGTTCAAATCCCATGAGCTCCACTTCTGATCTGGCTCCCTACTAATGCACCACAGAATCTAAGGATGGCCAGGATCCAGTGAAGCTTCTGGATCCTGGCTTCAATCTGGTGCGGTACAGATGTTGCAGCTGTCTGAGGAGTGAACCATTAGACAGAAGATCTATCCCTGTGTGCTCTCTCTCTCTTCATCTATCTATATATAGCTCTAGCTCTGTCTCACTTTCCTGAAATTCTCTCAAATAAATAAATCCTTAAATGTATGTGTATGTGCGTATGTGTGGTGATTCTTAAGGCACTACACTGCTACACATGATTTATGAGGTCAACAAATCTAGCAGTTTTTCTCTGGCCTGTCTCCTCATGAGGAGGCAATAGTAGGGATAGCGTAAGAGGTCCACAGTCAAAATTATCACCATGGTAAAGTTAGAGTTTGAACTTGCAGAAAAGAGGAACTTTAAGCACATTGTGAGGATTTGTTATTGTGAGGCAGTGGAATGCATGGAGGCTTATATGAAAACTATCTTGCTTGAAAGACTTGTTTTAAAAACACAGCCATCATTTCATACTGGTCTGGAAGACAGTATTTATTATCCAACAAATAAATTAGGAAATGTTGGGATGACTAAATGGACAAGTGAATAAAACTGAATCGTGACCTAGCAACTTTTCCAACGTGCATTCCAGAAGGATGTGTGTGTACGTGCGTGCGTGTGTGTGTGTGTGTGTGTGTGTGGAATATTGTTGAGTGTCCTAAGTGTCTATTCTCCTTGCCTGTAGTTATGGATTTCTACTATTTCATTTCTTTTCTATTGCTTTTTCATCCTTTCACTTTATTTCTGTATGTGTTTCAGTTCTTGATTATTACCAACTTAGGAGCATTGCTGTTAACCATGTAGACAAAGAATGGGGTATGCGAAAGAGGGGACAACTGATAACAGTGCAGTTTTTTAAAAAAAGATTTATTTCTTTTTATTGGAAAGGCTGATTTATAGATAGAAGGAGAGACAGAGAGAAAGATCTTCTACCCACTGGTTCATTCCCGAAGTGGCCACAACACCCAAAGCTGAACCAACCTGAGGCAGGGGAGCCAGGAGCTTCTTCTGGGTCTCCCATGAAGGTACAAGGTCTGAAGACTTTGGGCCATCCTCTACTGCTTTCACAAGCAGGGAGCTGGATGGGAAATGGAACAGCTGGGACAAGAACCAGTGCCCATGTGGGATCCTGGCTTCAGTGGCAAGGATTTAGCTACTGAGCCATCGCACTGGGCCCTACAATAAAAACTCTCATTATTATTAAATGGTCATTTTATTTATTTTTTAAAGCTTTATTTATTTTTATTACAAAGTCAGATACACAGAGAGGAGGAGAGACAGAGAGGAAGATCTTCCGTCCGATGATTCACTCCCCAAGTGAGCCGCAATGGGCCGATGCGTGCCGATCCGAAGCTGGGAACCAGGAACCTCTTCTTGCTCTCCCACGCGGGTGCAGGGTCCCAAGGCTTTGGGCCATCCTTGACTGCTTTCCCTGGCCACAAGCAGGGAGCTGGATGGGAAGTGGAGGCACCGAGATTAGAACCGGCGCCCATATAGGATCCCGGGGCGTTCAAGGCGAGGGCTTTAGCCACTAGGCCACTGTGCTGGGCCCGGCAAGGTATATTTCATGTTGTGCTCTTATCACAATAAAATAAAATACAGGAAAAAACTGCAAAATTCACAGCAAATGGGAGTATTTGCTATGGTAAGCCTGACATATCGAAATAAATGACTTTTTGCTTCTTTATTATGTAATTTTTATAGAAAAATATAGGTTTCCTTTTGCGGGGGTTACTTAACTTTTAATATGTCATCATTTATCCAGTAATATTTATTTATTTATTTATTTATTTTGGAAAGGCAAAGTAACAGAGAAACAAAAAAAAATATTCCATCTGTGTTCACAAATGTCCAGAACAACTGGCCTGGGTCAAGTTACGGCAAGGAAGCTGAAACTCCATGGGCCTCCATTCATGTGGCTGAAACTCAGGTACTTGAGCCATCATTTGGTGCTTCCCAGGCTGTGCTTTAGAAGCAAGCTGGAATGGAGGGCAGAGCAGGCTCTAGAACCCAGCGCACCAATATAGTATTAATACAATCAAAGCAATGTGCTTTTATTATTATTATTATTATTTATTCTATTTATTTGAAAGGCAGAGTGAAGAGAGATACACACATATACACGTTCACCTGTGAGTTCACTCCTGTAGATGGCTGCAAAAGCCAGACTTAGGCCAAGCCTAAGCAAGTAACAGGGGAACTCCATCTGGTATACCCCATAGGTGGGAGTAGTCTAAGTACTTAGACTGTTCTTTGCTGCCTTTGCAAGTACCTTCTCAGAGTGCTAAAGCAGAAATAGAGCAGCCAGCATTCAACTGGCACTCTGAAATAGGATCCCAGCCTTGTAGGTGAGGCATAACTTGCTATGCCACAATGACAGTCCCACAAGCACTGTCTTACCCACTGCACCACAATGCCCACTAGAGCATTTTGTCAATAGCAAAATATTGCAGAATAGGTGACAACCAAGAAATATAAGGCATGACATGCAGAAACCCAATTGATGAAGCAATTCTCTTCAGACTGAAGAATAAAAATTCTCTCTGAGAGTTGGTTTCACCTGTGGTATAATACAATTTTTCAATTGTTTGTGATTCCAATTGCAGTTTTTATTCATTTAGCTAATAAGCATTAAACCTCTGCTATAGAGTTCTGTGCTAAAAATGATATCATTGGGCCCAGCGGTGGCCTAGCAGGTTTGGCTTGAATGTGCCAGGATCCATATGGATACCGGTTCTAATCCCAGCGGCCCCATTTCCCATCCAGCTCCCTGCTTGTGACCTGGGAAAGCAGTCAAGGTCGGCCCAAAGCCTTGGGACCCTGCACCTGTGTGGGAGACCTGGAAGAGGTTTCTGGATCCTGGCTTCGGATCGGTGCAGCACCAGTCGTTGTGCTCACTTGGGGAGTGAATCATTTGAAGGAAGAACTTCCTCTCTGTCTCCTCTTCTCTGTATATCTGACTTTGCAATTAAAAAAATAAAATAAATCTTTTAAAAATGATATCATTATGACTAAAAAGGACTTCTCTTTGGGAGTGGCAAAAAAATGACCACATGAAAAGAGTATGTGCCCTAAGCTTGGCAACTCCTCTGTAGGGACACAGTCCCTGCAGGTGAGCACAAGAACCAAGAAAGAGAGCAGCCCAGCCCAGGCCAGGTTATGTGCCCCATGGATTTACCTTTGGCTCAGGTCCGGGACAATCTAGGCTGGAACAGTTCATATCATCCGCTTACAAACCCAAGAGCCAGAATGGTGTGTGGTTCATGCCAGGTCAGGCCGCAATACCAGCCAGTTCACATTAGGACCAGGACTGGGGGCTGGTTGCACTGGCTAGGTTGTAGCCCCCACCAGTGTGAGATGGAACAGGGGGAGGGCTGGGCCCGGCCAGGCTACAGCACCCATTGGCAAATGCCAAGATGAGGTGGGCCATACATACCAGAGAGGGCTGCAGCACCTAACTAGCACACGTGAGACCTGGGAGAGAGTGGGCGATCCTGATGGGAGGGGTGCAGC
The DNA here is from genome assembly GCF_030435755.1 of Ochotona princeps. NCBI lineage: Eukaryota > Metazoa > Chordata > Mammalia > Lagomorpha > Ochotonidae > Ochotona > Ochotona princeps. Next base: position 21,729,981 of record NC_080842.1, read on the forward strand.
AGGGAGATTCCCTGCTGGGCCACTATTCCCACCAGTGAGCGTGAGAACTGGGAACTGGGGCAGATCGGGCCGGGCAGGGCTACAACACCTGTTGGCCTGTATGCAAGCTAAATCGGGGGCAAACCAGGCTGGACGGACTGTAGACTGTACCTACTAGTTCACGCATAAGCCAGAGGGGGTAAAGTTTGGTTGGGCTTTGCCACAGGAGCAGTTAACAGATGCTGACACGGAGAGTGGGGACGGGGGGAGGGGGAGAGGGTAAACTCTGTCAAGTTAAACTGCAGAACCACCTGGCGAGCACAAGATCTGGAGTGGCAGTTGGCTCATTATGGAAACAGTGGGCACAACCCTCTTGGGTAGTCATTCCGACCAGTGAAAATGAGAACCAAGACTGGGACTGGCATGGCTAGACAGAGAGTGGCATCTGCCAGCACGTGTGTGAGCTGGATAGTGAGGCTGGTTGGGTTGAACTAGGCTTCAAAGCCCATTGATATGTATGAGAACTGAATGGGATGTGGGACAGACAGGACCAATCTGCTGTACATCCTGGCAAGCACGGGAACCAGGGCGGGGGGCAGGTCCGGTAGGGGTTATTGTGGGTCACTCCGACTAGGCTACAACTCCCACTGGTGCACATGAAGGCTGAATGTGCGGTGGGCAGGATCAGGCTGGCCTTCAACACCCATTGGTTTGCTTAAGAGATGGGGCTGGAGACAGAACTGACCCAGTAATTGCAGCCACCAGTGTTCGTGTCGGCTGATGTGGGTGATGGACTGAGCCAGACCCTGTATTGGCAAGCACACACAAGAATCAGGTCAGGGATCACCTCAGATGAGGTTTCTTTGGGGATACCCCCCAAATGAACTGCTGGACTCAAAACTCCAACCATGCAGGAGATTGCAGTTTCCGTGGTCTGACTGTGGAATGCATGTGTCAGAGCTGGGCCTCCTCAGTGGCTTAGATGGGACAGTGTACAGCATATCCAGATGTAAACGGAAAATTTGGCAGTACACTGGAGCCTACAGAGGACACCTGGTACCATAACAGAGGACAGAGGACACAGCAAATTAATCAACTACCCCAGCCAAGTGCTGGCAGTGAATACCTGAGCCAGTGGGGACTCTAAGATTACGTCAGCTGGAGGATTCTGAAGAGATTTCATTATGACTGGAGTGACAAGACTGACAGCAGTACAAAACTGCTGAACTATCAAAACCTGTTGAGCAGGACCCTCAGAGCATGCCTGACATCAGGGACCCTGGGATGGTTGGGAGGTTGGGTGTGGCTCCTCCCTTCCCTTTCCCCTCCCTCCAGATACAGGAAGGAAAAAGGGAATGTCAAAACAATGTTCACACTCACCTTCCTTTAGCCACTGACCTTTGACACCCTAATTAAATATGTAAAAAGTATCAAAAATAAAATTTATACAATAAAAAAGAAGAATATGTGTCTTAATAGGGGCTGGATTTAAATTTATCTACTGCTTTGGAATTTAAGTGAGGTGAATATCGCATTCTTACTGTAATAATTATGGAAAACATGGAAGAAATGACATTTGATCTGGACTTTTAAACTAGGCTTGAGTACATTTCAGGTGAAGAAATGTACTACTACTAATTCAAAGTAAGAACATTGAGTATCTGAGACACAAAATACATGATCTTGGAGCGGTTCATAGTATCACAAATAATTTCTACAGCATTTTTTAATTTCAAAATACTCAAGGACCCAGTCAGCTTGGAAATATTTGCCTCTATACTGACACACCCAAGGTGGAGACCAGATTCATGGAGGCAGGGGATCCTCAAATTACAACATTTTGGACATGGTGGAAAGCTGCAATCCACGTACTTCTACCAAGTCACCTCCCTTCGTCATTGAGGGCTGCTGTCTGGCTGCTTGATCAACCGACACATCTTCATGTAAGAATTTAAGGTGACATGCTTTGTCAGTTGACTGCTTTCTAGTAAGTCTTTTATTGTTTATCCCCTTGTTTTAAAAATACAGTAAATGTTGAAAATTCACTTGTTCCAGGCTTCATGCTGAGTTACACACTTGGTAAAAAGGATGAAAAGCAAAGATAAAGCAAATGGGTTGAATTTGGGAGCCTAAAAGGAAACTTTTAAAAAATCAAACTAATATATAGAAACAAGAATAAAAAACACACCATCTAAATTTAAGATGGACAATTAAAAGAAAAGAGATACAGTCTCATTTCTTTCCCCTCATGATAGTAGGAGACATGAAGTCTAAGATTTAAGATTTCTGGAGAAAAATAATCTGAATTAATGCCATAGAGGTAGGATTAAAATCAATGAAGAATGATGGTAGCTTAAAAATAAAATACCTGGGGCCCGGCGGCGTGGCCTAGCGGCTAAAGTCCTCGCCTTGAAAGCCCCGGGATCCCATATGGGCGCCAGTTCTAATCCCGGCAGCTCCACTTCCCATCCAGCTCCCTGCTTGTGGCCTGGGAAAGCAGGACAGGACGGCCCAATGCATTGGGACCCTGCACCCGCGTGGGAGACCAGGAAGAGGTTCCAGGTTCCCGGCATCGGATCGGCGCGCACCAGCCGTTGCAGCTCACTTGGGGAGTGAAACATCGGACGGAAGATCTTCCTCTCTGTCTCTCCTCCTCTGTGTATATCTGGCTGTAATAAAATGAATAAATCTTAAAAAAAAAAAATAAATAAAATACCTGAATATGAGGATCACATGGTCCATGCCTTGCTTCTGAGAGGCCACTTTCACCTAATTGTCCAACAATTATTAAACATCTGCAGAGTTCTAGGTGTTGAGATAAAAACCGACAAAGTAGTGTTTGCTGTGCTAACCTAGCGGCCAAAATCCTCGCCTCGCATGCACCTGGATCCCCTATGGGCACCAGTTCTAATTCCGACAGTGCCACTTCCCATCCAGCTCCCTGCTTGTGGCCTGGGAAAGCAGTCGAGGACGGCCCAAAGCCTTGGGACCCTGCACCCGTGTGGGAGACCCAGAACAGGCTCTTGGCACCTGGCTTCAGATCGGCTCAACTCTGGCTGTTCTGGTCACCTGGGGAGTGAACCAGCAGAAGGTAGATCTTTCTTTCTGTCTCTCCTTCTCTCGGGAAAGCTAACTTTGCAATAAAAGTAAATAAATCTTTAAAAAAATCGACAAAGTATCACCCCATACTAGACTAGTACTTTATGGAGAAGAAAGCAAATGCTTATGCATATGCTTTGTTACCAATGTTTTCATGAACTCCACTTCTTACTCTTCTTAGGGAAATCTTAATACTTATTCCAGACTATCTCTTGCCATAAAATGTATGCTGAGAGGAAAATACATGAGATCAATACATACAAATGTACATCTCCCACTTTGATCCAGGTATTAAGCTCAGCACACATTGATTGTCTGATCACGGCATCCTCACCCTATGAGGCAGGTATTAATTTTAGCCCTATTTACAGATGAGAAAACAAATTCTAGTTGTGTAGTTTGTCTTCGATCCAGAGAGGCAGCATAATTATCTAATTGAATCCATGCTATTTAGCGCAGTTAGGCGGCCATGTCCAAAGAATGGGATGTGTCACAGCTGATGTAATCCAAAGAGTTTTGAAATTGTAGCCAAAGGCTGGTGTGGTAAGCAAGGATCCAGTCAAGTCAGTCTCTGAGAGTAAATGGACCCAGTGGTGACCGGCGCTCGATGTTCCGGGGCAGGGAGCACTGCTGCGGTGTTCACCTCTTACAGCCACAGCTATTAAGGTCAGAGAAAGCAGCATTTTGCTTTCTTCCGGGTCATCTAACGACATAGCTGTGAAAAAGAACAAGTGTAAGCAGACAAGATCCTTTGTGCCACCACAACTCCTTCTTGGACTCCACGGTGCGAGCCAAGGAAATGTGACTCAAGGCGTGAGGCTGTGTTACTATGGATGAGAAGGAAACCAAGGAAAGGTAGCAGAAGATGAGGGGTATTGTGGGAAAGAGCATGACAAAGGGAATGGAACCTTGCTAGCAGAGCAACTGGGGACAGAACACTGAGTTCACGGTGAAGGTCGGGCCAGGACACTGACAGCACACACTCATCTTCAGATACACTGTCATCTACAAGTCTGACTGTTCTTCCCCCCCCACAGCCTTCTGAAACTTCCTGTCTCCTAGATGTTTCTTAACTGTATATGTCAATCACGTGCAAAGGAGAAAAATCAACTAGAAATGCATGTGCCACCTGCAGTGGTTCTGAGGGAGTTGATATAAAATCCTAGATAATTTAGGGCATTCCATAGTGCTTCTTAGCATCACTTTGAATGTGTTAGAAATGCAAAATCCACGGCCCAGCGTGGTAGCCTAGTGGCTAAAGTCTTTGCCTTGTACACACCAGGATGCCGTATGGGCACCGAATTCATGTTCCAGCTGCTCCCACTTCCCATCCAGCTTCCTGCTTATGGCCTGGGAAAGCAGTCAAGGATGGCCCAAAGCCTTGGGACTCTGCACCTGTGTGGGAGACCCAGAAGTGGTTCCTGGCTCCTGGCTTCAGATCTTCTCAGCTCCAACCACTGCGGCCCCTTCGGGAGTGAACCAGCAGACAGAAGATCTTTCTCTCTGAACATCTGCCTTTATAATAAAAATAAAATAAAATAAAGATAAATCTTTAAAAAGAAGACTTTTTCAGGTCATTCTGATGTACTGTAAAATTGGAGAGCTAGAGGTTTGGGCATCACGCTTATTAATAGGTCTCCAGATATTTCTAATGTGCAATTAAATTTTACAAGTTAGCTTTAAAAGATTGGGTTTCAAGACACCAGCTGAGGGGCCGGCACCGTGGTCTAGCGGCTAAAGTCCTCGCCTTAAACGCACCGGGATCCCATATGGGCGCCGGTTCTAATCCCGGCAGCTCCACTTCCCATCCAGCTCCCTGCTTGTGGCCTGGGAAGGCAGTTGAGGATGGCCCAATGTATTGGGACCCTGCACCCGTGTGGGAGACCCGGAAGAGGTTCCTGGTTCCCAGCTTCAGATTGGCGCAGCACTGTCCGTTGCAGTCACTTGGGGAGTGAATCATCGGACGGAAGATCTTCCTCTCTGTCTCTCCTCCTCTCTGTATATCAGACTTTGTAATGAAAATAAAATAAATCTTAAAAAAAAAAAAAAAGACACCAGCTGAAAGTTAATTCTTTTGCCTTTCCCTAAAACCTTCTCTCCCTCTGAAACCTTCTCTCCCGCCAACCCCTACCCCTTATTACAGACAAGAGCTTCTGGCGTGAATGTGGGTTGTGATAAGCACTGAGAAGCCTAGAGCAGAAGAATTAAAGCCCCAGACAACTTCTATACCAAGTGAGAACTGTGGTTGGGAAGAAGGTGCGAAGTGACTCAGAAGATAAATCCACGTGTGAGCTGGCAAGGAAGGAACTCTGATTCTGGCTGTTACAAAAGGCCTGGCTGCAGTGAACTGCTGCTCCCCTTACTCCTTCTTCCTTCTTTTCCTTTGCAAAAAGCACAGAGGCTGCCTTATATCTATCCCTATTGCAACAAAGAGATCACTTGTGGGCCCGGCGGCGTGGCCTAGCAGCTAAGGTCCTTGCCTTGCATGCACCCGGATCCCCTATGGGCGCTGGTTCTAATCCCGGCAGCCCAAGTTCCCATCCAGCTCCCTGCTTGTGGCCTGGGAAAGCAGTCGAGGATGGTGCAGAGCATTGGGGCCCTGCACCCGTGTGGGAGACCCTGAGGAGGTTCCTGGCTCTGCAATCATGGCAGATTGTTGAACATTTTAGTAAATGTGCATTTATAGAATCAAATAGAGTTCTCTTAGGTTTTGCGGGTTTTTTTTTTTTATGGTAGGCTTCATGTTGAGTCACAACTCACAAAACTTTGCAACTGGTTGCAGTTCTCAGAAAAAAAAAAAAAAGATAATGGCAGTGGGGTGGAAAAAAAGAAACTGCCATCAATCTTCAAAAAGACAAGATGGCTAAAGCTTGGTGGTTAAGTATAAAAATGCAGAGGAGATAGTCACTCATAGATGATACCAATATTCTTGAACAACCAAGTGAATGTGGCTGCCTTAGACATGGGGCAATTACAAAGGTGCTCGTCCAGGAGGATCCTAAGTATACATACAGCACTCCATTTTGGACATGTTGACTTTAAGATGCCTGTATGATATCTGGATAGAACTTTCCATAAAAGCAGGGCCAGCACTATGGGGTAGTGGCTAACTTGTAATTCCAGGATCCCATATAGGTGCCAATTCAAATGACAGATGTTCCCCTCCCCAGATATCTCTCTACTAATGTTCCTGGGAACGCAGCAAAAGAGATCCCAATTGGCTGAGCCCCTGCACTCATGTGTGAGCCCCAGATAGAAACTCCTGGCTCCTGGCTTCAGATGGCGCAGCTCTGGTCATTGCAATAATTTGGGAAGTGAACCAGCAGACAGAGAATCCCTTCCTTTCTCTAACTCTGACATTCAAATCAATAAACCATCTTTTAAAAATCCAGATATAGATATATATATATGTATGTATAAACACATACATACATACAAGTATGAAGATCAGCTGTAAGATTAAAACTAGAAGTAAGGATTTGGCATATAGAAGGTAACTAAAACCTGGAGAACAATTACTCAGAAAGACTTTATAGAAACAGAAGTCCCATAGGAGGCAGGTGAAATGCGAAATTCAATTACATATCAAACATTCCTAAAAATTGCCCTCCAAGGGTAAGAGATCCACTCGAGGGCTAAAAATAGCATGTCCCCATAATGCAAAATACGGGTATTCTTCTGTGATAAGAAAATCCCTGTGGGTCCCTTGTGATTTTCTCCCACATACAGTGCAGAGACATGCAGCCAGGCACCAATGCAGCAATCGCTTTACCACCACAATCAACATTCACACTATTCTGCTCTTGGCTCCACTGGACTGGACACTATCTTAGCAAAGCTCATTTTGCTGTTCCTCTGTGCCTTTTGCCCTTGCCACCCTCGTTCACTCTCAATGCTTCCTCAAATCGATCATCACTTTCACTTCCCAGAAAAGATGATCCTATAGTTGCCATGTATTTTCAGTTTTACTGTTGTCAAAAGTTTGTACGTCCTTGACTATACGTGTGTGTAGACTTTGTAAAGGTCAACAATTTTTTTTGATAAGTATCCGGTTTGGGTTGTACAGGTAGGTACTCAATGTTGTACCCTCACATTTAGAAAAGCGATAGTATTTCTAGTTTGTGATTTGGTAAAATGTAAGATGTCTTTGATTTTACGAAATCACTTTTTACACAGTGGGAATGTAGATATTTGAAACAAAAACAAAACACCCTAAGATCAAATTCTAGATGTCAATGAAAAAGACACCAGTATATTTATTAAGATGCTAGCTGGGCCTTGAGCAAGATCCCTGTAAGCCTCGGGCACACACATCTGGTCATTTTGCCAGTAGACTTGCAGAAGAACTGAGCAACAAAGCAGGCACACAGAGGCCGACTCACGGCCTTCAATGGTAAGATGTCAGTCTTCTCCAGGGGTAGTAAAGGAAACTACGCGGGGTTTTTGCAGCTTCAGCACTCACACCCAGCTGGATCCTTCAGCAACGGCAAACTCATTTCACTAAGAAGCCGGTGATTTCCTTGCCATTCAGAGAAATATTAAAACCAGGTTCCTTATATTTTTGGATGCATAAAAATCTGTCAGCACTACTCATATGGTCTATAACTTGGCTTACAAACTGTAAGTCTAACTTAAACACCATTGAAACATAGGTGGAGACCTGGGATTCTAGCTAAAAACCCACACTTTTTTAAGACATTGCAATGTTCAAGAATTTTAGGTTGATTATATTTAAGTATATAATATCACTTATAATTTTGTTCTTGGGTAAATTATTTGGAAGACAGACTATTGAAATAGTAAAAAAAAAAAAAACAAAAAAACTCCAGCGGTGTTTGGCGCAGCAGGTAACATACTGCTCGGGGTACCCACCCCCGTATTGGAGGGCCTGGGTTTATGTCTCACCTCCTGCTGGAATCCAGCTTCCTGCCTATGTTCACCCTGAGAGGCAGCAGGGCATTATGGCTCAGACAGCGAGCTGGGGCTCTGCCAGACTGCAGCTGCTGGCTCCAGCCTGACCCTGTATGGACTCGTGAAGCCATTGGGAAGTGGACCAAGAGAAGGAGATCTCTCTTCTCTCTAATCCCTCCTCAAGAAGTAAACTAGCAAACAATTCTAAAACATTCAATGTAATATTTAAATTGTTAACTACAGACTGACTATATGAAGATCAAATGTATGGACTTTAGCGGCTAAAGTCCTCACCTTGCATGTGCTGGGAACCCATATGGGCGCGGGTTCTAATCCCGGCAGCTCCACTTCCCATCCAGCTCCCTGCTTGTGGCCTGGGAAAGCAGTTGAGGATGGCCCAGGGCCTTGGACCCTGCACACGTGTGGCAGACCTGGAAGAGGTTCCTGGCTTCTGGCTTCAGATCCACTCAGCTTTGGCCATTGTGGCCACTTGGGGGAGTGAATCATCGGACAGAAGATCTTCCTCTCTGTCTCTCTTCCGCTCTGTATATGACTTTGTAAGAAACTTAAATAAATCTTAAAAATTTTTTGCTTGATTTTTATAACAAGACTAAACCAAAAAACTTAAGGAAGCCTGTTTTCTGAGTTTGCTTTTATAAATACAACGCTTCTGAATAGTTTAAGCTAAAAAACACTGCCCTGTGGCACCCCCTAACCTAGACATAAGATTCATGTGTTACATAGGAAGGCCCTTGAGCAGTCATGGAAAACACCATTTGAAAACTAAGCTTTCCCTAAACCAAAATGATTTTGAAAGAACGGACAAAAAAGCAGTCTAAATGATAGGAAGAAACAAAGAATGTATTTGTTCTGCACTTGGTAATAGCTTTCGCTTGGAGCCACCAATCATTTTAATGAAGAAAGCGAGCTTTCATTTATCTGTTTGCCCAACAATGTTTATCTCCAGAAATGAGTCTGAGGGATTAATGAAAGCTACTTCAGGGAGTGAAGGGCGCCTTTGTTTTCAATATACCCTACCCCACCCCACCTCCCTTCCCACCCCCTCAGTTAGAGCTTCCTTGGGGAAGTTTTTGCAGATTTCCTGGGATATTTAAATAACTCCATTCATTCCTGCATCTCAGAGCCCTTTGTACTTCTTACTGGCTTTAGTGCTGCAGTTCTGTCATTTGATGCTTTAATCATCTTTCTCTTGCATCAGACTGTGCAACTCCTTCTGTCAGTGGTTTTCAAACTACTGATCACAACTTACTAAAAGATAAACTTTGACCGAACTTGGACCAGCAATTCATGAAACAGCCTAGGCGTCACAATAGAAAAAGTACCCTGTAGCTTCTGTTTTTCAATGTTGGTTTCTATCCCTTATGTTGACAGGATAGCATGAGGGTAGGGATCATATGTACAGTCAGATTTTCCCTAAACATTGTACTCTAAGAGTTTTGTACCTATGTAGACAAGCATAAAATTGCTATAAAACACAGGGCTGAATGACTTCAGCTTTGATCACCAAGCTGTATAAGATTCCCTTTGTGAAAGAAAATTTCACATCTAAAAATGTCTGGGGCCCTGGTGGCTAAAGTCCTCACGTTGCACACCCAGGACACCATATCGGCACTTGTTCTCATCCCGGAGGCCCCACTTCCCATCCAGCTCCCTGCTTGTGGTCTGGGAAAACAGTCGAGGACGGCCCAAAGCCTTGGAACCCTGCACCCGTATAGGAGAACTGGAAGAGGCTCCTGACTCCTGGCTTCGGATCAGCTTAGCTCCAGCCCTTGTGGCCACTTGGGGAGTGGTTCAGCGGATGGAAGATCTTCCTCTCTATCTCTCTTCCTCTCTGTATATCTGACTTTGCAATAAAAATAAATAAATCTTATAAAATGAATACTGGTTTCTTCCTGTCAGCGCTCTTCCCAGAAACAACCAATTTTGAGAAAATGCTTTTGGTCTGCCAATTACATGTAGAGCTGCAGTCCTTTGTCCTTAAGGCCAAACAGTGTAAAAGTGGTAATCAGATCTGCATGACCTTCTCTCACCAATTCCTCCAAATCTTTATCTCCTGAACCTCAGCTGCCTTCCTTTGCAATCATAGCTTTATCCTTCTCTCCCTGGATTACCCCCAAATGGAATAATGATATAAATCTCATGTTATAATTGGATCTTAGAAAAGTGGAAATTATACAAGCATCTATTTCATTATATGAAGCAAGTGTTTTTATTCAAATGCAGATCACAAAATCTATGATTTATATGTATATATATATATATATTTTAAAGATTTATTTTATTTTTATTGGAAAGGCATATATAAGAGAGAAGGAGAGACAGAGGAAGATCTTCCATGCAATGATTCACTCCCCAAGCGACCTCAATGGTCGGTGCTGTGTCGATCCGAAGCCGGGAACCTCTTCCGGGTCTCCCACGCGGGTGCAGGGTCCCAAGACTTTGGGCCGCCCTCAACTGCTCTCCCAGGCCACAAGCAGGGAGCTGGATGGGAAGTGGGGCCTCCGGGATTAGAACCAGTGCCCATATGGGATCCCGGAGCGTTCAAGGCGAGGACTTTATCCACTAGGCCACACCCCGGGCCCTAATTAAGTCTTTAAAAGACGTATACTAGTTATTTTTGGATAGCAGAAACAGTTTTATGCTTATGAGTAATTTAATATTTAAATAGTTACTAAAATATTTGTGTTCATGCGAGTTCTGTTAATATTTTATTTACTTGGAAGAGTTACAGAGGGAAGGGAGACAGATCTTACACCCTGCTGGCTCGCTCCCTAAAGGACCACTGAGCCAACTGGAAGTCAGGAGCTTTCTCCGGGTCTCCTTAGTGGGTGGCAAGGATCCAAGCACTTGGTTCATCCTCCTCTGCTTTCTCAAGCACCAAAGCAAGGAGCTGGGATACAAAATGAAGCAGCCAGGACTCCAACAGGTAACACTATAGGATGCTGCACCATAGGTGAGAGCATAACTCATTATGCCACAATACTGGCCCCGCATAAAAAACTTTTTTTTAAAGAAATGCTTTCATAAAAACTCTTGACTTCAATGTATAATCTTTACAACCTTTGTGTGATTTCATTGTTTTTGTTTGCTTGTTTGTTTCTTACTTTATTAACGGCATTCCATGACTAAGAAACAGCCAACAGTTTGTGACTAATGAATACCTGGTTCAATGGAAATATTCCTTACCCACTGCTGCTGCTGCCTTCTGTCTCTGTCACTTGTACCACTTCCATGATGGACCAAAATGCAGCTGAGCCTACCTTGCTGACAAACATAGAACTAACACTGAAGATGGATTGGGGATGGATTTCCCATACTCCATTTTGAGAGAAGATGGATGAAACTATTTTTATCTTATTTTATTTCTTACCTGCCCTTACTCATTGTGGCTAGGACTATGAAACTATAAAACCACTTGCAGTGAGGGTACACTTCACAAATCACCCCACTAAGTGAATTTCTGTTAACACTAATGCTCTGGATTTTATAAAAATATTTTTACAGCATAAAAATTTTCTACTTGAATTATTGTTGTTGGCGTAAGAACCTTTAATTCAGAGTACTTAGAAAGCTTTTTGGATTGTCGTTCCTCAAAGCTGGCAGTTTGGACAGACTGCTATTTAATGCCAATCTTCATCTAGCAAGTGCACTTCCCATTTCTAAAAGATGCTCTGATCATCAGATGACTTTACTGTGCGGACTCCTTGTTTCACACGAAGATGTAAAACTGCATGTTTTCCAGTCATACTGAGAAGCAAGTAGGTTTTACTATCTCGATCATGGAGTTTTATTGTTGAAACTGACTGTGATGGAGTAGTAAAAATTTCTTAAGCATATAAATGATTTAAAGAGAGGAGTGGTTTTAAAGCTTAATATGTGCTTCAATATCAATTACATAATTCCAACTTTATCAAAATGTACTTTTCTAAACAAAAGAAATTGGAGACAGAGATGCTCGTTATTCCCCATACCCAGTTGCCCCTGCATCAGCTCTACGACCTCTCCTGCTGCACCCTCCCTTATTAAGGAAAGCACTGCTCCAGACTGGGCTGCACAAGGAAAGAGAAATGCCTCTGCTGTGTGTTACACAACCTCCCATAAACTGCTCCCAAATTTACAAAAGGTCATTTCACTCTCATTTTGTATATGATGCTCAGTATTCAGTGACTTGCTGAATGCCATGGTAATTAAGTGGCAGAGCTAAATGTAAGCCCACTTAGACTGTCTTCATCAAGTAAACATAATGCTTTCCTTAATGTATGACCCTTGGCAAAATCCCAAACCTCATTTGCTCAGGGTTAATGGATTCCAACTAAGGGTTGGCACTATGGCTTTAACTCTGACCTCCAGTGACAGCACCCCATGTGGGTGCCAGTTCAAATCCCAGTTATTTCACTTCCAGTCCAGCTCCCAGTTAATGTATCTGGGAAAAGCACAAGAAATTGGCCAAGTGCTTGGCCCTTTGCACTCATGTGGGAGATCTGGAAGCAGCTCCAGCTTCCTGGATTTGGATTAGCCCAGCTCTGGCCATTGCAGACATCTGGGGTTGAACCAGTGGATGGAAGGTCTGTCTCTCCTTCTCTGTAAATCTGCCTTTAAAATAAAAATAAAATAAATTTTTAAAGGATTCCCACTAAAGACAGCCCTTTTGTTTGTCAGATTATGTTTTTAGTGACGAAAACATAGAGATCTCGGCCCTGGAAGGTAAGGTAAAGGTAGCCTCCACATTTCTGTGCAAATTAATACTTGAGAGAATTAGACAAGCATGACTTGGGGGCAGTATGATAGATCAAGGGGCTAATCCTCTACCTGCAAGCACCTGTAATGGGCGCTGGCTCTAATCCCAGCAGCTCCACTTCCCACACAGCTCCCTGCTTGTGGCCTGGGAAAGCATTCTAGGATGGCCCAAAGCTTTGGGACCCTGCACCTGCATGGGAGACCAAGAAGAAGCTTCTGGCTTCTGAAGAAACTTGAATAAGTACTAGAGTTGTAGTATATGTGCTGCCAAAGCAAGCACAACTACTGGAGCTCTTAGTCACGGGAGGTAAGTAAACTATGGAAAGTTCAGCCCCAGCTTCTATTAGAACAGCAGGGAAGGAAGAACAGAAATTGGCTCCTCCTGATAAATAATAATATGAGGGTCGTCATATAACTCTATCCCTTTCTAAAGTGGGATAGGAAGTGGGGTTACTACAGCAGAGTTGATTCCAGAAGGAATAAGTGTCCTCATTCATCATCACCCCTGTTCGTTTCCTCCAGAAGCTGCCAGGAGATTACCATGTGGCCTCACCAATAGTTCAAGAACTATGATTAGCAAACACGACAGGAGTATTAAAAGTTCATCATGAATTGCATGGTTCGGCCATAATTTTATCCTTTGACAAGGAGAAAAGCATCACAATTACTAAAAAATGTTTTCATTAGTAAAAAGCTTTCCTCTTTTTTTGTGGATTGTCTGTTTGAGAGGCACATTTACAGAGAAGCCTTCCCACTCCACTGGCTCTCCATCCCAAATGACCACATTAGCCATAGCTAAACAGATCTGAAGCCAAGCGCCAGGAATTTCTGGTTCTCCCATGTGGGTGCAGGGGTCCAGGGAGCTTTGAGCCATCCTCCATTGCTTTCCCAGGCCACAGGCAGGGAGTTTTATTGGAAGTAGAGAAGCCAGGACTTGAACCAGAGCCATCTATGGGATGTCAGATTTTCAGGTAGAGGATTAGTACTCAGAAACCAGGCCAGCCCCGGTTTTCCTCTTCTTTTTCCTTAAGATTTTTATTTATTAAAAAAAAAAAAATCTTTATTTATTTGAAAGACCAGAGTTAAAGAGAGGGAGAGACAGAGAGTTCCTCTAGATGCTGGTTCACTCCTCAAATGCCCACCCCAGCCAGGGCTGGGTCAGGATAAAGTTAGGAGCCATGTCTCACGTGGGTGGCAGGGACCCACATAGTCAGGTGACTTTGTGCTGCTGTCCCCAAGCACACCTGCAGGGACTCCAACAAGCTGAGCAACCCAGACTCAGACAAGCCCGCTGATTACAGAGCTGAACCATTGTGCCCCAGGTTGGCCCTTAAAGCTTTCCACTTAAAACTTGTAAATAATCTGTTTTTCTTATAAATGTATCTTTCACTCTAAATTTATCTGACCCACCCTGTAAAATCATCTTGTAAAACCTGAGTCATGAACTTGAGGCATCTTCTTTTTTAAATTGGCAAAACAATTGGTTGGCACTGTAATAGGGACAAGTTAAAATTATAAGAAAACACCGTGGAGTTTGCCATTAGGCAGGTTGGGATTCTTATCCCAGAACTGTAGTCTCCTGCATTGAGTGCTCTTGTTTGGTTCATCTCTGCTGCATCTGCCTTATGATCTGTGAATGCTTTCAAACCTCCCAGGTTAATGGGATATATAAAGGAACAGAGCCTAGCACAACATATTGAACTGTTTTTAGAATTACCTTAAAATGTTGCATCTTCTAGAATTAATAGCATACTCTACTGAAAAGCAAAGGCTACCTTTAAGAGACTCCAGAATCTGAGAACTATCCAGATGTGTATGCTCAATTCAAAGGATTTTGGACAAAGATGTCTGCCAAAATACATAACTGTGAGTTCTGAAAACTCAAAGGACAGTGAGAATAATTGAAAGAGTAACAGATAAGACCTTCACAGAAAATGGCTGCCCCAAGGCTTCAGAGGAGAAACGATTGGGTAGAAAAAAAAATTCCAGAGTAGAAAGGCAGGTTGCTCAGGCTTAGCAAAGGAGGGACAAGAATGTGGTTTATTTAAAGGAGAGTAAGGAATTTGAGTTCAGAAGAGGGCATGGGTGTGGAGTATTGCTGGAGATAAAGGAAAGAATGTCTGAGTACCTGAAACTCTAGAAGGGTAGAACCACATTTGGAGAGGATCAGAGAGCAAAGCAGAAGTTTTCTCATTGCCCAGTCAGCAGTTAAAAAAAAAAAAAAAAAAAAAGATACTGAAGTTGATTATCGTAGGACGGATTGATGCAATAAAAGCCTTCCAGGGGACAGAACTGTAAATTTAAAGAAACTGCAGATTCCACTACTGAAGCCACCTGTGCAGTGTGGAGGGCTGCCCCGATCTCCCATCTGTGACACACTGCTTGGGCAGTTCTCGCTACTCTTGGTTTTCTAGCTGTAAAAAAAAATGTAATGATCACTTTCTTCAGCAAACATTCTGGGAGAAATGAAATCATGTGTTATTCTCTAGATAAAGTATTTGACAATTTATTTTTTTTAAATGTATGGCTAACGTGAAAGCAATTAGATTGTAGACTTTTCCTCCTGTGAATTTATCAGTATACACTTCAGGTTCATCTTAAAAATACATAATTAGGAAGGGAACTACGACCCACCAGGAACTGTACAAAGAAACTAAGCATCCATCCGGAGAGTGGGCCACACAACTTTCTTAGGGAGCTCACCAGAAATACAAATTATTGGACCCCACCCTAAAGCTATTGAGTCACAGGCCCCCGGGGTGGGGGTTGGGCCTAAGAAAACTGTTTCCGTAAACTCAGGTGATTCGAGGGCTGGCTGAAGTTTGAGAAGGATTCTCCTAGAGGAATTCCCGGGGTACTGTACGAAACCTTGCGGATGTCTACTCAATTCTATGAGGGGGAGCAATTGACAGATACAAACTCACCAGGGCTGTAGCCGTTTTCCGGAAAGGAAATAACACAAGATTACAGATAAAGTAAGTAAGCTTTCTTCTACCAGATCATTTCTTTTGTTGTTTTTAAGATTTTATTTGACAGGCAGAGTTACTTTGAGACACAGAGTGGGGGACAGAGAGGAAGAGGGAGAAATCTTCCATGTTCTGGTTTATTCCACAGAGGGCCATGATGGAAGCTGAGCAACGCTTCCACATGGGAAACCTTGCTTGCCGCTACCAGTGCTTTGACTTGCGGTACTACTGACTCCGACAGTTTATTCCTGGTTTTCTATAAAGTCCTAAAGAGATTTTAACTGAAAATGTGAATCTTCTGAAAGATTTTCTGGAGAAAATCAGAGAGACCAGAACTAAACCCTCTAGCACCCCAAGATTTAGATATTGGAAAGACGTGGAGAAAAAAAAAATTAAGATGCAGAGACCCAGACCAAGAGACGAAAATGTTCTAGAAGGGCGAGGTCAAACTTGTTGATGGCTTGTGAAGGTAAGACAGGAAAGTTACAGGGAGACCGAGGCAGAGTAAAAGCGATTATAGTATATTGAGACGCGGGGGAGAAATATAATTTACGTAATATTTTAAGCGCTACTTTTTTCCATATAAACATCTCAAAATCAACAACAAAAGGAAAAAATGACAGGACAAAAAAAGAAGTGAAAATGATTCTTAAGCAAATGAAAATAGCAACTTGTAATGAAATAAACGCGAATTTTTGTAATCAAATAAATGCAAATTAAAATGTATGCAGATCATATCTTTTGCCTAGTCAGTTGGCAAAAATGCTTTGAAGTGTTATCATACACTACATGGAGCATAAAATCAAGCCACGGATTGAGAAACTGACAAGGTGAAACTTATCAAGATTACAAACATATATTGGTTATTCCCCTTTCCAGAGATTTTGCCTTTAAAGCCAAAATTCTCAACTTCATGGTTTTGTGGCAGGGGCGCATAGTCTGGGTCACCTCTGCTGGCGTGAGAAAGAGCGGGGAGAATTTCTTTAAAAGTGTACCCAACGCTCGCTTCCGCCCAGAAAACACTTTTAGCAAGACAAAAGTGTCTTCCTGCCTTTAGCTTATCATGAAAACGGAAGGAAGTTACCAGTCACGCTCATCGGGTGGATTTTTGTTGTATCAGAAACAAGCTGGAAAACAAATAAACACAAGCTAGATGGCCTTTCTCCTGCACCCTTGTTGATTGTTAGCCGAGGTTCCAGTCACCAAAATGGTGCCTGAAAGATACTACTTCCACCATTTTCTTTGGTCTTGCCTCTCTTGGCGCCCCCTACTGTCACAATGAGAGATTTCTCTTAAATAAATCTTGATTTGTACACTGAAATTGCATGAAAATTCTTTAATGTGAGACAATAATCGAGGTTGCCCTCGAATTTCACATCGAATTCCCTGTGACAATTTCAGGACATCTTTGTGCTCAAAATCATTGATAAAAATATAGATAAGGTTTGCTTCTATATGTTGACATCTAAATTTGCTGCATGAGAAATTAAAACAGCAGCTTAAGATGAATAATAGAACACTTCTATTCAGTAAACTTTTTGTAATTATTGAAAAATATAGTTTCATTGTTTCGCAAATTTCCATTTATTTCTTCTCAGTTATCCCGGTATGGGTATGCTGTTTACATTAAAGTAGGAAAATCAGTTCTCACAAAAGCTTAAAAGGGGGTGCTGGCACCACAGGGTGCAGGATTAGCCCCGCGTCGGGCTCCTGACCCACTGCCAAGGGTCCTAGCACTTGTCTTCCAGGTACATTAGAAAGGTAGTTTACATTTCTGGGTTGCTAGGCCAGTCCCGACGCAGTTGGTATAGTTTCAGGTAATGCAGATGTCCACGCAGTGAAAAGGTAAGTCAGTTCTTGCGAGCCAGATTTTGAAATGCTGCTTTAACAATGTTCCTAAAAATCATACACACGAGATGCAAAATACCTTTAAACTTTGTCAGAAAGAAAAAAAAAAAGAATGAAGAGCTGGTTTAGTTGACGGCACAGAAAGAGTATGGGTGGGAGTGAAGGCTTAGGAAAGGACGCGGGAGTGCTGAGAGCCGTCTGTCAAAAAGGCTAGCTAGCAAAGTGGGAGAGAATGGGAATAGAAGAGGATTTTGAGAAATTGGTACTTGATGCTAAGATGTCACCCCCAAAATGACAAGAGATAGAACAAAGCAAGGAAACTAAGTCAACTGAAAGTGTGCTTCACCGGCAAAGTTTACAAAATTCAAGCGGTAACACATTTCAACAATTTGGCTAAAATAATATTTCTAGGGAAAAGGTAGAAACAAAGGTCAAACATAATCATACAGTTGTGATAGCAATAGAGAGGCATATTATTGATTGCTTCTTTGAAAATGAAACGAGTAAGTGAAGGTTCTATCTCTTAAGAAAGTTTTATGGTTGTAATTTTAAGAACCTAAATGCCCAGAGTCAAAGTAGCCTGACCTGCTGGGTTCAAAAATTTAAGGAGGCACTGAATTCTCACTCTCAGGTGCACCTTTACAATCTTTGAATATGAATGGCTCCTTTATTTTGGTATCCTGGCACCTCTCTTAAGGCTTTCAGAGAGTGTTACCTTGAATTTCTGCCTCATTTGCACTACAAATGCCTAGTTTTACCTCCTCCTAGTCTCCGATTCACCCTTCGCTTAACACCCTGCTTCCTAAATGACTTACCAGGAAGTGGTGTACCTGATGCTGTTTTAATGCTATTGAGATTGTCAGAAACTTTGAGAGATTCTCTGTGATCTTGCAACACTGGCTTAACTCTTGTCTCCTTTCCCAGGCACGAGGCTGCCTATGGTTTGCTGGATCTGAGGAATCCAGATTGTACTGACCTGCTGTCTACAGGACCAGTTTTCTTGGGTGTCTGGCAGTTCACCTTGACGTTGTCAAGTGTACCTGCTCGCAAACCAGACGGCAGCCTGCCAGTCTTTTCCTTCCCAGAGTTTACATCAGGAGCAGAATCCAAACACAAGCAAGGAGCAGTAGCCAGGATGTCCAAAACGCTCAGCTCACAGCACATCCCAGAAGATGCCTACTGTGAGGTTCACCTGGAACCACCACAGCTGTTCTGTGAAGACGACCAAGTCGCACTTTGCAGCAAGTGCTCCCAGTCTCAGGAGCACAAGCATCACCTGGTATATGGGATACAAGAAGCTGCTGACAATTACAGGGTAAGCCTCTCTCCCCACCACAGAGCACTCTAGCCGGCTTGGATTGATTGATTAATTGAGCAGAAGTTATGATTTTTCCAGATGTTGATTAAAGTGTAACAAGCAAGTACCATGTTCAGCTGAGCCTTCAATTTCATGGCTAACAACAACAACCCAAAACAGTCTATTCTTAGCCATTCAATTGTCTAATGATAGGAATCCAGCTCTCCTAAAGCGATGAACTTATCCAACGTCCTGTGATCTGTTTCTCCACAGAATTCATTCCAGGAAATGTTAAACACATTGAGAGAGAAACTTGAAGTAGCTAAAAGTGTATTGGCTGATGAGCAAGAAAGAATGGTGATGATTCAGGTCAGTACTTGTCTTGGTTCTTGGAAGAAATACATTAATAATGTTGGGTAGCAAATAATGTAGACAAAGTAAAAAATAAACTGCAAAGCTGGAAAAATTTCTCAAATCCATAAGGATGAAAAATGCTAACACCTAAATGCATGGAGAGCTCTTAAGTCAATATGAAAAAGTCTAGAAATTCAATGTAAGATAGAAGAAATGAGAGTTTATTTTTAAAAAGGCACAACTTTTAAGATCTATTTTATTTGAAAGACAGAGTGACACAGGGACAAACCTTCCATCTGTTGGTCCTAATTGAGTACCACAACCTCAACTGAGGTAGGCCAAAGCCAGCAGCCAGGAATCCATCCAGGTCTACCATGTGGTGGCAGGGGCCCACGTTCTGGGGCCATCTTCACCTCCCTTCCCAAGGGCATTGTGTGGGAGCCTGACTCAAACCTACGCTGTGATACTGTCCAAGTGATTGTTTAATCCACTGGATACCATAACCCTGGCCCCTGCAAAGCACCATTTACACATACCAAAGGGCTGTGAGCTTTGCTAGCAATAGAGGCATACACATTAACCAGATTAATTTGTTAATGAAGTCGCATTTTCAACCTTTATTGGCAAGAATCAATAAATTAACAATTTATAACAACAGCATTGAGGGAACTAATATTGTGGATCATAATGATAGCCATATAAATTGTGAAACTTTTTTTTAAAGATTCATTTATTTTGATTAGAAAGGCAGATACACAGAGAGAAGGAGACAAAGAAAGACCTTCCCTCTGCTGGATCACTCCCCAAGTGGCCACAGCAGCCAGAGCTGAGCTAATCTGAGGAGCCAAGAGCCTCCTCTGGGTCTCCTACACATGCGCAGGGTCCCAAGGCCCTGGGTCGTCCTTGACTGCCCTCCCAGGACACAAGCAGGGAGCTGGGTGGGAAGTGGACCATCTGGGACACAAACCAGTGCCCATTTGAGATCTCAGTGTGTGCAAGGCAAGGACTTTAGCCTCTATGCTACCGTGCTGGGACAACTGTGAAACCTTTTACAGGATAATTTGAGAAATGCTACCAAATCAGGAACTCGTCATCTATTATACATATCAATTTCAAACTGAGTGTTCAATTTTTAACCCTGTTCCATTTCACAGGTTCCAGAGCTCTGGGTCTTCTTTTTCTTAGTTGTTATAGAAAAATAAATGTCCAGTTGTAGATGACAGGGGAAGAAAATCGTGTAACCACAGAATTTTTCAACCCGTTCCCATATTTCCCCAAGCATCGTACATTCATCAAAGATTAAAATCCCACTACTTGCCAGGCACAATGTGAAGTGCTGAGGGGCAGAAAAAGCAATTCTGAACTTGCAAGATTTACATTTTAGTGGGCATAAACAAAATCAGTTGAGGGTTTTACATGATGGATACGTTTTTAGTAAACTGGCCAAGACCTTGTCTTCAGAAAATTGTATTTCAGAAGACTCAAAGGGGTGTGGGATGAACAGACATAGTTATCTTAAACAAGATTATCCTGGGCAGAGGGGACACCTGTGTGGAACTGCGTGAACAAAGTGGAGTTTTTAGAGGATGTAGCAAACAAGAAAAGGGCCCCAATATGGAATGTAGCTAGCTTTAAATAGCATGAGAAAACCTCTGCAGGTTTAAGAGAGAAATGGCGATGTCCCTGCCATTTCCATGTTAATATTCTAGCTGCCAAGGTGAGAATAGATTGTAGAGGCTGAGAGCAAAGGTGGGGCGATCCGGAAGGAAAGGCAAGGCTGCCGTCACCAGGCCCATGCGGTAAGAAGCAGCTGGCTGTTGGGTATATCAGGAGGTGAAGTATTTATCTCTCCAAGAACTCGTTTCAGGGGTCAGCATTTTTAGGTCGGTGAGCTCAGCTGTCTGTGATGCCCGTGTCTCAGATGGGTGCTGGGTGGAGTCCGAGCTGCTGTACTTCATTCCAGCTCCCTCCTAATGTGCCAGGGAAAGCAGCTGAAAATGGCCCAACTCCTTGGGCCCCTGCCATCCACCCACATGGGAAGTCCAGATGCAGTTCCAGGCTCCTGGTTTCACCACAGCCACTGCAATCTTTTGGGATGGAAGATTTCTCATTCTCTAAGTCTGCCTTTTCAAATAAATTAATGAATCTTTTTAAATACTACTTCCATATATTTTATCTCCAGCCCAGACTTCCAAATGGAAATTTGTATGTCCAAATTCCTGCTTGGCATCTCTTTCTGGATATTTAATGGGCCAATCAAATTCAGTCATATCCAGAGCTGAGTTCCTAATATACTTCTACCTCTGAAATCTAGCCTTTGTGTAGATTTTCTATGAGGGTTAGTAACTGTCTTCCAGTTCCTTGGTCAAAAAGCCTTTGTGTCGGGCCCGACATGATAGCGTAGTGGTTAAAGTCCTCGCCTTGCATGCGCCAGGATTCCATATGGGCGCCGGTTCTAATCCCGGCACTTCCCATCCAGCTTCCCTGATTGTGGCCTTTCTTTTATTTATTTTTATTGGAAAGGTGGATATACAGAGAGGAGGAGAGACAGAGAGGAAGATCTTCCATCTGTTGATTCACTCCCCAAGTCAGCCGGCCGGTGCTGAGCCGATCTGAATCCAGGAGCCAGGAGCCTCTTCCAGGTCTCCCACGCGGGTGCAGGGTCCCAAGGCTTTGGGCCGTCCTTGACTGCTTTCCCAGGCCACAGGCAGGGAGCTGGATGGGAATTGGGGCCGCTGGAATTAGAACCAGCACCCATGGGATCCCGGAGCATTCAAGGCAAGGACTTTAGCCTTGAATTTTTTTTTTTCCACATACCGCTAACTAAATCAAATTTTAATGGCACTAACATCTGGTCTTCCTTGTTCACAGAAGCTGTAGCTTTTTAGCTTTTCTAAATTAACTTAGGTGCATTTCCTGTTTTAACATTGTGGTGATTTCTTCACTGATTTTGAAGCACATTTTATTCTTTTTGCATTTGGATTTCTTTCTTTCCCTGTACTTTATATTTTCTTATCTTTGTATTGGAGTTAGAGAAGGAGAAAAAGTATGTTGTAGTCAATCTGTTATGTTTAACCTCAAATCTATCTGTATCTATGAGGAAGGAAGAGGAGCAGAATTTTAAAAGGATGATTGAGTCTGAATATAGAACAAAGTTCCATTTGCTGAGTGAAGAAAATTACCTGAACTCTCTGAAGCTTGAAGAATACATGTGTGACTCAAATTTGAGGGAAGCCAGTGTGAATCTACTGGCCAAGTTTGGCATGGAGCTAGAGGAGAAGTCCCGAGAAATGTTACAGGTGAGTTGTTGAAAATAGCATCTGTGCAATATTTAAGACATAAAAAATGAGTAAGTGTGCCAGTTCCAGAATAAGACGTCCAGGGACAACTGTAGATGTGTTCCATAACTGTATATAACCATTCCGCGACTATCTGTTTATGCTTGCAGCAATTCAGTGTCTGTGTGCCTATCCTTATCCATGCATAAAAAGGCACGTAGATGAGGTGTAGCGCTGTAAATGGGCTTCACCATAAGCCATTGGTCAGAATTTAATCTTTGAAAACATGCTGTTGGAGCTTTTATCCAGGATTTGATCTTTTGTGGGTCTGTTGCTTAACCTCTGACTCAATTCCTTCAATTGTAAGAAGGAGCTAATATTGGTCTCTAATTATAGTGTTGCTGTGAGGTCTGAGAAAGATAAGACCAAACTCCATCAAATAGTGTCTTGCTGGGTTGGTGTGGAAGCACAGTGGGCTAAATTTCTACCTGCAGCTCCAGCGTCCCATGTGGAGGTTGGTTCAAGTCTCAGCTGCTCCACTTCCAATTCAGCTATCTGCTTATGGCCTGGAAAAATGATCAATGCTGGCCTAAGTCCTAGGAGTCCACATGGGAGATCCAGAAGAAGCTACTGGCTCCCAGCTTTGGATGGCTCAGCTGCAGCCATTGAGTCCATCCGGGAAGTGAACCAGTGGATGGAAGATCTCTCTCCCTCTCTTTGTGCCTTCTTTCTGTGTAAACAGTTGATGAATAGTACATATTATTATCACTCATATAGCATTTATTGCTAGTAAGAGATTAGACAAAACCTGCAGGAGTGAGCATTTAACTTGGCAGTTAAGACTCTTGCATTCCATATCAGAGGGTGTGCGTTTGGGTGCTTCCTCTGTATCCAGCTTGCTGCTGATGCAGCTGTAACAGCTGAAGTCATTGGGTTGGTGCCATCCATGTGGGAGAACCAGATGGAGTTTCTGCTTTCAGCCTCAGCCTAGCCCTGGCCATTGAGCACTCTCTCTCCCCCCAACCCCATTATCTGGCTTCCTGCATCTCAAATAAATAAGCTGAGCTTATTTATTTATAAATAAATGAGCTGTCCGGCTTGACAAGGCCTTAATTATGTCCAGTTTTAAGTGGCAGGCAGAATAATAGATTTCTAAAGATACAGTTGAGTTAGAATTAGTGAATGGGATGTTAGCAGTTGGAAAAATAACAAAAAAATACTTCTGCAGAGACTGACTGTTCTGGGGAGAGAGAACATGAACAAGCTGAAGGAGAGTGAAGCCCGGGTTTCGGAACAGATTTGCAGCATCCAAAGTATCATCACAGAACTCAGCAACAAGTGTGAGGAGCCTGCCTTCACAGTGCTCCAGGTAAAACTCTGGACAGGAAGTGGGACGTGGACAGTCCTCATGCGGCAACTTGGAGAACATGGTGTCCAGGGCTCTGCAACCATGCATGAAGTCCTCACTGCTGTTTTCCAGTTGCTTTCTGAACTGTCATAAACTTACGGTATTCTGTCAGTTACTATGAGATGGGGTTTCGTTGTAAACTTATCAAAGAGCGGGTTTGACCTAATTATTCTTCCATATGATCCATTGTCAAATTGTAGTATATATTTTCTTTTTGTTTTTATGTGTTTTTTTTTTTTTTTTTTGAAAGGCAGAGTTACAGATAGAAAGGTCTTTCACCTACTGGGTCCCCAAATATTTGCAACTGCCAGACTGAAGCCAGGAACCCAGAACTCCATCTGGGTGTCTCATGCAGGTGCAGGGGCCCAAGGACTTTGGCCATGTTCTGTTGCTTTCCCAGGCACATTAACAGGGAGTTGGATCAGAAGTTGAGTACACAGGACTTGAACCAGAGCTCATACACAATTTAATCCTCCGTGCCACAATGCTGGCTTCTCCATGTTATATCTTATAAGCATAGAAAAGATGCTGAAACACTTTTTGTTTTATACCGAATAAGCAAATATGTATATAAATACACGCTTGCTAACATGCACAGCTATACTGTGGAAAGCTTAACGAACTATGCACAATTAAATACTAAAAGTTAGGCAGGAATGGCATTGTGGTATAGTGGATAAAGCCACTGTATGTGATACTAGCATCCCATCTGTATGCTGATTCATGTCCCATCTACTCCACTTCTGATTCAGCTTCCAGATAATGACCTAAGAAAAACAGCATACAATGGCCCAAGTGCTTGGACTCCTGTCACACATATGTAAGTTTAGATGAGTTTGCCCAGCCCTGGCCTTCACAACCTTTGGGGAAGTGAACCCATGGATGAACTCGACTTTCTCTGTATACAGTTTCTTTCTATTACTTTGCCTTCAAATAAGTAAATAATTTATTAAAAGTAAAGCATTCATATACTTTGTCTAGCCAAAATATGTACAAGACATGTATGCTTAATCACCAACAACATTGCAAACCAAGGTGAGATCTATTTGTATGGCATATGGTAAGGTCCAAATGTTGTTATTTCTCCCCAGTGTCCCCCCACATGTGTACTTTGGAGATCCTCACCTCAAAAGGTGATAGTATTAGGAGGAGGACCGTTGGGAAGCTATTAGTCCTGGGTACAGATGCCATCAACTCATTAGTGCCTTTGTAAAACTCCAAAACCAATTATCCCTTTCAAAACAGTAAGCAATCTACAAGAATTCACAGACATCAAATCTACCAGTGTGTAGGTCTTGAAATTCCCAGACTGCAGAGTTGCAAGAAATTCTGTTGCACTAAGTTTCCTGGATTCTGTTGTATTTTGTTATAGCATTCTAACCAGACGAAATATCTCACATGTTAAACTTTGTATACTAGCACGCATTGCCTTTTTAGAAAGTAACTATTTTTTGACATCTGTTCTGTTTCCCTTTGCAAGGTAAAAGATTGTATTATCAGTGTGTTAACTTAATATCTCTTGACAAACCATTAGGAAAGTTATAAGTTCTGGAAATTCTAGAGCTAAATCTAGTTCCAGACTGTTTAGGCAGATACATCTCAACTATGTTCGGATCCTGAGCTGTCTGCAACTACCCACGCCAGCCTCCATCTGCTTGGGTCTAACTATCACAATCATAGAAAGCAAATAGACTGCACCATCTGAAGGGTTTCGACTTATCACCATGAGCCTGAAAAAAATTATAGGAATATTGAGTTCGTTATCGCAAAAGAAGATATTTTCATGAGTTAAGCTCTGGCGTGGGGAGGAGGGAACACCTTGGTTCAAATACCCTGTAATGACTTTGTCTCTTTCTCTTCTTAGAATGCAAGACATATTTTGGAAAGGTAAGTGCTCAGAGTGGGATGTGCTGATGAGCACACAAGGGTGGGAATGCTGGGAGAGGAAGAGGGAGGTCCTATTGGCAGAATCAAATGAGGTCCAGCTTGGAGGGCGAGGACTGGGGTCTGTGCACATCGCTGAGACTGTCCTTTCTTTATAGGAGCAAGTCCCTCGTGCTTCAGTGTCTGCAGCCTGCTCTTATCACAGAGATGAGTTTGTGCCATATAAAAGGAATGAGCAAAATGCTAAGAGTGCTCCAAAGTAAGTTGACACCTACCCATGATTTTAGGGTCCTTTGATTTTTGTAGTTAAGAATCAAGTGACCATACCACCATAAACAAAACTAAGCTCTAGTAGTTTAAAGATTTAGCAAGATTTGTATGTATTAGTGATCAAGAAAATAGCTACATGATTATTTGTCAAACATTTTTTCTGCAAATATTCTGTATGACTTTCCCAACCCTAAAACATAATTTTAGACAGATTTTCAATACTTAAAAATGCAAAACTTCCTGGGGGAAAATGTCAACATACATGACAAAAAATTTATGTCTTCTTTCCCTATGGCTTTGCCATTTTCCAGACCGTTCTTTCAGTAAAATCACACAGTTGTCTAGCCTTTTGAATCCTCTTGGCTCACTTAGCAAAATGGAATAATGACGCATCAAAATCAGTGGTTTGTTTTTTATTGTTGGGAGTATTTTATGCGAGGATATATGCTCATTTACTCTTTCGTAAGTCCATGGACACCTAGTTGCACTCAACTTTTTGCTATAAATTTGACACTGAATTTTTGTGTAGATATACCTCATATTGCTTGATTTACTATTGAGAAGGAGGATTACAAATTGTTTTCCAAATTATCAGTACCATTTTGCATTCTTACCAGTAACGGTTGTTGCTACATCCTCTCCAGCTTTTGTTATTTTTTTTTTTTTAAGATTTATTTATTTTTATTGGAAAGGCAGATAGAGAGAGGAGGAGAGACAGGAAAAAAGATCTTCTGTCTGATGGTTCACTCCCCAAGCGGCCACAATGGCTGGAGCTGAGCCAATCCGAATCCAGGAGCCAGGAATTTCTTTGGGGTCTCCCACGTGGGTGCAGGGTCCCAAGGCTTTAGGCTGTCCTCGACTGCTTTCCCAGGCCACAAATAGGTAACTGGAAGGGATTAGAACTAGCCCCCATATGGGATCCCAGTGAGCGTTCAAGGCAAGGACTTTAACTAAGCCACCACACCAGACCCATTATTTTGTTTTCTTAGAGCCAACCTTGTATATGTGTAATGGTATCTCATTTTTAAAAATTTGTATTTCTGGGATTACTAACAATGTTGAACATATTTACCCTCTGTACAATGGTAAACATACAAATTTTCCCCTGGTTTAAACTGTTTATTTTCTTATTAAATTTTGGAATTTCTTCAATTTTTTACTTAACATTTATCTTACATGTGTTTTGCAAATGTCTTCTCATATATTTTGTATTGTTTCCCTAACCATGTCTTTTAAAGAATAGAAGTTTTGTGTTTTTGATGAAGTTTAATTATTAATTGTTCCTTTAGGATTTGTGTTTCATTTATAACTTATTTGCTTTCTTTGTAGTTTTGAATTTACATTAGGTCTGTGATCCATTAGGAGTTAATATGTGCATATATCTCAAAAATGGTACAAATATTTTGATCCTGTTTCTCTCTCTTTCTGTCTGTCTCTCTCTCTCTGGTTTGTTTCTGTTTTGGCAAATGAGCAGCCAGTTTTTCCAGGGCTGTCTGTTGATGAAACAGATATCCTTTCTTGATTGAACTGACTTGACACCTTTGTTGGAAATCAATTGGCGTATATGACCAGGTCTAATTATGGATTATAACAGTCCTATTCATCGAGTCTATTCTTTTGCCAATACAACATTGGCTTGATTGATAATCAAATAGTATTGAAAGAAGATGCTGTCAGTTTGCCAAATTTATTCCTTTTGGAACAGTTTATTCTAAATTCTTTGCTTTTCTATATAAAGTTTCAAAATCACCTTGTTGACTGCTTCAGAATAAGCTTACATGGGATTTGGTGGAGATTACCTTGAATCTATAGACCAATCTGGGGAACACTACATATTGACAATGAAAAGGCAGAAATTTCAGAGAGAATGGGACAGAGACAGAAACATCTCATCTTCAGGTTCCTCCTCTAAATGCCTTCCATAGCTAGGGCTTGGACAAGCTGACACCAGGAACCAGAAACTCCAAGTGGTTAAAGCAAGAAGCCAATACTTGGACCATCATCTGGTGCCTGCCAGGCACATTACCAGGAAGCTGGATCACAAGTGGAGACACAGAAATGTGAACAGGATGTGGACATTCCAGATGGCACCTCAGCATACTGTGCTACACATCTGCCCCAGTGATTTGTAGTTCTCAGAATTCAAATATATGTGTTTTTTGAGGGGAGACCGATGCCATAATACTTGATTACTTTTTTTGAAGATTTATTTATTTTTATTACAAAGTCAGACTTACAGAGAGGAGAAGAGACAGAGAGGAAGATCTTCTGTCCGATGATTCACTCCCCAAGCAGCCGCAACGGCTGGAGCTGAGCCGATCCGAATTCAGGAGTCAGGAAATTTCTTCCAGGTCTCCCATGCGGGTGCAGGGTCCCAAGGCTTTGGGCCTTCCTCCACTGCATTCCCAAGCCACAAGCAGGGAGCTGGATGGGAATTGGGGCTGCTGGGATTAGAATCAGTGCCCATATGGGATCCCAGTGCGTTTAAGGCGAGGACTTTAGCCACTAGGCCACTGTGCTGGGCCCATAATACTTGATTTTTTAGAGCTATTATAAATGTTTTTAAACATCAGTTTTTAATTTACATTTCACTTATTTAGTTTATTATGGATATTTAGAAATCAAAATGATTTATACATTTGAGTCCTTTAGCTATGTTACACTCACTCATTAGTAGCGGCTTATATAGATAGATTCCCGTTGATTTTCTATTGAAATAGTAGCGTTATCTGTAAGTATTGTCAGTTTCATTTCTTTCTTTCTAATCTGCCATCTTATCTCATTTTGCTTGCCTTATTTGTATTGGCTTAGGTTTTTAATATGTTGAATAGGAGTCAGCAGAGTGGACACTTGTCTTAATCTTGACCTTTAGAAAGAAGAAATCTAAATTTTTCACCTGAAGTTTCTGGTTAGCTGTGGGTTCATATAGTTGCACTTCATCTTGTTGGAGGAAGCTTCTCTGTTGTAGTTTGCTAAAACTTTTCGTCATTCATGGATAATAAATTATAAAACTGTTGTGGTGCGTTAAGGATGCTGCTATCATATTTCAGAACTCCATTTAGTGTCAGCTGCTCTTAATCTAACTTCCTGCTAAAGTAACTGGAGAGGTAGCAAAAGACAGATTAAGTGCTTGGGTTCCTGCCACCTAATGGGAAACCAGGATGGATTTCCCTTTGGCTAGGCACAGACCTAGCTTTTGCAGACATTTGGGGAATGAACCAGTGGATCGAGTATAGCGCTCTCTCTCTCTCTGTCACTCTGCCTTTCAAATAAATAAAAATTAAATCTTTTTTAAGAAAATCCAAAAGTATGCAGGAACTTTTTATGTATCGCTTGGCAGGTTAATTTTTTTTCTTCTATTAATATGGTAAACCATATTGATCAATTTTTCTATATTGAGCCAGTCTTGTCATTTCCAGGTTAAACACTTGGAAATGATGCTTTACCCATTTTATATGTTGCTGTATTTGGCATATTAATATTTTGTTAAGATTTTATACATTTATATTCATGAGGGGTATTTCACTATTTTTTCTTGTAATAAGTGATAATTTTACTCTGATTTGTTTTGGTTTGAGTGATCTATTTTGTTCTTTATCAAATCGGTTTAGTCTTTGTTCTTATATTTCCTATATCTTACAAATACTCCTAAGGTTCCTTTTTTCTTTCTGGCCTTAAGAGCACATGCTTGATGTTCCACGTTTCTGAAATTCTTTACAGGTTTATTTCTGCCAGTTAGTCATTAGCAATTTTAAAGTGTGTGCATAATGATTTTTGATAGTACATTTCCCGTTCTTTGTCATATTATTTTTGGAAATTCTTTGCTGCTAGGAATGAAAAGATGTATTTTTCCAGAGAAAGTCTACAGTTGTTTCTGCCAGCCGCCTATAGACGTTAAGAGTCTTGGACAACCTGAAATTTAAAGTGCAAGGCCTGTGGTCTTTGAGACCATTCTAATCATGTGAATTGAGCTTCCAGTCCGAGGTTTAAGTCAGTTTCATTTACTGGAGTTAGGGAACAGGTCTTAGTGCTATTGGATTAGATGTTAGAAATAAGAAACAAAGGACTACCCTAGTTTTTCTTTAATCACCAAGAGCAGTAAAGGTGCTGTTCAGTAAGAAGCATCAACTGCAGAGAAAGCGGACTGGAGTTCCACTTTGGATATATTATGCTTGAAATTCCAATGTTATGTCTGAGTACTATTTGCCAATTTGTTTGTGGAATGAGCCATGAACATGTAAAAAACACTTTTAAGTAAATCAAGTCAAGTCACCAAGGGAATGAGATATGAAAACGGTCAGTTTCAATCTCATTTCAGCTGTAAGGAATCATATTGTGCTTTCTTGTTGTGAGCTTGATTTTCTAGAACATTCCATAAGTTTTCCAGTCTCTGCTAGTACAAGGGCACTATGCAAAGTTTGTGGGAAAACAGAAACGCATATTTTGCAAAAAAATAATTTCAAAATCTGTATGTAATTTTCTAATAACATTTTCTATGAACTTGTTGAAGATTATTTTCTATGAAGTATGTTGTATGCACAGACTTAAAAGCATTTATATGATAAAGCCAACTCGCTTTAATTCCATCTGCATGAACTTTTTGATGAATACTCAATAGTACTTAATATCAATGTTTTTTTAGGAATCCAAGTCACGTTCTGGGGGAGATTTAAAATACCTAGACTGATTAGACAGATAAGAGCCAAGTAACTTTTGTTCTACTGTCAGACTCCAATGTTTCTGACCGCTCCAGGCCTTATCAAGATCTTTAAGAAACTAGAGTTGGGATCCAGGTGACATTTGGTGAGCCTGATGATCAGGACTGTTTTACAGCTTCTTGGTTTAAGGTACTTCTAACTCTTCCATCAGTCCAGAATTCCTGATTTAATTCTTCTTCCTCAGGTACAAACGTATCTTTTGATTGTTTTATTGACTTCTTTTCATGATGTTTGCTAACAGAAGTGCAGTTTGGAGATTGCTTTTCCTGGACCCTCCTCATATCTGTGCCCACTCATCCGCAGACCTGCATGGCAGTGTCTCTTGCATTGGTATCATTGAACTCCCAGGTTAACTTAATGTCTCTCTCCTTACAGGAAACATAACTTTGGATCCTGAAGCAGCTCATGCTTGCCTGGTTTTATCAGAGGATCGGAGAACCATGAGATGTGGCAGTACCCAGCAGGCTGAGGCTGGCCACCCAGAGAGATTTGATTTTGGTGCCATGGTGTTAGGTGTGGAATGCTTCACCTCTGGGCAGCACTACTGGGAGGTAGATGTGGGGAAGGCCACCAAGTGGCAGCTGGGTGTATGCAGGGATTCAGCGCAGAGCAAAGACAGCAAGGCCGGCACTCCCGGGGAGAGAGTCTTACTCATGGGAGCCAAGATGGGGGCCGAGTACACCTTCTGGGTCTTCCCACCTTTACAAAAAGTCCCCCTAAAAAAGCAAATACTGCAAGTTGGGGTTTTTCTAGACTATAAATATGGGCAGGTATCCTTCTATGATGCAATGGAAGGATCCCTCATTTATAACTTCTCTTGTCTTCCCTTCCAAGGAGCTCTTAAGCCTGTATTTTCTCTTTGTATCCCAAATGGAAGCACTGATTCAGACACTCTCACTGTCTGCCTTCCTCGTGTTCCTTCCTGAAACACTACTGTGAACCCTTAACCTTCAATTACGGGTTAACCCAACAGTACAAGAAACCAGAAGGCTAAGAATAAGGCTTTGTGAAATAATTTATATAAAGTAATTCAATAAAAGACTAGCTTGAACTGGAATCCATTTTAATAGAGCCTTTTGCACTGATGTGACTGTCAATGCATGTTTACTGGAAGAAGTTGCACGTAAGTTGAATTCTGAATGATGGAAACTGAAAGATAACAGGCTTGTTACAACAACAAGTGCCTAACACATCATAGCCTGGAGTAATTAGAGAATCAATATGTTCTAGGATAGTTAAGATTAGGTTAAGAATTCTTGCTATATTGAAAACACTTGCAGAATGAGGTATAATTAGGAGGAAACACAGGACCTTGGATTTGAGTCTCATCAGAGGTGCCTTGTTGAAGTAACATCCTGTCAATGACATTCAGGCCTAATTTTATCAACAGTACCAAGACTTCTAACATTTATTATTCCAAATAGACAACTATTACTTAATATGCCTATATATTTTATGTAGACAGCAAAGAGGTATTGTAGTAAATGTGAATTTTCAAAAATAGTTTTGAGGTGGTTTTTTTCTGCTTCTCTGACAAGGAAAAATTCAGTCTTTGAAAAGGAACCCTACAGTTCAAGGCTTCAAAACACACAAGAAATATTGTAAAAATGTAGTTGCTCTCCTTTTTCTTTGATAACTCACGGAAAAAATGCTGTATCCTAAATCCCTGCTCAGGTGGTTATATAATGCTGAGAAGAAAGCAAAATATTTACTGGGGGACTTTTATATGAAACATTTACATACTTCATCTCCCTCAGTGTATTAAGCAATCTATTAAGTATTATTCTTATTACTCAAGTATAGAAAATGAAACTCAGCTGGTTTAACTTTCCTGAAGTTAGGTTTCTATGAAGTAACAAGGATAAGGAACTAAATATAGATTACCATGTGAAAAGACAAGCCCTGGGTGAAATTTTAATACATTGGGATCCTATCATGATGGCTAGCATATAGGACAGAGAAATTATATCCAAGTTTTTCTAAAAATGTAAGCCAGTTTCTGCATGAAATGGTAGAAGCGTGCTAGTTGCATTGTCCTGTGTGTGTTGCAGAAGCGAAGTTTTTCAAGATAGGAAGAGATAAATATGAGAAAATTGCTTGTGTTAATTTAAAAAGTCTGGATGTTATAGTCTTAATCACTTGCCCTTGGGGGAGCATTTTTTAATTTGTTTTCTCTGTGTCTGTCTACATCTCAAAGACATTTAGCGCACACATGCGCGCGCGCACACACACACACACACACACACACACACAGATTTCTCTTCCACTGCTTCATTCCCCAGATGCCAGCAGTACCTGGGGCTAGACCAGCCTGATCCCCAAAGTCAGGTACTCATTGTAGATGCCCCATGTGGGTAGAAGGGACCATTTACTGAAGTGACAGGGCCTGCATTAGCAAAAATCCAGAAGCAGAAACACAGCAGAGATCTGCTCAAGCACTCGGAGAAGTGGTGCAGGCCTCCCTGGTGGCTTCATCACCGCAGCACTAAGCACCGCCCATGGGGAAGCTTTACATTGAACAGCTAGGATTCTCCTGGCTCCTGGCTTCAGATAGCTTAGCTGTGGCTGTTGCGGCTGCCTGGGGAGTTCATCAACGGGTGGAAGATCTTCATCTCTGTCTCTTCTCTCTGTATATCTGACTTTCCAATAAACATAAGTAAATCTTAAAAAAAGAAAAATTTCCAGCCCAGGTTTTTTTTTTTTTTTTTTTTTTTTAAGATTTTATTATTACTGAAAAGCCGGATATACAGAGAGGAGGAGAGACAGAGAGGAAGATCTTCCATCCGATGTTTCACTCCCCAAGTGAGCCGCAACGGGCCGGTACGCGCCAAACCGGAGCCGGGACCAGGAACCTCTTCCAGGTCTCCCACACGGGTGCAGGGTCCCAAAGCTTTGGGCCGTCCTTGACTGCTTTCCCAGGCCACAAGCAGGGAGCTGGATGGGAAGTGGAGCTGCCGGGATTAGAACCGGCGCCCATATGGGATCCCGGGGCTTTCAAGGCGAGGACTTTAGCCGCTAGGCCACGCCGCTGGGCCCCCCAGCCCAGGTTTTAAGCCCTGTGAAAATCGTTCTCATTTTGAGGCAGTAATGAAAGAGCCAGGTCCTTCTCAACACTAAAACCTCATTTATAAGCCTTGTTTGATCAAAGTTTTTGGAGGAGTTCAATAGTCGACTTTTTTTTTTTTACTTTGAATAACAGAAAGCAAGTTCATCTTCTATATTATAGAGATGCTTCCTCATCTCCAGTTGCAACGAGCCAAGTTGTTCTACTTTGTATTGCTGTCAAAATTCTTATTTTTAGAGATTTTTTTAATTGAAAAGCAGATTTACAGAGAGAAGAGACAGATATCCCAGTGTTCATTCCCTAAGTGGCAATGGCTAGAGCTGAGCCCATTTCATGCCAGAAGCCAGGAACAACTTCTGGATCTCCCACACAGGTGCAGCGTCCCAAGGCTTTGGGCCGTCCTTGACTGCTTTCCCAGACAATGAGCAGGGAGCTGGATGGGAGGTAGAGCAGCCAGGATACAAACTGGCATCCATGTGGGATCCTGGCACACGCAAGGCAAGGATTTAGCCACTGAGCCATCATGCCAAGCCCGTTATCAAAATTCTAGGTTTTTGAGAAATCTTTGGCTAGGGATCAGAGATTGGCAAAATTTTTCTGCAAAAACCAAAAATTAGAAAAAGAGATAACTAATATTTTAGGCTTTATTGAAATCCTGTCCCTCTTGAAGCTAATTGAGAATGCGCAAGTGTGGTCCTAGACGATACTTAGATGAATGTGACCCTCTCACTCCTAACACCTGTTCAGTTTCTCTAGTCACTGGAGAGAGCCATTTGAAAAGATGCTTTCTTAGAGCTATTTATTTGAAAAGTAGAAGAGAGTGAGGAAGAACGTGATCTTTCACACACCGGTTTATTCCCCAAATACCCAGAGCAGCTGAGAATGATCCCGACTCAAGTCACAAACCCGGAACTTCCAGGTCACGCATGCGGGTGGGGAGCAGCCAACTTCTCTAGCCTCCCATGGTGTACACGATCAGGAAGTTGGGCTGCAAGCAGAGCAACAGGAACTTAACCAGGTACCCTGATTTAAGGCACTGGCATTTCAACAGTTCTCACTCCTGCAGGCAGCCTGTGCAATGATGAAGCGGGTAAATGGTATCAAGCTGACAAAAACCTTTCAATGGCTTCTCACTGCTTCTAGAATACAGGCCTGGTCTCTTTGTCAGGACATGAGTGGCTCAGCACACACTCGCCATCTTGCCTGTCTCCCCTGCCTTTGAATTCCACTGTTAATAACTAATCCCAAACACAGAAACCAGAAGACAAAGCAGTGTGTCCTCACTTCAGGATGTTATCTCACACCATTACAAGGATTGTTTGAATTCTAAGAGAATTACTTGTGTTTGACTTTGCTGTTTACCATTTACAGACAGTCCATACACTGTGAAGTTGGATTTTAACTTGGATTATTATGTAGCAGAAAAGATCCTCTCAGAGGTTTGGGTTTGATTGCCCTGTAGAGTATTGGCCAATTTTGTCTCTAGCCTAAGCAATCTTATTTTTAACATTCCTTTTTATCCATCATAATCTTTATATCCAGTTTTTCAATTAACTCAAAACCAACTTCACCATCTGACTAGTTCCCTAATTAACGACTGAGTTACATCTTTAACACATATTCGGCTGTATCTGCGTGAAGCTCCTGTTTTTATGCTCTTGAAAACAGTACTTTGGATGAAGGTAATGTGACCCAGCAAATTAGACCACCACTTGGGATGCCCCTATTGGAGTGCTGGTTTGACTCCTGACAACTCTGCTCCTCTTCCAACTTCCTGCTGGTGTGTCTGGGAAGGCATCGGAGACCCAGATGGAGTTCTTGGCTCTTGGTCTCATCATGACCTAGCCCAAGCTGATGTCACCATATTGGGGAGTGAACTAGCAGATGGAACACCATTTTTTTACTCTGCATTTCAAGTAATAAAATAAAAAACACAATAATGATATGTGATGCAACCTCATGGTCTTCTAAAATGATGAATGCTCAATGAAGCCTTCCAGCCACAAGAGCTTTGCTTATCCACTTCACTGTGTTCCATTCACAATTTACTTTTTTTAAATGACACCTATGACATCTTGCATGCATCCAAGAAGGCTTCCTTCATATCCTTAAAAGTAATCAATCCCAAGATATGTAGCCACTGCTACAGTTTCTTACACTGCAAAGCATGGATTAAAGAACACAGAGGTGATATGGAGGATTCACTTGCTGGGGCTGCCACAACAAAGTGTCACAAATGGGTTTACATAACAAAGTTAATCTGGTACTGCTGGAGCCTAAAGGTCCAAAGCTGGTTCCTTCTAAGATCATTTCTACACATGATTCCTAACTTCGGATGTTTTACTGGCAGCTGTATTGGTGCTCCTTGGCTTGTTGCTATAACATTTCCTCTTTTTTTTTTTGAAAGATTTACTTTTTTTATTACAAAGTCAGATATACAGAGAGAGGAGGAGAGACAGAGAGGAAGATCTTCCATCCGATGATTCACTCCCCAAGTGAGCCGCAACGGCCAATGCTATGCCAATCCGAAGCTAGGAACTTCTTCCAGGTCTCCCACACGGGTGCAGGGTCCCAAAGCTTTGGGCCGTCCTTGACTGCTTTCCCAGGCCACAAGCAGGGAGCTGGTTGGGAAGTGGAGTTGCTGGGATTACAACCGGCGCCCATATGGGATCCCGGTGTGTTCAAGGCGAGGACTTTAGCCGCCGGGCCCAACATTTCCTCTTGTTTTCCCTGTGTCTGTCTTCACATGGGACGTTTTCAAGATTAGGACACTAACCATACTATCAAGTTATGGATTTGCCTTACTATAATGACTTTCTTTTAACTCAACAGTAACTGTATTTCCCAATAAAATCACATTCTAGAGAAAAAGTTGCCATCTGCTAGTTCACTCTGCAAATGCTTGGGAGCAGAAAACTCAGTCCAGGTCCCCCATGTGAGATGCAAAGAACCAAATATCTGAGCCACCACTGCTGGCTCCTAGGGTCTGCAGGAAGCTGGGGTTGGAAGTAGAAACAGGATTTAAACCTAAATACTCTTCTATAGGATGCTAGTATGCCAAATGGTGTCTGTAGTGCCAGGCCTCTTCTACAATTCCCGCTCCTTTTAGTTCTTATTTTTTTAACAAGCAGAGAAAGAGATTTCAATAGTGGGGAGAAACACCATTCAACCTGTAACAAAATCGGTATAAAAATGATATT
The DNA here is from genome assembly GCF_030435755.1 of Ochotona princeps. Lineage (NCBI taxonomy): Eukaryota > Metazoa > Chordata > Mammalia > Lagomorpha > Ochotonidae > Ochotona > Ochotona princeps. Next base: position 21,767,015 of record NC_080842.1, read on the forward strand.
CCAGGGCACCAATCCATGTCCCTGCTGTCTCATTTCCAATCCAACTTCCCAATAATGGCTAAGACAATGTAACAGAAGGTGGTTAAGTGATTGGACCCCTGCTACCCACCAGAAATATCTGCATGAAGATTATGGCCAACACTAAGTCCAGCCTGGCCTCCTCCCATTCCCAGCTCTCCTGTTCCAGTGGAAGTAATGGCCCAGTAATAGAGTCCTTGAAGTTCACCTACAGGCCTGTTCCCACATCCAGGTCTTGCACACGCCAGCAGCCCAGACTGAGATGGCCTGCTCCCATTCTCAGCATTTACCAGCAGATGTTAGTCTGGTTTAACATAGCCTGCCGTAGTCCTAGCCCTCTGTCAGCGAATGCAGCAACCTAACCCACCCTGGCTCACCCTCAGCCTTCATGTGAACTGGTGAGTGTTGTCAAACTTGTCCTGGCTCTTGGCTCCTGCACCTGCTAGTGTGAGCAGTGGATTGGTCCTGCCCAGCCTACCTCCAGACCCAACTCACATGTCTGGACAAGTGACTGCATTTCAGAGTGGTCTGTTCCACTCAGCCCTGGATCTTGCATGTGTTAGTGTGTTGGGGGCACTGACAATGCCCTGCCCTAAGATGACGCCTGGACCCTACTTCCTCTAGGAGCCTTGGAAGTGCCCTGTGATTGGCCCTTTACCACTTGCCTCGGGCGTGTAAGCTGATTGGATAGGATTGAGAGAAAGCCAGGGGCCTTGGGGGAGGGGGGAGGAGGTCCTCTGCGTAACTGAATTAACTGAAGGCTTCTGGGTAACGGATTAACGGATAGGATGGATATATTAGCCAGGGGCTTCTGCCCAAAAGATAGAACTGAAGGTTGGAATAAAGTGCCTCTGAAACGATCTCCAGTATCGGGTGATTTCTTCCGCGGGACGGGAGACCCCGATACTAGTGGGTGCTGCTACCTAGCCCAACATGGCTGGCCTGCGGTCATGGCACTCACCAGTGGGTACTGCATCCTAACCTGATTAGCCCACATTCATTTTGGCTCTCGCTGGTTGTGCTGTAGCCTAGCCTAGCCTGGCCCACCCCAGACGCAGCTCTCATGTGAACCAGTGAATAAGCATCACTATTGCAAAGCTGTGTGGGCAATTTCCCAGTTCAAAGAAAAAAGTTTACAGAAGCAAGAAACAGAAAACTGAAGCGGATTTCTTCTATGAATCCAGCCTTATGTGTGGTATGTGTCATGTCTAGGGCTACCAATCAAAGACTGTTAGGAAAATTGTTGCTGGGGTAAGGCATATTTGGAAGTAGCTTTATGAAATTGCAAGTCTTGGCTTTTTGGTCTAATTCATACCTAGGAAGTGTTCCTTGGGAATGCAGAATGTCTGCACCTATCCCAATGAACCGTGAAGACATCTTTACCATGAACACATTTTGTGTATGGGAAATATACCTGTGGCAAAAAAAAAAAAATCTATGGATCAAGTGAAAAATTGATTTCATAGTTGTAACCTGGAAAAGGTGCTCTACAAATATGCATAGAAGTCAAGCTATAAGCTTTATGGCTGACCTACATACATATCTGGGTGAAGAATTAAAAGGAGTAGTTCAGGAAGTCTCAAAACTCATACACGGCTTGACCAGATCTTCTGTCCTTAACTAAGGGTAGGGCAGTGTGCCTGAAGTAGTCTGCCCAGAGCTATACAGAAGGAAAAGGAAGTGACCTCACTGTAGCTAATGTTCTTGCTTTTGACTAAAGCAAGAAAAGGAATCAGAATAAAAAGAACATAGAGGACCCGGCACGATAGTATAGTGGTTAAAGTCCTCGCCTTGCATGTGCTGGGATCAAATATGGGCGCTGGTTCTAATCCCGGCGGTCCCGTTTCCCATCCAGCTCCCTGCCTGTGGCCTGGGAAAGCAGGAGGACAGCCCAAAGCCTTGGGACCCTGCACCTACGTGGGAGACCTGGAAGAGCTCCTGGCTCCTGGCTTCGGATTGGCTCAGCACCAGCCATTGCGGCCGCTTAGGGAGTGAAGATCTTCCTTTCTCTCTCTCCTCCTCTCTGTATATCCGCCTTTCCAATAAAAAAATAAATAAATCTTAAAAAAAAAAAAACAAAAAAAACAGAGAATTCCCAGGAAATAGGAAAAGGATTTGAAGTTTTGATTGCTTGGATTTTATATTCAGAATGTGATAAAGACTCTAAGTAGTACTTTGAAGTTAAACAATGCATAGGTAAGGAGCTAGAAAATGTAGAGAAGGTTGCATTTTTAATTGTACTTTCAGAATTTATAGAGTGTATAAAAGAATGAGGGCCTGGAACAGTAGCCTAGTCCCTAAAGTCTCACCTTGCTCCCACCGGGATCCCATATGGGTGCCACATGGCCCCACTTCCCATCCAGCTCACTTGATGACAACCCAAAGCTTTGGGACCCTGCATCCGTGTGGGAGACCCAGAAGCTCCTGGCTCTTGGCTTCAGATCAGCTCAACTCCTGCCATTGCAGCCACTTGGAGTGAATCAGCGGACAGAAGATCTTCCTCTCTCTCTTTCCAATAAAAATAAATAGATCTTTTTAAAAAGTAGAGAATAAAACATTCGTCCTGGGGAGAATCAAAGGCGAGATTAGAACTTTGCCCTCACATGAAAACAGTTCCCTGAAGCAACACATGGATATGTCCAAATTACATGCAAGAAAGGGCTCTGAATTTAAATATTATGTGCCTTTAAAAAATAATTTAAAAATCTGTGTACATTCACTGTCTGCTGGGTAAGGTCCTAAATGCTTTCAATCCATTTTCCCACTTCATCCTTTCAACTTTAAGAAGCAGAAGCTTTTATTGTCACTTTACAGGACCAGAAATAGAGCCAAGAGGCTCAAAATAACCAGAAAGCGATAGTTTGAACTCTGAAAACCCTGGCTCTTTGTTCTTTCCCTTAAAGGTTTTCACAGGTAGAGAACTGAGGTGGTTGAGATGAAGGTAAGCAATCCCGAGACCTGGCAGAGATGTGGAAGTAAATTCACATTCCTCAACAAAATAGTGGAAACTTAATCTAATGTTATTTTAAGAGATAGATTTGTGAATTTTATACTCAAAGTTTAAAACTAGATGAAAACCTATGTGAAAAACCTTTTTTCTTCCAAATAGGTTTTTAGAATCAACTGTACCCCGAGAAGAGAGTACAGCTGTACAGAGTACCCTGTATTGTGTTTCTTGTTTGAGAGAGGCGAACTAAACTGCTCTTCCAGTTGCTAGAGGCACTAGTAGATTTTGTGCTTGTAAGGAGAGTGGCGTTTGTGGTCCTATGGCTTTGAGGGTAACAATGGCTCCATTATGGGTACTAGTTTGAATCCCAGCTGCTCCAGCTCCACTTTCTTTTTTTGAGATTTATTTGTTTCCTTATTGGAAAGTTAGATATGCAGAGAGGAGAAGAGACAGAGATGAAGATCTTCTGTCCATTGATTCACTCCCCAAGTGGCTGCAACTACTGAAGCTGACCCAATCTGAAGCCAGGAGCCCAGAGCCTCTTTTGGGTCTCCCAGGCAGGTGCAAGATCCCAAGACTTTGGGCCATCCTCTACTGTTTTCCCAGGCCACATGCAGAGAGCTGGATGGGAAGTGGAGCAACCAGGACAAGAACTGGCACCCATTGGGATCCTGGAGCGTGAAAGGTGAGGACGTTAGCCACTAGGTGGTATACTGTGCTGGGCCCTCCAGCTCCCTCCTAAAGTGCCTAGGAAAGCAATGGAAGATAAACTGCCTGGGCCCTTGTAGCAGTGTGGGAGACCTGGATGAAATTTCTGGCTTCCTACCAAAATAAGTTCCTGGCTCCTGGCTTCAGCCTGGCCCAACTCCAGTCACTGTGGACATTTGGGGAATGAACCAGCAGAATAAAGAGAGGAAGGAAGGGAGGGAAGGAGAAAGGAAGGAAGGAAAGAAAGAGAAGTAAAAAGAAAAGAAGAAAAGGGGTGAGGATACAAGCGAGGGAAGAGTATCCATCTCCACTCTCATAATGTCCTTTGCACTGTGGAATTTGTGAAGCTGAAAACTATTTCTACATTTGATGTTTAGACTCAGAGTTTAAAATACCAGTGCATTTAGTTAGTAGGCTTATCTGATTTAGACCTGGGATGGTTCTTTAGTGCATTCTCCTTACTGTGTTGTCTAGCTAGACCCTGCGGAAGCAAAATGCCATGTTTTCAGAAATGTTGCCAGATAGTTGATGTCACCTGCTACCCTTGAAATCAGTAGAGTATTTCCATGAGGGAAATCAATAAGCAGTATAAATTAAGGCTCCCCACCTTCAGTTGATCATTAAACATGTGCCAGCACACAGATGCCTGTAGGTGCTATTTGTAACAATTATTCTGTATAATTTTTCAGGCTAAAAAAAAAAAAGCCAAAAAATCATTGATCTTAAAATCTTCATTCTGGGGCAGGCGTTAACCTGGTAATTAAGATGCCAGCTTAAGGCAACTGAGCCCACATCATTGTTCCTAAGGTTCAATTCCTACCTTCAGGATTGGACTCCCGTTTCCTGTTAATGTGGACCCTCGAAAACAGTGACAATAATGAAAGTAAATGGGCTTCTGGTACCCATATGAGAAACAGACTGAGTCCAGCCTCTGCCCTTGGGTGCTCTGCACGTTGAAATAGTGGATGGCTGGTCTCTATTTTCTTTCTCCCTTGCTGTCTCTCACTTGCTGTTTCTCTATCTCTGATTCCATCATCTATCTCTCAAGTTAATAAGTAACTTTTAAGTTAATTTGCTTCAAGCTCCCTAAGGTGGTGGGCAGGGTGGGATGTTACGCTTTTAATTAGGTTTGAGTATTCTTTTAATTCTTAATCTTTGTCTCATCTAGCATCCTCTTGTTTGATTAGCTAGCTGTATCTGTGTTTTAAAGATATCTCAGGCAAGCACAGCATGAATGATTTTAAAAAAAACTGACTAGGAGCTTAGTGGGTTAAACCTCTGGCTTGCAATGCCCCCATCCAATACTAATGCCAGTTCCAGTCCCAGCTGTTCCACTTCCAATCAGATTGGTTCCCTACATCCCCTCAGTAGGAGATCCATAAACAGTTCCTGGATTTAGTCTGGCCCAACTCAGGGCACTGCAGCCTTGTGGGAGTGAACCAAATGACAGAGGTCTTTCTGTGTCTTGTCTTGTGTGTGTGTGTGTGTGTAACTCTGCCTTTCAAATACAGTCTTAAAAAAAAAAACAGCTGGCTGACTTGGGGAATGAACCATCGGATGGAAGAGCTTCCTCTCTGTATCACCTCCTTTGTATATATCTGACTTTGCAATAATAATAAAATAAACCTTAACAAAATAAATAAATATCCTACTCCTCCAAGTCAGGTTTTTGTTGTTGGTGTTCATCAATTAATTATTTGAAAGGAAGAGTGACATAAAGCGATCTTCCATTCTCTGGTCCACTCCCTAAATGCCTTCAACAACAGTGACTGGCCCAGTAATTCCTTCCAGAATTCCCATGTGGGTGGCAGGAACCCAAATATTTGAATATCACCTACTGTTTCCAGCTTATACGATGGAAGAAATACAGTTAGGAAGGGGAGGCAAGACTCAACCGCATGGGCCCGGTGCAATAGCCTAGTGGCTAAAGTCCTCGTCTTGCATGCGCCAGGATCGGAATCCCACATGGGCACTGGTTCATGCCCCAGCTGCTCCACTTCCTTTCCAGCTCCCTGCTTGTCGCCTGGCAAATCAGTAGAGGATGACTCAAAGCCTTGGGACCCTGCACCCAAGTGGGAGGCCTGGAAGAAGCTCTGGGCTCCTGGCTTCAGATTGGTTCAGTCCCAGCCATTGCGGCCACTTGAGGAAGTGAATCATCAGACGGAAATTCTTCCTTTCTGTCTCTTCTCTCTCTATGTCTGCCTTTCCAATAAAAATAAGTAAATCTTTAAAAAAAAAACTCAATCCCATTCCTCAACTATGGGATACGTTGTCCCAAGTGAGAGCCTAATCTACTGTGCCACAGTACTCCTCCACCATTTTGTTTTATGCAACTGCAAACTCTTTTTCCAAACATCTCTACCCGTTCTCAAGTTTCACTGTTCAAAAAATATAACATTCAAAAAAAAAAAAAAAAAACCCTATGGCTGGGAGATGCTCAGTGGTTGAGAGTTATTTTAATGCATTTAGAAAAGTATCAAATGCTATATTAGGCATGACCTTAGTCTATAGCAACAACTCACTTGTCAAAACTGGGTGACTCAACACAAAAATATTTAAGCTGACAGGTGAGGCCATCCTCCCTCAGAAGGTTCTTCCAGCTTGTGGTGGCCTCAGTAGTTTCTATCTGTGGCTGCATTCTCCCAGTCTGTTTCATCTTCATGTAGGGACACTTGTACCGGATTCGGTGCCACCAAACAATCCAGACCAAGATCCCTAGTCTAATTTATCTGCAAGAACACTTTTGCCAAATAAGGTTACACTCACAGGTCCCAGGAATTATAGCATGGACCTGTTCAAGGTCACTCCAACCAATGTAGGACCTGAGTTTCACAAAATGAGTGAAGCATCCACTGTGCTCTCAGTAAGCTCGAAGTCTAAACAACCATACAAACAAACGTGTAACTTTGAAGAATCATGTATGAGGTATTTCAAGGGCCCAACGTGTGGCACAGATAGTAACACCGCCAACTGCAACATCACCCTTCCAGATGGGCACTGGTTGGTGTTCTGGCTGTGTCACTTCTGACTCAGCTCCTTGGCACTGACGTGGGAAAGCAGTGGAAAATGGTCCAAATATTTGAGCTGCTGCCACCTGCCTAGGAGATCCTAAAGAAGCTTCTGGCTCCTGACTTCAGACGGACGCAGCTCTGGCCGTTACAGTCATCTGGGGAGTTCTGTCCTTCTTTCTGTATGACTATGGCCTTCACATAAATAAGTAAATTTTGTTTTAAGATTTTTTTTTTAATTTTTATTACAAAGTCAGATATACAGAGAGGAGGAGAGACAGAGGAAGATCTTCCGTCCGATGTTTCACTCCCCAAGTGAGCCGCAACGACCGGTGCGTGACGATCCGAAGCTGGGAACCTGGAACCTCTTCCGGGTCTCCCATGCGGGTGCAGGGTCCCAAAGCTTTGGGCCGTCCTGGACTGCTTTCCCAGGCCACAAGCAGGGAGCTGGATGGGAAGTGGAGCTGCCGGGATTAGAACTGGCACCCATATGGGATCCCGGCGCGTTCAAGGCAAGGACTTTAGCCACTAGACCACGCCGCTGTGCCCATTAAGTAAATGTTTTTAAAAAGGTATAAAACACAGAGAAGTAATAGTAATAGTCTATCTTTCCAGAGTTGGAATGGTGTGAGGGGTCAGGGGAAGTACGTTACTGAGAAAGTCTTAGTGGGGGTGAGGTGGCTTCTAAGGAGAAACAAGCCTAACAGATGATTTGGGTTATTTAGGACAATGTGGGTGACTTGGAGAAGATTATTAGACAAAAGAAATGCCACCACAAACTCAATAAGGAAAAAAAGCTGGTTGGAATAGTCCATTTACAAGAATTACTGGAATATAAAATTACTCTGGTGCCAAATAGAATGAGCAGGAAGAGAATCGGCCTCAGACATTTGTGTGCAATGAAAGCACCCCGGGCCCTTGTTCCAGGGGCATCTCTGGTTGCTCAGGTATGAAATTGGATCTGAAATTCTGCATTCCTGAGAAGTCCCCGAGTGATCATTCTCCCGGACCACACTGAGTACCACTGACATAGCCCAGTGAATTGAAATCCTAGAGGGAAAAAAAAGCAAATGAACAGAGCAGGGAACTGCTGATGAGGGTGGGCTGGAGAGCACTTCCACTCAAAGGAAATGTGCAAGAGAAAACAAAGGGTCAACTGCAGCCTGTCTTCATATTATTTTCCAAGAGAAATAGGAATCAGTACTTTTTAAAAGATTTTATTGGAAAGGCGGATATACAGAGAGGAAGATCTTCTGTCTGATGATTCTTTCCCCAAGTGGCTGCAATCGCTGGAGCTTGGCCAATCCAAAGCCAGGAGTTCTTCCGGGTCTCCCACACAGGTGCAGAGGCCCAAGGCTTTGGGCCATCCTTGACTGCTTTCCCAGGCCATAAGCAGGGAACTGGAAGGGAAGCGGGGCTGCCGGGATTAGAACCAGCACCCAGATGGGATTCAGGCATGTGCAAGGCGAGGACTTTAACGACTACGCTATTGTGCCGGGCCCAAATCAGTACTTTTGATCAAAATAATTCAAAGTTCAAAAGCCAAACAATGGTTTTTGTTTTTGAAATATTGATCTGCTTATTTTTGACTCCTGGGTAAAACAACCTCAAGATTCTTTCAATGAGAATGTCCAGGGCCAAAGGTTGTAGAATAGCTGGTTAAGCATGATGTTTGCCGCCCATATGGAAACATCAGGTCAAGCTGTCGCTGCTCCACTTCTGATCTGGTTCCTTGCTAATGCTCCTTGGAAAGCAGGGGAAGGTAGCCCAGGTGTTGAGCTCCTGCCATTCACGTGAAAGACTCAGGGTTCCAGGGGTCTGGCTTCCACCTGGCCCTGTCCAAGCCTTTGAAGTCATTTGGGGAGTGGACCAGCATATGGAAGATCTTGTTCTGTTTCGATCTCTCCCCTTCTGTCAGTCTGTCTTTAAATTAAAATAAATAAATAATATAAATAAATAATAAATACATAATAATAAAATAAATCTTTGGGAAAAAATGACTTTCTGGAGGTAGAAGATGCACAATAATTTTGAATATACCTGGGAGGCTGAAATAAGATTGGCCTAAGGGTACAGAGACCAGCTAATTGCTCATGGAACACTTAGGATTGCCTCATGGAAAATGGGCAGAAATAACTGCTACATTTAAGCAATAGTGACAGAAGTGATCTCATTCTAAGAAGATGGAATCACCTGTGGATATAAGGACCAGAAGAGGGGGGGAAAATGATACCTGATTCTATCATGCAACTATATAGTAAAGTGAAACCCCAGCATTTTAGCATGGCCAGTGTTTGGTAAACTGGTTTTCTTAAGGTCCCTGCAAGGCATAATTTAACTTAGAGAGAGGTTCTTGGAAAATGGTTATGTTTCTAAACAGTCATCAACGGCAAAAGCATCAAGAACGGGTTGAGAAGATATCCTTCGAAATCGGAGACGATGACACCACTTTTAATTTCAATCTGTAGATTCCTACCAAGTGCAGACAAGTATGTCTGACAAAGACATTCAGGATTTGCTAGAGCTAGGCTATAGAAATGTCAAGACACCCATGTTTTCTTTTTTTTTTTTTAAGATTTATTTATTTTTATTGAAAAGTCAGATATAAAGAGAGGAAGATCTTCCACCTGATGATTTGCTCCCCAAGCGGCCACAACAGCCAGAGCTGTGCCGATCTGAAACCAGGATCCCAGAGCTCCTGTATATACATACAGAGAGAGACAGAGAGAGTCCTCCATCCATTGATTGACTTACCAAATGCCCACAATGGCCAGGAATGGACCAGAACAAAGCCAAGAGTTTCATCCGGGCAGCTTGTTCTTCTAGGTGAGTAGGAGCTGAAGTACTGGGGCCATCTGCTTCTCTCCCAAGTGCATTAGCAGGGAGCTGGATGGGAAGCAGAACAGGTGGAATTAGAATAGGTGCCCATATAGAATTCTGGCATTGCAGGCAGTGGCTATCCCTGCTATGCCATAACAGTTCTGTCTTGTAGGGCCCATTGCAGGAATGGGGTGCTCATGCCCCAAACTGCTCAGGAATGTAGAGATGGATTATCAGCTGGTTCCTGAACTCTATGTGCGCGCTCTGTTATTGACTGACTTAAAATTATTTCCATATCCTCTCTTGTACCTCAGCTTAATCTTCTGTAAAATAGGGAAAAAATAAAATCAAAATAATTTAGTTGGTACAAAATACTAAGCGAATCAGGTTCCCCAAAGTTCTCAGCATTTGACAAATAGCAAGCATATTAAGAATAAGGGTCCCAGCCACTAATAATGTGAAATTCATGTGAGCCCTAGCTTGAGAAATCAACTTCTTATTTGAGAATGGACAAACCTTCTTCCCTTTCCACGATTTTTTTTTTAAGTTGGGACCTTATAGAAGGTGAATTTCACTTCTTTTTTGTTGAATTTTGGAGTCTGTAGTATAGTAGCCTTGCAAAGGACCTTGCTGACTCATTCATGGAGCCTGACCCATGAGAAGAAATTTGGGGGTGGCTTTCAAGCACTAGGTTTGTGGTAATATTACTAATACAGGCACGTATTTTTTTTTATTTTGATGATATTAACAGAGTTGATTAGGGCTCAAAGGGTCAAGGGCTACAGGAAAGTGGGTAAGATCTTTGTTTCCACATTCTCTTCTTTTCTTCCTGTATCTCGGGAAAGGGGAGAGCCAAAGGGAGAAACAACACCCACTCTCCCACCCATCCCAGGTCCCCGATGTGCGGCATGCCCCGAGGGCACTGCTCAAGTGGTTTTGATAGTTCAGCTGTTCTGTATTGCTGCCAGTCTCTCCATTCCAGCATGATGGAATCTCTTTAGTATCCACTGGCTGACACTGTTCACCTTGGCATCTCCACTTACTCAGATTATCACTGCCACAGCTGGCTGGGGTAGCTGATCAATCTGTTCTGTCCTCTGTTGTGGTATCAGGTGTCCTCTGTAGGTTCCAATGTGCTACCATATCCTCCATGTGCACCTGGATATGCTGTCCACTGCCCTGTCTGAGCCGCTGAGAAGGCTCAGCTTTGACACATGCACTCCACGGTCAGACCATGGAACCTGCAATTCTCTTCATGGTTGGGATTTTGAGTCCAGTAGTTCAATTAGGGGATCCCCAAAGAAATTTGTTCTGAAGTGATCCCAGACTAGATTCTTGCATGTGCTTGCCAGTACAGGGTCTGGCACAGTCCGTCGTCCCTATCAGCCTATGCACATGCTGGTGGTTGCAACTGCTGGATCAGTTCTGCCTCCAGCCCCATCTTCTACATAAACCAGTGGATGTTGGAGCCCATCCCAATCCTGCCCACCACATACTTGGCCATGTAAACCAGTGGAAGCTGCAGCCTAGTTGGGACGATTCCCAATAACCCCCGAAGATTCTACCCCTGGACCTGGTTCTCTCGCGTGCTGGTTGGTGTCATGGCCTTGCCTAATGTGACCCATCCCCTGTTCTGACACTGAGTCAGGTACTGGTACCTAGCCCTGCCAGACAGGCCCTCAGCTATGGCTTTCGTGTGGACTGGCGTGCGGCAGTCAGCAATGTCCCATGCTAACAGCCCATCTCAGGACTCCCCTGTGGGCTGGTGAATCAGTCTGACCCAAACAGATGTTATGGACTCTCCTCTCCAAACCACCGGGTCTCAGTCCCCACATTTGCAAGCAAGTTCAGTGACCCCATCGCTGGGAGTCACACAGGATTCATCCCTCACCTACACTCACATTGGCCTTGTCCATGGATGTCCCAGGGCAGCCATTACATACCCCCAAAACCCGAGAACTCGCTGCCAGGCAGCCAGCAGGCAGAGCCTGGCGCCACTTTGCACACTGGCCCCCCCAAAGCCCGGGACCCACTCACCGTGTGGCAGCAGTGCCCACGGCCTGAGTCCCAAGCACTGGCTCCGACCTGACTCGGGTACCCTCAGCTGCCGCCATGCCGCTGGGGGAGGGCAGCTTTCCTCAAGCCCCGCAGCCGGAACACCCCCGAGACTCCGCCCACAAGATGGTGGCGGCAGGGCGGAGCCAGGAGCCTCGTCCCCTTCCCAAAATTCCCTCACGGCCGCTTACCGTGAAGGGAGAAATCGCTCAGGCCTGCAGAAGCCCAGGACTCACTCACCACATGGCAGCAGTGCCCACGGCCTGAGTCCCAAGCACTGGGTCGGACCCGGCTCAGGTACCCTCAGCTGCCGCCATGCCGCTGAGGGAGGGCAGCTTTCCTCAAGCCCCGCAGCCAAACCGGTATGTGTTCTTCTGATGAATCTTAAAGACTATAATGATTTTTAAAAAACGTTCAAAGAAAGCTAAAGGCTAGATCCAGCCCATCACACTCAGACTTCTGATGTCAGACAGTGGTTTAAAGCAGTCAACTTGATATCTTAAATTTAGCTTAGGGGAAAATTTCTGAACAATTGTGAAAACTTACTTATTTTGGGGCCCAGTGCCATAGCCTAGTGGCTACAGGCCTTGTCTTGCACGTGTGGGGACCCCAGATGGGCACCAGTTCTATCCCGGAGGTCCCATTTCCCCACCAGTTCCCTGATATGGCCTGGGAAAGCAGTCAAGGATGGCACAAAGCCTTGGGAGCCTGAACCCACACAGGAGACCAGGAAGAAGCTCCTGGCTTCAGATTGGCTCAACTCCATTTGTACACCCACTTGAGGAGTGAATCAGCAGACAGAAGATCTTCCTTTCTGTATGTCTGATTTTCAGATAAAAAATAAATCTTTTAAAAAGTTTATTTGGGGCCCGGCACGATAGCGAAGCGGTTAAAGTCCTTGCCTTACATGCCGGGATCCCAAATGGGAGCCGCTTCTAATCCCAGCGGTCCCGCTTCCCATCCAACTCCCTGCTTGTGGCCTGGGAAAGCGGTCGAAGACGGCCCCAAATCTTGGGACCCTGCACCCTTGTGGGAGACCTGGAAGAAGCTTCTGGTTTCAGATTGGCTCAGCCCCAGCCGTTGTGGCGCTTGGGGAGTGAAACATCTGACGGAAGATCTTCCTCTCTGTCTCTCCTCTCTGTATATCTGCCTTTCCAATAAAAATAAATAAATCTTTTTTAAAAATGTTACTTACTCTTACTGCAAAGCTAGATTTACAAAGAGAAGATAATCGTTAGTTCACACCCAAAATTACTGCAATGGTTAGAGTTGAGCTAACACTAAGCCAGGAGATAGGAGCTTCTTCTGGGTCTGATCTCCCAGGCCACAGGCAGGGAGCTGGATGGGAAATGGAGCATCTAGGACATGAATTGCTGCCCATATGGTTTCTGGCACTTAGAGGTGGAGGATTAACCAACTAAGCCACTGTGTTTCTTCAACATTTCCTTTTTTGTTTGTTTGTTTAAGATGTATTTTTATTGGGAACACAGCTATACAGAGGAGAGACAGAGAGGAAGATCTTCCATCTGATGATTTGCTCCTCAAGTGACTGCAACGGCCGGTGCTGAGCCAATCCAAAGCTTGGAGCCAGGAGCTTCTTCCAAGTCTCCACGCGGGTGCAGGGTCCCAAGGCATTGGGCCGTCCTCGACTGCTTTCCCAGGCCACAAGCAGGGAGCTGGATGGGAAGTGGAGCTGCCGGGACACAAACTAGCACCCATATGGGATCCCGGCGCGTGCAAGGCAAGGACTTTAGCCACTAGGCCACCATGCCAAGCCCAACATTAACTTTTTTATCTTCATATTTTCAATTAAAAAAATATTTTTTGATCCTCCAAAAAATTGAAAGAAGATTCCAGTGAGTAGCTGTATAACTTCATGTTTTGCCACATTTTAAAAATTGTTTTCTCTGTCTTCTCAGTGCATACACGTTCGTAATGCCCATGTCGATTTTTGAGAAAATGAAGCAAGTCGGTGTGGTTCTCAGCGAGCTGTGTTCACAATCTCCTCAGAGGGCAAGGTCACACTCCTGCCTAGGTTCTGGCTCCTCTGTCCCCTCCACCTTCAGAGAGCCATTAACAGGAGATGCTCACACTCATTCTGAGGCCCAGAATTGCATGGCTCCTTCCTCCCGAACAGGAAAAACACTCCATGTTCTCTTAACGGTAGCATTTGAAAAACACTCCAAGTTTGTGTTACTAAGCTTCTGTGGGCCTGTCGTAAAGAAACTTATAAATGTGAGCTAGTGCTCCTGAGTTCCATCTAGCAAACAGAATAATAATGAACTTTACACAGTGTTTCTTGTAATTCCTTTTCCTCTGTTGAGGTTTTAATTTGTGCAGTTCGGATGGTGCTATGTATTATAAGCACCTATTAATTTGCTTTGATGGCTGGATTATGAGTCTATGTGGAAACCTGTTTTCAGAATTTATTTGAAGCACAAATAAGACTTGCACTTCCCCACTCTACTGCTCCATCCAACCAAATATTCCTCTTCATTTTGCAAATATACAAAGATATAAATCTGTTTATTTCTCTTTAATAAACAAAACTACTTATAGTATTATTTCCCCTGAATTTTCCCCAAAATTATGTAGCACAGAATCTTTTATTTCTCTTTTACTTTCTATCATCTATGCAAGCACCCTTCAAGAAGTTCATGGGAAATGCAAACTCTGAAAAGTAACAGTGGATATTGTGGGCCGGGTGCGATAGCCTAGCAGTTAGTCTTCACCTTGTATGCAACAGAATATGGGTGCTGGTTCTATTCTCAGTGGCCCCACTTCCATCCAGTTCTCTGCTCATGACCTCTCTGTATAAAAAAAAATTTATTTATTTTTATTACAAAATCAGATATACAGAGAGGAGGAGAGACAGAGAGGAAGATCTTCTGTCCGATGATTCACTCCCCAAGCTGAGCGCCAAGCTGAAGCTGGGAACCAGGAACCTCCTCTGGGTCTCCCACGCAGGTTCATGGTCCCAAAGCTTTGGGCCGTCCTCAACTGCTTTCCCAGGCCACAAGCAGGGAGCTGGATGGGAAGTGGAGCTGCCGGGGTTAGAACCGGTGCCCATATGGGATCCTGGCATGTTCAAGGCAAGGACTTTAGCCACTAGGCCACGGTCCGGGCCCGTCCTCTCTGTATATCTAATTTTACAATTAAAATAAAATAAAATAAACCTTAAAAAAAAAAAAGAATGGATATTGTGGTGCAGTGGCTGAGCCCTGCTTGTGATGCCTGTATCCAGGGGCCACTGACACCCCGATTCTTGCCCATCTAGCTTCCTGCATGTGTACCTGGGAAAGCAGCAGATGACGCCCAAGTACTGGGATCCTGGGCACCCTAGTGGGAGATCAGGGTGGAATTCCTGGTTCCTGACTTCAACCTAGCCTAGCCCAACTGTTGCAAGCCTTCAGGTAGTCATTCAGTGAATGGAAGACTCTGCGCCTTTGAAATAAATAAATACATCTTTTTAAAAAGAAAGCTACACATAAATTTTATTTTTTAAAAAAGATTTATTTATTTTTATTGGAAAGGCAGATATACAGAGAGGAAGAGAGATAGAGAGGAAGTTCTTCCGTCCAATGATTCACTCCCCGAATAGTTCCAACGGCCGGAGCTGAGCTGATCTGAAGCCAGGATCCTGAAGCTTCTTCCAGGTCTCCCATGTGGGTGCAGAGTCCCAAGATTTGGGGCCGTCCTCGACTGCTTTCCCAGGCCACAGGCAGGGAACTGGATGGGGAATGGGGCTGCCAGGATGAGAACTGGCGCCCTAATGGGATTCAGGCATGTGCAAGGTAAGGACTTTATCTACTAGGCTAATGCACTGGGCCCCAAAATAAATTTCATTTTTAATACCAAATAACAACTTCTTTCCCACCAATTTTTTTATGAATTTTAAAAATCATTTGAAAAGCAGAGTGAGAAAAAAATCTTTAATTCACTGGATTAATGCTCAGGACATGTCCAGGCTTATGCCAGGAGCCCAGAACTCCACTTGAGTCTCCAGGTGAGTGCCGGAACCAAGCACTTAGGCCAGGGCTGCCTCCTAGGTGAGAAACACAGAGCAGCCAGAATCAGAAACAGGGATTCTGAAAGGAGACAGAGGCTTCCCAAGTGGTAGCCTAACCCACTGCACCACAACCTCAGTCTCTTTCTAACCAATGTTTGAAATACCTTTGTTTATTTTATATCAGCATGTCCATTCAAAAGCATATGAGAGTGTTTCATATGCTAGGTTTCCTGTCAATAATCTGCTTTCAAATTTTCACTATAAGATGCTACAATAAAAAATTTTGTATGGTAGAGTTTCACATACTACATGTACAAGAACGTATTTAGAGTGCATTTTCTGGAAGTAGAAATACTGAATTAAAGATAATGAGTAGTACGATGGATCAATCACTGCTAGGGAAGCCTACGTTTAAATTCAGGGTGCCTTGTTCCATTTGCAGCCACTGTGTGCTTATGATCCAGCTTCCTGCTAATGCCTCTGGCGTGCACCATATGACAGCCAAGTATGTGGGTCCCTGCCACCCACACAGGAAGCCCAGAGGGAGTTCCTGGCTCCTGGCTTCCAGCTGTTGTGACCATTCTGGCGAGTGAACTAGCAGGTAGATGTCACTCTCCGTCTCTCTGTAACTTTGCCTTGCAAATAGATACATAAATATTTCCGAAGATAAAGACAGTATAAGCATTGTAATCTTTAGAGAGCTCATCGTTCTCTAATAACAATACCTGTTACAGTGATCTCTGTTCCTTAATGCTGGCCCATAGTACCAACAGCATTGCCCAGTGCATAATTAATCAGGCGTTTGCACTGTGCATCTGGACCTTATGAATGTGGGTATGTGTAGAGTCCTGTGCCACCTGAGGATGTTTCAGTCAACAGTGGGCTGCGCAGATGCCAGCGCTTCCACAAGAGTGTCTCCCCTGTTTCTGTGGCGATCTCCAACGACAGCTGCCTTGTGTGACATTGCAGTGATGACGAGAACAACAAAGATCGTTTCTCAGAATGTCTTTGGTAGATGATACAAGATTGTGTGTGTGTGTGTGTGTGTGTGTGTGTGTGTGTGTGTACAAACAGCTCATGGAAAATGTGCACTATGAAAAAATTGTATGAGTTTCAGTATTTTCTGCACCAACATAAGCTTGCCTTTTAACACCATTGTTCCGTGACATTTTTGAAGTAAATGGTTTCAGTGTCTGTATCTTGCAAAGCTCACCTTGAAATGTAATTACAGGGTACAGATATTAGGATGTGGGGCCTGGGGGTGGTGTTATGGCATAGTGTGTTGCCCCACTTCCCATTCAGCTCACAACTAATGCTCTAGAAAAAGTAACGGACGATGACCCAAGTACTTGGGCCCCAGCCACCCATGTGGAGACACGACGAAGCTCCGGGCTCCTGGTTTCTGCCTGACACAGCAATGAACAGCAGATGGAAGACCTTTCTCTGTGTAACTTGGACTTTCACGTAAATAAATCTTAAAAAAAATAGTGGGACCTTTAAGAGACAGTTGGTGTTGAAGACTATACCCTGAGGACCGTGTTCATGCCATCACTAGGAGGATGTGCTTGTGCAAAAGGGGAACTCCAGCCCCGGCCTTCCGCAGTGGAGTTGTGCAGAATCCTCTCTAGGTGCTGGCATCTTAACCTGAGCTTTCCAACCTGCACAGTTTTAAGTCAAGAAGTTTTTATTCATTCTAAATTTTTCAGTGTCTCATATTCTATGATAGCAACATAAAACAGACTCAGTCGCGTATGTATACATCTATGTACATATGTAGCTGCACGAAGAGAATGATAAAAATCCGTGAACCCATAACTTAGTTAACAGCAGGATATCAGTAACATCTTAGGAGCTCCCTGATTTCTCCTCAAAGCTTAGTCCCCTTAAAATAATCCAGTTTAAAATCCTCCATTTCGGGGCCCGGCGGCATGGCCTAGTGGCTAAAGTCCTCGCCCTGAACGCGCCGGGATCCCATATGAGCGCCGGTTCTAATCCCGGCAGCTCCACTTTCCATCTAGCTCCCTGCTTGTGGCCTGGGAAAGCAGTCGAGGACAGCCCAAAGCTTTGGGACACTGCACCCGTGTGGGAGACCTAGAGGAGGTTCCAGGTTCCTGGCTTCAGATCGGCGCGCACCGGCCCGTTGCGGCTCACTTGGGGAGTGAAACATCAGATGGAAGATCTTCCTCTCTGTCTCTCCTCCTCTCTGTATATCCGGCTTTCCAATAAAAATAAATAAATCTTTAAAAATAAATAAATAAATAAATAAAATGCTCCATTTCTATCAATACAAGTGCATTTATGTGATTGTGTTGTTTTAATTTCTTGATTTATAGATGATATCTACAGATGAAAGTTACTGTTTTGCTCTGGAATTAAATCTACAATCATGGGAGAGTGTCTTCCATTTAGAAATGTCTTTCCCATTATAGCTGTAAAATACTCTTTTTGTGTGTTACCAGTTTTGTTTCCCTCTCTTGAGCTGAGATCTTTACACAGATCGTTTGGGGATCGGTGGTCCTTCCTTAGCACAGCACCTGTTGCTGTTACTTGCAGCCATATACAGAGGTTCCTATCTTCTCTTTTGCAGAATCTCCAGGTTCTACTGGGTTTACAGACCCGGTAATCAATGACTGAATCCCTTACCTTGGGATTTTTTTACCTCCTGCTGTTTTACTATCAACTTGGCAGAAAACAGCTAGTAATTCAGAATCTAAACAGGTTGCTTGGCCTTAGAAGTACACTCAAGGATTTGAATATACTAGTTTATTTTTACAGAGTGTTAATGCAGAAATTTGGGTTGGCTACATTAAAGTCACCACCTGAAGATAACTCACCGTTGTTAGCATTTTAATGTATTCCCTTTCAACTGCATATTAGGATTGGGCATTCATCACTTTACATCTGTTGATTTTTGTATTATAATTTGATACAAGCATCTTTCTGTGTTAACACAGACATACATCATTCTAGTAGCTAGGAGACATCCTATTCGTTTATCATAAGTGAATTGCCCTATGTTTAATTGGATGCAGTTATGTTGTTTAAGGTGTACCTGTGATGGAGAGCAGTACTGACCCCAGTCACACATAGTTCTGCTGCCTGGAGTGGAGGCTCCACTAAAATTCACTTAAACTAGAGGTGATGGGTAAAAAAACAGATGGAAATCCTTTAGATATCTTAGAATCTGATGACTTAAAAATAATAAAGAATCTATGATCAGTGGAGAGGAAAGCACTTATAATAAAAAATGTCTTACTCGATTTCTTGAGGAGTTTTAAAAGAACAAATCTAGCTCAAAGAAATCAAATATGCAAACAACATGTTTGAGTTCAGTGAGGAAGCGTCCCTGAAGCAACAGCTGTCCAAGAACTGTGCAGGCCTAGCGTCGGTGAAAAATGTATTCAATCTGACTCCATCTGCAGAGAGGCCCAGCTCGGAGCTAAACTGTTAAAACGGCACTGACCAACCCAGTAGCCATTAGCCATATGTGGATATTTGTGTTTAAAGTAATTAAAAATAAATTAAACAGGGCCAGCACCGTGGTATAGTGGCTAACCCCCATCCTTTGTGGCACTGGCATTAGACAGGAATATTGCTTCAAGTCTAAATTCTTCTTTCTTCCTTGCTTTCTTTTTTCTTTCTCTTTTTAAAGAGGGTTTGCTCTAACCTCTTTCTATAGACTTTTTTTAAGGATGTATTTTTTAAAAAAGATTTATTTGAAGACAAATTTACAGATAGAGAACGGGACACACACACACACACACACACACACACAAATTTTCTATCTGCTGGCTCAATCGCAGTTGACTATGATGGCCAGAGCTGGATCATCGGAAGCTGGGAGCCAGGAACTTCTAGCAGGAGCCCAAGGTCTTAGACCATCCTCTGTTGCTTTCCCAGGCTGTTAGCCAGAAGCTGGACCGACCTGGAGTGTCTGGGACCTGAACTGGCACCCATATGGAATGCCAGTCCCACAAGCTTCGTTTTGATGAATGGAATTTTGAGACATTAAACTACTTTCTTCTTGTTTGTTTATCGTTTGTATATTTTGCCCCTTGGGTTATGTGCTTTGTCAGAGTTCTTTGGATTTGTATTAGGAAGTCTACTTTGCTTATTTGTTTATTTATATATTGCTATCTGAACCATCATGCTTAAGGTAATTGCCATGAGATAGATGTGTTCCAGGTTGTTTCTCTTTTTCTTTCCTCTTGATGCTGTCTGTATAGTATTTTCACAATTTATTTATTGCTATTGATAGACATTGGTTTGTTCCGAATTTTTAGGTATTGTGAATGAAAGGGCTATAAATATTCTTATATATATTTTTGGTGGTCAACATACTGATTTTTCTTGGGTATATAATTAAAAATGTAATGGCTTGGGTACAGATCTAAAAATATAATGGAGTGCTGAAATTTATGCAAATGAAACAATGTATCCAAAACTTTCTGTAAGTTTCACATCTGTCTGTTTTTCACTGCATGATGTGTGCGCATGTGCACAGCAATCCACAGCATTCTGTAAATGTTACCTTAACATAACTAAGTTGAAGAAATGAGCTGCAAAAACTAGTTTATTCCATGGAATTTAAAAAATAACATCAAAATTATAAAATACCCATAACTGGGAAGAAATGTAAGACTTTTGCGGAAGTTAGTTTTAAATTTTATCAAAAAGATCTGAAAAGTGAAAGAACAGACTATTACCACATGGAGCACTCGGCAATAGACAAGTGTCAGTTCTCCTCTAATCGTAAAAGAATCACAAATGCAGGCCCTTCAGGATGCTATAGAACACAACAAATGGTTCTCAAGTGATCTAATGAGAAGTATCCTGTGAAAATGATGGATTGAAGCTGTTAACCAGATAAAGACAATAAATTATTCAGTAAATAAGTTGGGACAGTTAGGTATGTACTTAGGAATAAAATTTATGTCTTTTCCTAAGAATAGATTCCAGTTAGATTAAAGAGAGGAGTGCAAACAAATTAATCTAACTTTGTGAAGTAACTACAGAAGAAATGGTTTCATAATTTTAGAATAGAAAAAGCATTTTCAGGCACTATATCCTCGCCTGGCATGCACTGGGATTATATACTGGGGCTGGTTATTATCCCGGAAGCTCCGCCTCCCATCCAGCTCCCTGCTAGTGCCTGGGAAAGCAGTGAGGGAGGGTTCTCAACCTTAGCCCTACACCCATGAGTGGAGACTCGGAGGAGGCTTCTGGCTCCTGGCTTGGGATCAGACCAGGTCCAGTTGCTCAGGTCATTGCGGCCACTTGGAGTGAACCAATGGATAGAAGATCGTTTTGTCTCTCCTTTTTGGAAACCTACCTTTGCAGTAAAAATAAATAAATCTTAAGAAAAAAAAGCTTTTCCAAGAATTCATAAAATCTAGATATCATAAATTGAAAGGGAAAATGCACTGGAACATTATGACAAACTATTTTTTAAGACTTACTTCTTTTTCTTTAAAGATTTATTTAGTTTTTTTATTTGAAAATCAGATATATAGAGAGGAGGAGAGACAGAGAGGAAGATCTTCCATCCGCTGATTTACTCCCCAAGCGACCGCAACGGCTGGAGCTGAGCCAATCTGAAGCCAGGAGCCAAGACTTTCTTCTGGGTCTCCCACACAGGTGCAGGATCCCAAAGCTTTGGCCATCCTTCATTGCTTTCCCAGGCCACAGCAGGGAGCTGGATGGGAAGCAGGGCTGCTTTCCCAGGCCACAGCAGGGAGCTGGATGGGAAGCAGGGCTGCTTTCCCAAGCCACAAGCAGGAATGTGGTTGTGAAGTGGAACAACCAGGATTAGAACTGGCGCCCACCAGGCGCATGCAAGGTGAGGACTTTAGCCACTAGACTACTGTGCCAGGCCCAAAAAAACTTTTTTGTTTTTCAAGGCTTGTGTGTACTGAGAATTCAGGGCTAAATAATTTACACATATCGTCTCATTTAATGCCCAGAACCTTGCTTGGCTAGGATATCAAAACATTTATTACAAATGTACCTTCTCAATAAGTGCCTGCCATAATTGCACAATAAAGTAACAGCTAAGACTATTGTAAAACAATTTCCTTACTTTCACGCTTCAGTTATTTTTCAATCTTTAATGAGATTATATTTTTATTGTACTTTTATGGAGTTTTCAAACATATCAACAGTGAAGAGAAAGTAAAATGATTTCTCCTTGTGGTGTGTGTGTTCTGTGAATGGTTAGCTCAGTGCTAATCCTGCTTGAGCCAGGACCCCCTGGAATGCCCTGAACAAGCGTCAGGTGTTAGTGCAGCCACATGTGTTCCAGATGGGCGCTCCGAAAGAAAACTACATCCCCAGTAATCCCCAGTCATCATGCCATGTTGCCTCAAGAGAGTTTTCTGCGCTTTCAAATTTCCTCCGCACTTACCTGCTTTCTAATATCCTGTAGTATGGCTACAACACAGATATTTTAAAAATAATGATCTGAAAGACAGAGGAAGAGAGACAGACGGAGGTTTCCCGTCCGCTGATTCACTCCCCAGTTGCTGCCACTGGCAGGGCTGGGCTAGGCTGAAGCTAGGAGCCAGGAGCCAAGTTTCCCACATGGATGGTGGGGACCCAAGTATCTGAGCCAACAGCTACTGCATCCCAGGGTGCACATTAGCAGGAAGCTAAAACTGGGAGCAGAGTTGGAATTCAAGCTGTTATTGCAAGCACCCTCTGCTTGGGTCTTGAACTAGCAGACGGAAGATCTTCCTCGTCTCTCTTTTCTGTATATCTGATTTTCCAATAATAATAAATAAATCTTTTTTTTAAAGACTGTGTTGCAGTAAATGTTCAGACTAATTTACACTCGAAACAACCAAAACATAAACTGATGGAACTAAAACATTTGAAACTTTGTGACCAAAAAATAAAAATGATAAAATAGAAATTAAACAAATAGCAAATTAGAAAGCAACTACATTTCTCATACTACTTTAATTTCTCAATTTCTTCATAAGAAGCTTTTTAAAAAATTAATAAGCAGTAACATCCCCAAAGGTATGGTAACTTACAAAAAATAAATGTAAATAGTTCTTATGAAAATATTTTAGTAGTAAGCAATACACAAGCTGAATCTACTCTGAGATAACCCTTTCTTACCCATAAGATTCAAAAAATAACTTGAAGATTAATCTATTTGAAAGACAGAACCAAGGAGGCAGATCAAGGGGAGGGGACAAGAAGATTTTTTTAATCTCCTGTTTTATTTCCTTCATGGCTGCAGCAGCCGGGGGGGTGGGTCAGGCTGATACCAGGATCCGGGGACATCATCTAGGCTTTCCCATGGGCGGCAGGGGCAGGGGCCCAAGAACGTGGAAGTGCAGTAACAGAGAGCTGAATCAGAAGGGTAGAGCTGGGACTGGAACAGGCACTCCAACATGAGAAGCTGGCATTGCAGGTGGTGCCTTAAATCATTCAACCACAGCTCCTGGCCCATAACATTTTGACAATCTGTACCTGGCTGGGCTGTAAAATTAACCTTCTGTCACTGTTTGTGGGACTGTACTCCAGTGCTAAGGTCCATTTGTATCCTTCCTCAGGGCCTCCCCTGAAGTTTCCTTTATGTAGGGTCAGTTTAATTCCTGCTCATTTGTCAGAGCACAATTTAACATTGCCTACTGGAGGAAGCATTCTTTGACCTTGGTTCCTACCCCTAGAGTTCCCCTGCTTGGGATGTTCTTTCATTGCATGTCTCATAAGCAGTGTTTATTTACCAACTGTTTGTTTTCCCTATTCAAATTCAGATTCTGTAAAGTCAGAAACATTAGCTATCATTTTCTCCAATACTTGACTCCTAGTGGATATGATTGCATAGCAAACAAATAATACATTTTTAATTGAATGTGTCATTTAATTAACCTCTGTTTCCTCAAGAAAAACGTATCTCTTTGGGATCTGTGGTTATTAGATGAGATAAAGTGTAAAGCATATAATTTATTGCTTGATACAGAGCAAACTCTGGAAAAAGGAACGTATGCTCATGTTTAATTGTCATTATTAAGACAATGTGCACAAAGTTGAAAGTAAGAAAGGCAGGTGTTACGGAACAGGCGGCTAAGCCAATATTCACGGTAACTTAATTCTATGTCTAAGTGCTGGTTTGTATCCAAGACACTACCATCCTATCCAATTCACTGTTGATGTGGCTGGAAAGCACTGTCTCTCTCCCTGTATCTCCATAACTCTGAATTTAAAAAAAATGAATAAATGGGCCTGGCGGCGTGGCCTAGCGGCTAAAGTCCTCACCTTGAATATGCACTGAGATCCCATATGGGCGCTGGTTCTAATCCCGGCAGCTCCACTTCCCATCCAGCTCCCTGCTTGTGGCTTGGGAAAGCAGTTGAGGACAGCCCAATGCTTTGGGACCCTGCATCCGTGTGGGAGACCGGGAAGAGGTTCCAGGTTCCCGGCTTCGGATTGGTGCAGCACCGGCCGTTGCGGTCACTTGGGGAGTAATCATCGGACGGAAGATCTTCCTCTCTGTCGCTCCTTTCTGTATATCTGACTTTGTCGTAAAAATAAATAAATCTTTTTAAAAAAATAAAAAATGAATAAATGAATCTTTTTATAAAGATTTATTTTTATTTGAATGTTATATTAAAGAAAGAAGGCGAGACAAAGATATTCCATTCGTTGGTTCACTCCCCAAGTGGCCACCAAAGCCAGCAGCTAGGAGTCAGGAGCATCTTCTGGGTCTCCCACGCTAGTGCAGGTTCCCAAGACTTTGGGCTGTTCTCGACTGCATTCCCAGAGCATAAGTAGGGAGCTGGAAGGGAAGTGGAGCAGCTGGGATATGAACTGGTGCCCATAATGGATTCCGGCGTATGCAAGGTGAGGAGTTTAGTCACTAGGCTACCACACAGGGCCCATAAATATATTCTTTAAAAAGCATATATATATATATATATTTTTTTTTAAATTGGGAAAGCAGATTAACAGAAGGAGAGACGGAGAGAAAGATCTTCCATCTGAGAATTCACTTCCCAAAAGATCTCAGCTGCTGGAGCTGACCCAATCTGAAACCAGGAACCAGGAGCCTCTTTCAAGTTCAGGTTCACAAGGCGTTGGGCCATCATCTACTGCTTTCCTAGGTGAGCTGGATGGGAAATGGATCAGCTGGGATACAAACCGGTGCCCAAATGGGATCCCAGCACTTGAGGGTAGAAAGTTAGCCGATTGAGTCATTACACTAGGCCCAATAAATACATCTTTTTGTGCTTGATTTAAATATACATATATTTTTAAATTTTAGATGATGTTAACATAGTTGATCTGGTTGGGAAGGATAAAGAGTTAGGGAAAAGTGGGTGTGATCATTGCTTCCAAATTTTCTATTTCTTCTTTCTGTTTCTGGGAGAAGGAGAGGGGATAAGGAGAGAAGGCATACCCAGCCTCCCAGCCACCCCAGTACTGGGAATGGTCCCCGAATATCAACCCAGTGTGGCGCACATGCCAAGGGTTCTACCCAGGTGGTTTTAATAGTTCTGAAATGTTGTCAATCTCACCAATCCTAGGATGAGGGATCCCTTTCCACGTCCGTTGGCTGACATAGTCCACTTAGAGTCTCCGTTCACCCAGAAGTTTGCTGTCACTGTTTGGCTGCAGTAGTTGTTCAATTTGTTCTGCTCTCCTTCCCCTGGCATGGTCCAGATGTCCTGTGCAGGCCTCAATAGGCTGCCATATCCTCCATGTGGATCTGGGCCAGCTGTCCACTACTCCATCTTTTCCACTAAGGAGGACCAGTTCTCACAGGTTGACCCAAAGACTCAGGCCAGATGACCTGGGCCCCACCAGACTCTTCACCCCCATGGCTCACAGACCCAGCGCTCGCTATGCAGGCAGGCCCAAGGACTGGGTAAGGAGATCCAGGCCCCATGGCACCCCCACCCCAGGGAATCACACTGGCCCAGCACC
Source organism: Ochotona princeps (assembly GCF_030435755.1). Lineage (NCBI taxonomy): Eukaryota > Metazoa > Chordata > Mammalia > Lagomorpha > Ochotonidae > Ochotona > Ochotona princeps. The sequence continues at coordinate 21,792,516 of NC_080842.1, forward strand.
TACCATGCAGGTGCTTGAAGGTGGAGGATTAGCCAGTTGAGTCACCACACCAGACCCAATAAATACGTAGTTTTTTAAAGTTGAACATGATCAAAATTTGCAAAACTTCATTCTCATCTCTGCTTCATACAATTTCATAACTATGTCCTCTCTAAACTCTTATTTATTTAGTATTTTCTTTATGGTGACTGTAAAATTAAATGTCTGCTTTAATGTCACACCAAATTACTTTCCAAAATTTTGAGTTGTAACGATTTTCTGCAATAAATAATTTTTAAAAGTTCCTGATGATTACATCATCATGTGAGGGTGCTACCTGACTAAGTCCTTCTGGAATGCTGAGATGGGTAATCACCTGAAGTTTACTATTTCCTTTCTTTATGTGTGTCCAATTTGTCCCTATTAGAACTGTTTATCTTCATGTTTATCATTAACTGGAGTCTCAGAGGGTATATTCTCCTGCCAGTGATTACCAAGACTTTCCCAGAGCAGTAGCTCCATAAGTGTTTGATACCTGAATTAAATAGGTTTTGAACACCTACATTGACTAAGGAATATGCTAGGTATATTGGCAGAACCCAAAGAATAATAAGAGAAAGATTCATAATCAAGACAGTAGCAAGCAACAAAAGAACCGCTTTTATTTTTCTATAAAACTGGAAATGCTATAAAATTTTATACATTATGCATATGTACTATGTTTTCATGGGCATTACCAGTAAAGATAAGTAGCTTGTAGCTGATAACTACATTTAAGTTATATCTTAAAGGACAATAGTATGAATCCAAGATGCGTACATGTATTTGCTGGCATATATGCTACATATAAACTTGGTACAAAATTTAAAAGTATATCATATGGGATGTTGGTGCTTAAAGGCAGAGGAAACTTTTTCCTTTTTAAAGCAATAGCTGGCGTTGGTATTGTGGCGGAGCTGGTAAAGCTAAAGCCACCAACAATGCAATTAACATCCTGTAAGAAAACTTTCCCAGATGCTCCACTTCTGATTCAGCTCCCTGCTAAAAGCCTGAGAAAAGCAACAGAGGGTGGTCCAAGTGTTTGCGCCCCTGCCACCCACTCAGGAGACCCAAATGAGGCTCCTGGCTCCTGGTTTCTCCTTGGCTGGACCCTAGCTGTTGCAGCCATCTGGGGAATGAAGTGGTGAATGAAAGATCTCTCTATATGTAACTCCAACCTTCAGAAAATGAATAGCTCTTTAAAAGCAATAGCTGAGAATAAGATTCAAGGAGATTAGGAAAAGCAGAAAGATATGGGTCTGAAACTCAAATTTTAGATATTTGCTGAGGTAACTGTATTGTTACCAAAATTATGCCGCAGGCAGAAGTCATAGCATTTAGGATCATAGAGACAATGAATGAGTGAAGGAGGAGGGTTTATTTAGGAGACAAAGAAATAGGAAATGAGCTCTTACTTCGTAGACATTTATGGAAAGAAAGATTTTCCATTTGCTTATTCATTCCCCAGATGTCCACAATAGCTGGGTCTTCCACACGGGTGGCAGAAACTCAAGTACGAGAGCCCCCATCTACTTCCTTCCTGCATGAGCAGGGAGCTAAATCAGAAGAGAGGTCTAACCAGAACTCAGACGGGGCTCTCCATATGGCTTGATAGGCTGTGCCACAACTCTCTATGGAACACGCATTTATGAAAAGGATAATTTAGATGAAGGGATCAAATAGTCCCTTCATAAGGAGGCATAAGGAGGAGCAAGAAAAAAAGTCAGGGGCCAGAATTGTGGACCAGAGATTTAAGGTGCCGTTTGCAATCTGGCATCTACTATGAGTGCCGGGTTGAATCCCTGCTCCTCCACTTCCAACAGCAGTCACTGCTACAGCACCTGGAAGAGCAAAGAAAGATGACCTGAGTGTTTGGGCCCTTGTCACCAACATGGGAGACCCAGAAGAAGCTTCTGACTCCTGCCTCTGCCCCAGTGAGCACAGGCATTGGAGGAATGAGCCAGGAGGTGGAAGATCTCTGTCTCTTTCTCCCTCTCTCTGTGTATGTGTGGTGTTTTCTGCTTTCTCTGTAACTATGTTTTAAATACATAAATCTTCGAAAGAAAGAAAGAAAGAGAGAGAGAGAGAGAGAGAGAGAGAGAAAGAGAAAGAAAAAGAAAGAAAGAAAGAAAGAAAGAAAGAAAGAAAGAAAGAAAGAAAGAAAGAAAGAAAGAAAAGGCCCGGAACAGTAGCCATCGGCTAAAATATTCACCTTGCATGTGCCAGAAGGGTTCCATATGGATGCCGGTTCTAATCCCAGCAGCCCCGCTTCCCATCCAGCTCCCTGCTTGTAGCCTGGGAAAGCAGTGGAGGACGGCCCAAAGCTTTGGGACCACATGGGAGAACCAGAAGAAGCTCCTGGCTTCAGATCAGCTCAGCTCCGGCTGTTGCAGCCCCTTGAGAAGTGAGTCAATGGACGGAAGATCTTCCTCTGTGTCTCTTCTCCTCTCTGTATATCTGACTTTCCAATAACAATAACTAAATAAGCAAATCTTAAAAAAAAAAGATCAGACACTAGTTGTGGCAACATTTTGATCATTTTGGAAGTAATTTTGGTAGAAGTTTCTTTAAGTGATAAGCAAAAACGGAAAATATCAAGAAAGTAAAGTAAAAATATAGATTAGTATGATATCATTTCTTTTTTTGAATATTTATTATTTTTATTGCAAAGTTAGATATACAGAAAGGAGGAGAGGAAGAGAGGAAGATCTTCTATCCAATGATTCACTCCCCAAGTGACCACAAAGGCCAGTGCTGCGCTGATCTGAAGCCAGGAGCCAGGAACTTCCTCCGCATCTCCCACACGGGTGCAGGGTCCCAACGTTTTGGGCCGTCCTCCACTGCTTTCCCAGGCCACAAGCTGGGAGCTGAATGGGAAGTGGAGCTGCTGGGATTAGAACTGGTGCCCATATGGGATCCCGGTGTATTCAAGGCGAGGACCTTAGCAGCTAGGCCACTGCACCAGGCCCAGATTACTATATCAAAGTAGAAATGTCTCAGGAAGATTTGTTCCACACATTTCTGGCAGATCAGGTAAAGTCCATCAAAGTATGTTAACTTGAGTGTGCTCTGTGATGTATCTAAACACTCATAAATGCAGTAGTATATACCAGTACTGTATTTAATCTGAAGATTCTTCTTGTTACATTGATTGAATTAAATTTCATTTTATTGCGTTAATTTCTCCAATATCATTTCTACGTATTCCCCCAAAGCCTAGTTTCCTTTTGATTAAAAACAATGGAATAGCCCACAGAGATATGCAATGTGTAGGCGTAGTATCCTTCTTTTCACTGGAGTAGAAATTCGTTTATTTTGTATGAAAATTGGATAGGATGGCAAGAGGTGTCCTATGACAGCAAACCACGAAGGAATCAGTTGAATGTGGATGGAGAGCTTGCCTGTAAGGAGAGCTTCTGCGTGCTGAGGTTTGAATAGCAGAGGCACAAGGTAAAGCAGCCCTGTGAGGAGCCCGGGTCGCTGCAGTGTTCCTGAGTCTTAGAGACGTGCGGAAAGAAGGATGAGCAGGTGCTTCTGTCGTGAGCTGGTTCAACATACAAGGAGCATGCAGTTTAGTCTGTTGCTAACTCTAACATCATCTCTGGGAATAAGGATGATAACTGGATAGGTTACCTCTGCAGAGAGCTGAAGACCACATGGTTGTTCTGTTTGGTTAGAGGATGTTATCAAACCAGAAGCCTTTGAATAGAGGAGCAGATCAGAATAGCCAGCGTCTGTGTTTCTAATTGAATAAATGTTAACCGTGTTTGAGAGGAGGCTTCAGTTAATTTGGGGAAGATGACCCAAATCAAAAGAAAGCAAATTTCTCCTGAGTTAAAGGTGAAACAAAAACCCAGAACTACCAGGGGTAGTGGGGCTCCCTTTTGAGGTCTGTTTCACTTCCAGGAGTTCACAGCTCATTAAGTGTCACCCAAGGGGAAGGGCAGATACCAGCGCTGGGAAAATAAGGCAGAACAGTTCCTGCAGGCAGAGAGAATACTAGTCAAACAGGGGAGAGGGGTCTCCTGAAATTAAACAGTTGTCATTAGATGTCAGGCTCTTCAGAATAGAATCAGCCAGAAAAATTAAAACAAAATAAGCAGTCCATGCAAGAGATACACTCCTCTTTGTTGATTTATTGTGGATTTTGTCTCTATGATATCCAGATTTTCTGGTTATAAATGTTCTAATTTGTGACTCAAGTTATTTCTGTAATAGGATCGGGTATTTTCAAACTGTAATGTTGAAGCCATATTTGCATATATGACTTTTTAAAAGTTAGTTTCAAAAGAAAGACCATTTTCCAGATATTTTACAGAAGATTTATACCATTTATTCAAAAGGCAGAATGGCATTGAGCCAGAAAAAGACACAGAGAGTGAGATCTTTCATCCATTGCTTCACTCCCTAAATATTGAGAGCTGGCAGCACTGGGCCACACTGAAGCCGATTACAAGGAACTCCTTCCAGGTCTTCCACATGCGAACAGGGGCCCAAGTACTTGGGCCATTTCTTGCTATTTTCCCAGGAGCATTTTCTTAAAAGATTTATCATATTCAAAGGTCAGACTTACTGAAAAAGAGGGGAAAAGCAGAGAGAAAGAGAAAGATCTTGCATCCACTGGTTCACTCCCCAGATGTTCTACACAGCCAGAGCTGCGCTGTTCCGAAGCCAGGAGCTCCTTTTGCGTTTCCCATGTGGGTGCAGGCTGTAAGACCTTGGGACAGCCTTAGTTGCTTTCCCAGACAGAGAGCTGGAATGGAAGTGGAGGAGCTGAAACACAAACCAGCACCGATATTGGGTGCTGGCACCACAGGCCAAGGATTAGCTTCCCACTCTACCGCGCTAGCCCCCCCAGGAGCATTAGCATAGAGCAGAACCAAAGCTGAGAACAGGCACAAGAGGCAGTACTTAACCTTCTGTACCATAAATCTGACCCTCCACGATTTTTTTGTAGGTGAAATAGATTGAGAAGTTGTAAGCTTTCTTGGTAGCTTTTCTTACGCGAAATAAGCAATATGGAATTTTGCAGAAGCCAGTCCCTTGTTCCTAAAGCTTGAAGAAAGAATTTCAGACGTGAAGCTATCATGTAAAATTATTATAAAGCAGTGGAAAGTGTTGTAAGCGCACACTGACCCAATTGAACCTTTGCTCAATTGGGTACCTCTTAGAAAAAGCTTGTTTGTTTATGAGCCTGGCATAGTAGCCTAGTAGCTAAAATCCTCGCCTTCCATGTGTCAGGATCCCATATGGGTGCCAGTTCTAATCCCGACAGCCTGCTTCCCATCCAGCTCCCTGCCTGTGGCCTGGGAAAGCAATGGAGGACAGTCCAAAACCTTGGGACCCTGCACCTGCATGGGAGACTCAGAAGAGGCTCCTGGCTTCTGTCTTCGAATCTCACATGGGTGCAGGGTCCCAAGGCTGCAGTGGCCAGAGCTGCACTGATATGAAGCCAGGAGACCAGAGCCTTTCCCAGGTCTCCTATGTGGGTGCAGGGTCCATTGCGGCCGCTTGGGGAGTGAATCAACAGACGGAAGATCTTCCTCTCTGTCTCTCCTCCTCTCTATATATCTGACTTTCCAATAAAAATAAAATAAATCCTTAAAAAATTACAAAAAAAGGAAGAAAAGCTTGTTTAACTTTATCAAAATTATTTTAACATTTTCTTTCTTATTTTTTTTAAGACTATTCAGAAGTAAACCATCCCAAACAGCACTTCTTATTTGCCATCATTGAAGGCTAAATTTTAAAGAGATTGTTGGGCTGCTGGTTCATATCCATCAGCTCGTTTGACTTTCACGCTTGTCTTGTCCCCAGTGGCTTCTCCAGAACTGCTCTCTTCACCGTGATTCTAGCAGCTTTCCCAGCTCAGACCTTTGGAGCGTTTTTACTTTTCTAATGGAGAAACACCAGAGAAGATGAATGATTAGCATGCCTTCCCATGTCTTTCACAGTGCCATCTGGAGCCAATTTATTGACCACTTACTGTAAGTCATGCTTCCTACAGTCCTCTGGACATGGTGGGCATGCTTGTGCTGAGCACAGGAATCTTCCATAGCAGATTGCTTTTTTTTTTTTTTTTTTTTTTTTTTTTTTGTGAACCAACATAGGGCAGGCAAATAGTCATTGGTGGTCTTGACATGCACATGAGCTTTAGCCACGGTCAGGCACCTTTTGTATTTTGTTATGGATCAGATCCATACAGTGCAAGCCGGTTAGGCACTTTTGACCTGAGCATCCTTAATAATCAGCTGAATTTTCTAAATGTAGTTTCATCGTTCTGCAGGCTAGTTATACTCACTTCTTAAACATGACCCTTGGCACCATCAGATACAATTTTGGTTCCTTGAGTGTTTGTGACTACTGCTTTTCCAGTATTTCATATTTGAGCTTAGCAGGTGCTTTGACATGATGCCAATCTTTCTTAGAATATGGATCAATCACTTGCTTCTTGGCTCCCTTTTTGCGGCCTTTTGTAAGGTGCTTGTTCTTGCCAATTGCTTTATTAGTGCTCAGAGAGCCAAAAGGCTGTTCTAACACTTTCTTAGGAAAGCTTTTTGTATATCTTTCAGATATTCCCTAATCATTGCTTCAGTCATTAAATGGAATTGTACTAGACACGAGTTTGTGAAACTTTTCTTTCTCACTAGATGATTTTTGTCAGTATTCTGCATTTTTACACAGAGATCCACTTGTCTTTAATAGCTGTGTAATAGTTAGCTGATGAATATTAAAGATTAGGTTTATTAAGGCCCTTTGAGAAACTTCAGTTGTTTCTACAGTTTTGTGATTATGAGTATTACTGTCTTTAATAGTCTATATATTATCATATGAACTTGACAGCTGCTTATAAAATAATTCTAGATAATGAATTTGGGGGATAAAAGATGCTAAAAGTTTTATCTATCTATTTATTTATTTATTTATTTATTTATTTATTTAGAAAGGCAGACAGACAGCCAGAGAGAAAAAGAGATCTCTTATTCACAATGTTCACGTCCCAAAATGTCCACAACAGTCAGGACTGAGACTGGGCAGAAAGCAACAAACCAGAACTCAGTATGGGTCCCCCACATGTGTGACAAGAGCCTGAGCACTTAAATCACCACTTGCACATTCCAAGGGTGAAGTTGGGGTGGGTACACTGATTTGGAACAGAGGCCTCTCAGGCGGTGTTTCAGCCACTGCAATGAATGTCTGCCCTATGATGTTAGATTTAACAATCTAATTTTAAAAACTTTATTCTACAATATATTATAGTCATTTATTTGCAAGGTAGCATGAAAAGAGCGGCAAACATAGGCAGAAAGAGATCTTCCACATGCTAGTTCACTCTCAAACCAACCTAATTAGCTGCTGTTGAGCCAGGCCACAGCCAGGACCCCAGATTCCAGGTCTCCGATACAAGTGGTAGGGATCCAACTGCTGTCTTCCAGGAAGCTCATCAGTGGAAGCTGGAATCAGGAACAAAACAGTGGTTGAAGCCCGGGCACTCTGATAAGGAATGCCGGCAGCCCAAGCAGTATCTTACCCTATGTGCCAGATCCCTGCCCAGCTGCCAAAGTTTGAAAATCTACTTTGAAAAAATGTGTTGGTATTTCATTTTTATTTCATTGAAGGATATATTCTCAAGAAGGGAATAAATACATTACCTGAAATTAGGAAACTCCCATTTACAGTCATTAGGTAATGCTGTGTCCTTTAATAAAAACTAAAGCATTGGTTTCATGAAGGCAATAAAAGCTATTTTTCTTCCTATAGTTTCGGCTGATTTTTGTTGGTGAAATGTGTCTCTTCTAGACAAATAGATGGGTTTTGATTTTTAATCCAGTCTACTAATCTATGATGTTTGATTGATGAGTTTAAGCCATTTACATTCAGAATTAATATGAATGGGTGGTAAATTTGCCCTGTCATTTTAGCAACGGGTTATTCATTGATTTAGTCTTCTGTTGTTATTTTACTGGGATATTCTTCACATTGACCTTTGGTTTTGGTGGGTGCTATTCCTTTTCTCTATCAAGAGAACATCTTTAAGTATCATTTACTGTGGAAGAATTTTATTTCATTTTCAAAGTCAAAGAAAAGTGTTGCTGGGTACATTATTCTGGGCTGAATGTTTCTTTGCTTTTAGAATCTGGAATATGTCATTCCATTCTCTTCTTGACTGTAGAGTTTCCTGTGAGAGGTCTCCTGTGAATTTAATTGGCATTCCCTTATATGTCAGTTGATTTTTTTTTTTCATATGCATATTTAAGGATCTTTTCTTTACGTTCGATTGAAGAGAGCTTGATTAACCTGTGTTGTGATGAAAACTGGTTTTGGTCAACCCTTTGTTGTTTCCCAATTCTGGATGTTGTTTCCCAATTCTTGGATGTTGTTTCCCAATTCTTTCTCTAGATTAGGGAAATTTTCCCTTATTTCATTGAATACACCTTTAATCTTAGTTTCTCTTTCTGCATCTTCTGGGATTCCCATAACTCTTATATTTGGCCTTTTAATAGTGTCTTTAAATTCTTGAATACTTTTTTTTTAGCTTGACCCAGCCCAGCTTCAGCTTTTTGTTTATTTCCCCCTGATGACAGGAAATATCTTCTAGTTCTGAGACTCTTTCTTCTGCCTCCTTCATCCTGTTTTGGAGACTCTCCACTGTACTTTTAATTTGCTGCACTGTATTCTTCATTTCTGATATATCAGCTTTCATTTGATTCATTTCCTGTGTGACATATTCCTTAAATTCCTTGAATACCTGCTTTACGTGCTTCTCGATGTTAATAAGAAGCTTTATAACAAGTGTTTTGAATTCTGTATCCCCATTTTTTTGATGTCTTCCTTAGTGAATCCTGAGGTTGGCAAAGGTGTTTGCTCCTTTGCAGGGGAGTCTTCAGTAATATTTATTGTTCCTGTGTCTCTTCTTTTGCTCTTGGTCATTGTACTTCCAGTTAGCAGATTCATCTCCCTGTGGCAGGTTTCTAAGCTGTGTCACCTACAGGTCTACAATTCAATTTTACTTATTGTGGTAGACACATGGCTCTTTGTTTGCCGTCACTTGTGCCACTCCCTGCAGTGAATTTCAGGTCTGGGTTCTTACGTTAGATTTCCACCATGGTCTTCATTGCCCCAGCTCCTGGCTCACCACTCTCCACCTCCTGTGATACCACACTGAGGCTGCACCATTGTCTGCACAAACTTTCTCCCACTTCTGGTTGGAGCAGTTCCCGGGATTAGGGAGACACCAAGTGTCGTATATAGCTAGGTTGTTGATGGTGCTGATCTTGCACCGTTGGCTGTTAGGTCTGAGGGCCACATGGTCCTATTTTGACCCACGTGATGCAAAGTTGGTATTATTTTCTGTGTAGAACTAGTGTAATGCACTGAGCTCAGTGAGTTCAGTCCCAGTTCAGTGCATGCACAGCTCACTGTTGTCCCTGCAGTCTTAAATTCTTTGTCATACCATGCAAAATGGATGGCACCTGATTTACCACTACTAGAGTTCTTGATCTGCTGGCCATCAGGTCTGAGGGCTGCTTGGACCTATCTTGGGTGGAACCTCTAGGATGCCATGCTGTTGCAGTAAATCTGCCTTTTCAGTGAAAATAAATGAATCTTAGAAGAAAAAAATCGGCAGAAGTAGCAGATAAGCGTGGCCTCTACCCTGTGCTCTGATATGGGCTGCAGGTGGCTCACAAATGTGGCCCAACCAGCTGCGCCACAATGGCTACCACAAGACATTTTAATTGACTGTAAGTGCTTTTTAAAAAAAAAAAGAATGTATTTTCTCTAATGGACACAAAATGTTTTTGATAGCTGATATTTCAAATATTGTTTGCTAGATGTTCCTTTTAAATTTTAAGATTTGGGGTCAGTGCTGTGGTGTAGTATGTTAAGTGTCTGCCTACCGTGACTGCAACACACATGGGCAGCACTTCAGCTGCTCCAGCTCTATTTCAGATCCAGCTCCCTGTTATTGTGCTTGGGAAAGCAGCGGAAGATGGCCCAAGTTCTTGGGCCCCTGCACCCACAATGGAGACCTAGAGGAGGGTCCAGGCTTCTAGCTCCAGACCTGCCCAGCTCCAGTGATTCCAGCTACTTGGAGAGTGAATCAGAGAATGAAAATCTCTCTCTGTCTCTCTCTCTCTCTCTCTCTCTCTCTCTCTCTCTATTTCCTTCTCTTGCTAAAAATATGTTTTTCATAACCCAAGAAGGTTTACAAGTAAATAAATGTAAAGCCAGATATATTCTGGAGACAAATTAGACTTCTATATATTTTAATGATAAAATCCCTGTCAAAATAGAGAAAACTGCAAAGTTATTCTTAATTTAAACCTTTGTATTCCCATCATTTCTACTCTTCCTAGCTTTCAGAGCTGATTAGTTCTCTAATTTATCACCTTCCATGTTTTTTAAAGGTATATAATGATGTTTAACAAGGTTTAACTACTGTGTAAATGGGGTTGGGGAGTTACTCTCCATTTGGGCTCGAATAAATATAATTTTAGCTAGTAAATTCAGTCAGATTACAGAGAAAATAGCATGAAAATAATGGAATATCTAGATTTCTGAAGCAAAGTCATGTTCACATTGTGCAAGCCCTTTGTTTCAATTTGTTGTCTGGTAACCAGTGTTTACTTGTGGCTGACTGGCAAATGTTTCTGTGTTAGTGGTGGTGGTGACAGAGGCAGGACAAAAAACACACAAGCCTGAGAGGTAGAACTGTTACCTTCAGTGGAGTTTTAGCATTGATTAACAGGATGCTAAACCAACTCTGAATAACTGGGAAACAATTGAACATAGTTGTCAAGATGACTAGAGTTCCCAGCAGCTACCTTTCAATTTTATCACAGGGGAAGACTAATGATGTCTTCCTTTGTTGAGAGCACAAAAGGCAAGAAGTCCACTTCTTTCATTTATCCTTATAGAACCAATATTCTTGTTGCACCTTGAATGTACTTCCCACCAAGAGGTCTGCTTGCAACACGATGAGGCATCTTCCTTAATGAATTTCCCATGAAGCGTTCCAACCACGTTCTAGCAATGGCACACCTGCTGGAACAGCAGAAGGCACATACTGGGGATCCATCAAAACCTCATTTGGTGTCTGGCCTCCCATCTGCTCTGCTCATGGATTTTTTTTTCTTACTACTGGCAATAGGCAGCAACTGGCTGTCCTCCTTGTTCCCTAGTACCATATGGCATCAGTGGTCAGGTTTCAGCTGCCTTGCCCACTCACTGCTCCCTTGTAGCATGTTCAATAAATCTAATGCTGTTCACTCAAAAGCTGAAGGACCCATCACTAAAGGATTCCATCCTATGGTGCCAATGCCAGCTTCCTGCATCTTGAGCTCTTCATTTAACTCCAGTGAACTCTGGAGTAGGGCCCTTTGTTATTGTCATAGACTCTATCAGGATAAAAGAAGTGTTTATTGATTCACAAGTGATACGTTTACCCTCGGGGTCTCCATTTTCCGTAGGGCTGGGAATCAGCCACTGCACACTTTACTTTCATTGAGAAGAGTCTTGGTTTTACGATAAGTCAACTCTACCATAGCCCAACACAGTAACATCATTTTCTTGTTGTAATCTTAGAAACCAACTGTGATACTTGAAAGGTCAGACTCGCTTGTCCTCCAGATTGGAGTCAGCAAAAATATATTTCATCTCTGAAGGAAAACAGCCAGATCAATGTCATCACAGAAGAGTGACACTGGAGCATATACGCACTCCTTTCCACAACATGCACCTGCACATTGTTCAATACCAGCAAAATGAGTACAAGGAACAATCATCAGACTGTGAAAAACGCTACTCAGAATCTATAGCAGAAATGGGCAGCCGATGGAGAGGCTCTGGGGAAGCAGCTAGAGCATGTATTATTCACTCTTAAAATTTAATTAACAGTTGGCTGTGTGTGGAAATAACAAATGTAGCTGAAACTATATGTGGGTGAAAATGTCTCAGCCCAAAATGAGAAGATTGAGACCAGTAAGCTATACAATCATTGACCAGGTATATTAACCCAGAAAGTAGAATGCCATTTTGTATCTGGCTGAGTTTCAAAACTGACACCACGTCAGCATTGACTTATGCCAAATAATACATACGGGGTTTAAAAAATAATAATATTGACAATTGATGTAGTCTAGAAATTTTTCCATCATGCAAATTAAATTTTAACATAGTGAAAAGGTGGTTTGGTGATATTAATTAGTGTAGTCCTAAAGCAATTAAATAAAGCTTTAAAAGTGTATTTTTATATTCTCAAGACAGAACTTATCCAAAAATATCAACCTATTGATGGTGGTCTCTGAGAAGCAGATTAAGACATACTCAGATTTCACATGATTCATAATTACAGAGTTTGGAAATTTTCATTAACTTTTACATTAGCAAGGAATTTTATGAACTGGAAGATTTTCTAAAGTCATCTAGGTGTGATTATATGTACACAAAGGCTTCCCAAAACCCTATAGAAAGTCTTGCAATAAAGAATGTTTTAGCTGTGGTCTTGAGCAGTTACCTACCATGTCTCCACAGTTTCTCACATTCTTAGGAGGATTAAAAGGAGGAAACTTTGACTCTTCTATGACTATTATTAGCACATGAGCAAAGTAAGAAAATATTGTAGATATCTGACCTCCTCTCCAAAAAAGATACAAGTATCTAAATAGCATGGAATAGCTTGTAGACAACAATTTAGTAAGCACTATTTTTTTTTACACAGATGAAGAATTGTTTTTAATTTTATTTTTGATGATGTTTACATAGTTGAGAAGGATGCCCATCTGGACCACTAATTAGGGTGGGAAGGGTCGAGGAATAGGGGAAAGTGAATGAGACTGTTATTTCCAGATTTTCCTTTTCTTCTATTTTTTTAAGATTTATTTATTTTTATTGCAAAGTCAGATATACAGAGAGGAGAGACAGAGAGGAAGATCTTCCGTCCGATGATTCACTCCTCAAGTGAGCACAACGGCCGGTGCTGTGCCGATCCGAAGCTGGGAACCTGGAACCTCCTCCGGGTCTCCCATGCGGGTGCAGGGTCCCAAGGCTCTGGGCCGTCCTGGACTGCTTTCCCAGGCCACAAGCAGGGAGCTGGATGGGAAGTGGAGCTGCCGGGATTAGAACTGGCGCCCATATGGGATCCTGGCGCGTTCAAGGTGAGGACTTTAGCTACTAGGTCACGCCGCCGGGCCCCCTTTTCTTCTTGTATCTGGGGGAATAGCGCAGAGAAGGGGAGAAGCTGCTCTCAGTACCCAGGGATAGGGAGCGACCACCTGATGTCATGCCGGGATCCCCAATGTGGGGCATGCTCCGAGGGTTTTGCTCAAGTGGTTTCGATAGTTCTGAAATACTGCAGATCTCACCTATCCAACGATGAGAAAATCCTTCCATGATCCATTGACTGACATAGTCCACCCAAGAGCCTTCATTTACCCAGATTTTTGCTGTCAGTGCCTAAGCCAGCTAGTTCAATCCGCTCTGGCCCTCCTTTCTCTGTTATGGTACCATATGGCTTCTGCAGGCCTCAGTGAACTACCATATCCTCGATGTGCCTTTGGGTATGCCATTCACTGCTCTGCTCATCCAGTGAGGAGCCCCAGCTCTGACACCAGCACCCCATGGTCAGACCACAGCTCCTGTGCTTCTCTCCATGACTGGAGTCACAGAAGAAGAATTGTAAGGATCATAGAAGCGAGATGATCACTCAGCAAATGGAATTAAACTCCAAGTTATCTTTTTTTTTTTAAATAAAATTGCCTTGTAAGAAATATGTACTACCTTTCATTCAAATGCACACTTGTTACCCAATATTCCCAGCACAGATCTTGACATAAATACACAGGGATAGAGAAGTACAAATGAAGTGAACCAATTCAACATGAATGATGTACAGGGAGAAAGAAGGGCTAAGAAAAAGAAATAGGGTTTAAGCAAGAAAGATGTGTAGCTACCGTTTCACACAAGTCTTTACTCTTTGATTCTATTACAGATTTTTTCCTTAATAGTACTTTTTAATTATGAGTCCTCATTTCCAATGAAATATCCCTATCTAATGATAATTATGGTCTTTATAATTTTTGAGACCTTTCATGATTTTAAGTAATTTAATCTATGTCCCCACTTGTATCAACACCAGGTATAGAATTCCAGGCTTGAAGATAAAGAAGAACACCATAAAGCTGTAGTTGAGAACATCAATAACCATTTCTGGGGATAGTGGTAGTAAAGAAAACTGTAATTAAGAACATAAGATACCAAATTATGTACCCACTATTTCAGTAATTCTTTTTTTTTTTTTTAATTTGTTTTTCTTACTCAGACAGAACTATAGAGAAAAGGAGATACAGAAAGATCTTCCATCCACTGATTGACTCTCTAAGTGGCCACAATGGCTAGAGCTGAGCCAAACCCAAGCTGGGAGCCAGGAGCTTCCTCTGGGTATCCCACATGAGGGCAGGATTCCAAGGCTTTGGGCCATCGTTACTGCTTTTCCAGGCCCCACAAACAGGAAGCTGGATGGGAAGTGGAGCCTCCGGGACATAAACCAGCACCTGTATGTGATCCTGGCACATGCAAGGGGAGGATTTAGCCACTAGTCTATTGTGCCAGGCCTAGCAATTTTGTTTTTTTAGGATTTATTTGTTTACTTGGAAGGTGGAGTTACAGAGAGGAGAGACAGAGAGAGAGGGAGATTATCCATCTGCTGGTTCACTCCCAAGATGGCTGCAAAAGCCAGAGCTCAAACTGAAGGCAAGAGTCAGGAGCTTTTTTAAAGTCTCCCACTTGGGTGCAGGGTCCCAAGGACTTGTGCCATTGTCGCTGCCTCTCCAGACCATAAGCAATGAACTGTATTGAAGTGGAGCAGCTGGGGCATGGACTGGTGCCTGGATGGAGTGCTGGTCCACAGATGGAGTGTTATCGTGCTATACCACTGGACTGTCCCCCATTTTAGTAATTCCTTAGAGAAAGATGCCTGAGTCCATTCTGGCTGCGATAACAAAACATTTTAAAGTTTGTATTTTATAAGCAATGAAAATGCATTGCCCACTGTGCTGGAGGATGAGGAACGCCAGATCAATGCAGCAGTAGGTGGGATTTCTAGTGAAGTCTTGCTCTCTTCAGAAATGGTGGGCTTGCTCTCACATGGCAGAAGCAGCAAAACAGTTCCCTTCAACTTCTTGTCGAAGGGCACTAATCCCATTACTGAGAACAGATCGCTCATTCCTTATCATTTCAGGAATCCCTCACCTCTTAATCCTACTAGCTTCCAATATGGATTTTGGAAGAATTCTTTTTCTTTCTCTCTTGGGACATTTTTTGTTTGTTTGTTTATGAAGATTTACATATTTTTATTACTAAGTCAGATACACAGATAGGAGGAGAGATAGAAAGATCTTACCCTCATCGATTCATTCCCCAGCAGCCTCAACTGCCAGAGCTGCACTGATCCAAAGCTGGGAGCCCAGAGCCTCTTCCAAGTCTCCCATGCGGGTGCAGGGTCCCAAGGCTTTGGGCCATCCTTCACTGCTTTCCCAGGGCACAAGCAGGGAGCTGGACAGGAAGCAGGGCCACAAGGATTAGAACCGGCACCCATATGGGATCCCAGCACATGCAAGGCGAGGACTTTAGCTGCTAGGCTACCGCACCAGGCCCTTTTGAGAGGATTCTAGCAGTCAGGCAATAAAAGATAATTTAAGAATTCCAGTCCCATAAATTCAGATTTGTTTCATCCATTAGCTTATTTGAAGTCATGTTTCTATTTGCTAGCTTTGGCAGAAACTTTTACCAGCTATAGTCACTACCTCTATTTATAAACCACTTATTTCCAGTGCAGTTTCATGGAATCATCATTAACTAGATGACCTCTATTATGATCTTTTATACAGAATTATCAAACATTTGATTAAAAAATACGAATCATGCACTGTACTATTAATTACATGCACATAGGAAGAATAACTTCTGAGGGGAAGATGCTTGCTAAGCACCTCTGCCGTGTTTGTTTGGAATTATTGTTCCTTTTAAGCAGAAAGACCTTCCCAGATTTTCAGGTTGCCCTTGCTCTTTAATTCACCAACAGTGAAATAAATGCAAGCAACAATTTCTCAATACTTACTCCAGTATCCTGCAGTGGGTACTTGACATTTTTGGTGTAGGCGTTTTGATGTTTTCATTTTTATATGTCTGTTTTTATTCTGGCTTAAAAAAACAAACATTAAGCTTTCTCTCCAAAAGCAAAGGCTTTATTTTTCTTTGCTTATAAACATAAGCAGAAATCTCCCAGTAGAAGTGGATACTTTAACCCAGCTTTTTGTTTTTTATATATGCAGAAATGCAACAGCAAAATCATGTGCATAGAATATGAAGAATTTCCAGAGATTGTTAGTTTTAAGGTTTGTGTGTGTATGTGTGTGTGTGTGTCATTGTTGTTTTTAGTGTATTTGACTTATTCGAATGGTAAAGCTAAAGAGAAAGAAGAAGATAGATCTTCTTTCCCCTTGGTTCACAATATATCTTCCTTCCCCTATGCCACTCTACCCAGGACTGGGCCAACCAGAAGCCAGGAACACAGAGCTTCATCTCAGTCTCCCCAGGCCTTAAGGATTTGGGTCATCTTCCACTGCTTTTTCTAGGTGTATTAGCAGGGAGCTGGATTGCAAGTGGAGCAGCCAAGCCTTTCACATTACAGCTTAATCCACATTGCACAAGGCAAGCTCCATCCAGGATTTTTTAGAAGGCTTCAATGATTGAGAACTTGGATCTAGCTCTGTATAAAGTGAGGCTTTAGAATTACTCCTTATCTTCAAGAAGTTTGCCACATAATTGGGGAATAATCTAACAAATTATGCATAAAATGTAATTCATAATTAAGAGCTAAACTGTGCCTGAGAATGCTGCCAGTTCAAAGCGTTGAAGGTTAGATCAGACAAGAAAGCTTTATAATGAGCAAAGTGCTTCTCAACTCTCCTTCTTACCCCCTGCCTGTTTCACAGGCATGGACATACCTCTGGAAAATTACTAGTTTCCTTTCACAATAGTAGTACAGGAGAATACTACAAAGAAAAAAATTTAATGAAATTATTTATAGAAAAGATTATTTAAAATTAATTACTGTAATGTTGTTGGATGTGACATGATATTGTGACTACATTTTTTTATATTCCTTATCATAATACATATTAAAATAGCACCAGACAGCATGCCTAGGATTTTCATAATAAATCAACAGTTGCTTTTTTCTATTGCAACAGATGATAGAAAAGAACAGAATGGTCATTGCTAATGAAACTAGGGAATAGATCCAGAGAGAAGAAATTACTGTTCTGTCCCATTTCCTGTTTTGATTTCTCCATAGTAAAACAGACACACATGCACAAAAATGTTGTACTTGTTGGAAAGATTAATTTTTTTAAAGATTTCTGTCACTAGAAAGGCAGAGTTGCAGAATTAACAGATTGGAGAGACAGAGAGAAAGATCTTCCATCTGCTGTTTCACTTCCCAAATGGCCACAACACCCAAAGTCAGTTGTTCTGAAGCCGGGCACCAGGAGTTGTTCCAGGTAACCCATGTGGGTACAAGGTCTTAAGGACTTGAACTATTCTTCACCGCTTTCCCAGGCCATAAGCAGGGAACTGGATGGGAAGCAGAGTAGCTGGGATTCAAACTGGCACCCCTATGGGATGATGGCACTGAAGGTGGAGGATTAGCCTGTATGCCACTGCTCCAGCCCCACAAAATTAAATTTTGAAACAAAAACCTAATGCCCTGACATCTGTAGAGCTTAGCTGTGGATGAAAACCAGTGGTTTGTGTCAATTCTCTATTTTTTTTATAAACAGAGAGTTTATTTATAATAGAGCCAACCACAGTCAGGAGGTGGACAGGGCCAAAACCTGGAGTTAAGAACTCCATCTGGGTCTCTCACATGGGAGACAGAAGCCCAACAAGTTAAGCCATCACTACTTCTCCGATGATCAGGAAGCCGGAGTTAGCAGGAAGAGCTGGAGTCAAATGCAAGCACTCATTTGTTTATTTATTTATTCATCACAGTGGTCTGAGCTGGACCAAACTGAAATCAGGAATCAGGAAGTTCTTCCAGGTCTCCCTTATGGTGACGGAGGCCCAAAGGACTTTGGTCATCTAATGATGCTTTTCCCTAGCATTAGCAAGATGCTGGATCCAAAGTAGAGCAGCTAGAATGTCAACTGGTGCCCATATGGGATGCTGGCATCACAGGCAATGGCTTTACCTGCTGGTATAAAATAAGTACACATACTTTGCTTTAATAATCCAATTTGAAATTCAGAAGAAAGGTAAACTTTTTTGCGGGAAGATTCTTCATGTTGTGAAACTTACAACAATACATGCAAGCTTAGTTCTGTACAGATAAACTTACTTGACAAGTATTTGATGTTTTCTGCTACAGCCAGTAGTCACGGAAAATGGATGATTTAGAAAAAGTAACAAAAAACTTCAATTAAAGCGTAATTTCAATTGGACTCAAACTAATTAGCCTTGCAACAACTGTTTTGAAAATCCTTTTAAATTTCCATTTATAGTGAAGCACTTTTATTCTATTCTATCTCAATACTACTATGAAAAAGTTAATTGTATTATGCTGAATCAAAGTGATAAATCTACCTTGAATAGAAGATAGAATTTTGAATAGAGAAGACAGTTTTACTAAACAAAATTGTTCAATATACTTAGCTAAGAAAATTTTAAACTGAAAATAGCATTAAACATGCATGAATCTTATTCTGTGAACTCTGAATAACATAATTTAAGAAGTCAGAAATAAATGTTCCATGATTATTGGGAGAAAGTTAAATTGGTAGGGGTATGTTAAACTATTATGTATGCCCAAAACAGACAAAAGAAATAGTAGGTGTTTGGCAGAGCAGTCCTGAAGGCTGGGGATGTCTGTGCTCCATATTCAAGAGGCTGGGGTCAAGTTTTGGCTCTGCTTCTAATTTCAGCTTTGTTTTAATGCAAATCCTGGGGACTGCAGGTGATGGCTCAGACTGGCCCAGTCACAGCTGCTGCAGGCATGAGCAGAGTGAATAAACTGATGGAAGCTCTTTCTGTTTCTTTCATTGTTTTGACTATTCTCTGACTTTTATAATTTCATATGAAGTTTAGGATTATTTTTCTAGGTCTGTGAAGAATTTCATTGACATTTCGACAGGGATTTCATTATATAGTGATGTGATTATTTTAACGACATTGGTGCATCTTAAAAGCTACTGAACAATATAGGAAATCATCATCAGTGAGGGAACAGTATGCTGAATGGGAGACAGTATCTGCAAACTACGCTTCTGAAGTTAATAATCAGAATACCAGAATTTGTGGTACAGCAGGTTAAGTTGCCACTTGGGACACACATCTCCCATGAGACTGATGAATCTAATCTTACCTACTTTGCTTCTGATACAGTTTCCCACTAACACACCTGGGAGGCAGAGGTAGTAGATCTTGGCTATAACATTAAGCCCATACCACCCACCCACATGCAAGACCCTATGGAGTTCTGGACTCCTGGGTTCAGCTTGGTTAGCTGTACTATAATAGGCATTCTGGGAGAATGACCCAATAGATAGATGGAAGATCTCTCCCTCTCCCTCTCCCTCCCTCTCTCTCTTTCTCTGTAGCTCTGACTTTCAAATATATCTTTTAAATCTACACATGACCCATAGATAAGTGAACAAATGCTCGCCATCGTTATCAGGGAAATGCACACCAAAGCCACGATGATATATTAGCTCACTCCTGTTTGAAGGGCTGCTATCTGGGCTGCTGTGTGACTCAGTGAATTAAGCTGTCTTTTTAATTTTTTTTTTCAATTTTTCTTTTACATGATGCTTACATAATTGATTAGGGTGCCAAGGTGGGAAGGAATGAGGGTCAGGAAAGGTGAGTGTGATCATTATTTCCAAGTTTTCCATTCCTTTTTCCTATATCTAGGGGGAGGAGGAGATCAGGGGAGAAGCCACACCCAGCCTGCCAACTGCCCCAACACCAGGTGATGGGGAATGGGCACCGAATTTGACCCAGGGTCTTAAGCTGCTTTTTGAAACAGTGTCCCAAATGAGAGTTGTGGCCATCTGGTCAGTGAACCAGAGAGTAGGCTATCTCTGTCCCGCTAACTCTGTGTTACCCTGCCTGTCATATTTTAGAACAATTATTATTAAAATGAGAGGATAACACGTGCTGGCAATGAAGTGGAGAAAAGGAAACTATTGCACCCTGATATAAAAATTCTGCTATGTATATGTACATCCAAAGGAAATGATATCAGTGCATCAAAAATATATCATCCCTGTCACGTTTTTATTTGTTCAAAGATGTACTTATTTTTTGAAAGGCAGGGTTACAGGGCTGGAGGAAGGACAGATAGAGGCAGCAAGGTCTTCCATCCACTGATTTCGCTTCATAAATGGCTACAATGGTCAGAGCTGCACCTGGCCAAAGCTAGGAGCCTGGAGTGCCGTCAGGTCTCCCACATAGGTGGCACATGCCCAAGCGCTCCAGTCATCTGCTGCCTTCTCAGTTGTGCTGGTAGTGCACTGGATTGGAAATGGTGTTTGTCAAGAGAAGGGCTGATAAAGAAAATGATGTTTGTATTCACAATAGAATACTATTCAGTCATAAAAGGGATGGAATCCTATTTGCAACAATAGGAATGAAAGAGTGACTAAGCTAAGTAAAATCGACACAAAAAGTCAAGTAATGACATGATCTCACGTACACATGGAATCTAAAAAAGTTGATCTCATAGAGTATGAGAGTAGACACTAGTTGCTAAAATCTGTCAAGAGCAAGAAAGAGAGACAGATGGAAGAAAGATAAGTTAATGAGTACTAAGTTATAGCTAGGTAAGAGAAATTAATTCTGGAGTTCTGTTGTATACTCAAGTGACCATAGATAAAGGCAATGTATTGTTTTTAAAAACCCAGAAGAGGGCCCGGCAGTGTGGCCTAGCGGCTAAAGTCCTCACCTTAAATGTTCCGGGATCCCATATGCGCGCCGGTTCTAATCCCGGCAGCTCCACTTTCCATCCATCTCCCTGCTTGTGGCCTGGGAAAGCAGTTGAGGACAGCCCAATGCATTGGGACACTGCACCCACTTGGGAGACCTGGAAGAGGTTCCTGGTTCCCGGCATCGGATTGGCGCGCATCGGCCCGCTGCGGCTCACTTGTTGGGGAGTGAATCATTGGATGGAAGATCTTCCTCTCTGTCTCTGCTCTCTGTATATCTGACTTGGTAATAAAAATAAATCTTAAAAAAAAAAAAAAAACCAGAAGAAAGGATTTTGAATGTAACTAGTTGATGTTTGAGAAGATACATATGTTTACCCTGATTTGAACATTACACAATATATAATCATATCAAAATATCACCTGAGAACGCCTCATAAATATGTGAATTTTTGTGTGTCAATTTTTAAGAAGATATTTTTAAAACGATCTGTTGTCAGTAATAGCTGCTTTGTAGAGCTTATTAGCAGATAATTATTTAAAATAAAACATAACATTTAGAGGGAGTCACAAAAGAAGCAAATTTACATTATCCTAGTAAGCATTTTTTAAGATTTATTTATTTTTTTTTTTATTGCAAAGTCAGCTATACAGAGAGGAGGAGAGAGGAAGATCTTCCGTCCGATGATTCACTCCCTAAGTGACTGCAAAGGCCAGTGCTGCGCCGATCTGAAGCCGGGAACCAGGAACCTCCTCCAGGTCTCCCACGCGGTGCAGTGTCCCAAAGCTTTGGGCCATCCTCGACTGCTTTTCCGGGCCACAAGCAGGGAGCTGGATGGGAAGTGGAGCCAGCGCCCATATGGCATCCCAGCACGTTCAAGGTGAGGACTTTAGCTGCTATGCTATCACACCGGGCCCCTAGTAAGCATTTTTTAAAAAGCTCCTTCAGGGAGAAGGGTTGTGGAGCAGCAGGTAAAGCCAGAACATGTAATGCCTGCATCCCATATCCCAACAGCAGCTTAATCAGCTGTGCCACAGTGCCTGCCCATAGTATCACGTTATATACTTACCATGTCTTACCTTCTTTTCCTCTCCTTACCTACCACCTGAGTTTTTTGATGGCACACTGGGCTGTTTTCTCCGTTTTCTTATAATAATTTTTTAAAATATTTATATTATTTGAAACACCGCATTAGAGAGAGATTTTCCATCCACCCCCAAATGGCCACAAAGGCCTGGGCTGGGCCACGCCAAAGCCAGAAGCCTAGAACTCCATGTAGGTTTACCACTTCGGTGTCAGGGACAATCTTTTGCTGCTTTCCCAGGAGCATTAACAGGGAGCTGAATTGGAAGTGGAGCAACTGAATTTGAGCCAGCGTTCACTTGGGATGTTGGTGTCAGATTAACTGCTGTGCCACATGCTGGCTTCTTTTGTAACAATTTTAAAATATGTCCTGAACTCCTTGATACTGCTGCCATCAAAAAAACAGGGCATAATTAACTTCTGTTGAATGTGAGCTGAATTTAGGCACTGCAAATTAACAAGATGTAGAGTAAGTGATGGTGTGTGGGTTCCAAGGTCAGAAAGTTTAGTTTGCACATGGCTGTCTTGCATGGCCCAGGGAGAAGCCAGCTGCCTTGTCATGAGGACGGTCAATCCGTCTTGTAGACAGGTCCACATGTGGAAAGGAACCAATTACCCAGCTCCAACTGGCAGCCATGTGAGTATCCCAGCTTGGAAACAGTTCCTCCAGCCTCAATCCAGGCTTCCCAGCTATTGACTCATCCAGCTGAAATCCCAGATCACCACCTTTGGGTACTATCTGAAAGGCTTCAGCCACAGAAAACATGAGATAAAATCGATTATCATGATTGTTTTAACCAGTAAATTTAGTGCAGTTGATTATGCAGAAGTATAGAACTACTGCTGCTTATAATGCAAGTGCAACTATGCTAGGTTGTAAGAACTCCAAAACAATTTAGCTGGTTTGCTGCTTTCAATGATGCATTCTTTCCAGTACCTCTGTGCTTGTCAATCAATTTGTTTCCTAGTTAAGAAACTCTGGCTTTGCACTTCATTGCAACAGCCCTAGGTAGATAATTTAAAATTCCTTGTTTTATAGCTTGAGTTTTTATCTTCTATATTTTATGTCTAAATAATAAAGTACTATTTTATAGCTTAACCATGTATATATATATAGTTGTGTGTGCTTGTGTGTATATACACACATTTGCAGGAAAAGCTTATCTTTAGAAAAAAAAACAAGGAAAGCTGTGAGCATATTTTTTCAAGTATTTCAAATTTTATGCTACATTATTTTTGTTTGAAAAATTTATTTTCATAAATTTATACACATTCCTTCTAAGAAATCTATCAGAAGATAAATTCCAAAAGAGGATATACACATGACTCTAATACAAACATAGAAGCAGCATGGGAAAAGACTAAATTTACATATTTAAGAAAGAAACAATTTAAGGTACTACAAACAGTTCAGAGAATTAAAAGTCCTAGCCACATATAAGGATATACAATTTCAAAATTTGTTTGCCCTGAAATAAACAAACCTTTAATTTTTTGATTATCTTTTCAATATTGTTTACATAACTGAGAGGGATGCATGGCCATATGGGCTTGTGATTAGGGTGGGGAGGGTTAGGCTTGGAGGAGGGTGGGTGGGACAGATATTTCCATTTTTTTTCTTTTTTTCTGTATCTGTAGAGTGGAGCTGTTCCTTGCTGTCAAACTCTGTTAGCACCCGGGAATGGGGATAGTCCTTTGATGACGGCTTAGAGACCCCAATGTGGAGAAGAAAATCCCAGGGTATTACTTGAGTGGTTCTCATAGTGCTGAGAAGTTGATTTCTTTGCTCCAGGGTTGAGAAAATCCAAGGTCTGTTGGTTAACAAAATCTACTTCCATGCATCCACAGGTATTGCAGTCCAATAGAGCCCAACCTGCACTCCACCCTGGCTGTCGCTCATGCTGGATGCTGGCCCAGCCTGACACGGCCCCAGACCTGGCCACATACGTGCCAATGTGTGTTGCAGCCTGGCCTAGTCTGCCTTGCCTCCAGCACCAGCTTTTTTATTCACTAGCAGGAGCTGCAGTTTAGCAAGGGAATTCTCCAAGTTCCCTTACACAGATAATCCCAGCATATTAGAATCCCAGGGTATAATGCCAGGTATCACATATGCTGGCATGTGCTGTGGCCCAACCTGACATAGCCCGTCCCCACTCCTGGCACTTACTGGCAGGTACTGTGCCCTAGCCTGACTGGCCTGTATCCATTCTGGCTCTCACCGATCAATGTTACAACCTAGCTCGGCCTGCCCCACTCCATTCTAGCTCTCAGAAACATGAATGGGTGTGGGAGACCAGCCCAGTCTGGCCTACTCCCAGATCCAGCCCACACACATGTGGACAGGTGCTTCAGCCTTTGCCAGCCTGGTCTGCCCACAGCTTCGACTCTTGCACTCAACAGACCAGCAGGGGAGTCTCCAGAGTTCCCCTGCCAAGCTGTTCCCATGCCTAGGTCTTGCATGTGCTGGCAGGTGCTTCAACCCAGTCTGGCATGGTCCCCCTGCAGCTTCAGCTCTTGTCGTCAGTGTTGTGACCTAGCTCAGCCTGGCCTGTCTCCAGACCTAGCCCATACCAGTGCTGACTAGTGCTGCCTTGTACCCTGCCCTGGCTCTTGTGCTCTCCAGGGGTGGTTGCAGTTTAGCAGGGGAGTTCCCCAAGTTCTCCTATGAGCTTTGCTCCAATCCTTAGACTTCACTTGTGCAAGACAGCGCAGTGGTCCTGCATGGCAGTCTGCCCTCAGTCTTTGCTTTTGCATGTGCCAGCAGATGCTGCAGTTTGGCCCCACTTGGCCTTGTCCCAAGTCCAGGTCTTGCAAGTGTCAGAGGGGTTCCTGTCAGCTAAGTTCTGCTGTTCTGCCTGTCACCACCCCCAGCTCTCCATGTAAACTAGTGGATGCTATAGTCCCACAGAGGCCAATCTACAATGCTCTTGCAGAATATGCCCCCAGATCCAGTTCTTTGATATTCTGGTGGGTACTGCACCCCAGCCTGATGTGCTCTGACACTTGTGGGCAGTTACTGTGACCCAGCCCAGCCAGGCACACTCCCAGCACCAGTTTTTGTGTGCTCAAGTGAGCGGTAGGTGATGCTATTTAGCTCAGCCAGGTACCCATATAAGCAGGTGCATTGGCCTGATCAGACATGCCCTCCAGTTTCCCCTTTCTAAATTCACCTTAGCTCCCTCAGCTACCTGCAAGTGCAGTGGTCCAGTCAGTGGAAGATTGTAGAAATCATTCCTCCTGTAGCAAACATGCTCTCAGCTGCTCCCACCCCAATGCTCCCAGAACCCCTTACCTGGCAAATCTGCAGCCGGCCCCTCCTTCTGGCTGGTGACGTGTCCTGGCCTGGCATTTTCTGCCATCTCCACATAGCTTTAAAAAAAAAATAAAAATAGGATAGGCAACTATGCTGTCACACTAGTATAGTTAAAATAAATTTTGCATTAACCAAGCCCAGAATGCACACCAGTTGTTGGCTGCTTTTCCCCCAG
The DNA here is from genome assembly GCF_030435755.1 of Ochotona princeps. Taxonomy (NCBI): domain Eukaryota; kingdom Metazoa; phylum Chordata; class Mammalia; order Lagomorpha; family Ochotonidae; genus Ochotona; species Ochotona princeps. The sequence continues at coordinate 21,818,087 of NC_080842.1, forward strand.
GAATGTAACACTTGCCTAGGTACAAGGCAACTTAGTCAGCTGCTTACAGCTGAGAAAACATCACTTTTAGTTTCATATTTTATATGCTTTTTTAAAAGTACTCTTCTATCCAAATAAGGAATGTTATGATTAAGTTTAAAATGAATGTTAAAGAGGACCAAATTGGCCAACATCCAGTAGCATTCCTCTGGACACAATTCGTGTTACCATGGACAAGGATATTTTATGTTGCAATCAGTCCTTTTGCAGGGGAGTGAAAGAGAAGATTGTCATGATGTTTTTTTCCTAAAGAATTGAAGCCATTACCTTGTAGAATAGCTCAATGTGCATTTGCCTAATTGTTTCCTCACAGTTGGACTCACAATACATGTTTTTTGTTCTTTTGAATTCCCAAGCAAGGCTAAAACTGATGTCATTTTGCTGCATGAGTAGGTGGCATCCGATTTTGCACTCCTGTAAGACACTGTGCCACACGCATGACTCACCTTCACACTTAAGTGAGCATCTCTTTGGGGCAGCAGTGAGTTCCAAAGATGGAAATTAGTAAGTGTCATCTGGGGAATTTAACCAAAATTGCGAATTACCACTGACTGCAGTTAATACCAGGAATACTAATTTGATACATTCTGGATAGAATCCAGAACTGTACATTTTGTAAATTACCTATCAAGATTTGTCTTTGTTTCTTTTTTTTTTAAAAAAAAAAAGATTTAATTTTTACTGGAAAAGCATGTCAGATTTACTGAGAGAAGGAGAGACAGAGAAGAAGATCTTCCATCTGTTGGTTCACTTCTCACTCCTCAGCAGCCGGAGCTGACTGAATGTGAAACCAGGATCCAGGAGTTCCTTCTGGGTCTCCATGTGGGGCAAGGTTCCAAGGTTTTGGGCTGTCCTTTACCGCTTTCCCAGACCACAGGCAGGGAGCTGGATGGGAAGTGGAGCAGCCGGGACAGGAACTGGCACCCATATGGGGTCCTGGTGCTTGCAAGGAGAGGCTTCAGACATTGAGCCATCACCCCGGGCTCTGAAGATTTTTTTTTTCCAGTGGACATAAGAGCATATTAAATGAGAGAAAACTTTGAAAGCTGAGCTTGCAGGAGGAAAGCTCTATTTGCTCTTAATCTTTTTTAAAGATTTATTTATTTTTATTGGAAAGGCAGACATGCAGAGACTAGGAGAGACAGAGAGGAAGATCTTCCGCCCGATGCTTCACTCCCCAAGTGGCTGCAACAGCTGGAGCTGAGCAAATCCGGAGCCAGGAGCCAGGAGCTCTTCCAGGAGCTCTCCCACGCGGGTGCAGAGTCCTAAGGCTTTGGGCCGCACTTAACTGCTTTCCCAGGCCACAAGCAGGGAACTGGATGGGAAGTGGGTCTGCCAGGATTAGAACTGGTGCCCATATGGGATCCCACCACGTGCAAGGTGAGGACTTAAACCACTATGCTATCGCGCCGGGCTCATGACTCCCATTTGTTTAACCAACACCCAACAAAGTGTTTTGTCATTCTTAACATTAATTTTTACTACCTATTTGTTGCAATTAGAGTAAATTTTTTAAAGTTAATTGATTTTTGAAAATTAAAATTAATTCAGTAGAATGGGTATTTGGCTTGGATCCCATACCTGAGCACTTTGGTTTGAGCCCCAGTTTCTAATTCCAGCTTCCTACTAACATGGAGCTCAAGTCAATGGGTACTTCTTGCCACACACATGGGAGATCTGGATTAAAATCCCAGCACCTGACTCTGGCCTAGCCCAGCCTTTCAGAATTGACTCAGTAGCTGGGAGCTCTCTGCTTCTCTCTCTTTTTCTCTCAAACTGAAAAAGTAAGTAACGCTTGCTATGTTATGATTAGACACTATAAGCACTATTCCGATCTATGGTATAATGCATCAGAGTAAATGAATATTTCATATGTTTTTGAAACTTATATTCAAATATTTCAGAAGGTTTTTCCTCTCTAAACCAATGGATTTTTTGATCAGGACTATTCAAGAACACTTGGAGAAGAATCCACACAAACTTAAGAGTCAGGGAGTTTATTGAGACATCAGAGCAAGATGAGATAATAATTGTAGCTAGAAATGCTAACACTTGATAGGGTTTAGCTTCCTGACTTGCAGTTTTCTGCTTCCTAATTGATAAGATTGTTAGTGAAAAAGGTAAATAATAATAGTGAATGCTCTTAAAATGGACATCTAACTACTGCTGATGCAAACATGTATTGGCACAGCCCTTCTGGAAATTAATTGTGTAATGAATGGGCTTTTAAAATCCATATCATATAATGTCAGTAATTCTCCAGGAGGACACACTGCTTTTTATCTTTGCTGCCTGTTAGTAAGGGTCCAACCTCTGTAACATTTAACATTACTTTATATTTGTTCCCAGTAGTGATGTGATGGAGTTCAAGGCAGACTACTCCAAAATGCAGCACCTCAGTGTTTCGGAAAACAGCCAATGTAAGGTCATTTCCCCATTCCTCAGGCTTTTAAGTCTCCATTTCTAAAGGCTCCTATATCAGTTAACAGTAATATTGAATCAATTTATTATGGTTTTTTTTTTCCTGTTAGTTTGTTCCTTGCCATAGAGACGTCAGTTATGAATCCTACAATGGTGAAAAGAGCATATTGAATTTTTTCCTCCATATGCGGTAAGGTAAGAGTATATATTTATATCATTTGCTTTTCTTAAAAAACAAAATTAGTGACCCGGTATCATTAAAGTGCATTTTCTGCATATGTTAAGTTTTAAGCTGAGTGAAAGTTCATACTTTATAAGAAAAACTAATCTGAATTTTCAAACTACATTTTCAGGAAATTACAGCACATTTTGGTTTTGCACTGAATATTTCACTTTGAACTGAATTACCTTTGAAAAGTAAACATTCTTATGGTATAAACACGTGCTTATCTTTTCTTACTTCTTAAATCAGGCTCTTGGATCTGCCCTTGACTTTGCTTAGAGAAAAGCTTTGTTAAAAAAAAAAAAAATAAAAGCTAGGCAACAGTCATGTTTCATGAGATAGTAATAAAGCTTACACTTTCCAGTTTGTGATCAAGTATTTTTCCCTCTCAGTTCAATGTCAGAATAAACAAATGAGCTTGAACTGAAGTACATTTGTGACTTGAAAATGTAAGTGTATAATATGAAAATTTAAATGATCCACTAATTTTCTCTACTTTTTAGAAGTTCATATAACCAAGCAAAAGCAAAACAACTACCAAATCAAAGACACAGATTATTTGGAGAATATAATTTTATAATCTGCATTAAAAAATGCATTACCTTCATAGAAGTCATTGTCATACAATAGCAAACTAAAATGAAACACACACATTTATATACCCAAAAATTATATAAAGGCCATAGTAGGCCAAACATTTTAATTGTTAATGAATCTTACATTAGGACATGTATATTTTAAATTATTGAACACATTTCATTATTGAAAATGAGAGGTGGGCCCAGCGCCGTGGCTAGCGGCTAAAGTCCTCACCTTAAATGTTCCAGGATCCCGTATGCGCGCCGGTTCTAATCCCGGCGGCTCCACTTCCCATCCAGCTCCCTGCTTGTGGCCTGGGAAAGCAGTCAAGGACGGCCCAAAGCTTTGGGATCCTGTACCCATGTGGGAGACCTGGAAGAGGTTCCTGGCTCCTGGCTTTGGATCGGCATAGCACGGGCCATTGTGGTCACTTGTGGAGTGAATCATCGGGCGGAAGATCTTCCTCTCTGTCTCTCTTCCTCTCTGTATATCTGACTTTGTAATAAAAATTAATTAAAAAAAAAAGAAAAGCCATATTAAAAAAGAAAGAAAAGAAAATGAGAGGTACTGTTATTTCGTTTGTATCAGGATTATGTAGCCATGTGTAAAAAAATTGGAATAGAGTATGGTAGCTCATCAAGTTAAGCCACTGCTTTTGACACTCATGTTCCCTTGGCACCGACTGTGTGAGTTCTAGATGCTCTGCCTCGACCCAGCTTCCTGTGAATGCATCCAGGGAGGCAACAGATGATGTGGCTGCCTGCTATATGTACAGGAGACCAGCATGAAGTGACCAGATCATCATTTCAACCTGGTCCAGCCATGGCTGTTGTGGGTCTTTGCAAATGAATCAGAAAATGGAGGATCCCTCTTTTTTCCATCTGTGTGTGTGTGTGTGTGCCTTGCTCCACCTTTCAAGTAAATGAAAAATTATTTTTAAAATAAACATAAAAGAAAAATAATCTGATTGGGGGAGAGCATTTGGTAGAGTGGTTAAAATACTACTTAGGACACTTCCACCCCATATAGGAATTCCTGAGTATTATGAACAGCTCCCGGCTGTCCAAAGGTGGCATCAGGTGGTGGCTCACGTACTACCTGCTACCCACATGGAGGAGCTGGACTGAGTTCCCTGCTCCCTGCTTCTACTGTCTCAGCCCCAGGCTTCATGGGCATTTGAGGAGTGAACCAGTGATCAGCAGATATCTTTTTGTCTCTGCCTCTCTGTCTCTGCCTGCTTTTCAAATAACATTTGTTTTAAAAAGAAGCTGATTGAATAAATTTGTATTTTTTGTTATCATTACTAAGCAAATCTAATCCTCATTGGATTTTTAAATAAATCGTGAAATAGCAGAACAACTGGATTATATACTCAATGAGAAGTTGTGGAGAAAAGCATATTTGAGGGGACCGTACCCATGGCATAGTGGCCTAAGCAGCTGCCTGTCATGCTCACATCACATATGAACACTGATTAAGTCCTGGTTACTCTACTCCCACACAGAAGCTGGACACCTGACATTTCATCTTGGTCACTTGCATGGAAGACAGGGGCCCACATACTGAGACAGTCCCTCTAGGTGCCTTTCCAGGTACAAGCAACATCACCTGGCAATTTGTTTCTTCAATCTCGTTTCTTTTGCCTAGATCTGGCTGGATATGTGACCAGGATGGTACTAAGGATGAAAGGTTGAATTCTTTGCTTTCAAAAGTATGTTTATAAAGAAATTAAATCTGTTTTTTTTTTAAATACTTCACATCTATGTTACAACATTTTTAAACTTTCACACAGTGTCCCTAGGTTTTATTCCACACTCAAACAAATTGAAATAAGATGGATTATTATTTGTATTTGACAGATGAGGAACTAAAGCACAAAAATAATTTCCAAAGTCACTCAGCTAGTTAGAGGAAAAGGTCAGGTGGGAACCCAATTCTCCAAACATCATTCTTTTTCCATTATTTCCAAAGAACAACTGTCCTTGCTGGAGATCTTCTGTTGTTCTTTTTCATTTCTCTTAGACACATCTTTAAAAGAATTCCAGAAGATGTCCTTGTTTGGCTGTTTCTAGGCGTACCGAGAGGAGGGTGCACTCTTAATAGTTCGTACAATTACTTGTGCACTCAGCACGTATTTTGGTAGAGTGGAGCAAAAGACTTAGCACTGTATACAGCACTTGAAATTCTTCATGGCCATTTGTAATAATTATGTGATTGCCCAATTAGTTTAGCCAGTTTGAATGTTAAGCAGGCAGGCAAGGGCAGAGAGGTGGGTGGGTGTTCCTCCAAGTCTGACAGGAAACAAGGACAAAAACCTGTAATCAAAGGAAAAAGACCTCCAGAGTCAGGGAAGAGGTCTTAGTTCGAGCAGTCATCATTAGGAAGTGATTAGAGCAGAGCTTTTAAAATGAGTTGATAGGCTATTTGCATCTGAATCAAGTAGGAGCATTTGTTAAACTCCCAGTCTGCACTGCAGACTGATTGGACTTGGGCAATCACTGCTCAGGAATCAGGAATGTTTATCATCATCTAACATTAGTTTAAAAAAGATAAGTCAGCTAATTCCCCTTTCATAGAGTTGTACTTCCAGGACTGACTCCCTTTCAAAGAGCACCATATGCTAAACTCCTTTCCAGTGAAGTCATTGGACTCTACTCCCTGCAGGCAGTGACCAAAGCCAACCACAACTGTGTGAAGACCTTGTTTTTACTCTCAATGTGAAATGAACAACAGTGCTTCAGCTCAGTTACGTTTACGTCCAAAACACACATCCCTGTCTAACCACGAGGAAAAAACTGCCAACAAGTAGCAGTAACGGAGGGTTCCACAAAATCTGAGACCAATTCTCTGACAAATAAAAATGTCAAAGTTGTAGAAACTTCTCACAATCAGAAGAGGAACCCAAGGAGACACAAGTATGACATGCAATATGATTCTCTAAATGGATTTCCACAAGAAGAAAAAAGGACACTGGTTAAAAACTGATACTTTATAATGCATACTTTTTCAACTAAAAATAAAATTTAATTAAAATATTAAATGAGCAAATGGATAATCAAGCTGAGTTGAGGACACTACTCTTATTGGGAAAAATCCATGTGGCAGTGTTACGGGCCATGAGCCTAAGGACCATGCATAAATGGAGCCTGACAGTGTTCTCGTTTGTGGAGAATTCTGCTCGCTTAGAACCATCAATTTGCTTTTTCTTATTTTGGTAAACGGGGTTAATCGATTATCAACTAGCTGGTGCACTGGGAACATAAAATGAATTCATGGATATGAATTGCTCAGGAGAGTGTTTTGTGTACAGAGAGCCTTCAATCAGTGTCAACACTGTCTTTTTTTTTTAAGATTTATTTATTTTTATTACAAAGTCAGATATACAGAGAGGAGGAGAGACAGAGAGGAAGATCTTCCGTCCGATGATTCACTCCCCAAGTGAGCTGCAAGGCCGATGCTGTGCCCTTTGTCAACCCTGTCTTAAAAATCAGACTCAAGAAACCCTGACTTACAGGCGCTCTCAACTTGTTTTCTTTTTGTTTTGTTTTACTAAAAGAAAAACATAAAGAGCTTTGTCTTGAGGTAACAGAATGCCATGTGTTTGACCAATTATTGAATTATTCTGTCCTGGATATCAACATGTAGACTCTGGTAGCTTTGGACCTGTGTCCTCTGTACCTTCAACAACTGCTCAGCCTGACTGACTTGAACATGGCACAAACAGGTGCCAAATAAATCTTGTTATTTCTGAATCAGTGCTTATATTTGACCTTCATTAATATGAGCAGACTTGAATTTTTTTGAAGATGTATTTCTTTCTTTTATTTTTTTTAAGATTTGTTTATTTCTATTGGAAACGCGGATATGCAGAGACGAGGAGAGAAAGAGAGGAAGATCTTCCTTCACATGATTCACTCCCCAAGTGAGCGCAATGGCTGGAGCTGAGCCAATCCGAAGCCAGGAACCAGTAGCTCTTCCGGGTCTCCCACATGAGTGCAGGGTCCCAAGGCATTGGGCTGTCCTCAACTGCTTTCCCAGGCCACAAGCAGGGAGCTGGATGAGAAGCAGGGCCTCCGGGATTAGAACTGGCAACCATATGGGATCCCACCGGGTACAAGGCGAGACTTTAACCACTACACTATCGCGTGGGCCCAAGATATGTGTATTTCTATTGGAAAGGCAGATATACAGAGAGAAGGAGAGACAGAGAGGAAGATCTTACTATCCTCTGGCTCACTCCCTAAGTGGCCTCAACGGCTGGAGCTGAGCCAATCCGAAGCCAGGAGCCATTAGCTTCTTCCTGGTCTCCCAGGCAGGTACAGGGTCCTAAGGCTTTGGGCCATCCTTGACCACTTTCCCAGGCCACAAACAGGGAGCTAGATGGGAAGTGGGGTGCCGGAATATGAACTGGTGCCCATATGGGATCCTGGTGCGTTCAAGGTGAGGGTTTTAGCCACCAAGCGATCACACTGGGCCCTTGGATTTTTCTTAAAGCAATAAGTTTTTTGGGAACAGCATTAGATTTACAGAAAAAATGAGAAATAGTTCAGTGTTTTCATCTATGTACACATCAGTCCTCCTTTTATAATACCACTTTAATAAGCTTATTATGATTAATAAGCAAACTTAACATATAAATTAATCAGATGTCTTCAGTTTGTACCCAGTGGCTTTTTTTTTTTTTTTAAACTTTGGTTAGGTGCACTTTGCCAGGTTTTTTTTCCCTCTTTTTATGTATGTATACAAAAGTATGGTTCATACTTTTGTTATCCTAGCTAAGAAATCTTTGTTAAGAAGTAAATTCCCCCAAATTGATCCACAGATTCAGTGCAGCCTGAACCAATATCCCAACAGTTTGTTTCAAAAACTAACAAGCTATACTAAAATTGATATGCAAATGCAAAGAAAATAAAATAACCGAACAATATTGGATAAAAACGAAGTTCAAGAATTTGGATTACCCCACGTCCAGTAAAGCTATAGTAACCAAGACAATACAGAAGTGTGTGTGTGAGTACCTAATCCTTAGCTTACAATAACTAGCAACCTACATGAGAATGACTTCAAAATGGGTCCTAGGCCCAAACGCAACACTAAAACTATAGAAATTCTAGAATAAAACAGAGGGGAAAACTTCACAAGTTAAGCCAAAGCAGCAAAAACAATTACAGCCAGTGTGTGAAATGTGGCCTGCTGCCTGCTTTTGTAAATAATTATTGAAACACAGCTATTCTCATTCAGGTTTCATGTTGTATGTGGCTTTCATACTACAGAAAGACAGAATTGAGAAGAGATCATACAGACCATAAAGTTTAAAATATTCACTATCTGTTCCTTTACATAAGTTTGCTGATCCCTGTCCTTCAGCGGAACTTCAAAAACAAGCACAGATGTTTAACATCCAGAAAAACCATGCGATGTCCATTTACCTGTCATGTGGTCCTCTGACAAGCTCTACAACCACCAACTCTCTGACTCTATCTACTCTACATCTCCTCCTATTGATAATTAGTACATTAGCCATATAAATCCTACTGTTTCAGAATCCCTTTTCTCAAAAACCCTAGAAGATAGGTATGGTTCAGAATACAGAGTGGTTTTTAAGAATATGTAAGGGGAGCAACTTATATCACTTCTCCTTGGATTTGGGAGCGGTACTGTAAAATTACTAACATTCCTGCAAGAAAACATGTTTCTATTTAATGGGATAGCCATGGTAGAGAGCTTCACATACATTTTGCCACCAACAGAAGTCAGAGAAGTATTTTACAGTTCTTCATCTTAGAAACTTTGTTTCCAAGGCAAATCATTAAACCCTGACTTGTGTCAGGTTTGCCAGCTTTGAAGTGTTTACATCTTTTTTTTTAAAGATTTTATTATTATTGGAAAGCCAGATATACAGAGAGGAGGAGAGACAGAGAGGAAGATCTTCCGTCCGATGATTTACTCCCCAAGTGAGCCGCAACGGCCAGTGCTGCGGCGATCCGAAGCCAGGAACCAGGAAACTCTTCCAGGTCTCCCACGCGGGTGCAGTGTCCCAAAGCCTTGGGCCGTCCTCGACTGCTTTTCCAGGCTACAAGCAGAGAGCTGGATGGGAAGTGGAGCTGCCGGGATTAGAACCGGCGCCCATATGGGATCCCGGCAATAGCCTAACGGGTAAAGTCCTCGCCTTGAACGCCCCGGGATCCCATATGGGCGCCGGTTCTAATCCCGGCAGCTCCACTTCCCATCCAGCTCTCTGCTTGTAGCCTGGAAAAGCAGTCGAGGACGGCCCAAGGCTTTGGGACACTGCACCCGCGTGGGAGACCCGGAAGAGTTTCCTGGTTCCTGGCTTCGGATCGCCGCAGCACTGGCCGTTGCGGCTCACTTGGGGAGTAAATCATCGGACGGAAGATCTTCCTCTCTGTCTCTCCTCCTCTCTGTATATCTGGCTTTCCAATAATAATAAATCTTTAAAAAAAAAAAAAAAGAACATTTAGAATTTAGTAGTGATACATGGTAAGTTGGCTAGTGACATACGAGGATGTTTCCAAAAGTTTGTGGAAAATAGAATTAAAATATGGCTTTATTTTGTTGCAAAAATATTTTGAAATCTAAGCAAATTTCACAATTTGCATCTGCATATATAAAATTACAAAAATTATTATCGTTATTTATCCTCATCAAAACTATTAAAGACTTATTTATTTGTTTGAAAGAAATAGAGGGAGAGGCAAAGAGAGCTATCATGTACTGGTTCACTTCCCAGAAGGCTGTTACCAGTCAGCAGTGGGCCAGGTCGAAACCAGGAGCTTCATCTGGGTTTCGCACATGGTTTTTAGGGACTGAACACCTGGGCCATCCTCTGTTGCTTTTGCTAATCCATTAGCAGGGGACATGATTAGAGGTAGAGCATGCAGGACACAAATCCATGTCCATGTGGGATGTCAGTGTGACAGGCAGAGGCTTTATGCACTGTACCACAAATGCCAAAACAAATTCATACTTAAAATCTTTGTTGTTGTTATTCATGTTCATCTACTTGAAAGGCAAGGCAAGAGAGACCTTCTCCAACTACATACAATGACCCGAGTTTGGCCAGGCCACAGGTGGGAATAGGGAACTCAACCCAGGTCTTCCCAATAGGTGGCATGAACGCAACCATCTGGGCTGTCACTGCTGCACTCCAGAGATTGCGCTGGCCAAAACAGGAGTCAGAAACCAGCTGTCCAGTTGTGGGATGTGGTTGTCTTTACCAGCATATTAATCACTGGAACAAACAACTGTCCTGTCTTGTTTATCTTAGTTAATAGTTTATGGAATACCAGGGACACCTTAAAATTTTATTTAGAGTCAGTTTTTCTTTTAAATCAATTTCACTGCTTGATTTGGTTTCACAAATACACTGTTCACCATGCTGCCACACGATGAATACACCCATATCTCATTATCTCATCCCTGTCTCTATGAACATAATCTGTTATTTATTCTCAAACCAAATTACCACTGCATTTGATGTTTCAGCTAGGTTAGTGACTTGTGGCCGGGACAAAATGAACTGATAAGAGTTGTTTCAGTGTTTTAATGAGTCATACCATCCTGGATGCAGTAGGAACTCTGCCATCATTTGATCTTGAACAACCGAAAATCAATGCGAACTATCAACGTGGTAACAGCAATCTTTGCACAAGGTTAATCAAGCTGTGGGCCGAAAGGGTGCAGACCCTGCTGCACCCTCCATTCACCCACCTTGTTGGCCTTGGCCAGCCCTGTGCTGGCCATCTCCTCTGGCTCTCAGTGTTCCAAGTTTCAATGAAAAAGGAATGAGCAGTCTGGAGACTTTTGAAGATGTTTTCTCTGGTTGGAATATTTTGGTCTTTCAGCCCACTAACATGATACCCTCCTCTCCAACTAGTACCTGCTCAGTTCTCATTCCTCAGCCTATGAGGAGGTTCATCAGCAGTCTCCTTGAAATCCTCAAACCTGGTTTATATGCTACTCTAAGCACACTGCAGTCCTCAGTCTTACACTGTGTTAAACATTAGGCACATTAAAAAAAAATAGCACAGTGTGCTGTAATTGGCTGCTTCCACAACTGCCTTGCCTAGACTGTAAGAGAAATCAAATCTACCTCGTTCATAACCGTAATCCCCATGCTTAATATAGTTCCTGGGGCATGGGAGTAGTTTGTTAAATAAATAAACCTTTTAAAAGGTTCTCTTTTTTTAAAAAAAAAAAGATTTATTTATTTTATTACAAAGTCAGATATACAGAGAGGAGGAGAGACAGAGAGGAAGATCTTCCGTCCGATGATTCACTCCCCAAGTGAGCCGCAACGGGCTGGTGCGCGCCGATCCAATGCCGGGAACCTGGAACCTTTTCCGGGTCTCCCACACAGGTGCAGGGTCCCAAAGCTTTGGGCCGTCCTCAACTGCTTTTCCAGGCCACAAGCAGGGAGCTGGATGGGAAGTGGAGCTGCCGGGATTAGAACCGGTGCCCATATGGGATCCCGGGGCTTTCAAGGCGAGGACTTTAGCCACTAGGTAGGCCACGCTGCCGGGCCCAATATAATACTTTCTTAATGTCTAAAATCTAGTCAGTGTTCAAATTTCTTTATTAATATCTTTTTGGAGTTCATTTCAATCAAAATTCAAACAAGCTTTTTTTTTTTTCTAAAGATCTAACTATTTTTATTGGTAAGACAACTTTACAGAGAGAAGGAAAAACAGAAAGAACTTCCTTCCCTTGGTTTACTCCCGCATCGATGCAAGGGCCAGAGCTGAACGGATCTGAAGCCAGAATCCAGGAGCTACTTTGTGGTTTCCCACATGGGTGAGACTTCTTTAGGGAAGTTAGGGCCCTCCTTAGCTGCTTTCCCAGGCCACAATGAGGTAGCTGGGTCAGAAATGGAACAGCTGGGAAAGAAACCAGAGTCCACATGGGATACTGTGCTTGTAGGTGGAGAATTGGCCAATTGAGCCATTGTGCCCCATCCCCCACAAACAGATTGTACTTCGTGAGTAACAGTAACGTATGTTAAGTCTTTGCCTCCTTTCCTGCTTTCATAAAAAAAAAATATCATTTGAATAAACTCCTATCTTCTCTCATCCACCATTCTGTGGTTGATAATTCTACAGACAACCCCCTGTGGAGTCCTTTAACATGTTCTTCTGAATCCAGGTTTTTTAGGGGAAAGATTCAGCTTGGGAGCGCTCATGGAGATGGAGGAGATACAGTGGTCTCTGTCAAGGTGCTAGGGCAGCGGAGTGGAAGGCAGTGTGTCACTGTATTTTGTGACAGTAAATGAGATTAATAACCTACAATTATTCAGTCAACAAACTTATTTAAAAATGAGGCCTCTGACTTCCAGATGTCTAAAAGCTAATGCAAGATCTTGTATTTTTCTTATATTTTATTATCAATTCTATCAGCACCACATAGTCAACTGCTCTACCTGATTTTTTTCAACTATAAGCCTTCAGCTGTACCTTCATTCCTGAAAGAAAACATCTCTGAAGATTTGTGAAAAATCACCCAGGAAACTGTCATGTAACTTCTGCAGTAAGCAATTTGCTACATTTAAATTTTTCAAGTATTTTTCTTTACCATACTTACATCTGAATGAAAACTGCTTCTGTTTGAACCAATCCAAATAAGGCCTCTTGCTTTCAAAATCTTCAGCACATTTAAAATGTGAGTTTTCATCTTGGAGTTTCTGGGAAGATTACTGTGTTTGCCCTCTTTTGGAGAATGCAAGTGTCATTGTACAGTAGTTACAGGAGACTGGTAGAATTTCATATCTGTTTTGTATCCATACTATTTTGATATGTTGATTCAAGTGAAGGATACGACAAAAATCCAGGCTCTTGCAGATATGGATTTGTACATAGGAGGAATATTTTAATAGCTACTCCAGACATCTGTGGATATGTTTTGAATATACAACAGAAATCTACTCTTGTCACTTTTGAAAAATTCTGAGTAGTGTATAATCTGAAACCACACTGATAAATCTGTTGTGCCTTGTGAATCTAATGACACTTCTTAGGTTTTGAATGGATGTCTTCTTAGATATCGTTTTAGAATGTCATAGATTAAAAGTATTGTCTATGGACCGGTGCAGTAGCCTAGTGGCTAAAGTCCTCGCTTTGCATGCGCCAGGATCCCAAATGGGTGCTGGTTTGTGTCCTGGCAGCTCTGCTTCCCATCCAGCCTGTGGCCTGGGAAAGCAGTCAAGGACAGCCCAAATCCTTGGGACATTGTACCCACGTGGGAGACCTGGTAGAGGCTCCTGGCTCCTGGCTTCGGATCGGCTCAGCTCCAGCCATTGCGGCCGCTTGGGGAGTGAACCAACGGATGGAAAATCTTCCTCTCTGTAAATCTGACTTTCCAATTTAAAAAAAAAAAACGTCAAAAAATATTTTGTCTAAATAATAAAAAATTTTCAAATGCTAACTTATTTTTCAGACAGTGTGAAAAATAACATCATGAATAATACTAATCTCATTTTAAAAAGCTTTGAAATTTATGGTGGAATTTCAGGTTTCCCCAAATTCTAAATTGCTTGTGAAAACTTAATCATCAATTAAATATACTAAATTTTTCTTTGAAATGACAGGCTCACTTCATTTGTAAGTCCATATTCATACCTGATAATACCATCTTAGTCAGTGTTTCAGTAAAATTTATATTCCACGAAAAAAAAAAAGCAAGCAGTTAATTCAGTTCTCAAGCCAATCAATTCCATAGGATTTTTTTTTTTTTTTTGTAAGAAAACCTTCGCATTTGAGAGTGCCACAGAAGAGGTTTATGTATGCATCTGTTTCATCAAATTAAAATAATGTGAACTCAAGACAAGGGTTATGATTTAACAAAAGTGATCATCTTCACTATTTCACTGAGATATTTTTCTAGAAAACTAGCTCTTGGGGGCTGGTGCAATGGCTCAGTTGGTTACTTCTCTGTCTGCAGTTCCAGTTTCCCATATAGGCCCTGGTTCATGTCCTGGCTGCTCCACTTCCCATTCCAGCTCCCTGCCTTTGACCAAGGTAAGCAGCAGCAGCAGCATTGGGACCCTTAACCCTCTTGGGACACCCAAAAGAGGCTTCTGGCTCAGGCTTGGATTGGCTCAGCTCTGGGAGTAGTGATCATTTAGGGAGGGAACCAGTGGATGGAAGATCTTTCTCTCTCTGTCCCCCTCTCTGTAAATCTGCTTTCCAATAAAAATAAATAAATCTTTAAAAAAGAAGTCTAGCTCTTGTTATTTGTTTTTATCTTTAATAAATGACAATGAAAACCATGTTTACCAAATACAGTTTGATGGCACCGCTTGATTTGTTCTAAGGTATTATGTGAAACCAGAGAAATAAACACACTTACACTCTCTGGGCTCTGAAGGATAGTCACAGTTTATGACCACATCATGTTCCAGGTGCTTATTGTAGTACTCTCATAACAAGAAGTGTGAACAATTTATTGCTTAAAAGGAGTTATTTAATTGAAAGCACACTGGTAGAGAGAGGGCCTCCATCTGCTGGTTCACTCTGCAAATGGCTGAAACAGCCAGAGCTGGGTCCAGTCCAAACCAGCAGCAGAAGCAGGATTTCCCATGTGGATGACTGAGGCTCAAGCATTTCGACCATCCTCTGCTGCCTTTCCAGCTGCATAAGCTGGCATTTCTTTCTTTTTTTTTTTATAATCTTACTTAGTTAATTAGGGTACAAAGGGTCAGGGGCTACAGGAAAGTGGGTAATACCATTGTTTCCACAGTAATGTCATCATTTTTCGCTCCCGTATCTGGGGAAAGAGAAACAAAGGGAAAAGCCCCACCCAGCCTCCCACCCATCTCAGGCCCCTGATGTGAGGCACGCTCTGAGGGTCCTGCTCAAGCAGTTTTGATAGTTCAACAGTTCTGAATTGCTGCCAGTCTCACCGTTCCATTCACGATGAAACCTATTCAGGGGCGGGGCGCGATGGCAGTGGCTAAAGTCCTTGCCTTGCATGCCCGGGATCCCATACGGGCGCTGCTTCTACTCCCGGCAGCTCCACTTCCCATCCAGCTCCCTGTTTGTGGCCTGGAAAGACAGTCAGGGACGACCCAAGGCCTTGGGATCCTGCAATTGTGTGGGAGACCCGGAAGAGGCTCCTGGCTCCCGGCTTCGGATTGGCACAGTTCCGGCCGTTGTGGCCGCTTGGGGAGTAAATCATTGGATGGAGGATCTTCCTCTCTGTCTCTCCTCCTCTCTTTATATCTGACTTTGTAATAAAAATAAATAAAATAAATCTTTTTTTTTTTTTTTTTTAAAGAAACCTATTCAGAATCCACTGGCTGACATAGTCTCTTCATGGTTGGGGTTCTGAGATTAGCAGTTCAGTTGGAGGGATCTCCAAAGAAACTTTTTCTGAGATGATCCCAAACCTGATTCTTGTGTGAGTTTGCCAGTACAGGGTCCGGCACCATCTGTCGCCCCAGTCAGCTTATGCACATGCTGGTCGTTGCAGTTGCTAGGTCAGTTCTGTTTCCAGCCATGTCTTCCACTTGAACCAATGGGTGTTGTAGTCCAGCTCGATGCTACCCACTTCATATAAACTGGCATTTCTGTGCCACAAGTGGCAGCCTTACATGCTGGACTAAAACATAGTTCCCAGTCACAACACTGTGCCTTTGAACAATTTCATTCTCTCAAGAGGGAAAGATCAACTAAAGACAGTGCATTCATGTTAAAGAATGCTGCCATGTAAAGTAATATGTAATATAGGGATAGTGTAATGTAACTAGAAAAACATGGCCACATAATAGTTATATCATCTACTTTTTAAATGGAGGGGCAGGCATTTGATCTAGTAAGATGCCAATTGTGGCACCTGCATTCCACATATGGATGTCTGGTTTGAATCCTGGCTGTACTCCCAATTTCAGCTTTATGCTAATGTATACCATGAACAACAGTGGGTGATCATTTAAATAGTTGGGTCTTGCAAGCCATGTCATAGACCTAGACTGAGTTTCAATTTTGGCCTGGCCCTGTCCCCAGCTGTTGCACTTATCTGGGGAATGAGCCAACAATGCGAGATCTGGCAGTGTGACTCAGCAGGTTAAGCAGGGACCTGTGACATCAGCAGGCTAAAGTCCTTGCCTTTCATGCACCAGGATCCCATATGGGCACCGATTTGTATCCCAGCTGCTCTACTTCCCATCCAGCTCCCTGCCAGGGGAAAGCAGTCAAGGACAGCCCAAAGCCTTAGGACCCTGCACCCGCGTGGGAGACCCTGTAGAGCTCCTGGCTCCTGGCTTTGGATTGGCTCAGCACCGGCCGTTGCAGCCGCTTGGGGGGTGAACCAGCAGACAAAAGCTCTTCTCTCTGTCTCTCCTCCTCTCTGTATATCTGCCTTTCCAATGAAAATAAATAAATCTTAAAAAAAAAGAGAAGAGATTGTCATATTTATTCCCCAAAAGACAAAACAAAATATCCATTGCAGCATTATTTGTAAGAGTCAAAATGTAGCTTGATATCATCAACAGTAACAATGATGTCGGAGGGGTAGGCTTTGAGTCTAGCAAAGACATTTTCTTACCATATCAAAGAGGTTGGATTCAATTCCTGCCTCCAACTGCTCCCTACGGTTCATATCCCAGCAGGCAGTGATGATGGCTTAGGTGATTATGTCCCCACGTCCATGTGATAAACTTACAGTGAGTTCCTGGCTCCTAGCTCCTGGCCTACCACACCCCAGGCTATTGCAGGAATCAAAGCCTTGAGCCAGAGGATGGTTATGCACTCTGACATTAGTTGCCCTTGTCCCAAAGAGTAGCTTAATCTGTTGTGCCACAATGCCCACAGCACAGTATTTTGTTTAGATCACGTTTCTTTTAACCTTGTTTGTTAATTAGTGATTTGCAAAAGTGTACACTCTACATTTTTTTCCTTTAAGACCTGTGTGAGACATTATCTGTTCCTCATACTTCTTGAAGGACACAAAAGGGACATCATTATCTACTCCCCTATCTTTAAATGTGAGAGGCATGTGTCCAATTAAACCTAGTGCTTCCTCTTCATTGTTCTGTAGGAATAATTAACCTTTCCAAGTGCTGACATAAGGATGGTTTTGAATTCCCCTTCTCTTCCAAGGGAAAAATAAAATAAGCAGTTTTCTTTCTTTTTAATCACTTGGAAAGAGAGTTAGTAACAAAATATGAGAGCAAAAATTTCAAATGTTGATTCTGAAAATTATTATTTTGTTTATTCTGGTGATAACGGTTTTATTATTAATGTGAGCTTCCCTAAAGTAATAATGTTCTCTAAATGCAATCGTTTAGAACAATATGGTCACTAATCTACTTTCATTAGTCACATGGGAACACTATAAATCAATTTATATGATCTTTGCAATTGAAACTTGCTGGATGCCAGCTGTGTTAATTTCTGCTAATTATCATCCTCTTAAGTCTCATTCTTTCTGTAAGTAAGATATGCACTTCAGGACCTTTTTTTTTTTCTTACGGCTTAAATTGTTCTACTCATCCTCCTACAGGGCTTTTGCCCCTCTAAGTTGATTTATAATGTAACCTTGAAACAAGGAGAAGCATTAGTCGACTGCTGTTTTAATAAATGGCTTGTCAGCTATTTTACAACTATGGCTATTTCTTTGGAGAAATTTTTAGATAGCAGGACTCTGAATCCTCAATTATTCAATGATTTGACTGAACATCCATGATAATATTAGTCTTGTTGATTCAATAAACACTGACTATTGAGAGAAACTGTGTTCTGTCTATGTATTTTGATTTACTCATAGACTCACTAGTAGTCAAATTGCAGAATGGAAAATGTAACGAAATCCATTTATACATAACCTGCTAAAATACTATGTTCCGCTCTGTGTATGTTTATTTTGTTGTCATATGGGATTAAAGTAGTTTAAGAAAGCAGAAATATTTGGGGATTTGAATTCTGTGAAACTCTTGGCTTCCCCTCACAAATTTGATTAGGTTCTATTTTAGCACTGAGTTTTTTTGTTTGTTTGTTTTCAACAAAAACAGCTGCTGGACTGCAGTTGTGGTGTAGTGTGCTCAGCCATCACATGCTATGTTGGCATCCCATATTGAGTTTCTCTATGAGTCCCAGCTGCTCCACTTCCAATCCAGCTCCCAACTAACATGCTTGGGAAGGCAGCAGAACATAACCCAAGTGTGTGGGCCCTTGCTACCCACCTGGAAGACTCAGATGAAGCTTCTGGATTAGCTGGACTAGTCTGAGGCATTGAGACAATCTAGGGAGTGAAAGCATATGGAAGATCTCTTTCCCTCTCTGTTGCTACCCGTCTTTCTGTAACTCCGCCTTTGAAATAAATAAGAAAATATGTCTTTATAAAAAATGCCACCTCAGACAGGTGGTAGCCTAGCGGCTAAAGTCCTTGCCTTTCATGCACCAGGATCCCATATGGGCACCGATTTGTATCCCAGCTGCTCTACTTCCCTTCCAGCTCTTTGCTTGTGTCCTGGGAAAGCAGTCGAGGACAGTCCAAAGCCTTAGGACCTTGCAAGCACATGGGAGACTCTGAAGCAGCTCCTGGCTCCTGGCTTTGGATTGGCTTAGCTCCGGCCATTGCAGTCACTTGGGGAGTGAGCCAGCAGATGGAAGATCTATCTCTCTGTGTCTCCTTCTCTCTGTAAATCTCTAGTCTTTTCCCCTGAAGTACTTGCCTAACATGGTGCTGCTTGTCTATTCAGTGCTGTATCATGCCTTGGTGCTTCCAACTCTACCATTTCCTCAGAGTGGACCCCCACAAAATCCTTGGTATTAGTCAACATGGGGCTGTCTTAACAAGTTCCGTTTCCTCAGCTGTGGAAGCAACGAGAATTTAACTTCATCTGAGTTCAAGGTGCTGGCAGCTCGGTTTCTCCTGATGCGTCCCTCTGACTTGCAGATGGTCATTTCCCAGGACCCTCACGAGATGTTTCATGTGAGCTTGTATGTGCCACACTGACATCTCATGGCCAAATTGCCTCCCCCACCCAGATTTATTTGTTTGAGAGAAAGGATGACACACACATAGAGAAGGAGAGACAGAGAGAAGGGGAGCTTCCATTCTCTGGTTCATTCAACAAATGCCACACCAACTCCGGCTGGGCTGGGCTGAGCCAAGCGCAAGGAACTCCAACTGGGTGTCTCATTCAAGCAGCGGGGACTCAAATATTTGATACATGCTGTGCTGTGTCTTCTCTGGCACATTAACAGGAAGCTGGATCAGAAGCACAGAGTAGCTAAGACATGAACCAGGCACTCTGATATGGAATGTGAGTGTCCCGAGCAGTGACTTAACCGGATGTACCACACCGCACCTACACATAGTAAGCTCTTTTATGCTCTGACAACACTTCCCACCTTCAAAACACTTTGAAAATGTGATCAGATTTGTCATCTATGCCAAAACTAAAATATCTATATAAGTGAAAATAAGCAAAAATGATCATAGATAACACAAAATGACAAAATAACCACTCACGATCCTCTGGCAAGTCATGATTTTACCAGTAGTGTCTGAAAGTCATTAGTAATAATAGCAATCAAAATAAAAAATGTCATTCTCTCTTTTATGAAATTATCTTAAAATGATTCATTTATCATCCACCAGCCTCATAAACTTGAAATAGAACTTAAAATAAACCTAAGAGGAGCTGGCATTTGTGGTACAATGGGCTACCCTGCCACTTGCAGTCCCTGGCTCCCCAAGGAGACCTGGGTGGCGTTTCAAGCTGTAGCAGCCTTGGCTGCTGTTGCCACCACCTGGGAAGTGAATCAGTAGATGGGAATTTGGTTTCTCTGTTCCTATCTTTCTCTGTTATTCCACCTTTCAAATTAAAAAAAAAAAAAAAGCATTTAAAAATGTCTGAAACTTGTATTGTAGGCCCAGCTTGATGGCTCGAACAGCTGATCTTCCCCTTTTAAAAGGTCAAGGTTAAAGTGGAGCATGGCCATTTAAGGGTTGGTGGTCCCAGTAATTAATGGAATTTCTCCAAGGAAGAGGTGATCATTCAGGATCATAGCGTTGACTCTGAATGATACTCTTCCCATCAACATTTAGAGACTGCGTTTTAGTTTATTAGCTGTGTCACTCCTGAATTAAGGAGAAGGAGCATGCTTCCACCTACTTCGATATACAGCAAACAGACCTGAATATATGATTTTTAAATGTAGGCTCAATTCTAATATAAAGTATATTTAGGGCCTTGGCGCAGTGGCCTAGTGGCTAAAATTCTTGCCTTGAAGGCACCATGATCCCATACGGCGCCAGTTCTAATCCTGGCGGCCCCACTTTCCATCTAGCTCCCTGCTTTTGGCCTGGGAAAGCAGTCAAGGATGGCCCAAAGCCTTGGGACCCTGGTAGAGGCTCCAGGCTCATGGCTTCAAATTGGCTCAGCTTCAGCTGATGTGGTCACTTGGGGAGTGCATCATTGGACAGATCTTCTCTGTCTCACCTCCTCTTTGTATATCTGACTTTGTAATAAAAATGAAATAAATCTTTTAAAAGTGTATTTATGTTTTTATAAAAATATATTTAAATAAGTATAAACAGAAAGTAGGGCTTATTTATTTATTGCATATTTTTTTTTTTGTTGTAGAACGAAATAACTCCAAAACTGAAATGGCTTAAAACAAACATTTAGAGGCCAGCATTATGACCTAACACCAGCATCCCTCATGGGCATTGGTTCATGTCCTTGCTGTTCAGTGTCTGAACCAGCTCCCTGCTAATGCACCTGCTCCTGCAACTTGAAATGTTGCCCACATGGCCCTTCACCCACATGGGAGACTTGGAAGTAATAACCGTTTCCTAGCCTTGGTCTTGTCCAGCCCTGGTTGATGCTGCCATTTGGGGAATAAACCTGCTGATGGAAGACCTGGCTCTCTTTCTGTGTGCATGTCTAACTCTGTGTTCCATATAAATCTTTAAATAGAAAAAAGCAATGTATTTTTTTTTAAAGATTTATTCATTTTTTATTACAGCCAGATATACAGAGAGGAGGAGAGACAGAGAGGAAGATCTTCCGTCCGATGATTCACTCCCCAAGTGAGCCGCAACGGGCCAATTCGCGCCAATCCGAAGCCGGGAACCTGGAACCTCTTCCGGGTCTCCCACGTGGGTGCAGTGTCCCAAAGCTTTGGGCCGTCCTCAACTGCTTTCCCAGGCCACAAGCAGAGAGCTGGATGGGAAGTGGAGCTGCCAGGATTAGATCCGGTGCACATAT
Organism: Ochotona princeps; assembly: GCF_030435755.1. Lineage (NCBI taxonomy): Eukaryota > Metazoa > Chordata > Mammalia > Lagomorpha > Ochotonidae > Ochotona > Ochotona princeps. The sequence continues at coordinate 21,839,578 of NC_080842.1, forward strand.
GGGATCCCGGGGCTTTCAAGGCGAGGACTTTAGCTGCTAGGCCACTGCGCCGGGCCCAAAGCAATTTATTTTCATTGGTGGGTCTTTCTTGCAGATTCAGGCGGATGTCACCAGGTATGATGGGGGATGGGCAACCTTCGCAGGATGGTTTCTTCAGCCACATGTGTGAAACCTCACTACTTCTGAGCCTCACATTCCAGGTGGTTTGGATTTTGCCTGGTGGTGAACTTAGATTAGTTCTACTTCTTTTTTTTAATTGTAAAATCAAAGAGGAGGAGAGACAGAGAGGAAGATCTTCCGTCCGATCATTCACTCCCCAAATGGCTGCAATGGCCAGAACTGTGCCGAGCCGAAGCCAGGAGCCTGGAGCTCTTCTGGGTCTCCCATGTGAGTGCAGGGTTCCAAGGCTTTGGGCCATCCTCGACTGCTTTCCCAGGCCACAAGCAGGGAACTGGATGGGAAGGGGGGCTGCTGGGATTAGAACTGGTACCCATATGGGATCCTGGCATGTGCAAGGTAAGGACTTTATCTGCTAAGCTATCGTCCTGGGCCCAAGTAGTCCTACTTTTTAAATGGCAGGTATTTTGTTTGTTTTCTAAAAGTAAAGCAGTGGCTGCCTGCCAGGATTCTTAAAACTCGGCCTAGCATTCTGGTATTGGTAGCATCATTTACATCATCATATGGTCCTCGTATTGATCCAGGCAGCCACAGGTTAGCACAAACTCAAGAAGGAAGATTGACAATATATAATGGTACAATTTGTGGGGTGTTAAGAGATATCATGACCCATGAATAAAAATGAAAAATAATTTAATCAAACTAGTTAACAAATCTAACACCTCCATTCTTTCATTGACCTATTACAAGAGATGCAGTGTGCCGTCTCTGGGGGGGGCTGAAGGGTAACAGAAACCCAAGCACATGAACCATCACTTGCTACTTCCCACAGTGTGATATTTTAACAGGAAGCTAGAATCAGAAGTGAAGCTGGGATTTAAGCCTAAGCATTCTTGACATTATATATGAGTATCCTAATCAAGGCACCAAATGCTACCCTCCATGATTTTATTTCTTAAGCAGACATGGCCGGGTGTGGTAGCCTAGCAGTTAAAGTCCTTGCCTTGCAGGTGCTGGGATCCTATCTGGGCACTGGTTCTAATCCCGGAGGTCCTGCTTGCCATCCAGCTCCCTGCTTGTTGCCTGGGAAGGCAGTCGAGGATGGCCCAAAGCCTTGGGACCCTGTTTCCATGTGGAAGACCCGTTAGAGGCTCCTGGCTCCTGGCTTTGGATCGGTGCAGTTCGGGCCATTGCAGCTGCTTGGGGAGTGAATCATGTGAAGGAAGATCTTCCTCTCTGTCTCTCCTCCTCTCTGTGTATCTGACTTTCCAATAAAAATAAAATAAATCTTTTTTTTAAAAAAGAGGAGACAAAGAATGAAGTCATCTTTAATCTGCCTTGTGGATGGTCTATTAGGCATACGCACTATCTAAACACAAAACTCTCCCCATTCAGCAGTATCTCTGTTATGCCAAGTCCTCAGCAGTATGCCAATATTTGCTGTTTCACACAAGGATGTAACACACATATTTTATACAACTTTAACATTTTGGGTTTAACAGTGGTAACCAAAAATCTCTTGTTTTCCTATTTCTTCGATTTCTTCAAGTGCATCGGTGACCAATGTTTCAAATTGCAGGGAACATATACTGTACTGTTGTGGCATATAACTAAGCTCTTACGAGCATTAAGAAAAGTTTATTAATTCTAATTCCAAGGATATCATTCTAACCTATCTAATACTTTTGATTTATTAAAGCCACAGAAGTTACCTGGGCTTGTTTTATCGATACAGCTAAGCCACATGGAAAATAAAGCACTGTACAGGTGTTCACACAAATCTGGTCCACTGACAACTAAGAAACATGACTCTGGAGTCTTAGAGAGAAGAAGCAAAAGACCTAATAAAAACCACATGTTAAACATTAATGCTCATTGACCAAATCTTGCTTGATCTCTTGTACTCTCAAAGCTAATTCCATACAATTGCCTTTTAATTATAGTCTCATGCTCAGAGTTGCAAAAATAATGGATTTTTAATATAACTTGCACTGTTCTGTGTACAAAGTAGCATGCAGTCATGCAATTTATTCAGCCAAAGCGAGTGCATTAGGTAATTAAAATACAAGCACACATGGATTTGTGCATATTCATGTTATTACCTGGCAGGAAATTGATATAGAAACCTCACAGCTGCTTTTGAGAGAAATTCTGAAACTTTTAAATCCACCACTGTATACTGCAGCTATAGTAAAACAGAAGTCAGGTATTATTGGGAGACTGGCGCACCGATCTCAAAGATGGGAGAAATTAACTTAAGCCAGAAATACAGGATAGAAATGTATTTTTAACTTTGAAATCAGTCTTGGTAGAGAATATTGTAATTCTCAACACAAGTTACCTCTTCATTATCCAAGATATTACACAATGAACAGGCCTTCAGTCTCCTGTCCCTTTTAAACGAAATTTAAAAAATAAACAAAAAAGGATAATTAAACATTTTCATTATTAATAAAAATGAAACAAAATGCAACAGTTGCAAAATCTCAGAGTAGGGATTGGGGTAACATTGTGGCACAGCAGGTTAAGCTGCTCTGGAGACATAACCTGTACTGGAATTCCTAGACTGCTCATGTCCCAGAACCTTGCTAATGCAGCCTGGGGGGGAGCAGACCACAGGTCAAATACTTGGCTTCTTACCACCACATAGGATACTGGGATTGGCTTCCTGCTCATAGCACCATCCGGACTCCACTGTGCCTGGTGTGAACATCTGGGGAACCTGGGAAGTGAGAAGGAACCTTCTTTGCCTTTCACAAACATAGAAAGTAAATAATAGTAAAAAAAAAAAAAAAAAAAAAAGTAGTGGTACTTTTGATGAATTGAATGTGTTCCCATGTTTTTCTTTAAGATTTATTTTTATTACAAAGCCAGATATACAGAGGGGAGGAGAGACAGAGAGGAAGATCTTCCGTCCGATGTTTCACTCCCCAAGTGAGTCGCAACGGCCAGTGCGTGCCGATCCGAAGCCGGGAACCAGGAACTTCTTCCGTGTCTCCCAAGCGGGTGCAGGGTCCCAAAGCTTTGGGCCGTCCTCAACTGCTTTCCCAGGCCACAAGCAGGGAGCTGGATGGGAAGTGGAGCTGCCGGGACTAGAACCGATGCCCATATGGGATCCCGGGGCATTCAAGGCGAGGACTTTAGCTGCTAGGCCACTGCGCCGGGCCCGTTCACGTGTTTTTCATGTAACAAACAGATCACTCTGTATTCTTTTATTGAACTTGTCTTATTTATGATTTTCAGTGAATCAATTAAATTTGTTACACTGCCAATAACCTACCTGGATATTCAAAAATAGTAAGATAGGACTCCCATTTGATACTAAGGAAGGGGATTAAAAAATTGTAATAAATTTAGCCATTGAAGAAAAAAATTTGTACACTGAGGTACAAATTAAAATTCAAGTATTCCCTATCAAAATTTCAATGTCACTTGCCATAGATTCTGAAAAAATATTTGTAAATTCATGTGAAACCAAGTAAACAAAACACTACTGCAAAAGTAATGCGGGGCATCATACTCCCCAATTTCAAGTGTCTTACCAAGCTACAGTAGTTAGAACTGTGCTGGCGGATGACATAAAAGCACATTGACCAATGTGAACAGAACGGAAAGCCCCATAACAAATGCAAGCCTATGCCATCAATTTTTGAGAAGGGTACTAAAACACAATGGTGAAGGAATATGCCTCAATGAATGGTGCCAGAAGACCTAGATATTTCACATGCAAAAGAGTATAGCTGGGCTGTTATACCATACAAAGAAAAAAAAACCTAAAATGGATTTCAGTAGAGACCTCGAAAGAAAAATACAGGGAAAATACTTTGATAGTAGCTTTGGCAAGGATTTTTTTTTGTATCTTATATCATTCGCTCAGGCAAAATAGCAAAACTATATAAGTGGGATTATAGCAAATTAAAAAAAATCTGCACAGCACAGGAAACAATCAACAAGCTAAAAGGTGACAGTCTAGGCCCAGAGCAATGATTCAATTGGCCAATCCTTCCCAAAGCTCTGGGATCCCGTTTGGGCGCTGGTTCACGTTTTGGCTGCTGCACTTCCCATCCTGCTCCCTGCTTACGGCCTGGGAAGGCAGTGAAAGATGGCCCAAATTCTTGGGCCCATGATTCCATGTGAGAGACCAGAAGAAGCTCCTGGCTTCAATTCGGCTCAGCTTCGGCTAATATGGCCATTTGGGGAGTGAAGCAACAGATGGAACATCTTTCCCTCTGCAAGTCTGCCTTCAAATTAGAAAAAAAAAAAAATGACAGTCTTGGAACTGGGAGAAAACATTTACAAACATGTTAAAAAATACATAAAATACTGATACAATTCAGGTAATTGCAATTGAAACAAATAGAAAGGTTTAAAACCAGACAAGAACCTCAGTAGGCATTTCTTAAAAGATGCACTCATCTAATCATTTAACGGGTATTTGAAGAAATGCTCTAAATAATTATCAATAATAAATGCAAGTAGCTAACATCTCACATCTGATAGTATGGCTATCAAAAAACCAGAGGTTATAGAGAAAAAAATAAAAATATTTTTATGTTTATTGTGAAAACAGCATGAAGTTCCTTGAAAAATCAAAAACCAGATTGCGATATTACCCAACCAGCCCAGTGTTAGTATATAACCAAAGAAACAAAATTATTGCCCCATAGACATATCTGTACTCCTACATTAATTTTGCACCATAATTTACAAAAACCAAAGTATAGAAATGCCTCAAGTATCCATCATTGGATGCAGGAATAAATAGTGCTATGTTTATATACATATAACAGAATACAATGCATTATTTAAAAATGAAGGACAATGGTGACCATGTAGATAAGCCTGGTGACATTATGCTAAGAGAATTTATCCAGATACACAAAGAATACTGCATGATCACACTTATCTGTGCAAAGTAAAAGCAAAAGCAAAACCCTGAACAATTAGGAGCAGAGTGGACAGGTAGACAGCAGGTGGTGGGGTAGAGGAGGAAGCAAGCAAAGGGCACGTCTATATCCTGGAAATCTAGAGCTCCAAAGGACGGCCTGAGAATATCAGCTAACTATATAGTGTCGTACATGGAAAACTTGCTCAGAGTAGATTGCTAATGTCCTTATAGGCAGGGAACTGTAGATTTAATTTGCTTAATCATTTCACTATTAATGGCTAAACGTGTCGTAGAGTTTAATTACACAGAAAAACTTAAAAATACAAATGTTAAGTTGCAGTTTTTTTGTAGAAAACCTCTCTGTGGTGAAACCTTCCTACTATTGAGGTTTGGGTGCTAAAAACAAAAACGAAAGAGAAAGATAAAGGCCATGATGCCAGAATAATAATAACAAAACTACCAAAAACAGAAAAATACCTCTTCATTCATCAGAATTTGGGGTTTCTAAACTGCCTGCATGGAGAAGCATGTAACTCCCTAGACGGACTTTTTCCAGTGTTCTCTGATTATCTATTCTATTATTCTGTGTTCATCTCTATATGAATGTTTGCACATTTCTGAGACATTAACAAATATTTCAGATGATATACTGTCATTACATCTCCTTTTCCTTTTTCCACTGTATCCATATCCTGCTTCTTACATTCCTAGTGATTTTAGGGGTTAAAAACAAAAAAACCAGCTATGAGGCTAGCCAAGTAGCATCCTATTCCCAAATCAGGATTTAACTAAGCCTTGAAATCCAGCTACCCTAGCATTTCCTCAGATTGCTGTTCTTTAAACATCTAATCTTTAGGATTGCATACACTGAGCTTCTGAACACTTCAGCTCCAGAGAAAGGATTCTATGAAATGACAACAGGTTTCACTGGGAGGCAGGAAGCCAGTCTGGATCCCTTTTGATGCCCGGAGCCTCAGTTCTCAAGAGCGTGGGGCTTACACCCTGCTGCTGACATGTCTGGTTTGGGTCGCTCCCTCCTTACAGCTGTCTTCTGCTAAGCCTTCTTTCACTTTGTCATCATTCAGCTGTGAAGCAGAAATCCATGGAGAGCCAAATCAAACACACTGCTACCAAAGCAAAAATTAGCAAACATATACTCTATCATCTTGATCAAATACCAAAGCCATAACCTAAACCCTATGCTCAAGTGTTTAATTTGAAGAAACTTCCAGACTTATACATGGATTATGTGTCCAATATTCCTCTTCATTTGGACTAAACACTCCCATTCCTACAGAAATGTCAAACCAAATGTATTTTAGACTTAAACTTCCGTAAGAATCTATAGCAGCAACGTAAATCTTTTATTTGTTATTTTAGCTAAAATTATATTTTTCATTTTGTTATTTCTTAAATTCAAGAGTCATCTTAAGCTTGACTTGCTTATTTTGTGTATTGGTTTGCTTTCCCTTACAATACCTATTAGCAGAACTTCCAAGTTTCTTAAACTTTAAAATCAGAGAATTAGAGTATTTTAACTATACCTATTTAGAATACTAATTTTTAGAGGAAAATGAATCCCAAGTTTAATAGACACACATTTCTCTACCCAATATAGGTTGATTCTAACCTAAAAATCATTTTAAAGTTACTTATTTGAAAGAGTTACAGAGCTGTCTTCCATTGACTGGTTCATCTCCCAAATGGTCTCAATGGCCAAGAGCCTAGAACTATAGAAGTCAATGTCTCATGTGTTGCTGCAGGGATCCAAGCAGCTGAGCCATCTTTCCAGGCTTTCAGTTGCATTACCAGGGAACCGGATGGGAGGTGAAGCAACCAGGCACCAGGGGTCATTCACTGAAGTGTAGCCAACTGTACTACAAAAGCAGCCCCAAGAACCACTTTTAAATCATAACAGTAAGTTAACTACTGTATTAAATTTTATTCGTATCTACATTTGGACAATTCCCCCAATATCCACATTTAATAATTTTCATAGAATTTTCTGCTACAGCATATAAATACACCAGTCTATCCCACTTATTAAAAACAAACTTCTTGGGCTTGGCAGCGTGGCCTAGTGGCTAAGGTCCTCGCCTTGATCCCATATGGCTGCTGGTTCTAATCCCGGCAGCTCCACTTCCTCTCTATCTCTCCTCCTCTCAGTATATCTGACTTTGTAATAAAAATAAAATAAATCTTAAAAAAAAAAAAAAAACCAAACTTCTTAACCATTTTCCTCTAGTTATGGCCTTTCCTTCCCCTCTAACCAAGCTTTGAGGATATGTGCTTCTTTTCTATACAATATAATCTCTTCCTCTTAATGCATATTTCAAGATTTTTGTTAATTTTCTCCCTTAAACAAATAAATACTTGTGTGTGTTAGGGTAATATTTCTGTTAAATAGCATTTTAGGAATTAGTTACTAGGTCTCAAGTAATATACATTATGTCTTGAAATAGCCCTTCCAAAACTCTTAAACTAAAATCTTCATTTCCAGTACCTCAGAATGTGACTTTAATAGTAGAGATGGAATCTTTACAGAAGTCACAATGTTAAAAATGAAGCCTCTGGGACATATTCTAATACATTATCACTGGTGCACCTGTAACAGGGAATTGGATACAGACAAGTACAAGGGTGGGGGGAGATGAAGAGAGAGGACACCATAGAAACTTGAACACAACCATGTATAAACTCTCTTCAAACAGAGAAGCTAGGAGCACAGCTCTTTTGTCTCACAACCCTCTGAAGAAAGCAGTCCAGACAACAGGCTGATTTTTCCATTTCTAACTTCCAAGAAAGACATGATAATATCTTCCACAATGGCTGCAACAATTTTTATCTTAAATGACAGCAAATTTTCACCCATACAGAACATCAGTGCAATTCTGTTAATTTTTAAAGATTTATTTTATTTACAAGGCATATTTTTATAGAAGGAGAGACAGTGAGGTCTTCCATACATTGATTCACTCCCAATAGCTGCATCAGCCAAAGCTGAGCTAATTGAAGCCAGAAGCTTCTTTCTGGTCTCATGTGCGACAAAAACCCAAGGTCTTCAGCCATCCTCCACTGCCTTCCCAGATCTGAAGCAGAGAGCTGGATCAAAAGTGGAGAAGCCAGGACACAAACTGGACACCCACAGAGGATGTCTGTGCTTGCAAGAAGCACACTAACTCACCACACCACTGTACCAGCCCATTTTGTTAATTTTAAAAGATACATAAATGTCATCTTTTTAAAACACACACTTCATTTTTAAAATCCAGATTTCTGAGTCTTTGTCCATCCATTTTTGAAACATTACTTAACACTACAAATCAGCACTCACACCTGATTTCAACATAGTGACACCACAGGAAAATCATGAAAATAAAGCACATCTAGCTTGGAAAAAAAATGTTTAACTACTCATTCGCTTGTTTACTATCAAAAATTTCCATTCTCCAGGATTATTAGAGGTACTATGAGGTCTATTTTTGAAAATAAAGGTAATAGGAAATCTCAAAATTTAAAATCAAAACATTACTTTCATATTCATAGTATGTGAAAATGTTATTCAGCTAATACAAAATGCATTAAAGACAATGATCTAAAGTAATTTATCACTGACCTTCTTGTCAGAAACTTTGAACACACAATGTTCTAAAAGTAGGTACTACCAAAGTAGTTAGGTGCACCTTACTAACAGGAAAATATGCCTTCAGGGGTTGCAGTATTGATTTTAAACCGCCTTGCTGTAAATATTTAAAAAGGCATATTTGTTCTCAATCTCACTTTTGTAAATACACTTGTCCCATTGGGGAGTTCTTCCATCTTGCTTTCCACTGATTCTAATTTGCCTTTGCATGAGTTATGATGTGAGCTTTCATGTTATTTGACTGAATAAATCTCTTGTTACAACCGTCAAAGGGACACATAAAAGGTTTTTCACCAGTGTGAATGCGTACATGTGTGCGCAAATTGAAGTCCAGGGAAAAGCGCCTTCCGCATCCGTCAAAGGTGCACTGGAAGGGCTTCTCTCCAGTGTGAACCAGAAAGTGGCGTTTCAGCTTTGACTTCTCGCAGAACCCTTTCCCGCATTCAGCACAGACGTGGTGTCGGGGGCCGTGAATGACCAGATGCTTTTTCAGGGCAGTTTTATCCCTCAACTTTTTTGTACATCCACTCTCAGGACAAGCGAATGTCTCTTCATTACATTTATTTGCTTTTGACTTCTTAGCAAACTCTGCCAGCTGTTTGGGATCCGTTAAATCAAGGCCAGATATTCCTCCAGGAGGAAGCTTCTTGCCTGTCATGTACTCAGAATAGCCGGGACGTGAATGTTTTCCAACCTCCTGTTGAGGAAGTTGCTGTTTTTCCTCCTTTTTCATGTATTCCAAAGAACGTTCAAGAAAAGAGCTTGCTTCAAGAACTTGCTGGGAAAGATCTTGTTCGGTTCCTTCAAAAGACTTAAAAAGTGAGTCATCTTCCAGGAGCGGCTGAGGAAACTCACCTCTGATGACACATTCTATGTAGCAGTCAGGGAAGTCCTCCTCTCCCGCACCTGGAAGGTCACGCGCAAAGCATGCGTCCTCATCACGGAAGGCCCATGTTGGCTCAAGGGGCTCCACTTTTGCCTGCTGCGTTTGGCTCGGCTTGGCTTGCTTCGCTTTAGTGCTCCGGAGGACTCTCCCACCAGAGCTCTTCTGGCCACCATTCTTGGCCCTTTTTCTCAGTTGCTGGCTCATGTCTTCTTGCTTGCCTGCTCCTTGAAAATCTGCACCAGAATATTCCAAACACTTCAAGGAAGTTGTGATCTGGTGAAGTTGTCTTGAGCAAACACCTGCTTTAGGATAACAAATCGACGTCAGAAAAAGGCCTTAACATTTTTTTGTAAATCACAGAATGGCTAAGGTGACATCTTCTCTCCCCAAGAGATAATGGCCTCTCAAATTGGTCATCTAATACTTACTAGGCTTTTCTTATGTGTTAGCTCTATTCTAGGGGACACATTCATTGCCTGTGTCAAGGTCAGTAAAATAGACAACAATCTGTGCCTCCAAGATACAGATTTCCTCATGAGTATATAAAATAAGTAGCATAGTGTTACTAAAAGCTTTAGAATAAACAGTGGCTGATGGAAAGCAGGAACTTATAATTTTAAACAATGCACTCAGACATACCTACACTGAGATAATGGCAGTTGCTGAAATACTTGAAGGGGAGGGAGAAAAAAAGACATGCCTATATATTTTTTTAAGATTTATTTACTTATTTGGAAGGCAGAGTTGCAGAGAGCAGGAAACAATCTTTCTGTCTATACATTTATTCCCCCAAATGGCTGCAACAGCTAGGGCGGGCCAGGCTGAAAGCCAATGGCTTGGAATTCCACCCGGATATTCCAAGGGGGTGTCAGAAACTTGGGTACTCGCTGCTCCCCAGGTACAGGAGCAGGATGCTGGGTGTGAAGTAGACTAGCCTAGACTAGACATGCTTAGTTTTGCTCTGTGCTCTGGGGATCCAGAGAATGATAGGCAAAATACATGGCACTTTGAGCTCTTAGGAATGCAAGCTAAAGTGAAGGTCAAAGGTAATTTGGCCCTGAATAGTTTTCCACCATTTCTTTCATAAGAAATTTATTTTTATTCAGAAGAGTTGCAGAAAAAGAAGGGGAGACAGACAGATCTTCCATCTATTGATTCACTGAAATGGCTGCAGCCAGCCGGAGCTGCGTCAGGAGCCAAAAGCTTCTTCCAGATCTCCCACGTGCGTACAAGCACCCAAGGAATTCAGCCATCTTCTGTTGCTTTCCTAGGCCATTATTAGAGTACTGGATCAGAAATGGAGCAGCCAGGACCTAAACTAGCATTCATATATTTGCTGACACCTCATGCAGATGCTTACTGTGCTACACCATGGTGCCAGCCTCATCTCTTCGAATGTAAATGTGACACTGCAAGTTAATCTATTGTTTGGGACACCCATCAGAAATACCAGCTGGAGTCGTGGTTACTCTACTTCCCATCCAGCTCCCCAAGAATGCATCAGGAGAAGTAGGAGATGGCTCAAAAACTTGAGTCCTTGCCACCCACTTGAGATACCAGGACAGAACTCCAGGCTCCTGGCTCTGGCCTGACCCAGCCCCAGCTACTGCAGGCCTTTGAGGCGTTGGGGCTCTCTCTCACTCATACACTTTTTCTATCACGCTACTGGTCAAATACATTTTGGAGACATAAAAGTGTGATGACTGCTTGGTGTAGCGATTAAGAGGGTGCTTAGGAATCCTGCATCTCATATTGCAGTGTCTGGTTTGAAGTCCTGATTCTTTCTATCCTCCCTACCTGCTGATGTCCCTGGCAGCAGCAACGATTTCTCAAGTAATTGGGTACCGGCCACCAACATAGTTCTAGACTATGCTTCTGGCACTTGCAGAATGAATGAGTGAACAGCAGATCTCTATCTGTCCACTTGAAAAAGATTCTCCATCCTCTGGTTCACTCCCCAAGTGGCTGCAATAGCTGGAGCTGAGCCAATCTGAAGCCAAGAGCCAGGAGCCTCCTTCAGGTCTCCCATGTGGATGCAGGGTCCCAACGACTTGGGCCATCCTCTACTGCTTTCCCAGGACATAAGCAAGAAGCTGGCTAGGAAGTAAAGCAGCTGGGACATGCACTGCCCTCTGGAATCCCAGCTTTAAGCCATTGTGCCAAGCTCTAATAATAATGTTTTTAATAGAAGTTTTTGTTAAATGTAAATTTTCTGCTTAATAAATGATCTTGTTATTGTTGATATTTTGCTGCAAGAACAAATACAAAATGCTTTTTTAAAAAGAGGCTGGCTTGGCGCAGTGGCCTAGCGGCTAAAGTCCTCGCCTTGAACAACCTGGGATCCCATATGGGCATCGGTTCTAATCCCGGCAGCTCCACTTCCCATCCAGCTCCCTGCTTGTGGCCTGGGAAAGCAGTCAAGGACGGCCCAAGGCTTATGGGACCCTGCACCCGCGTGGGAGACCCGGAAGAGGTTCCTGGTTCCCGGCTTCAGATCGGCTCAGCACCGGCCGTTGCGGCTCACTTGGGGAGTGAATCATTGGACGGAGGATCTTCCTCTCTGTCTCTCCTCCTCTCTATATATCTGACTTTGTAATAAAAATAAATAAATCTTAAAAAAAAGAGACTAATGTGTAAGTAGTGAGGTAAAAATTAACAATCTAAAATACTTTCAAATTAGCCACATTTAAATAACACCAGAATCGTTACACTTATTTTGAGCTATATATATATATATATATATATATATAAAAACAGGGTAAGAACCAAACATATTTCAGTTGCAAAGGAAAGTCTGTATGTGCATGTGTGAAATACCATATTACTCCTTCAAAAAGGTGAAATAAACCAGGAAAACTATCCAGGAATATTAGCCCCCTCAAAAATAAATTAATTAACCCTTGCAACTTTGCAGAATTAACCAAATCACTTGGATAAATTACCAACAGCGCCCTCCACCTCTATTCTATACAAAATAAGTACAATTTGATTTGATCCCTGCTTTTCCCTTAAGCTTATCTCTAGCTGTCTACAGTTCTTCTGCCTCACTATTCAGCTACAATGAACTCTCCCCTAAGAATTAGATCACCTCTTCCCCCCCATTAAGATACTACTAATCCTCCTCACTTGCTAATGCTTGTGTTGATGAAAGCACCCGGATTTCAACATCAGCATCCCCTCTTCAGGTAGGCTTGCCTTGAACCTTGGGTTCAGCTGGGTTTGAAATGTTAGCCCAACTGCCTCTTTCACAGACAAGAGGTCTTGGTGTGGCTTGGGTAAGGTCCATCTTACCTGTAAGTACACTCTGTGATGAGAAGGGCCTCTTCCAGTTGTTGACCAAAATCTCAGCACTTTGTTGTCTAATGAAATGAATTGATGAATATATTAGACATGGTACTGGTGTCTGACTCAGCAATCCTATGTAATTAATTTACTGGGAATCATTAGACACATTTAATGTAGAAGTTTGAAAAAGCTAAATGCCTGGATGGTATCTAAAAAGACATCTCCTAAGGGAGTATGGCTAGCCAGACAGCGATTTTCTTTACAGATCTTCCAATGTCCCAGTACAGCCCTTATTCGTCTAGGTTAGACCCTTCATTTCTCACCACAGCATGTCACTTATTAAGCGACTTTATATAACACACATTCTCACATTTTACTGGGGAAACATGGGGTGAGAAAAAATATACATAAGTAATTTTATATCCCTTCAACAGAAATGGAAATACTTCTAGAGGTGTATTGAGAAATATTTACTTCCAAACATAGTTCTAGGTGTTGAAGACAGAACACAAGGAGTTTGTATTGGCTCACCTTGGACAAATGGCAAATGAAAAATGAAAGTTAAAACGAAGAAAAAAACAGTAGGAGAGACATGTAATTGAGGGAGGGCATCTTTACAATCAACCATTGAAAAGGCCTCCAAGAAGAGATCTTAAAAAAAAATTGTGCCAGCCGGCGGCCGCTGCCAATACAAAGACTAGCTTAGTGGGGGAGGGGAGGCGGAAGCCATCTTGATCACAGAATATGGCGGACAAAGAAGATGGTGCTCAGAAAGGAAGTTGGGTCTCCCCGGGGTGCCCAACCTGGTGGAAACCGGGAGCCATTTACATTTCATTCCAGGACCAGTAGAAACCACGTCAGGCTGCCAAACAAAAGAACAGCATGCTCTGGCTTCCTTGAAAGAGATTACCCAGGCTGCGGTTAGTAGAATGGGCCAAAAGAAGGAAGCGGGAAGCGGGAATAGAGAGGAAAAATCTCTCACGCTGTTTAGTCATCTAAGAAAGGATTTCCAGGGCCTTGGAGCTGGTGATGGCAGTGAACAGGAAAAGGGAGAGGACAAGCAAACAGAAGGAACAAAGAATTCTGTTTGCTGCCGGGCTACACCGGGCGGGTCAACGAAACAGGACTTGGGGAAGAGCTGTCCTAAGGTATTTTTCTTCTTTATTTATTGTTGAAGGAATTGGGGTGGGGAGTGAAAGACAGGCCCACTATCCTAATAATAAAAAACATTTTAAGACGGATACAACTAGCTACATACCATAATAAACCGTAAGTATACACAGGACATTTTCAAACAAAGTTTAAAACTGCAACATCAAGGAATTTTCAACCCGAAATCTAAAGTTTGAGGCAGGAGGCGCCCTAAGCAGCCGTCGGTCAACGTGCGCTTCGCGCTGGGTAGGCAGAACCGAAGCCATCTAAGGAGTAAACCCACTCCACGCCTGCACGTCCAGTATCGGAAGAAGAAGTTAACTCGGTGGAAGCGGACTTACCCAGGCCGCCGCGCCGCGCCGGGGTCCTTCCTGCACCTCCTGCACCTCCTGCTTTCCAGGGGAAGACGGAAAGTGGCTCCTCGGTCCCAACCTGCAGGAGACGTCCTCGCGGCCTTAAGCCCTGCCGCTTGGATCCACCCTCCTTTTCAAGACCGCATTCCAATCAGGATGCACCTACAGGTTAGCTCAGGAGTGATTGGAGAGGCAGGCCCCGGGCGGCAGGGTGGGCGGTGGGCGTGGCTCTGCGCCCTGGCCCCCGCGGGTACCTGGCCGACTGGACACGCCCCGGACCCACCCTGGCCGGCGGCTGGGGCGCCCCTTCTCCCGGGCGGCCGGGCCTCTGCCGCCGGGCCAGCTCCCTTGAATCCTGGCTGGAGCACGTAGTACGCGCTCAGTAAATGTTTGCTGCACAAATGCACGCGGGTGCAATCCTATTAGCAGTGGCTTTAGGAGGCGGTCTTCAAAATCTACCCGCATTGAGAAAATTTAGGGATGGGGGCGGAAGGGAACCTGTCGATTCCATTTTATGCGAACCCTTTGAGGTGGCCCCGGATATTAGTGAAATGATATCAAATGGTGGAAGCAGCGTTTTCTCCCTGGAAATTAAGGTTTTCTCTGACACACCATTTGCGCGCGCTGTCTCCTCCGACTCCCACTTCCTACCCCAGCCTACGGACAATCCCTGGTGAACTTATTACGCTTTTTCCTTTTCTGCCGTTAATGTGACTGCTTTTGTGCCTCTTAAAAATGAGAGCCACCGGTCAATCACTGTTCGCCGTTTTCTACGGGCCAGTGAAATTTAGTGGTTCATGCCAATAAAAGAAAAAAAAAATCAATACTGTTAAACTTTTTAAGTTTTGACTTGAAGCTTTTCTGCAATTCATATCCATCTATATCTTGGAGGAGCACTCCCTTCTTAATTTTTAAAGTCTGTTCTTGATTAAAGTACCATTGAGAGACTGGAAAAATAACAGTAATTGCCAATGGGGGAAATTAAAATTTATCAGCATTTTCAATTTGTTATTTCTATTAATCTCCTGTAGGTATGTTAGGCCCCCATTTACTTGAATAGAAGTGAGCAAAAAGTATTTTAATTCCTTAAAATGTATTTATACTTAAGTTTCTGGAAGCAGAAATATTAAAACAAACAAAATGAAAAAATCTGACCACTGGGCTTCTGATCTCCAGGGTGCATTTTTATGGTCTTTTGGAAACAGTACTGGGACTTTAACAAATCATTTTTTTATTCTTCCTTCCTTTTTCGGGGGAAGGAGTGTAATATTAAGAAGCATGGGGCAAGTGCAATGGCTAATAGCTAATGCCTCATCTGCAAGCGCTGGCATCCCATAATGGCTGGCGTTCGTATGCTTCACTTCTCATCCAGATCCCTGCTTGTGGCTTGAGAAAGTAATGGAGGATAGCTCAAGTGCTTGGAACCCTGTATCCAAGCGGGAGACCCAGAAGAAACTTCTGGCTTCTAGCTTTGGCCTGGCTCAACCCTAGCTTTTGCGGCCATTTGGGGAGTGAAGCAACAGATAGAAGAGCTCTCTCATTCTTTCTAGCTTTCTCTTTGTGTAGGTCTCTTTTTCCACTAAAAATAAATAAATCTTTCAAATAAGCAAGTATTAAGAAGCGCAACGTCAATGAGGCAAATATTTTAACAGATTATATTTTCCGATTCTATTTTTCAAAAGATTTACTTACTTTTATTTGAAAGGCTGACTTAAAGATAGGAGATACAGAGAGAGAGAGAGAGCTTCCTTTGGCTGGTTTATGACATCACCCTTCCCAAATGGCTGCAATGGCTGGAGTCAAAGACTCAGAACCTCTTCCAGGTCTGCCATATGGATGCAGGGTCCCAAGGCTTTGGGACATCCTCTACTGCTTTCCCAGGGGCCACAAATAGGGAACTGGATGGGCAGTGGAATAGCTGGAACACAAACCAGTGGTCATGTTGGGATAGTAGTGCTGCAGGAAGAGGATTGATTTGCAGAGCCACTGCATCAGCCGCCTTTCTGATCCTTTTAATGATGATGTTTTGAAAGTCCCTCTTCCCCCTGGATGGACAGACACTCACACTCAGAATAAGCTGGAGATTCTTTCTTGAAAATAATTAACCCTACCACACCCTGTTGTTATCACTCTCTTAGCCACCCAGGCAGTGTCCACAGCAAACTAGATTAATTTATAACCCCCACCCTTAATCATGATCCCATCTATTCACTTGGTTTGTGTTAGGGTGTGGGAGCTGGAGACAGGGCAGTTAGAAAGGCTAAATTCACACTGCACAATCCACCTCCTACATGAATTATTTCTGCTCCCATTATGTTTTAGCTTTCCTTTTCATAGCCTTGGAGAAGCAAAGCAAAACGAATGAACTAATCTATTGTCATAAAATGCATAGGGAAATTTAATTTCTCCAATGAATGAGAGAGTCAATTAAACAGCAAAACAAAAATGGGCCGCCTTTTGAAATGGACCACAAAGAGGGTGGTGTAGGGAAGCCAAAAATTTTGTAAAGAGCTGAAATTTTAGTTACAGTGAATTTCCCACTAATATCATGGCCTTTAAAAATTGTTTTGACAATTTATGTCTGTGTTACAAACGATTTATTTCCTTAACACAATCAGGCTACACAAACTATAAACATGTACTAAATCACTTTATAGATTTAAGTTTCTCTCCCACTGACCAGAGTTGTAGGCCCTAGAAATGTTTCTCTAACTTCCTGTATTTGGCAGATCAAACTTGCAGGTCCAATATTAGAGTGAGGCATGTAACTCAGAATCTGCAGCACATTCAAGGCGTATCAAACCACGGGGTTCAATGAACACTTTAACACATTTAAAACTTTGAAAATTATTGTGAAAATTTATGATGAGCCAAATATCCAAATTTTTATTATTTTCATTTTATATGCTAACCTTGAGGAACAAAGACATTTTACTCACTGGTTATCAAAACTGATTGGAATCCAAGTGTGTTTAATATCACTGTAGTCTATAGCATTTTACATTATATCATGGTGTTTTATGAAATTTGTAGCTCTGGTTTTTATCAGAAAATCTTTTGCATTATTTTCTATAGTTTCTAATGTTCTTGACATTAACGTTATGAATGATTGTCACTCATTTTATGGATGAAGAGATGAAAAATCAGAAATAATGAATACCTTATTTGAAGTCACACAAGCATTAGTTTATTGGGGCAGAGTATAGATCCTAAGTGTTGTTATCCTGACATCAAATTTAAAGGTAGAGTAATGTTTCCAAGTTCAGGACGTCTTTAGGTAACTTGCTTATTATATTTTTAGAGTTTGCATGAATAGTATTCCTGTCAATAAGTTTATACTTGGAATATAATATTTGAGAACAACATGATTTTTAAAAAGATTTACTAAATTGGGGGGGGGGGGCGGAGAGTTGCAGTGTGGTAGATATTGCTGCTGCCTGTAGTGCCAGCATCCCATGTGGACATCCATTTGAGGTCTGGCTGCTTCACTTCTGATCCAGTTCCCTTCTAGCGTGCCCAGGAAAGCAGCAGAAGATGGCCCATGTGCTGGGACTCCTACACCCACGTGGAGACTCAGAAGAAGCCTGGCTTTGGACTGACCCAGCTCTGGATGCTGTCACCATTTGGAGCGGTGGACCAGCAGATAGAAGATATCTCTGTTCATCTCTCTCTGTACATCTGCCTTTCAAATACATAAATCTTAAAAAAAAAAAAACCAGAGCTATAAAATACATTTATTTGAAAAAGCAGAGCTAGGGAATGATAGAGGAAGAGAGAGAAAGAGAAAGAGGGAGTCTACCATCAGTTTGTTTGCCCTCAAATAGCAACAGCAGGTCTGGAACTAGGCTGAATATCTCACATGGGTGTTAAAGTGGCAAGCACTTAAGCTGTCTGCTGCTACCTTCCCACAAGCATTGATAGGGAACTGAATCTGGAACTAGATGGGATTCAAACTGGTGCTCCAGTATGAAATGTAGGCATCCCAACCAGTGCCTGAATCCACTGCATCTGATCTTGCACTGACCCAAACCAATCCCTCCCCTCTTTTAAAAGATTTATTTAGGATGCCTTTTGAGAGTTGTACCACTTTCCCAGGCATATTAGCAAGGAGCTGGATGAGAAGCAAAGTGGCCAAAACTTGAACTGATATATATATAAGATGCTGGCGTTATACATGGTGGCTTAACTCACTACACACAGCAACAGCCCCATACTGTTAACATTCATTAAGCCTAGAATCTGCCGATGATGATACGGTTAACAAATTCCAGACTTTTTCAGATTTCATCAATTTTTTTTTTTTATTAAGGTGCTTTTTATCTATTTGAGAATCTAGTCCAGAATGTCATTTTGCCTTTAGGACATGATCTAATTGAAAAGTTTTAGTTAAAAAAATTCAGTTTATACCTTGTAATATCCTATCTGATATCATAAAATTTATTCCCTCCCCCAATTCAAAGCTTAAAATTCTTCATGACTCAAATAAAACAATCACTTTGATCATGTATCAAACTATCACTTTGCATTTCATGAATAGCTATAATTTTTGTGTGTCAATTTTTTTAAAAATGGAAACGGGCAAAAATTTTTTAAAAATCCACAATTTATCAGAAAGTCTTCTGGAAAAATCAATACCATTTCTCACTACATTAGGTACGTATTTGATATCACATAGTCACCCATTTTGTATTACCTTCAGATGTCTTTCGTGTCTCTAATGTGGTAAGTGGAAAATCAATAAAACACACATCTGTCCAGCAGAAAATCACTATAGCATATCGCATCCTCCAGGCTTTATCCAGCCTACTTACCCTAAAGGGGAAGTTATAGAACAATTTGCTTACTGCTTTGTGTGCTTGAAGTGGTAGGAATAAACAATGAACATCGATCTAATAGTAGCTTTGCTTTGTCTTTTAGAAAAATGTAGGATCTGGGGCCTGGTGCGATAGCGTAACAGTTAAGGTCCTTACCTTGAACTTGCCAGGATCCCATATGGGCTCCGGTTCTAATCCCGGCAGCTCTACTTCCTATCCAGTTCCCTGCTTTTGGCCTGGGAAAGCAGTCGAAGACGGCCCAGAGTTTTGGGACCCTGCACCTGCATGGGAAACCCGGAAAGAAGTTCCTGGCTTCAGATCAGTGCAGCACCAGCCGTTGCGGACACTTGGGGAGTGAATCATCGGATGGAAGATCTTCCTCTCTGTCTCTCCTCCTCTCTGTACATCTGCCTTACCAATAAAAATAAATAAATATTTTAAAAAGTAGGATCTGAATTGTTGTCTCTTAAATTGAGTTGAAAACAATTAATGGTGATGACCAATATTTTGTTATAGTCAGAAGTCTGAAAATTATGGCTCTCATAATTTGCTTACATGTGTGAGTTAAAAAAGGAATTAAAATTTAACATCAGTAATTCAAACAAGTTTTTATTTAAAGTTCAAATATTTTATCACTCTTTTTTTTTCAGCCAAAATATTCACCAGGATGGACGTGGTGGCCCATGGGCTAGGCCGCATGCTAAAACACTGACATCCTGTCGTTAGTGCTGGTTTGATTCTCTGGGCTACTTTGTACTTCCAATGCAGTTTAATCTTAACCTGAGAGATAACATTTGATGGCCCAACACCTAGATTCCTGGTACCCACACTGGAGTCCCAAACTGAACTGCCGATTTTACCTGGCCCAGCCCCAGCTGTTGAGGGTATTTGGGGAGTGAAACAGTGGGTGGAAGCTCCTTCTCTTTCTGTGTTAGTCACTCTGTATCTTAAAACACACACACACACACACACACACAACACAACCAACCAAAACAAACAAACAAACAAAAACAACAACCACATGTGCTTAGAGACAGGTTGGTGTGCACGATCTATTTCCTATGAATAGCTGACTCCTCCAATATACTTAGTTGTCCCATTCCCAGGACAGTGAAAGTAGTGCAGCAGGAATGAACACGTAAGAATCATTTCTCGCATGCCACATCCTTTCTATTATTATTACTGTTTAATCCATTGGAGCTCACTTTCTTTGTATTTATTTATATTTATTTATTTTTGGAGCTCACTTTCAGCTTATTCTCAAATTGCACTCATTGCCACAGCCACCACGCTTACCCGGACGGCAGTGACTTCCCTGTGTACTGCTCCTCTAAGGAGGGAGCCAAGAACCCCTGCCATGGTAAAAACCAAGATGCTCTCTTGCTGGCCCAATCGAAGAGTTTATTGGATCTAGAAATGGGTCTCTCAGCTGTGCCCTGCTGGGTGAGAATCACTTAACAGGCTTTTGGCTATGGATTCTCCTAGAGAGGAGTTTTGCTCAGAAAGGTTGGTTGTAAAATTCAAGAGGATAAACTGTCTTTTGAAATTGTCATAGAACAAGGTTTCCAAACTCCCAGAGAAGACAGTTTTAGCTCTGATCCCAGCTTGAAGCAGACTCCTGGAGCTCCTTCTCTGAACTCTTCCCCTCTGAGAGTCTCGCCTTACCTCATTATTTTTAAACCAGGTTCATATTCTTGCCTTCTGAGTCCTGCTGTTTAAATCTCTTTAATGTTCCTAAATATTCTTTTCCTTTCTGTCTCTGGGCCTTGCACATGTCGTCTCTTCTGCCTGCAAGTCTTTTCTTAGTTCTATTTCAGGGTATTAGATTGCTTTTCTGTTTGTTAATGTGATACAGTTTTCTCACACTATGCTCAGAGTAAAAGTAAAAAAGTTTTATGTTTAATTTATTTTTCAATGTTTCTGTATTTTCTCTAATGACACCCAATGGCTTTTACTTTCTCAAAAAAAAAAAAAAAAAAAAAAGGGAGCCCTGGGACTTTATGTCCCCTCCATCTAAGTGACAGGTCTACACTGGCACTCTGCATCCACATCTTCCCAATCTATTGTTTTTACTACCTCTGCTTATTTTCCTGAAATATTGATGGAGTCTTATTGTTGCCTGTGAAATAATTTTGAATGTATTCTAAAGCATATTCCCTCTCTAAAAAAAAAAAAAAAAAAAGACCAAGAGCACATTCTTCAGAATGTTTTTCAAAGCACCTCATAGGCGGGTGCTGAGCTCACTTTTCCCTTCACCTATTAACCTGTCCCAAAGGATGTCACTGTATGGTTTATGATCCAAATCTGGCCTTTGCCTGCCATAAGCTACAGAAGGTTTTTTACATTTTTTTAGGTGATTGACCCAAATTTATATTGTATGTCAGATTCTCATTTATATTTATACAAAACTACTTCGAAATGTTTGTGAATAATGGAATCAGAAGAATAATTTATTCGGTGCAAAAATTTATAAAATCCATGCATATGAAGGTTTTCAAACTTTCATGAAAATACATAATATAAAAAATTTCTTTCACCAAAATAAACTTACCTTATAAGCATATATTTTCCCACAAGTTTTTTGAAGTGCATTCGCTTATAATGAGACCCACTTTGCTTTTCTCTTGATGATGAAGAACATAAGTCATTTTACAGATGTTATCTTGGAAAGAAGGAAGTAACTGAAATTGTGCTTAACTAGACCTTGGGAGGGGACAGGGTACTCATTTCAGGACAAAAATTCAAGGCTAGATCTGTGCTTCTTAGCTTGGATCTGGGGAGTTACGGTGATTTACTACTAAGTAACATTGCCATGACATCTTTATGAAGTCACTTTAGGCTCTCCTATATTTTTAATTAAAAGTCATTCAGCCAGTCCCTCTTCTCTTTGGTAGCAATGAATTTAAATAACTATGGAATAAAAAATGAATAATGAGTATTAGCCACTCCCCTCTCAACAGTCCAGGTGGACTGGGAGGAAGATCAAAGAATTTTTTTTTCTGCTGCACATCTTAAAGAAAAGGCATATTTTTTTCCATCTCCTAGTATTCCTTGTGGTTAGCAGTCTGATGGACACAGGCCTCAGTACACTGCACTGTGTTTAGTAAAGCTTTTCTTCACTGTGCGGCCCCCTCAATAACTATAGTTAATGAATCGTAATAGGTCTGGATCCAAATGTTCAGAATAATAAGTCAGAAGAGCCTTCCAGCTTCAAAGTTTCTGAGAGACTTTTC
The DNA here is from genome assembly GCF_030435755.1 of Ochotona princeps. Lineage (NCBI taxonomy): Eukaryota > Metazoa > Chordata > Mammalia > Lagomorpha > Ochotonidae > Ochotona > Ochotona princeps. The sequence continues at coordinate 21,861,949 of NC_080842.1, forward strand.
CCACAAAATCACTGCTGTCTTATCTATAATAATTTTAGATGGGAGACGGGTCGGCTAGCAACTTTTGTAGCCATAATCGTTATCTATTATTTCCCTCTAGTTTTATAAACCTTTACCTCTGATTTTCCTAAAATTATTAGGGTCTGGTGAGCAGAAGGTTTTTTTTTTCCTAATTATTATATTTATTTACTTAATTTATTTGATCTTGTCCATCTTCTGGGTCACTCCTGAAATGGCTACCACAGCTGGGGCTGGGCCAGGCTAAAGCCGGGAGGCAGCAGCTTCTTCTGGATTTCCCCACGTGTGTGAAGACACCCAAGGATGTTGGGCCATGTTCTGCCTTCTCCCAAAGTCCCACAGAATGGGAGGATTAATGCTTATTTTCTCTAATTCTGGAGGCTGGAAGTGTGAGATCAAGGTTTAGCCTTCCTTATATTTCAAAAAAGTATAAAGACAGATTTTGTTTGGATTGATTTTGCATTAGATGTTCTGATTATGTTAGTTTTTACAATATATTTATTTATCAGAAAGTCAAGAGAGAGACAGATCTTCCATCTACTGATTGTCCCCTGCAACCCGCCACCTCCCGCCCCCATGGCTGAAATAGTTAAGGCTGGGCCAGGCCAACAGCAGGGGCCTGGAGCTTTCTTCCAGTTTCCCACCTGGATGGCAAGGGCCCAGACACTTGGGTCATCTTGTGCTGCTTTTCCCAGGCCATGAGCAGGATGGTGGACTGGAAGTAAAACAGTTGGAATGTGTACTGGTATGCAAATGGGATGTCCGCATTGCAGGCAGAGACCTAATGTGTGCTATGCCACAAAGTCGGCCCCTATACTTTTACTAATCCTCCAATAAATTGAAAAGCCAATCAAGCAGTTAAGAATTATTTTCACTTATTAGATGCAACCAAGGTATAAATACGTCACTGCTGGTCTCCGATTGCCATAGCTTCAAAATACTGTTTCTGGGCCTAGCACAGCAGCCTAGCAGCTAGAGTCCTTGCCTTGAAAGTGCCAGGATCCCATACGGGCACCGGTTTTAATCCCAGCAGCCCTGCTTCCCATCCAGCTCCCTGCTTGTGGCCTGGGAAAGCAGTGGAGGATGACCCAAAGCCTTGGGACCCTGCACCTGTGTGGGAGACCTGGAAGAGGAGCTGGACTCCTGGCTTTGGATTGGTGCATCACCGGCTGTTGCAGCGACTTGGGGAGTGAATCATCAGACAGAAGATCTTCCTCTCTGTCTCTTCTCCTCTCTGTATATCTGACTTTCCAATAAAAATAAATAAATCTTAAAAAAACAAAAAAACCCCACCCAAAACCAAAGTATTATTTCTATACATGTGAGTAAATACACACATATATGTGTGTGTGTGTATATATATATTTATTTATATTGCTTTTTTTTTTCATAAAGAAGAGCACATGCCATGTTGTGGGGACCTCAGACTATTCTTTACATTTGTTGTTTCCGCCAAAAGGACTAGAAAGATGGGTCATGGGACTAAAAAGATGTGGTGGGTTAAGCTGCAGGCTGTGATGCTGTCAAGCCATATGGCTGCCAGTTTTGAGTTGCAGTTGCTCCACATCCATTGTAGCTCCCTGCTAATGTGCCTGGGAAACAAGTGGAGAATGGCCAAGCGCTTGGACCCATGGATACACATGGGAGACCCAGATGGAGTTCCAAGCTCCTGGATTTGACCTTGCAAAGCCTGAGCTTGTTGTGATCATTTGGGGAGTGAACTATTGGGTGCAGTCTCTCTTTTCTTCCCTGTAACTCTGCCTTTCAAAGAGATAAAATTTATTTATCGTAAAATAATTATCAGACATATAAGTTGTGATTGTGTGACTTTGAGATCAAGAGTTAATCTTGGAGAGATCACCCCCCCAAGGCTAAAATTATAAAGGAGACAAGAAAGAAGGCTACAGTGCCTGTTTCCTTTTTGATACAGTTTTTAAAAAAGATTTATTATTTTTTATTTAGAAGGCAGATTTACAGAGAGAGGGAGAGACAGAAAAATCTTCCATCTGCTGGTTCACTCTTCAACTGGGTGCAATGTTTGGGGCTGTGCCGATGCAAAGCCAGGAACCAGGAGCTTTTTCCAGGTCTCCCACGCGGGTTCAGGGTCTCAAGGCTGTCCTGGACTGCTTTCCCAGGCTACAAGCAGGGAGCTGGATGGAAAGTGGGGCTGCCGGGATTAGAACCCCTAGCGTGTGCAAGGCGAGGGACTTCTGCCACTGGGCTACCGTGCCGGGCTCTGGGGTCTGGTCTCTTACAGTGGGTGGCCAGAACAGGGTTGACGGTTTGCTTTCGATTCCAATGCAACTCCTCTGCTCTTTGGGGGGAATTCGGAGGTTTGGAGGCGCTGCCTACAGCCCAGCCGACTGTGGCGGCTGAGCAGGCAGCGCAGGAGGCCTGTGCCTGCAGGCCGACCCCGTGCGACCGCCGGACAGTGGCGCCTCAGGAGGGCTTCCGGCTTTAGTTGAGGGGCGCTTCCGTCGTTGGCCTCTCACAGAGATCCCCGAGCTTGACCACAGCTGTTTCCTGAGGCCGGGCGTTTGCCTGAGGATGAACCCTAAAGAAAACGCTAGCCGCAACAGCAGTCCCTTCTCCACGCCTCCCCGGGAGCCAGGCTTGCGGAAAGGTGAGGTGACCAGAAGGACCCCCGGGGACTTGCCGCCAGCACCTTCCGAGGCCGAGCTGCCCTCCCTCGCCGAGCAGGTTTCCTCAGCCGCCCTTGCTGACCGCCATCTCGGGTAAGCCCGGGCCTGCGAAGGTCCCCGCGCCGTCCGTGGTGCCCGGCTGGTCCTGCGTGGCGCCCGGCCGCGGCGAGGTCCCGGCTCCATAAGGTCGGGCTTGGTTTAGCCAAGAAGATTGTAGAGAGGTCTGGAGTTTCTAAGTATTAACCAACACCTGTCTCTGAATTGCCCCCGATAGACGGTTCGTTGAGACGCGAAATTCATAGAGTTTTAAGGCCAAATCAACGTCTTCAAAGAAAAATTAGACCCGTAATGGTTTTCTGTACCACTGAAGGAAATCTTTTGAAAAGTTGGACAAGGTTTAGATAAGCCTCTGTGGAAACTGAAAGATGAACTGAAGTTGGCATATGTAAGAATGAGGAACAAAGAGTGGGTGTTGGAATTGGAATGTGGGACGTTAACATTTTTTTCAGTGCCGCAGTCAGAAGAGTACAATTTGGTGGTGTAACTGTCCATGATTAAAATCAGTGAACTGATAGAACCCAGTTGCAGTTGAGAATAATCCTTATGCTAACGGCAGTCGATGCAAGGAGAATGCATTTTCTGCACTCCTAGAATTAAGATGATTTACATTCCACTGTCAAATGTTGATTTTAAAATCATCACCTTTATCAAATACGGTGTTTCAATAGATGTTAAAAAAAAAAGTCTTTATTACCTACAGACATCCAGTTTGCTTTGTTCTTGGGAAAACAATAATGGTAGTTAGAGAATTGTTAAGAGACAGTAGGAAAAATGCCAACAAAGAGTTTTTTTTTTTTTCCTTTTTCTGTTTTTTTCTTTGTTATTATAAATTCCTGTGCTGCGCTTATGGGTTTCCTTTTTGGTAATTTTATTTAAAGTATTTTGGTATGTTTTTGGTACATTGAATTATATGTTCTTGGCTCATATGACTTAATATGTTTACTTATGATTAATATACAGTGCAATATATATTTAAGTGAAATTTAATTTAAATGATAACCTAGAGGTATCTGATGGTTTGTGAATTATCACACTTCAGACTCTACAGTGGGAAGGTAGGTACAGCAATATTTCTTTTCTTTTTTTTTTTTAAAGATTTATTTTTTCATTACAAAGTCAGATATACAGAGAGAGGAGGAGAGACAGAGAGGAAGATCATCCGTCCGATGATGCACTCCCTAAGTGAGCCGCAACGGCCAGTGCTGCGGCGATCCGGCGATCCGATGCCGGGAACCTGGAACCTCCTCCAGGTCTCCCACGCGGGTGCAGGGTCCCAAAGCTTTGGGCTGTCCTCGACTGCTTTCCCAGGCCACAAGCAGGGAGCTGGATGGGAAGTGGAGCTGCCGGGATTAGAACCGGTGCGCATATGGGATCCCAGGGCGTTCAAGGCGAGGACTTTAGCTGCTAGGCCACGCCACCGGGCCCGCAATATTTTAAATATTGATACTTGAATCATAACGACAGGACTGTGAATTACCGCAAAGGATTTAAGGAAGACTATTTTGCTGGTGAAATGAACAGTGTTGAAGCTATGTAAGAGGCAAAAAAGATTTTGTAGGCTTTACTGCCCTTGAATAAAGAAATTAAAGAATCTTGTAAGAACCACATCCTAATTATGGCAGAATATCTCCTTAGTTCTAAGGCTCAATGTATCTTGTGACCTCTATTTTTATTGAGTAATTCAATATAATTTATAATTTAGCCAGTATAACTGGCTGCCTACCCAATATAGCAGGAGTCTGCTAACCCTGTCAGCAGGATATCATTGCATCTGTGATGGGATGAGTTTTTGTCTGGTGTGCTTGTTTCCGGCATCTAAGAACTGTTTCATGCCTACTTGCTATGGGAAATTTGTAGAATCACTAAACTTGCTTTTATTATGATGTACCACCTGGAAATAAGGGGTAAAGTTGATGACACCAGTACACGTTAACACAACAATACCAATCTAAGAATATTCATCATCAGAAATTGTTGTCCAGTGGACCAATACTTTTTCTATCAATATTGAACATTTAGGTTTAAAAACTGAATCACAGTTATTAGTTTTTTTTTTTGATAATGTTCCATGTACAGTAGAAAAGAATGCATATTTTGCTGCTGAATGGAGGTTTCTATGTATATCAGATTGGACAAGTTGATGTATATTTTTGCTCAGTTCTGTATCCTTACTGATTTTTTTACTGCCCTAGAAACTACTGAGGTAAGAATTATCTACTTCTTTCATTTTTATTGCTTTATGTTTAGATGGTATATAGATCAAGTTATTATGTTGTCTTAATGGACTGACACTTTTCGTGAAGTAATGTCCTTTTTTTTTTAATATCACTTGTTCCGAAGTCTACTTTGTTTTTATTGCAGCTACTCTAACTTTTTGCAATTAATTTTTATTTGGAATATCCAGTTTTTCTTCCTGTAAAAGCCTCATAAGCCTTTGGATTCACTGTGACACATGGACATCTCTAATGGTAGAAAATGGGGAGTATTGGAGAAGAACTATTGTAGATGTATTACTGTCACAAAATTGCATGTCACCTAATAAGCAACAGATGACTAAAGAGAACCGAGGTCAGAATTGTCTCAGAATGCACTTCTGAGTGTGAAAGTCCTCTCTAAATGAGACTTGAAATAGTGAAGCCAATAGAAGAAATGAAATTCTCTCTTTAAGGTAAAGAATACATCCATTTTCAGAAAATGAATCTTATTAGAAAACATACAGCCATGATATAGAAAGTATTTTTGTTTACAAAGGCTTACAAAAACTAATATTGATTGTCTGCCCAACTGTTGTTTTGTTTTTGATATTCTTTTGTATATACAGTAATGTATCTGTCCAGTCTAATGAAATATGGTGTCTCAATTTGTCCAGGGATATTAGTACAATAAAATGTATGTTTAAGTCTGAAAACCTTGGCAATACAAGTTACTGCTTTTTTGGCAAGTTTATAGTGCTGCAAAAAATCATGACATGATAAAACTGTACTCATAAGGCATGTAGTGTGGGACTCTCCTCCTGTCCATGCTGAGGAAGCTATTAAAGAAAAAAAATTTAACACTAATTATAGGAAAATTTTTTTATTTTTAGAATAATTGCTATTTCCTTGTTAATTAAAATATCGTTGCTTTAATTGTCTATGAAAGCAGCATTTTAATTTTGTTTTATTTGTCAAAATAAAACAAATATATTACTGTCCTTTTCTTCCAAGTTCTTAAAAATATTACTAACATTATTCATTTGGTAAATCTAGATTTATAAACAACTAGCTATTTTTTTTTTTCCTTCTAAGAAATTTTGATTACAGTACTTGGAGTTTTTCAGTTTAATACCAGGCAACACCAGGGAATTTAAAATTTAAAAAAAAAAAGGAAAAATATGTTATGAAGTGTGTTTAAAATGAGATGCCTCAAGTGAGTAGGATTTTAGAAGGAAGATTTGGATTTTTAATCTCTTTATTCCAAGCAGGGAGCCACTAAAAAATAAAACCCAGCAACAACAACAACGACAACAACAAAAATCTATTGCTTTATGGTTTCTTCAAGAATTTAACTCTTTTAAAGGAAGCTACAGTGGCAAAGTTCAGCTACCAGGTCATAGAATGGCAAGGATAAACTATTGGGTATTAGACACTAGTAAAGGACCGGAGATCTATAATGCTAATGAGGCATTGCAGGTCAAACTTCTTTATCAGGCTTGGGAGGATCAGCAGGTCCAAAAAGCAGGGAAGAATTGAGAGGTGCATTGCAAGAGGTCATTTCAGGCATTCCATGATAAGATAAAACTGCACAGAATGTTACAGCTGGAAGGGAAAAGCATTATCTTAGCCAAAAAGATAAAGCTCCTTGTTCACTGAATTTAGGAGAAGGTTTCACATAAGGAGAGCATTGTACTCTGTATCACAGTATTGAGGAAAGAAATTTGAAACACCAAGCAATTAGACAGTTACAAAAGGGGTTTTAGATTATCACCCACAAGACATTGGGCATGAAATGTTTTAGCATTAATGTCCTGAGCTACTATTGCTGGAAGGATGTTCATGGTGTTATCTGCTGTAGTGCTGCATACACAAGGCTTCAGTTTCAGTTCCAATTAACAACAGAAAGTGACAAAGAGTTGTCAGGTCCCTCAGGTACCATTTCAAGTTTTCAACAATATTCACTTCAGCCAGAAGGTTGTAGGCAGCTAACATTCTTTTCACAAAGTAGGGAATTGCAATAAACTATAATCAGTGGTAGACACACTATTACAGAGTATATTGGAGAAAATATTTCTGTAGAAGCCAATAGATTAAATCTTTCTATACAAAAGTTACATATATATATATATATATATATATATATATAAAGATTTTATATTTATATATATATAAAGATTTTATTGTTATTGGAAAGCCGGATATACAGAGAGGAGGAGAGACAGAGAGGAAGATCTTCCATCCGATGTTTCACTCCCCAAGTGAGCCGCAACGGGCTGATGCGCGCCAATCCAATGCCGGGACCAGGAACCTCTTCCGGGTCTCCCACGCAGGTGCAGGGTCCCAAAGCTTTGGGCCGTCCTCGACTGCTTTCCCAGGCCACAAGCAGGGAGCTGGATGGGAAGTGGAGCTGCCGGGATTAGAACCGGCGCCCATATGGGATCCCGGGGCTTTCAAGGCGAGGACTTTAGCCACTAGGCCATGCTGCCGGGCCCGGAAAGTTATATTTTGAATAGTAACATAGGGTAAGGATGATTGAACTGCCTAACTGTGCATACTTTAATTCGCCTGTGTGATGTAAGTCCCTTTCCTGTTTCAACTCCATAGGATTTTGGTACCTAACAACAGCAACCTGCCTAGTAAGAGTGCTGCAGCCTGCTGACATCAGTAATTGGTCTAATGGGTGGCTGTGTGGGCCAAAGAGAGCATCAAGGGTTATCTGTATATCTGGAGGCCGGAAAAGGGAAACAGTCTTTACTGAGTTATTAGACTGGAAGATGGTGCATTTGGGATTGCCAGCATCCTGTCACTGGGGACAGTCAATCCACAGTTTAAAGCCAAGCAGAGAGATGAATAGGAAAGAAGCTTCTGGTCATGTTGAAACCCTGGCTTGCCAGACTAGTTTTTTCAGACCTTGTTCTAATTTTGTAAGCTCCTTTAGCAATTTTTAGTTCTGCAAGCCAGTGAACTTGTGTGTTTTTTTTTTTTCTAGAATTGGTGTAGGCTGTATTTCTAACCAGAAATGCCTGAATACAGAAACAAAGCAAGGAATAAAAAAAGAAATGTAGATTTTGTTCAACCCATCTGGACAATAAGTAGCTGGACTCTATGCTTGGTATACGTTTGCAAGGAAAGAATCTTGGTTGAATTTGAACTGTAATGCTGCATCAAGGTGGAGGAATCCACCAGGGGGGAGGGGAGGGGGAGGGGGGGATTCCCAGAGCCTATGAAACTGTCACATAATGCAAAATAATTAATAAAAAAAAAGTAAAAAAAAAGGATTTATTTGTTTTTATTGCAAAGTCAGATATATACAGAGAATAGGAGAGACAGAGAGGAAGATCTTCTGTCTGATGATTCACTCCCCAAGTGACCTCAACGGCCGGTGCTGTGCCAATCTGAAGCCAGGAGCCCAGATCCTCTTCTGGGTCTCCCACGCAGGTGCAGGGTTCCAAAGCTTTGGGCCTTCCTCCACTGCTTTTCCAGGCCACAAGCACTAGGCCACGGTGCCGGGCCAGAAATGTAGAACTGATTAGTTGAAGATTATCTTGTTGGCAAGAGAAGCCAGTTTTTCAGAATTAAGCTCTATAAATTGAGATTATAATTGTGAATCCATTATATTTATTGCAGAAGATAACATGTAGGAAACTGTATCAAATTGTTACTATAGAGAATGAGAATGGAATTCTCAGCAGGTCCTTTTGCTCTTATTTAAAATGTCCCAAGCAAGCATTGTAATGAAGGGTGAATATTGCATGATTCTTGTTATTAAGATTCTAGAAAAAAAATATTTTTAACTGTGTGGAAGGCACGTCATCTGGGAGAGATCGATTCTAGGTTTAGGCAATGTTAATCCAACCGAGTGGCATAATTTCATGGCGTAAATTCAGAATGGCTTTCTAATGATGTTCCTCTATGTATTGGCATTATATATGTTTAATTTGTATGCGTTTATCTCCCCACATGCCAAGAAATAAGTGAATCCTTAACTGAAATTATTATAGAAATCATTCTATAGGATTACTTAATATTATCTCTGTTCTAAAGAAAGTGTCTCCTTTGTAAGTTTCCCATTAGGAAGTTACCCAGCATCTCCTTTAACGCTGGCAGTGAGAGTGACACTATTGTCCTAAAATTGTGTTGTCTACTACCAGAGAGCCTTAGTTGTCCTTTTGATGTTGTATACAGATTGGCACATTAACATTTGATACCTATTATATTGCATCACATCTAGTAAGATAGTTAACACCTTGAGAGACTAGGAAACTAATAGTTACATTCTCATTGAGGTAATAAAATTTTTTCAAGGTTGGAATTGAGTTGCTTCCTGGGAAGGCACTGTAAAAGTTATAGTGTTGTTCTCCGAGCAAGGAAATGGGAGCATAATACAGAACACTTGGTGATTGCTAGTTGTCCAAGAACAAGAAGAGTGGCTTCTTTGTTTTTAGTTGATACTGTTCCTCAATATAAATGTGTAGCAGATTTTTAAAGAGTAAAGAGTGCTGTAAAGAGTGTTGTACCTGTAGAAAACAAGGAAAGGAGAAAGGGAAGTAAAATAGCAAGGGGATTTGGCAGGAACCTCTGGAATTAGCTATTTGGGTTTTTATTAACTAAAACAACACATACAACTAGCTAAGTTAAAAAGTAGGACTTCACAGGCAAACCACTAATGTTTCCTTCTGGAGAGGATGTGGGGAGCATCTGATTCTTCACATTGCTTTCTTCTGTTTCATTTTCTTTCTCTGGGTTTGTTTTTCCTTCTTTCCTTCCTTCCTTCCTTCCTTCCTTCCTTCCTTCCTTCCTTCCTTCCTTCCTTCCTTCCTTCCTTCCATTGATCTTTACAGAGCTACCAGCAGAGACACACACAGAGAAGTTTTCTATCCACTGGTTTGCTACTCAGAGAGCTGCAATGGCCAGAGCTGTGCTGATCTGAGGCTGGGAGCCAGGAGTTGCTTCCCAGCCTACCCACGTGCATGCATGGGGCCCAACGCCTTGGGCCATCCTCTGCTGCTTTCCCAGGCCATTAGCAGAGGGCTGGATAAGAAGTGGAGCAGTCCACTAACCAGTGCCCATGTGGGTGGCAGATTAGTGTGCTACACTGTGCTGCAGGCCCCTCTGTGTCTGTTTTTATACTTGTGAGAAAATAATACAGTTATAGACATTAGAAAGGGACAGACTTGAGTTTTTGTGTTCCAAACTACAAATTCTGCAAAAGAGCTTTCTTGGTACAGTTCTGGATTAATTTCTGTTGTCATCTGGTTCAGCAAGAACTGAAGTATTACTATTAGCCCAACTTTTAGGTTAGTGGAATTCCCATTCTGCTTCATTTCTATACAGCTTGTCTGTTATGAAAAAACATGGCAGATTCCATCCATGAATGTGAGGGGAAAGAGAAAGCACTTCTCACAGGAATGAGGGAGCTTATTAAGTGCTAGTACAGAAAACAATTTGAAAACTGAATGAGACAGACTCCCTATCTACAATATTCTGGCATATGTGGAAAATGGAATAATTTACTACTGTTACATGAACAGAATGTTTATTGATTTCAAGAAATCTATTTAATCATGTATTTTTCCCCGGAAAAGATCACAGACGTCTAATATATGACGATAAGATCACTTTGGAAAATTTCCCCTGGTATTAAATTTTCCCTCATATATGTTTCTTTTGTGTGGAATATCTACCATCCCTTCATTAGCTGAGCCAACTAGTGTTTCTCTTGAAGATACAGATTTGAAATCGCTTACCCAAGAAATTGTTACTGATTCTTCTACTTTCCAAGTAATTACTTCTTATTATAGCTTCTGTTCATATTTTTATACAATTTATTATGCATAAATGAGTTATATGAGCTTATGATGATCTTGAGGTTATCACAAGATTTATAAAATTCTTATTTTTTAAAGATTTATTTTATTTTTATTACAAAGTCAGATATACTGAGAGGAGGAGAGATAGAGAGGAAGTGGAGCTGCCGGGGTTAGAACCAGCGGCCATATGGGATCAAGGCGAGGACCTTAGCCACTAGGCCACGCTGCCAAGCCCAAGATTTATAAAATTCTTACAGAAAGGATATTATCTCATTTTTCCATCATCTCTAATGCTAGTCTGATCATGCAATAAACATTGGCTATTCAATAAATGACTGTTTAGTAAATATTGATGGAATGAACACTTTTCCATTTAAGCATTCCAGAAATTACTGCCTCATTTAGTTTGAATTTTTTGTACTGTAATTCTTTAGCTAAAATATCACTTAATTCATAATGAAGTTGGCTGTTGAAAAGAAGTATTATTTAAGTTCAATATCTCTTTTAGGATTATTGCTTTTATGACATTTTTTAGCCTTTTGTCTAATTTTATAGGTGGATATTTTAGTTCAAAAATTTGTGTTTTATGAGAATTATTCAAAAGTAAATTAATGTGTACTTCTGGTGCTGGAAAAATGAATATAAACCATAATATTAAAGCACCGGTTTTATTTAATTCTAGATAGAATCCCACAAACATTTCTTGTTTTTCTTTTTTCACGAATGTTATTGCACATATTAAGCCATGTAATTCATACTAAATTGCAGAAGAAAGTATCATTTAGTAAATTGAAGCAGCAAAAGCAGTTCTGCTGTGAATAATTTTAGGACTCATATTCAGGAAGGAGAAATAATATAAACAGATGTCTTATCTGTATCATTATCTGCCTTCAGTGTCACTTCATTGTTCTGAACTATGGAACAAGGAATTGTTCTTATTATGAAATATCTTAAAATGTGATAGAAGGAATAAATTTCAAATTTTGAAGATAGCTTATATATACTTTTTGCAGTAAAATATAAAGAGATATGTCAATTTTTTAGCTGTGAAATTTCTAACAAATATTTTTCTTTTTCTTTTTCTTTTTCTTACTGTTATTATCATTTTAAGATACAATTCATTAGGCCCTGGGATTTCATTTACCACCTTCAAAAGTCCCTTCCCCCCACTGGGTTCCCCTATATGATTACTGCAGTATGGTTCTTCATAAACAGTCATCCATCATCGCGGGATTGAATAATGGCAGAGAGTCCAGCATCCTATTGTTAAGATATAGTTTACATTTTCATTGGGAGTCCAACTTTGATCTGGAAGTAGAGATGCATACTGCATTGTATCCTCATATCTGGATATGATAGTCTCCATTACACAGTTACTATACATCCCCTTAAATGAAAGGCCACAAAACAAAATCAGCAACAGGAAGAAAAACAGAAATTTACAGTGTCATGAAGTTAAATATCATGCCATTGAATCTGATAGTCTCCATTACATGGTTACTATACATGCCCTTAGATGAAAAGCCACAAAACAAAATAAACAACAGGAGGAAAAGAAGAATTTAAAAATACCACGTAAGTAAACAATATGCTACTGAGTAACCAATGTGTCATTGAAGAAATGTAAAAGGAAGTCAAGAACCTTCTTGAAGAAAATGATGCTACTGTATGATCTATGAGTCAATGAAAAATTTAATGAGAGTTTGGAAGAGATGAAACTAAAAACAAAACAAAACAAAACAAAAAACCTCAAAATCCATTACATATAGTTTCTGCTGATCTTTATTGGTGAAATATGTCACCTGTAGGCAACAAATAGATGGGTCTTGTATTTTAATCCACTCTACTAATTTATGATATTTGATTGATGAATTTAAGCATTTTAGCAACAGGTTGTTCATTGGTTTAGTCTTCTGTTATTTAACTGGGATGTTCTTCACATTTACCTTTGGTTTTGGTGGGTGCTATTCCTCTTCTTTGTCAAGAAAACATCTTTGAGTATCATTTGTAAGGCACGTTTGGAAGAGACATATTCTTTTAACTTTTTTTGATTGTAGAAGAATTTTATTTCATTTTCAAAGACAAAGGAAAGCTTTGCTGGATATATTATCCTAGGCCTACGTATTTTTGCTTTTAGAATCTGGAGTATGTTGCTCCATTCTCTTCTGGTTTGTAGTTTCCTGTGAGAGGTCTCCTGTGAATTTAATTGGCATTCCCTTATATGTCAGTTGATATTTTTCACGTGCACATTTCAGGATCTTTTCCTTATGTTCAATTGAAGAGAGCTTGATGATCATGTGTCTTGGTGAAGATCACCTTTGATCAAGCCTGTTGGGAGTTCTGTGCCCCTCTTGGATGTTGTTTCCCAATTCTTTCTCTAGATGAGATAAATTTTTCCTTGATTATTTTATTAAATATATGTGTAAACTCAGCTTCTCTTTCTGCACCTTTTATGACTCCCATAACTCTTATATTTGGCCTTTTAATAGTGTCTTTCAATTTTTGAATACATTTTTTAGCTTGACCCAGCTCTGTTTCAGCTGTTTGTTTCCCCCTGGTGACAGAAAATATCTTTCAATTCTGAGATTTTTTTTCTTTTACCTCCTTCATTCTACTTTGGAGACTCTCCACTGTAGTTTTGACTTGTTCTACTGTATTCTTCATTTCTGATATGTCAGCTTTCATTTGATTCATTTCCTGTGTAACATATTCCTTAAATTCCTTGAACACCTGCTTTATGTGCTTCTCGTTGTTGATAAGAAGCTTTATAACAACAACAACAACAACAAAAAACAAAAAAGAAGAAGCTTTATAACAAGTGTTTTGAATTCTGTATCCCGCGTTTTCTCGATGTCTTCCTCATTTAACTCTGAGGTTGGCAAAGGTGTTTGCTCCTTTGCAGGGGAGTCTTCAGTAATAGTCATTGTGCCTTTGTCTCTTCTGCTCATGGTCATTGTACTTCTGGTTAGCAGATTCATCTCCTTGGGGCAGGTTTCAAAGCTGTGTCACCTACAAGTTCTCAATTCAATTTTCCTTATGGCAGTTTGTACACAACTCTTTGTTTGCAATCACTTGTGCCACTCCCTGGAGTGAGTATCCGGTCTGGATTCTCATGTTAGAATTCTGCCATGGTCCCTGTAGCCCCATCTCCTAGCCCACCACATCCTGTGATACTGTGCTGAGGCTGCACTGTTGTCTGTACAATCTTTCTTCCTCTTAAGTGTCATTTTTTTTTTTTTGACATAGGAGGTCCATGTATTTGTCATAAATTAAGTCCCTTTCTTTTTTTTTTTAAGATTTATTTATTTTTATTACAAAGTCAGATATATAGAGAGGAGGAGAGACAGAGAGGAAGATCCTCCGTCCAATGATTCACTCCCCAAGCAGCCGCAATGGCTGGAGCTGAGCCAATCTGAAGCCAGGAACTCTTATGGGTCTCCCACGCGGGTGCAGGATCCCAAGGCTTTGGGCTGTTCTTGGCTGCTTTCCCATGCCACAAGCAGGGAGTTGGATGGGAAGTGGGACTGCAGGGATTAGAACCAGTACCCGTATGGGATCCTTGCGCATGAAAAGGCGAGGACTTTATCTGCTAGGCTACTGCGCTGGGCCCTGTTGAGAGATCTTAAGAGCAGAAGTGAGACTTCCTGAGAAAGTATAAATTCACTCTGGATGGCAGTTGCAAGTCCTTCCTAAGAGTTCCAGCTTGCTTGTTTTTATATTCTGCCCTGTGGGTTTTAGTCGTATGTTGTAAGCTTTCACATTGATGTAAGCCAGTTCTCCATAATAAACCCACCTATTTTCTCTCTGTAGTTAAACCTTGAATGAAACAACCATTATAGAATGGATTTCAGAGTAGCCATGTTTTTCTGTTCCCTGAATTAATTTACTTAAAATTGGAATGTTCTGTTATTTGAAGTTGCTAAGATTTGCTTTTAGATCTCTTTGGGGGTATGCATATTATGTATCCTTTAAAATTTTTATTATTTTATTTTTAATATTGTTCACCTAGATGAGAGTAATGTACACTCGTGTGGGTCTCTGATTAGCGAGGGCAGAAGCTTGGAGGAATGTGGCTGGGACAAATGTTTCATTTTTTGTTTTTTATTCCTATGTCAGCAGAGGGAAGTGGAGGAAGGGGCTCTTTATTATCAAACCACATCAGCATCCGGGGATGGGGGATGTTGGTTTGATGATGCCGTAGAGACCGCAAAGTGGAGATCCAAGGGTGTTACTTGAGTGGTTCTGTTGGTCCTGAAACATTGATGGTTTCATTGTTCCAGGGTTGAGAAAATCTTTCCAAGGTCTGTTTGTTGACAAAGTCCACCTTAGTGCGTCCACACACCTAGGAACATGTTGCAAAGCTTTGCCAGGTGAATTGTCCAACCTACTCTGCTTTCCATCCCCTGACAAGGCCCTTGACCTCCTCTGCTGGTCTAGATGAACTAGCCACCATGTTCATCTTGTGCATCTGGGCATGCTGTCTATTGTACAGGTAGCAGCAGCTGAGAAGGCCCAGTCCTGATATGTATACTCTAAGGTCAGCCCACATACATTGTGATTTTTCCTTATGGTCCAAGTTTGAGTCAAGCCATCTAGTTGGAGTATCCCAAAAAAAATCAAGTATGGGGTGACCTCAGACTCCAGTGTGCTTCAGCCAGTGTGGCATCAGATGTGGTCTGTAACACACTTACCAATGGCTGCAGCTGCCTGGTCAGTTCTATCCCCAGCCCCATCTCACACATGAACTGATGGGTGCTGTGGCCTAGCCCAGCCCAGCCTGCCACAGGTCCAGTCTTCACATACACCAGGAGGTGTCATGGCCTAGTAGGGCTGACCCCTAATAATCCTTACCAAACCTGTCCCCGGCCATGGATTTTGTGTTTGCTTGTGCTGCATGAAGTCCAGTCCATCCCACGTCCAATCTAGCTCTCATGCAAACTCATGGGCATTGCACACTGTCTTGATCAGCCTAGGCTGCCCCCAGCTCTGGCTCTCATGATTACCAGTGGCAGCGCAGCACAGCAGGGCAGTGCCCACAGTTCCCCTACCAAGCCTACTCCCAGCATTGGATATTGCGTCTGCCAGGAGTACTGCGGTCCAGCTTGACATGACTCACACTGAGTCCTGGCACTTGCTGGCAGGTGCTGCAACCTAGCCTGATGTGGCCCATCCTCTGCTCCAACACTCATGGGTAGCTATTGTGGCCCAGCTTAGACAGGCATGCTCTTCACCCTTCATTTCCATTGCCCTCCCTGTCCCTCGCAGCCTCAGCTTTTTTTGTGTGTGTGTGTGCCAGCATGCAGTGGGCGATGTTATTTAGTTCATTCCAGGTCTCCTATATGGGTGAATACCTTGGCTTAACCCAGACATGCCCTCTAGCTTCTGCCCTCTAAACCATTCCATCTCAACTCCCTGGCCTACCTAGGAGTACAATGGCCTGGTCCACGGAAGACTCCAGAAGTCATTCCTCCCTCATACACCCTCAGCCATCCCCACTCCAATATGTCCCCAGAGCCCCCTCCCCAGGCAATCCATAGCACCCCTACATGAGGGCTGCATGCCATGCCTTCCCCACATAAATAAAAGAATAAAAATAGAATAGGCAGCTATTCTGGCAGACTGGTATAGTTAACGCAAACCCAGAATGCGCTCCAGCTACTGGCTGCTTTTCTCCCAGCAATGTAACACTTAACTAGGTACAAGGCAAAGTAGCGAGTTGCTTATAGCTGGGGGCAAATTATATCTTATAATAGTTTGCAATCCTAAATATATATATAAAGAATTCCTACAACTCAGTTATATCAAGCTATCAATCACTCTAATTAAAAAGTGGACAAGGGGGCTCGGCAGCGTGGCCTAGTGGCTAAGGTCCTCGCCTTGATCCCATATGGCCGCTGGTTCTAATCCCGGCAGCTCCACTTCCTCTCTGTCTCTCCTCCTCTCAGTATATCTGACTTTGTAATAAAAATAAAATAAATCTTTAAAAACAAAAGAAAAAAAAAGTGGACAAGGACTTGAATAAACACATCTTCACAAGCCAAAGATGGCAAGTGACCAGCAGATGTTCAACATCACTGGACTTCAGAGAAGTAAAATCTTAATCATGACGAAATATAACTTCATGGTGCTGGCATTGTTGTACAGTGGGTAAAACTCTTACCTGTGATGCTGGCATTCCATATGGGCGTGGGTTCATACCTGCAGCAAGTATTTTCATTGTAGTCGCATCTATATTCAATGATGGATGTAAATCATATTCTTCAACAGTGAAAAATTGGATTCCTGTAGTGAAGTGTGTTAAGGAATGCAGCAGAGCTTGAAAGGAGTGAGGCATAGAGAGTTACATGTATATAGAAGTTTTCAAAGGTACATTAAATGGAAAAAAGCAGAACATATAACATTGCCTATGGTATAATTACATTTTTGGAGAAAACATTTTATGCTTAAAATGTATGTGTGTGCGCTGATGTCTGGGAAAATGTTTTGAAGAAATAAACAATGACCACATATGCATAGGGAAGTAGACTAGAAGGTATGTAGGGAAATAGAGTATAAAGGTGATTTTAACTTCTAAAATGCTTATGTAAATACATATATTATAAATGTATCATATTGTCATTTTTCTACAGAATGGAGTTGAAACTGTATTACCTGTATGTTTTTGAAAAGGTGGAAAATTTTTTTACGTTAGTTGCTGTTACTGTGATTTTTGCCATTTAACTGATCTTTTTTTATAGCACTGTATTTGAGAACATCCCTTCTTTGGGGTGCTACAATTAAGTATGTGAGATGTGGAGGAAGCATCAGACCACATGAAAACTAAACCCTTGCTTGTACTGTGTACTATTAAATGAATCACGTAGAGCCGGCCATTTTTGTTATATAGACACCATAGCAAAAATTTGAATGATATGGACAAGTTAAAACTACTGATGAAAACGGAGAGAAGGAAATGTTCTTAGGGATAAAACCTGCATACATGCTGCTTGTTGTGGAGGCCAAACATCTGCAGAGGCTTAAGAGTCAAACAAGTTCCTCAAGTTCCTCATGTGAAGAATCTCTCAAGAACTGTTTTAAGATTCCTAGCCCCAGATGTCATTGTGTCAGCAGTGTGGAGAGTGAACTAACGCCAAATGATTCTGAGTGGTTAAGATAAGTAGGAGGAGGGAGAATCTTCCACCAATTGTTTCACTCCCCAGCCATCAATAATGGTTGTTTTCAAGGGCTGTATCAGGACACAGCCAGGGAGCAGGAATGGGGAACCCCAAGCTGGGTCTCTCTTCTGGATGGCAGTGACTTAAGTACTTTGACAATCTGCTGCTGTTTTCCTAGGTACATTAGCTGTGTGTGGATTGGAAGTGGAGCAGCAGGGACTTGAACCATTGCTTTTAAGTCATAAATGGTGGCCTCCCAATTTTCCTTTGCTTTTTCGTTATCCTCTCACCCCTTTTCTTATCTTTCTTTTTTTTTTTTTAAGATTTATTTTATTTTTATTGGAAAGTCAGATATACAGAGACAGAGAGACAGAGAGGAAGATCTTCCGTCGTTGATTCATTCCCCAAGCAGCCTCAATGGCTGAAGCTGCGCCGGTCTGAAGTCAGGAACCAGGAACCTCTTCTGGGTCTCCCATGTGGGTGCAGGGTCCCAAGGCTTTGGACCGTCATCTATTGCTTTCCCAGGCCACAAGCAGGAAACTGGATGGGAAGTGGGGCTGTTGGGACTAGAACCAGCATCCATTATGGGATTATGGCGCATGGAAAGTAATGACTTTAGTTGCTAGGCTACTGCTCCAGGCTCTTGTTTTTCTTTTAAAAATATTTATTTATCTAGAAAGTTGAGAGAGAGAGAGAAAGAGAGAGAGAGCGAGCGAGCTAGCGCGCTTCTGTCTTCTGGTTCACTCCCCAGTTTAGAGATGGTAGCCTAACCTACTGCCCCATAAGCCATCCCACTGGTGATGTTTTCTGAGGGTTGCCACAAGATGTTTAAAGCTCCTTACTAATTTCAGGAAGAACTGCTGGGGCAGGTGGTCTGAACCAAGAATTCTCTTGAGGCTATGGTAGAACTTCAGAGAACAGTCAACCAAGAACATGAAGTTTTTTTGTTTTTCTTTGAAGGATTCCCTTTTCTGAAATATTTCTTATTAATTCCTATTCTTTTCTTCCTTGTAATTTCCTATATGTGATGTCATTTGAAATACCTGGATATATGACTGCTGAATTACTCATCCCCTATCTTCGTAGAAGGTCAAGCAGAGACCCAGGTGAACTACAGGAGGGTTATGGGAGATAGGGTGAAGGGTAGATCTCTCTGCTTGACAGGGATAAGATGTACTTTGCTCACATGTGGCTTTCCAAGCACACTGTTTGGAGGAATTTCTTTCTTGGCCCTGCTGACAGTATTAATGTTTCTTTGGGACTTGCTGGGTACCTAGAGCTTTCATTGGTGGTAGCCTCCCAGGAGCTAACACTGAAGTATTTATTATTACTGAAACAGTAATACGGTTTGTAGCTGGTTATGGTGGGGGAAAAAAAATCTTAATCTTGCTTAAGAAGAATTTAACCTATCATAGTTTTAGGTAATTTTTTTTTGGTCTGTTCTTTCACGTACAATCCCCACATCTACATTTCCCAGGGGGCATTTCTGTAGGCAAGGTGTGAGTGTAGTTCATATGGGTCCCAGGAACTACAGTTCCAAAGGGATTGAGATAACTACAGTTGATAGTCACACAAGCAAGCAAATTTCTATGTATAAATGTTAAGATTTTAGGACAGTTTTGGGCCCAGCCTGGTCGCCTAGCGGCTGAAGTCCTCACATTCCATGCATTGGGCATCCCATATGTGTGCCTGTTTGTGTCCTGGCTGCCCCACTTCCCATCCAGCTCCCTGCTTGTGGCCTGGGAAAGCAGTAATGGATCGCCCAAAGTCTTAGGACCTTGATTTTGGCATGGGAGACCCGGAAGAAGCTCCTGGCTCCTGGCTTCAGATCAGCTCCTCTCTGGCTGTTGTGGCCTCTTGGGGAGTGAATCAGTGGATGGATTTTTTCTCTGCTTCTCCTTCTCTCTTGAAAATCTGACTTTCCAATAGAAATACATAAATCTTATTTTAAAAAGATTTTAAGACAGTTTTAAGGAAGGAGCAGAGAATTCTTTGAAGGTATAAGGCTTGTATGAAGAAGGCCGAGAGAGGACAGCCATAAAGAAGAAAATCTCTCAGCACTGCTGGCAAATCTTATTAAAATGTATGAGAAAGCAAGTGATTTAAATAACACTTATGAAGGATTGACTGTGGAAGGTGAAATGTTGAAATTAGTGTTAAGTGTCGACCTGGGTGGTGACATTGGCATCGAGCCAGTTCTTCTTCAGTAAAGACATGTTTACCAGGCATAACTATGATAAGTGACAGTTTTACTTTCCTTAAAATATCAGGAACCAGTATTAATACAATGTAAATGTTCTTTTTATTTTTGGGAACAAACTCCATGAAATGCAAAAACAGACCTCATTTTATAGAAATGCATGAAGAAAATATGCTTCTGAGATGAATTTAAAAAATTATTTATTAGAAAGTCAGAATTAAAGAGAGAGAGAGATCCTCCATCTACTGGTTTACTTCCCAAATGGCCACAGGGGGTAATGCTGGACGAGGGCAAAGGTAGGGACCAGGAACTTCTTACGGGTTTCCCATGTGTGCAGTGGTCCAGGCACTAGGATTATTTTCCAGCACTTTCCCAGGTACACGAGGAGGGAATTCGAGTGGAAGTGGAGCAGCGAGGACTTGAACCAGTGCCTGGATGGGATCCTGGTGTTGTAGGTGCTTGCATAACCTGATACTGCACTGCACCATCCCCTCCGAGATGAATTCTCGTCCAAAGGAAAAGTCAGTAAGAAGAATTGAATCTAAAATGTGGAGTGAAAAGGGGTTACTGTACAAATGAATTATTTTCTTTACTTTTTCTTCCCTTTCTCATTCTGTTTCCCTCTTCCTTTTTCTTCTTTTCTTTTTCCCTTCCTCCCTCCCTTGATGCCTTGTTTCTTTCCTTCTTTTCTGAACATAATTCTTGATACAGTGTTGATGCCTATAATCATAATGAAGGCAACTGTGTGCACAGCATGTATCATCTCATTCATTCTTTTTTTTTTTTAAAGATTTATTTATTTTTATTGGAAAGGCAGATATACAGAGAGGAGGGGAGACAGTGAGAAAGATCTTCCGTCCGATGATCCACTCCCCAGGTGACCGCAACGGCTGGTGCTGTGCCGATCCGAAGCCGGGAACCAGGAGCCTCTTCCAGGTCTCCCACGCGGTGCAGGAACCCAAGGCTTTGGGCCGTCCTCAACTGCTTTCCCAGGCCACAAGCAGGGAGCTGGATGGGAAGTGGAGCTGCCAGGATTAGAACTGGCGCCCACATGGGATCCCAGCGTGTTCAAGGCAAGGACTTTAGCTGCTAGGCGGCGCTGCCAGGGCCAGTTTCATTCATTCTTAAAACTAACTTTAAGGGTGATTTTTTTTTACATAGCTGGAAAATTCAACTTTGAAGTTTAACTTGTAAACGTCCTCCAGTTAGCAAATGATTATACCATGAATGGTTCTGGCTTTCTCTAATCCACCAAAGTCAGTATGATTTTGTTATCTTCAATTTACTTTCTTTTTCATCTGTTTTGGTTCTCACTGCTCTCCTGACTTCTTCATCTCTGTGCGTTTAGCCATGGCTAAGGACTGCCAGGTGTTCCAGACAGTTTGTGAAAAATAAAATTAAGATACTTTTGGGGCCCGGCAGCGCCGCCTAGTGGCTAAAGTCCTCGCCTTGAATGCACCAGGATCCCATATGGGTGCCGGTTCTAATCCCTGCAGCTCCACTTCCCATCCGGCTCCCTGCTTGTGGCCTGGGAAAGCAGTTGAGGACGACCCAATGCATTGGGACCCTGCACCCGTGTGGGAGACCCGGAAGAGGTTCCGGATTCCAGCTTCGGTTTGACTCAGCATCGGCCGTTGCGGTCACTTGGGGAGTGAAACATGAGACGAAAGATCTTCCTCTCTGTCTGTCCTCGTCTCTGTGTATCTGATTTGTAATAAAATAAATAAATCTTTAAAAAAAAAGATACTTTTGGTGCCAACAATGTTGAAATGTGTATATAAGAATTATCTCCAGAATGTACATGAAAATGGTTATTGTGAAAAAGTATATCAAATTTCAAAAAAAATTTTGTGCCAAAGTAAACACCTTTCAGTTGGCTTTTCTGCAGACTTTTGAAAGTTCCCTTGTAATTCTTGCTTGTTGTGCATTTGAAAAGCTCTGGTGCTTTCTCTTGATGGTTAAATTTGCTGTGGTCCATGTGCTCCCGAGCCCGCAGCACCTCGCAGCTGAGCATCTCCTGCTCTCACGTCTGAGTCTGCAGTTTGTGCTGATGCAGACTGCAGGCAGCATGTTGGTGCTGTGAGGAGGAATGAAAGACGGATTCGTGATATTCTGTTTGAGGAAAATTTTGAAAATCCTTTAATTCTAAATTTTTGGTTTGGAGTTTTCTTCTTAAGAGTTGAAAAAAATTCTTAATTTCAGAACAACCAGTGTTGTAAGTATTATGTAAGGATGAAGTGTTTAGCTTGAAATATTTTAATTAACTCTACAGAAAAAGGTGCCTTCAAGAGACAAATCGAATCATATATTATAAATTTAATGTGAAATAAAGTTGCTTTGTATCTCGGTGTGGCTAGATCATTATGAGATTGCTATAATTGATCTCGCTTTCCTATTTGCTGTTGTAACAACCCCTAGAGGAGCTCACTGTTTCCTTCATTGTCATCACCCCCATCTGCATGACTCTTACTGAGCACTACAAATCAGGATAAACTTTTTTGAAAAAAAACATTTCATTTTATTTTTTAAAGATTTATTTATTTTTATTGGAAAGGCAGATATACAGAGAGGAGGAGAGACAGAGAAGAAGATCTTCCATCCTATGATTCACTCCCCAAGTGACTGCAACAGCCGGTACTGCGCCGATCCAAAGACAGGAGCCAGGAACTTCCCCTGGGTCTCCTACGTGGGTGCAAGGTTCCAAAGCTTTGATCCCAGGCCACAAACAGGGAGCTGGATGGGAAGTGGAGCTGCCGGGATTAGAACCGGCGCCCATATGGGATCCCGGAGCATTCAAGGCGAGGAGTTTAGCTGCTAGGCCACTGTGCCAGGCCCAAAAAAAATTTTTATTTTATTTTTTAAAGTTTCATTTATTTGAGGTAGAGCAACAGAGAATAAGAGAGAGGGAGAAGTGAGTGATTGCTGTGTTCCATCTGCTGGCTTATCCCAGATGCCCACAAGAGCTGAGGCTACTCCAGGCCAAAGCCAGGAGAATGGAGCTCAGTCTGGCTCTGCATGTGGGAGGCAGGAACCTAAGAGTATGAGTCATTAACTTTTGCTTCCTAGGGTGTCTAAGCAGAGCAGGGACTTGAACCATGTGTGACATGAGTCGTGCACGTGACATCTTTTTTTTTTTTAATCTATTTTATTGTGTTGTTGTTGACAATCTTTACATAGTTAATTACAGTTAAAGAAAGAAAAAGAAGAGAAAGAAAAAAAAAAGGTTCAAGGGGATAGGGAAGTGGGTAATACTATTATGTCCATATTGTTTCCATCATGTATCTGAGGTAAAGGGGGATATTGAGGGAGAAGCCCCACCCAGTTTCCCACCCACTCCGAGTCCCGGATGTGGGGCATGCTCTGAGATATTTGCTCGAGTGGTGTTAATAGTTCTCCAGTTATGAATCGCTGCCACTTCCGCTCGATGAGGTCGTCCACTGATTGATATGGTCCATCATAAAGTCTCCGTTTGCCCCATATATCGCTGCCAACATATAGCTGAGATGAATGATTGATCTGCTCTGTCTTCTGTCTTTTCTTGATTAGAGTTCTGAGTCCAGCAGTTCGATTAGGGAGATCTCCAAAGAAACTTTGAGGTATTCCCAGACTAGTTTCTTGTATGCTCTAGCAAGCACAGGGCCCAACACAGTCCATCACCACGATCAGCTGGTGGTTGCAATTGCTGGGTTGGTTCTGTTTTCGGTCCCGAGTTGCACTAGAACCAGTGGGTGTTGCCGTCCAGTCTGGTTCGGCCCTTACATCAACCAGTGGGAGCTGCAGCCTAGTCGGGCGACCCACAATAACCCCCACCAGGCCCGCCCCCTACCCTGGTTTGCCAGTATGTGTAGCAGAAGACCAGTCTGTCTCCCATACCCTTTGGCTCTTGTACGTGTCAATGGGTATTAAAGCTTGGTTCTATCTAACCAACTCAACCATCCAGCCCTCACGGGTGTTGTTGAGTGCCTCTCTATCTAGCCATCCCAGCCCCCGTCCTAGTTTTCATGCCCTCCCACGGGACTAGTGACCCAAGAAGGGGGAACCCACTTTTTCCCTCCCAGGTCTCTCTGTCCCGGTTTATGCACTCTTTAGGTGGTTCTGTGATTTGACTTGACAGAATTAGTCCCCAGTGCCAGCTTCTGCGGCTATGCCCAAACATCCCTCACCCACTCTAATTTATGCTTGCACCAGCAGGAATAATCAGCCCAGCCTGGCTTTTCCCTGATCTATTCCACATGCAGCGCACAGGTGTTGTAGCCTTGCATAGTCTAGTCTGTCTCTATCCCAGCCCACGCTCTCCATTGGGAGTAGCTGTCCGGCGAGGGAACCAGCCCCTTAATCCCCCCGCCAGTTCTGCCCCTCCCTTCCTTCCTGGATCTCACATGTGCTGGTTGGGTGCTGCATTCATATCCAGTACAGGCAACCATGCCCTGGCATTCCATAATGTGTACTGGTTTTGTCGCGACCAAACCCGGCCCATCCCACACTCTGATCTGGTGATCGGATTTGCCAGTGGTGCACGTGACATCTTAACTACTAGGCCAAATGCCTATCCCCAAAATCCACTTCCAGTGTCTTAAATATGATTTTATTAATACTGCTGCTTAAAAGTCTTCAGTGTAATCCTGTTATTCTTTTTTTTAATTTTATTATTTTATGATATAGTTCCATAGGATCTGGGATTTTCCTTATTCCAGCCCTGGAATTCTGTTATTCTTACCATATGATCCTGAAACTTTTGTCCTGGCTGTAAAGACCTTTAATAAATCTCATTTCTATCTTGTCAACCATCGTCTGAGGCATTCTCCAGGGGTCCAGGATTCGTTCTCCCTCTTTCATATGCATGTGGCTATAATGAGGTCATGGGAGAGCTCTTTCTAGATCCTCCTGCAGAATACTGGACCGGAAGTGAAGGAACCAGTCACTACAATATGGCATGTGGGTGTCTGAAATGGTGTCACAACTGCTATAATCCATGCCTGTCCCAATTTGTTCATTTCAGTTGGTTTTGTCAAAATCAATATGTTCCTTTTCCTCTGAGATAATTATAATCCAGAGGAGGGGATGCTCTATGATCATAAGTAAGATGAAATTAGGTTTATAATACAGAGAAAAAGGATTGTGGAAGCACAAATTAATGATCATTTTGGATAAATATTGGAAACAAAGGAAATTTATTTTTTTAATTTAACTTTCTCACC
This sequence comes from Ochotona princeps, assembly GCF_030435755.1. NCBI lineage: Eukaryota > Metazoa > Chordata > Mammalia > Lagomorpha > Ochotonidae > Ochotona > Ochotona princeps. Next base: position 21,887,226 of record NC_080842.1, read on the forward strand.
ATACTGTTTTATAAATGATGTAAGGTGCAATAAATTATGAGGGGGTGTTAGTGTTGTGGCTTAGCGATTTAAACTTCCTTCTGTGATGTATATGGGTTCTGGTTCGTGTCCTGCTGTTCTAATTCCAACCCGGCCACCTTCTGATGACTTGGGAAAAACATCAGAAAAAGGCCCACATGTTTGTGTGCTTGCTACCCACATAGGAGATCTAATGAGGCTCCTGGCTCCTATCTGGCCTCGGACTAGCTATTGGAGCCTTCCAATGGGGATGTGAATGAGTGAATGACAGATCTCTGCCTCTCACTCCCTGTAACTCTGAATTTCAAATAGATAAATGACTTTTTTTTAAAAAATAAATACAACAGACTTGGGATAAATGAATAACAGAAAGAGAGCTGGAATTATTACTTTTGGAACAACTAAAAAATCAGAAATAATGTGAAAATATGCATAGAAGGACCATGCATTCTATCAGTTATAAATTGGTTTTGAACTTTTCAGTAGCAAACTTATAAAAGGAAAAAATGATCAGTTATTTGCTTCTTTAAGTCTGCTAGATACTGAAAAATCCCCTTTCACTCATAGAAAATCAGTCCTTTAGAAATGAAGAATTAGTAGAAATTATGCCTCAGAATTTATTATGAAGAGAAAATTGTATTATGTGGTCCTTTAAGTCCTTGAGAATACCGTCACAGCTAGTGAGTCATTGAAAGGACGAAAAAGATGGATTGATTTACTTGAAGAAGGGTAAATCCACCTAATATAGTTTAGGTTAGGCTCCTAGTTCTCTGCTGATCCAGCTTAATCCGAGAGAGTATTTTAGGAAAAGCTGGAAAAATGTATGGGTTGTTTTATGAAAGTGGTATTCAAGTCTGGAGAGCAAAGTTACACTTTTATAATAGCGGGTTAAGGAAGTATTACAAACAGAGGGAGAAGAAAGGTTCTTTCATAAGAGAAGGTAAATCATTCAGTCCACTGAAAGCCGTGGCTTTCAGCACTGCTTAGGCCTTAGAGTCCCCGGGAGAGTTTCTCCTTCTGCTACCCTGGGATTCTGATGTGATCGGTCTGGGCTGGATCGAGGCACCATTTTGGAAACTTCAAAAGTGATGCTGAGGGTGGCTTTGCCTTGGAGCACTGGCTGACGACACACACCTGTGGTGTGGCTGCTTCTTGTGGCAGGGTGTGTTACGAGCCGTGACAGCTAGGTTGGGTCAGGTATGGAGGGCCTAACATAATTGTTCTAAGGAAATTATGTCCTCAAGGCACCTCAGGAACAGGAATGGGTCTTTTAACCTGGCACCACAGCCTGTTTTGCTAATTGCTGTTGTAAATGTCCACACTTGTCCTTTAGTGCCAGTGTATTGCCTCAGAATTTCACAAATTGTTTTTAAATTGCAATCATTTTCTAGTTTTTGTTAAGGTATGGCAAGTTGTCCTTTTTAAAACACGTAATTTGTGCTCTGTTGTCACCTTCATACAGGAATGAGCTGTGTTGCTGTTTAGGCTAGTAATGGGTCTTGCTATTTGTTTTCTTCTTGCCATGCGAAGCCTTTTGTATTACTCTATCTCAGAATTCTAGTCAGCAACTTTAGTGTGCAGGTGATAAAATTACAAAATGGTTCAGGTAAAACAATCACACGATTTTTTTGAGTTCTTTTAACCATATTTTGAAAAGAAATATAATGTATGATAATAAATCATGCAGACACAGAAGGAGCACTCTTGACAATTTTTATGAAATTTGTGTCTCCTGAGTTAGCTAATGAAAATGAATGGGGCAACTTCCACGTTCCCACAAACTCTCCGAAACCTTTGCGGCTTTTCAATAGACAGCAGCTGTGATTGAATAGAATGCTGAAATTGATGTTGGGATTAAAGGTTATGCAGCTATGAAGACAGCTGAAAACTTGGATCCCTAATGTCTAGAGAGGAAAGGCAGGCTATTGAGATGAAATTTTGTGGGCTCTTTTGTTTCTTGCTTTTGTTTATTGTGTGTCCAAGGCTAATTACACTAATTAGATCAGAAGGCATGAATGGAAATTACAGAAAAAGCTATTCAGAAAAAAATAATAAAGCATCGGGAATTGCTTTGTTAGTTGATAACCATGGGCAAGGAATTGAAGTTTCATCCTTCACCGAACTCTGTATATATTGTGTGGAAATGGAATTCTTCTGAAGAGAGGTCATAGACCGTGCTCATCCTATTACATTATCTTGGTCATTGAATTTTAGAGTTGAAGAGAAAACAAAGTAAACTCATGAAGTAATAAAAACGTGGTAATGTAAGATGAGAAGATCCATAATGTAGAAACAAACCAATCCCTGAGTTTGACTTTTTGTCAAAAATGTCAGTAGCAGTCCTAAAAACAGTAAGACTCTTACAGAAATATCTGCAAAAACAATAATAGAAATATTTAGTTGTGTAAAAACCTCATTGTTATTTTGAGAGAAATTCTGTTAGAGACCAAGAAGGGCCTACTATTTCACATAATAGCATTTTAGCCCAGTTAAAAGACACAGCAAAAAGAAATGTTGAGAGTGGAATTGTAGGTTGAGTCTCACTGACTTCTATTTTGGGGAATTTTTTTATTCAGCATATGTCTATTTTGTACTTGGCTATGTTGCACCACTTTATTTGATAACTAGTTGGAGAGAGTATTTTTAGGATAAGGCAATGCAAAAAGTCATGAGACCCCAAGGAACCCTTTTTCCAGTTCTTGGATTTGAAAGTCTTTTTCAAGGACAGAAAGTAAAAGCTATGTCCAGACGACTGAGCAGACATATTAGAATAAAGGGGTTTAGGCAAATGGAATAGCATATTTAAAAACCTGTAGGCAATAAAAAGGAAAATTTGAGTAGTTTAAATTTCTAATGAGAAAGAATTGTGTCAAAAGAGGGGTCTTGATAATGAACATAATCATGCTTGCGAAGGACTTTGTTGGTCATGTTCAGGGGGAACTGGCTTCATCTTAGGCAGAAAGAAGGCAGGACAGATTCCAAGCTGTCAAAATTATTGGTGTGATTAGAAAAAGATTAGAAAAGTGGTGCTGAGGGCCCGGCGGCGTGGCCTAGCGGCTAGAGTCATCACCTTGAATGCCCCGGGATCTCATATGGGCGCCGGTTCTAATCCCGGCAGCTCCACTTCCCATCCAGCTCCCTGCTTGTGGCCTGGGAAGGCAGTCGAGGACGACCCAATGCATTGGGACCCTGCACCCGCGTGGGAGACCTGGAAGAGGTTCCTGGTTCCCGGCTTCGGTTTGGCTCAGCACCAGCCGTTGCGGCTCACTTGGGGAGTGAATCATCGGATGGAAGATCTTCCTCTCTGTCTCTCCTTCTCTCTGTATATCTGACTTTGTAATAAAATAAATAAATCTTTAAAAAAAAAAAAGAAAAGAAAAAAAGAAAAGTGGTGCTGTGCAGAGTTGAAAAAATTGATGTTATAATCTACTTTTTAAACTTTATGTAACATCTAAAATTATCGTAGGATATAGTACTAAATTTGAACATAAGTATGTAAGTAAAATATACTGTCAGAATGTGAATTTGTTTCTTGAATTTATTTTGAGGTAGTAAGTGTGTGAAGACAAAAGATAATGGATTACTTAAACATGGTGAGTTAGCAACAGTCTTATCTGAGGGAAGGAAAGTCTACACATTCCTAGGATGCTAATTATGTGCTATTGTATGGTATTTTCATTAATCTAGTACAATTTTTACTGAAAGTCTCATAAAGTCAACAATAATAAATACTTACTGAGTGGCCACTATGTGTCAGGTTCTGATCTTAGCACCTGAGAAATGTCAACAAATACCTGTATCCTCATTGAATACATGTTATTTATTTCCAGTAAATATAAAAGTAAAAAATAGATAAACCATACGATAATGAAGTGATAAGAGGTATAAAAGCAGGAAAATACAGAATATGGTAAGAGAAATTGTGGGTCCAGGGTGAGTTTCCATTTTAAATGGTATGGTCGGGTTGAGCCACCCCGAGATGGTAGAAGATAATTTACCAAGGAAATACTGGGCATAGAAAGTCCTAAGCTGTAAGAATTATTCTATGAATTCTATGTACCAAAGTGGGGTAATGAGGATTGTGTCTGCAGAGTTTTGACAAGCAGGATACTAGAAAATTAAGCTAGGCAGGTAATGGGGGATGAAGGTTGTGGGCCTTTTGTGGACTTTGACTTTTATTCTGAGTGAAATAGAGAAACAGTGTAAGATTTACATTACAACTGGATTGCTCTGACAGTGCTAGTTAGAGTAGGCTATAGGGAAAAAGGAAAGATGTTAGCAATCGAGGCAGAAACAATGCTGGTATAGGTAAATGAGGCCACATGTGAAACATGTTTGAATTCCAGTTAATTAGGATTCCATGATGGAGTGGATATGCAAAGTGAAAAAAGCAGAGGAGTTGAGGGCGACACCAAGAAATTTCAGTCATAGCAAATAAGAGATGGACTTGTTATCAACCGAAATGGGGAAGGGTACAGACTCTGAGAGAAAGTTGGGAACTAACTTTTGGACACCTTACATTTGATATTTTTTAGAAAGACATCCTGGTGGAAAAGTCAGATTGAGAGTTGAGTATATAAAACTTTGGGCAGAAATTGTATCTGGAGATAGATATTTGTGAGTTGTTTGGATGAGAACTGACTGCATGTTTACACATCATGTTTATATATTTATGTATTTACACATAATAAATTAGGCTTAAAAGGCTGTCTTTCTAATTGTTTAAATGATTTTCAACATTATCATAAGAAGTCCCAAATATGTAAATATTTTTCCATTACAAGTATTATATCTTGGTTTTGAGTCTTCTATATATATATATTTTCTAGTTCTGAATATTTCTCACATGGAAACGTATCCTTTTGAAACATATTTATTGTCATAGTGGAAAACGAGTTTCCAGAATATAGGTTATGGAAACTTGAACTTGTTGGGGATCCTAATATGCATACTTTCCACCTGCTTTTGAAGATTTTTGATTTTTATATGTTCTTACTTATACCAATATTTTTCTTTGATATTTATTTTAAAAATCTATATAAAAGAAAGTGACTTTCTTGTTTTTCACAACACAGATTTAGGAGCATAGGGGATCCTCTCTCCTCCTCTCTTTTTATATTCCTGTCATACTATTTTTCCCCAAGTTCATTTCCCAGTTATAAGCTTCAGTATATGTGTGTGTGTGTTTTAGACAAAGAAATCCAAGGTATGGAAGTTGGAAAGGAGAAATCAAATTACTCCTGTTTGCAGATGACATAATTTATAGCTAGCGGAACCAAAAGACTCAACTAAGGGACAATTGGAACTCAAGAGTTTGGCAGGGTCACAGGATACAAAATCATTAATCAATGGCTTTAGTATATACAAACAATTCTGTTTCTGAGAAAGAACTTTTATGATCAGTTCCATCCAAAAAAGCAACAAAAGCCTTAAATACCTTGGAATATACTTAATGAAGGACTAAATCTTTTATAGTTGTATAAATGATAATGGGTTGAATTTTGGCTATTTAACTCAAGATCACAACTCTGGAGGTCATTCACCAAATAGATGAATAATCATTGCATTTACTGAAGTAAAATATGCTCAAGATAATATTTTTTTTGGATCTGATTCAGTGTGCCTATGTGAAATTTCAAGGAAACAGTTGCATTTAAAGAAATCTAGCCCTCTTTTTTTTTAGATTTATTTGTTTTTAATTGAAAAGTCAGATATACAGAAAGGAGGAGAGACAGAGAGGAAGATCTAAGGAGATAGAGAGGAAGCTCTTCCGTCCGATGATTCACTCCCCAAGTGGTCCCAATGGCCAGAGCTGAGCTGATTTGGAGCCAGGAGCTTCTTCCAGGTCTTCCACATGGTTGCAGGGCCCCAAGGCTCTGGGCTGTCTTTGACTGCTTTTCCAGGCCACAGGCAGGGAGATGGTTGTGAAGCGGGGCCGCCAGGATACAATTGGTGCCCTTATGGGATCCTAGTCACATGCAAGGCCAGGACTTCAGGCACTAGGCTACTGTCCCTGGCCCAGAAATTTAGATCTTACTTTTGATCTTAGCCAAAAGGCCGAGAAAGCGATAGAAATCTAGACCTTTATAGAGCTTTTTTAAAATTAGATTACAGATTTGATGATCATAATATCACCAAATGGAAGGTAACTAAAATCATGTTTGAATGGGGTTGTCTGAGGAGAGATGGGGGAGAGAGGAGGACACACCTTCATAATCTCTACAAAGTAAGGGTGTGCCAGGATCTCCTAAAAAGGAAACCATTGTCTCTGTTTTTGTGAATTGGACATAAGAAGGACTGATTTGTTTGGTTGTCATGACTGCTTTATCTTTTCAATTGGTTTGCAACTGAACGAAGTGTGTAGTGATTTATATTGAATGACGTGATTCCATTGTGACCTGATTGTGTTTTGTAGTCCATTGTGAATTAATATGGATTAAGGCTGTTAATTTGGTTTGAAAAGACATTTTGATAGGCTCAGATTTTTTTTTAAAGATTTATTTTATTTTTATTACAAAGTCAGATATACTGAGAGGAGGAGAGACAGAGAGGAAGTGTAGCTGCCGGGATTAGAACCAGCGGCCATATGGGATCAAGGCGAGGACCTTAGCCACCAGGCCACGCCGCCGAGCCTGATATGCTCAGATTTTAAAAAATGAACTTGATATGCTAATGTGTGCTGAAATAAACCAAAGATGCTGTCCAAAGTACAAACCTTAATGGTACACATATCTGATAATATATCTGTTTTTTACAATGAAAATAACGAGAAACCTCAGGAGATCATTTTCTGGCACATGTAGTTCGGTGCTGTCTGTACCTACCTTGGGCCTGGAGAATAAGAGGGTGAAAAAAGGTCAGGGAAAAGCCTGTAGTTTTTGTTGGTATTGTGGAGTTTCATTTTTCTCTCTTCCTTTTTCTTCTCATCTCTTCGTTCCTCACCTCCCTGTCTTCCCTCACTTCCCTCTTTTTCCCATTTTTCTCCCTCACCACTTCCATTACCCTTCTTTCTCTTCTTTTGATTAAAAAGTGTTTCATTATGAAATGTTTATTTCATTGCAAAAGTAAATTCATTACAAAAATTTCATTTCATTACAAAAAAAGAAAAATGTATAAGTAATATCAGCCAGATGATAACTACCTCTGTTAGTTACCTTCTCTGTAGAAGATTTACTTATTTATTTTTTGGAAAGTCAGATTTCTAGAGAGGAGAGACAGAAAGACTATGCCCGCTGGTTCAGTCCCCAAGTGGCTGCAGTGGCCAGAGCTGAGCTGATCCGAAGCCAGAGCCAGGAGCTTCCTTCCTCCAGGTGTCCCATGAGGGTGGGGTGTCCCAAGGCTTTGGGCCATCGTCGACTGCTTTCCCAGGTCATAAGCAGGGAGCTAGATGGGAAGTGGAGCTGCTGGGATATGAATTGGTGCCCGTGTGGGATCCTGGCACGAGCAAGGTGAGGACTTTAGCCATAGGCTATCATGCTGGGTCCTTTGCTTGTGTTCTTATTCAGATTGTGTATGGGCTTTTAAGTAGCTAAGTTCTACTGGCTTTGTAAATTTTCTCATTTCTGGGTTTATCCCAAGGAAGAAATCCCTATTGTGACTGAAGGGGAATATACATGTTAAGGGAGTGTTAAGTATACAGTCATGTTTAATGCAAATAACAACAGTTACCCAGTTGACAAACTAGTTATTATTGCTGAATATATAGCCATTCAGACTTTTCAAAACATGTGAAAATATTGTGCCTTAAGTAAGATCATATTTTGTTTTATTGTATAATTTTATTGTTTAGCAATATATGTTTGTGGGTTTTACAGGTTAAATAGTTATCTTTTCTGTTAACTTCCTAAAATATACAAATGTTGCTTTAAAAGGTTTTTTTTCCATGATACAGTTTCACAGGCTCAGGGATTTTCCCTTCTCCCTCTCCCAAATTTTGTTCTGAAAAACATTGATTTGATTCCATTTAAAAATTGTCCCTTTTATATTTACCATTCTGCTATTTTGTGAGTCTAAGTGAAGTGGGGAACAGAGCTTGCATCATGAACAATATTGCTGGTGCTTTTTACGTTTCTCCCTGTTCCTCCGTTCACAAACACACACACACACACACACAGAGAGAGAGAGAGAGAGAGAGAGAGAGAGAGAGAGAGAGAAGCTCTTTTAAGCTCTTCTATTAGTTCACTTCCCAAATTTTCATGACATTCAGGACCGGGCCTAAAGTGAGCTTGGAGCACAGAACCCAGTCTTAGATCCACAGGTGGCAGGGACCCAAATATTTGAACCATAGCCTGCTGCTTGCCAGGGTGTGCACGAGCAGTGATTTGAAGCAGAGGAGCTGGGACTCTGTCCTTGGACTGAGGTGGATGTGGATGTCCCAGGTGATTTCAGCCACTTGTCAAATGCCTGCCCCTTCTGCAGTGGTTGTCAGAATCACTGCACGCAAGGAGATGACGTAATTTATCAACCTGACACATTTTTAATGTTAAGGGCGTTCATATTGTTATTTGAAACTTGGTTGTCCTGAGCACATCCAGGAATCCATTCACTCAGCTTCTAGAGAATGTTTTCAGGTGACAGTCTAGTTGGTTCCAAACTTCTCCCATATCATTACCAATAAAAAATAATAGTCTTAATTCTGTTGAAGAAATAAATTTGTGCTTGTAATTCTGCACTCCTGTTTCAGCTCTTTCATATTCCTTTTGTTGCAGAATTGATCTGCCTGACCTATGCTCTGCATTTGGTTTAGCTTAGTATATATGCTATGTTACACTTGAATAGCTATTTAATTTTGCACAGATACCTGTATGATGATGAAGTTTGAAACCTGCCACAAGAGAAAAAGGAAAGTAATTAGTATCCCACATTTAATGTTTTTAATCTTTAACATTTAACTTAACATTAGCTTACTATTTAACATTTTAATTTTATCCCTTTTTATTTAACTATTTATTTATTTATTTTAAAAGTAGACTTACAGGGAGAGAGAGAAAGGGAGAATCAGAGAGATCTTTCATCTGCTTGTCACTCCCCAAATGGTTATAGCGGCTGAAGCTGGACCTGTCTGAAGCCAGGAACCAAGAGCCTCATTTGAGTCTTCCACATGGGTGCAGGGACCCAAACCCTTGGACTATCTTTTGCTGTTTCTCCATGTTCAGTTATAGAGAGGTGGATTGAAAGTGGAGCATCCAGAAGTCGAACTGGTGCCCATATAGGATCCTGGCACTGCAGGTTGATGTGGCATTCTTATGCACTGTACAGCAGCGCCAATCTCTGTCTTCTTTCTGTTCAAAAATTTCTTTTGTAGAACTGCTGATAAGATGGGTGATTAAATAGCTAAGTTTTCCATCCTTGTGATAGATTTTTATGACCTAGACTCAAGAAAAAATTATGTTTAAAAGTTTTAAAATGTTTGAAAGTTATAGCTGTAATCTTGCTTAAAACATGAAAATAGTTTATCATACTTGTTAGAAAGAATACATACGTGAAATGAAAAACATGAAGTGATGGTGTAAACTGAATACCATATTTTATTGAACATGGACTCTGCTTATAAAATGGACGAAAGAGATGTGGACTATTAAAAAAATTGTGGATTCCTTAGTGGTACATCTATACTCACATTCTGTGCTAAAATTATACTAATATATGTTAAAACAAACAAGCAAAAACATCCTGTTTGGACCCAGTGTGATATCCTAGCGGCTAAAGTTCTTGCCTTGAATGCGCTGGGATCCCATTATGGGCACCCGTTCATTCTCCAATGGTCCTGCTTCCCGTCCAGCTCTTGTGACCTGGGAAAGTAATCAAGGACAGCCCAAAGCCTTAGGACCTTTCATGTGCATGGGAGACCCAGAAGAAGCTCCTGGCTTCTGGCTTCAGATCAGCTCAGCTGCAGTCGTTGTGGCCACTTGGGGAGTGAATCAGCAGACGGAAGATCTTATTGTCTGTCTCTCCTCCTCCCTGTATATCTGACTTTGCATTAAAAATAAATAAATCTGTAAAAAGGCAGCTTCTATAATGTTTAAACATATTTATTTATTTTGATCTATTTGAAAAGCAGAGTTATATACATACACATGCAGAGAGAGAGAGAGAGAGAGAGAGAGAGAGAGAGAGAGAGAGAGGAGGAAAGAAAGAGAGGTCTTTAATCTGATGATTCACTCCCCAAATGGCCATAATGGCCAGGGCTGTGCCAGATCAAAGCCAGGAGCCAGAGCTTTTTGCAGGTTTCCTACATGGGCGCAGGGGCCAAGGATTTGCAGCATCCTATGCTGCTTTCTTTAGTGCATTAGTAAGAAGCTGAATCTAAAGTAGAGTAGTTGGGGCTAGAACCAGCACACATATCGGATGCTGGCCTTGCAGGTGATTTAACTTGCTACACCACAATGCTGTCCTCATCTTCTGATAAGGAAACTGAGGCACAGAATGAATAGATACCTGTCCAAGGTCTCTGGCTAGTACATGGCAGGTTAGCTGTTAGGTGTTCACCAGGTGCTGCTTGAACCTTGATTTTCTTTTTCCTTATGACTTTAATCCTCCCTCATCTTTGTAAATATTTTGATTTGTAATATATATGACCCTAGTAGTTGTTTTGGAGTATTGCCCAATGAAATATTAGTATTAAACTGGAAAGTAGGTGTTGGTATATGGCCTAGCATTAAGACACTGGGCTACCTGTATCCCATTTGGGAGTGGCTGTGTTTGAGTCCCAGCTTCTTGTTAACGTTTGCCATGGGAGGCAGAAGGTGATGGCTCAAATAGTTGAGTTCTTTCCACCCACTTGGGAGATCTGCCTTTGGTCTGACCCATTTCTGGCCGTGGGAGGCATTTTCTGGATAGGAGTTCTGTTTATTTGTCTCTCATTTCCTCTCAAATAGTAAGTATAAGTGAATAAATAACAATAGTTTACTGAATACCGAGAAAGCATATCTGTGGCATAATTGTGATTTTGACATTAATTAGCTTTGGAACTCTGAAAATAAAGTTGTAATCATTTGCCTGAAGTCTCTTGTGTGCCTCTTTGTGTTTGTTATTAATCCTCAAAACAACCATATTAGGTGGAAATTAATCATAATTTGTAATTGACAAGCTGACCCACTAACAGGGGTTTTTCCCCCTCTCCCACTTAGTCTAAGAAAGGGCAGGGAGCAAGATTAGTGTGTCAGATTTGTATCGTAATTATGGAACTCATGAGCAGGAAACACTGTCTTGGCTCTGAGTAAATGACAGCTCCATGTGGAAGAGACCCTGTCATTACAGACAGAAGAGAATGGAGGACAGTTCCCAGGATGGTTCTCTTCTGTTGCTACCCGAGGGCAAGAACACAGCAGCAGGTCCAGTGATGGCTGTGTTGTGGTGTTGAAGCTATGCTGGGAAACCAGCTGGCATGGGGAGAAGGAAGCAGCACAGGCTGCCAAGCTGCCATCTGAACTTGCTGTATTTGCTGCTTAAAATTCCTCTGCTCATTCCACCCCTCCATAGCCAGAGGAGTAGGAGGTAACAACTGTGAGTTGTGAAGATTGAAAAGCAAAATGGATGATGTACTTATCCTCTTTGTGTACACCAGTACTATATGCATTCCTATAGTATAAAAGGTGTCTACTTCATTGAAACTCTAGGCAGGGGTATAAATATATGGGTAGGAAATTAAAAATACTATTTTTCAAGTTGTGGAAAAATACCAGTAATGTTTCATTTTCTTAAAAAACAAACTTTCAGTACGTATTTATGTATATAGATTTTTAATTTTTAAATTTTTATTATTTTATGATACAGTTCCATAGGCTCTGGAATTTTCCTCTACCGTCCCATATATATATATAAATGTATGAGTGCCTATGTACACATATATTTTGGTATAAGCATAGAAAGAATGGACAGCTTCCCTCTTGGGTTACCACTCCCAGAGGAGAACATGAAAACCAGGACTGGGTCAGGGGTGGCTAGACAGAACGGCACCCACCAGCATATGTGTTGCATGGTTAGTGGGGCTGGTTGGATTGAACTAGGCTTCAATGCCCAGTGACGTGTAGGAGAGCTGAGTAGGATGTGGGACCAGATTGGACCAGTCTGCTGTACATACTGGCAAGCACAGGAACCAGGGCAGGGGGCAGTCCTGGTTGGGGTTATTGGGAGTTGCCCCGACTAGGCTTCAATTCCCAGTGGTTTGTGTGAGGGCCGATTGTGTGGTGGGCAGGATCAGGCTGGACTGAAACACCCATTGTTTTTTGAAGAAGACAGGACTGGAAACAGAACTAACCCAGCGACTGCAACCACCAACATATGCGTAAGCTGACTGGGGCGACAGACGGGCTGTTCTGGACTCAGTACTGTCATGCACACACAGGAATCAGGCCTGGGATCACCTCAGATGAAGTTTCTTTGGTGATCCCTGCAACTGCATTGCTGATCTCAGAACCCCAAACATGAAGAAAAGTGCAGGTGCCGTGGTCTGACCATGGAGTGCAAATGTCGCAGCTGAACCTCCTCAGAGACTCAGATGTAACAGTAGACAGCAAATCCAGGTCTACATGGAGGATATGGCAGTCTATTGGAACCTGCAGAGGACACCTGGTAACACAACAGGACAGAGGTCAGAACAAATCAATATCTACCCCAGCCAAGTGTTGGCAGTGAAACTCTGGGCAAACGGAGACTCTAAGGTAGACTGTGTCAGCCAGTGGATTCTGGAGAGATTTCATCATGTTTGGAATGGCAAGACTGGCAGCAATTCAGAACTGTTGGACTATCAAAACCGCTTGAGCAGGATCCTCAGAGCATGCTCCATGTCTGGGAGCTGGGATGGGTGGGAGGCTGGGTGGGGCTTCTCCCTTTATTCCCCCTTTACCCCAGATCTAGAAAAAAAATAATAATGTGGAAACAATGGTCTTACCCACTTTCCTGTAGCCCTTGACCATTTGTGCCTTAATCAACTATGTAAAGATTATCAAAAATAAAATAATATATAATAAAAAAGAAAGAATGAACAGTTTACTCCAAACCTCAAATTTTTATAATCTTAGGTATATACAAATATCAAATTATGCATGCTCTTCAAAAATTTTTTTTGCACCAAAGTAATTTTATTTTGGAAGATTTATTTATTTATTTGAAAGGTAGAATTGCAGAAAGAGAGGAAGAGGCAGAAGGAGAAAGACATCTTCTTCCATCTGTTCTTTCACCCCTCAAATGGTAACAGTGACCAAGATTGGGCTAGGCAAAGCCAGGAGCTTCATCTGGGTCTTTAATGTGGGTAGCAGAGGGCTAACCACTTGAGCCATTTGTTGTTTGCTCAGACACATTAGCTGAATAAGGAATGGAGTAGGTGGCACACTGACCAGTTCCCACATGGGATGTTGGTGCTGCAGGTGGTGGCTTCACCCACTGCATCACAGTAATTTCCCCAGACTTATGCTGTTACTTTCATTTCCCACAGACTTTTAGAAGAACCTTCATATGACTTTAGAATTGAAAAAAAAGTAACGTTAAGCATTTCATTTTTATGTTCTTATTATAGTTTTACTGAGAGATCATTTACATGCTGTGCAATCCATCCATTTAAAATATGTCATTCCCACAGCTTTGGTATATTCAGAGTTGTGCTGCCAGCATGACAGACAATTTCACAGCATTTTTTTTTTTATCATTTCCCTAAAAGAACACCATCACCCTGTGGCCATATTCTCCCTATTTTCCTGTTCTTCCTAGCCCCAGGTAACTGCTTGCCTGTTTTCCGTCTGTAGATTTGCCTGTTCTGGATGCTTTCTATAAATAAGGTTATACAATGTATGGACTTCTAGGAGTGATCTTGTTTTCTCTTAGCATTGTTTTCACGAGCCATCCATATTATAACATATAGTGGCAGTCTATTTCTTTTTATGGCTAAGTAATATTCTATTACATGGATATACCACTTTAGACACTTAATGGGCAAATTGTGTTATTTCTGCTTTTGGTTATTATGAATAATTCCACTTTTACAAATTTCATGTGAACATGTCTGCTGTTTGATAGATTCCTAGTTGCTAAATTGCTGGGTAATCTGTGGTAACTCTATAATCATTTGAGGGATTTTTTTAGATTGCTTTCCAAGCAGATACAGAGTTTAACATTCCTGTCTGCAGTTTCTTTTTTCTCCATATCTCCAAATCTTTCTGTCTATCTTTTTGGTTATAGCTAGTCAGATGGTCATAATGTTGGTATTTAAAATGGTTTTGGTGACTGGTGCAATGGCTCAACAGGCTAATCCTCTGTCTTCAGTGTAAGCATCCCACAGGGGTGCTGGTTCTAGTCCCAGATGCTATACTTCTGACCCATCTCTCTGCTTATGACCCGAGAAAGCAGTAGGGGATATCTCAGTCCTTGGGCCCTTGTATGTGTGTGCAAGACCCAGAAGAAGCTCCTGGCTCCTGGTTTCATTTCAATGTAAGATTGTGAAGATGAAAAGATCAATGAATGGCCTGAAAAGAAATTTAAAAGAATAATCTTAGAACTACCCTGAAAAACACAGACAAATCAATGAGTTAAGAAATCTGTACATGACATGGATGAGAGATTTTGCTGGGACAGAGAGACATTAAAGAAACAAAACTGAGTAGCCAGTGCATTGCTTCAATTGGATGATTCTCCACCTCCAAGTGCCAGTATCCTATTTGGACACCAGTTTGTGGCCTGGCTGCCCTACTTACCATCAGCTCCATGCTTGTGGCCTGGAAAAGCATCAGAGGATGACCCAAAGCGTTGGGACCCCGCACCCATGTGGGAGACCCTGAAGAAGCTCCTGGCTCCTGGCTTCGGTTGGGCTCAACTCCAACAATTGTGGCCATTCGCAGGGTCGACCAGTGGATGGAAGGACTTTTGCTCTGTTAACATATGCCTTCCTTTCTTTTAAAAGCAAATTAATCTTTTTTTTTAAAAGAAACTGAAATATGAGAGATGAAGAATTAAAAGTTAAATAAAAAATTACAGAGAAAGCCTTAAAAGCAGAATTAGTGGGGCAGGAAAAAAAAATCCCAGCTAGAAGACAAACCTTTGGAAACATCTCAGACAAAAAATGTCAAAGAAAAGAAAATTAGGAACACTGAAAACAGTGTTTGAGGCTAATACCATCAAATAATAAAATATATGTCATAGGATTTCCTGGAGATATGGAAAGATAGAATGGAATTAAGAGACCTATTCAGCGAAATTATAGGATAATATTTTACTAATTTTGAGGAAGATACGGCCATTGAAACATAGGAAGCACACACAACTCCTACTGGGCATGATTAGAAAAGATCTTCACCATGACTCATTGCACAGACACTTTCAAAAATAAAACAGAGTTCCTAAAATATGCAGGAGAGAAATGCCAGATTATCTTCAAAGGATCTCCAATTTGACTGACAACTGATTTCTCCTCAGAAACCTCACAGGCTAGAAAAGAAGAGAGAGATATAATTCGGGTCCTTAAAGGAAACAAACTGTCATCCCAGAATATTGTGCTCAGTGGAGCTCTCATTTATATAAAAAAAAAAGTGAGATAAAGACCTTCTAAGACAAACAGAAATTGAGTGAATGAATTTGTAACCATTCAGTCAGTATTACTAATGATACTTAAGGATGTACTACACACAGAAAAAGAGAAAGATAATGAATATCATGAAAGGACATGAAAGCATAAAACCTAGTAAAAGTACAAAGGAAATTTAAAACAAACAATAGAAATGTTTGCAGAAAAATATCATGACCAAGTCATTAACAACGTTGAATATAAATGACCTAAATTAAAAAAAATACGGGCCAACTGAGTGGATTAAAAAATAAGATCCATCGATATGCTATTTTGCTATTTACAAGAAACACATCTTACAACAAGGATATGAACAGATTAAAAGAGAAAGGATGGAAAATGGGATGCCTTGCCAACAGAAGTAAAATTCTGAACTCAGGGCCCACATGCCTCTCACAACCCAAACTAATTCAAAAGTATTTTTGGGCCAATTACTGGATTGACAACATTTTCAATGGATGAAATACAAATTTCCTAGAGACGCATGAAAAGACGCTAAGGATTGCTGGCTATCAGGCAAATGCAAGTAAAAGTGTAGTCAGCTTTCACCTCACCCAAGTGGAATGACTGTCCTCCAAAAATCAAAAAACAACAAATCCTGGCAAGGATGTGGGGAGAAATCCTAGTGTTAATCCTAATTCATTGCTGATCAGAATGTAAACTAGTACTGCCATTATGGAAGACAGTATGGAGATTCCTGTGAAATATGAAAATAGATTTACCATACGACCCAGCCATTCCACTCCTGAGATTTATTTGAATAAAATGAAACCATCATATGAAAGAATTATCTATACCCCTGTGTTGATAGCTGATCTGTTTACAATAGCTGAGACATGGAATCAACCCAAATGTCTGTCACCAGAAGACTGATTAAGTAAATTGTGGTGTATGTGCATGATGAAATAATAGCCATCAGAAGGAATGATATCTTCCTACCTTTACAACAAAATGGGTGCAACTGGAGGGCATTTGTGGAATAAGCTTGTCCCCCCAAATTTATGTTTTCTCTGATTTGTGATAACTAATTTAGAGTTTTAAAAAGTGATGTGTATGAGTGAAATTGACTTTTTGAGATTTGATTATTGCTCAGAGACCTTGGTCCTGAGGAAGAGTTTTTTTCTATTTACTGGTTGCAGAATTTTTTATTTAGTGGAGGGTTAAGCATGTCATAAAATAAATTGAAGATAAGTTATTGCAAAAATTTAAAGAAAAATAACAAAGGAGGAAGGGAGGGTAGGAATGAGAATGGGTAGGTTGGAAAGTATCATTATGTTATTAAAACTGTGTATGTGAAATATGTGAACCTTGCTCTCTTTACATAAATACAAATAAAAAGCAAAGACCCATGCAATTTGTTCACACTTTTACACCAACACTAGCATTTTTTATTCACTGCAGCCTTAAACATTTATTTTTGTAGTTTTAATATGTGTGCATAGTACAGTAAATGAAAGAGGCTGTTTGTGCTTTTTGCTAGAAAGACACAGAGAGAGCCTATTTGTGCAGTATATTCAGGATAGCCTAGCATTTGTGTTATTCCTGTAAGAGAAAGGCCATGGCATCATTAAACACTGCCTCTCCTTTTTCATTGTTAGATGGCAACTCAGCTTCCTCCTTCATGCCAAAAGTTTCTTGTTACATAGAGTTGATGTTATACTGGAGCTGAAGAAGCTAGCCTGTTTTCTCTTCCTTACAGTTTGTCATGTTTTTAACTCTTTGTCTTCCATAGTGATCCTTGATGCATGTCTGTCTGTATGTTTCGTTGTGTCTGGCGGTGTAGTCTGGAATGCATGCAGCATCGGCAGATTGCATTCTCTTCGTACTCAAGCATACAGCAGCTTTTTGGTGAGGGGTCCATGTTTTAAACACACCACTGAATCAGAAGATATTTTTGACTGTCATACTTCTCTGTGATACTTTATGCTTTCTTTGGCATGTCCTTTTATTGACCTAAATGATTTTTTTCTGAAGCATTATTCCTGTACATTTTTACTAGAAAGTGTGCTTATCACTCCTTGTTTTAGGAAAAAATGATATCTTTGCTACTCTAATGGGAACCATGGTATATTAAACAAAGTTTCTCCAGCATAAGTAACTTCCCACTGATTAATTTTTACATTAATGCAGGAAGGCTTCTGGCAATTTTTGTTTGGAATCATCCTATCAAAAGTTGGATCTAATCTGGACAATTAATTAAATCATGGACACTGAATCCCTCAGTCTAGGAAAATAATAACATCTCTTTTGGGTCAAAATTCTGTTCAGATCTTTTCAACGTGATTATCAAACTTATCTGCTTTCCACTTTCCTTATTATGGCCCTTTTACTACAGAGAACTTCACTTCCTTTGTTTCTTTCATATTGGGGTAATTTACATTAATTATTTTGAGGTTAATTTATCTTGGGACTTCTGAGCTTGCTGTTTGCCAGATCCATTTTTTGTGTGTTCTTTTGCAGTCTTGAAGAATTTATCTAAATTTGAACATTTCAATCATCCTTCTTTCTGTCGCAAACATTGAAGTGGTACCAGGACATTTTGCTCGAATTCATTTAGCATTCTTGAAATAATTTTTTCGGGACTGGTGCTGTGTGACGTAAAGCCATTGCTTAAAGTTCTGGCATTCCTTGTGGGTTCCAGGTGGGTCCTGGCTGCTCCACTTCTGATGCAGCTCCCTGATATTGCACCTGGAGAAGCCAGGGAGGATGTTGCAAGTGCTTGCAATCCTGCATCCACGTGGGAGACCAACAAGTAGTTCCTTACTCCTGGCTTCAACCTTCGTGCTTGTTTCGGGAGGGAACCAATGGATGAAAGATCTCTCTATCTTCATCTTTCTCTCTCTCTCTTACTCACCCTGTAACTCTCTCTGCCTTTCAAGTAAATAAATAAATAAATCTTAAATTTTTCTTTTTTTATTTTTTGATTGTACCTCAAAATTTCTAAGTCATTGTTTTAGCCTAATGTGTAAACTTTGTCAAGCAAAGAGAAGTTGGTTGATGCGGAAGTAAAATGGGTGGAGGAGGGGTAGGAGCAGGTTTTTTTTTGCACATGTTGTGTTTCTAGTCCCACAGATGCTCCAGGCATACATTCCCGGAGTGCCTGCTTTCCTTTTTCTTACTCACTGAAAACTCAATATTTGATTTGTGAGATTCTGTTTAAATAAAATGGCTTAGTGCCAGCTCAGGGTTAGTACCTTGCCTGAGGACATGCACAAACTATTACAAACTATGGAGAGTTATGTATATGCAATATTGTCAGTATCAGCTGTAATAATCAATGGGCTCTTTGTTTTATTCTAGTAGTTAAACCAGCATCTGCTATATCCTTGTAATAAAAATGAATGAGCTTTTCAAACTGTATTTTATTATCTGTTCAGCTTCGTGGTGGAAGATCAATATTCTTGCACACTTGATTGCGTTTCATCGTTACCAGTCAGTTTTCCCTGTAGGCTCTTTTTAATTTGCTGAAATTAGCTGCAATCAGAACTTCTCATTCTTGTCTATAAAACCTACATTTAAATTAAAAATGAATTTTCCTCCAGAAATAGTTTACTATTTCTGGCTATGCTTTATTCATCATCAAAACACACATAGCAGGGCTGGCACAGTAGCCTAGTGACTGAAGTCCTCACCTTGCATGCGCCAGGATCCCATGAGGGTGCCAGTTTGTGTCCTGGCTGCCCCACTTTTCTTCCAGCTCCCTGACTGTGGCCTGGAAAAGCAGTAGAGGATGGCTCAAGGTCTTGGGATCCTGCACCTGAGTGGGAGACCTAGAAGAGGCTCCAGGCTCCTGGCTTCGGATCAACTCGGCTGTGGCAGTTGTGGCCACCTGGGGAGTTAATCAACGGGTGTAAGATCTTTCTCTGTCTTTCCTTCTCTCTGTAAATCTGACTTTCCAATAAAAATAAGTAAATCTAAAACAAACAAATGACACCTCCCCAAAGATACAGATGTACATACAGTGAAAAAAATGGGGTCAAAGAAAAAATTAAAATAAAAAAGGAAATCATAGTGTATTTTATCAATGTAACATTAGGAACATAGGAGAATGTGTGAAAGCTGCGGAAACAGATTTACCTGAGTCTAATGTAATTATGTGCTGAGTTAGTTGCATGAGGAGTCTGTTGTATTTGTCTGTTGGCATCAACTTATCTTCCTTTCATTTAATTTAGTAAAAAGGCAGCTTAGATTATGTATTTAGTGTTTTTCAGTTTTGATCCATTCCTCATTAAGGTGGCTAGCATAGCTTTCTTTATATTTAAGATCAATAATAGGAAGTTTTATTAAGGAAACTCTATTTCAAACAGTTCTTATTTCCAAATTTGAAAGATCCCATACAACTTTAGAGTATAAAAAGACCCTTTGCTGCTAATTAGGTGTTTCAATATGAGCAGTCCAATCAGTTATATCCTAAAAGTGTTTAAAAAAATAAGAATGTAAAGAATAAATAAGTAAATATATTTAAAAATTTATGTTGGAAGTGTTTACCTTTTAAACGCTTATCTGAAGGTACTTAGTTGACCGTTTGTTGCCTGTGTTTATTTATAATTCATTTTCAAACAATAATATGAAAATTGAAGTACCTCTGTTTAAATTGAATTCTTGGAGAAAATACAGACATTTTATATGCATATCAGTGCACACAGTATCTATTTTTTGTTGATCAAATATAAGAAATGTGAGTTACAAAGAATCATTTTTTACGAAGGAGTGAGAATAGAGTTAGAATAGATACAGATAGTGCAACTGTGTACCTCCTTATACATGTATTTGGCATATACATATATTTACCTTTGTTGAATATCTAGGGTGGTTGGTGTTAAAAATTACAGAGTATTCAAATCTGCTTCAGTGAATAACTGTCAAGCTGTTTTTCAAAGTGGCTATACCAATTTCCATACTCACTAGAAATATGTGAATGTTCAAATTGCTATACTTGCCTGCTTGCACTTGATTTTCCATTTTAAAAAATTTAGCCATTCATGAGGTTAGCATAATGGCCCAGTGGGTTAAGCTGCTTCCTGTGAAATTGGCATCCCATACTGGAGCATTCCTTTGAAGTCTGGCTGATTCTTTCCTGAACCAGCTGCCTTCTCAGGTGCCTGGGAAAGTAGTGAAAGATAATCCGTGCAGACATGTGGCAGAGCTAGATGGAGTTCAGGGGTCTGGATCTCAGCTTGGCCTGGTACTGTCTAGTGGGGCCATTTGGGTAGCAGCCAGTGGTTGAAGGATCTCTCTCTCTCTCTTCCTTTCTCTCTCTCTCCCTCCCATTCTCTGTAACTCTGGCTTTTAAATAAATATTTTTTTTTTTACAAAATTAGTTATTGTGTATAATTCTTCACACTAGAACGTGATCTTCCTGGGAGCAGAGATTTTAATTAATTAGTACCCACAGCTACCTACAGGTATTACACTAGTGTTGAATGATTAATATGTGAATGCTAATGCTGTAATTAAAAGCAGTAACTTTATTGCAAAGTCCAAAGTCCTTTATTTTCTGACTATAAGTAACCTTACTTTGCATTATTACATAATATCTGTCTATGTCTTTATCATATTTAAACCTTTATATTATAAACCATATAATTGTAACACATACCTATTTATTCTTGTGTTATAATCAGTTTCTCAATCTTGATTCTGTTGACTTGGGAGTGCTTTGGTGTGAGGGACTGTTCTGGGCACTCTAGCATGCTTCACAACATTGCTGACTCCTCCTGCCTGGATGTTTGTACCACAGCCTCCCTAGTCCTTTTTCAGTCCTGCAATAGTAACAACCTGAAGTTGTTGCAAAAAACTGCCAAATGTCCCCTGGGAGGCAAATACCCAGAGCCACTGTACTAAATAATGAGCTACATAAGAATAAATATTGTGTCAAACTTCCTTATCCCCAAGTTTAAGGAAGAGCGTTACTATGTAAATGCTGCAGCTACTAGAGCTTAACTCATCTGTTTCCTTACTTTATGTCATAATCTGTAAAACTTTGATGACTGTAGATTCCTACAACCACCGGCACCCTCCTGAATCTGAGCCTGTAGGAGTCAAGGAACTTGTCAATATACTAACATGGCAAGATCCTTCCATCGAGCAGCTTAGTCTGACAGTGACTGCTTCAGATATGACAAAGGAGTCAAAATGAGTATCAGGCTATACTGCACATTTCACATGTACATGCAAAGTTTTTTTTTTTAGCACATACAGATACAATCTTAACCCTATCACTATTATCTGAAAAATGTTCATTCATATATGTTACAGTGATTTAGGTAATTTATAGAAATCACATTGAAGAATTCTTGTTTTACAAAATATATATATTTTTATTTGAAAGGCAGAGAGAGAGTGGGACAGAGACTGCTGACTGATAAGAGATCTGTCTACTATTCCATTCCCCAAATGCCTACAACAGCTGTGGCTCGGCCAGTCTTCAGTCCAGGTGTCCCAGCTAGGTGGCAAAAAAAACAAGTATTTGAATCATCAACTGCTCTATGTGTATTAGCAGGAAGCTGTAATTGGTTGTGGAACTGTGGAACTGTGATGGAGCAATGTGGGCATCACAAGTGTTTGTTTTGTGTGTGTGTGTGTGTGTTTAGATTTTTTGTTTGAGCTACATAGAGGGAAACACAGAGAGATCACCCATTTACTGGTTCATTCCTTAAATAACTGCAACATCCAGGTCCGAGCCAGGGGCCGAAAATTCTACCTTGATCTCCGTGTGAGTGTCAGGGACCCAAATATTGGACTATCCTCGGTTGCTTTCTCGGGTGCGTTGTTTGTCGGATTCTGGGTCGAAAGCGGAGCAGCGGGGGCCCTATGTAGTGCTCTGATGAGGGATTCCGCATCACATTTTAACCTGCTGTTACAATGCCGGCTGCTCAAGCAGTGTCTTATTCATTGTGCTAAAAACTGGCCCAAGAATTCTTCGTAAGACTTTTACTGTTTTGAAACAAATCTGCCCATAATTTTTCACATTTCCAGCTTTCTGTGATGCATGCAACAAGGAAAGCATTTGATTAGTTATACGAAGTTTATGTTGTTATATTACTTTTAGGGATAAAAATCGTGGTAGTAACCAGAACAGATGGTGGTGAACAAGGAATACTGACTTGTGAAATCAAATGTGGGACCAATTTATTTATGCCTCTCTCTTGACCTTCAGTTATAATGATTGAAAACAGAAGGCACAAAGATTTTATTTTTAATTCAATTTTAAAGTCATACATACTTTGAGCTGATATAAATACACTTTATGCAATAGAAAGCCCATTGTAATATTTGACCTTTTATTTTTATTATTATTATAAAGTAAAAATGTATAATTTGACTTACTGTCACAAACTGTAATATTGATAGGATGGCACAAATTTCTATTTATAACATTTCTGGAGCACCTAAAAGATGAGGGAAGATAGTTGCTTATATTCTATTTTGTTTCTTCTCTTTGTGCCCCTTTTGAAAGGCTGTTGCTACATGATGAGTCACAGAGTGATTGTTAAGTTGTGGTCTCCTTCATTTTGTACATTTACTCTTGTCAACTGGAAGTGGATTTCAGTGTGCTTGTATTTCTGAGTGTGCCCATGGCTGCTTTCTCTTAATCCTACAATAGAATGGCAGTCCTGGGCCCGGTGTGGTAGCCTAGTAGCCAACATCCTCGCCTTGAACGCGCCAGGATTCCATATAGGCACCGGTTCTAATCCCGGCGGCCCCATGTCCCTCCCAGCTCCCTGCTTGTGGCCTGGGAAAGCAGTCGAGGTTGGCCCAAAGCCTTGGGTCTGTACCTGCGTGGGAGACCTGGAAGAGGTTCCTGGCTTCAGGTGGGCACAGTTCCGACCATTGTGGCCACTTGGGGAGTGAATCAGTGGGTGGAAGATCTTTCTCTCTGTCTCTGCTCCTCTCTATATATCTGACTTTCCAGTTTGTGTCCCTGCTGCTCCATTTCTTATATAGTTTTATGCTAATGTTTCTGGAGAGGTTGCAAAAGATGGTCTCAGTGCTTGGGCAGTTGTCACTCACATGGGCGTGTGGAATTCCAGGCTCCCAGCTTCTGCTAACTCCCACTGCAGCCACTGGGGAAAGAATCATGAGATGGAAAATCTCCTTTTCTCTGTTCTCTGTCCCTCTCTCTGTCACTCTGCCTTTCAAGTAATTTTTTTTTTTGTAAGGACCACTAGAGCCCTGAAAAGGTTGACTCTAAGTGCATAGTTTTGTATTGACTTGTGCCTTACTCAAGTTTAAATAGACTAGGCTATTTCTTTGGAAATCTCTTAGTGTCAATATTTTTATATCTTTTTTCTCGTTATAAAAATTGGTAGACGCAATCAATCCCTTTATTTCTTGCACAGGGGATCTGATCCACTGCTAGACTGAGTAGTTTCAATATTTATTTTGTAAATTTTTGCTTCTCTTGTTTTCTGATGTTACCCTATCCATTTTCCCTCGTGTTGCCAATGCAGGAAACTTGTGTTTTACAGGTCCGAGAGAATGCACTCAAATCTTAGAGTGCAGGAATGACAGTTGGCTGACTGGAGGGGTGCTGTGGGAAGGAGCATTGTGGTACTCAGAGCTGTCTGTTGCGGAAAAAGCCTTTTACTCTGAACAGCTGTTTCTGTGACTTGTTCTGTTTTCTGCTAATGATCAGGTTTTTACTTTGTTTCCCTGGTTTAGATAGACAGTTGGTTTTCTTGGGGTTGTGATTTGTTTCAAAATATAAAAGGTGGTTGAATCGTACATGGAAAATAGAATGTTTTAATGCAAGAAAGTGAAAGTTCATATATTAGTTTATCTATAATATATATGTTCCACGAACTTTTGGAAAAACTCTCCTTATGTGTGTGGGATGAAATGGTGTATTTGCTCTAAGACTTCACTCATTTTCTGTCCTTTCCAATTAGTGCAAACAGTATGTTGCGTAAATGGTGAGCGGTTCTTAGTCTGATGATCAGTCATTTAATCAGAATGAAGTTGTTTATCTTTTTGAAGCCTCACTTTCCTCATGTAAAAAATAAAATGATCTCTTTTCTCAGTCATGGATGAATAACAGACCAAATGAGATAATTTCAAGTTGCCCGTTAAGCAGAGAAGTTTGTGGAAGACCAGAGTTCTGAGAACAGGAGCTGTCTACTTTTTAAAAAAACAATTTTAAGGTTTATTTTTATTGGACAGTCTGATGTACAGAGAGGAGGAGAGACAGAGAGGAAGATCTTCCGTCCGCTGATTCGCCCCCCAAGTGACTGCAGCAGCCAGGGCTGAGCTGATCCGAAGCCAGGAGCCTGGAGTCTCTTGCGGGTCTCCCACACGGGTGCGGGGTTCCCAGTGCTTTGGGCTATCCTAGGCTACAAGCAGGGATCTGGATGGGAAGCGGGGCTGCCAGTACATGAACTAGCACCCATATGGGATCCTGGCTCGTGCGAGGTGAGGACTTTAGGTGCTAGTCTGCCACGCCGGGTCTGGATGCCAGTTTTCTTTAAGTTCTCACAACATTTTTCCGTGGCACAGACATGATTATTTGTTTTCTTCCTAGTCTAGGTGGTGAGCTCCTTGGGAGAGGAATTTTGCATCTCAAATCCTCAGCATCTAATGGATGGATGCCTGACGCTAGGCCTGAGTTAGTGCTTGTGAATTGAACCTGCAGTGTAGAGTGCTTTGAAAAGGGAGGTCCTTTGTGAAACCACCTTTTGTGCAGGGCTGTGCAATGGGGCAAAGGTTTTACTTACGTATGTTATCCTTCCTCCCTTGTTTCATTTTTCCAGGACTTCGGTAAAGGCAGACATTAATATCTTCATTTTGCAGAGAGGACTTTGTGTGAGATAGGTTTAGGGGTAAGAAATGAAAGAAATTAAGCACCCCCGGTAGTTTTTGTGAACTTGTGAAAAGTAGTCCCTTGGCTATTGAATGAGGGGCTTGCCATGCGCAGACTGGCAGGTTGACAGACGGCTGAAGCGCATTCAGGCCTCGTGTGTTAGCACCAGTGCAACTTGAATAACCATCCTGGAGCTACTCAGCTTGAGACATCTGAACAAACTGATCAGAGGTGTGAATTAAGTATTTTAATGCTGTTCTTTCAGAAAAAATGAAAGCCATTTTCTTTTAGTAGAATACAGTGTTTGAATGTGTGATTCTTATGTATAACTTGCTCTCTCTACACTGGTTGTTTCAGCTTAATTTTGTATCTCTTTGATCTGCAATCTCTTTACCTTTAAATGGTCTTTTATCTTTCCTTGAAACAGCTGACAGTACTGTTTTTCAGTTCAGGATATTTTCATAATTACATTTTTAGCCTTGAGGGAAAAATTGTATACCTCATCAAATCCTTTGGCTCTGTATTGGCTCTGTAACTGAGTAATGTTAACAACCCAGAATATGAGTTACTGCTATTATAACTTAATTTTGGATTAGGGAAAATAAAACTAGTTTATCTCTTCTGAAAATACCCAAGTTTTTTTTTTTTTTTTTTTTTTTTTTTTTTTTTTTTTTTTTTAGATTGAGGTGTTTTTACATAGTGTTTTGATATTATGATCCATCAATAATGTGGACTTTTTCTAACATTCAACTCCAATAAGAGGCCTTATCTGCAGGTTTGCTCCAACCACCCTCCCCCAACAGCCCCAAATTTGGCCTCACATACGGGGCTGGACAAGGAACCAGGAGCTTCATCTGATCTCCCACAGGGTTTCAATGATCTAGATTATCTTTTGCTGCTTTAGCCTTAACCATGAACAGAGAGCTGGCTGTTAGAGAGAGGTCATTAGCAGAGAGTTGCCTTGGAAGTACCCGCTGGATTTCAGACCAGTGCTCATATGGAATACCTTTGTCACAGGTGGTAGAATAATTCTCTGTGTCACAACCACATAATAGAGTAAGCATGTATGTCTCCTCTAACGTATGTTTTTTTTTGTTGTGATAAAAACACTGAAAATACTTTTTAAAGTTTTTTTTGAACTATACACTGTGTTGTCCTTATCTGTAATTACCAGAAAATAGTGAAAAAACAGAACTAATTCCTCTTATCTCTCACTTAGCAGCTATGGTTGTGTCTAGTTTTTACTTGCTGGGGCAGAGTGATTAATTTTATGATGATTTTCAGGCTCCTTACGTGTTGAATTGGAGACCGGAAGTCACTAATAATTAAAATACTATGTAACGGGCCTGGCACAGTGGCCTAGTGGCTAATGTCCTCGCCTTGCATGTGCCGGGATCCCATATAGGCGCCGGTTCTAATTCCAGCAGCTCCACTTCCCATCCAGCTCCCTGCTTGTGGCCTGGGAAAGCAGTCGAGGACGGCCCAGTGCTTTGGGACCCTGCACCCGTGTGGGAGACCTGGAAGAAGCTCCTGGCTCCTGGCTTCGGATCGCCGCAGCACTGGCTGTTGTGGTCACTTGTGGAGTGAATCATCGGGCGGAAGATCTTCCTCTCTGTCTCTCCTCCTCTCTGTGTATCTGACTTTGTAATAATAATAATAATAAAATACTATGTAACTTACATTTATTGTACTTCTTATGATTGGTTATAAGTCACTGTCTTGCCATTTATTTTCAACATATGGCTTTTTTTGCTCTATTTTATATCTGGGTTTAGCTTATTCACTATATTAATGTTAAAGTTACTACTTTTTTTTTAAAGATTTATTTATTTACTTTTTATTACAATGTCAGATATACAGAGAGGAAGAGAAACAGAGAGGAAGATCTTCCATCTGATGATTCACTCCCCAAGTGAGTGCAACGGCCGGTGCTGCGCCAATCTGAAGCCAGGAACCCGGAACCCCCTCCCGGTCTGCCACACAGGTGCAGCAACCCAAGGCTTTGGGCCGTCCTCAACTGCTTTCCCAGGCCACAAGCAGGGAGTTGGATGGGAAGTGGAGCTGCTGGGATTAGAACCGGCACCCATACGGGATCCCAGGGTGTTCAGGGCGAGGACTAGCCGCTAGGCCACGCCGCTGGGCCAAAGTTACTACTTTTGAGCTTGTAATCTTCTTAGTAAATCTACTGCAAGTAAAACCACACCATTTATCTATTTTCTAACAAACCTAGAACAGGGCTGTTGTTGTGTATAGTGAATAAAGCCACTGTCTGTGATATTAGCATCCTGAATGTGCATTGGGTCAAGTCACGACAGTTCTGTTCTGGTCCAGCTCACCGTCAATGCACCTGGGAAAGCAGCAGAGGATGGTCCAACTGTCTGGGCTGCTTGCTCCTGGCTTCGGCTTGGCTCAGCCTAGACTGTTACAGCCATTTGGGGAGTGAACCAGCACATGGAAGAGCTCTCTGAGTCTTTCTCTCTCTCTCTCTCTTTTTCTCTCTGATTGTAGCTCTGCTTGTCAAATAAGTAAAATAAATATTAAAAAAAGAAATCTAGAACAACAATTCTGCCATTTTATTGCAGACAACAAAGTCACCATTTAAGTGGCAAAATATCCTTGTATTTCTAATGTTATAGAGTGAGTATAAAAGGGAACAGAGATGATAAAATAGGATGTGAAAATATAGCACTTAAACATGAAATTTAATATAGAACATATAATATTATGTCCTAAGAACATAGTATATTGAAAAAAAATTCTGAGATTCTGGACTGTATTTGTTAATATTAATTTCTTAATTGTATGATGAATAGATTCATAGGTTTTCACTAAGATTTAATGTAATTTATGCTTCTAGCCAGCACTTTTTTTTCCATTGTTTAAAAAAAATTATCTTTAATGTTGTTTACATGGTGATCAAGGTGGGAAGAGTCAAGGGTCAGGGGAAAGTGGGCAAGACTACTGTTTACACATTTTCTTTTCCTTCTTCCTGCATCTGGGACCATTCCCAGCCTTCCCAGTACCCAGCGTCATCCCAGGGTCCTGGTTGTGGAGCATATTCTGAGGGCTCTACGCAAGTGGTTTTGATAGTTCTGAGATACTGTTGATATTGCCACTCCACAGATGAGGAAATCATTCCAAGGTCAATTGGCTGCCATAATCCACCTCAGTCTCCATTTACCCAGAAGTTTTCTGTGAAGTTTCATTGGGGTAGTTGGTCAATTTGTTCTGCCCTTCTTCCTCTGCAAACCAGTAGGTGTTGTGGTCCAGCCCAAACCTGCCCCCCGCATGCTCCGCCCTCATGCACACCAGGGGAAGCTGAAGTCCAGTCAGAGAGACCCACAAGACCCCTACTGGGCCAGCCCCCAGCTCTGTTTCCTTGTGCCTGCCAGCATGTGCAGTGGATTGTTCCCGCCTGTCCCATATCCTGGTCAACTCATATACACATCATTGGGCATTGAAACCTAACTCAGCCCAACTGACTCCACCCTCCAGCCCACACTGATGCCAGTGGGTGCCACTGCCTGTCCAGCCAGGCCCTCCCAGAGTCCTGATTCTCACACTCAGCAGTGGGTGCTGCAGCCCATCAGAGAGGTGCCCACAACCTCCCCAGTGAACCCACTCTCTGCCCAGGATCTTGCACACTCCGAGTGGTTCTGCAGTCTGGTTCGACAGGACTTACTCCCAGTTCCAGCACTCGCCAGCTAATGCTGCTAGCCAGCACTTTCCAACTTGTTTTTCTTTTACAGTAAGAATATTATTTCATGAAATTATTATTTGCATTCTAAATATTTTTCAGAATCACCCATTCATTTTAATTATATAAAAAACAGGATATCTTTACTATGTAGAGTCAATGTAAAGTTTTTGAAGTAATTTTGCAATCAGTAAATGGAAAACATAAAAAATTAATATGAGCTCTGTATTTCTATCTCAATTTCAATAGTCTGATTAAATCTTAGAATAAGAATGACAGTTTTTCTGAAAAATGAAGAAAACATCTCCGTGAAATCAGTCTGCTTTCTACTCTGTGGAAATTCTTTATGACATCAAATCAAAACATTATAAACTGTATTCATTCTACAACCTTTAATGCTTAATACGTGTTATTTTTGATCTGCAATGCAGATTTTATTTCCTTATCTGCATATTTTATCTAAATGTTTGCTGAGATGCTTTATTGTGTTTAGGAAAAAAATGAAAGAAAACTGAGGAAATGCAAAGGACCAGGGAAAAAAAAGAGTAGAGTACTCCTTAGTTCAGATATATGCTGAGAAAGAACCCAAACTAAAACTGTGTTCAGTGGAATGTAAAACAATGGGAAAAATAGTGTAATAAAAAGTGTACACATTTTAACTGTTTTTTAAATGAAGTTAAAAAATATGAATTCAAGGGTCAACACTGTGATAGAGTTGATTAAACAAGTTCTTGTGGTACAAGAAGTACCCGTATATGATTGTTAGTATGAGTTTCACCTAACATTTTTATGATCCACCTTATACCGATTTGCCTGGGAAAGCAAAGAAAGATGGCCCAAGTACTTGGACCCCTGCCATTCAAACAGGAGACTGAGATGGAGTTTCTGTTTTCTAGTCTTGTCTTGTTCTAGACCTGGCTGTTGCCAATAATTAGAGTGTGATACCATAGATAGATCTTTCCCTGGTTCTCTCTCCTTCAGTGTCATTTTTCTTTCATATAAGTAAATAACTAAACCTTAAAAAAATATGAATTCAAAGTTTGGAATAGCTAGATATCTTAAGTCTTACTGCCTAATGGAGTATATAAAACACCGGTTGATGAAACAGATTTGTTTCCTGATTATTAAACTGAAGAGGATAACGAAATACTGTAACCTAAGATTAACATTCAGTTTCATTTTTTACAAATGTATTTTTACAAAAATATTTCCCATACTTAGGTTGCACAACTGTTCTGAGCAATTTGAGTTAATCCCCACAATGTGAGACAATACTGACCTTTTCAGAGCTTTGTAAGTTATTTGGCTAAAGACGGAAAAATTTTACCTGTCTGATTTGAAGAGTATATTGCTACAAATCCAGGACCATGTATGTAGTGAAATATTTATAAATTCCAACCTTATGGAATCCTTCAGCTCTGTTCTCTAATTCTTCCATGTGTTTCTCCACCAACCTTTCAGCCTTTCACATTCCCTTGAGTGGCTTTTCACACTTTTGACTCTCGAAACATAGAAAAAAATCTACTTTGCTCTGTCTTTTTCTCTTTCTCTGTCAAGATGTCCTTACCTTGTGTCCCCAGATGACTGTTTTTTATTTTATGGGGAAAATTAAAGTGTCATAAACATACTGCAACTGCCTTCTTCCATATTTTAGATAGGATGATGATACCATTTACTGAGATGATCCCAAAGACATTCTTTCTTCCTTGTTGCCATAACATGGGCAGCTACAGAAAAAAAAGAAGTCAACTAGTGTACCCATGAAGTGTGTCTTGACTTAGCCCCCCATTTGTGTTCAGGAAACAATCAGGATTGAGCTCACGGTGCCCCATTCCCTTTATTATTTGGTTCACATAAAAAGTCAGTTCCCAAAAACATTTACCGTAATTCAGGCCCACAGTCTTTTGCTTTTCAGTGCCCATTAATTTGATTCCCCACGGCTCACTCCACATTCATAAACCAAGTTCTGCCGTGTCTTTCGGTTACTCTGAGTTTTTCTTTTACAACCTTGCTCGGAAACCTCATTATTGTTTGAAAACATTACCTCTGCTGAAGTCCTTGTAAGTTTTCAAGTGGGGGGCTTTATCAAGACCCACTAGGCTATAAGTGGGTTAGGCATCCTTCATCTGTGATTTCTATATTACAGTAGAAATTACATTTCCACTCTTTATTTTTCCACCTTTAGCATAGATAGATGCTTCCTACTTGTTGAAAAGCCAGTCTTTATTTTGATCCAAATTTTCTCTTATGAAAGGGTAGTATGTCAACAACTTGCCTTGTTTTTGTTCTTGTTAACATTTTTTCTTTCTTTTAAAAAAGACTTATTTATTTATATTAATTTTAAATAAGTTTTATTTTTTATAATAAAATTATGGTGGATCAGGGTAGGAAGGATCGAGGTTTAGGGAAAATTGAGTATACTCATTGCTTCCAAAATTGCTATTTCTTCTTGTTGTTTTGGGGGAAGGAGAGAGACAAAGGGGGAACCACTCATGACTTTCCACATGTCCCAGTACCCAGGAATGAGAAACCACCACCTCATGTCAACCCAGAGTCTCAATGTGTACATATTCTGAGGGTTCTGTCCAAGTGGTTTGAATAGTGCTGAAATGCTGCCATTTTTACTGATCCAAGGATGATGTCACCCTCCCAGTGTCCATCCAGTTAGTTCTGTTCTTCTGCCAGAGCACCAAATGAGCTGCCATATTCTCCTTTTACAGCAGGGCTTGTGTGTCCACTGCTCTTTTTCATTCAGTAGGACATGTTATTGCAAGCGTGTCCAAGTACCCAGGCAAGGTGTCCCAAGTATCGTTGGATCCCCCAAGATTTATTTGTTTTTATTTTGGAAAGTAAGATTTACAGAGAGAAGGAGATACAGAAAGATCTTCCATCTGCTGGTTTATTCCCTAAGTGGTCACAACAGCTGGTACTTGGCCGATCTGAAGCCAGGGACCAGGAGCTTCTTCCGACTTTCCCATGTGGGTGCAGGGTCCCAAAACCTGAGGCTGTCCTCAACTGCTTTCCCAGGCCACATGCAGGGAGCTGTATTGAAAGTGGAACAACCAGAACTGGCACTCATTTGGGATGCTGGTGCTGCAGTCTGAGAATTAGTTTGCTATGCCACCACACCAGCCCTGAGATGTGAAGTGTATTTACCTTAGTGTGAACTAACAAACATGTATGAGATGATTAGCATCTCAGTCACGTGACATGTAGACTTTGAACAGTTTCATCTATTCAGAGATAAACCTGAAAATAAATTGAAGGACATGGGAAATATGTCACAAATATTAAAGCTACAGTAATTGATTTATTTTCAATTAACTTGATGATTAGCATATGTCAAATGTTAGGCATATAGTATGAGTAAATGAAAACTTTATGGAGAACTCATAAATGTCCTACACAGTCTCAGAGATGTGCCTGCAGGCTTTGAATGTTCTTTGGAAGTTCATGTAATCGATTTAATAACGTAGACTTCAGTGGACAAAATTGACATAAAATCAAGGTCTGGTGTCACTTACATATAACAGTAATATTAAATTTTTACTGATTAACATAAATTAGCTTTTTATTTTAGTAATTTCTGTTTGTCATTTTTTAAAAATTTTTTTTTATTTTATTACAGTCAGATATACAGAGATGAGGCGAGACAGAGAGGAAGATCTTCCGTCCGATGATTCACTCCCCAAGTGAGCCACAACGGCCAGTGCTGCGGCGATCCGAAGCCGGGAACCTGGAACCTCTTCTGGGTCTCCCACGCGGGTGCAGGGTCCCAAAGCATTGGGCCGTCCTAGACTACTTTCCCAGGCCACAAGCAAGGATCTGGATGGGAAGTGGAGCTGCCAGGATTAGAACCGGTGCCCATATGGGATCCCGGGGCGTTCAAGGCGAGGACTTTAGCTGCTAGGCCATGCCGCCGGGCCCTGTCATGTTTTTTAATTAAAAAAACTAGCACAATCAACATATTGTGAAACGTTTTGAAAATACTATTGAATATTCATTTTTTATGACCCAAATTTAATGAAATTTGCAATTTAAGATTTAGAGAGGAAATTTGAAGAATAGTTTCTGCTGTGTTCTTTAAAATGCTTCATGAAATTTTGTATATTTTCCTTTCAGTGATTTTAAATACTGATTATATTCTTGTTTTTATGCAAATCTATACAATTTTCATAGTCTTATTTGCTTACTTAAGTTATGTTGTCTTATGGATCATGTTATAGAGATCATTTCTGTTTTTCTTATGCAATACGTTTTTCAAGTGTATTTTTAAAATAAAATATCAGAGTAAGAATATTTGTTACTATTTTAGGAGTAAGCTGACTTCTCTGTATATAATTGTTTTTAACAACCACTTCTTCAAGTCCTTTAGTATTGTGCTCAAAATCCAAATGAATTTCTTTTTTTTTTAAATAAATTTCAATAAATTATTATTTATCAAGTGCAAGTTAACCAAAGCTAGGTTTTTTTTTTTAAATGAAAATACATGCTTCACAAAAAGAGATCAACACATCAATACTGAGTTACAGCAAACTTCTGAATTGTGACAATATGACACAGCAGGTGGCTTTTACTACATGACCTTCAGAGATTCCTGTCACTGGAATTAGCAGGTTGAGTTCTGCTGAACACAAATTTCTGTGCTAACTTTTTACATAGGGCAAAGAGCAAACTCAAAAGCAGAAAGTGATTTTGTTCAATTTTTCCTAGCAATACAAAGATGCCAATGGAATTCTTTCTCCTTGTATGATGTAGGACATGTTTTTTTTTTTGTGACTCTTTGATAGGCTTTTTAGTTGTTCATTGCTGCCCTTTGCAGAGGTTTCTTGCTTTATTTTAGTAGGTAATGTTAGAGAGCTAGCAACACTTTCAGCTTATAATTTTAGAAGAGATTATTTAAATTTTTGGAGTTATTCTACCCATAGGCTTCTCTATATCCTTTGAGTATTGAAATTTTTTTGAGTATTGAAATTTGTTTACTGAAAGAGGTACATTTATTTATTATTTTAAATTTATTTTTACTTAAAAAGGCAAAATTGCAGAGAGAAGGAGAGACAGAGAGGTCTCCCTTTTGCCGCTCACTCCCCAAATGGCCGCAAAGGAGCTGAGCCAATCTGAAGTTGGGAACTGGGAACTTCTTCTGGGTCACCCTGTTCCGTGCGGGGACCCAAGAACTTGAGCCATTCTCTACTGCCCTTCCAGGCATAAACATAGAGCTGGATCGGAAGTGGAACAGCCAGGACATAAACCAGCACCCATGAAATGCTGGCAAACAGGTGGAGGCTTAGCCTGCTATGCTTGGACACCTGTCCCGAGATGCATTTATTTGGATTTGATACTTTTATCTATAGGTTTGTATTTTAGATTGTTAGCATTTAATTCAGTGCTAATTTTTGTGATATGGAAAGATCAAGCACTTTGTATGTAGGAAAAAGTAATATAAAAAAAGCATTACTGTAGTGTGCAAGAGTATGATGCAGTTAGATGCCCGAATTATGTGCAGGAGAAAGAATGTATGAGGAGCTTCAGGAAGACTGTATACAGCAAGGCGTAGTCAGCCACTTTTTCATGGAGTGCTAAGATTTGATATAGCTTTTAACAGATGGACATAATTGGGTAGGTAGGGTGTAGTGGCAGGGAAGCAGTTCAGGCATGAGGACTGAAACTTACTCTAGATGAGGTTGAAGAGGTCAGATGGTCCAGTCCCCTTGATGATGCATCAACTCCCCTTACTTTGTCTGATCATTCTAGCCATCTTTTTAGTTTAAAGTAACCTTTGGTAACTCCCTTCAAGTTCAATCAATCAAAAAGTAGCATTGGTTTCTCTTTTGAAAGGTGATTTTTATCGTTTTCCAGTTCTGTTCCTATTGCTGTAGTGTGACTCTTACTGTCTTATGCTTGATTTATTCCAAGGACGTTTCAAATGATTTCTTGCCTTTACTGCATCCTGCCTCAAATTTGTCTTACCCAATAGTGTACTTATCACCTAAATGATCTTAAAATGATTTCTTTTCATCATGTAATGAGCTATAACTTATAGAATTGTCTTGAAAGCCTAGACTGTCACTTAAGGCTCTTTACCTGCTACATAAAAATACCATTTCCCCATTACATTTCCCACTCTTTAGGAACAATATTTTTTAGCAAGGGAAATCTATGCTTTCCTTTAAACATATTGCGGCTTTTCCAGTCTTGGTAATTCTCCTCATGCTATGGATGCACTCCTGAAGTACACTCTCATCTTTTCTTCCTTGTGGGAAATCACACATCCTTGTTTGAAGTTACAATGTTTCTTCTGTGAACTCATCAAAATCTGTGTCAATTATACTGATACTTGATTCCCTAAAATTCTACAATATTATTTCATTGATGTGTGTATGTGCCATAATACCTTCTAAATTATTTTTAGTATTTGTCTCTCCTGCTTCCAGATTGCCTCCTCCAAAATAAGTACTGATTATTATTATTTATTTGAATATGTTACACTGTTTAACTAAATTTCCTCATAGTGTAAGTGCAGTTAATTATGCACTAGATTAATCAAGTACAGAATGAAATGGCCTCTTAAGGTATGACCAAATTAGGATAATTTTTGCAATTTCTTTTTGCTACTGATACATAAGCAGGTAGAGGTTAGTGCTTTCTGCATTGTAAAATCATTGTAAAATCTGGACTTACAGACTAAAATTAAAACCCCCAATCCCAAATATTACCATCCGTCTAATCATTCATCATCTGAAGGTCTACAAGGCAAGTTGGGTCAGCCTTAAACAGAATAAGAGATTTTTAATCCTTAGCATTAAGCAAACATTCTGTTATGGCAGTGGTTCACAGTTTACTTTCCTCTCTATATATTTTTTTTCATGTGACCTCCTAGAGTGCGATCACGTGTTTTTTAAAAAAAGGTTTATTTTACTTTTATTTGAAAGGTAGAGTCACAGAGAGAAGGAGAGACAGTGAAAGAGATCTTCCATCGGCTGGTTCACTCTGCAGATGACTGCAAAGATCGGGACTGAACAGATCTTAATCCAGAGCCAGGAGACTCTTTTAGGTCTACCATATGGATGCAGGGGCTTAAAGACTTGAGTCATCGTCTACTGCTTTCACAGGCAGTAGAGGGTGCAAATATAATCCAGGGTTCCCACATGGGTGACAGGAGTCCAGTTACCTTGAGGCATTTCCTGCTGCCTCACAGCACTGATGGGCTGCCGAAGGCTGGAGCTGAGGAGTGAATCTTGTACTCCAGTGCGGAAGGTAGACTAAATACTCTGCCAGCTATGACTGCTTTGGCCTAAGCACATTATAGGATTCTTGTTGAAGGTGATTTCTTTTCCCTTAGGTGACAAAAAATTCTGTTACCACAGTGTTAGTGACATAACTAGAAACAGTACATATGTTCACTCATGTATAATAGTGTACACTAGACTAAACCCAGGAATAAATTGATATACAACTAGGCCTATGATTGTGCTCCTTCAGTTATAGTATATTCTAAGGCAGAGAAAACAAGTAAATAAGGGGAGATTGAAATGGATTTATAATAGCAGTAATAAAGATTTATTCACTTTTCATTGGAAAGGCTGATTTACAGAAAGACAGAGAGAAAGATCATCCATCTGCTGGTTCACTCCCCAAGTATTCACAACAGCCAGAGCTGAACTGATCTGAAGCCAGGAACCAGGGGCTTCTGGGTTTCCCACATGGGTGCAGGATTCCAGGCTTTGGGCCTTCTTCTACCGTTTTCCCAGGACACAAGCAGGAGGCTGTATGGTAAATGGAGCTGTCGGGACACAAACTGGTAGCTCTATGGGATCCCTGTGCTTCAAGGAGAGGATTAGCCAATTAAGCTATTCATCTGGGCCCAAGATTATTCTTAATAGAAGGGAATAACGTATTTCCTTGGGACAAGAATAATCAAGGCTTTCTGTTAAGAGGGAAACAAAAGGAATATTGTGTTGCTCTGCTAAATAGAAAAGATGTTGCCCAAGGTTGACTTTCTAGAAAACCAGTTAAGTTTAGGAATTAAATGTTTGTTTTCTTTCTGTCATGAATCTATATAATGTCAAAGGGTACTTTTAATTTAAGAACATACCAATGTTTTCCAAACCTTTGTTAAATAGCTGATTAATATTATTATACACCTTTGATAGAGGTTGTCAAACCTTACCAGAAGAAGTGTGCTAAACATCTTATTGGGTATTTAGAAATGTAAACTGTCAATTCCCACCAGTGCAGTTGAAGTATCTTATTTAATTAACTTTTGGCATTAAAGAGATAGGGCCTGTGTTAGTTCTAAATATAACATGTATTTGCTCAGTTTAATGTAAATTTTCTTCAGAACATACACATACCTTGTTTGTAAGCTTTGCAAACGTTTTCACATTAGAATTATTTGATGATGTCTTCATTAGAATGGTTTGTTGAAAGACCGGGCTTGGCTAATGTTTATACAGATGTCTTGTCTTAGCAGCTGCTCAGCTGTGAACAAATGAAAATGTACTTTTGGCAAACTGTGTGTAATATGGTTATACATTTTGCATGCACTCAAACCATTTTGCTGCGTCTCCACTGCATTATGTATAACCGTCTCCTATGTCTTGCTGATTTGAAATGAGCCCAGAGTCAACTGTTCACAGACTAAACCTCTGAATATATGCTGTTGTAATAGAAAGAGTGGCATAAGGCTACAAGGCATTACCAAGCAATGATTGCACATAAGCTTCTGTGATGACATGTTTAAGAACTGCTTTCTTGTCAGTTGGTGGGTTGACTTAGCAAGCTAATCCTCCACCTGCAACATCAGCATCCCTGTTGGATTCTGGTTCTTGTGCGGGCTGCTCCACTTGCAACCCTGCTCCCTGCTAAGACATCTGTAAAAGCAGCGGGGAATGGCTCAGTTTAGTCCTTGGGACCCTGCATCCACATGGGAGACCCAAAAGAAGCTCCTGGCTGTTATCTTTGGATTGGCTCAGCTCTGGCTGTTGTGGCCATTTTTGGGAGTGAAGCAGTGGAGACAAGATTTCTGTCTGTCTCTCTGTAAATCTGCCTTTCAAATAAAAATGAATAACTCTTAAAATTTTTTTAGTAAGAACTGCTTTCTTTTTTGCTGGCCATGGGCATTGCTTATATCATCATTTCAGCTCTGAAATTTGTTAACAGTACCAGCTTTGATTTGAAATGAGAAGACTGTGCCTCTTTGGGGCATAGATAGCATTTCTGTATCCATATTTATGTTTTTGCTTAGCAGGCTATACCCTAGGTTCCATCAAAGCTGAACCAGTTTGATAATATCAACTGTAGCAACCAGTTGTTCTGCTTCTGGGTTTAGAATGGAAAAAAAAATGCATACCAGAGCCTAACTTGTATATGTGTATATGTGTGTGTATAGATCATTGTGTACTGTTTACTGTTGAAATAAACTGTTATAGGTGTTTGTGTGAAGGTTGGTGTCCACAAGTCCTTAGATTCATTTATGTTGGTATTTTAAACAATTGGCAGTCATCTCAATCCAAAAGGTGTCGTGTGTGTGTGTGTGTTGTTCCCTTTATATAAACGAAATCTGCACTGTTCCCTTTATGTAGGTATAAAAGATACCAAAAAGACCTTACCGAAGGAAATTTAAGTTTGTGTGTGTGTTTGTGTGTGAGTGAGAGTGGGATAGACAGACAGAAAGCGGGGTCATTCATAAAGATTTGAAACAGTATGTTATATTTTTCCTTAAAATTATGAGCACTTTAAACTATCTTTTTTCTTGTCATCTTGTCCTGTTGCTCAGTTTGAGCTCGTTCCTGCTGACCTTTGAATGCAAACAACCACATCATAGCTGTACCATCTTTACTAAATATATAAAGTTCTTCAAATTATGAGTTATGTGCAAGTTGTGGAAGAAATGATTCAATACTTAAGCTCCATCCCAGAATAAAACAAAAATAGACTCTTCTTCATTGTATGTTTTCTTCCAAGATAGCAAGGGAAAAATGACTTCTAGAACTGCTAGAAAGTTTTCTAAAGATCAGTGATACATGTTTGTTAATATTCCCTTAGCACAAAATACAATGCTTAGTTAGAAAATAGGTTGTGATATGAATGAATACATTATTGGATAAATTAATGTATTGTACCTTCTGACCTTATTAAAAGGGAGACATAAAGCTTATAAACAGAGATGTCAGTATTTTTCCTAGATTCACCTACTCTAATAGATATGAGCACATGGTCATTCATCTTATTATTGCATGTCCAAAGTTCATATTTTGTAATTAGAGAGCTTGAGTTTCCACTCACCGAATCTCTGTTTTAACTTTCTCTGCCCTTATTGTATAAGAAAAGTCTCCAGTGACACGCAACTGCTCCTTGATGTGAATTTGAGTGCAGAAACAAAGTACATGCTTAAAATGGATTAGAATGTTTGGCCGCACATTGGTCTGGGACAAATACCCTGCTAGGAGCAGACGACTCTAATTAGAACGTGCTCCTACGGCAGGGAGTTTGATTAGGCATGAGAAAGTTACAAATTCTTCATGGGAAGAAATTGTCTGATAAAATTCAAACTTGCCTCTATTTCATGGGTATTCTTTCTGCCTCTTATCTCACAATGTTGCTAATGTTAAACACCCTGATTTGAGGCATATTGACAAGCATGTAAAAATTAAGTTGTCTGAATCTTAGATCCAAAAGACAATGCTAATGATAATGCTGAGAGGAAGCCGTGTCTTCTGGTATTGGTTTGTGTAATCCCTTTATGGCACACATATACATAAAAGCACCTGCTTTCTGAATTCCCTTGTAAAATTATGCATATGTATTTAAAGATTTATTTATTTTTATTTGAAAGACAAGAGAGTGGGAGGTATTTTTTATGTGCTCGTCATTCCCTGAATAGTTTCAATGGCCAGGGCCGAGCCAGTCCGAGACCAGGAACCAGGAGCCAGGCTCCTCCCCTGGGTTTCCCACATGGGTACAGGGCCCAAGGACTTACGCTATCTTCTGCTGCTTTCTCAGCCCACAAGCAGATAGCTGGACTGGAAGTGGAACAACCAAGACATGACCTGATGTCCGTACGGTTTGACAGAGCTAGCAAGCAGAGGATTAGCCTGTTGAGCCACTGCACCAAACCCATAAAGCTTTGTATATAGCAATGCAGATGAAAGACTATGTCAACCAGTGGATTCTGGAGCAATTTTGTTGTGTTTGAAGTGGCGAGATGGGCAGTAATTCAGAAGTGTTCAGCTATCAAAACCTCTTGAGCAGGACCCTCAGAGCATGCTCCACATTGGGGACCCTGGGGTGGTGTTAGGTGGCTATCCTCCATTCCAGGGTGCACAGGCATTTTGGAGGCTGGATGTGGCTTCTCCCCTTATGTGTCCCCCTTCCCCCAGATACAAGAAGGAAAAAAAGAGAATGTGGAAATGGGGATCTCACCCACCTTCCTGTAGCCCTTGACCTTTATCACCCTAATCAACTGCCATCAAAAATAATTATCATTAATAAGGAAAGAAATGCAAATGAAATCCAAAAGAAGATGTTATCTTGTGCCTGTAAGTATGGCTGTTTGAACAATGAACACTTATGGTGGCAGTGTAAATTGGTATGATCGTCATGGGAAACAATATGGAAGTTCTGAAAATTACAAAAGAGCTATCTTAAGGGCCACCAGTTCTGCTTTTTGGGTCTATAGCCAAAACAGTTGAAATCAGGGTGTTAGAAAGTTCTGCCCACCTATGTCATTGCAACATTATTTACAATAGTAGACCACTTAAATGTGCACAGATGAATGAATAAGGAAAATATGGCAAATACATAAACTTGACCATTATTAAACCCTGAAAAAGGAGACACTGGCATATCCTACAAAATGGATGAACTTGGAGAATATTATATTAAATAAAATAAACAAATACAGAATACTGCATAATCTTACTTGTATCAAGAATCTAAAACTCCTAGAAGTAGATAGTATTTAGTGCTTCCAAGGGGCTGGGGAGATGGGGAATTGAGGGTGTTAGAGTGCAGAGTTGGACGCAAGCAAAATGAGTGAATCTAGAGATCTGTGCAGTAATGATACACATAATAAAATCTGTATTGTATATTTAAAAATGTTAAGAGGAAACAGACATGTTAAATGCTTTAATTGCACACATGCAGATGCACACATGCACACAAGGAAGGCGTAACTCTTTAGAGATGGCATTACTTATGGTGATAGCTTGGCGTTGATTATGGCATTAGTTATGGTGATAGCTTGGCGTTGATTATGGCATTACTTATGGTGATAGCTTGGCGTTGATTATGGCATTACTTATGGTGATAGCTTGGCGTTGATTATGGCATTACTTATGGTGATAGCTTGGCGTTGATTATGGCATTACTTATGGTGATAGTTTGAGACTATGTACTGATTTAAATCTGTCGAAATGTGTATGTTAAATACAGTTTTTTGGTTTTCAGTTATCCTCAAAAAACAATAGAAAAAGAGCAAAAAGTATGTGGGTAAAGCAAGATGTGGTAATACGAACAATGGATATAACTGGGATACTTGGTGATGGAAAGTTCTATGAATCTACCCCAACAAGCAGATATTCTTTGTTGGCTAGTTCCCATATGCCTCTGACACTCATTGTTTTCCAACTCTACTTTAATGTGTATACATATTTTCTCACAAGATCAGGAAGT
This sequence comes from Ochotona princeps, assembly GCF_030435755.1. Lineage (NCBI taxonomy): Eukaryota > Metazoa > Chordata > Mammalia > Lagomorpha > Ochotonidae > Ochotona > Ochotona princeps. Next base: position 21,928,968 of record NC_080842.1, read on the forward strand.
TCTTTTGCATTTCCATATCACAGCTTCCCCTACAATTTAAGGAACTTTTCTGTGGTTTAAAGGAATACTCAGGGCATTTAAAATAGATTAGGGAATCTTTTAAGAACATTGGCACTTCAAGAATTTGGAGGAAGAAAACTAATTAAAATGTAAAGCTTTCTCTGACATTGGAGAATTCTACTGTTTGTCAGGTACACTAGAGAATTTGACAACTTTAGGAGGTCTATGGATAATACATCCTTTCGGCATGAAGCGTTGTTAAAGATCCTACATAATGTGTTAAAAACTATGTACTGACCACTGTTTTTAAGGTGGCATGTCACTGGCTAGTGGAGAGGGAAGGATGTGTTCCTCACTCCCTGTACTCCATTTTCTCTTGCCCGTTTCCTGCCGTATTGTCAGTTGCTGTTTCCTGGCATCTGGGTTCTTCTAGCTTCCTTCAACTGTGTTCGGTTCTCCTGTTGCCAAAGTTATCTCTAGTGCATTCGTTCTCAGGGGGAAGTGTTTGTCTCCCATGGGACTTCTGGCAGTGTGAAGACATTTTAATCACATTATGTATGTTTGTGTGCACATACGTTTATCGTGGTGTTGACACCTAGTGGTAGGGATGGAGATTGGTCAACATCCAGCAATGTGCAGGACAGCCTTGAACAAAGAATTATCCAACCCATATTGACAGTACTGCAAAAGGTTTGAAACAACAACCACCACCAAAACAAAGGATCACAGTTTTATTGCTTTGTAACTCCTGTTTCCTGCCTAGAGCATTGTAGTGTTTGCTGCAGATTGGAGCCTGTGAATCAAACTCTGAGATGGAAATATGCAAACAAAGTGTTTATTAAAGATAGTTTTAGGGTTAACACTTGTGGGAAGGAGGGTAAGGAAACAAGACTGGTGAGAAGTTGATCTGGACTGAGGTTGTCATGAAGGATTTAGCCAAAGGCATCCAAAGCTGTGGAGCTGCGATGACCTTTCAGTGTTGCCCCCAGTAGGAGTGTACTTGTCCTTTACGGTCGTTTTAGGTTGATCATTAGATATCAGTTGCCTTGGATGTTGGCATGGCTCAGGGGAAGTGGTGTTCTTTTTTTTTTTTAAAGATTTATTCATTTTATTACAGCCAGATATACACAGAGGAGGAGAGACAGAGAGGAAGATCTTCCGTCTGATGATTCACTCCCCAAGTGAGCCGCAACGGGTCATTGCGCGCCAATCCGATGCTGGGAACCTGGAACCTCTTCCGGGTCTCCCACGCGGGTGCAGTGTCCCAATGCATTGGGCCGTCCTCAACTGCTTTCCCAGGCCACAAGCAGGGAGCTGGATGGGAAGTGGAGCTGCCAGGATTAGAACCGGCGCCCATATGGGATCCCGGGGCGTTCAAGGCGAGGACGTTAGCCGCTAGGCCACGCCGCCGGACCCGAAGTGGTGTTCTTCAGTTGCAGCTATCTAAGAGTACTGACAGCCAAGGGGAATTTTCAAAGAACATTCCCAATCATGGAGGAAATGGTTCTTTCCTAAAATTGGGATCCAGCTGGGAAATCTAAGTACCCTCCAGTTTCCTCCAGATTCCCACAAGGAAGCTCACAGCATATGCAGCTTTATGAAGTTATTAATGATGTAGTTAAGATACTGATTCTCAAGTTTGGCTTTGTGATGTTCTAAGACATGTAAAGTATTTCGAAGATCATTATATCTTTAATGTATACAAAATGGAATACACTTTTGAGGGATACAGATATGTCAAAATTAAATATTAACATAAAATTAAGTAGAGAGATAGAAGACTAAGAAAAGCAAAATTAGCTGCTTATTGAATGTTAAACTGTGGAAGATAGTTCAGAAATTGGGATTGCTATTTATTTTCAATATCAATTGAAAATGCTAGATTCTAGTATTTTAAACTTTAGGCATTAAAACACATGGTGTTAGATAATATTTATGGTTTTCCAAAGCAAACATCATCTATTCTTAAAAAACTTTGATTTATATAAGTGTACTAGATTCACATAGGTATACTAGAATATGATAGGAACCTAGATAGGAAACTTCACTCAGAGGGGGTGGGATAGATTCATAGGAGTAAAGCTTTGTACTGGAAACCAAATACATACCAGAACACAGGCTCAGACACTTTGCGATCAAAACAGGTTTCCAGACAACTAGAGAGACCTAAAAGATCATTTGAGTCAAAAGTGTGGCAGTACACAAATAAGAGTTGGAGTTGGTTACTCATGAAATCAGTACAAAGAAATATGTTACAAATGTTAGGTCTGAGAAGAACAGAGTAGTCCAAGGCCTCAATTCAGATGTGGTACTGGCACTTTTTGCCAAAGAGACCAATGTTCCAGAGTGTCCATCTAACCAGCTATTGAAAAGCCTAGATGGAGACTGAGCAATGGGAAGTAAATAAACTTCAAAAGGAGCAATAAAAAGTCTAAAAATAGAACATATAGCTGGAGGAGAAGAAAGAGAAGTATATGTAAGAAATGCATACCCAGAATTCTGGGATGGCGTTTAGATTTTAAGAATAAGAAGTCCAGTGCTCAAGGAGCAGTGAAGGAAGTGTGCATTGGAGAAAATGTTTATTTACAAAGAATGGTGTTCCATGTGGCTGCAATGGCCAAGGCTGGACTAGGCAGGAGTCTGGAGCTCCATCTGGGTCTCCCTGGTGGGTGACCAATGCCAAGTACTTTGGCTCTTATCCACTGCTTTTCCAGAGACATTAGCAAAGAATGAGTTTGAGAAGGGTAGCCAGGTGTCTTTTAACAAAGATCTATTTATTTTATTTATTTTATTGTAGTGTCTGATTTTAAAAAGAGAAGGAGAGGCAGAGAGAAAGATCCTCCATGCACTGACTCACTTGCCAAGGGGTCATGATGGCCAGAGATGAGCCAGTCCAAAGCCAGGAGCCGCTTCTAGGTTTCCCACATGGGTACAGCATCCCAAGGCTTTGGGCTGTCCTCCACTGCTTTTTCAGGCCAGAAGCAGGGAGACAGATAGGAAGGGGTGCTGCCAGGATTAGAACCAGTGTCCATATGGGATCCTGGCACATGAAAGGCAAGGACTTTAGCCACTAGAGTACTGTGCTGGACCTGGATAACCAGCTCTTGATAGAGATTTGGAATGTTGCAGATGTCACAAAGCAATAGTTTAACCTGCTGAGTGCAGGTAAGCTCTACTGGAACCTAATGATCTGGGCCTTCCAGGATTCACACCCAGTGTGAAAGCGTTTCCTGAAAGTGTGAGCTCTTGTTTGTAACTAATCATAGATTCTAATCAGTAGAGCAAAGGTTGTGGCATGTCACCACTTCCAAGATTATGATTAAGTGCTAAATTCTCTCCTGTTATTGTGGTCTTTTCTTTGATCCCTGCTCTCTCATTCTGATAAAAAGAAGCTGTGCGATGAAGAAGCTGAAGAAGCCGATGTAGCAAGGAACCAAAGCCAGTACTGGTCAGCAAGCAGCCAGCTAGGACCTAAGGCCCTTAGTCTGACACCTTGCAAGAAGATGAATTCTACTAAAATCCTTGTGAAGTTGGAAGTGGATCCTTCCCCAGTAGAAAATCAAGTAAGATCCCAGCTCTAGTTGACACTGATTGAAACCTTAAAGGCGTTGAGTTGATGGTGAGACTAAGTGAATATTGGTTTGGATGGCACTAAAAGCAAAGCTTGGTGAGGGGAGAGAACTAGATAGAGTTGTGTGCATCTCTACATCATGGTCACCATGCATTGTGAATACTTAGCAATGTCTAGTCTTTAGATTTTTTCCAAAATTACCTATTTTTGATAAATGTTTTTCTAATTTTTAAACAAGTATTCTAGTATATCCTTTAGTATGTTTATAACTTTTAATTAGAAACTAGGTTTTTATGTTGGTTGTTGAGGCGTATTTTATAGTATTGGGATATGTTTCATGATATAAGAAACAGGAAATGAAAATGGAAAATTAAATTAAAACTTGCTACTCAATCAAATCTGAAGTCATTTTCCACATATAATAAAAGGCCTTTCCTGTGCCACAAACTAAATTTGATAAGAAATCTATAGTGACAAATAGCTTCTTCTCAATGTATAGTACAATTGGCATTCCGTGCTTTGGAAGTTGGTTATAAACCACTTTTGAATCAAATAGTCCACTGACTTAGGCTATGATGGAGGCTATAATCAGCTTTTTGAGAGAAGTGCTTACTGACAATTAGAGGAGCAGATTTTGAAACGCTTTTCCTTAGAAGTGAAGGCAATCTGTCCACCTACACAATTTTTTAGGGGCGGAAAAGAGGGCAAAGAGATGGTTAAATTAAGAAAAATATTAGCAAAAACTCAAACAATCAAAAAACTCCTTGCCTTTCAGTGTGAGAAACGTGGGAAGATTTAGGGATAGGCATTGACTTATTGTTTAAGCTGCAGCTTGGATTGCTTGCACACCATATCTGTGTGTCTGAGTTAGTCCTGCTCAGACCCTTGCTCTGGCTTCCTGTGAATAGACACCCTTGGAAATAGCAAGTGATGGCTCAGTGGGTGGATCCCTGGCACTGATACAGGAGACCCAGATTACGTTCCAGGCTCCAGGCTTTTGCTTCTCCAGCTCCTACTGTCAGGCACATTTGGTACTGTCAACTACGACCAAGTAGGAGAGCTTTCTCTCTCCCTCTCTTCATGGCTTTCAGGTAAATGAAACACATAGGTAAAAGAAAGAAAGATATGGTGTTAATGTAGACCATAGTTTTTTTTCGAAGCTTGAAAGAGATAATTTATTTTTCCAACTATTCACATATAATTAGCAGTGTTATACTGTTATCTTTTTAATTATTATTAGTTTAGATAATGTTTACATAGTTCATCAGGTTGGGAAGGATCCAGAGTTAGGGAGAAGTGGGTGTGATCATTGTTTCCAAATTTTCTTTCTTCTTCCCATTTCTGAGTTTGAGCAGGGAGATAAGGAGATATGCCATTCCCCGCTTCACAACCATCCCAGTACCCTGAGGATGGGGAAAGGCCACCCGATATGAACCCAGGGTCACAATGTGGTTCTTGCTCTGAAAATTCAGCCCAAGTGTATGCGATAGTTGTGAAATACAGTCGATCTTGCTGATCTGTGGGTGAGTAATCCCTTCCAATGTCCATTGGCTGACACAGTCAACCTTATAGTCTCCATTCACCCACATATTTACTGTCATTGCTTGGCTGGAGTAGTTGTCCATATGTTTTGTTCTTCATTCTCTGCTATGGTCCCAGATGTCCTCTGCAGGCCCCAGTGGGCTACCATGTCCTCTATGAGTACCATGGGTGGACCATAATTTTATATAGGTTCAAGCTATATATATTATATTCAGTCAATATGGATAGTTATGAAAATGTGTAAAATGAAATATGCATAATTATACAACAAAATTAATTGTAACAATTGTGTGTATATGTATGTATATATACACTCGCATATATATATATATATATACACTTTATATAGATATATATACTTGCATAGAATTGATTATTCTCACTCCCTATAGTTAGGTTCTAGGAAGTTGATGCCACCACGAAATTAATAAATGCTGAACATTGCTTCTACTGCTCACATATACATTGTGTATTTTACATAGATAAAATCATGTTATATCTTAAAATCCATCTGATAGAGTTTAATATTTTTCATATGCTTGCTATTTGAGAGAAAATGATGTCCAGAAGTGTGGTAACATGCCAAAGTTGGCCCCACTCGCGTTGAAGCTGGAATTGAGTTTAAACTTAGTCCAACTGACCCAGTAGCTGGACTTTCTTGCCCTGCACTATACTGCTTTCTGTTGTCTATCCATCTTTGAGAGGTGGAACAAAAAAGCACAAGCTTTGTTTGTCCCACCCTAAGTGGGACATGCCTTAGGAGCCCCACATTTTCCCTCTCTCTGGACATGTGCACAAATGACGAGGAAAGCACTGAGTATTGGTCTAGGAGACACATTAAATTCTAGCAAGTAGGCAAACTTACAAAGGTGGAATTTTGAATGATGAGATTGTACTGCAGTTAAACTAGGGAGATAGTCAAAATTGTTGACCAACTAATATGGTTCAGGAATGAGCTAATCAGAACAGGCATTAATACCAAATTCCTTGCTTGGAGTTATTGGCATTTGAAGGCTAAAATCATGAGTTACCCCTAATTACAAAATCCTGCCTGCTTTCCAGAGCATGTTTTCTGATGTTCCGTGCAAGATTGCATTGGTACTAATGCATGAGGGGGGAACCGGGTGCGATCCTGACAACCTCTTAACAGGAGGTCATGTGCGTGGAGCAGGAGGGCACTCTAGAGTGGAGCAGGTGGTAAGGAGGAAGCTTGGATCCCAACCATGAAGACTCCCAGACCTTCACCACAAACTATTAATACGAGCAACAAGGACTATATCCCAACTGCCAAGGAAGCCACAGGGAATTGGATGCCCTCGGAGGCCGAGTACTCTGAGGTCACCCACCCCCAACCGGAGCTTCCGCAGGGGATGGAAGAAGTCCAAACACTACCGCGCAAAAACCAACGTCATCGGAAAGACAACCAGAAGCCCTGAAGGTCCGCAGAAACAGAAGAACAATAAACGTCCTTCGGGACCAGGGAGGAGAGCTTTCTCTGGTCCGAGCCTGGCTCCACCTCTGGACCCCCACCCTCCCTCGCAATGACCATCGGGATCGCTTCGAAAACCCCTCATAGCAAACAAACAACCATGCAAACTAAAAAAAACCCTAAAATAAATAGACAAACAACAGAAAGTAGAGCTTGGAATCTGACAGGAAAGAGCTGGCGTGGATTGGCTCATGCCTCGCTGGGTGGGACACAAAGATTAGTCACTCCTCACCATGGTGTTGGGGATTTCCCTGCACAACCCCCCCGCCCCAAAATGTTCTGCACCTTAAATGTCGACAAATGTCTTTTTAGAGTTACAAGCCAGTCTAGATTACCCTAAAATCTGCCAAGATCAGCAAAATTATACTTCAACACAACAAATGGCTAAATACTAAAATGAAATAGACAGGAGACAGCTGAATGGTACCTTATAGCCATTTTAAGGTATATAGCAGCCGGTCCTGTATATAAACTAAAATTGAAATGTCAATGAGCTAATCATAGGTTGTGGTTAAGAACTTGCTCTTTTTTTTAACATACTGGTTACGCAAAACCATGTCAATTCCATAATGTTGCAAATTGCTGTTGATGTTATATTGGGACTCTTAATTGACAGGGATGATATTCTACCAGCTCTAACTTCGGACTAGAAATGGTCTCCCCAAGAAACTGTTCAACCCATCTGGACAACAAGTAGCTGGACTCTATGCTTGGTATACGTATGCAAGGAAAGAATCTTGATTGAATTTGAACTGTAATGCTACTTCAAGGTGGAGGAATCCACCGGGGGGAGGGGCGTGGGGAGGGGTGGGGGGATTCCCAGAGCCTATGAAACTGTCACATAATGCAAAATAATTAATAATAATAATAATAAAAAAGATTGCATTGGTACTACTTGCTATTATAGAGCCTGTTCTGTTTTTGTAATAGAAGTATTCTAGATTACCTTTTTACTTATTTATCAGTACTGGGCAAATACCTAAAGGAGTCTGCATTTATTTTTGATGTGTAAGTGTATTACAATCTTCCTGTTTTCCCCTTTCATTTTCCAGTTGATTTTATTACTCAAATTATTTTGATATATAAGGTGCTCAAAAACTTGTAAAATTGGGCTAAGCACAATAATGATTAGAAGATTATAAAACTATTATAAAACTATAAGCTGCTAAATACTAAAATGAAAAAAGACACAAGACAGCTGAATAGTACCCTATAGCCATTTTAAGGTATACAGCAGCCGGTTGTGTAAAAACTAAAATTGAGATGTCAATGAAGTAGTCACAGGATGTGGTTACGAACTTGCATTTTCTAACTTATCTGTCACTCAATACCATGTCAATTAACTTCATAATGTTGTAAATTTCCATGTTTCTTCCTGTTGCTGAAGTTGTGCAGTGGCTTTTCATTGGAGGGGATGATATTCTGCCAGCTCTGCTTTCAGACCAAGGATGATCTCCCAATGAAGCTGTTGAATTTCTCTGGACAATAAGACGCTGGACTTTCTGCACGGTCCATGCCCGCAATGAAGGAATCATGATTGGTTATGAACTGTACTACTGTAACAATATAGAGGAATTCAATATGGGGGGAGGGTTTGGAGAGGGTTTGGGGGACTCCCAGAGCCTATGAAACTGTGTCATAAAATGAAATAGTTAAATAAAAAATAAGATCATGATTAATTCATATCTATGGACACTCTAATCTTTACTTGATCCCACATGCCACATTAAATGTACCCCCAAGCAATGTGCATTTTGTTCTATGTGATCCTATTTGTTTAGGTTTTATGCATGCTGTGGTAAAATTCTTCAAAATAATAAAAGAAAAGAAAATATATGGTAAGAGAAGAATCAATGTGGATAGCAAAGCTTAAATTACCAAAAAGGTATAAATTAATAAAATAACTATATTTCATTGTTTATTCTGAAGTCTCAGAATAAGATTTTCTCTCTCTGTGTGTTCACATCCTGGGTATTCCATGATTAGATTATGTTATTTTCCCATGTTCATTGGCACTATATTGTATAAGAGAAGAATCAGGCAAAAGGATTATTCTAGATTGAGTTGAGGATTTTGATCAACAGCAGTTGAATTCGTGAACTTTATGGGTAGATTCCAGGGATCAAAAGGCAAAGTGTTGGTAAATTGAAGAGTAGGCTAATGTGTAACGAATCCATCATGAATTTAGTAGTAAATTGCAATTAGCACTAAAATTTTCTTCACCATACTAACACATGAAAGTAAAAATGATGGGGGTTGTTCTGTAGTAGTCATGGCCTTATATTAATAGCCGAAGATGGTTAAAGACAAATTGTAAACCTGAAAATGAGAATTTTGGTGTTACACAGGTTGTACATATTTACCACACTCAGTGAGAGTATGGGTAAGGTTATTGGAAAACATTAAGTTGTAAAGTCTATAGTTTTCTTTTTCTTTTTTTTTTTTTTACTGAGAACATAAGTTTAATTGCTTCATATTACAAGTAAAAAGAAAGATTCAAAGAAATACAGGTAACTTGTTATTGGGCTATTTAGATTGTTAATTGCTTCTTGATTCAATTTTGGTGGATTGTATATGTTCCAAAATCTGTCCATTTCCTCTAGGTTTTCTGATTTGTTCGCATATAGTTGCTTATAATAATTCCTGATGATTCTTTATATTTGTAAGGTATCTGTTGTTATATCTCCATTCTCATTTCTAATACTATTGATGTGTATTTTCTCCCTCCTTTTTTTAATTAGTCGAGCTAGTGGGGAGTCTATTTTGATGATTTTCCCAAAGAACCAACTCTTTGATTGATTAATCTTGTGTACAGTCCTCTTGGTCTCTATTTGGTTTATTTCCTCCCTTATTTTGATGATTTCTTTTTTCCTACTAGTCTTAGGATTGCTTTGTTGTTGTGTTTCTAGTTCCTTCAACTGTAAGATTAGCTGATTTACTTGGTGCTTTTCTTGTTTCTTGAGATAAGCATTAATTGAAATGCACTTTCCTCTCAGCACCACCTTGATTGTGTCCCATAAGTTCTGATAAGTTGTGTTGAATGCATCAACACAACTCATTTAGTAATATATTGTTCAGCCTCCATATGTTTGTAAGTCTTCCTTGGTGTTTCGAATTCTTGGTCTCAGGCTTCACTCCTTGGTGGTCTGAGAACGTGCATGGTATGATTTCCACTTTTTTAAATTTGCTAAGGCTTGTTTTATGGCCTATAATATGATCAATTCTGGAGAAAGTTCCATGTACTGATGAAAAAAACGTGTATTCTCTGTCAGTAGGATGAAAGGATGAAAGGTTCGATAGATGTCAACTAAGTCCATTTGCTCTAGAGTTTGAATGAGTTCTATTGTTTCTTTGCTGAGTTTCTGGTTTTTTGATCTGTCCATTTTTGTTAATGGGGTATTAAGGTCCCCCACTATGATCATATTGGAGTCTATTTCTCCCTTTAATCCCATTAATATTTGTTTCACGTAGCTAGATGCTTTGGCATTTGGAGCATAAACATTTATTATGCTGATCTCTTCTTGCTGGAGGTATCCTTTGATCATTGTGTCGTATCCTTCTTTATCTCTTTTGATGCTCTTCACATCGAAGTCTATGTTATCTGATATAAGAATGGCTGCCCCTGCTTGTCTTACCTTACCATTTGCTGGAAATATCTTTTTCCATCCTTTCACTTTCAATATTTTCTGATCTTTGTTGTTAAGATGCGTCTGCTGTAAGCAGCAGATAGTTGGGTTTTGTTTTTTGATCCAATCCTCCAATTTATGGCGTTTGATTGATGAGTTTAAGCCATTTACATTCAGCGTTATTATAGATAAGGGACAGTTTGGTCCTGTCATTTTGGCGATGTGTTGTTCTAAATTAGGTCTTTTGTTAGTGTTTTAGTTGGATGTTCTCCACATTTGCCTTTGTTTCTGATGGTTGCTATTTCTTTTTTCTTTCATAGCAACTTCCTTGAATATCATTTGTAGGGCAGGTTTAGATGAGACAAAATCTTGAAGTTTGTCTTTATTGTGGAAGAATTTTATTTCATTTTCAAAGACAAAGGAGAGCTTTGCGGGGTAAATTATTCTGGGCTGAAAATTTTTCTCTTTTAGAATCTGGAATATGTGACTCCAGTCTCTTCTGGCCTGTAACGTTTCCTCTGAAAAGTCAGCTGTGAGTTTAATTGGGGTTCCCCTATATGATACTTGATTTTTTTCTCGTGCACATTTAAGGATTTTTTTCTTTTTGTTCAACTGAAGAGAGCTTGATGATCATGTGTCGTGATGAAGTTCGTTTTTGGTCAACTCTGTTGGGAATTCTGTAGCCCTCCTGTATATTATTTTCTAATTCTTTGCTCAGCTTAGGGAAGTTTTCCTGTATTATTTCATTGAATATACCTCTAATCCCAGCTTCTCTTTCTGCACCTTCTGGAACACCCATAACTCTTATGTTAGACCTTTTAATCATATCTTTTAATTTTGGATACTTTTTTTAGCTTGATGCAGCTCTACTTCCAGCTTTTTGTTTGTTTCTTCATGGTGACAGGAAATATCTTCTAATTCTGAAATTCTTTCTTCTGCCTCATTCATTCTGTTTTTGAGACTCTCCACTGTATTTTTAATTTGCTCTACTGTGTTCTTCATTTCTGATATATCAGCCTTAATTTGATGTATTACTGCTATTTCTTCTTTGAACTCTTGTTTGTACTTCTCATTGTTGACCAGCAGCTTTGCAATGAGTTTTCTGAGTTCTTTGTCCCCCATTTTCTCAATGTCTTCCTCAGTTAACTCTGAGAATGGGCGAAGCTTTTGCTCCTTTGTTGGAAAGACTTCAGTAACATTCATAGTGTTTTTTTCTTGTCTTTTACCTTTTGTAATTGCCAATCTGTTTGACGACATCTCTATGGTCTGTTACCTCATATGTATAAATTGACTTTAATGTTCAATTAGTACCCTGAGTTTAGGAAACACAGCTGTCCTGAATAATTGCTTTGTCCGTGGCACTGAATTTATAGGCAGCACTGAGCTTGTCTCCCCCTGCTAGCAAACACGTCTAAGTACCTCCTGAGGTCACCCTGGGCAGACTAGGTGGCCAGAAAGATCAGGGGGCTGTCACAGTCAGCTCCAGGGACTACACAGACCCCCCAGGCTACAAGACTATTGCAGTGGGCTCAGCTCCGCGCAATTAACCAACAACACGCCCACTCTGGATCTCCACTTAGGGTTCACAACTGCTGTCCTGCCACCCGATATGGCTCCAGGTGGAGAACTGCAGTTGCTAATTTTCAGTTCCAGGGACCACACCGACCCCGCAGGGAGCAGAGCCAGTGCTCCCCTCCACCCCTAGATCAGATCCTTATGAACAGTCAGAAAGGGGCCTGTGTGTTGTTCTGTCAACTTCGCTTTGCGCCTCTCCACACAAGGTGGCTCCCTGAGTCCCCGACTCCCTCTGACTGCAGCTGGTCCCAAACACCAGCTGTGGTATTGATTTGGGTGAATGGTATAAGTAAGGAGAAACATAATTACAGACAGGATAAGATTTTAGCTATCACTTCAGTGATTTTGGTAATTTATGCCCTGATAACAAAATGTCTGCTTTGTATGGAATAAGGGATTTGAAAATGGAAAACTTCCACTCCATTGAGCTTCACAATTGTTGAGATAGAGGTTTTTTGTTAGGAATAGGTAGCAATCTGGTTTCTTTTTTAATGTGTCTAGAGAAGATGGTTATTGTTTTTTTTTTGCAAAAGGAAAATTCCATAATTGAAAAAAATTGCGGTGAAAAAGATAATATATCTTGCAATCAAGATAAAACAAAAATCCATGCTTTATATGAGCTCTGCTTATGTATTTTTATTTGTAAGAGAAATACACTTGAAGGTCAAGGCCAGTCATTTGGTACATTATGATCCTGTAATAGCCAGATGTTTGGATGCCTTTGCTGCAATTCAGTATTATCTTTCCCAAACTGTTCTTTTCTTTGAGGTTCACCAATTACCTTTTCATTTAAAAGGGTATTTTATTTTGCCTTCAGTAGTCTCCCGTTTCCGGATATTACTGACCCAGTCAGTTTCATTGCAATTCCATTTCATGTGGCCAAAGTCTTTGAAACATACCATTTTCCCCCTACAAATATAATCAAATACAAACACTTTTAACATCTTAAGTCCAAGTTACTCCATTGGTGTAACTGATCAAATATATGCTGCTTAGGTAGACACTAACAATTTTAAGATTTATTTATTTGAAAGGTGGAGCGAGCTCTTTCATCATTTTTTTTCACTCCCCAAATGGCATCACCACACCTAAACTAGGTCAAAGCTAAGAGCCAGAAACTCATACTGAGTGATCCACAGTTGCCTAAATTTTGTCTATGTTCTGTCTTCCCTAGACTCTTTAGTGGGAAACTGAATCAGAAACAGAGTACCAGGGACTCAAACTAGTACAGATACAGGATTTTAGCACTGAATGTAACAGCTTAATCCACTGTGTTACAACACCAGATCTGAATGCTAGTATTGATTGGACACTGACGTTTGCAAGTTTAGATGAAGATAGAATGGATAATGGTTTGTAGCATAAAGATATGTATTAAGGACTATGCTAAAAGTTTTTTTAACCACTCCTGAGTAATGTGAGTGATACAGTATTTGAAATTCAACGGAAAAACTGTTAATGTTTATTACAAGTCAGTACATGTAAGATTCCCTCATCAAGAAGGAGCAAAACAAGCTTACCTTTCCCTTGAGATCTTTCTATTTCAAAAGTTGTAGCAAAGTGTCATACATATATGTTTATTTGAATAACAGTATAATAAATCTATGTGTCTTTCATTAGTTTTATTAATTATCAACCAGAGGCAAATTGTCATTTCTTAATGTGCTTTCTGACTGTTCCTCAGCAATGTTTGAGAACAAATCCAGTGCAATGTACTGATTCATATGTTGAGCAAAATTTAACCTACACTCTGCTCTTTCCCGTAAATGCTTGACTAATCCTAATATCAATTCTGTCTCTACGTTTTTGTTTACTTTTTACAGTCTTGCTACTCTGATGTACTGACTCTGCCAGAAACACACCATTAAAGGTCAGGCTGCAGAGACTCACCACAAACGGCAGACAGACCAGCAGTGCCTCCTGCCCTCCTCTCCTTTGCTCTCATATACAGCTTCGTATGTCCCTGGCTGAGGTCATGACGCATATGAGACTCAGTCTGCTGATGCTGTGGTTGGGGGAGCTTTTCTTACTTTCTGGGTGGCTCCAGACCGGGCACTGTCAACATCACAGCCACCCAGAAGTGGTAATACCCTTGAGGGTAACTGGCACTGAGAAAGGTATGAAGACTAAAGGCTGGCTCTCCTATAGACTGCAAATTGCAGGGCACAGATACATCATCCACATGAAAGTCAAGACAAATTTGGTAACCAGACATTTCTCCATGTTCACCTACTCAGACCAAGGTGCTCTCATTGAGGACCGGCCTTTTGTGCGGGAGGGATGCTACTATCATGGTTATGTGGAAGGAGACCCAGAATCCATGGTTGCTGTTAGCACCTGTTTTGGGGGCTTTCAAGGAATGTTACAGATAAATGACACTGTTTATGAGATCAAGCCAAAAACATTTTCTTCCAAATTTGAACATCTAGTTTATAAAGTGGACAGTGAGGATACTATGACTTGTGGATTAACAGAAGAAGAGATAGCACAGCAACTGAAAAAGTATAAACGTAATAATCCCGTTCTGATGCAAAGTGATTATCAGGGCTGGTGGACCCATCGATGGTTTCTAGAACTTGCGGTGGTTGTAGACCAAGAACGATTCTTTCATAAGGGCAGTAATATCTCAGCTGTGGAGGATGAAGTAATCGAGGTTATCAATATACTTAATTCTCTTTATGAGCATATGGACATGGAAGTGGCTTTACCTGCAATAGAAATTTGGAATGAAGGAAATCCCATACCACCAGGAAACATAAGTCATTGGCTAAGAGAATTTTGCAAATGGAAGAGAACTAATCTAAATATTCGTATTCCCCATGATGCTGTTCATCTTTTCATAAAGGCTACATTTGGTACATATCTTGGCTTGGCTTATGTTGGAGCAGTATGCATTAGAAATGATAATTGTGCAGTTAATAGATTCAGGACTGATGATTTGGTCAGCTTTGCAAAGCTTCTGGCACATGAGCTTGGTCATAATTTGGGTATGTCTCATGATACTTCAAGCTGTAAATGTAAGGATAGCAGATGCATAATGTATCCAACTGCATCAACTGCAACAAAATTCAGCAACTGCAGTTATGCTCAGTATTGGGGGTACTCTATAAGAGTGCACTGTATGCACAGCCCACCAAATCCAGAGTCTCTCTTCGTAAAACATCGTTGTGGAAATGCTATTGTTGAAGAAGAAGAGAAATGTGACTGTGGGTCTCTAGGATCCTGTAAAAATGATCGCTGTTGTTTGACAAACTGCACTCTGGTACGTGGGGCTTCTTGTGCTTTTGGCAATTGTTGTAAGGACTGCCAGTTTGTGCCATCAGGACAAGTATGTCGAGAACAAGGTAATGAATGCGATCTTCCAGAGTGGTGCAATGGAACTTGGCATGAGTGTCCAGATGATGTGTATGTGCAGGACGGAAGCCCTTGCTTGGGCATGGGCTACTGCTATGAAAAGAGATGTAATTTCCGTGATGAACAGTGCCGGAAAATTTTTGGCAAGAAAGCCAGGAGTGCAAATCAGATATGCTACAGAGAAATAAACACCCGTGGTGACCGTTTTGGTAACTGTGGTAATGACACCAATACATACATAGCATGTGGTTTTGCCGATATTCTATGTGGAAGAATTCAGTGTGAGAATGTGACAGAAATTCCTTCACTAGGAAGTCATTCTACCATGCATATAACTCGGTTGGATGGTCACATGTGCTGGGGGGTCGACTACCACTTTGGGATGACTGCACTTGATATTGGTGATGTGAAAGATGGAACAGAGTGTGGTGAACAGCGGGTGTGCATTGGCAGGAGGTGTGTCCCTGAGCCAGTTTGGGATAGTGAGTGCATTCCTGAAATGTGCAACATGCATGGAATATGCAACAGTAAACATCACTGTCATTGTAGCAATAAGTGGGCCCCACCAAACTGCAGGACAAAAGGAAATGGAGGTAGTATTGATAGTGGTCCACCCCCTGCGGAAGAGCCTGAGAAAACATCTGAGCCTGACCGTGGAATTTCTAAATTTTGGATTCCTTTTTTGGTTTTGTTGAACTGCTTTTTGATTCTGTGTTGCTGCTGTTTCATTTGCTGTCCACTTAAAAGAGAAGATTCACCAGAACCACCAGAACAAAAATCAAACTTACCCAAGACAAACTGTCAGGGCAAAAGGCACGTAAGAAAAAGTAGCAAGTTTAAATGTTTTGAAGAAAGAAGGGCAAAATGTTCAAAATTTACCTCAGAAGAAAGAAATCAAAAGTGAAAAATGTAGCTAAGGAAATAGAGCATAATTGTTTAAACTTCATCTAAGAAGGAAAAGCTGGGCTTTTCAGAATTCCTATAAGAAGATGCTCAGAATTCACATAAGTAAGAACAAACATGTACAACTCAACGAAATTATTCCAATCTGTAACGGGCTCTTGCATGCGTTAAATTTTACTGCCTGAAACAAATGTCATTGTACATATGAAAGACTTATTGGAACTTCAAAAGGTTCATTATGCTACAAGATCATAGGCTGATAAATAAAGGTAAAACTGAACATATTTGCACTTTCATTATTTTAGAAATTTTTGCTGGCCTGTTTTTGATAGAATGTAGTGTCTTCGTGTTGTCTGAGCAGTGGCACTGCTAAAATGGGTGATGTTTGGGTCCATTTGTTGTTTCCCATTCCCATGCTCCTTCCAATTGTCATTATGCTTTTCCTCCGAGACAGTGAATATGCATCATATTTCCTCTTTGATATTCCCATCTGTAAGTTTCTGCTTGTAAAGCAAGAGCTAGAGAAATGACTGCAAGGCTGATATGACTGGTTTTTTCTTTTCTAAGGTTTATTTATTTTCATTAGAAAGGCAGAATATACAGAGAGAAGGTGTTAGAGAGAGAGAGAGAGAGAGAAAGATTTTCTTTCTGCTGGTTTACTCTGCAAGTGGCTGCAATGGCTGGAGTTGAACTGATCTGAAACCATGAGCCAGGAGTTTCTTGCAAGTCTCCCACACGGGTTCAGTGTCCCAAGGTTTTGGGACATCCTTTCTTGCTTTTCCAGGCCTCAAGCAGGGAGCTAGATGGGAAGTAGAGCAGTGGGGAGTAGAACGAGTGCCCATATGGAATCCTGGCACATGCAAGGAAAGGATTTAGCAATAGGCTGGCATGCGAGGCCCACAGAACAGTTTTATAGCTTCTTTTAAAAAATTTATTCATTAATTACTTTGTATTATGTGACACAGTTTCATAGGTACTGGGATTCTCCCCACCCCTCCCCAAACCCTCCCCCCATGGTGGATTACTCCACCTTGTTGCATAACCCCAGTTCAAGTTCAGTTGGGATTCCCTCATTGCAAGCATATACAAAACATAGAGTCCAACATCTTATTGGCCGGTCAAGTTCAACAGCCTCTTAGGGAGACCCTCTCTGGTCTGATGGCAGAGCCAGCAGAGTGTCATCCCGATCAATTAAATGCTCCAACATACTATCAGCAACAATCCAGGTACGATGAGGCTGGTGCAGAGTCCACTGATTGACATAGTCCATCATAAAGTCTCCCCTTGTCCAGTATTTCGCTGCCAACATATAGCTGAGGTGGTTGATTGATCTACTCCATCTTCCATCTTTTCTTGGTTAATGTTCTGATTCCTCCATTTCGATTGAGGGGATCCCCAAAGAAACTTTGAGGTGTTCGCAGACCAGGTTCCTATATGTACTAGCAAGCACAGTGCCCGCCACAGTCCATCACCCTGATCAGCTGGTGGTTGCAACTGTTGGGTTGGTTCTATTCTCAGCCCCGACCTCCACCGGAACCAATGAGTATTGCAGTCCATGCTGGCTCTGCCCATCACACTCTTGGTCCTCACCTAAACCAGTGGGAGGTGTGCTGGTTGGGTGCTGCGTTCCTAACTGGCACAGGCAGCCTCGCCTTGGCATTTTGTGCTGTGTACTGTTTTTATCACAACCGGACCTGGCCCGACCCCCACCCAGCTCCAGCGCTCGAACTTGCCAGTGGATGACGCGAACTGACTCAGCCGGGTCCGCCCCCAACCCGAGCCAAATGTATGCCACTTTCCATAGCCTCTTCTGGGTTGTTTACCTCTATGGTTCCTGCGTTTATTTTTAGGGTCAGTGTCCTGTCAGAGGAGCTGTTCAGGTTCCTCCATCAGACCCCCTCCTGGTGTCAGGTTTCATGCATACCAGCAGGTCCATGGGCCAGCACTGCTCATTTCATCTCTTGCCCCAGCAGGAGCAGCGGCCTTTCTTAACTGGTCTTCAACCCATTCTGGTTCCTGCTGTTGGAAGTTTCAGCCCAGCCACGACTCGTGCATACCCACATATAGCTCATATATGGCTCAGTTGGGGTTGAAACCTAGCCTAGTCCGTCCCACATCTACCCTGGTCCTCCAGAACACCAAACTGTGCTGCGGTCTAATCTGGCATGGTGCATCAAGTCCCAGTCCACACTTGTGCCAAGGGAGACTACAACTGTGACCCGACCAGAACGCAGCCCCCTTACAGCTCCTACGCCCCTTAGTGGGAAACTCCACCCAGCCAGGACCTCCCCTTAGCTCCCCAACCAGGCCTGTTCCCAGCCAGTGTTAAGCATGCCAGTGGTTGCTCTTGGTCAGCTCAGCACATCCCACAGCCTGTCGTGACTCCTGCCTTGTCTCCACCAGCCCTCCTAAGCCATCCAGTGGGGTCAGAATTCCCACGGGGTTTGGCCCACACATCCCCGACACATTCTACCCCCAGGTATGGTTCTCGAATGCCAGTCAATGTCATGGTCCTGCCTACTGTGACCCCTCTGCTGATCCCTCATCCTGTTAGGCAAAGGGGACATCCTGCTGGACAAGCCCGGAATTTTGGCTCTTGAATGAACTGGTGTTCGGTAATCTGTATTATAAAGTGATTACAGGTTCTTCAGAGGAAGATTTACTGCCATTGAGAATCTTTAGGACTCATTCACGTCCCCAAAGCACTGTGGGTTCAGCATGGAGCTACCCAGGCAGCATATCAAAGAATGAAAATTCCAGAACTTCCCGGCCAGGTGGCCAGCAGGCGGAGCCTGGCACCAAATGGTGCACTGGCCGCCCAGGAGCAGTTCACCACATGTATGTGGTAGCTAGTGTGTGTTCCAGGCTTGAGGCGCGGCCCTCCCGAGGCCCCCGGCAGCCGCCTGGCTGCCAGAGGTTGAACTCCTCAGGCCCAGGTCCTGCCGCTCCTGGCTCCTCCCCCAGCTCCAGCTGCATGGTGAGCAGTGGGAAGGCCCAGACCTGAGCTTTATAGCTTCTTATATCAGTGTTCTCTCAGTACGTATTTTGCTTTGGCAGTGGCTTTCGTATCATAGATGAACACTACATGCAGATGTGTTTGACAGCTTCCAGAACCCACAATATTGTCGGTGCCAAAGAGCCCAGAGCTACCGAGTAATGTGCCATCAAAATTCTGAAGAGCATATCTCTGAGGCCCGCAGGAAATCAAGAAGTTCCAGCACCAAACTGGTTGCGCTGTATTCCAACCTGGTAGCTTCAAGTAATGCCAATGTCTTCCCTTTTATCTCAAGTCTTAGTTGTATGCAAAACTATTATGTCTTAAGATTACCATAACAGACTCTTGTGAACTTTTATGGTATTTATTCTTACCTGTGAATTTATATTATACATGAATACTTTAAAATGTTTGTGGAAAATGGATATGAAGTAATTTTATTTTGGTGACACGTTTGAAGTGCACGCACATTTTTTCATGTTATGTATTTTCTATGGACTTTTTTGAAGAAGTCTCTCAAACATTAGCATTTCTTCCTTTCAGTAAGATGAAATGAATTAGAGTTTCTCATAAGGCAAGCCTAGGAAATCTAGGAGAAATGAATTCATTAGTTTTATTCATCTGGAACTGTTTTCATCTCTCCTGAATTTCCAAAAGATTGCTTTTCTGAGTGATGTCTTCTTTGTTGGTACATTTTTCCTTCAAAATTTGGAATATACATTGTTTTCATCTCTGCTGAAAGAAAGTAACTGATAGCCCATTTGGAGTTCTCTTATGTTATACAAGTATGTGTTATTTCCCAAACATGTCTTGCTACTTTTGGGACATTTTGTTTGCTATTCTTTTAATCCCTTTTTTCTCCGGTTCTGCAGTTTTGATTATCCTGTCTTTGAGTCCATTCATTGTTCATAATTTTAACTATTGATTTCCTCTATTGCACTTTTCACTTCATTCCCTGTATTATTCAGGCTGTGATGCCTTCTTATAGTACTTCAATTTCTTTATAAATTCTCTTTGGTATCTAGTGTTTCCTGTGTTTTCTTGAAATTCAGATTTTCTTACAACAGTTCTTTTAGTTCTTTGTCCAGTTATTCATGTGCATGTCTTTAGGATCAATATCTTATACCTTATTGTCCAATTAGTAAGGTCATGTTTACTTCACTAACCTTGTTTCATGTAGACTTGTATCTTCAATCCATTCACCAGTGAGTGATCACAGTCAATACATTGTAGACTTGTTATTGAATGTTAAATGTCAGTGGGACCGATTGAACATTGTGAATGAACTGGTACATCTTGTTTTAACACTAGAAGTTGGACATTCTTTTCTTTTTTTTTTTTAATTAATTTATTTTTGGGCTCGGCCGTGTGGCCTGGTGGCTAAGGTCCTCGCCTTATCCTATATGGCCGCTGGTTCTAATCCTGGCAGCTCCACTTCCTCTCTGTCTCTCCTCCTCTCAGTATATCTGACTTTGTAATAAAAATAAGATAAATCTTTCAATAAAAAATAAAATTAATTTATTTTTTTTTAATGATCTTACTTAGTTGACTAGGTTACAAAGGGTCTAGGGCTATAGGAAAGTGGGTAGTATCATTATTTTCACACTAAGATCACTTTTTCCCCCTGTAGCTGGGGTCAAGGGAGAAACAAAGCAAAAAGTCCCACCCAGTCCACCTCCAATCCCAGGTCCCCGATGTGGGGCAAGCTCCGAGGGTCTTACTCAAGCAGTTTTGATAGTTGAACAGTTCTGAATTGCTGCCAGTTTCGCTGTAACAATCCTCATGAAAAGCATTCAGAATCCACTGGCTGACATAGTCTCTTTATGTTTGGCGTTCTGTGATCAACAGTTCAGTTGGAGAGATCTCCAAAGAAATTTCATCTGAGATGATCCCATACCTGATTCTTGTGTGAGTTTACCAGCACAGGGTCTGGCACAGTTCGTTGCCCCAATCAGCTTATGCACATGTTGGTCATTGCAATTGCTGAGTCAGTTCTGTTTCCAGCCCTGTCTTCCACTTGAACCAATGGTTGTTGTAGTCCAGCCCGATCCTACCCACTTTGTACTTCGTCCTTACGCAAACCAGTGGGAGCTATAGCCTAGTTGAGGTGACTCCCTGTAGCTCCCTCCAGGCCTGCTCCCTACCCTGGTTCCCATGCATGCCAGTTTGTACTGCAGGCTTGTTCAGTCTGTCCCACATTCCATTTAGCTCTGGTACTTGTCAGTGAGCACTGAAGCCTAGTTCAACCCAACCAACCTACTATGCAGTCCACACACATACTGGCAGGTGCCCTTCTGTCTAGCCACCCCTGTCCCTGTCCTGGTTTTCGTGCTCTCCAGTGGGAGTGGTCACCCAAGAGGAAGGTGCCCACTAGCTCCCTAGTAGGCCACTCTAGCTTCCAGGTTATGCACTCTCCAGATGATTCTTGCATTTAACTTGACAACATTAGTCCCCAGTGCCATCCTATGCCATCTGATGCTGTGGCAAAGCCCAAACAACCCTTATCCACTCTAATTGACATTTAAAGGAATGCCAATTAAACTCACAGGAGACCTCTCACAGGAAACTGTACAGGCAAGTAGAGAGTGGAGTGACATATTCCAGATTCTAAAAGAAAAAAAATTGTCAGCCTAGGATAACATACCCAGCAAAGCTTTCTTTTGTCTTTGAAAATGAAATAAAATTCTTCCACAGTAAAGAAATTTAAAAGAATTTGCCTCTTCCAACCCTGCCCTGCAAATGATACTTCAAGAAGTTCTTTTGACAGAGAAGAGGAATAGCACCTGCCAAAGCCAAAAGCAAATGTGAAGAACATCCCAGCAAAATGACAACAGAAGACTAAAGCAATGAACAACCCATTCCTAAAATGACAGGACCAAAGTACCATCCATACATATTAAGCTCGGAACGTAAGTGGCTTAAGCTCAATCAAACGTCATAGATTAGTAGACTGGATTAAAAAACAAAACCCATCTGTTTATTGTTTGAAGGGACACATTTCAGCAACAAAAGTCAGCAGAAACTATATCGCATGGGTTTTGTTGTTTTCTGTTAATTTCCTCTCTTCAAAACACTTTCTTTTGATTAAAACATTCAATGACTCGCAGATCATACAGTAGCATCATTTCCTTCAAGCAGGTTCTTAATTTTCCTTTTAGATGCACATTAGTCATTTAGTAGTATGATGTTGTTAATTTCTTTTTTTCTCCCTGATGTTGATTTTGTTTTGTGACTTTTCATTTAAGGGGATGTATAGCAGCTGTGTAATGGAGACTGCCGTATCTAGTAACATGTCATTTAACTTCATGGCATCGTAAATTTCTATTTTTCTTTCTATTGTTGATTTTGCATTATGACTTTTCATTTAAGGGGATGTACAGTAACTGTGAAATGGGGACTAACATCCAGATGTGAGGATATAATGTAGTATGCATTTCTAACTCCAGACAAAGATGGACTTACAATGAAACTATTTACTATATCTTGACATTAGGATGCTGGCCTGTCTGCCATTGTCCATGCCCACAATGAGGGACATATTGCTGTTTATGAAGAACTCTATTTTAGTTATGATATAGAGGAACTAGGTGGGGGGGAGGGAAAAAGACAGGGGATAAGGGAAATGCCAGGAGCTTGTGGAACTGTATCATAAAATGATAATAATAAGAAGAATATGTAAAAAAAAAAACTTGCTGATTTGAAAGAAGTTCAGAGTCAACTCTAAATATATGCTGTTGTAATAGAAAGAGTGGCATAAGGCTACAAGGCATTACCAAGCAATGATTGCACATAAGCTTCTGTGATGACATGTTTAAGAACTGCTTTCTTGTCAGTTGGTGGGTTGACTTAGCAAGCTAATCCTCCACCTGCAACATCAGCATCCCTGTTGGATTCTGGTTCTTGTGCGGGCTGCTCCACTTGCAACCCTGCTCCCTGCTAAGACATCTGTAAAAGCAGCGGGGAATGGCTCAGTTTAGTCCTTGGGACCCTGCATCCACATGGGAGACCCAAAAGAAGCTCCTGGCTGTTATCTTTGGATTGGCTCAGCTCTGGCTGTTGTGGCCATTTTTGGGAGTGAAGCAGTGGAGACAAGATTTCTGTCTGTCTCTCTGTAAATCTGCCTTTCAAATAAAAATGAATAACTCTTAAAATTTTTTTAGTAAGAACTGCTTTCTTTTTTGCTGGCCATGGGCATTGCTTATATCATCATTTCAGCTCTGAAATTTGTTAACAGTACCAGCTTTGATTTGAAATGAGAAGACTGTGCCTCTTTGGGGCATAGATAGCATTTCTGTATCCATATTTATGTTTTTGCTTAGCAGGCTATACCCTAGGTTCCATCAAAGCTGAACCAGTTTGATAATATCAACTGTAGCAACCAGTTGTTCTGCTTCTGGGTTTAGAATGGAAAAAAAAATGCATACCAGAGCCTAACTTGTATATGTGTATATGTGTGTGTATAGATCATTGTGTACTGTTTACTGTTGAAATAAACTGTTATAGGTGTTTGTGTGAAGGTTGGTGTCCACAAGTCCTTAGATTCATTTATGTTGGTATTTTAAACAATTGGCAGTCATCTCAATCCAAAAGGTGTCGTGTGTGTGTGTGTGTTGTTCCCTTTATATAAACGAAATCTGCACTGTTCCCTTTATGTAGGTATAAAAGATACCAAAAAGACCTTACCGAAGGAAATTTAAGTTTGTGTGTGTGTTTGTGTGTGAGTGAGAGTGGGATAGACAGACAGAAAGCGGGGTCATTCATAAAGATTTGAAACAGTATGTTATATTTTTCCTTAAAATTATGAGCACTTTAAACTATCTTTTTTCTTGTCATCTTGTCCTGTTGCTCAGTTTGAGCTCGTTCCTGCTGACCTTTGAATGCAAACAACCACATCATAGCTGTACCATCTTTACTAAATATATAAAGTTCTTCAAATTATGAGTTATGTGCAAGTTGTGGAAGAAATGATTCAATACTTAAGCTCCATCCCAGAATAAAACAAAAATAGACTCTTCTTCATTGTATGTTTTCTTCCAAGATAGCAAGGGAAAAATGACTTCTAGAACTGCTAGAAAGTTTTCTAAAGATCAGTGATACATGTTTGTTAATATTCCCTTAGCACAAAATACAATGCTTAGTTAGAAAATAGGTTGTGATATGAATGAATACATTATTGGATAAATTAATGTATTGTACCTTCTGACCTTATTAAAAGGGAGACATAAAGCTTATAAACAGAGATGTCAATATTTTTCCTAGATTCACCTACTCTAATAGATATGAGCACATGGTCATTCATCTTATTATTGCATGTCCAAAGTTCATATTTTGTAATTAGAGAGCTTGAGTTTCCACTCACCGAATCTCTGTTTTAACTTTCTCTGCCCTTATTGTATAAGAAAAGTCTCCAGTGACACGCAACTGCTCCTTGATGTGAATTTGAGTGCAGAAACAAAGTACATGCTTAAAATGGATTAGAATGTTTGGCCGCACATTGGTCTGGGACAAATACCCTGCTAGGAGCAGACGACTCTAATTAGAACGTGCTCCTACGGCAGGGAGTTTGATTAGGCATGAGAAAGTTACAAATTCTTCATGGGAAGAAATTGTCTGATAAAATTCAAACTTGCCTCTATTTCATGGGTATTCTTTCTGCCTCTTATCTCACAATGTTGCTAATGTTAAACACCCTGATTTGAGGCATATTGACAAGCATGTAAAAATTAAGTTGTCTGAATCTTAGATCCAAAAGACAATGCTAATGATAATGCTGAGAGGAAGCCGTGTCTTCTGGTATTGGTTTGTATAATCCCTTTATGGCACACATATACATAAAAGCACCTGCTTTCTGAATTCCCTTGTAAAATTATGCATACGTATTTAAAGATTTATTTATTTTTATTTGAAAGACAAGAGAGTGGGAGGTATTTTTTATGTGCTCGTCATTCCCTGAATAGTTTCAATGGCCAGGGCCGAGCCAGTCCGAGACCAGGAACCAGGAGCCAGGCTCCTCCCCTGGGTTTCCCACATGGGTACAGGGCCCAAGGACTTACGCTATCTTCTGCTGCTTTCTCAGCCCACAAGCAGATAGCTGGACTGGAAGTGGAACAACCAATACATGACCTGATGTCCGTACGGTTTGACAGAGCTAGCAAGCAGAGGATTAGCCTGTTGAGCCACTGCACCAAACCCATAAAACTTTGTATATAGCAATGCAGATGAAAGACTATGTCAACCAGTGGATTCTGGAGTAATTTTGTTGTGTTTGAAGTGGCGAGATGGGCAGTAATTCAGAAGTGTTCAGCTATCAAAACCTCTTGAGCAGGACCCTCAGAGCATGCTCCACATTGGGGACCCTGGGGTGGTGTTAGGTGGCTATCCTCCATTCCAGGGTGCACAGGCATTTTGGAGGCTGGATGTGGCTTCTCCCCTTATGTGTCCCCCTTCCCCCAGATACAAGAAGGAAAAAAAGAGAATGTGGAAACGGGGATCTCACCCACCTTCCTGTAGCCCTTGACCTTTATCACCCTAATCAACTGCCATCAAAAATAATTATCATTAATAAGGAAAGAAATGCAAATGAAATCCAAAAGAAGATGTTATCTTGTGCCTGTAAGTATGGCTGTTTGAACAATGAACACTTATGGTGGCAGTGTAAATTGGTATGATCGTCATGGGAAACAATATGGAAGTTCTGAAAATTACAAAAGAGCTATCCTATGGGCCACCAGTTCTGCTTTTTGGGTCTATAGCCAAAACAGTTGAAATCAGGGTGTTAGAAAGTTCTGCCCACCTATGTCATTGCAACATTATTCACACTAGTAGACCACTTAAATGTGCACAGATGAATGAATAAGGAAAATATGGCAAATACATAAACTTGACCATTATTAAACCCTGAAAAAGGAGACACTGGCATATCCTACAAAATGGATGAACTTGGAGAATATTATATTAAATAAAATAAACAAATACAGAATACTGCATAATCTTACTTGTATCAAGAATCTAAAACTCCTAGAAGTAGATAGTATTTAGTGCTTCCAAGGGGCTGGGGAGATGGGGAATTGAGGGTGTTAGAGTGCAGAGTTGGACGCAAGCAAAATGAGTGAATCTAGAGATCTGTGCAGTAATGATACACATAATAAAATCTGTATTGTATATTTAAAAATGTTAAGAGGAAACAGACATGTTAAATGCTTTAATTGCACACATGCAGATGCACACATGCACACAAGGAAGGCGTAACTCTTTAGAGATGGCATTACTTATGGTGATAGCTTGGCGTTGATTATGGCATTACTTATGGTGATAGCTTGGCGTTGATTATGGCATTACTTATGGTGATAGCTTGGCGTTGATTATGGCATTACTTATGGTGATAGTTTGAGACTATGTACTGATTTAAATCTGTCGAAATGTGTATGTTAAATACAGTTTTTTGGTTTTCAGTTATCCTCAAAAAACAATAGAAAAAGAGCAAAAAGTATGTGGGTAAAGCAAGATGTGGTAATACGAACAATGGATATAACTGGGATACTTGGTGATGGAAAGTTCTATGAATCTACCCCAACAAGCAGATATTCTTTGTTGGCTAGTTCCCATATGCCTCTGACACTCATTGTTTTCCAACTCTACTTTAATGTGTATACATATTTTCTCACAAGATCAGGAAGTTCTTTTGCATTTCCATATCACAGCTTCCCCTACAATTTAAGGAACTTTTCTGTGGTTTAAAGGAATACTCAGGGCATTTAAAATAGATTAGGGAATCTTTTAAGAACATTGGCACTTCAAGAATTTGGAGGAAGAAAACTAATTAAAATGTAAAGCTTTCTCTGACATTGGAGAATTCTTCTGTTTGTCAGGTACACTAGAGAATTTGACACCTTTTGAGGTCTATGGATAATACATGAAGCGTTGTTAAAGATCCTACATAATGTGTTAAAAACTATGTACTGACCACTGTTTTTAAGGTGGCATGTCACTGGCTAGTGGAGAGGGAAGGATGTGTTCCTCACTCCCTGTACTCCATTTTCTCTTGCCCGTTTCCTGCCGTATTGTCAGTTGCTGTTTCCTGGCATCTGGGTTCTTCTAGCTTCCTTCAACTGTGTTCGGTTCTCCTGTTGCCAAAGTTATCTCTAGTGCATTCGTTCTCAGGGGGAAGTGTTTGTCTCCCATGGGACTTCTGGCAGTGTGAAGACATTTTAATCACATTATGTATGTTTGTGTGCACATACGTTTATCGTGGTGTTGACACCTAGTGGTAGGGATGGAGATTGGTCAACATCCAGCAATGTGCAGGACAGCCTTGAACAAAGAATTATCCAACCCATATTGACAGTACTGCAAAAGGTTTGAAACAACAACCACCACCAAAACAAAGGATCGCAGTTTTATTGCTTTGTAAATCCTGTTTCCTGCCTAGAGCATTGTAGTGTTTGCTGCAGATTGGAGCCTGTGAATCAAACTCTGAGATGGAAATATGCAAACAAAGTGTTTATTAAAGATAGTTTTAGGGTTAACACTTGTGGGAAGGAGGGTAAGGAAACAAGACTGGTGAGAAGTTGATCTGGACTGAGGTTGTCATGAAGGATTTAGCCAAAGGCATCCAAAGCTGTGGAGCTGCGATGACCTTTCAGTGTTGCCCCCAGTAGGAGTGTATTTGTCCTTTACGGTCGTTTTAGGTTGATCATTAGATATCAGTTGCCTTGGATGTTGGCATGGCTCAGGGGAAGTGGTGTTCTTTAGTTGCAGCTGTCTAAGAGTACTGACAGCCAAGGGGCATTTTCAAAGAACATTCCCAATCGTGGAGGAAATGGTTCTTTCCTAAAATTGGGATCCAGCTGGGAAATCTAAGTACTCTCCAGTTTCCTCCAGATTCCCACAAGGAAGCTCACAGCATATGCAGCTTTATGAAGTTATTAATGATGTAGTTATGATACTGATTCTCAAGTTTGGCTTTGTGATGTTCTAAGACATGTAAAGTATTTCGAAGATCATTATATCTTTAATGTATACAAAATGGAATACACTTTTGAGGGATACAGATATGTCAAAGTTAAATATTAACATAAAATTAGGTAGAGAGACAGAAGACTAAGAAAAGCAAAATTAGCTGCTTATTGAATGTTAAACTGTGGAAGATAGTTCAGAAATTGGGATTGCTATTTCTTTTCTTTTCTTTTTGTTTTTTTAAAGAATTATTTATTTTATTACAAAGTCAGATATACAGAGAGGAGGAGAGACAGAGAGGAAGATCTTCCGTCCGATGATTCACTCCCCAAGTGAGCCACAACGGGCCGGTGCGCGCCGATCCGAAGCCGGGAACCTGGAACCACTTCTGGGTCTCCCACACGGGTGCAGGGTCCCAAAGCTTTGGGCCGTCCTCGACTGCTTTCCCAGGCCACAAGCAGGGAGCTGGATGGGAAGTGGAGCTGCCAGGATTAGAACTGACACCCATATTGGATCCCGGGGCGTTCAAGGCGAGGACTTTAGCCACTAGGCCACGCCGCTTGGCCCGCTATTTATTTTCAATATCAATTGAAAATGCTAGATTCTAGTATTTTAAACTGTAGGCATTAAAGCACATGTTATTAGATGTATTTATGGTTTTCCAAAGCAAACATCATCTATTCTTTAAAAACTTTGATTTATATAAGTGTACTAGATTCACATAGGTATACTAGAATATGATAGGAACCTAGATAGGAAACTTCACTCAGAGGGGGTGGGATAGATTTATAGGAGGTAAAGCTTTGTACTGGAAACCAAATACATACCAGAACACAGGCTCAGACACTATGCGATCAAAACAGGTTTCGAGACAACTAGAGAGACCTAAAATAATAGTTGATTCAGTACACAAATAAGAGTTGGAGTTGGTTACTCATGAAATCAGTACAAAGAAATATGTTACAAATGTTAGGTCTGAGAAGAACAGAGTAGTCCATAGCCTCAATTCAGATGTGGTACAGGCACTTTTTGCCAAAGAGACCAATGTTCCAGAGCGTCCATCTAACCAGCTATTGAAAAGCCTAGATGGAGACTGAGCAATGGGAAGTAAATAAACTTCAAAAGGAGCAATAAAAAGTCTAAAAATAGAACATATAGCTGGAGGAGAAGAAAGAGAAGTATATGTAAGAAATGCATATCCAGAATTCTGGGATGGAATTTAGATTTTAAGAATAAGGAGTCCAGTGCTCAAGGAACAGTAAGGAAAGTGTACATTGGGGAAAATGTTTCTTAAAAAAGAATGATGTTCCAGGTGGCTGCAATGGCCAAGCCGATGTAGCAAGGAACCAAAGCCAGTACTGGTCAGCAAGCAGCCAGCCTAGGACTTAGGCAGGAGTCTGGAGCTCCTTCTGGATTTCCCAGGTGGATGACGAATGCCAAGTACTTTGGCTCTTATCCACTGCTTTTCCACAGGCATTAGCAAAGAATGAGTTTGAGAAAGGGTAGCCAGGTGTTTTTTTTTTTTTTTAAAGAATTATTTATATATTTATTTATTTTATTGAGAAGTCAGATTTTTTTTTTTTCAGCAACCGGTTTTCACATTTGTTTTTATTGTTGCTTCTTTTTATGGACTGGAGAAGTCCGATTTTAAAGAAAGAAGAAGAGACAGAGAGAAAGATCCTCCATGCACTGATTCACTTCCCAAGGGGTCATGATGGCCAGAGCTGGGCCAATCCAAAGCCAGGAGCCGCTTCTAGGTTTCCCACATGGGTACAGCATCCCTAGGCTTTGGGCTGTCCTCCACTGCTTTTTCAGGCCAGAAGCAGGGAGACAGATAGGAAGGGGTGCTGCCAGGATTAGAACCAGTGTCCATATGGGATCCTGGCACATGAAAGGCAAGGACTTTAGCCACTAGAGTACTGTGCTGGACCTGGATAACCAGCTCTTGATAGAGATTTGGAATGTTGCAGATGTCACAAAGCAATAGCTTAACCTGCTGAGTGCAGGTAGGCTCTACTGGAACCTAATGATCTGGGCCTTCCAGGATTCACACCCAGTGTGAAAGCGTTTCCTGAAAGTGTGAGCTCTTGTTTGTAACTAATCATAGATTCTAATCAGTAGAGCAAAGGTTGTGGCATGTCACCGCTTCCAAGATTATGATTAAGTGCTAAATTCTCTCCTGTTATTATGGTCTTTTCTTTGATCCCTGCTCTCTCATTCTGATAAAAAGAAGCTGTGCGATGAAGAAGCTGAAGAAGCCGATGTAGCAAGGAACCAAAGCCAGTACTGGTCAGCAAGCAGCCAGCTAGGACCTAAGGCCCTTAGTCTGACACCTTGCAAGAAGATGAATTCTACTAAAATCCTTGTGAAGTTGGAAGTGGATCCTTCCCCAGTAGAAAATCAAGTAAGATCCCAGCTCTAGTTGACACTGATTGAAACCTTAAAGGCGTTGAGTTGATGGTGAGACTAAGTGAATATTGGTTTGGATGGCACTAAAAGCAAAGCTTGGTGAGGGGAGAGAACTAGATAGAGTTGTGTGCATCTCTACATCATGGTCACCATGCATTGTGAATACTTAGCAATGTCTAGTCTTTAGATTTTTTCCAAAATTACCTATTTTTGATAAATGTTTTTCTAATTTTTAAACAAGTATTCTAGTATATCCTTTAGTATGTTTATAACTTTTAATTAGAAACTAGGTTTTTATGTTGGTTGTTGAGGCATATTTTATAGTATTGGGATATGTTTCATGATATAAGAGAGAAACAGGAAATGAAAATGGAAAATTAAATTAAAACTTGCTGCTCAATCAAATCTGAAGTCATTTTCCACATATAATAAAAGGCCTTTCCTGTGGCACAAACTAAATTTGATAAGAAATCTATAGTGACAAATAGCTTCTTCTCAATGTGTAGTACAATTGGCATTCCGTGCTTTGGAAGTTGGTTATAAACCACTTTTGAATCAAATAGTCCACTGACTTAGGCTATGATGGAGGCTATAATCAGCTTTTTGAGAGAAGTGCTTACTGACAATTAGAGGAGCAGATTTTGAAACGCTTTTCCTTAGAAGTGAAGGCAATCTGTCCACCTACACAATTTTTTAGGGGTGGAAAAGAGGGCAAAGAGATGTTTAAATTAAGAAAAATATTAGCAAAAACTCAAACAATCAAAAAAACTCCTTGCTTTTCAGTGTGAGAAACGTGGGAAGATTTAGGGATAGGCATTGACTTATTGTTTAAGCTGCAGCTTGGATTGCTTGCACACCATATCTGTGTGTCTGAGTTAGTCCTGCTCAGACCCTTGCTCTGGCTTCCTGTGAATAGACACCCTTGGAAATAGCAAGTGATGGCTCAGTGGGTGGATCCCTGGCACTGATACAGGAGACCCAGATTACGTTCCAGGCTCCAGGCTTTTGCTTCTCCAGCTCCTACTGTCAGGCACATTTGGTACTGTCAACTACGACCAAGTAGGAGAGCTTTCTCTCTCCCTCTCTTCATGGCTTTCAGGTAAATGAAACACATAGATAAAAGAAAGAAAGATATGGTGTTAATGTAGACCATAGTTTTTTTTTCGAAGCTTGAAAGAGATAATTTATTTTTCCAACTATTCACATATAATTAGCAGTGTTATACTGTTATCTTTTTAATTATTATTAGTTTAGATAATGTTTACATAGTTCATCAGGTTGGGAAGGATCCAGAGTTAGGGAGAAGTGGGTGTGATCATTGTTTCCAAATTTTCTATTTCTTCTTCCCATTTCTGAGTTTGAGCAGGGAGATAAGGAGATATGCCATTCCCCGCTTCACAACCATCCCAGTACCCTGAGGATGGGGAAAGGCCACCCGATATGAACCCAGGGTCACAATGTGGTTCTTGCTCTGAAAATTCAGCCCAAGTGTATGCGATAGTTGTGAAATACAGTCGATCTTGCTGATCTGTGGGTGAGTAATCCCTTCCAATGTCCATTGGCTGACACAGTCAACCTTATAGTCTCCATTCACCCACATATTTACTGTCATTGCTTGGCTGGAGTAGTTGTCCATATGTTTTGTTCTTCATTCTCTGCTATGGTCCCAGATGTCCTCTGCAGGCCCCAGTGGGCTACCATGTCCTCTATGAGTACCATGGGTGGACCATAATTTTATATAGGTTCAAGCTATATATATTATATTCAGTCAATATGGATAGTTATGAAAATGTGTAAAATGAAATATGCATAATTATACAACAAAATTAATTGTAACAATTGTGTGTATATGTATGTATATATACACTCGCATATATATATATATATATATATATACACTTTATATAGATATATATACTTGCATAGAATTGATTATTCTCACTCCCTATAGTTAGGTTCTAGGAAGTTGATGCCACCACGAAATTAATAAATGCTGAACATTACTTCTACTGCTCACATATACATTGTGTATTTTACATAGATAAAATCATGTTATATCTTAAAATCCATCTGATAGAGTTTAATATTTTTCATATGCTTGCTATTTGAGAGAAAATGATGTCCAGAAGTGTGGTAACATGCCAAAGTTGGCCCCACTCGCGTTGAAGCTGGAATTGAGTTTAAACTTAGTCCAACTGACCCAGTAGCTGGACTTTCTTGCCCTGCACTATACTGCTTTCTGTTGTCTATCCATCTTTGAGAGGTGGAACAAAAAAGCACAAGCTTTGTTTGTCCCACCCTAAGTGGGACATGCCTTAGGAGCCCCACATTTTCCCTCTCTCTGGACATGTGCACAAATGACGAGGAAAGCACTGAGTATTGGTCTAGGAGACACATTAAATTCTAGCAAGTAGGCAAACTTACAAAGGTGGAATTTTGAATGATGAGATTGTACTGCAGTTAAACTAGGGAGATAGTCAAAATTGTTGACCAACTAATATGGTTCAGGAATGAGCTAATCAGAACAGGCATTAATACCAAATTCCTTGCTTGGAGTTATTGGCATTTGAAGGCTAAAATCATGAGTTACCCCTAATTACAAAATCCTGCCTGCTTTCCAGAGCATGTTTTCTGATGTTCCGTGCAATATTTGGATTGGTACTACTTTCTATTGTAGAGCTGTTCTGTTTTTGTAATAGAAGTATTCTAGATTACCTTTTTACTTATTTATCAGTGCTGGGCAAATGCCTAAAGAAGTCTTCATTTATTTTTGATGTGTAAGTGTACTGCAATCTTCCTGTTTTCCCCTTTCATTTTCCAGTTGATTTTATTACTCAAATTATTTTGATATATAAAGTGCTCAAAAACTTGTAAAATTGGGCTAAGCACAATAATGATTATAAGAATTTAAAGATATGTGAGTTGCAAAGTAAATGTCTATGAAGCAAGTAGGTTTATAATTCTCAAATGGAGTGATTGTTCCCCGGTATAAGCTGGCTGTGACCACTTAGTTTTGTTCAGAAGATGCTTTAATTTTTGCTTACAGGGGGATAGCCGTACTGTTTATCATAACCTCTTTGATTATTATTCTCCAGTTAATTTTTATACAAAATATATTTTTCTTTATTTAAAAAGATTGGACATCCTGAGTCGTAAAGCATGGAGAAACAGTTTTCCCTGTACCTTAAACAACACTGGTGATTATTACTAGGTCTAGTTGTGAAGTTAGAGTATACGAATTGCAAATAAAGCGTGAGTAATTCATTAATATTCTACTTGAATATTGTCCTGTGTTTGTAATTTGTTTCACATTCCACTTTTCAATAAGAGTATTTCTTTTTGATGTTGAGATTTTGCTTTTGTATATTCAGTTGTGATACTGGAGAGGTTTTTCAAAATATGTATCAGTGTTAATGTAAGTAAGATGTCTCAGGATAGGAATTGGTGCTTATAAAGAGTGGACATGTTCCCTATCATATAGAAGAGATCGTTTGATCCAGAAAGAGATAAGGCATGTGAAAGATATAATTTGTACTTAAGGAATCCTTTTCATTACATAAGACTTGCCATATTCCACTGAAGTGTGTCTAGTAACCTTTCTCAGAAGTACCCCTAAATGCCTACCATTTTGTTGCTTGGAGTGATCAGAGCTATCTTGCCCCAGACCTAAATACATGCAGTGTTTTACAATATATTAATTCCTGCACACCATAGTTTAGTCTTTTCCTTTAGAACTTTAAAAAATAATGTACGTTTAATACATTCTCAATATGAATTCTTTGTTGAAAATGATGTTTATAATGGAAGCAAGTATACCATGAAGTGGAGGATGCACTGCAGTATGCATCTATACTTCGGAATAAAAGATGGACTCCCAGTAAGACTTTAAAAAATATCTTGACATTAGAATGCTGGTCTTTGTACTATTCTGTGTACCTACAGCGTCAGGTTATATTTAAATAGCAGATTGATGGACTTGTGACTGTTGTTGAGGGACTAAACAAATGTTACAATAGAGGAGAAAACAGTGGAGATGGGAGAGGGAGGGAGAGGATGGAATTGGAAATCCCTGATCCTCAGGAACTCTATCAAGAGGAAAAGAAAAAAAGAAAAATAAAATGATTTTGGTGATATTTATCCCTATTCTTGGAAGCGTTCATTTTTTCATCTTTACATTATTTAGTAGTGTAAATGTGTCATTACATGTGTTTCTTAGTAATGTGGGAGAATTGAGTTTAATTATTATTGGTAATGCTACCATAAGCACTCTAGCCATAACTCCTGAACATACACCTGCATTTGTTCAGTATTTTCCCATAAATAAAACTTTAGCATATTAGAGTCTGTGAGTTTGTGTCTTTTTTTTTTTTTTTAGCTGTTGTGGATAATGCCAGAGTCCTTTCCAAATTATTTGTCTTTGCAGACCAAAATTTAGTTTTGTGACATCAAACCTCAGTGAATATTGTTCTCTGTCCTTACCAGTGCCTGGTATTGTCTGTCTTAAATTCAGAATTTAAGTTTTTTTCCCCCTTTTTAAAAATTTTGAATGTTATGGTACAGTTTTATCGGGTCTGGGATTTCCCTACCCACTCCCCAAATTCCTACTCCTGGACTGATTTTCCCATATTGTTGCAATAGTGTAGTCCTTCATAGGCAGTTGTAAGTCCATCAGTCTGTTATTTAAGTGTGCCCTGATGTTGCTGGTACAGACAATGTCAGATAGTCCAGCATCCCATTGTCTAGATATGTCCAACAGTTTCATAAGTTATAATTTTTAAAGGAAATATTTATATGAAATGATAAGTGAGAAAGAGAAATAGAGATAGAAGAGGTGAGAAAGAGATATCTCATCCTGTGGTTCACTCCTCAAATAGCTGTAATTGCAGGGGTGGACCAGGCTGAAGCCAGGATTCTGGAATTCCATCTGAGTCTCCCATGTGGGTGACAGAAGCCCAAGCACTTGGACCGTCTTCTGCTGCCTTCCCAGGCACAATGACAGGGAGCTAGATTTGAAGCCTAACATCTGATATGGGATGCTGGTGTCACAGGCAGCAGCTTAATCTACTGCTCCACAATGCTAGCCCCTCTCCTATGTTTTTTTTTTTTTTTAAGATTTTATTATTTTTATTGGAAAGCCGGATATACAGAGGAGGAGAGACGGAGAAGATCTTCCATCCGATGTTTCACTCCCCAAGTGAGCCGCAACGGGCCGATCCGATGCCAGGACCAGGAACCTCTTCCGGGTCTCCCCTGTGGGTGCAGGGTCTCAAAGCTTTGGGCCGTCCTCGACTGCTTTCCCAGGCCACAAGCAGGGAGCTGGATGGGAAGTGGGGCTGCCGGGATTAGAACCGGCGCCCATATTGGATCCCGGGGCTTTCAAGGTGAGGACTTTAGCCGCTAGGCCACGCCGCCGGGCCCATCCTATGGTTTTAATTTACTGAATTTACGAGATTAAATATTTAAAAAGATGTTTATTATGTTTTAATAATCCCTTATTATATCTCTATTGCTTTGTTGGTCTTTCTCTTCTTTCGTAGGAGCGCCCCATGTTGGTTATGTATTGTAAATAGATTCTCTCCGATGTGACTGGGAATTTTAGGAGGTCATGGCTGAGCAGCCAGGGTGACTTCTTCCGTCTGATTTGATGTGCAGCAAAGATGAATTTTAGTATCTGATACTCAGATATTTTAACAGTGCACCTGTGATATTAATAGCAGGAGCATGGTGGTAGCATGGGGCTGATAAAATCTGGGGTTCGACAACTGATTAATCAGGAGGTTGCCAACCAGAAACCATTCTCACAGTTGGGGACATCTTCACTTTTTCTAATACATATTTCTTTCAATAAATAGATGTTTACATGATACATTTTGCTAAATCTCTTCATTTCTTATGAGTTTTCTTTTTGTTTTTGTTGTAAATAAAACCAGAACCCTATATTAAAATCTGTAACTATACAGTAAGTCTGCATCTTTCTTGCAACACTTATGAGATATTTCTTGTGAAACATTTCTGAAGCACTACTCTGGAGTGTAAGAAAATATTAGACAAAAGAAACCTCTTTTTTTAAGTTTCAAAATGTGAGAGTTTGGAACTGTATTATAAAATATGTAATTGTATATGGGAGATTTGAAGATCACACTTGGGTACCTAATAAGAGACTCGAAGCAATTAAATTTGGCAGTTTTTAATAGTTTTCCCCAGGATCTGCACCTCTGGGTAAAAAGTAATTGCTAATCAAAGCTTTCATAAAAAAATAATTTTAAGAAGAACGCACTCTTTTTGCTATTCAGTTTTCTTCCGTACAAAATCGAGAAGTCAGATCAATGCACACTCTTACAGTGATTATTGTAAGTCCTTTTTCGGACATAAAAGGAGATGCTGTGCTAATCGCAAGCAGAATGTTAGCCAGAGAGTTTTATCCCCAAGACAACAGTGTAACTGTATTTTAAAAGAAAAGTTTTTCTGAGAAATGTTTATATATCGTTTTATCTTCGATATGATCATCTGAATACAGTTCTACTGTACATGTGTTATGATCTGTGAAAATCTCAAGACATATGATCAGTAACACTGATTCTATTGCTGAAATCAACGTTAAGCTGCTTTTAATATTGCTGTAAAGAAATGGAGTTATTAGTTGCAAGTTTTGGCTTCCAACTAAAAAGAACATAGACTATCTCTTCTATTTATTATATAATGTAACTTTTACTTGAATTGGAAAAGTAAACACAAAGCATTTAGCGTAGCACTTGCTCAGTAAAAGTTCTAAATTTTAATTAAATACTTTTGCAAAATTCATTCTTATCCATTAAACATGCTTCTACGTTAGGATTAAGGAATTGATGTTTTGGATTAGATCTTATTTCGTCATTCTCCTAATTAGTCTGTTTCTATTAGAGACCTCAAAACATGTTTTGTGGAAGAATACTTTTGGTTTCCATGACACAGATGAAATTATCAATGACGGTGTCTCTTATATTTATCATTGTAAATCACTGTAGATCTATTATCCATAGATTTAATTATCTCAAGTGAAGATGTAATTGAAAGCAGTGACATCATTTGTGGACATATAAATGCATATTACCCATATTTAAGATAGTATTACTGTTCTTCAAAATGAATTTGTTTTCAAGTGAAAAACAATAAATCTGAGTTAGATTGGTGCAATCCTGACAACACATAGTCAATGGAAAAAAAACACCTTTTTTGCTCATTGTTTCTTGGAGACACCAATAAAGGATTCTTTAGTTTTATTCTTTGGGTGTTTACAATCACCAGGAAGATAATACATATAAATAAATAACTTCAGTACAAACTATGATCCAGAAGTAGTCACAGTGTAGGTGTGTGTATAGTGTGAAAATTTACATTTACAACAATGTTCACTCAAGGAGATTTGCTGGATTAGGAACCAAGAAACTTAATGTGGTGTGAAGTGTGTGCTGAGGGGATGGAATTCAGCCTATGCAAACATCTACATAAAGACTCCAGGAAGGACTTGAATTATTTGGACAAAGCAGAGGGATGATTTTGAGTAATTATGATGGAAACTACTCATGTTTCCTTCCTGTAACATTCTTGTACTTATAATATCCTAGGCAAGAATGCCAATGAAATAATAAGTAAAAGAAACAGCATACATACAGTCTAGTGTTCTATCAGAACACAAAGTACATGTCTACATTGCTTATTTTAAAATGATTTCTCCTAATATAGGAATATTATCTACCACAAAATGAAGAAAACACAAAAAACAATAGAACTCTGTGTCTTCAGCACTTAGAAATGATCACTTCTGCCTGTGGCTCCACATTATACTTGAAGCATTGGGTAACACATGTACTGTTTTCTGTCTTATAAAAAATGATTTTATATGTAACTTTTATAATTTCTCCTATTAATAATGTATCAAAGACTTCCATTCTTTTAAATATATATATATAAATATATATAAATATGTATATATTATATATATAAATAT
This sequence comes from Ochotona princeps, assembly GCF_030435755.1. Lineage (NCBI taxonomy): Eukaryota > Metazoa > Chordata > Mammalia > Lagomorpha > Ochotonidae > Ochotona > Ochotona princeps. The sequence continues at coordinate 21,967,374 of NC_080842.1, forward strand.
ATATATATATATACATTTATTTATTTATTTCATTCCATGAAACTGTGTTCATAGGCTCTGGGAGTCCCCCAAACCCTCTCCAAACCCTTCCCCCATATTGAATTCCTCTATATTGTTACAGTAGTACAGTTCATAACCAATCATGATTCCTTCATTGCGGGCATGGACCGTGCAGAGAGTCCAGCGTCTTATTGTCCAGAGAAATTCAACAGCTTCATTGGGAGATCATCCTTGGTCTGAAAGTAGAGCTGGCAGAATATCATCCTCTCCAATGAAAAGCCACTGCACAACTTCAGCAACAGGAAGAAACATGGAAATTTACAACATTATGAAGTTAATTGACATGGTATTGAGTGACAGATAAGTTAGAAAATGCAAGTTCGTAACCACATCCTGTAACTACTTCATTGACATCTCAATTTTAGTTTATACACAACCAGCTGCTATACACCTTAAAATGGCTGTAGGGTACTATTCAGCTGTCTCGTGTCTATTTTCATTTTAGTATTTAGCAGCTTATAGTTTTCAAGCATGATTTTTACTGAACTGCCTGAATTTTAGGATAGTCCAAACAGGCTTATAACTCTAACAAGCCATATGTTAACGATTGAGGAGCAGAACAATTTTAGGAGGGGTGTGCAGAGAAATCTTCAATACCTTAGTGAGGAGTAACTGATCATTGTGTCCTGCCTAGTAAGGTATATGGGAGTCCAAGCTGACTTTTTCCTGTCTTTTCTAAGCTTTCCTTATTGGACTCTGTCTATATGACCTAATTTTGGGGGGCTCCGGATTGACCCTGATGGTCATTGCAAGAGAGGGTGGGGAGCCAAAAAGACTTCCATTCTTGATATAACTCTTTATGTAATTCTTCTTCCTTATATAAATCACATTTTTATTGCATTTGAAAACTATTTATTTTTATTTGAGAGACAGATTTTACTGAGAAGGTCTTCCATCTGTTGGTTTAGTCTTCAAATGGCTGCAAGAACTAGAGCCAGACTGATCGGAAGCTGGGACACATGAATTCTTCTGCTTCCTCTGGTTCACTCCCCAAGTGGCCCCAGCAGTCAGAACTGAGCTCATCCAAAGCCAGGAGTAGGAGCCTCTTCCAGGTCTCTGATGCGGGTGCAGGGTTCCAAGGCTCTGGGCCATCCTCCTCCACTTTCCCAGGCCACAGGCAGGGAGCTGGAAGGGTTTTGGAGCAGCTGGTACACAAACTGGCACCCATATGAAATCCTGGTGGTTGTAAAGCTGGAAATTAGCCACTGAGCCATTGTGCTTGGCCACCAAGATAAGTTTTTTAAATTCTTCAGATAAAAGGAGATATATTTAAATTTCTATAGATATATCACAGTCTAGAAAGATTATTCCAGCTTATGTTTCCTCTAACTTTAATTTTTTTCCTTATGAAGAAATAAGCATGTGTATACAGATCAAAGATTAAAAAAAAGTGAAATCAGCATTTTGATTTGATACCATTTTGTTAGATGCATGGTATTTTATTAATTAAAAGTAACTTCTAAAGTTGTTAATGTGGTTGATTATTTTAAAGTACATTTGATTTTCTAAAAATATTTATTCATTTTATTACAGCCAGATATACAGAGAGGAGGAGAGACAGAGAGGAAGATCTTCCGTCCAATGATTCACTCCCCAAGTGAGCCGCAACGGCTGGTGCGCGCCTATCCGATGCCGGGAACCTGGAACCTCTTCCGGGTCTCCCACGCGGGTGCAGGGTCCCAAAGCTTTGGGCCGTCCTCAACTGCTTTCCCAGGCCACAAGCAGGGAGCTGGATGGGAAGTGGAGCTGCCGGGATTAGAACCGGCGCCCATATGGGATCCCAGGGCCTTCAAGGAGAGGACTTTAGCCTCTAGGCCACTGTGCTGGGCCAAGTACATTTGATTTTCAAAATAAAAATTTGGCTATAGTTTTCTAACAATTGTTTATCAAAATTTAGATCAGATATTCTTGCTTAGTAAATTGTTCATATTTAAGGACTCTTTATAAACTTGAGATATGTAATCCTTATATTTTGTGCTAATTTTTAAAAAATAATTGGAAGTGAGCATTGTTCATATTGAATATTTCTGAAACTACTGATAGGGAAAATTATATATATATATATATATATATATATATTGCTCTGTAACTTAATTAAAAGTATTGCAATAAATACATATATAAATAAAATATATAGCATATAAACTAAATATATAAAAACATAGATTTTGCCATTCTAGGTAATTTTTTATCCCCTGCTATCAATGAGGGGTTGATATTTAATTTTCTAATGCTCAAGTACCATATATAAATTCATGTACTATTTTAAAATGAACTATATTATTCCCCTGCAGGCTTCAGATCATTTCTAGGTTACTTATACCTGATATAGTGTCAGTGCCATGCATGTATTTAGAATATTATGTCATTTACAGAATAATGATTAGAAAATCATCTGCATGTTTAGTATAGATTCTGTTATGTTTTCCAAATACTATCCATAAACTCATTGAGTCAGTGGATATGGAACCTATTGTGGAAGGCTGATTTATTTACATTTGAAAACATTCTTTTCATTAAATTGATTCTTTCTCACCTGATAGATTGAGAAACACTACTGTAAGAATAATGTTATGTGTGAACTTGGCTAAGCCTTGAGACAGTTGTTTGACCGAATATTATTCCAGTTATTACTTCAAGATATGTTTTGGATATGATTAGTATTTGCATTATGTTGACTTAAGGTAGCACAGACTGAGTGTTTCCAAAGCCAGAAGAATTTTTCTCAAGTGTGTAACAAACCAGAGCTGATGAATGTCTTGCCTAGTTTCCTGAAGAATTTGGATACACAACTATAACATTAATTTTCCTTTTTCCTCCTTCAGATTTATTCTATGTATTTGAAAGACAGAGTGACAGAGGGAGAATCAGAGAGGAAGATTTTCCATCTCTGCTTTGTCCCTCCAAATGGTCTCAATGCCCAGGATGGGGCCAGACCAAAATTGGGAACCAGGAACTCCATACAAGTTTCCCAATTGGGTGGCAGGGGCCCAAGTACATCCTCCATTGCCTTCTTAGGTACATTTTGGAGAATTAACTCAGTGATAGAATAGCCTTGATTTCATCAGATGCTCTGATAGGGGATTTTGACATCATAGGTTGCCCAACTCAATGCGCCACAACTCTGGCTCCATAACATCAATTCCTAACATGAGTTGCCAGCCTCTGGATCCACCTCACAGGTTTTGGAGTTGCCCGTTCCCACAATTGTGTAAGGAAATTTCTTATAATCACCTCCCTCTCCCAACACATACTTTTTGTATACACAGTCATACATCACTTAACAACAGGAATCTATTCTGAGAAATGAATCACTAGATGATTTTGTCACTGTATGGACACCACAGAGAGTGTGCTTACAAACTAAGATGGGTAGGATATGGCTAGCAATATAATATTCCTGACCACTCTCATAGATGCAGTTGGTTCTTGAATGAACTGTTGGCACTTGACTCTAAATATAAACACTCATACGTATGCCATTCATTCTATTTGTCTTGAAAACTATGACTAATACAACCTTGTATTCCACAATTTTGATTGCACACAGCTTAAACTCAATCAAAGCTATAAACTTTTAATGTCTAAGGAAGTATAGAACTATGTGAAAGAAAAGCAATGCTTAAGAACTTAAGGTATCATGTTTGACATATTTCTCATGACAGTTACTTTGGCTAATTGTTATACCCAAAACATTATGTCAAACGTGTATTAAATGTTGACAGCATTGCAAGCAGATTTTTTTAAAAAAGATATTTTTATTGGAAAGTCAGGTTTACAGAGGAAAGGAGAGACGGAAAGATACTCCATCCGCTGGTTCACTCCCCAGGTGGCTGCAATGGTGAGAGCTGAGCTGACCTGGAGTTTCTTCTGGGTCTGTCACACAGCCTTAGGGTCTCAAGACTTTTGGCTGTCTGCTACTGCTTTCCCAGGCCACAAGTAGGGATATGGAAGGGAAGTGGAGCAGCCAGAATAAGAACCGGCACCCATATGGGATCCCAGCGCTTTCAAGGTGAGGACTTTAGCCACTAAGCTACTGTGCCAGGTCCTGCAAGCAGATTTGAATAGGGGAAGTGGAATTTCTAGTAAAACTAATGGAAAGATTCTGGAAATTAAAAAAAAATAGCAGAACGCTTTTCAAAGTGAAGAATGTGATGGTTGGGGAAAAACTGCTCAATTTTGAACAAACAAGAAAAAGAGAAATGAAATGGAAGTGAGGAAATGCAGCAAACCCTTAGCACTTGTGTTGAGAGAATACTAACTGGCATATGCAGTGAAGAATATGAGAAAGGGATGTGCCTTTAAAGAGCCCCAACAGTTAGCCAGAAGTGAGTGTTTTGCATCTAAGATGTCCACACTAGGGTGCCTGAGTTCCCATTCTGGCTCTGTTCTTGTCTGTAGCCAGCTTTGTGGAACACAGAGCCCAGGAAAGAGCAGCAATGTCTCAAATAATTATGCTCCTGCGAACTCTTAGGAAACCTGGCTTGCATTTCTGGCTCCTAATGCTGGCCCTGTCAACCTTGAGCCATTTGCGGCATTTGGTGAATGAACCAGTGAGCTGAGTTCCCTGTGTCTCTTTATCTGCCTCTCAAAATAGTTTAAAAAATAGCTACAATGAAAGAGAAGAAGCACAAGGAAGCAAATCTAAACAGAAATAAGGAGATCAGAAGGGAACACCTCCAAAAAGATCACAATTTGGAAACAGTGAAATGAGATTATTTAACATATTAGAGTTAAAGACATAGCCTGTTTCTTGAGAATTGAGACAAAAAATAAAAGAGCTTCAGAGATAGTGGGGAGTCTTCTGTTTCGCTTGGATCCCCTGGCAGTGCTAGCCTTCTGTTCCAGTTCCAAGGGTATTTTCATATATTTACTCTCAATGTACCATCTGTTATTTTCATGACTAACCCACTGTGAAATCCTGCTCCATGCCAGAGCAACTGAAATCTGTACCTTTCCTCTTTTCTCTCTTGCAGTGAAAATTGTGGTTGACAGAAACACACACTGCAGGCAACCATTCTCACGCATCCTGTCATCCTACCTTTCTGTTACCTTGGGTCATGCTCGGTGATTGTGGCCACACATGTCTACTTGCTGGTTGTGGTAATTTTTTTTTTTTTTTTTGCAAGCGTCTACCTAGCCTGAGTAAAGAGAGGCTGCTTTGGTGTAATTTAAAAACAAGTACTTTAGAGGAAAGTAGAAAATGAAAAAATATGTTAAATATATGCGTATATATCCCAAGCTTTCCAGTTATACTCAGACTGCTGGAATATATTTTGAAGATTACCCATCCTGCATAATTTAACTATAGAGGAAAAGACTGGAAAATTAAACTGGCACTGTATGTTTTAGATAATTAAATGCTAGAGTTTCTGAACCAGTTTTTCCAGATGCTTACATTCAGTTTACATAATAAAAATGCTTACATTCAAATGATAAAAACATTAATGCTGGTACTGGCCACCACCGACCAGCATCCTGTATCACACAGTTGTTGCATGTCCTGGCTGCTCCTCTTCTGATCCAGCTCCCTGCTAGTGAGCCTAGGAAAGCAGTAGAACGTGGCTAAGCACTTCCACCCAAGCTAAGTTCTGGGTGGAGTTCCAGTCTGCTGGCTTTGGACTGGCCAAGGGTCTTTGTGATCATTTGGGAAGTAAACGAGCAGGTGGAAGATTCCCTCTCTGTTTCTCTCTCACTGTGCTTTTCAGGTAAATAAGATGGGTTCTAGAAAAAATGAAATAAAGTGTTTATGCTGACAGATTTTTTTTATTAATTATGTTGCATTATGTGACACAGTTTCATATGCTCTGGGATTCCCCCAGTCCTTCTCCGTGCCCTCCCCCCATGGTGGATTCCTCTACCTTGTTGCTGTATTACAGTTCAAATTCAGTCAGGATTCTTTTTTTTTTTTGCACACATATATGAAGCATAGAGTCCAGCATTTTATTGTCCAGATAAATTCAACGGTTTCTTGGGGAAACTATCTATGGTTTGAAGGTAGAGCTGGCAGAATATCATCCCGATCAATTAAAAGTTCCAACATAACATCAACAACAATTTACAACATTATGGAATTAATTGATATGGTATTGAGTAACCAATATGTTAACAAAATACAAGTTCTTAACCACATGCTGTGACTACTTCATTGACATTTCAATTTTAGTTTATATACAGAACTGGCTGCTATACACCTTAAAATGGCTATAGGGTACTGTTCAGCTGTCTCATGTCTATTTTCATTTTAGTATTTAGCAGTTTATAGCGTTCAAGCATAATTTTGCTGGACTTGGCAGATTTTAGGATAGTCTAAACTGGCTGATAACTCTAACAAGGCATATGTCAACAGTTGAGGTGCAAAACAGTTTTAGGAGTGGTGTGCAGAGAAATCTTCAATACCTTAGTGAGGAGTAACTAATCTTTGTGTCCCACCTAGTAAGGTATATGTGAAACCACGCTGACCGTTTCCTGTCTGGTTCTAAGCTTTCCTTGTTGTTCTCTATCTATTCTAATTTTTTTTTTGTTTGCTTTGTTTTTGAGGGGGGAGCTCCGGAGCGACCCTAATGGTCATTGCAAGAGAGGGTAGGGATCCAAAGTTGGAACTAAGGACCGGAGAAAGCTCCCTCCCTATATGCTGACAGATTTTTAACTTAGAGCAAAACTGAAACTTTTTAGTCTTTCTTCTTTAAGAGTTTTGTCTGGAAAAAGGAAATACACAAATCAAATAACAGGTTTCTAATCCTTAGGCATTGGCAGCAGGCTCAATATAATGTGCTGGCATGCTGTGTGATGGTCCCCAGCGCCTCCTCTTGGTTGTGCATCTGTCAGCAGGGCGCCTCCTTGTCAGAGGCTTCCTTCCCTCACTGTTTCTGTCACATGGCAGTACAGCTCTTAGAGTGGAGGCAGTAAGTTGCTGTGAAACTTCAGTCTTTAGTCCAAGGGAATGCTGCTGCACATTTGCCTCCCCCTCCTAACCTGGATTGCCTCATTTTGCTACTGGAAAGACAAACTTAAAAGGTATCAGTAAATAGAATATATTGTATAACTTTACAAAGTGTAAGAATGAAATGAGTATTGTAAATATCTGAATGTGAATCTCAAGTGTAAAACATCTCAAGGGATATCTTTGAGATTCTTTTTCACCTCTCTATCAGATAAGCAAACCGGTTCTCAGAATAACTAAAAGGTAAACAACTAATCTCGGAAAGATCCGTCAGAACTTGGAAAGCTAGCATAGAGTAGATGCTATCACAATATTCTTACAGAGTATTGTATTCTGCCATAAACTCTCTGTAATTAATTTCGTTTTATGGTTTTACTTGGGATCATTTTCTCATCTATCATAAAAACAATGCTATGTTCTGTAGAAGTTATAGTTGTTTGAGGCTGACATTGAAACCCAGCAGGTTAAACTTGAGCTTGGGAAGTTCCATCACCTCCAACTTTTTTCAAATCTAATTTTACTTTTAATTATTTGTTTAAACAAATTCGGTATGATTTGTGAATAAAATTCTGAGAACATGATGATATTCCTTTCGTCCTAAACTCCTTCTTACTCTCTTTCCAGCTTTCTTTTTAAATTTTTGAGAAAACATATTTCAAATTTACATTACAGTAAAAGACTTAGCACTTTAGCAGATAATCTAAGAAGTCAAAAGCAAAAAGATCTTAGTTTAGTGATAATACATATAACACTTATGAGCAATAATTAAATAGAAAAATAGTAATTTCATCCATATACGGTACAGGTTAAAATAATTGTAGGTCATTAAAACTATAGGGGTATTCTTATGATGGACTGTGTCAATCAGTGGATTCTCCAACGACCGCATTGTGCTTGGAGTGGGGAGAGTGGCAGCAATTCAGATCTGTTGAAATATCAAAACCACTTAACCAGCTCTACCTTCAGACCAGAGATGGTCTCCCCAAGAAACTGATGAACTTATCTGGACAATAAGATGCTGGACTTTATGCCTGGTAGATGCTTCCAATGAAAGAATCTCAACTGAATTTGAACTGTGGTAATGTAACGGGGTGGAGGAATCCACCATGGGGGGGGGAGTTGGGGAGGGGTGGGGGGAATACCAGTACCTATAAAACTGTGTCACATAGTGCAATGTAATCAATATAAAATATATATATATAAAAGAGAACTTGGACATAAAAAAACTATAGGGGTATAACATTCTTAACCATTGCTTTGATAAAATTGTAAAATTTTAGAGTTTCACAAAACCATATTTGAAATGATACTGATACAGACATTTCTTATTTATTTATCTATTCATCTATTTATTTATATTAGCTCTTATAGATGAGGGAGAATATGTGGTATTTCTCTTTCTTGGTCCAATTTGTTTAACTCAAATTGTTATCCTCCAGTTGAGTTGATTTTGCTGTAAATTGTGGAGTTTCTTTTTAATAGCTAAATGATATTCCATTGTGTATATATGCCACAACTTCTTTATCCATTCATTAGATAGTGTCCATTTTGGTTGATGCATAGTTCTGATGGTTGTGAACAGCCAGCAGCTTCACTTCTGATTCAGTTTACTATTAAAGCATCCTGTGAGGCATCAGATGCTAGCTGAGATGATTTAGACTATCATCTAGGTGGGCGATCTGATAGCGTTTCAGGCTCCTGGCTTTGGCCTGACAGGGCCCTGGCTGTTGTGGTTCTTAAGACGATGAAGCGGTGGGTGAAAGATTCTCTCTCTTTATCCCTTCCTACCTCCATCTCTCTCTCTCGCTCCTATTTCTGCTAAAATTTAAAATGTCATAGTTATCATTTGGCTACCTTTGTCTTTTGTATAATTTTTGGATCCCATCTTTTTTTCACTTTAATGAAAATAGTTTCTCTTTCAAACATTACATAGTACTTTCTGATAACAGACACTTTCTAAAAGTGCTGTGAAGCAGCACATTTCCTGGAGTTGCACAGAAAATTAGTTCTCATTACTTTTCCTGCTGCTTAATGTCTTAGTTTCAGGTCAACAGAGGACAATAAAAGATAACCAGCAAACTAAGCAAAAAGTAATACATGTCTCTGCTTAATGAATTACACTATTTTTTCAACGGACAGATGGCATTGAGAATACTAAAACTCACTGGTTTGCCTTCTGTCTACTATTTTAAAGGGTAAAATAGTTAAAGGAGGCACTCCAAAATTATTTCTGCACTTCCCAGTAGAGTGAAAAAACTTTCCTTTAAGTCTTCTCAGCTTGTAGTTGATTGGTCTATTATTCTGTATAAGGAACATGGAACAAAGCATACTTCAAGTAGTGTCTGTCACATCTCACACTGGTAAAAGGTACTAGCCTGTTTGCTCGGGCATGTGCTTTACTTCTTTGTGTTAATTAACAGTTGGAAGTTTGCAAGACAAACAAAAAATAAGGTGACAGAAAATAATTGCATGTTCACCTGTAGCCAGCATTGTTTTTAAATCGTTTGGACCTGCCATATTATTAGAAAATAAGCAGTCTGATTCCAGATTGTAAAAGAGAGTGTATGAATCAGGAAAGCAGTGCCCAAAAAAATATGAAGCTCTTTCTAAGAACCATCAGGCTGTGCTTCACTGTGACTATCTTCTTTCCATCTGCAGCCCCAGTTCTGTTGTAAAGTACTTCGTTTATTTTTGTAGTTTTTATTATTATTATTATTATTTTGCTTATTTAAAAGGTGTAGTTAAAGAGAGAAAGAGAGAGAGAGGCAGAAAGAGTGAAACTTTGATCTGTTAGTTCATTCTGTAAACAGCTGCACACCTAGTGGCTTAGCCAGGCTAAAGCTGGGAGCAAATTCTGGGCCATTATCCCCAGACGTCTGGGTTGCTTTAGCAGGGAGCTGGATCAGAAGGGGAACAACTGGACTTGAAGTGCACTTCTTTATGGGATGCTAACGCTGGAAGCAGTGCCTTAATGTGCTGTGCCACATTGCCGGCCCTGAGATGTGAACTTTTACATGGACTCTCCTGTTACATAGTGATAATTAATATGATATTTAAAAAAAAACTCCCAGGAAAGAAACAGTTCATCTTCCGGGTGTGGTCATTAGTTCTTTGCTTCATCCTAAACAGTAAGTTGCACCCCTAGTTTCTTGTTTATTTAATTATTTTTATCTTTGATGATTTTTACATAGTTCATCAGGGTGATAACGGTCAAGGGCTACAGGAAGGTGGGTGAGAACATTATTTCCACATTCTCTTTTTTTCCTCCTGTATCTGCGGGAAGGGAGGAGAGAACAGGAGAAGCTACACACAGCCTTCAAAATACCTCTGCAACCTGGGATGGAGGACAGCCACCCGACACACCACAGGGTCCCTGATGTGGGGCATGCTGTGAGGGTGTGCTCAAGAGGTTCTGATAGTTTAGCAGTTCTGAATTGCTGCTGATCTCACCATTCCAGACATGATGAAATCTCTCCAGAATCCACTGGTTGACATTATCCACCTTAAAGTCTCCTTTTGTCCGGATATTCACTGCTAACATGTGGCTGGGGCAGTTGTTCAATTTGTTCTGTCTTCCATGCTCAGTTATGGCACCATGTGTCCTCTGCAGGGACCAGTGGCCTGACATATCCCTGTGTGCACCTGGGTATGGTGTCCACTGATCCATCTAAGCCAATGAGGAGGCTCAGCTCTGACACATGCACTGTACAGTCAGATCATGGAACTCTGCAATTCTCTCCATGATTGGGGTTCTGAGTCCAAGGATTCAGTTGGGGTGATTCCCAAAAAAACTTGATCTGAGGTGATTCCTGACCTGATTCTTGCATGTGCTTGCCAGTGTAGGGTCTGGCACAGTACCTTGTCCCAGTCACCCTACTTGCACACCGGTGGTTGCAATTGCTGGATCAGTTCTGTCTAGCCCTGTCTTCTACACAAGCCAATGGTTGTTGCAGCCCAGCCTGACCCTGCCCACTACACACTCGGCCATCATCCAAATCAGTGGGAGCTGCAGCCTAGTTGGAGTCACCCACAATAACCCCCACCAGGCCCATCGCTGCCCTGGTTCCTGTGCTTGTCCGGTCTGCTCCACATCCCATTCAGCTCTCATACATGTCAATGGGCATTGAAGCCTAGTTCAACCCAACCAGCCCTGCTATCCAGCCCACACACATGTTGGTGGGTGCCACTATGTCTAGCCATGGCAACATAAGAGGGAGGTGTCCACTATTTCCATACTGGGTCCACTCCCGGATTATGCACTCTCCAGGTGGTCCTGCAGTTGAACTTGAAAGAATGAGCTCGCAGTGCCAGCATCTGCCAGCTGATGCTGTGGCAAAGCCCAACCAACCCTCACCTTCACTCTGACTTAGGCTTGCACCAATAGGAAGAGTCAACCGAGCCTGGCTTTTCTCTAATCCAATTTACAGGAGGCCAATAGGTGTTATAGCCCTGCCGGGTCTGGTCTGCTCCCATCCCAACTCTCATGCTTGCCAATGGGAGTGATGGTCTAGCAGGGGAGCCGTATGCTGCCCCACATCCGGGTTTGCCCCCTCCCTTCATGGTTCTCATGTGTGCTGTTTGGGTGCTATAGCCCTGTCCAGCATGGCCTGCCTCTCCTCAACATTTGCCAGTGGGTGCTTCAGCCTTTCTGGGCCTGGTCCACCACCAAATCCAGCTCACGCTGGAAGGGTCTACAGCCTAGTCCAGTTCATCCAGCACCCAGTCCCGGTCTTCGTCTGTACTGACATGTGTTGCGACTGAACCTGGCCCAAAACACACATTGTATTCTGGTGTTTGAGTTTGCCAGCGGGTGATACGAACTGGCCCAGCCAGGTGCACCACTGACATATGCCAAATGTATGCCTGTTGATACCATTCTCTGGCCTGGTCTGGGGTGCTTCTTATCCTGGTTCTTGAGCTCACCTGCAGGAACTGTGTTACAAACGAGGAGTTGCTCAGGCTCTTCTGTCAAAACTGCTCCCAAAGCCAGATCTTGTACCCATTGGTGGGTCCATGGGCCAGCACTACTTAGCAGGAACAGTGACCATTCCTGACCGACTTTGACCCATTCCAGTTTTTACTGTTGGGTGTTACAGCACAGCCAAGCCTGCTCCACACCCACACTCAGCTCACATATGACTCAGAAGGGGCAGAGACATAGCCCAGCCTGTCTTACACCTAACCTGGTTCTCATGAGCGCTGGTTGGTGCTGGAGTCTGTCCCAGTCTGGCACACCCAGGATCCAGACCACAGTTGTACCAAGACACTGAAACCATAACCAGATGTGATAGCTGACTGCACTCTGGTCCTCGCATTCAACAGTGGGAACCAGAACACACCCAGGGCGTCCCCTGTGCTCCCAACCAGGCCTGTTCCCAGCTATAGATCTTGCATGTGCAAGTGGTTGCTCTTGGTTTGACCCAGCTGGGAATAGTCTCTCACCTGTCATGAGCTTTGCCTTGGATGCTGTAGCCTGGCCTGACCTGGCCTGCCCCCAGTTCCAGCTCTCACTGGCATGTGCTGGAACCTGACCCTGCTCCGTCTGCTCCCATCCCTGGCTCATGCAAACTGGTAGGTGTAACAGCCTAGTCGGGCATGCCCTGTGCTCCAGCCTGGTTTCTGCACTTGCTTGTGAGCTCGTGTTTGCTTGGCCCTATCTGGCCTGCCCCCTTTGAAGAACAACCCACACATTTTCCAACAGTTGGAGTTCCTGTCCAACTCCCAGGCCTGGATCATGTGCTCAGCAGTGAGAGTTATGACCCATTAGGGGACTTTCCCAAGCTCTTCTGGTTGGCCCACTCCCAGTCTCAGATCTCCCACATGGTGCTAGACCCTTGCCCTGCATAGCCTGCCTTTCCACCTTGACCTTGAATGAGCTGGTGAATGTTGCGGCCTGGCCCACCCCACACCCTGTTTTAGGGTGCATATGCAGGTGCTGAAGTCTGGAACTGCCCAGACTGTTCTCAGTCCCTGTACCTGTGAGTGTTGGAAAGTTCAGTGGTTACACTAAGCTCAGCCCATCCCCACCCCAAATTTGAGTTAACCAGTGGGACTTATATTTCTACATTATTTGGCCCACATGTCCCCAACAAAGTCTATCCCCGGACCTGGTTCTTTTGTGTGCTTGTGAGTGTCATGGCCCTGCCTAATGTTTGTCATATCTGTTGTGACAGTCAGTCAGGTACTAGGATCTAGCTTTGCTAGACTTGTCCACTGCCCTCGCGTTTGCATGGAGTAGCATATGGTGGTCAGCAATGTTTCATTATAACAAGCCCTAGTCAGGACTCACATGGGTGTCAATTTGACCCATACAGATGTTCCAAGTTCTCCCCTCCAAACCACCATGTCTCAGTCCCTTTGCTTACCTGCAAGTACAGTGGCCCTGTCATTGGGAGTCTCTCAGGATTTATTCCTTACCTGCATATACAGTGGCTTTATCCATTGATATCTGTAGGCAGCAATTCCAACCCCCAGCCCCCAAGACTCCAGAGGTCGGCTAAAAGCCCAGGACTTGCTCACCACGTGGCAGTGGTAGCTGTGGCTAGGACTGTAAGCATCGAGTCCGACCTGGCTCAGGTAGCCCTAACAGCTGCCAGGATGCTGGAAGCTCCCACCACCCAAGCCCTGAGGTCAAACTTCCTAGGCCCCTCCCACGTAAGATGGTTGTAGTGGGCAGAGCCTGGGACTGCCTCTAACTCCCAAGAGATCCCTTCAAAACATACCTAGTGAGAAGGGAGCAACCTCTCAGGCCCAGGCAAGCCCACTATGTGGCAGTGGTGGCTGTGGCTATGGCCCCAAGTCCGACCTGGTTCAGGTGTCCTCAGCAGCTGCCAGGCTGCTAGAAGCTCCCAGCACCCAAGCCCTGAGGTCAAACTCTAATTGTATCATACTCTTAAGTAACTTTATGTCATTCATTCTAATTCTTTTCCAGATATTGTGTCAGTGTTGCTTTCTTCACAATCTAATATTAAAGCATTATTGTGTTCCTTTTAGGAATTCATATCATTGTTATTATTATTTTGCTATTGTGTTTTTTTTTAAAGATTTATTTATTTTTATTACAAAGTGAGATATGTAGAGAGGAGGAGAGACAGAGAGGAAGATCTTCCGTCCGATGATTCACTCCCCAAGTGAGCGCAACTGCTGGAGCTGAGCAGATCCGAAGCCGGGAATCAGGAACCTCTTCCGGGTCTCCCACGTGTGTATAGGGTCCCAAAGCTTTGGGCCGTCCTCGACTGCTTTCCCAGACCACAAGCAGGGAGCTGGATGGGAAGTGAAGCTGCCGGGATTAGAAGCGGAGCCCATATGGGATCCCAGCGCGTTCAACGCTAGGACTTTAGCCGCTAGGCCACACCGCCAGGCCCTGTTTTTTTTTGTTTTTTTTTTTGTTTTTTGTTTTTTTTTTTGCTTTCTTGTGCATTTGGTTGCTGTCTTGTTTCTATCGCTTCTGTCGCATGGTTTTGTTGATTGAATACTTTTTTTTTTCTAGAAGTACATCTGGGTATTGGTTTGATAGAGTGGTATAGTCTTCTTTTGCCTTTGTTTGTTGTGGCTGATGGTAGCTGTGATAGGGATCTGGGCCGTTTCTATGACTCTGTGTCATCACTGAGATTCCTGTTATGCAGATCTTCAGCCATTTGTTGGGGTAGGGACTACAGTGATGAGCAGTTGGGATGTTTGGAGCAGTCCTTGCTGGTATAGGCATGCCTGGCTTGCAGCTTTGCAGGTGGTATTCAAGTCAGGCACTGAGGTTACAGAGTCAGTGCTGGCTCGAGAAGCTAAGTCAATTTGATGATCATAAGCAGCTGCCCAGATTCAAGGAAACAAGAGTTGCACTAATGCTGGGTGGAGGTCAAAGGGCTCCCAGATGATGTCTGAGTGAATGACTGAATATTTGAGATTTACTTTTGCTGTGTACAGCAAGAAAAACTTTTGGGTACCTCTCTGTGTTTTGGTTACTGGTTTGGGTTGGGTGCAGAATTGAGTGAAGAGTAATATCCAAACTCAGGCAACTTTCCTGGAAGAGTCTGGAACCCAGAACCCTTAAGTTGTAAATCTGACATAGTGGATAAAGTATAGTTTTTGTCCTTCTGTGTCTGGCTTATTTCATGCAACGTAGTGTCCTTGATTGCAACTGTTTTGTTTCAAATGACAGAACCAACGTCTGACCCCTGCCTGGGAGCTTACAGTGAGAACAATGCAAGGTAGGAAAAGCATCACAGCATGCAACATGTGCAAGACAATTATAATTGCCTTTCAGCTGTTTAACACATTAAAAGAACCAGTAGCTTTCTGATGTCTAGTAGTAAATTCATAGCAGAGGGGAGCATCAGTGACTGCCCTTAGGCAAGGCCTGGCAGAGCCGGGCATTAATAGTGAAAATATAGGGATGAAAACTCCACTATGTAACCAAATGCTGTGCTCCTAAATCTGAACTGTGAAATATGTGAAATTTGTCCACTTTATATAAATTTTAAAAACTGTGTGTATGGGGCCCGGCAGCGTGGCCTAGCATCTAAAGTCCTCGCCCTGAAAGCCCCGGGATCCCATATGGGTGCCGGTTCTAATCCCGGCAGCTCCACTTCCCATCCAGATCCCTGCTTGTGGCCTGGGAAAGCAGTTGAGGACGGCCCAAAGCTTTGGGACCTTCACCCACGTGGGAGACCCGGAAGAGGTTCCAGGTTCCCGGCTTCGGATAGGCGCGCACCGGCCCGTTGCGGCTCACTTGAGGAGTGAATCATCGGACGGAAGATCTTCCTCTCTGTCTCTCCTCCTCTCTGTATATCTGGCTGTAGTAAAATGAATAAATCTTAAAAAAAAAAAACATCGAATCTGTTTTCTTTACATAAATAAATTTAACAATGAAAAATGTATTCTTTTTATATCTCCAATTATTATATTTTAGGTATGTACCACATTTGGTTTCTCCGTTTACCTGGTGATAAACACATTGCTTTGTTCTGTCTTTTGGCCGTTGGGAACAATGCTATAAAAACTTGGCGAAACATGTATCTCTTTAATATAATGATTTTATGCCTTTTGGATATGTATCCAGTAGTGGGTTATTGCTGCTTGTGGCAGTTGTGTTTCTAGTTTTTAAAGAAATCTCCATGTGTTCTGCAGTGGCTATGCACTAGTTTGTTTCCCACCACCACCAATGTATGGTAGCTCCCCCTGCTCCATATCCTTGCCAGTGTTTGAATTTTGTCTGTTTGATAATAGTCATGCAATCTGACAAGGGTGAGTTGATAGCTCATTGTAGTTTGACATGCATTTCTCTGATGGCTACTGACATTGAACATTTTTTCATGTATTTGTTGGTCATTTGTTTTTCTCTTATTGAGAATTATTGTATGTTTTTAAATCTCTTCATCTGCTGATATATTCTGAATATCAGTCCTTTTTATAGGATAGTAGCTTACAAATATTTTCTCTCATTCTTTTGCATGTCTTTTCATTTTATGGGTTATTTCCTATTCTGTGCTGAAGCTTCTGAGTTAGAGCTCAATTTATCTAGTTTTGCTTTTGTTGTTCAAGCTTTGGGAGGTATTATACAAGAAGTCATTTGATACACCAGCATCTGGAGATATTTCCCCTCTGTTTCTTTTTTTCTCTTCCCTTTGCTTTTCAAGTTTCTCTCTTTCAGTAATTTTATAGCCTCACGTTTTACATTTAGGTCTTTGATCTGTCTTTGATATTTGTATATGTTGAGAGGTATAGAACCAATTTCTTTCTCCTACATATGTATGTTTTTTTGCAGTCCAATTTATTAGAGATATTATCCTTTCTCTAATGTGTATTCTAGGCACTATAATGATCAGATATTTGTATGGATTAATTTATGGGCTATTTTGTTTTATTGATCTATATGTCAGTTTTTAAGCCAGTACCATGATGTTTCAATGACTGTGGTTCTACAGCTTTAAAATCAGATATTGTGATGCCTCTGCTTGAATTTATTTTACCCTCAGGGCCAGTTTGGCTATTTTGGGTCTTTTGTGATTACATTTGATTTTTATTATTTTTTCTAATGATGCAAAGAAGATCATTCGTATTTTGTTGATTGCATTGAATCTGTATATTGCAGTACAGATGTTTTAATGACATTGATTCTTCTAGTTCACCAGCAAGGAATATCATCTCATTTTTGTCTGTGTGTGTGTCCTTGATTTTTTTCATCAGTGTTTTGTAATTTTCATTGTGGAGTTCTTTTACTTGTTTGGTTAGATTTATTCATGAAGGTTGGTTTTTTTTTTTTTTTTTTTTTTGGTGGCTATTTGAACAGGATATCTTATTTCTTTTTAGCGAGTTCATTATTGGTGCATAAAGTATATAATTGCTCTAATGAAATTATAATTTAGTTAGTATCATTTTACAATTTAAAAAACGCTTTTCTTTTTCGCAATAAAATGCCTTATTCAGTATACTGCCTCCATAACCCAGAAAGATAAGTTTTACATTGAAGAGACATCTGAGAAAATATTTTAATGCTTCAATCAAATTCAAATAGCAAAACCAAAACATTTTTCTGCCAGTCGGAAAGTTCTCTGTAAATTAGGAGTCCTTCAGTCAGTCTAAGAGATTCTTTATAATATATAGTTCTAGTTCACAGGTTTCATGTTCTATGTTTCCAAGCTTAAGACTAGACAGTGTGAAACACTGGCTAACTGAATGGTTTGAGGGTCTTTCAGCTTGAGTTTGAGCCCCATTTCATCACTTATCAGATGAGCAAACTCAGGCAGATCCATTGACTTGACCAAGTTTCAGATTTTCATTTTTTTTAAACTTATGTTGTGTAGCAAATGCTTACTAATAAATGAAGTGATCACTCCTTATACAATAAAAGTTAAGGACTTAAGATATGGTGGGGCTGATGCAATGGTTTGATTAACTAATTCTCCACCTACAAGTGCCAGCATCCCATATATATTTTGGTTAGTTTCTGTGCCTCTGATCCAGCTACCTGCTTATGACCTGGAGAAACAGTGGACGATGGTCTAAAGCCTTGGGATCTTGCACCCATGTGAGAGAACTGGAAGAATCTCCTGTCTCCTGGCTTTGTATCAGCTCAGCTCCAGCTGTTGCCATCATTTGAGGAGTGAACCAGTGGATAGAAGATCTTTGTCTCTTCTTATCTCTATAAATCTTTGATAAAAAAATAAATTTTAAAAACTATGTTTTTTTTTTTTTAAAGGTTTATTATTATTGGAAAGCCGGATATACAGAGAGGAGGAGAGACAGAGAGGAAGATCTTCTGTCCGATGATTCACTCCCCAAGTGAGCCGCAACGGGCCGGTGCGCGCCTATCCGAAGCCAGGAACCTGGAACCTCTTCCGGGTCTCCCACGCAGGTGCAGGGTCCCAATGCATTGGGCCGTCCTCGACTGCTTTCCCAGGCCACAAGCAGGGAGCTGGATAGGAAGTGGAGCTGCCGGGATTAGAACCGGCACCCATATGGGATCCCGGGGTTTTTAAGGCGAGGACTTTAGCCGCTAGGCCACGCTGCCAGGCCCAAAAACTATGTTTTGTGGTGACTGCAAAAATATGTAACTGAGAATATTCTCACTGAGTAGAGTTGATTTGGGAAAAGCATTATAGCATAGTTCAAACTGTATGTATTAAAATCTGTTTCTTTAATTTTCATTTTCATTAGTAATTTCGTTCTCAAAGTGTAAGTATCATATGTCTTATTTAAAGAAATTTCAAACTTAAAATACAGGTAATTCATTGTGGATGTGCAGACAGAACCTTATAACTATGTCTGGGAAAAAAAAGAAGCTTTTTCAATATTTTAAATTGCGTTAGTTATATAAAGGGAGCAAATTTATGTATTACACAATCCAGATTTAGGAACATATGTTTTCCACTCCAATCCCTTTACTTTCTATATTCTCCACTTAGCCTCTTCCCTAATTTTTAAAAAGAAATTAAGAAAATTTTAAACAATGGCATATTTTCAGTTCACTTAACAGTCACTCCATTATTCAGCAAATGTCAAGTAGGAAAAAAAACCTCATTGTCCCTCAAGAGTATATACAAAAGAGTCAAACAATAATCAAATTTTAAAATGTCAGTCTTGTTCATAAAGATTGCATTTGTGTGTGTGTGTGTGTGTGTGTTCTGTGTATTAGTTACTAAAGATCAGGCAAAAACGTGATATTTTTCTTTTCGGGACTGGCATATTTCAGAGTGTAATAGTTTCCAGCTGCATCCATTTGTTGTGAAAGCTAGGATTCCATGCTTTTTAATGGCTGAGTAGTATTCCACATTGTATGTAGTCACTTGTTCTTGATCCAGTCATCTGCTGATGGATACCTGGGTTAATTCCATGTCTTAGCTATTGTGGATCAAGCTGTCATGAACATGGGTGTACAAATCTGTCTCTCTTTTGCTGATTTCCTTTTGTTCGCATGGATTTCAAAGGGTGGGTTGGCTTGGTCAGATGGTAGATCTGTTTCTAGATCTCTGATGCATCTCCATACTGGTCTCCATAATGGTTGCATTAGTTTGCATTCCCACCAACAGGGTATACCTTTCCTCCTACATTCTTAATTAAGACACTAGCGCTTCTTGTTAGCTAACCAAAATCTGAAATGGCAAAAATAAACATGAATGAAATAGTGATCCTAGTGCACAGTATAGATGAGCAGAAATCAATGTGGTGCACACAATGATATATAACTAATTACTTTGGTGGCTGTGGTTTAAGCCACTATTTCAAGTCCGTTTCCTAAGGTTGAGCTCTGGCTCTACTTATAAAAGCTAATGCATTCCCAGTGCAATCATGGTTCAGAAACATGTGTCCCTGACTCGTGCACTGGAGACACTGACTGGAGTCCAGGCCCCCAACTTATTTGTTTTAATTGGAAAGGCAGATTCACAGAGAGACAGAGGGGAAGATCTTCCACCTGCTGGTTCATTCCCCAGGTGGCCTCAAGGGCCAGAGCTGAGCTGATCCAAAGCCAGGGGCCAGGAACTTCTTCGGGGTCTCCCACATGGGTGCAGGATTTCAAGGCTTTGCGCCATCCTCGACTGCTCTCCTGTGCCACAGCAGGGAGATGGTTGGGAAGTGAAGCAGCCACGGCACTAAACTGTGCCCATAGGGGATCCCAGTATGTGTAAAGTGAGGATTTAGCTGCTGAGCCATTAAACTGGGTCCAAGAAGGCTTCTTCTAAAGGCAGAAGGAAAATACGCAATTAATTTGATAGCTAGCTGCCAGTATCAGTGAAGAAGGGAGTGTGAGGACCTGTGAGTGAGTCCACTGAATCATCATCTGGTTAACCCAAGAAACTGCTGTTTGTTTTTGTGTTAGAATCTCTAACACAAATGCAAATTACTACAAGCAACCATATGCCAACAGTTCAGAAGACCTCCATGAAATGGATAGGTTCCTGGACTCCCACCATCTAACACAAACCTTAGTCACGAGGCAATGCAAAACCTAAATAAACCTATAACGGAGGCAGAGATCAAAGCAATAATTAAAGCACTCCCAACAAAGCAAAGCCTATGCCCAGACGGTTTCACCACTGAATTCTACAAAACATCCCAAGCAGAACTGACCCCAATCCTCCATAAACTCTTAAAACCAATAGAAGGGGAGGTAACCCTTCCAAACTTGTTCTTTGAGGCCAACATCACCAAATACTAAAACTAGATAGAGAATTAACAGAGAAAGAAAACTACAGACTAATATCCCTGACAAATATCAATGCTGAGATCCTCAACAAAATACTAGCCAACAGAATACAAAAATACATTGGAAAGATTATTCACCTGGACTATGTGGGGTTCATTCCGGGCACACAGGGATGGTTTAACATTTGGGAATCAATAAATGTGATACACCACACTGAAAAATTGAAGAACAAGAATCATATGATAGTTTCAATAGATGCAGAAAAGGTCTTTGATAAAATCCAACACCACTTCATGCTAAAAACCCTAAATAAGGTAAGCATAGAAGGAACAACCCCATGCCCGCATCATACTAAATAGGCAAAGATCGGAAGCCTTTCCACTAAGATCTGCAACCAGACAAGGATGTCCGCCATCGCCACTGTTATTTAACATAGTACTGGAAGTACTCACAAATGGTGTAAGACAAGAAAAAGAAATCAAAGGCATTCAGATTGGAAACAAGGAGGTCAAGCAATCTCTCTTTGCAGGTGATATGATTCTACACTAAAAGAACCAAGAGACTCAATAAAGAGACTGCTAGAACTTTCACAAGAGGTTGGTAAAGTGACAGGGTACAAAATAAATGAACAAAAATCAACAGCCAGAGTATACACAAACAACTCCAAGAGACCCTGAATAACTAAATCAATCTTAAATGACAGAGCCTAAGGTATCGCAATTCTATACTTGAAGATATACTTAAGGGCAGTTGTAGCCAAAATCTGATAATGACAAAAAATAGACATTCAGATCAATGGAACAGAATAGAAATTCAGAAATGAAACCACACATGTACAGCTAACTTATTCTTGATAAGTACACTGAAATCTGGGTAGAAAGGACTGTCTCTTCAGCAAACGATGTTGTCTGGCTTCAGCCTAGCCCAGTTCTGGCTATTGTGGGCTTTTAGAATAATCAAACAGATGAAAGATCTCACTGTAGCCACGACTGTCTGTACCTTTCAAAAGAATGAGCAATAATCCATGCATATGAGAAGCTTTCACAAAGTTCATGTGAGCTGCGTGTTTAAAATATGGATGTTCACAAATTTGTATGGAAACGAACTTATTTGTAAATTCCATTTTTATGAATTGTTTGACGTTTTGCCATATCTCTTGATGGACTGATCACTTATCATTTCTTTTATCTTCTTCGGCTCGTGTAGCTGTTTTTCTTCCAAGACTGTGTGTAGTTTGATGTAAGTTTTTATCCCTGTTAAAGGGGAATTTATGAACACAAAGGGAACAGCAGATAAAAATTGATGTTTCCCTGGTATGGGTCACAAAAACCACCAGTAACCAATAGAGGAGACAGGAATGGGTCCTTGCTTAGAAACTTGTAAGTGATGAAATATAAGAATAGCCCACGTACAGAAAACCACCAATACCACCTGTTGTCTACATCAATGCGAGATTACTCCAGCCCTGAGAATTTTAAGTCTGTAAGTTATTGCTGTTTAATCCATTTCTTTTGTGCTGAGTTTTAGGACAATCCTTGAAATCATACATAGATATTAAAACTATCATGGTTAAATATGGTCCCTTAATGAGTTAGATTAATATAGTAATTGCTAGTACATATTGGTGTAGCAAAAGATAGATGCCTCAGGTAGTTTGGTCCTTACATAAATGGAAGACCTAGTCAGCTTGTTCCTAAGTTGCGGCTTTGGCCAGGCATTTGGAGTGTGATGAAATAATGGGAGAACTGTCTGACTCTGTGCTGCCAATCATTATGTTGTGTGTGTATGTCTTTCTGCCTCATAAATAAGTAAATGTAAAAAGTTTCAAGAATTGTACATTTGAGCCTTTCCTCACAGCTGTATTCTAGTGAGCAAACGTTCTTCTTGTAGGCTCTTCACATTTTGTATTTTTCTCTTTATTTGATTTGATTACAACTAATGACATGGTAATGACGAGGAAAATGTTCACAGCCAGGTAAGTTCCCTACCACTCAACTACAATGAGAAAGCAAAGACTAAGAAAATGCTTGCTTCTATTTAAGCAAGCATTAAATTAATCATCATGGACTTTACAATGTAAACAATCATTACTTAATTTGATAGCAATGGGAACTTGAAAACAAAAGGCAGTGTTAATTTTGAACGGAGAATCCTCATCCTGTTGAGGAGGAATATTATAAAACAAGAGAGTTAAGAATCAATGTGGATACATCAGGGTCAATCCGGAGCCCCCCAAAATTAGGTCAGATAGACAGACAGAGACCAATAAGGAAAGCTTACAACAGATAGGAAAAAGTCAGCTTGGACTCCCATATACCTTACTAGGTAGGACACAATGATCAGTTACTCCTCACTAAGGTGTTGAAGATTTCTCTGCACACCCCTCCTAAAATTGTTCTGCTCCTCAATCATTAACATATGGCTTGTTAGAGTTATAAGCCTGTTTGGACTATCCTAAAATTCAGGCAGTTCAGTAAAAATCATGCTTGAAAACTATAAGCTGCTAAATACTAAAATGAAAAAAGACACAAGACAGCTGAATAGTACCCTATAGCCATTTTAAGGTATACAGCAGCCGGTTGTGTAAAAACTAAAATTGAGATGTCAATGAAGTAGTTACAGGATGTGGTTACGAACTTGCATTTTCTAACTTATCTGTCACTCAATACCATGTCAATTAACTCCATGATGTTGTAAATTATTGTTGAAGTTGTGCAGTGGCTTTTCATTGGAGAGGATGATATTCTGCCAGCTCTACTTTCAGACCAAGGATGATCTCCCAATGAAGCTGTTGAATTTCTCTGGACAATAAGACGCTGGACTTTCTGCATGGTCCATGCCCGCAATGAAGGAATCATGATTGGTTATGAACTGTACTACTGTAACAATATAGAGGAATTCAATATGGGGGGAGGGTTTGGAGAGGGTTTGGGGGAATCCCAGAGCTTATGAAACTGTGTCAAAAATGAAATAATTAAATAAAAAATAAGATCATGATTAATTCATATCTATGGACACTCTAATCTTTACTTGATCCCACATGCCACATTAAATGTACCCCCAAGCAATGCACATTTTGTTCTATGTGATCCTATTTGTTTAGGTTTTATGCATGCTGTGGTAAAATTCTTCAAAATAATAAAAGAAAAGAAAATATATGGTAAGAAAAGAATCAATGTGGATAGCAAAGCTTAAATTACCAAAAAGGTATAAATTAATAAAATAACTATATTTCATTGTTTATTCTGAAGTCTCAGAATAAGATTTTCTCTCTGTGTGTTCACATCCTGGGTATTCCCATGATTAGATTATGTTATTTTCCCATGTTCATTGGCACTATATTGTAGAAGAGAAGAATCAGGCAAAAGGATTATTATAGATTGAGTTGAGGATTTTGATCAACAGCAATTGAATTCGTGAACTTTATAGGTAGATTCCAGGGATCAAAAGGCAAAGTGCTGGTAAATTGAAGAGTAGGCTAATGTGTAGCGAATCCATCATGAATTCAGTAGTAAATTGCAATTAGCACTAAAATTTTCTTCACCATACTAACACATGAAAGTAAAGATGATGGGGGTTGTTCTGTAGTACTCATGGCCTTATATTAATAGCCGAAGATGGTTAAAGACAAATTGTAAACCTGAAAATGAGAATTTTGGTGTTACACAGGTTTGTACATATTTACCACACTCAGTGAGAGTATGGGTAAGGTTATTGGAAAACATTAAGTTGTAAAGTCTATAGTTTTCAATTTCTGTGGTATTGATTTTGGTGAATGGTATAAGTAAGGAGAAACATAATTACAGACAGGATAAGATTGTGGCTATCACTTCAGTGATTTTGGTAATTAATGCTCTGATAACAAAATGTCTGCTTTGTATGGAATAAGGGATTTGAAAATGGAAAACTTCCACTCCATTGAGCTTCACAATTGTTGAGATAGAGGTTTTTTGTTAGGAATAGGTAGCAATCTGGTTTCTTTTTTAATGTGTCTAGAGAAGACGGTTATTGTTTTTTTTGCAAAAGGAAAATTCCATAATTGAAAAAAATTGCGGTGAAAAAGATAATATATCTTGCAATCAAGATAAAACAAAAATCCATGCTTTATATGAGCTCTGCTTATGTATTTTTATTTGTAAGAGAAATACACTTGAAGGTCAAGGCCAGTCGTTTGGTACATTATGATCCTGTAATAGCCAGATGTTTGGATGCCTTTGCTGCAATTCAGTATTATCTTTCCCAAACTGTTCTTTTCTTTGAGGTTCACCAATTACCTTTTCATTTAAAAGGGTATTTTATTTTGCCTTCAGTAGTCTCCCGTTTCCGGATGTTACTGACCCAGTTAGTTTCATTGCAATTCCATTTCATGTGGCCAAAGTCTTTGAAACATACCATTTTCCCCCTACAGATATAATCAAATACAAACACTTTTAACATCTTAAGTCCAAGTTACTCCATTGGTGTAACTGATCAAATATATGCTGCTTAGGTAGACACTAACAATTTTAAGATTTATTTATTTGAAAGGTGGAGCGAGCTCTTTCATCATTTTTTTTCACTCCCCAAATGGCATCACCACACCTAAACTAGGTCAAAGCTAAGAGCCAGAAACTCATACTGAGTGATCCACAGTTGCCTAAATTTTGTCTATGTTCTGTCTTCCCTAGACTCTTTAGTGGGAAACTGAATCAGAAACAGAGTACCAGGGACTCAAACTAGTACAGATACAGGATTTTAGCACTGAATGTAACAGCTTAATCCACTGTGTTACAACACCAGATCTGAATGCTAGTATTGATTGGACACTGACGTTTGCAAGTTTAGATGAAGATAGAATGGATAATGGTTTGTAGCATAAAGATATGTATTAAGGACTATGCTAAAAGTTTTTTTAACCACTCCTGAGTAATGTGAGTGATACAGTATTTGAAATTCAACGGAAAAACTGTTAATATTTATTACAAGTCAGTACATGTAAGATTCCCTCATCAAGAAGGAGCAAAACAAGCTTACCTTTCCCTTGAGATCTTTCTATTTCAAAAGTTGTAGCAAAGTGTCATACATATATGTTTATTTGAATAACAGTATAATAAATCTATGTGTCTTTCATTAGTTTTATTAATTATCAACCAGAGGCAAATTGTCATTTCTTAATGTGCTTTCTGACTGTTCCTCAGCAATGTTTGAGAACAAATCCAGTGCAATGTACTGATTCATATGTTGAGCAAAATTTAACCTACACTCTGCTCTTTCCCGTAAATGCTTGACTAATCCTAATATCAATTCTGTCTCTACGTTTTTGTTTACTTTTTACAGTCTTGCTACTCTGATGTACTGACTCTGCCAGAAACACACCATTAAAGGTCAGGCTGCAGAGACTCACCACAAACGGCAGACAGACCAGCAGTGCCTCCTGCCCTCCTCTCCTTTGCTCTCATATACAGCTTCGTATATCCCTGGCTGAGGTCATGACGCATATGAGACTCAGTCTGCTGATGCTGTGGTTGGGGGAGCTTTTCTTACTTTCTGGGTGGCTCCAGACCGGGCACTGTCAACATCACAGCCACCCAGAAGTGGTAATACCCTTGAGGGTAACTGGCACTGAGAAAGGTATGAAGACTAAAGGCTGGCTCTCCTATAGACTGCAAATTGCAGGGCACAGATACATCATCCACATGAAAGTCAAGACAAATTTGGTAACCAGACATTTCTCCATGTTCACCTACTCAGACCAAGGTGCTCTCATTGAGGACCGGCCTTTTGTGCGGGAGGGATGCTACTATCATGGTTATGTGGAAGGAGACCCAGAATCCATGGTTGCTGTTAGCACCTGTTTTGGGGGCTTTCAAGGAATGTTACAGATAAATGACACTGTTTATGAGATCAAGCCAAAAACATTTTCTTCCAAATTTGAACATCTAGTTTATAAAGTGGACAGTGAGGATACTATGACTTGTGGATTAACAGAAGAAGAGATAGCACAGCAACTGAAAAAGTATAAACGTAATAATCCCGTTCTGATGCAAAGTGATTATCAGGGCTGGTGGACCCATCGATGGTTTCTAGAACTTGCGGTGGTTGTAGACCAAGAACGATTCTTTCATAAGGGCAGTAATATCTCAGCTGTGGAGGATGAAGTAATTGAGATTATCAATATACTTAATTCTCTTTATGAGCATATGGACATGGAAGTGGCTTTACCTGGAATAGAAATTTGGAATGAAGGAAATCCCATACCACCAGCAAACATAAGTTATTTCCTAAGAGAATTTTGCAAATGGAAGAGAACTAATCTAAATATTCGTATTCCCCATGATGTTGTTCATCTTTTCATAAAGGCTGGATTTGGTATGTATCTTGGCTTGGCTTATGTTGGAACAGTATGTAGTACAGGTAGTAATTGTGCAGTTAATAGTTTCAGGACTGATGCATTGCCTAGCTTTGCAAAGATTCTGGCACATGAGCTTGGTCATAATTTGGGTTTAGGTCATGATACTCCAACGTGTAAATGTAAGGATAGCAAATGCATAATGTTTCCATCTGCATCAGGTGCAACAAAATTCAGCAACTGCAGTTATGCTCAGTATTGGGGGTACTCTATAAGAGTGCGCTGTATGCGCAGCCCACCAAATCCAGAGTCTCTCTTTGTAAAACATCGTTGTGGAAATGCTATTGTTGAAGAAGAAGAGAAATGTGACTGTGGGTCTCTAGGATCCTGTAAAAATGATCGCTGTTGTTTGACAAACTGCACTCTGGTACGTGGGGCTTCTTGTGCTTTTGGCAATTGTTGTAAGGACTGCCAGTTTGTGCCATCAGGACAAGTATGTCGAGAACAAGGTAATGAATGCGATCTTCCAGAGTGGTGCAATGGAACTTGGCATGAGTGTCCAGATGATGTGTATGTGCAGGACGGAAGCCCTTGCTTGGGCATGGGCTACTGCTATGAAAAGAGATGTAATTTCCGTGATGAACAGTGCCGGAAAATTTTTGGCAAGAAAGCCAGGAGTGCAAATCAGATATGCTACAGAGAAATAAACACCCGTGGTGACCGTTTTGGTAACTGTGGTAATGACACCAATACATACATAGCATGTGGTTTTGCCGATATTCTATGTGGAAGAATTCAGTGTGAGAATGTGACAGAAATTCCTTCACTAGGAAGTCATTCTACCATGCATATAACTCGGTTGGATGGTCACATGTGCTGGGGGGTCGACTACCACTTTGGGATGACTGCACTTGATGTTGGTGATGTGAAAGATGGAACAGAGTGTGGTGAACAGCGGGTGTGCATTGGCAGGAGGTGTGTCCCTGAGCCAGTTTGGGATAGTGAGTGCATTCCTGAAATGTGCAACATGCATGGAATATGCAACAGTAAACATCACTGTCATTGTAGCAATAAGTGGGCCCCACCAAACTGCAGGACAAAAGGAAATGGAGGTAGTATTGATAGTGGTCCACCCCCTGCGGAAGAGCCTGAGAAAACATCTGAGCCTGACCGTGGAATTTCTAAATTTTGGATTCCTTTTTTGGTTTTGTTGAACTGCTTTTTGATTCTGTGTTGCTGCTGTTTCATTTGCTGTCCACTTAAAGGAGAAGATTCACCAGAACCACCAGAACAAAAATCAAACTTACCCAAGACAAACTAACTGTCAGGGCAAAAGGCACGTAAGAAAAAGTAGCAAGTTTAAATGTTTTGAAGAAAGAAGGGCAAAATGTTCAAAATTTACCTCAGAAGAAAGAAATCAAAAGTGAAAAATGTAGCTAAGGAAATAGAGCATAATTGTTTAAACTTCATCTAAGAAGGAAAAGCTGGGCTTTTCAGAATTCCTATAAGAAGATGCTCAGAATTCACATAAGTAAGAACAAACATGTACAACTCAACGAAATTATTCCAATCTGTAACGGGCTCTTGCATGCGTTAAATTTTACTGCCTGAAACAAATGTCATTGTACATATGAAAGACTTATTGGAACTTCAAAAGGTTCATTATGCTACAAGATCATAGGCTGATAAATAAAGGTAAAACTGAACATATTTGCACTTTCATTATTTTAGAAATTTTTGCTGGCCTGTTTTTGATAGAATGTAGTGTCTTCGTGTTGTCTGAGCAGTGGCACTGCTAAAATGGGTGATGTTTGGGTCCATTTGTTGTTTCCCATTCCCATGCTCCTTCCAATTGTCATTATGCTTTTCCTCCGAGACAATGAATATGCATCGTATTTCCTCTTTGATATTCCCATCTGTAAGTTTCTGCTTGTAAAGCAAGAGCTAGAGAAATGACTGCAAGGCTGATATGACTGGTTTTTTCTTTTCTAAGGTTTATTTATTTTCATTAGAAAGGCAGAATATACAGAGAGAAGGTGTTAGAGAGAGAGAGAGAGAGAGAGAGAGAGAAAGATTTTCTTTCTGCTGGTTTACTCTGCAAGTGGCTGCAATGGCTGGAGCTGAACTGATCTGAAACCATGAGCCAGGAGTTTCTTGCAAGTCTCCCACACGGGTTCAGTGTCCCAAGGTTTTGGGACATCCTTTCTTGCTTTTCCAGGCCTCAAGCAGGGAGCTAGATGGGAAGTAGAGCAGTGGGGAGTAGAACGAGTGCCCATATGGAATCCTGGCACATGCAAGGAAAGGATTTAGCAATAGGCTGGCATGCGAGGCCCACAGAACAGTTTTATAGCTTCTTTTAAAAAATTTATTCATTAATTACTTTGTATTATGTGACACAGTTTCATAGGTACTGGGATTCTCCCCACCCCTCCCCAAACCCTCCCCCCATGGTGGATTACTCCACCTTGTTGCATAACCCCAGTTCAAGTTCAGTTGGGATTCCCTCATTGCAAGCATATACAAAACATAGAGTCCAACATCTTATTGTCCGGTCAAGTTTAACAGCCTCTTAGGGAGACCCTCTCTGGTCTGATGGCAGAGCCAGCAGAGTGTCATCCCGATCAATTAAATGCTCCAACATACTATCAGCAACAATCCAGGTACGATGAGGCTGGTGCAGAGTCCACTGATTGACATAGTCCATCATAGAGTCTCCCCTTGTCCAGTATTTTGCTGCCAACATATAGCTGAGGTGGTTGATTGATCTACTCCATCTTCCATCTTTTCTTGGTTAATGTTCTGATTCCTCCATTTCGATTGGGTGGATCTCCAAAGAAACTTTGAGGTGTTCGCAGACCAGGTTCCTATATGTACTAGCAAGCACAGTGCCCGCCACAGTCCATCACCCTGATCAGCTGGTGGTTGCAACTGCTGGGTTGGTTCTATTCTCAGCCCCGACCTCCACCGGAACCAATGAGTATTGCAGTCCATGCTGGCTCTGCCCATCACACTCTTGGTCCTCACCTAAACCAGTGGGAGGTGTGCTGGTTGGGTGCTGCGTTCCTAACTGGCACAGGCAGCCTCGCCTTGGCATTTTGTGCTGTGTACTGTTTTTATCACAACCGGACCTGGCCCGACCCCCACCCAGCTCCAGCGCTCGAACTTGCCAGTGGATGAAGCGAAGTGACTCAGCCGGGTCCGCCCCCAACCCGAGCCAAATGTATGCCACTTTCCATAGCCTCTTCTGGGTTGTTTACCTCTATGGTTCCTGCGTTTATTTTTAGGGTCAGTGTCCTGTCAGAGGAGCTGTTCAGGTTCCTCCATCAGACCCCCTCCTGGTGTCAGGTTTCATGCATACCAGCAGGTCCATGGGCCAGCACTGCTCATTTCATCTCTTGCCCCAGCAGGAGCAGCGGCCTTTCTTAACTGGTCTTCAACCCATTCTGGTTCCTGCTGTTGGAAGTTTCAGCCCAGCCACGGCTCGTGCATACCCACATATAGCTCATATATGGCTCAGTTGGGGTTGAAACCTAGCCTAGTCCGTCCCACATCTACCCTGGTCCTCCAGAACACCAAACTGTGCTGCGGTCTAATCTGGCATGGTGCATCAAGTCCCAGTCCACACTTGTGCCAAGGGAGACTACAACTGTGACCCGACCAGAACGCAGCCCCCTTACAGCTCCTACGCCCCTTAGTGGGAAACTCCACCCAGCCAGGACCTCCCCTTAGCTCCCCAACCAGGCCTGTTCCCAGCCAGTGTTAAGCATGCCAGTGGTTGCTCTGGGTCAGCTCAGCACATCCCACAGCCTGTCGTGACTCCTGCCTTGTCTCCACCGGCCCTCCTAAGCCATCCAGTGGGGTCAGAATTCCCACGGGGTTTGGCCCACACAACCCCGACACATTCTACCCCCAGGTATGGTTCTCGAATGCCAGTCAATGTCATGGTCCTGCCTACTGTGACCCCTCTGCTGATCCCTCATCCTGTTAGGCAAAGGGGACATCCTGCTGGACAAGCCCGGAATTTTGGCTCTTGAATGAACTGGTATTCGGTAATTTGTATTATAAAGTGATATTGTATTATAAAGGTTCTTCAGAGGAAGATTTACTGCCATTGAGAATCTTTAGGACTCATTCACGTCCCCAAAGCACTGTGGGTTCAGCATGGAGCTACCCAGGCAGCATATCAAAGAATGAAAATTCCAGAACTTCCCGGCCAGGTGGCCAGCAGGCGGAGCCTGGCGCCAAATGGTGCACTGGCCGCCCAGGAGCAGTTCACCACATGTATGTGGTAGCTAGTGTGTGTTCCAGGCTTGAGGCGCGGCCCTCCCGAGGCCTCCGGCAGCCGCCTGGCTGCCAGAGGTTTAACTCCTCAGGCCCAGGTCCTGCCGCTCCTGCTCCTCCCCCAGCTCCAGCTGCATGGTGAGCAGTGGGAAGGCCCAGACCTGAGCTTTATAGCTTCTTATATCAGTGTTCTCTCAGTACGTATTTTGCTTTGGTAGTGGCTTTCGTATTGTAGATGAACACTACATGCAGATATGTTTGACAGCTTCCAGAACCCACAATATTGTCGGTGCCAAAGAGCCCAGAGCTACCGAGTAACGTGCCATCAAAATTCTGAAGAGCATATCTCTGAGGCCCGCAGGAAATCAAGAAGAAGTTCCAGCACCAAACTGGTTGCGCTGTATTCCAACCTGGTAGCTTCAAGTAATGCCAATGTCTTCCCTTTTATCTCAAGTCTTAGTTGTATGCAAAACTATTATGTCTTAAGATTACCATAACAGACTCTTGTGAACTTTTATGGTATTTATTCTTACCTGTGAATTTATATTATACATGAATACTTTAAAATGTTTGTGGAAAATGGATATGAAGTAATTTTATTTTGGTGACACGTTTGAAGTGCACGCACATTTTTTCATGTTATGTATTTTCTATGGACTTTTTTGAAGAAGTCTCTCAAACATTAGCATTTCTTCCTTTCAGTAAGATGAAATGAATTAGAGTTTCTCATAAGGCAAGCCTAGGAAATCTAGGAGAAATGAATTCATTAGTTTTATTCATCTGGAACTGTTTTCATCTCTCCTGAATTTCCAAAAGATTGCTTTTCTGAGTGATGTCTTCTTTGTTGGTACATTTTTCCTTCAAAATTTGGAATATACATTGTTTTCATCTCTGCTGAAAGAAAGTAACTGATAGCCCATTTGGAGTTCTCTTATGTTATACAAGTATGTGTTATTTCCCAAACATGTCTTGCTACTTTTGGGACATTTTGTTTGCTATTCTTTTAATCCCTTTTTTCTCCGGTTCTGCAGTTTTGATTATCCTGTCTTTGAGTCCATTCATTGTTCATAATTTTAACTATTGATTTCCTCTATTGCACTTTTCACTTCATTCCCTGTATTATTCAGGCTGTGATGCCTTCTTATAGTACTTCAATTTCTTTATAAATTCTCTTTGGTATCTAGTGTTTCCTGTGTTTTCTTGAAATTCAGATTTTCTTACAACAGTTCTTTTAGTTCTTTGTCCAGTTATTCATGTGCATGTCTTTAGGGTCAATATCTTATACCTTATTGTCCAATTAGTAAGGTCATGTTTGCTTCACTAACCTTGTTTCATGTAAACTTGTATCTTCAATCCAATCACCCGTGAGTGATCACAGTCAATACATTGTAGACTTGTTATTGAATGTTAAATGTCAGTGGGACCGATTGAACTTTGTGAATGAACTGGTACATCTTGTTTTAACACTAGAAGTTGGACATTCTTTTCTTTTTTTTAAAATTAATTTATATATTTTTTAATCTTGCTTATTTGGTTAGGTACAAAGGCTCAGGGCTATAGGAAAGTGGGTAGTATAATTGTTTGCACACTAAGATCACTTTTTCCCCCTGTAGCTAGGGTCAAGGGAGAAACAAAGCAAAAAGTCCCACCCAGTCCACCTCCAATCCCAAGTCCCTTATGTGGGGCAAGCTCCGAGGGTCTTACTCAAGCAGTTTTGATAGTTGAACAGTTCTGAATTCCTGCCAGTTTCGTTGTAACAATCCTCATGAAAAGTATTCAGAATCCACTGGCTGACATAGTCTCTTTATGTTTGGCGTTCTGAGATCAACAGTTCAGTTGGAGGGATCTCCAAAGAAACCTCATCTGAGATGATCCCATACCTGATTCTTGTGTGAGTTTACCAGCACAGGGTCTGGCACAGTTCGTTGCCCCAATCAGCTTATGCACATGTTGGTCATTGCAATTGCTGAGTCAGTTCTGTTTCCAGCCCTGTCTTCCACTTGAACCAATGGTTGTTGTAGTCCAGCTCGATCCTACACACTTTGTACTTGGTCCTCACGCAAACCAGTGGGAGCTACAGCCTAGTTGAGGTGACTCCCTGTAGCTCCCTCCAGGCCTGCTCCCTACCCTGGTTCCCATGCATGCCAGTATGTACTGCAGGCTTGTTCAGTCTGTCCCACATTCCATTTAGCTCTGGTACTTGTCAGTGAGCACTGAAGCCTAGTTCAACCCAACCAACCTACTATGCAGTCCACACACATACTGGCAGGTGCCCTTCTGTCTAGCCACCCCTGTCCCTGTCCTGGTTTTCGTGCTCTCCAGTGGGAGTGGTCACCCAAGAGGGAGCCACTCTAGCTTCCAGGTTATGCACTCTCCAGATGATTCTTGCATTTAACTTGACAATATTAGTTTCCAGTGCTAGCCTCTGCCATCTGATGCTGCAGCAAAGCCCAACCAACCCTTATCCACTCTAATGTTTGCTTGCACCAGTCGGAACAGTCAGTCCAACCCGGTCCTTCCCCAATCTAGCTTACCTGAGGTCCACAGGTGTTGTAGCCCCGCCTGGTCTGATCTGCCCCATCCCAACTCATGCTCTCCAATGGAAGTGGATGTTCAGAAGGGGAGCCCCATTCCCCTGCTGGCTTTGCCTCCTCCCACTGCCCACCCCGGTTCTCACGTGTGCTGTTTGGGCGCTACAACCACATGTGGTACAGCTCACCTCACCTTGGCATTCTGTAATGTGCACAGATATGTGTTGTAACTGAAACTTGCCTGAGCCACACTCTATGCTGGTGCTTGGATTCACCAGCGGTTGATGTGAACAGGTTCAGCCTGGTCTGCCCCCCACCTATGCCACATGTATGATGGTGGGTATCTTTCTCTGGCCTGGTCTGGGTTGCTGCTTATGGTGGTTTTTGCGCTCCCCTGTAAAGGCTGTGTTCCAACAGAGGAGTTTCCCAAGCTCTTCCTTCAGAACCTCTCCCTGTGCCAGGTCTTGAGCATACTGGTGGCTCCATGGGCCAGCCCTGATTGCTCACCTTCCATGCATTCCAGTTCTTGTCGTTGGATGTTTCACTACAGCCAGGGCTTGTCCATATCCAGACACTGTTCACACATGGCTCAGTAGGGACAGAGACCCAGCCTATTCAGTCCTACATCTACCCAGGTTCTCCAGAGCACCTGATGGTGCTGGAGTCTAGCCCAGCTTGATGCACCCAGCCCCAGACCACATTTGTGACTAGGGATAATGCAGCCATATCCAGACCAGAATGCAGCCCCCACTCCAGCCCCTGCACCCTCCTGTGCGAATCCCAATTTAGCAGTGGTGTACTCTCACAGCTCCCCAACTGCGTCTATTCCGAACCCTAGATTGTGCACGTGTCAGTGGGTGCTCTGCCCCAACTGTCTTAACCCCTCAGAGGTCTCAGCCTTTCCCTTTGATCCAGTGCCGTAGTATTCCTGCCTCATGAAGATGAGTTGGGGTCAGAGCCTTGGTCTGAATGACATGTGCTCCATCCTGATTTCTTTTCTTTTTTGTGAGCTAAAGTTTGCTTGGCCCTGCCTGGTCCGCCCCTTTCCAGTTGTAGCTCGGCCAACCCCACATCCTATTTTAGGATGCACCTTTGGGTGGTGCTGCTTTGACTTTCCCAGATTTCCATCAGTACCTTTACCCGTAAGTGATGGCAGTGTTATGGTCACTCCTAGGTTTGCCCATCACCACCTCTGTTTGCGAGGTAACTTGCGGGACTTATATTTTCACAGGGTTGTGCCCACACTTCCCCCAAAGAGTTGTTCCCTGGACCAAGTTTTCTCACATGCTGGTTAGTGTCTTGTCCCTGCGAAATGTGACCATTCCACTATTCCACCACCCAGTCAAGTAATGGTTCCTGGCCCTGCCAGACAGGACCCCATGCATAGCTTTGGTGTGGACTGGTGCGTGACAGTGATGCTCTATGCTAACAGCCCATCTCAGGATTCTTAATTTGGTTGGTGAATCAGTCTGGCCAAATCGATCTTATGGACACTCCCCTGCAATACACCAGGTCTCAGTCCCCATGCTTGCCCGAAAGTTTCATGACCCTGTTACTGGGAATCCTCCAGAATTCATCTCTCACCTACACTAAAGCTGGCCTTATTCATGGGAGTTCCTAAGCAGCAATATCATATTCTAAAGACCCCAGAGCTCACCGCTGGGTGGCCAGCAGGCTGAGCCTGGCAACATTTGGTTCACTGGCCACCCAAAGCCAAGGACTCAGTCACTGACTTTTGGCAGTGGCTTTCGCCTGAGCCCCCAGCCTTGGATCTGGCCCAGCAGGGGCACCCCCCACAGCCACCACACTGCGGAGAGCTGCAAGCCGCCCCCAACCCCGAGGCCTGGACCCCTGCCAGACTTAGTCTGCTGCACCATTTTAGTGACAGGCCAGAGATTGGACTTTAATCCAGTTCCCAAGTTCCCCTCATGGTGTACTCACCCTGGGGAGGAAGATCTCTCTTGGGCCTGGAGAAAGCCAAGGACTCAGTCACTGCCTTTCGGCACTGGCTTTGGCCTGAGTCTCCAGCCTTGAATCGAGCCTAGCAGGGGCACTCCCCTACAGCTGCCACACTGCAGAGAGCTGGAAGCTGCCCCCAACCACAAGGCCCCTGATCTGTCCATTGATTTTAATGGAATATTAAGGTCTCCCACTATGATCATATTGGAGTCTGTTTCTCCCTTTAAACCCGTTAATGTTTGTTTCACGTAGCTAGATGCTTTGGCGTTTGGCACGTATTCATTTATTATGCTGATCTTGCTGAATGCATCCTTTGATCATTATGTGGTATGCTTCTTCATCTCTTTTGATGCTTTTTTCATCAAAGTCTATGTGATCTGATATAAGAATGGCTACACCTGCACGTCTTTCCTTACCATTTGCTTGGAATAACTTTTTCCTTCCTTTCAATTTTCTCTTATCTTTGTTGGTGAGATGTGTCTCCTGTAAGCACTAGATAACTGGGTTTTGTTTTTTGATCCAGTCCTCCAATTTTGGCGTTTGAATGATGAATTTAAGCTATTTACATTCAGCGTGATTATGGATAAGGGGCAGTTTAGTCCTGTCATTTTGGTGATGTGTTGTTCTATGATTGAGTCTTCTGTTAGCCTTTTAGTGGGATGTTCTCCACATATGCCTTTGTTTTTGATGGTTGGCTATTTGTTTTTTCTTTCATGGGAATATCCTTGAGTATCATTTGTAGGGCAGGTTTAGATGAGACAAAGTCTGGAAGTTTTTCTTTATTGTGGAAGAATTTTATTTCATTTTCAAAGACAAAGGAGAGCTTTGCAAGGTAAGTTATTCTGGGCTGAAAATTTTTCTCTTTTAGAATCTGGAATATGTCACTCCAGTCTCTTCTGGCCTGTAGTGTTTCCTCTGAAAGGTCAGCAGTGAGTTTGATTGGTATTCCTCTGTATGTCAATTGATTTTTTTTCACGTGCACATTTAAGGGTTTTTTCTTTTTGTTCAACTGAAGAGAGCTTGATGATCACGTGTCTTGGTGAAGTTTGTTTTTGATCAAGCCTGTTGGGAGTTCTGTAGCTCTCCTGGATGTTGTTTCCCATTTCTTTGTCTAGATTAGGGAAATTTTCCTTGATTATTTCATTAAATACATTTGCAAAGTCAGCTTCTCTTTCTGCACCTTCTGGAACTCCCATAACTCTTCTGTTGGACCTTTTAATCATATCTTTTAATTCTTGGATACTTTTTTTTTTTTTTTTAGCTTGATGCAGCTCTGCTTCCAGCTTTTGGTTTGTTTCTTCATGGTGACAGGAAATATCTTCTAATTCTGAAATTCTTTCTTCTGCTTGCTTCATTCTATTTTGGAGACTGTCCACTGTATTTTTAATTTGCTCTACTGTGTTTTTAATTTCTGATATATCAGCCTTGATTTGATTTATTACTGCTATTTCTTCTTTGAACTTTTGTATGTGCTTCTCATTGTTGATCAGCAGTTTTATAACGAGTTTTCTGAATTCTGTGTCCCCCATTTTCTCAATGTCTTCCTCAGTTAACTCTGAGAGTGGGCGAAGCTTTTGCTCCTTTGTTGGAGAGTCTTCAGTAACATTCATAGTGCCTTTGTCTTGTCTTTAACCTTTTGTAGTTGCCAATCTGGTTGATGAAATCATCTCTAAGGTGTATTACCTACAGGCCTACAAGTTGATTTTTTTTGTGTTCAATCTGTGCCCTATATTTGGAAAACACAATTGTCCTGAATAATTGGTTTGTTGGCTGCACTGATTTGTAGGCAGCACTGATCTTGTCGCCTCCTGTTGGCCGATAAGTCTGAGTACCTCCTGGAGTTATTTTGGGTGGAGTTGGTGGCATGCGTCACTGGGGCTCTTTTTTTTGTGGAGCTTGTGCAGTGCTCTAAGATGGTGGTGATTTTGTTCCCAGCTTAGTTCTTGGGCAGCTCAGCTGTCCTCCCTTCAGTATAACAGTGCCCAGTCCTGTGACACTGATATCTGAGAGCTCCTGAATTATCGCATGTGCCGTTTACCGCTCCAGCTCTTGCAGTTCATCAATGTTCAGATCGTTTGCCTCAGTGTCCAGATGGCACATGTAGGGGCACCAACAAAGATCAGGGGCCTGTCTGCCGTCAGCTCCAGGGACCACACAGATGCTGCAAGGCTGCAAGGCTGCTGCTGTGGGCTCAGCTCAGTGGAATTAGCTAGTAACAAGCCCACTCTGGACCTTCACTTGGTGTCCACGCTTGCTGCCCTGCTACCCGAGATGGCACCAGGTGGGATGCTGCTGGAAAATTGTGGCTGCTGGCTTTCAGCTCCAGGGACCACACCAACCCTGCAGGGAGTGAAGCTGGTGCTACCTTCCCCACTTGGATCAGTTTCATGTGAATAGCCAGAAAACAGCCTCCTCTGTGCCGCTCTGTCAACTCTGCTTTCAGCTTCTCCACACAAGATGACACCCTCAGTTTCCTACTCTTTCTCCATCTATGGCTGGGCCCAGTCACCCAGCCCGATTGGCAGGTCCCAGACGGCACTCGCCACCCTAGCTCCCCACACAAACCCAGTCTCCCACGTGGCGGTCACAGGAGCTGTGTGGAGGCCACTGCTAGATGCCTGGTTGGCGCTGGAAATGATTGCTGGAGCCTGGATCACTGGAGCCTGGATCGTTGGGGTCTGAGTGGCTGCTCACCCACCGCTGGTGGGTTTTTCAATGTACTTCAACACTGCTGTCCCGTCGCTGCAGCTTTCCTGTGTCCAGGGAGTCTCTAGGTACCCCCTGCTTACTGCCTGAAACCTATTTTTCCCTGTAATCTGTCTCTTGTACCTCACCCTGTCTAAATATTCTCCATCTTATCAAACGTGTCTGTGCCCTATGATGTCATCTTGCCTCCACTCCAGTCTTGGTAATTCTCCTCATGCTATGGATGCACTCCTGAAATACACTCTCATCTTTTCTTCCTTGTGGGAAATCACACATCCTTCTTTGAAGTTACAGTGCTTCTTCTGTGAACTCATCAAAATCTGTGTCAATTATAGTGATACTTGATTCCCTAAAATTCTACAATATTATTTCATTGATGTGTATATGTGCCATAATACCTTCTAAATTATTTTTAGTATTTGTCTCTCCTGCTTTCAGATTGCCTCCTCCAAAATAAGTACTGGTTATTATTATTTGTTTGAATATGTTACACTGTTTAACTAAATTTCCTCATAGTGTGAGTGCAGTTAATTATGCACTAGATTAATCAAGTACAGAATGAAATGGCCTCTTAAGGTATGACCAAATTAGGATAATTTTTGCAATTTCTTTTTGCTACTGATACATAAGCAGGTAGAGGTTAGTGCTTTCTGCATTGTAAAATCTGGACTTACAGACTAAAATTAAAACCCCCAATCCCAAATATTACCATCCGTCTAATCATTCATCATCTGAAGGTCTACAAGGCAAGTTGGGTCAGCCTTAAACAGAATAAGAGATTTTTAATCCTTAGCATTAAGCAAACATTCTGTTATGGCAGTGGTTCACAGTTTACTTTCCTCTATATATATATATTTTTTTTCATGTGACCTCCTAGAGTGCGATCACGTGGTTTTTAAAAAAAGGTTTATTTTACTTTTATTTGAAAGGTAGAGTCACAGAGAGAAGGAGAGACAGTGAAAGAGATCTTCCATCGGCTGGTTCACTCTGCAGATGACTGCAAAGATCGGGACTGAACAGATCTTAATCCAGAGCCAGGAGACTCTTTTAGGTCTACCATATGGATGCAGGGGCTTAAAGACTTGAGTCATTGGGCTTGGCAGCGTGGCCTAGTGGCTAAGGTCTTTGCCTTGATCCCATATGGCCGCTGGTTCTAATCCCGGCAGCTCCACTTCCTCTCTGTCTCTCCTCCTCTCAGTATATCTGACTTTGTAATGAAAATAAAATAAATCTTTTAAAAAAAAAAAAAGACTTGAGTCATCGTCTACTGCTTTCACAGGCAGTAGAGGGTGCAAATATAATCCAGGGTTCCCACATGGGTGACAGGAGTCCAGTTACCTTGAGGCATTTCCTGCTGCCTCACAGCACTGATGGGCTGCCGAAGGCTGGAGCTGAGGAGTGAATCTTGTACTCCAGTGTAAGAGGTAGACTAAATACTCTGCCAGCTATGACTGCTTTGGCCTAAGCACATAACAGGATTCTTGTTGAAGGTGATTTCTTTTCCCTTAGGTGACAAAAAATTCTGTTACCACAGTGTTAGTGACATAACTAGAAACAGTACATATGTTCACTCATGTATAATAGTGTACACTAGACTAAACCCAGGAATAAATTGATATACAACTAGGCCTATGATTGTGCTCCTTCAGTTATAGTATATTCTAAGGCAGAGAAAACAAGTAAATAAGGGGAGATTGAAATGGATTTATAATAGCAGTAATAAAGATTTATTCACTTTTCATTGGAAAGGCTGATTTACAGAAAGACAGAGAGAAAGATCATCCATCTGCTGGTTCACTCCCCAAGTATTCACAACAGCCAGAGCTGAACTGATCTGAAGCCAGGAACCAGGGGCTTCTGGGTTTCCCACATGGGTGCAGGATTCCAGGCTTTGGACCTTCTTCTACCGTTTTCCCAGGACACAAGCAGGAGGCTGTATGGTAAATGGAGCTGTCGGGACACAAACTGGTAGCTCTATGGGATCCCTGTGCTTCAAGGAGAGGATTAGCCAATTAAGCTATTCATCTGGGCCCAAGATTATTCTTAATAGAAGGGAATAACATATTTCCTTGGGACAAGAATAATCAAGGCTTTCTGTTAAGAGGGAAACAAAAGGAATATTGTGTTGCTCTGCTAAATAGAAAAGATGTTGCCCAAGGTTGACTTTCTAGAAAACCAGTTAAGTTTAGGAATTAAATGTTTGTTTTCTTTCTGTCATGAATCTATATAATGTCAAAGGGTACTTTTAATTTAAGAACATACCAATGTTTTCCAAACCTTTGTTAAATAGCTGATTAATATTATTATACACCTTTGATAGAGGTTGTCAAACCTTACCAGAAGAAGTGTGCTAAACATCTTATTGGGTATTTAGAAATGTAAACTATCAATTCCCACCAGTGCAGTTGAAGTATCTTATTTAATTAACTTTTGGCACTAAACAGATAGGGCCTGTGTTAGTTTTAAATATAACTTTTTTTTTGTTCAGTTTAATGTAATTTTCTTCAGAACATACACATACCTTGTTTGTAAGCTATGCAAACGTTTTCTCATTAGAATTATTTGAGGATATTTTCATTAGAATGGTTTGTTGAAAGACCGGGCTTGGCTAATGTTTATATAGATGTCTTGTCTTAGCAGCTGCTCAGCTGTGAATAAATGAAAATGTACTTTTGGCAAACTGTGTGTAATATGGCTATATATTTTGCATGCACTCAAACCATTTTGTTGCATCTCCACTGCATTATTTACAGCTGGTTGCTACAGTTGGTATTATCAAACTGGTTCAGTTTTGATGGAACCTAGGGTATAGCCTACTAAACAAAAACTTGCTGATTTGGAGAATCAAGATGGCAGAATATGGTATGGACACGTTCAAATGGACGGAAAAGCATTTAATCAGGATGAAGCAGAGAGGACACATTCCAGAAAACAGGAAAGGACAGAACAACAGCAGGAGACTGACAGACACAGGAAAGCAGCGGACACAAAGGTGTGGTGTTGCAGTGACTGATACTCCAGCAGCATTCAGCTAATGTCGATCCGAACTCCACCAGCATCCGGAACTCCACCAGGAACCAGGTGGGAAGGGACTTTGACTGGGAGCTTGGGAGGTGAACCCAGACAAAGAACTGTCCATCCTGCTGGTCTGTTTGATTTGACCAGGAGCAGAGACAGAGCAGCAGATCCCAGAAGAGCGGTGTGGGATCAGGGTGAATTTCACAGCCCAGTCAGCCCCCTAGAGCCGAATTGGAGCCATTTTGCGTAAGGAGGCAAAGGCAAGGGAAGGGACTGAGCCTACGCTGAGCTGGGAGTGAGCTCATTTCTAACTCAGTGAACTGCAGCAATGTGGCATTCGACAGATTCCACCCAAGACAGGTCTGGGTAA
This sequence comes from Ochotona princeps, assembly GCF_030435755.1. Classification (NCBI taxonomy): domain Eukaryota; kingdom Metazoa; phylum Chordata; class Mammalia; order Lagomorpha; family Ochotonidae; genus Ochotona; species Ochotona princeps. The sequence goes on from NC_080842.1 coordinate 22,009,209, forward strand.
CCCTCAGACCTGACGGCCAGCAGATCAAGAACTCTAGTAGTGGTACCTCAGGCGCCATTTTGTACACTGTGGCAATAGCTTTAGGACTGCCGGGGACAATAGTTAACTGCGCATGTGCTGAGCTTGGGAAAATTCACTGAGTTCCATGGACTGCACTGGTCCCGCAGGAAAAGAATACCGACTATGGCATCGTACGGGTCAAAATAGGTCCATGTGGCACCCAGACCTAATACACAACAGGTTCCGACAAGATCAGCACCACCAACTTCCTAACTATATAGGACACCTGGTGTCTCTCTGATCATGGGATCTGCTCCAACTGCAAGTGGGAGAAGGGTTGTAGAGACAGCAGTGCAGCCTCAGCACGGTATCACAGGAGGTGGAGAGTGGTGAGCCAGGAGCTGGGGCTGTGGAGACCACGGTGGAAATCTAACATAAGAACCCAGACCTGGAACTCGCTGGAGGTTGTGGCACAAGTGGCTGCAAGCAGAAAGTTGTGTATCAACTTCAATAAGTAAAATCACATTGTAGAACTGTGGGTGACACAGCTTAGAAACCTGCCCCAAGGAGAAGACTCTGCTAACCAGAAGTACAATGATCAAGAGCAAAAGAAGAGACAAAGGCACAATGAATATTACCGGAAACTCCCCTGTAAAGGAGCAAAACCCTATGCCAACCTCAGAGTTAACTGAGGAAGACAATGAGAAAGTGGAGGACACAGAATTCATAAAACTCATTTTAAAGCTTCTGATCAACAATGAGAACTAGTACCCCGGTGCCAGCTTCTGCCAGCTAATGCTGTGGCCTAACCCCAACAACCCTCAACCACTCTAATTGTAGGTTGCACCACTAGTAATAATCAGGCCAGCCTGGCCTTTCCCAGATCTGGTCCACATGAGGCACACAGATGCTGGCACTGGGGGCTAGTTCTGTCAAGTTAAACCACAGAACCAGCTGGAGAGTGCACATTCTGGGAGTGGGAGTGGCCTGGGTGGGAAATAGTGGTCTCCACCCTCTTGGGTTACCACCCCCGACGGGAGGGCATGAAAACTAGGACTGGGGCTGTGGTGGCTAGACAGAGACACCCAACAACAGCCGTGAAGGCTGGATAGTTGAGCTGGTTAGATGGAACAAGGTTTTAATACCCATTGACATGTATGAGAGCAGAAGGGGCTGTGGGACAGACTGGACTAGTCTGCCACACATATTGGCAAACCAGGGTAGGGGGCGGCTTGGTGGGGTTATTGTGGGTTGCTCCGGCTAGGCTGCAGTTCATACTGGTTTATGCAAGGGCCGAGTATGTGCTGGGCAGAACCAGGCTGGACTGCAAACACCCATTGGTTCCAGTGGAAGAGGGGGCTGGAAACAGAACCAACCCAGCAACTGCAACCACCAGCTGATCAGGGCAATGGAATGTGCCGCGGGCCCTGTGCTTGCTAGTACATACAAGAATCTGGTCTGGGAACACCTCAGAGAAAGTTACTTTGGAGATCACCCCAAACGAGCTTCTGGACTCAGAACCCTATCCATCAAGAGACAGAAGACAGAACAAGTCAATCAACCACCTCAGCTATATGTTGGCAATGAAAATACTGGGCAAACGGAGACTGTAAGATGGACTATGTCAATCAGTGGATTCTCCAACGACCGCATCATGCTTGGAGTGGTGAGATTGGCAGCAATCCAAAATTGTTGAACTATCAAAACCACTTGAACAAGACCCTTGGAGCATGCCCCACATCTGGGACATAGGGTGGGTGGGAGACTGTGTGGGGCTTCGCCCTTAAAATCTCTTTTTACATCAGATATATTAAGGAAACAATTAAAAAAAGGAGGGGGAAAGGACAATGCTGTTATAAGGAAAGACATGAAAAATGAAATCCTGCTTCAGATTGTAAATGCTTTATGATGTCTGCTGCAAAAAAAGAAAAAAAGAAAAAAAAACACCCAATGAAAAACACATGCAAGAGTTCAAAGAATTTAAGGAAGCAATAAAGCAAATCAAAGCTGATATATCAGAAATTAAGAACACAGTAGAGCAAATTAAAAGTACAATGGAGAGTCTCCAGAATAGAATGAAGCAAGCAGAAGAAAGAATCTCAGAATTAGAAGATATTTCCTGTCACCATGAAGAAACAAACAAAAAGCTTGAAGCAGAGCTGGATCAGGCCAAAAAAAGTATTCAAGAATTGAAAGACACTAATAAGAGGCCAAATATAAGAGTAATGGCAGTCCCAAAAGGTGCAGAAAGAGAAGCTGACTTTGCAAATGTATTTAATGAAATAATCAAGGAAAATTTCCCTAATCTAGACAAAGAATTGGGAAACAACATCCAGGAGGGCTACAGAACTCCCAACAGGCTTGATCAAAACCAAACTTCACCATGACACATGATCATCAAGCTCTTTTCAATTGAACATAAGGAAAAGATCCTGAAACGTGCACGTAAAAAAAATCAATTGACATATAAAGGAATGCCAATTAAACTCACAGGAGATCTCTCACAGGAAACTCTACAGGCCAGAAGAGACTGGAGCGACATATTCCAGATTCTAAAAGAAAAAAATTGTCGGCCTAGGATAACATATCCAGCAAAGCTTTCTTTTGGAATAGCATCTACCAACAAAGGCAAATGGGAAGAACATCCCAGCAAAATGACAACAGAAGACTAAAGCAATGAACAACCCATTCCTAAAATGATACAACCAAAGTACCACCCATACATATTAAACTCTGAATGTAAATGGCTTAAGCTCAATCAAATGTCATAGATTAGTAGACTGGATTAAAAAACAAAACCCATCTATTTATTGATTAGAAGAGATACACTTCAGCAACAAAAATCAGCGGAAATTATATTGCATGGGTTTTGTTGTTTTCTGTTAATTTCATCTTTTCAAAACACTTTCTTCTGACTAAATCATTTAATGACTTGTAGATCATACAGTAGCATCATTTCCTTCAAGCAGGTTCTTAATTTTCATTTCAGCTGCACGTTAGTCATTTAGTAACATGGTGTTGTTAATTTCTTTTTTTTCTCCCTGATGTTGATTTTGTTTTGTGGATTTCATTTAAGGGGATGTATAGCAGCTGTGTAATGGTGACTGCCGTATCTAGTAACATGTCATTTAACTTCATGGCATTGTAAATTTCTATTTTTCTTTCTATTGTTGATTTTGCATTATGACTTTTCATTTAAGGGGATGTACAGTAACTGTGAAATGGGGACTAACATCCAGATGTGAGGATATAATGTAGTATGCATTTCTACCTCCAGACAAAGATGGACTTACAATGAAACTGTTCACTATATCTTGACAATAGGATGCTGGCCTGTCTGCCATTGTCCATGCCCGCAATGAGGGACATATGACGGTGTATGAAGAACTATATTTTAGTTATGATATAGAGGAACTAGGTGGGGGGGAGGGAAAAAGGGGATAAGGGAAATGCCAGGAGCTTGTGGAACTGTATCATAAAATGATAATAATAATAATAAGAAAATGTAAAAAAAAAACTTGCTGATTTGAAAGAAGCCTAGAGTCAACTGTTCACAGACTAAACCTCTAAATATATGCTGTTGTAATAGAAAGAGTGGCATAAGGCTACAAGACATTACCAAGCAATGATTGCACATAAGCTTCTGTGATGACATGTTTTTTTTTAAAAGACAAGTGATTTATTACCCTTTCAAAATAGTGTTATTAAAACATATCTTGGTTTTTAAGTTCTGAAGTTCCAAATTGGTACAAGATATTTGTTTCAGAAATCTTGTATTCTCTTTTTTGGTTTCAGAAAATTTTCTTGCATTTTATTATTTAATATTTTCCTAATCTCTTATATTTCTCTTTTTTTATTAATTATTTTGCATTATGTGACAGTTTCATAGGCTCTGGGAATTCCCCACTCCTCCCCACGCTCCTTCCCCCTGGTGGATTCCTCCACCTTGATGTAATATTACAGTTCAAATTCCATCAAGATTCTTTCCTTGCAATCCTATACCAAGCAGAGTCCAGCTACTTGTTGTCCAGATGGGTTGAACAGTTTCTTGGGGAAACCATTTCTGGTCCGAAGTTAGAGCTGGTAGAATATCGTCCCAGTCAATTAAGAGTCCCAATATAACATCAACAGCAATTTGCAACATTATGGAATTGACATGGTTTTGAGCAACCAGTATGTTAAAAAAAAAAAAAAAAAGCAAGTTCTTAACCACAACCTATGATTAGCTCATTGACATTTCAATTTTAGTTTATATACAGGACCGGCTGCTATATACCTTAAAATGGCTATAAGGTACCAATCAGCTGTCTCGTGTCTATTTCATTTTAGTATTTAGCCATTTGTTGTGATGAAGTATAATTTTGCTGATCTTGGCAGATTTTAAGACAATCTAGACTGGCTTGTAACTCTAACAATACATTTGTCGACAATTAAGGTGCAGAAAATTTTTTTGGGGGGGTGTGCAGTACCTGTATATTGTAATATTAATGCGATCTCTAACAACCTGTATCCAATGCAATAAGATAATGCGATATAATCTATAAACCAACAATTAATGTCAGAATACTTAAGATCTACATTGAAAAACTGTAAAACCTACTATACCCGCAATATGCTATGTTAATCCGTAATGGGGAGGGAGTGCAGGGAAGTCTTTTAGGACCATAAAAAGAGTGAGGAAAAAGTACAATATAGCCTATCAAGATCAAATCTGGTAATTCATAGACAACAGACTCAAAGCAGCACTAAACAACAATAAAACTACTATACCAATGCATGAGGGGGAATCGGGTGCGATCCTGACAACCTCTTAACAGGAGGTCATGTGCGTGGAGCAGGAGGGCACTCCAGAGTGGAGCAGGTGGTAAGGATGAAGCTTGGATCCCAACCATGAAGACTCCCAGACCTTTACCACAAACTATTAATACGAGCAACAAGGACAATATCCCAACTGCCAAGGAGGCCACAGGGAATTGGATGCCCTCGGAGGCCGAGTACTCTGAGGTCACCCACCCCCAACGGGAACTCCCGCAGGGGATGGAAGAAGTCCAAACACTACCGCGCAAAAACCAATGTCATTGGAAAGACAACCAGAAGACGCAGAAACAGAAGAACAATAAACGTCCTTCTGGACCAGGGAGGAGAGCTTTCTCTGGTCCGAGCCTGGCTCCACCTCTGGACCCCCACCCTCCCTCGCAATGACCATCGGGATCGCTCCGAAAACCCCTTATAGCAAACAATCATACAAACTAAAAAAACCTAAAATAAGTAGACAAACAACAAAAAGTAGAGCTTGGAATCTGACAGGAAAGAGCTGGCGTGATTTGGCTCATGCCTCGCTGGGTGGGATACAAGGATGACATGTTTAAGAACTGCTTTCTTGTCAGTTGGTGGGTTGACTTAGCAAGCTAATCCTCCACCTGCAACATCAGCATCCCTGTTGGATTCTGGTTCTTGTGCGGGCTGCTCCACTTCCAACCCTGCTCCCTGCTAAGACATCTGTAAAAGCAGCGGGGAATGGCTCAGTTTAGTCCTTGGGACCCTGTATCCACATGGGAGACCCAAAAGAAGCTCCTGGCTGTTATCTTTGGATTGGCTCAACTCTGGCTGTTCTGGCCATTTTTGGGAGTGAAGCAGTGGAGAGAAGATTTCTGTCTGTCTCTCTGTAAATCTGCCTTTCAAATAAAAATGAATAACTCTTAAAATTTTTTTAGTAAGAACTGCTTTCTTTTTTGCTGGCCATGGGCATTGCTTATATCATCATTTTAGCTCTGAAATTTGTTAACAGTACCAGCTTCGATTTGAAATGAGAAGACTGTGCCTCTTTGGGGCATAGACAGCATTTCTGTATCCATATTTATGTTTTTGCTTAGCAGGCTATACCCTAGGTTCCATCAAAGCTGAACCAGTTTGATAATATCAACTGTAGCAACCAGTTGTTCTGCTTCTGGGTTTAGAATGGAAAAAATTGCATACCAGAGCCTAACTTGTATATGTGTATATGTGTGTGTATAGATCATTGTGTACTGTTTACTGTTGAAATAAACTGTTATAGGTGTTTGTGTGAAGGTTGGTGTCCACAAGTCCTTAGATTCATTTACGTTGGTATTTTAAACAATTGGCAGTCATCTCAATCCAAAAGGTGTTGTGTGTGTGTGTGTTGTTCCCTTTATATAAACAAAATCTGCATTGTTCCCTTTATATAAGTATAAAAAAAATACAAAAAAGGCCTTACCAAAGGAAATTTGTGTGTGTGTGTCTGTGTGTGTGTGTGTGTGAGGGAGAGTGGGATAGACAGAGAGAAAGTGGGGTCATTCATAAAGATTTGAAATAGTATGTTATATTTTTCCTTAAAATTATGAGCACTTTAAACTATCTTTTTTCTTGTCATGTTGTCCTATTGCTCAGTTTGAGCTCGTTCCTGCTGACCTTTGAATGCAAACAACCACATCATAGCTGTACCATCTTTACTAAATATATAAAGTTCTTCAAATTATGTAGTAATGTACAAGTTTTGGAAGAAATGATTTAATACTTAAGCTCCATCCCAGAATAAAACAAAAATAGACTCTTCTTCATTGTATGTTTTCTTCCAAGATAGCAAGGGAAAAATGACATTTAGAATTGGTAGAAAGTTTTCTAAAGATCAGTGATATATGTTTGTTAATATTCCCTTAGCACAAAATACAGTGCTTAGTTAAACAATAGGTTGTGATATGAATGAATACATTATTGGATAAATTAATGTATTGTACCTTCTGACCTTATTAAAAGGGAGACATAAAGCTTATAAACAGAGATGTCAATATTTTTCCTAGATTCACCTACTCTAATAGATATGAGCACATGGTCATTCATCTTATTATTGCATGTCCAAAGTTCATATTTTGTAATTAGAGAGCTTGAGTTTCCACTCACCGAATCTCTGTTTTAACTTTCTCTGCCCTTATTGTATAAGAAAAGTCTCCAGTGACACGCAACTGCTCCTTGATGTGAATTTGAGTGCAGAAACAAAGTACATGCTTAAAATGGATTAGAATGTTTGGCCGCACATTGGTCTGGGACAAATACCCTGCTAGGAGCAGACGACTTTAATTAGAACGTGCTCCTACGGCAGGGAGTTTGATTAGGCATGAGAAAGTTACAAATTCTTCATGGGAAGAAATTGTCTGATAAAATTCAAACTTGCCTCTATTTCATGGGTATTCTTTCTGCCTCTTATCTCACAATGTTGCTAATGTTAAACACCCTGATTTGAGGCATATTGACAAGCATGTTAAAATTAAGTTGTCTAAATCTTAGATCCAAAAGACAATGCTAATGATAATGCTGAGAGGAAGCCGTGTCTTCTGGTATTGGTTTGTGTAATCCCTTTATGGCACACATATACATAAAAGCACCTGCTTTCTGAATTTCCTTGTAAAATTATGCATATGTATTTAAAGATTTATTTATTTTTATTTGAAAGACAGAGAGAGTGGGGGGTATTTTTTATGTGCTCGCTCATTCCCCGAATAGTTTCAATGGCCAGGGCTGAGCCAGTCTGAGACCAGGAACCAGGAGCCAGGCTCCTCCCCTGGGTTTCCCACATGGGTACAGGGCCCAAGGACTTACGCTGTCTTCTGCTGCTTTCTCAGCCCACAAGCAGATAGCTGGACTGGAAGTGGAACAACCAAGACATGATCTGATGTCCGTACGGTTTGACAGAGCTAGCAAGCAGAGGATTAGCCTGTTGAGCCACTGCACCAAACCCATAAAACTTTGTATATAGAAATGCAGATGAAAGACTATGTCAACCAGTGGATTCTGGAGTAATTTTGTTGTGTTTGAAGTGGCGAGATGGGCAGTAATTCAGAAGTGTTCAGCTATCAAAACCTCTTGAGCAGGACCCTCAGAGCATGCTCCACATTGGGGACCCTGGGGTGGTGTTAGGTGGCTATCCTCCATTCCAGGGTGCACAGGCATTTTGGAGGCTGGATGTGGCTTCTCCCCTTATGTGTCCCCCTTCCCCCAGATACAAGAAGGAAAAAAAGAGAATGTGGAAACGGGGATCTCACCCACCTTCCTGTAGCCCTTGACCTTTATCACCCTAATCAACTGCCATCAAAAATAATTATCACTAATAAGGAAAGAAATGCAAATGAAATCCAAAAGAAGATGTTATCTTGTGCCTGTAAGTATGGCTGTTTGAACAATGAACACTTATGGTGGCAGTGTAAATTGGTATGATCGTCATGGGAAACAATATGGAAGTTCTGAAAATTACAAAAGAGCTATCTTATGGGCCACCAGTTCTGCTTTTTGGGTCTATAGCCAAAACAGTTGAAATCAGGGTGTTAGAAAGTTCTGCCCACCTATGTCATTGCAACATTATTTACAATAGTAGACCACTTAAATGTGCACAGATGAATGAATAAGGAAAATATGGCAAATACATAAACTTGACCATTATTAAACCCTGAAAAAGGAGACACTGGCATATCCTACAAAATGGATGAACTTGGAGAATATTATATTAAATAAAATAAACAAATACAGAATACTGCATAATCTTACTTGTATCAAGAATCTAAAACTCCTAGAAGTAGATAGTATTTAGTGCTTCCAAGGGGCTGGGGAGATGGGGAATTGAGGGTGTTAGAGTGCAGAGTTGGACGCAAGCAAAATGAGTGAATCTAGAGATCTGTGCAGTAATGATACACATAATAAAATCTGTATTGTATATTTAAAAATGTTAAGAGGAAACAGACATGTTAAATGCTTTAATTGCACACATGCAGATGCACACATGCACACAAGGAAGGCGTAACTCTTTAGAGATGGCATTACTTATGGTGATAGCTTGGCGTTGATTATGGCATTACTTATGGTGATAGTTTGAGACTATGTACTGATTTAAATCTGTCGAAATGTGTATGTTAAATACAGTTTTTTGGTTTTCAGTTATCCTCAAAAAACAATAGAAAAAGAGCAAAAAGTATGTGGGTAAAGCAAGATGTGGTAATACGAACAATGGATATAACTGGGATACTTGGTGATGGAAAGTTCTATGAATCTACCCCAACAAGCAGATATTCTTTGTTGGCTAGTTCCCATATGCCTCTGACACTCATTTTTTTCCAACTCTACTTTAATGTGTATACATATTTTCTCACAAGATCAGGAAGTTCTTTTGCATTTCCATAGCACAGCTTCCCCTACAATTTAAGGAACTTTTCTGTGGTTTAAAGGAATACTCAGGGCATTTAAAATAGATTAGGGAATCTTTTAAGAACATTGGCACTTCAAGAATTTGGAGGAAGAAAACTAATTAAAATGTAAAGCTTTCTCTGACATTGGAGAATTCTACTGTTTGTCAGGTACACTAGAGAATTTGACAACTTTAGGAGGTCTATGGATAATACATCCTTTCGGCATGAAGCGTTGTTAAAGATCCTACATAATGTGTTAAAAACTATGTACTGACCACTGTTTTTAAGGTGGCATGTCACTGGCTAGTGGAGAGGGAAGGATGTGTTCCTCACTCCCTGTACTCCATTTTCTCTTGCCCGTTTCCTGCCGTATTGTCAGTTGCTGTTTCCTGGCATCTGGGTTCTTCTAGCTTCCTTCAACTGTGTTTGGTTCTCCTGTTGCCAAAGTTATCTCTAGTGCATTCGTTCTCAGGGGGAAGAGTTTGTCTCCCATGGGACTTCTGGCAGTGTGAAGACATTTTAATCACATTATGTATGTTTGTGTGCACATACGTTTATCGTGGTGTTGACACCTAGTGGTAGGGATGGAGATTGGTCAACATCCAGCAATGTGCAGGACAGCCTTGAACAAAGAATTATCCAACCCATATTGACAGTACTGCAAAAGGTTTGAAACAACAACCACCACCAAAACAAAGGATCACAGTTTTATTGCTTTGTAACTCCTGTTTCCTGCCTAGAGCATTGTAGTGTTTGCTGCAGATTGGAGCCTGTGAATCAAACTCTGAGATGGAAATATGCAAACAAAGTGTTTATTAAAGATAGTTTTAGGGTTAACACTTGTGGGAAGGAGAGTAAGGAAACAAGACTGGTGAGAAGTTGATCTGGACTGAGGTTGTCATGAAGGATTTAGCCAAAGGCATCCAAAGCTGTGGAGCTGCGATGACCTTTCAGTGTTGCCCCCAGTAGGAGTGTACTTGTCCTTTACGGTCGTTTTAGGTTGATCATTAGATATCAGTTGCCTTGGATGTTGGCATGGCTCAGGGGAAGTGGTATTCTTTAGTTGCAGCTGTCTAAGAGTACTGACAGCCAAGGGGCATTTTCAAAGAACATTCCCAATCATGGAGGAAATGGTTCTTTCCTAAAATTGGGATCCGGCTGGGAAATCTAAGTACCCTCCAGTTTCCTCCAGATTCCCACAAGGAAGGTCACAGCATATGCAGCTTTATGAAGTTATTAATGATGTAGTTAAGATACTGATTCTCAAGTTTGGCTTTGTGATGTTCTAAGACATGTAAAGTATTTCAAAGATCATTATATCTTTAATGTATACAAAATGGAATACACTTTTGAGGGATACAGATATGTCAAAGTTAAATATTAATATAAAATTAAGTAGAGAGATAGAAGACTAAGAAAAGCAAAATTAGCTGCTTATTGAATGTTAAACTGTGGAAGATAGTTCAGAAATTGGGATTGCTATTTATTTTCAATATCAATTGAAAATGCTAGATTCTAGTATTTTAAACTTTAGGCATTAAAGCACATGGTTTTAGATTGTATTTATGGTTTTCCAAAGCAAACATCATCTATTCTTAAAACACTTTGATTTATATAAGTGTACTAGATTCATATAGGTATACTAGAATATGATAGGAACCTAGATAGGAAACTTCACTCAGAGGGGGTGGGATAGATTTATAGGAGTAAAGCTTTGTACTGGAAACCAAATACACCAGAACACAGGCTCAGACACTTTGCGATCAAAACAGTTTTCCAGACAACTAGAGAGACCTAAAAGATCAGTTGAGTCAAAAGTGTGGCAGTACACAAATAAGAGTTGGAGTTGGTTACTCATGAAATCAGTACAAAGAAATATGTTACAAATGTTAGGTCTGAGAAATACAGAGTAGTCCAAGGCCTCAATTCAGATGTGGTACTGGCACTGTCTGCCAAAGAGACCAATGTTGAGTGCCAGAGCGTCCATCTAACCAGCTATTGAAAAGCCTAGATGGAGACTGAGCAATGGGAAGTAAATAAACTTCAAAAGGAGCAATAAAAAGTCTAAAAATAGAACATATAGCTGGAGGAGAAGAAAGAGAAGTATATGTAAGAAATGCATATCCAGAATTCTGGGATGGCGTTTAGATTTTAAGAATAAGGAGTCCAGTGCTAAGGAGCAGTGAAGGAAGTGTGCATTGGAGAAAATGTTTATTTACAAAGAATGGTGTTCCATGTGGCTGCAATGGCCAAGGCTGGACTAGGCAGGAGTCTGGAGCTCCATCTGGGTCTCCCATTTGGGTGACCAATGCCAAGTACTTTGGCTCTTATCCACTGCTTTTCCAGAGACATTAGCAAAGAATGAGTTTGAGAAGGGTAGCCAGGTGTCTTTTTTCAAAGATCTATTTATTTATTTATTTTATTGTAAAGTCTGATTTTAAAGAGAGAAGAAGAGACAGAGAGAAAGATCCTCCATGCACTGACTCACTTGCCAAGGGGTCATAATGGCCAAAGCTGGGCCAATCCAAAGCCAGGAGCCGCTTCTAGGTTTCCCACATGGGTACAGCATCCCTAGGCTTTGGGCTGTCCTCCACTGCTTTTTCAGGCCAGAAGCAGGGAGACAGATAGGAAGGGGTGCTGCCAGGGTTAGAACCAGTGTCCATATGGGATCCTGGCACATGAAAGGCAAGGACTTTAGCCACTAGAGTACTGTGCTGGACCTGGATAACCAGCTCTTGATAGAGATTTGGAATGTTGCAGATGTCACAAAGCAATAGCTTAACCTGCTGAGTGCAGGTAGCCTCTACTGGAACCTAATGATCGGGGCCTTCCAGGATTCACACCCAGTGTGAAAGCGTTTCCTGAAAGTGTGAGCTCTTGTTTGTAACTAATCATAGATTCTAATCAGTAGAGCAAAGGTTGTGGCATGTCACCACTTCCAAGATTATGATTAAGTGCTAAATTCTCTCCTGTTATTGTGGTCTTTTCTTTGATCCCTGCTCTCTCATTCTGATAAAAAGAAGCTGTGAGATGAAGAAGCTGAAGAAGCCGATGTAGCAAGGAACCAAAGCCAGTACTGGTCAGCAAGCAGCCAGCTAGGACCTAAGGCCCTTAGTCTGACACCTTGCAAGAAGATGAATTCTACTAAAATCCTTGTGAAGTTGGAAGTGGATTCTTCCCCAGTAGAAAATCAAGTAAGATCCCAGCTCTAGTTGACACTGACTGAAACCTTAAAGGCTTTGAGTTGATGGTGAGACTAAGTGAATATTGGTTTGGATGGCACTAAAAGCAAAGCTTGGTGAGGGGAGAGAACTAGATAGAGTTGTGTGCATCTCTACATCATGGTCACCATGCATTGTGAATACTTAGCAATGTCTAGTCTTTAGATTTTTTCCAAAATTACCTATTTTTGATAAATGTTTTTCTAATTTTTAAACAAGTATTCTAGTATATCCTTTAGTATGTTTATAACTTTTAATTAGAAACTAGGTTTTTATGTTGGTTGTTGAGGCATATTTTATAGTATTGGGATATGTTTCATGATATATGAAACAGGAAATGAAAATGGAAAATTAAATTAAAACTTGCTACTCAATCAAATCTGAAGTCATTTTCCACATATAATAAAAGGCCTTTCCTGTGCCACAAACTAAATTTGATAAGAAATCTATAGTGACAAATAGCTTCTTCTCAATGTATAGTACAATTGGCATTCCGTGCTTTGGAAGTTGGTTATAAACCACTTTTGAATCAAATAGTCCACTGACTTAGGCTATGATGGAGGCTATAATCAGCTTTTTGAGAGAAGTCCTTACTGACAATTAGAGGAGCAGATTTTGAAACGCTTTTCCTTAGAAGTGAAGGCAATCTGTCCACCTACACAATTTTTTAGGGGCGGAAAAGAGGGCAAAGAGATGTTTAAATTAAGAAAAATATTAGCAAAAACTCAAACAATCAAAAAAACTCCTTGCTTTTCAGTGTGAGAAACGTGGGAGGATTTAGGGATAGGCATTGACTTATTGTTTAAGCTGCAGCTTGGATTGCTTGCACACCATATCTGTGTGTCTGAGTTAGTCCTGCTCAGACCCTTGCTCTGGCTTCCTGTGAATAGACACCCTTGGAAATAGCAAGTGATGGCTCAGTGGGTGGATCCCTGGCACTGATACAGGAGACCCAGATTACGTTCCAGGCTCCAGGCTTTTGCTTCTCCAGCTCCTACTGTCAGGCACATTTGGTACTGTCAACTACAACCAAGTAGGAGAGCTTTCTCTCTCCCTCTCTTCATGGCTTTCAGGTAAATGAAACACATAGATAAAAGTGAAAAAAAAAAAAAAAAGATACGGTGTTCTCCAGGTGGTTCTGCAGTTTAACTTAAAAGAATTTGATCCTCCCTTCCCTGTGGCAGCATCTGCCAGCTGACGCTGTGGAAAAGTCCAACCAACCCACACCCGCACTCTGACTTATATCTGCTCAAGTAGGAAGAGTCAACTCAGCCTGGCTTTTCTCTAATCCAGCTTTCATGATTCCAACAGGTGTTATAGCCCTGCTGGGTCTGGTCTGCCCCATCCCAACTCTCATTCTCATTAATTGGAGTGATGGTCTATCTGGCAGGGGAACCGTATGCTGCCCCAGTTCTGGATTTGCCTCCTGCCTTCATGGTTTTCACGTGTGCTGTTTGGCTGCTACAGCCCTGTCCAGCATGGCCTGCCTCACGTCAACATTTGCCAGTGGGTGCTTCAGCCTTTCTGGGCCTGTTCCACCACCAAATCCAGCTCACGCTGGAGGGGTCTACAGCCTAGCCCAATCCATCTGGCCCCCAGTCCCGGTCTTCGTCTGAATTGACTTGTGTTGCGGCCCAACCTAGCCTGACCCAGATTCTATTCTGGTGTTTGCATTTTCCAGTATGTAATATGAACTGGCCCAGCCTTGTTTGTCTCCAACTTGCGCTAAATGTATGCCAATGGATACCATTCTCTGGCCTGGTGTAGGGTGCTTCTTATCCTGGTTCTTGAGCTCACCTGCAGGGATTGTGTCCCAACAGAGGAGTTGCCCAAGCTTCTCCATCAGAACCTTTCCCAAAGCCAGATCTTGTGCCCATCGGTGGGTCCATGGGCCAGCCCTTCCTAGTCCACCTGTTGTTCTAGCACAAACAGTGGCCTTTCCTGAGCAACTTTTACCCATTTCGCATCGCTAGTTTCAAATCACTGATTTTTTTGTTTAAAAATTTCTTTGATTTGATTAGTCATCAATCATTTATAAATTGCTTCCCTTTTTTTCAAGTAGTATGGCATGTTTTGGTGATTCTATTTAGGTATGTAAAAAAAGAACAAACTAAAGAATGTTAGACTTAAAAGGGTTTGAAAGGAGTAGGACATTGAAAAGCTTCTGAGGGGGCTTTGGGCGATAGCATAGTGGTTAAAGTCCTAGCCTTCCACACGCCAGGATCCCATATGGTCGCAGGTTCTAATCTCGGCGGCCCTGCCTCCCATCCAACTCCCTGCTTGTGACCTGGGAAAGCAGTCAAGGACGGCCCAAAGCTTTGGGACCCTGCACCCGCCTGGGAGACCCGGAAGAGTTCCTGGCTTATTATTCGCTCAGCTCCAGCCATTGCGGCCACTTGGGGAGTGAACCATCGGAAGGAAGATCTTCCTCTCTGTCTCTCCTCCTCTTGGTATATTCACCTTTCCAATAAAAATAAATAAATCTTTGAAAAAGAAAGAGAAAGGCTTCTGGGTATATGTGAATGTTTCAATATGCTTAAGATGTCTGAGTTTGCAGTTTGAGACAAAGAAACAGTATAGGTTTGTTTCTTGGAGATGAGACTTTCTGTTTCTAGGATGAAATGCGTAAAATCTCAAAGGCTCTATGTTCTCAGTCCAAGATTGTCATTAGACAGCATTGAACTTGTTAAATAATTTTTTAAAACCATGGTTTCTATATTGAACAGTAGGTATAATTACCAGAATTTTCTTTAGAAACAGAGCACGATACTTTTATTCTTCCATAGATATAACATTTTTAAAAAATTTTTTTTGAAGATTTATTATTATTGGAAAGCGGATATACAGAGAGGAAGAGAGACAGAGAGGAAGATCTTCCATCCGATGTTTCACTCCCCAAGTGAGTCACAACGGGCCGGTGCGCGCCGATCCGAGCCGATCCGAGCCGATCCGATGCCAGGAACCAGGAACCTCTTCCGGGTCTCCCACGCGGGTGTAGGGTCCCAAGGCTTTGGGCCGTCCTCGACTGCTTTCCCAGGTCACAAGCAGGGAGCTGGATTGGAAGTGGAGCTGCCGGGACCAGAACCAGCGCCCATATGGGATCCCGGGGCGTTCAAGGCGAGGACTTTAGCTGCTAGGCGACGCCGCCGGGCCCCGATATAACATTTTAAAGCTTGATTGGTGAGGAAGATGACGGACATTGTTGTGACATTGCTTTAATCATAGCTTTTTTTTCAAGTCTGTACTGAATAGAAGAGTGGAAGCAAAATAGGAATAGGGATATTCATGCTGGTACTTCTGAAACTGAGAAGATAAGATAGGTTTTGTTGCAATATAAAGAGAATAGGAAGAATGGAATCATTTCCTTTCTTGGCTGTCTTTATGTCCAATCCCTTAAGGAAAAAAAAACATGTATGTCTTCAGTAGATGAACTCAGAAGTTATGACTAAGGAAGACATATTTAACATTTTAAAATGAATGATTCATGTGAAAGTCAGGCACACACACACAGGTTTTCTCTCTGTTGGTTTACCCAGATGTCTAAAATGGCTGAGGCTGGGCTGGGCTAAAACCAGGAGCGAGGTGTAGAGTTTTATGTGGTTCTTCTATGTGGGTGGAAGGGCTCCAAATACTTGGGCCATCTTCTGATGCTTTTCTCAGGCCATTAGCAAGGAGTTGGATTGGAATTGGAGCAGTGTTCATGTCGTAGGCAGATGTTGATGTCGATGTCGCAGTTATACCTGCTATGGCACAATTGCGGCTCCTATTTAAATTTTTTTCTTTAAAAAGCCTTGCATTTGAAAGACAGTGCAAGCAAGAGAGAAGCAAAGACAGGAAATGAGGAAGGGATGGTGAGAGTAAAAGAGAGAGAAAGAGAGAGAGAGAGAGAGAGAGAGATGTCAAAGTTACATTCCATTCACTGGTTCATTCCCCAAATGACCACCAGCATCCAGATTGTGGGCCAGGCCAAATCAGGAAACATGAACTCCATTCTGATTTCCCATGTGGATGTGAGCTGTCTTTCCAGGAAATATGTGAGTGCTTCAGTACTTAAAGAACGTCACTGAAAATATCAGAATCTTCAAGCTGTACACATTTATTCCTTAAATGTTTGTCTAAAACTGTTAGGTTTTGAATGATGTGTTTAACATTAAAGATGCAGTCATTACCAAGATAAGACAGAATCTCCATTTTCTCTGTATATGATTGTGTATTTGATGTTACCAACTTTAATAGGAAAAGTCTAATCTTTGCCAACATCAGTTAAATTTAAATCACTGCTATGACCTAGAGTGTAATTGTTTTCACACAATATTATTCTTAATTGTGTAATTACGACAGCAGTCATTGTTCAAAGCATGTTTTTTTATGTATACAGGATTATATATTGTAGTTTCCTAC
The DNA here is from genome assembly GCF_030435755.1 of Ochotona princeps. Taxonomy (NCBI): domain Eukaryota; kingdom Metazoa; phylum Chordata; class Mammalia; order Lagomorpha; family Ochotonidae; genus Ochotona; species Ochotona princeps. The sequence goes on from NC_080842.1 coordinate 22,026,022, forward strand.
AGCTTCCATGCAAATAATTTTTGCCTGGGACCATTTATGCATAAGATAGAAAAGAAGCTGTATTTGTTTGCATTTATTTGCATGAGTATTGTTCATTGGAAATTAGAATACTTGGTATTTGCCTCAGAAATCAAAGTTTCAAAGTTTTCCTAATGGCTTCTTAGAATCCCATTTTTGTCTTCTTAAGTGTCCATATGAAAGGTTTAGGTTAGATATTTCAAAACTTTTTCTCACTGACGCACTAAAAGAGACACATTTACCATTTATAAATGCCATAGATGTGCAACCTTGTTGAAATCTGAGCCCAGAAAAAGTGATAACCAGTGTAATTACAGAGTGTCTACTGCTGAAGAATGATGAAAAATAAAACACTGAGACCGCCTAAATTGGAGCCATAGACTCTTCTTGTAAGGAGAACATAAAGAGTCGTCAGTAATTTTTACTAATCCAGTTGTTCACGGAAGTTTCAGTTCTGTTTTTGTTTTCTAATCATGATTGCCATAATAGTGCTGTGGTTGTATGTTGAATGTCTCTCAAAGATCCATGCGTTAAAGGTTTGATCCCTGTTGTGGAACCAGTGGGAGAGGGTGAAAGCTGTTCTGGGGTTATATCATTTGAAGCATTTCCCCTAGAAGGCCTTGGAAGGGATTTGGGAGTGGACAAAGTCCACTGCCTGTGCTGCCTGTTTTGCTGTGATCTCAACTTTATGTGTGCTCCAGTAATGTGTCTACTGTCCTCACGGAAACAAATGAAACTCTGGTGTTGAACTTGAAAATTCAAAATTGTGAGCTAAATTTAAAACCTTTTATTTTTATATGTCAATACCTCATATATTTAGCTATAGTAGTAAAAAGCTGACTAGTGCAAAGAGCTGATAACAGCAATAATAATAATTACTATCACATGTTGACATATATTTTGCTAAATATGTTTTTCACTTTGACAGGAAAAAAATCTTATAATCCTATAAGGCAGGTAATGTAATTATATTTATTTTCAGATGAAGAAAATGACATTTAAGGAAATAACCTGAATAAAGATGCAGAAGTAATGCATAGAAGAGCTAATATTCAAACTAAACCGGCCTTGATTTCAAATCTCAAACTGTTCACCTCTGTTTAACTTCTTAAGAAAATCATAAGAAAAAAAGTTACATGTGTAAGAAAAAATCCCCCCAATTTACATAGGAATAGATGTGGGACTTAGCACAAATGTAAAAAGCCTATGAAAAAATTTAATCACCTTTTATACAAACTAGAAGCATATAGAAATATAATCAGTAAAATATAGTTTAGTTTGTGTTGCTTATTGAAGGTAGCAGTTTTGAAAAGAACTGTTAAACCTAAGTTATAAATTTACAAAACTGCCATTACATGATATGAAAGCCAGACAAGGACATTGCAAACAAAGAAAATGATAGATCAGTTTTTCTATGAGAATTGTGTAAAACTGCCTAACAAATACTAGAAAACTGCATGTAACAGCACATTAATAGAATCATGCATCATGATCAAGTGGGGTTTATTCATTGAACTCAAGGATGTTTCAACATAATACATTTGTATGCATATATATGTAATATATATTATATATCATTATATGTTATATATATGTATATAAATCAGTAACAGAATGAAGGATAGAGATCATATGATTATCTCAATAAATGTGAAAGTGTGTTAACAAAAATTCAGCAACTTTTTATGATTATAAACTTTCCTAAAGTTAGGAATAGAAGGAATGTGTCTCAGCATAATTAGGAACTTATGTAACAAGCTTGCAGCTAAAATACTACATGGTGAAAAGCTGAAAACTTCTATGATCAGAAACAAGACAAAGATGCCCACTCTCCCCACTTACTGGTTTGTTTTTTTTTTTTAAGATTTATTTATTAATTTTTATTGGAAAGGTGGATATACTAAGAGGAGGAGAGACAGAGAGGAAGATCTTCCTTCCGATGATTCACTCCCCAAGTCACCGCAATGCCTGGTGCTGCGCCGATCTGAAGCCAGGAGCCAGGAGCTCTTCCGGGTCTCCCACATGGGTGCAGGGTCCCAAAGCTTTGGGCCGTCCTCAACTGCTTTCCCAGGCGACAAGCAGGGAGTTGGATGGGAAACAAGGCTGCTGAGATTAGAACTGGCCATTATATGGGATCCTGGCACGTTCAAGGCAAGGACTCTAACCTGTTACACTATTGCGCTGGGCTCCACTTACTGTTAATATAGTGTGGGAAGTCGTAACTAGATAAAATAGGTAAGAAAAGGGGAAAAACACGTCAATTCAAGAAGGAAGTAAAATTGTCTATTTTCAGATGGCATGATAGGAAATAAAGAAAATATTAAGACTCCCATAAAACAGCTTTGGGCTAATAAATGGCTGACCAATAGATTTAAAAAAAAAAATGTTTGGCCACGTTATTCATCAGGGAAATGCAAGTTAAAACTAAGATATTACTTTGCTTTATTTAGAGTGGCTATTATAAAAAGAATAGAAAACAACAGATGCTGATGGGAATGTGAAGTAAAAGGAACCCTTATATACTGTTTTTGGAATATAAATTAATATAGCTATTACAGAACTTGTATTAAATATCAAAAGGAAATGCAATCAGTTCGCTCTTCCATGCACATGGCAGCATGACTCTCTGGTGTCTCAGATATTAAAACAATGTGTAATCCCAGGACCCCATGTGTTAGTGCTGGTTTAAGTTCCAGCTGCTCCAGTTCTGATCCAGCTCCCTGCTAATGGCCTGGGGAAAGCATCAGCAGATGACCCAAGGATTTTTTTTATTAATAAATAAAACATATATGCTCCTGCCACCTGTATGGGAGAGTTGAAAATAGCTGCTGGATTCTGGCTTCAGTCTGACCCAGCCCTGGATGTTGTGACCATCTGAGAAATGAGCTAGTGGATGAAAGATCTTCCTTTCTCTCCTTCTCTCTGTAATTCTGACTACTTCTAGAACTTTTAAAAGAAGCTGATTTCTTAATTGAATTAGAAATAGTTCGTGAGAAGTATTTCTATGTTCAGCTAATACAAAATAAGTAGGATAATTAGAAATAAAACCACTGAAAGGTAACTTAGAAAATTTAATGAATGAGAGGATTATTCTGAGAATAATTTAAGTGAAGTAAAAGAAAAAAATTAAGTGACAGGCAGTGTTCAGGGAAGAATGAAAAGCTTGAACCTGAGCAATTATTTTTAAAATGTCAAAATTTGTAAGGTAAAATAAAAATGATTTCATATTAAGCAATTTCAGTCCTTTTTTTCTGATTAAGGAGGGCTGTGTGCTTCTCCTTGCAGACCCTCAGAAGCATTCTTGGACCCAGAACTCTAATGCTCCATACACAATTTCCTCTTGAAATTCGCTTTTATTATCATATAATTCAGTCTTGCTTCCCTAGTTATTACCATGGTAATTGTTGAATTTCTCATTACAGAAAACCAGCCTTTCATAAATATTATATGTGGCTATTATTGGCAGACACAGTACCAGTTTTTTATGAAATATGGAAATTCTGTAATTTGAGGTGATTCATTATTTATCTTTTCCTAATTTTAATGGAGACAAGTGTCTCTTATTCATTAAAAATAGAACAACAAAATTACCCATCTAGCTGTTATCCTTTTGATTGATCTTTATCATTAAGCCAGAGATCGAAACAGGGCACCTGAAAGCACCTTAATCTTCAAAGATCATCATCACGTTGAGCTTATTTGCTTCTAGAAATCATTAATTTCATTTTATAGATGTGAAGACTTTTTTAAAAACTATGGAATGCTTCGCAAGCTTGCGTGTCATCCTTGCGTAGGGGCCATGCTAATCTTCTCTGTATTGTTGCAATTTTAGTATATGTGCTGCTGAAGCGAGCAGAGGACTTTTTTTCTGAATTGAGGCAGATAATTATTATTTTAAAGATTTATTTTATTTTTACTGGAAAGTCAGATATACAGAGAGAAGGAGAGACTAAGAAGGTCTTCCCTCCGTTGATTCACTCCCCAAGTGGCTGTAAGCTGCGCTGATGTGAAGCCAGGAACCTGGAACCTCTTCTAAGTCTCCCACATGGATTCAGGGTCCCAAGGCCTTGGACCATGCTCAACTGCTTTCCCAGGCGACAAACAGATGGGAAGCAGGGCCGCCAGGATTAGAATTGACACCCATATGGCATCCTGGCACGTGCAAGGCAAGGACTTTAGCCCCTAGGCTACTGGACTGGGCCCAAGATTTATATTACTTTTAATTCTGCTTTTCAAAGATTCTAAGTAATAAAACTGTATACACGTACAAAGAATAATTCATTTAATTTTGGAGGAAGGTAGTTGGAAGTAAAGTTTGGAGAGTAATTTGAGAGCAATTTTGTGATTTCATTGTAAGAGAGCTGGAATATTTTATTTCTCTTGCATATGCATGTATAGTTCTATATTACTATACATGTCAAGAGATTTAACATGATCACGTAATTACTCAGTGTTATTTAGGTGTCAGAATCTCTCTAGTTTCTTTATGTTCTGTTATCTCTGCTTGTTGGCCTGTAGAGTAACTTCCAAATAAATATAAACTTTTGTATTTCTCTAATGATGATTAGAGAAGGAAAAATTTTTTAAGAATAATTTTGTCTATTTGAAAGGCCGAGTTACAGAGAGAGGGAGAGGGAGAGAGAGAAAGAAAGAGACATCTTTCATGTGCTGGTTCACTTCCCAGATGGCCGAGGCAGGCATGTATACATTTTATAATGTCTGATTATGGTACGTATATCTCCTCAAATATTTACATCTTGTATTGACCAGAATATTTTCTCTTAGTTTTTTTAAAAAAGATAATGATATAGTTCAATATCATTATCTCTGCTAAATCTTCTGTGCAATAAAATACTAGAACTTCCTACTCCTATTCAAGTACAATTTAGGACATAATGAACAACCTTTCTCCATCCTCTCCTCTCGCCTTTCATTTCCCACAGGATGCCAGCATTCTAGGTTGCATACGTACTGCTTGCAAAGGCTTACTCTGTCTTTTTGATAGCAGGCACCCTAACTGGAGTCAACTGATATTGTCTGGATTTTATTTGTGATTCCCTGATGATTAGTGATGTTAGGAATTTCCTTCCTTTTTTTTTTCTCTACTTCTGAATTCCCTTCAGGTATTTCATTTCTTTCCAGTTTCTCATGTTGAGTATTAAAGTATTGTTATGTTCCTGTTAACGAGTCATATAACCTTCCTTGTTCGTCTTTTTTGATATCTCCACACTCTATTTTATGCAATTGAGGAATCACTTGTTGCTAAGTCCTCTGAAGACTCTGTTTGTGTAAATGTGCCTCTTTGGAGTGGTGGAATGTCTGTGGCTTACAGTGGATATCCCCAAGTCTATACTGGGTGGAGACATGGAACCCTGGTCATCATTTGTGGGTACAGTAGGAGTCCAGAGTCACACACATGTTGGTATAGTGGATCTCCTCTGAATATGTAGAGTAAGTGGAGGGGATGTTGGTAATGGCTGGTATGATCAAACCTCAACCCTTTGTGTGCAAGGTGATCCAGCTGATTCACTGCAGGCAGTGAACTCATAATATCTGTGCATCTCGAATTTTGGTAACACAAAACTGTACTCTGTTCCCTCCCTAGGACTGAGGGAGTGCTGAGCTTCCTTAGTTGGAACACGAAGGTATCAGATTTTATTAAAGTGTAACTTACTGAAATATAATTTCATATTTTTTCTTTTTAAAAATTATTATTATTATTACTATTATTATATTTTGATGATCTTTACATAGTTGATCAAGGTGCAAAGGGTCAAGGGCTACAGGAAAGTGGATAACACCAATGTTTCCACATTCGCTGTTTTCCTTCCTGTATCTAGGGGAAAGGGTGAGACAAAGGGAGAAGCCCCACCCAGCCTCCCAACCATCCCATTGTTCCCGATGTGGGACATGCTCCAAGAGCACTGCTCAGGTGGATTTGATAGTTTAGCAGTTCTGAATTGCTGCTGATCTCACTGTTCCAGACATGAAGAAATCTCTCCAGAATCCACTGGTTGACATTATCCACCTTAGAGTCTGCATTTGTCCGGATATTCACGGCAAACATGTCACTGGGGTGGCTGATCAGTTTATTCTGTCTTCCATGCTCAGTTATGGTACCATGTGTCCTCTGTATATCCTGCCATATCCCCATGTGCACCTGGGTATTGTGTCCACTGATCCATCTAAGCCAATGAGGAGGCTCAGCTCTGACACATGCACTGTACAGTCAGATCATGGAACCTGCAATTCTCTCCATGATTGGGGTTCTGAGTCCAAGGATTCAGTTGGGGTGATTCCCCAAAAAAACTTGATCTGAGGTGATTCCCGACCTGATTCTTGCATGTGCTTGCCAGTGTAGGGTCCACAGTGCCTTGTCCCAGTCACCCCACTTGCACACCGGTGGTTGGTTGCAATTGCTGGATCAGTTCTGTCTAGCCCTGTCTTCTACACAAGCCAATGGTTGTTGCAGCCCAGCCTGACCCTGCCCACTACACACTCGGCCATCATCCAAATCAGTGGGAGCTGCAGCCTCGTTGGAGTCACCCACAATAACCCCACCAGGCCCATCGCTGCCCTGGTTCCTGTGCTTGTCCGGTCTGCTCCACATCCCATTCAGCTCTCATACATGTCAATGGGCATTGAAGCCTAGTTCAACCCAACCAGCCCTGCTATCCAGCCCACACACATGTTGGTGGTTGCCACTATGTCTAGCCATGGCAACATAAGAGGGAGGTGTCCACTATTTCCATACTGGGTCCACTCCCGGATCATGCACTCTCCAGGTGGTCCTGCAGTTGAACTTGAAAGAATGAGCTCGCACTGCTAGCATCTGCCAGCTGACGCTGTGGCAAAGCCCAACCAACCCTCACCTTCACTCTGACTTATGCTTGCACCAATAGGAAGAGTCAACCTAGCCTGGCTTTTCTCTAATCCAATTTACAGGAGGCCAATAGGTGTTATAGCCCTGCCGGGTCTGGTCTGCCCCATCCCAACTCTCATGCTCACCAATGGGAGTGATGATCTAGCAGGGGAGCCATATGCTGCCCCACATCCGGGTTTGCCCCCTCCATTCATGGTTCTCACGTGTTCTGTTTGGGTGCTATAGCCCTGTCCAGCATGGCCTGCCTCTCCTCAACATTTGCCAGTGGGTGCGACCGAACCTGGCCCAAAACACACATTGTATTCTGGTGTTTGAGTTTGCCAGCGGGTGATACGAACTGGCCCAGCCAGGTGCACCACTGACATATGCCAAATGTATGCCTGTTGATACCATTCTCTGGCCTGGTCTGGGGTGCTTCTTATCCTGGTTCTTGAGCTCACCTGCAGGAACTGTGTTACAAACGAGGAGTTGCTCAGGCTCTTCTGTCAAAACTGCTCCCAAAGCCAGATCTTGTACCCATTGGTGGGTCCATGGGCCAGCACTACTTAGCAGGAACAGTGACCATTCCTGACCAATTTTGACCCATTCCAGTTTTTACTGTTGGGTGTTACAGCACAGCCAAGCCTGCTCCACACCCACACACAGCTGACATATGACTCAAAAGGGGCAGAGACATAGCCCAGCCTGTCTTACACCTAACCTGGTTCTCATGAGCGCTGGTTGGTGCTGGAGTCTGTCCCAGTCTGGCACACCCAGGATCCAGACCACAGTTGTACCAAGACACTGAAACCATAACCAGATGTGATAGCTGACTGCACTCTGGTCCTCGCATTCAACAGTGGGAACCAGAACATACCCAGGGCGTCCCCTGTGCTCCCAACCAGGCCTGTTCCCAGCTATAGATCTTGCATGTGCAAGTGGTTGCTCCTGGTCTGACCCAGCTGGGAATAGTCTCTCACCTGTCATGACCTTTGCCTTGGATGCTGTAGCCTGGCCTGACCTGGCCTGCCCCCAGTTCCAGCTCTCACTGGCATGTGCTGGAACCTGACCCTGCTCCGTCTGCTCCCATCCCTGGCTCATGCAAACTGGTAGGTGTAACAGCCTAGTCGGGCATGCCCTGTGCTCCAGCCTGGTTTCTGCACTTGCTTGTGAGCTCATGTTTGCTTGGCCCTATCTGGCCTGCCCCCTTCGAAGATCAACCCACACATTTTCCAACAGTTGGAGTTCCTGTCCAACTCCCAGGCTTGATCATGTGCTCAGCAGTGAGAGTTATGACCCATTAGGGGACTTTCCCAAGCTCTTCTGGTTGGCCCACTCCCAGTCTCAGATCTCCCACATGGTGCTAGACCCTTGCCCTGCATAGCCTGCCTTTCCACCTTGACCTTGAATGAGCTGGTGAATGTTGCGGCCTGGCCCACCCCACACCCTATTTTAGGGTGCATATGCAGGTGCTGAAGTCTGGAACTGCCCAGACTGTTCTCAGTCCCTGTACCTGTGAGTGTTGGAAAGTTCAGTGGTCACCCCAAATTTGAGCGAACCATGAGACTTGTATTTCTTCATGGTTTGGCCCACATGTCCCCAACAAAGTCTATCCCCGGACCTGGTTCTTTTGTGTGCTTGTGAGTGTCATGGCCCTGCCTAATGTTTGTCATCTCTGTTGTGACATTCAGTCAGGTACTAGGATCTAGCTTTGCTAGACTTGTCCACTGCCCTCGCGTTTGCATGGAGTAGCATATGGTGGTCAGCAATGTTTCATTATAACAAGCCCTAGTCAGGACTCACATGGGTGTCAATTTGACCCATACAGATGTTCCAAGTTCTCCCCTCCAAACCACCATGTCTCAGTCCCTTTGCTTACCTGCAAGTACAGTGACCCTGTCATTGGGAGTCCCTCAGGATTTATTCCTTACCTGCATATACAGTGGCTTTATCCATTGATGTCTGTAGGCAGTAATTCCACCCTCCTCCCTCCAAGACTGCAGAGGTCGGCTAAAAGCCCAGGACTTGCTCACCACGTGGCAGTGGTAGCTGTGGCTAAGACTGCAAGCATCGAGTCCGACCTGGCTCAGGTAACCCTAACAGCCGCTTGGGGAGTAAATCATTGGATAAAAGATCTTCCTCTCCGCAACCTTGCCAACAAGTGTTGTTGGTGCTTTTATTCATGTGGGCCAGTCTTACTGGCCTTAGGTGGTACCTCATTGATGTTTTAATTTGGATTTCCCTATTGCCAGGGAACTTGAGCATTTTTTCATATGTTTATTTGCCATTTGGGTTTGTTCCTTTGTGAAGTGCTTGCCCATTTCCCGTGCCCATTTCTTGAGTGGCTTGTTTGTTTTGACATTTTGGTTGTTTTGTAGTTCTTTGTATATTCTGGAGATCAGCCCTCTATCACCTATGTAGTGTGCAAAGATCTTCTCCCATTCTGTGGGTTGCCTTTTTACTTTGTTGATTGTTTCTCTAGCTGTACAGAAGCTTCTTAGTTTGATGAGGTCCCAATTGTTTATTTTGGTCTCGATTTCTACTGCATTTGGAGTCTTTTTTAGGAAGTGAGGGCCTACCCCTAAGTGTTCTAGTGTGTTTCCAACATTTTCTTCCAAAAGTTTGAAGGTTTCTGGATGTAGGTTTAGATCTGTTATCCATTTAGATCTGATCTTAGTGTATGGTGAGAGATGTGGATCTATCTTTTTGTTTCTGCAGGCTATTAACCAGTTGTCCCAACAGCATTTATTGAACAGACCTTCCCATTTGCCTGGATTGTCGTTTGTCTTTTTGTCAAAGATTACTTGGCTGTATCTGTGTGGGTTTCCTTCTGGTGTTTCTATTCTGCTCCATTGATCTTCCTCTCTATCTTTGTGCCAGTACCACGCTGTTTTGATAACCACTGCCCTATAGTATGTCCAGAGGTCCGGAACTGTGATTCCCCCTGCTAACTTCCTGTTCTTCAGGATGGTTCTAGCTATCCGTGGTTTTTTGTGCTTCCAGATGAACCTTTGGATCATTGTTTCCAGTTCCATGAAGAATGTTTTTGGCAATTTGGGATTGCGTTGAATGTATATATTGCTTTTGGCAGTATAGACATTTTAATGATATTGATTTTACCTATCCAGGAGCATGGGATGTTACTCCATCTTTTGAGGTCTTGTTCAATTTCTTTTTAAAGTAGTTTGTAGTTTTCTTCAAAGAGGTCTCCTACATTTTTGGTGAGGTTTATTCCCAGATATTTCATACTTTTCTCTGTTATTTTGAACGGTATCTTGCTGGTTAGGTCTTTTTCCATCTTGGGGCTGTTTGCATCACTATGGCTGTTGATTTTTGTTCATTAATTTTGTACCCTGCCACTCTCCCTACTGCACTGCTGGTGGGGCTGCAGGCTGGTACAGCCTCTATGGAAATCAGTATGGAGAATATTCAAACAACTCAAATTCAACATACCGTATGATCCAGCAATAGCACTCCTAGGAATATATCCAGAACAATTGTTTTATGAGAAACCAACATGCACTCCTATGCTCATAGCAGCACACTCAGTAATTGCAAAAACATGGAAGCAACCAAAATGCCCATCAACAGAGGATTGGATAAGAAAGCTATGGTTCATCTACTCCATGGAATACTACTCAGCTATTAAAAAAACAAAATGCAGTTCTTTGTGGCCAAATGGGCCAAACTGGAAACCATAATGCTAAGGGAAATGAGCCAATCCCAAAAGGTTAGATACCACATGTTTGCCTTAATTTAAGATGATATGATGTTATGTATAACATGTTATGTTATGTATGTTATATGTTGTGTATAAACTAAAGTTGAAGTATAGGTGAGGTGGTCACAGAAGGTGGCTGGGAACTCGCATTTATCTTTAACTATTGGTTACTCATTACTATGTCAATTAATTCCATAATGATGTAAATTTTTGCTGATGGTATGTTGGAGCTTTCAATTGACTGGGATGATACTCTGCTGGCTCAGTTTTCAGACCAGAGAGGGTATACCTAAGAAGCCGTTGAACTTGACTGGACAATAAGATGTTGGACTCTATGTTTGGTATAGGCTTGCAATGGGGGAATCTCAACTGAACTTGAGCTGTGGTTATGCAACAAGGTGGAGGAATCCACCATGGTGGGAGGGTTTGGGGAGGGGTGGGGAGAACCCAAGTATCTATGTAACTGTGTCACATAATACAATGTAATTAATGAAGTTAAATAATAAATAATTAAAAAAAAAGATCTTCCTCTCTGTATATTAACTCTCTAATAAAAAATAAAATAAATCTGTTTTTAAAAAGAAAATTTATTATATAGTATATATATAGTATATATATGTACTGTATATTATATACTATTTACTGTACATGGTGGATGCAGTACTTAATTCTTTAGTGTGTATATGGTGATGTGAATTGGGGGAGTTAAGTTAGCAGCAGCATCTGGATAGTTAACCTTGGTAATATCATCCACCTGGCAACACAACGTTGCCTGCATGCTGCTATCACACCTCTGGTCAATGGGTAAGCCAACTTACCTGATTTTGTCCATATTCTCAAAAATTTATCCTGCTTTCCACTCATCCTGCCTTTACTAATAATAACATCTAAGATGTTAGTAAGGATGGTGAACAACAGAACGGTCACTGAGAATATTAAAAAAAATTTTCCACTGGTAGGCAAGAAAAACTGAATTAGAAACTGTGCTAATATTTAAAAACTTCTATTAGAAGTGTGTCTGCCAGAGACTGAGGCCATAGACTAGACAAAAGCAGAGTTTTCAAAGGTTGAGCTCCCAGTCCTGAAGCAATTGAGTGTAGATCATTAATCAAGAGGCTGGCAGAATGCTTAGTGTTCTGGAAAGCTCTGGTCCACCTGGAGACATTCCATTCCTCTAAGACAAAGCACTGTAAATTTCGCCAAAGAGCCTTTCTGCATCCCTTCCTTCCCCCACCTCCCCATCTTAGCAGTGTCTCTGTAGCACTCTGCACCTCCCCTAACAAGCTGCTGAAGAAGAGATTCTGACTGCTGCTCAAAGAGAATGAAGCCTAGTTTCAAACAATGTATACTCTGTCCAGGTAGATTAAATCCTTAATCTCCTTTTATCTCCCCTGTTCCCTGCAATTCCCTCCTCCCTAAAATAAAGTCTTCTCTACTTAAGAAAGAAAAACAAATTTGCGGTGTCTGTGCTGTGGCATAGCAGGCAAAGCTGCCACCTGTGATATCAGCATCCCAAATGGCTGCTGATTTGTATCCCAATGGCTCCACTTCCAATCCAGCTCCCTGCTAATATGCCTGGGAAAACAGCAGTCACCAGAGTGTGTTCACGTGTTGTATTGTATGTATTCGTAGTAAACACCCAGGTAAAATATGAAAATTTAATAAGTAATTTGTGTTAAACACTAATTTTTTAACACTAATTGTTGTGTTCTAGATCATATTTTGATTCATTTTTGCACCCTGTAGTATTTAATTTTGGTCACTAAAGCAGTTTTAATTTTAACTAAGTAAGACAGGTTTAATTTTACACTTGTTAAAGAAGCAACTCTTTCTTGAAATTTTTTTCCAGTGGAAATTTTTCTTGCTTTACATCTGCTATAGCAGGCTCATAACACTGTGAACATTTTATCATAGTTGCATGTGATTTTTTTTAAGATTTATTTTTATTACAAAGTCAGATATACAAAAAGGAGTAGAGACAGAGAGGAAGATATTCTGTCTGATGATTCACTCCCTAAGTGACCACAATGGCCAGTGCTGCACCGATCCAAAGACAGGAGCCAAGAACTTCCCCTGGGTTTCCCACGTGGGCGCAGGGTTCCAAAGCTTTGGGCTGTCCTCAACTGCTATCCCAGGCCACAAGCAGTGAGCTGAATGGGAGTGGGGCTGCCGGGATTAGAACCAGCACCCATATGGGATCATGGCACGTTCAAGAGAAGGACTTTATCTGCTGGGCCACTGCACTGGGCCCAGTTGCACGTGATATTTTTAAAAATATGCATATTTCACAGTTTTATGGACACTGTACAAATCTTAGAGGACTATGTGATAAAATAACAGATATGAAACTCTCCTAAAGATTCTGACAGTTGGTATTGAAAGAAAACTTATTCCCAGGGATTGCATATGAGTAACTGAAGAAGCAGGTTTTTTTTTTTTTTTTCATGGCTGAAATAACTATCTTTATTTATTTTGTTATCTTTTTTCTTTTTTTTTAAATTTATTCATTAATTACATTGTATTATGTGACACAGTTTCATAGGTACTGGGATTCCCCCCACCCCTCCCCAAGCCATCCCCCCATGGTGGATTCCTCCACCTTGTTGCATAACCACAGCTCAAGTTCAGTTGAGATTCCCTCATTGCAAGCATATAGCAGACACAGAGTCCAGCATCTTATTGTCCAGTCAAGTTCAATGGCTTCTAAGGGAGACCCGCTCTGGTCTGAAGGCAGAGCCAGCAGAGTATCATCCCGATCAATTAGAAGTTCCAACATACTATCAGCAACAATTTACATCGTTATGGAATTAATTGACATAGTATTGAGTAACCAATATGTTAAAAATAAATGCGAGTTCTTAACCATATCCTGTGACCACCTCATTGACATTACAATTTTCGTTTATACACAACATATAACATATATAACATGTTATACATAACATCATATCGTCTTAAATAAGGCAAGCATGTGATATCTAACCTTTTGGGATGGGCTCATTTCCCTTAGCATTATGGTTTCCAGTTTGGCCCATTTGGCCACAAAGAACTGCATTTTGTTTTTTTAATAGCTGAGTAGTATTCCATGGTGTAGATGAGCCATAGCTTTCTTATCCAGTCTTCTGCTGATGGGCATTTCAGTTGCTTCCATGTTTTTGCAATTACTGATTGTGCTGCTATGAACGTAGGGGTGCATGTTGGCTTCTCATAAAACAGGTGTTTTGGGTATATTCCTAGGAGTGCTATTGCTGGATCATACGGTATGTCGATTTTGAGTTGTTTGAATGTTCTCCATACTGATTTCCATAGAGGCTGTACCAATCTGCAGCCCCACCAGCAGTGGAGTAGGGTTCCCTTTTCCCCACAACCTCGCCAACAAGTGTTGTTGGTGCTTTTTTTCATGTGGGCCAATCTTACTGGAGTCAGGTGGTACCTCATTGATGTTTTAATTTGGATTTCCCTTATTGCCAGGGAACTTGAGCATTTTTTCATATGTTTATTTGCCATTTGGGTTTGTTCCTTTGTGAAATGTCTGCCCATTTCCCGTGCCCATTTCTTGAGTGGCTTGTTTGTTTTGACATTTTGGTTGTTTTGTAGTTCTTTGTATATTCTGAATATTAGCCCTCTATCACCTATGTAGTGTGCAAAGATCTTCTCCCATTCTGTGGGTTGCCTTTTTACTTTGTTGATTGCTTCCCTTGCTGTACAGAAGCTTCTTAGTTTGATGAGGTCCCATTTGTTTATTCTGGTCTTGATTGCTATTGCTTTTGGTGTCCTTTTTAGGAAGTTGGGACCTACCCCTAGATCTTGCAGAGTATTTCCAACATTTTCTTCCAAAAGTTTGAAGGTTTTTGGATGTAGGTTTAAATCTTTTATCCATTTAGATCTGATCTTAGTGTATGGTGAGAGATGTGGATCTATCTTTTTGTTTCTGCAGGCTATTAACCAGTTGTCCCAACAGCATTTATTGAACAGACCTTCCCATTTGCCTGGATTGTCGTTTGTCTTTTTGTCAAAGATTACTTGGCTGTATCTGTGTGGGTTTCCTTCTGGTGTTTCTATTCTGCTCCATTGATCTTCCTCTCTATCTTTGTGCCAGTACCACGCTGTTTTGATAACCACTGCCCTATAGTATGTCCAGAGGTCCGGAACTGTGATTCCCCCTGCTAACTTCCTGTTCTTCAGGATGGTTCTAGCTATCCGTGGTTTTTTGTGCTTCCAGATGAACCTTTGGATCATTGTTTCCAGTTCCATGAAGAATGTTTTTGGCAATTTGATTGGGATTGCGTTGAATGTATATATTACTGCTTTTGGCAGTATAGACATTTTAATGATATTGATTTTACCTATCCAGGAGCATGGGATGTTACTCCATCTTTTGAGGTCTTGTTCAATTTCTTTTTAAAGTAGTTTGTAGTTTTCTTCAAAGAGGTCTCCTACATTTTTGGTGAGGTTTATTCCCAGATATTTCATACTTTTCTCTGTTATTTTGAACGGTATCTTGCTGGTTAGGTCTTTTTCCATCTTGGGGCTGTTTGCATACACTATGGCTGTTGAGTTTTGTTCATTAATTTTGTACCCTGCCACTCTACCAAACTCTCGTATAAGTTCTAAACAGGTTTTTTTTTAATGGTTTTATTTTTTAATATTGTTTGCATAGTTAAAAAGGATGCATCCCCATGTGGGCCTCTGCGTAGGGTGGGGAGAATTGAAGTATGGAGGAAGGTAGATGGACAAATGTTTCAGCTTTTTTTTTTTTCTTCTGTACCTGAAGTGGGGAGAGGAGAGAAAGGTGTGGTCTAGTCCTTGCTGTCAGACTACATCAGCTCTTGGGTATGGGGGACAATCATTTGATGACACCTTAGTGACCCCAATGTACTCAGGGTGTTACTTCACTGGTTTTAATAGTTCTGAGATGTTGCTAGCTAAGTTGTACCAGGGTTGAAAAAAATCTTTTCAAGGTCTCTTTGCTGACCAAGTCCAGCTTAGGGCATCCACACACCAAGCTACTTGCTGCAAAGCTTAGAGTTGTCCAACCTGTTCTGCTTTCCATCCTCTGACATGGCGTTCAGTATTGTATTTGTCAAGATAGCAGTTCAGTTCCTATAATCTCTAGATTTAATGTTATGTCAAAATTTATATTCTTGAAGTAAAGTATTTAATTACTAAAGCAAATTTCTATACTACTAAAATGTTCTGAGAAGTAAAGCCAATGCTCAGGTAACCAATATAATTACATTTTCTCCTTCGAATAAAATATCAGAAAATATTTCTTAAAATTTTTTTCCAATAATTTTTTTATTTTTAATGTCTTTTACATAGTTGATTAGATTGATAAGGGTCAAGGGCTACAGGAAGATTGGGTGAGACCATTATTTCTACATTCTCTTGTTTTCCTTCCTGTATCTGAGGGAAGCAGAGAGACAAAGGGAAAAGCCACACCCAGCCTCCTAAATGCCTCTGCACTCTGGAATGGAGCACAGCCAAGCAAAATCACCCAGAGTCCCAGTATTGGGCATGCTCTGAGGGTCCTGTTCAAGAGGTTTTGATAGTTTAACAGTTCTCAATTACTGCCAATCTCGCCACTCCAAGAATGATGAAATCTCTCCAGAATCCACTGCTTGACATTGGTTCACCAAATATGAGGACATGTTCCTGTTTAAATAAGTATGGAGTTAAGTGAGTTAAATAAAGTCAAATTAACTTGCAGGACTTCTCAGAACCTTTAAAACATTTTGATGGGACCATCTTGAGGTACAGAAAGTAGTGAAACACTTGTGTCAGACTCTCAAAAGAATTGCAGAGCCAGGCCACCTTTCTGGAGAAGGTAAACAAAGCACAGGCTTCAAACTCTGGACTGCACAGCGCACAAGACTACTTGCAAATATCAGTAGGACAAACAAGATAAAAGTACCCAAAACTGTTATGGGAATTCGCTACGAAAAACAGAGGTCATCTCAATTCTTGTTTCACCTGAAAGACGAATTTTCATTTGGACAATTACACTAATGTTCCCTCATCATTCTGTGTAAGAGTTGTCCATAAAGAAATCCTCTGATCCATATTTTTATAGGTATAGGACTCTATCCATACCCATTCTTTCCAGGGGGGAAAGAATGCTGCCCAGACCAGAATAACCAGGGTCCAAGTCCAAGTGGACAAGCCTCACTCAGTATATGACCACTAAATCATACTTGTTTCAACTTGGCCTTCCATGCTTTAGTTAAATCTAAGCATAAAAATGCCCACGCTATGTTATTCATTGTCAATCTGAGAGCTCCTGTGTTGTATGTAACTATGTCCAAACTTGTTATGTTTTTCTCTTATCAGCTTGTCTTTTGTTCTGAGGCTGTCGGCAATGGCATCACCCTTTATGATGAGCAGGAAAATGAAACTGCCCTTTACACGGTCAACTCTGGGGAGATAATTACTCCCCCCCGCCCAGTTTTCATGATTCCATAGCTCATCTCATCTCCATTGTCTTCCTTTACCAGTTCCCTACACTCTGGTCTCCTTAATGTAACTCTCCTATCTAAGTTTGGTTAAAAATTCAATTAAGATCCTGCTATATCCCAGGATTTTCCATTAAACTTAGAATAAATCTGAAAGTTCAGCCTCCTTGCCCTGAATGGCTAGGACTCCTTGCCTCCCTAACTTGATCTCATATTGTCTTTCTCACTGTCGTTCTCTTCACTGTCCATAGAATTATTACTCTACCTATCTTCTCTGTCTGGAAGTGTCTTCTCAAGGGAACTTCCATGGCTGCTTTCTGTCTGTTCTGTCTCAGTTTAATGAGATATTTTGAAGGTCTTGCTCAATCACTTGATAGAAAATAGTACTCCTCTCAACTGCTTCTCATTCTTTCCTCATCACATCAACCATTTTTGTTTTCTCTGTCTTACGTATCATCATGTGCTTACAGATTATTTTGCTGGTTATTTATGTATTATGTGTTTTCTACTGTGAAACATTTGAAATTGTCTTGGCAGAAATGTGTGGTGTTTAGACCAGTGTCTTGCACAGTAAAGGATTATTACATTGAATCATCGTGATGCAGAAGAGTATTCTCTTTTCCTTAAATTCTCTCTTCAAATTAAACTTATGTTAAGGTGGGGGTTCTATTTTATTACCACTCTTTTTTTAATACCATTGTTTCTACACTAAAATCATCATTTTTCCCCCTGTATCTGGGGTCAAGGGAGAAACAACACGAAAAGCCCACCCATCCTCCCAACCCATCCCAGGTCCCTGACATGAGACACACTCTGAGGGTCTTACTCAAGCAGTTTTGATAGTTCAACAGGTCTGAATTGCTGCCAATTTCGCTGTTACAATGGTGACGTAACCTATTCAGAATCCACTGGCTGCAATAGTTCTTCATGGTTGGGGTTCTGAGATCAACAGTTCAGTTGGAGGGATCTCCAAAGAAACTTCATCTGAGATGATCCCATACCTGATTCTTGTGTGAGTTTGCCAGCACAGGGTCTGGCACAGTCTGTCGCTCCAATCAATTTATACACATGTTGGTCATTGCAATTGCTGAGTCAGTTCTGTTTCCAGCCCTGTCTTCCACTTGAACCAATGGTTGTTGTAGTCCAGCCCGATCCTACACACTTTGTACTTGGTCCTCACGCAAACCAGTGGGAGCTACAGCCTAGTTGGGGTGACTCCCTGTAACCCCCTCCAGGCCTGCTCCCTACCCTGGTTCCATGCTTGCCAGTATGTACTGCAGGCTTGTTCAGTCTGTCCCACATTCCATTTAGCTCTGGTACTTGTCAGTGAGCATTGAAGCCTAGTTCAACCCAACCAACCTACTATGCAGTCCACACACATACTGGCAGGTGCCCTTCTGTCTAGCCACCCCTGTCCCTGTCCTGGTTTTCGTGCTCTCCAGTGGGAGTGGTTACCCACGAGGGAGGTGCCCACTAGCTCCCTAGTAGGCCACTCTAGTTTCCAGGTTATGCACTCTCCAGGTGGTTCTGGCTTTAAACTTGACAACATTACTCCCCAGTGCTAGCCTCTGCCATCTGATGCTACAGCAAAGCCCAACCAACCTTCACCCACTCTAATTTTTGCTTGCACCAGTCGGAACAGTCAGTCCAACCCGACCCTTCCCCAATCTAGCTTACCTGAGGTCCACATGTGTTGTAGCCCTGCCTGGTCTGGTCTGCCTGGTAGGCCCCCATCCCTACTCACGCTCTCCAGTGGGAGTGGTTGTCCAGCAGGGGAGCCCACATTCCCCTGCTGGCTTTGCCTCCTCCCACTGCCCCCTTCCCCCCAGTTCTCACGTGTGCTGTTTGGGCGCTACAACCACATGTGGTACGGCTCATGTCACCTTGGCATTCTGTAATGTGCACAGATATGTGTTGTGACTGAAACTTGCCTGAGCCACACTCTATGCTGGTGCTTGGATTCACCAGCGGTTGATGTGAATGGGTTCAGCCTGGTCTGCCCCCCTATACCACATGTACGATGGTGGGTATCTTCCTCTGGCCTGGTCTGGGTTGCTCGTTATGGTGGTTCTTGAGCTCCCCTGTAGAGGCTGTGTTCCGACAGAGGAGTTTCCCAAGCTCTTCCTTCAGAACCTCTCCCTGTGCCAGGTCTTGAGCATACTGGTGGCTCCATGGGCCAGCCCTGATTGCTCACCTTCCATGCATTCCAGTTCTTGTCGTTGGATGTTTCACTACAGCCAGGGCTTGTCCATATCCAGACACTGATCAGTTCTATTTTACTATAAGTCTTTTTTTTTTTTTTAAAGATTTATTCATTTTACTACAGCCAGATATACAGAGAGGAGGAGAGACAGAGAGGAAGATTTTCCATCTGATGATTCACTCCCCAAGTGAGCCGCAACAGGCCGGTGTGCGCCGATCCGAAGCTGGGAACCTGGAACCTCTTCCGGGTCTCCCACACGGGTGCAGGGTCCCAAGGCTTTGGGCCGTCCTCAACTGCTCTACCAGGCCACAAGCAGGGAGCTGGATAGGAAGTGGAGCTGCCGGGATTAGAACAGATGCCCATATGGGATCCTGGGGTTTTCAAGGCGAGGACTTCAGCTGCTAGGCCACTGCACCGGGCCCTTTAACTAGTTTTCTTTACTTAGTTTTCTTTTATGGTTGCTTTTGTTTTTACTTAAGCTGTTAATGTTGAAATATGTCCATGTTCACACACAGATCTTCCTTTTTTTTCTTTTTCTTTAAGATTTATTTATTTTTATTTAAAAACAGATTTACAGAGAGAAGGAAAGATGGGAGACATGTTTTTTCCATCCACTAGTACACTCCCCAAGTGGCTGCAAACAGCCAGAGATAAGTTGATCTGAAGGCACTAACCTGGAGCCTCTTCCAGGTCTCCCAAGTGGGCCCAAGGTTCTGGGTCATCCTGTATTGCTCCCAAGGCATCAGCAGGGAACTTGGTTATAAATGTGGCATCTGGGACACAAGTTGACATCCATATGAACACTGTGCAACAGGGTGGAGGTTTAGCCTGTTGAATCACTGTGCTGACCCCAGATATTCCTTTTTCTTCTCTTCACATATTGCCTGAATATCTCATTCAGTCTCATGGCATTATGCAGAATGGGCTGGTTAATGATTCTTCAAAGATGTCCTTGTTTTGAATCTTCAAAATATACAAACATAGTTTGTATGAGATATCACTGATATTATTTGATTGAGATTCTTGAGATGAAAAGACTTACATGGTTTGTCAAAGTGGGCTGAATTTCATCATAAAATTCTTTGAAGAGGGAACCTAGTAGTTCAAAGGCAGACAAAAGCCTCTGGGAATAAAGAAGCACAGATATGGGTGAGCTACTTTAAAGATGGAGGTAAGGGTTTTGAACTGTGAAACAGATTCTCCTGGCATCCCAAATATGCATGCAGCCTTTTCTTAATGGTCTGTATATTATCAGACCTAAGGATCTCTTCCATCCTTGTCAAGGGGAATGCTGGTCTTCTTTCCTTTCATACAATTCATACTGCATAGCACGTAATCTTCTTAACATATTGAATTCAGCATTTTAAGACCCATGTCAGGGCCTGGCGGCATGGCCTAGTGGCTAAAGTCCTCACCTTGAAAGCCCCGGGATCCCATATGGGCGCCGGTTCTAATCCCGGCAGCTCCACTTCCCATCCAGCTCCCTGCTTGTGGCCTGGGAAAGCAGTTGAGGACGGCCCAATGCATTGGGACCCTGCACCCACATGGGAGACCCGGAAGAGGTTCCAGGTTCCCAGCTTCGGATCAGCGCGTACTGGCCCGTTGCGGCTCACTTGGGGAGTGAATCATCGGATGGAAGATCTTCCTCTCTGTCTCTCCTCCTCTGTTTACATCTGGCTGTAATAAAATGAATAAATCTTAAAAAAAAAAAAAGACCCATGTCAGATGTTTGACATTCAGAATTATACCAAATAATTTTTTAAAGGATTTATATATGTGTATGTATATATATATATATATATATACACACATATATATAATCGGAAAGACAGATATATAGAGAGGAGAAGAGACAGAGAGGAAGATCTTCTGTCCACTGGTTCACTTCCCAAGTGACCACAATGGTCATAGCTGAGCCAATCCAAAGCCAGGAACCAGGAGCTTCTTCTGGGTCTTCCACGTGGTTGCAGGGTCTCAAGGCTTTGGGCTGTTCTTGACAGCTTTTCCAGGTGACAAGCAGGGAGCTGGATGGGAAGTGGGGCTGCTAGGATTAGAACTGGTGCTGACATGGGATCCTGGTGCATTCAAAGCGAAGATTTTAGCTGCTAGGCCATTGCATCAGGCCCCAAATAAATTTTTTGTTGGCTCAAACTGGGAAGTTCACAGTTTTTTTTTTTTCAATCAGACAGTAAACCATCCATGTGTAGACTTTTCTTAAATTTGTGCTTTGAGTCCAAGCCTCACTCCTAATATAAAGCCGCAGCCTGCTTAGCATTCTACATAACATCTTCAGTCAGGCATTAGAAAGAATCTTGAAACTCATTTTTACCAAAAACCAGATTGTGTCACATGCAGTTTTACCTGTCTCAGGTGGTGGTTAATCCATCCTTCCTGTTCCTCGGGCAAAAATAATAGACACTGTGCATTTTCTTATCTAAATCCAACTTTAAGGGAAATTTTGTATGCTTTTACCTTCCAAACATATCCAAGGGCCAAATATGAATTATTTCTTTCACTATTAAAAGTCTGTTTTAGCTATCCTCATGCTGTAAGTGATATTTTTCTCTAGCCTTTCAACAGTTCTGTAATACTTCTAGCCTTGACTCTATGAAGAACCTGTTCTTACAATTCAATCTTATTTCATTTCCCATGGAAAATCACTTTTTTTCCTTAATATTTCTTTTTATTATATTTTTGACATTCTTTACATAGTTAATTATGATAAAAAGTTTCAAAGACTACAGGAAAGTGGGTAAGACGATTATTTCCACATTGTTTCCTTCATGTATCTGGGGTAAAGGGGGATATTGAGGGAGAAGCCCCACCCAGTCTCCCACCCACCCTATGTCCCAGATGTGGGGCATGCTCCGAGGGTCCTGCTGAAGTGGTTTTGATAGTTCAGCACTTATGAATTGCTGCCAATCTCACCACTCCAAGCACGATGAGGTTGTTGAAGAATCCATTGATTGACATAGTCCATCTTAGAGTCTCCGTTTGCCCAGTTTTTCACTGCCAACATATAGCTGAGGTGGTTGATTGACTTGTTCTGTCTTCTGTCTTTTCTTGGTTAGGGCTCTGAGTCCGAAATTTTGATTGGGGTGATCCCGAAAGAAACTCTGAGGTATTCCCAGACCAGATTCTTGTATGTACTAGCAAGTAGAGGGCCTGGTACAGTCCATCGCCCCAATCAGCTGGTGATTGCAATTGCTGGGTTGGTTCTGTTTCCAGCCCCATCTTCCACTGGAACCAATGGGTGTTGCAGTCCAGCCTGATTTTACCCAGCACACACCTGGCCCTCACATAAACCAGTGGGAACTGCAGCCTAGTCAAAGCGACCCACAATAAACCCCACCAAGCCTGCCCCCTACCCTGGTTTGGCACTATGTGCAGCAGACTTGTCCAGTCTGTCCCACATCCCATTCACCTCTCATACATGTCAATGGGCATTGAAGCCTAGTTCCATCTAACCTGCTCCACTATGCAGCCCACACAGATGCTGTTGGGTGCCTTTCTGTCTAGCTACCCCTGCCCCTGTCCTGGTTTTCATGCCATCCAGTGGGAGTGGTAACCCAAGATGGAGGAGCCTACTATTTCCCTTCTAGGCCACTCCCACTCCCGGATTATGCACTCTCCAGGTAGTTATGTGGTTTAACTTGACAGAGTTAGCCCCCAGTGCCAGCTTCTGCCAGCTGATGCTGCAGCTAAGCCCAATCAACCTTCACCCACTCTAATTTTGGTTTGCACCAGTAAAAATAATCAACCCAGCCTGGCTTTTGCCTGATCTAGTCCACATGAGGCTCACAGGTGTGGTAGCCCTGCCTAGTCTGGTCTGCCCCCATCCCAACTCCTGCTCTCTAGTGAGAGTAGCTGTCCCGCAAGGGAACCCCCTCATATTCCTCCTGCCAACTCTGCCTCCACCCTTCCTGGTTCTCACGCATGCTGGTTGGGTGCTGAGGTCATATCCTGTACAGGTAACCTCACCCTGGCATTCCGTAATATGTACTGGTTGTTGTCACGACCTAACGTGGCTCGACCCACACTGTTCTGGTGCTCGAATTCAGTGGGTGATGTGAACTGATTCAGCCTGGTCTGCCCCGACCCACGCCAAACGTATGACAGTGAAAAACTTTCCATGGCCTGTTCTGGGCTGTTTCCTATCATCCATCTTGCGCTTACCTGCAGGGTCTGTGTCCTGACAGAGAAGGTGTCCAGGCTGCTTCATCAGAACCCCTCCCAATGCCAGATTTCATGCATTACAGGGGTTCCATGAGCCAGCCCTACTCAGTTCACCTCCTGTCCTAGCAGGAACAGTGGTGGAAAAATCATTTTTAAAAAAACATTTTTAGTGTTGTCATCTCAGTGAGATCTACTCCATTAATACCATTAGGTTTAAACTCTTTGTCTTTCTCTACCCTGCGCACTCTCTAAACCAAGTACTAACCAGGCCTGACTACCTAGCTTCTGAGATCAGATGAGATCAAACACATTCAGGGCGGTATGGCTGTAGACTACCCTGAATGCTCTTAATTCCCCTTCTTTACTCTATGTGTAGTCTAATTTCTTTTCCCTTTTTAACATACTACTTTCTACTTTTAAAACCTTTTTTTTCTTTACTATGAATATCTTACTTATTACTTTTCCTTATTGAAAAATACAGTAATTGTGATTATTGTACAACTATGATTGAGAAAATTTATGAATACCTTATTATAGATTTATACAAAAGAGCCTACTATTGATGAGTAACAATGCTCAGCTCTTAAACGAATATGTAGATATATAACTCTAAAGTAATCAGAATCTCTAGATGTTTTTCATATGTTTCAGAAGGTATTCTAGAAAAATTATCTGCATATGATTTAAGAAACATGACACTACATCTAGAATGAAAAAGGTTAGGAATTCTTAGACCTCTGAAGAAATGTAAAAAGTTGGAAGTAAGGATAAAATTTCAAATATGAAACTAAACGTACATTTTTAGTAGGTTATGAAAAAAACTACATCCCCAAATAACCGATGTTTATAAATACATTGCTGTAATCTTAATTAGATTGGTTTTTCAAGCATTCTAATGTTCAAAAGCATGACTGTTCAAAATATTCAACTTCTAAAAGGCTTATGGTGAATCCAGAAAAATAATCTTTTGTCTACTCTCGCATTTTTTAATATTTTGCTGTTTTTAAAAAATCAGATGATCCTCATTCTTAGTTGGTATCACTATAATCCATATCTAAATTTTGAAAATTAAATTTGATCACCATGTGCTTAATTACTAAAATTTTGCCAAGACTCCAAAAAATTTCTCTGTAGCTATACCGATATTTTTTCATTGTAAAAAATTTGATAATTAGTGAATCAAACCTAAAGAATAGTAAAAATGCAATATGTATTTTTGATGTTCCAAAAATTTCATGTGTTACCAACTGTTCAGAATTTCACTTGCAAGTTCTGGACCTTCATCTGAAAGATGTGTATTTATTTATTTATTTGAAAGACAGTATGATAGGGAAACAGAGAAAGACAAAGATCAAGAGAGACAGACATCTGCTATTCTTTAGAAGTGGTTGCAAACAATTAGATTAAAACAGGCTGAAGTCAGGAGCCTGGAACTCCTTCCCAGTCTCCCACAAGGGTCACAAGTACTTGCATCATCATTTACTGCTTTTCTAGGCTAATTAAAGGGAGGTGAACCAGAGGCAAAGCAGCTGCACTGGCACTCAGAAAATGGATGCCAGTGTCCCTGGAAGTGATTTAGCCAGCCACAGCACTGCACTAGCTTACGTTATAGATCTTGTGTGCTCTGCGTGAAAGGCATCATGTAGTTGTATAGAGGGCCAGGCCCTCTGGCTGTTTTGGTACTCTCAGTTTCCTTTTAATTCTGTTATTCAGGTTAACTAAATTCAGAACTCAGGTTTTAGAATAAAATGCCAGACATCATTATTTTATTAAAAATTGCATTGTTGGGTCCAGTATGGTGGGCCAGTGGCTAAATCATCACCTTGCATGCGCCAGGATCCCTTATGGGTGCAGATTCATGTCTTGGCTGCTCCATTTAGCACATAGCTCCTTGCTTGTGGCCTGGGAAAGCAGTGGAAGATGACCCAAAGCCTTAGAACCCTGCACCCACGTGGGAGATCCAGATGAAGCTCTTGGCTTCAGGCTTCAGGCTTCAGATTGACCCAATCCGGCTGTTGCGGTTACTTGGGAAATGAACCAGAGGGCAAATACCTTTCTCTGTGTCTCTCGTTCTTTCTGTAAATCTGCCTTTCCAATAAAAAGAAAGAAATCTTAAGAATTATATTGTTGAATATATGTTTGAGCATTCTTAGAGAAAAGTGTAAATGGTTTTACAAATGATATGGAAATTTGTTGTGTCTCATGTGCTATGTAATGTTTATCTTTTCAAGGAAAATATCTTTTAGTACATGTTAATACCCGTTATTTATCATAGCCAATTTGAGATGCCATGCAAGAATCCTGCATGCCTCATGATATTATCCTTTTGAGGACATGTAAAGCTTTAATTTTTCTTATATTTCACTTAAACAACAGTATGAAAAATCATCCTATCAACCATTTATATTAGCTACACTCTTGACAGTTGAGCAAGAGTCTGAGAAATCAGAAGTTGATTTAATAATGTTACTTCTTGTTATCACAGTACATTCCTCATCATGTTTCTTCTGATAGTTACTATTTAATATAGAATGGAAAAAACTGTGTAAAAATGAAACTGATATTTTACATCCTTATTCCTATGGAAAGGTGTTCTTTCTGCTTTTTACTTTCACAGCATTATTGTTAGTGGTGTATTAATCATGTACTTATAAAGCAAATTGAACTAGGTCATTGAAAGCTGAAAAAAATGAAGGAGTGGCTTTTATGGAGGGAATTGGGTAGGAAAAATTGGTTATCTTCTTAAAATCATATGTATAAAATGGATGAAAGCTGTTTTTTTATATTAAGATTTTAAAAATATATAGTGTATTGTGAAAACTGAAATACAAAAAGAAATATGAGATGTTTCCTTGCTTCATTTATACCCCTTCAAAAACTGATTTTAATGCAAAAACATGAATGTAACAGGACTTCACATATTTTTGGAAAGTAAGTATTCCAGTATGCTTGGATACTCCAGTTATTGGCATGCCATGCTTCAAGCAAATTAGGAGATCTCACAGTATTTATTGATACCTTAAGTTGAATAAGTGTAGTATCCTGGGCTAGTGATTTTTATTTTCCCATTTTCACTAAGAACCTTTTAAATTTGAGTCAATTTTATGCAAAAGAATAAAATTTTTACCACCATAATTACCATGTTGTCACTATCAGGTTAATTCAATAGTTTACTTAAGGTAAAAGAATAGTAAGTCTCCAACTCTAAAACTTACGAGCTTCAGTATGAAGGGAGGGTATTCAAAGCACATGTTTCTTATTGAACTTTATCCAGAAATAATGTCTAAACCAGAACAAACAAATAGATGATGCTCAGGGAAAAGTATTTGCTTCAACTTCATATCCCTATTGATACTGACTATTCCAGGGTGCTGTTAAACATATGTATTTAAGATATGTGAAGTGTCTAAATTGAAAGTTTGAAACTTGTTTGTCATGAGATTTAAGGGAAACTGCTTAATACATATAAATATGGACTCCCATGTAATTAAAATTCATTTTGCACAGGTTGCTGGCATTGTTAGTGCTTTCTTTTCAACATTACAGGGAATTAATATATTCACTGGGCATATTTAATGAATTCTGACCAGCCTGGCAAGTGGTCACTATCCAATCCTAAATAGGGAAAATAAGTCTTTCTCTTATATCATACTCTCTTAATCTAGTTCTCCTCCACAGCCCCTCCAACCAAAATTTGCTGGTTGCTGAAACTAAATGCGGCTTCTATCAGACAGTAACTCTTCATGGGAAATAACTTTTCCCATGTGTTTATTCTTGAGAACCATAATCCATTTGGTACTTCCTTTTTCTGCTAAATTGCTTAGAAGTGAACTCTCAGTTATAGCTAGGACAGTCTGAATTCCAACTTCATAAATACCTTCAATTTCATGGAGGTGTGTGGTTTTGGTGGCTGGAACTGGTTGAGAGTCAACTATTACACTTCGAAGGCTATCTTACCAGATATTCCAAACCCGCTCCTATTCCAGTAACACCTGCAAAAGCCAGCAGGGCACTGCCTTTCGGCAGTGGGTTTGGCCTGCTGAGTCCCCAGTCTTAGATCCGGCCTGGTGGGGGTGCCCCCACCCGCGCCACTCTGCGGGAGGCTGCTGTCCGCCCCCAACCCCAAGGCCCCAATCCTCTCAGACTCGTCCCACCTCCGGCTTTTGGTGGCAGGGCGGAGCTAGACTATGGTTCCATTCCCAGTGTTCCCTCGTGGCATGCTTGCCTCGAGGAAGGGTTGCTCTTGGGCCTGGAAGGAGCCGGGGACTCGGTGTGGTTTTGGCATGCTGAATCCCCAGTCTCGGATCCGGCCCAACAGGGGCGTCCCCCCCCACCCAAAAGCCAGCAGCATCTTTCTGATGCTGCCTTCTAGGTCCTCTACATGAAAGAACTCCACAAATCCATCCCAGCTTCTTTGACTAGCCAGTCCTGTTCCATCCTGGCCAACACATCGGTGATACTTTCTGCTAAGGGGTCAATGTAACTTTCTTGATTTACGGTTTTTCAGTGTTTGGTTACAAAGGCCCTGAAAGAAATCAGTCCCAATACAGTCGCAGTTGGCCACACCATCGCTGAACACGTGAGCCATCACCTGAGACAGAGATTTGACATCATCTTCATTTTTAATGTCCAGTTTCCGTAGCATGCCTTGGAAGGCCTTCTTGTGGCTGCACAGTGTTGTGTATGCTTATCTCTTAACAGGCAGATTAAAAATAAAAACAAAAACCTCAAAAACAAAAAATAAATAAAAATGGAAAAAAATGTGTACCAAGTCAATAGCACATGACTAGAATAAGGGAGAT
Organism: Ochotona princeps; assembly: GCF_030435755.1. NCBI lineage: Eukaryota > Metazoa > Chordata > Mammalia > Lagomorpha > Ochotonidae > Ochotona > Ochotona princeps. The sequence continues at coordinate 22,054,256 of NC_080842.1, forward strand.
GTAGTTCCCTCAGTTTATCTGTCTATAAACTCAGTAACCATAAGGATGCTGTGTAACATAATGTTAATAAGCAGATTCTAGAATAGAATCTGTATAGACTGTAAAATAGGCAAAAGGAGCAGAAAAAATAATAACAGAGATAAACGAGGTGTACATCTAGAATTGAATAATAGACTGCCATCTCCTGTGAAGTTGGGTCATATTAATGTAAAGCAGTCAGATGGGCCAATAGGTAGCTAGAGTCTCTGGTGAAAATAGAAAATCTTGCTTCCCCTCTATTTTGGCCTCCTTTGGAAAGAGGAGTTCCTCCAGGCTTCTGCTTTTACTACAAGAATAGCAACTGAGCTATTAGGTGGAGCACCCATTGGGTGTGAATTCTACCTCCCTGAGTACCAGTTTTGAGGAGTGGCTTATTTCACTAAGCATAGCCTACACCCGTTTCATGTTAGTAATGATGTCTAAATATGTTATTTATATAAAGTGAACAAGTTTCATGTGTTTCACGATATAGACTTAGCAGCATAGTGACGCTACTCGCCCTGCACTCACTCAAGCCTGCCTTCCTCATCCACCACCCTCCTTCCTTATTTCTTTGCTTTGTTTTTATTTTTGCAGTGACATGTTTTCACTTGGTTGACAAAATAAAATTTATTTCAACCAACCAGCAATTCTGTATTAGCCATCTAGCTGTTCCCTTCCATTTGGTATTTGTTGGGATATCCACAATTTATTCATCTCAGGATGACCATTGTATTAACTTTTCTAATTGTCTTTGAAATGAAGTAAACAAATGAAGAAGAGAAAAGATAAAAAATAAAGTGACAGTTTTGGATGCGGTAAGAATTGTGAGAATAAAGTATGTTCTGAGTCTTATAGGAATTTTGTCAAGTGGTCAATGGTCATATTGAATTTTTTTCAATAACTACTGAATTTAAATGCTCTAAATTTACTTTAATAACTCTATGTTTGGTTTATGGTTCTTTTACCTTTTGCTTTGTTTCTCAATATTTCTATTACGTTTAAAAGTGTCATAGAAGCAAACGTTTTTAAAAATAACAAGTTTTAGCTAACTACTAGGCACTGATGTGATCACTTGACATGAATGAACACAGTCTTTTTTGTAACAGCTCAGTGGTTAAGATTTACTAATCCCTATTTTCACATATGAGAAAACTGAGCCACAGGAGGCTAAGCAGCTTGTCCAAGGTCACTGGGCAGGTTTCCAGAGCTGTCTACTTAACCACAGTGCTGTCTGCCTCTACTTAGCTCCTTGTTCCTGTCAATGCTCCCTTCATGTCTAATGATTTCAGTTTGAGTTGTTTGTGGGTTCAATGTTTCATTTGAAAATATCATTGACGATTAGCATTGCAATTAAAATGGCATTTATAATCTGTGGAGAGATGAAATTTGTGAAGTATTTCATTTTTAGTACCAATGTCTATACATTATCAAAGACTGAGGGTGTCTCTCTCTCCTTCCCCACCTCGGGCTTTCTCTCCGGAGGTGCTTTCTTCTTGTCCCTTCCCTCTCCCTTCTCTGCTCACCTGGTCCCTTCACAAATAAACTGTTCTGTCTGCATTTTAAAAAGGAGACTGAATAAAAGTGAATGCCAGGAAGGAAATCCCATCTCTATTTCCCATCCTTGTCTGTGTCTGTGCTTCTTCCTTTACTTGGAGTTCATCTGTCTTATCATGAGATTTATTCATTTTCTTCATGAATTTGTTTAAAGAATTGTAGAGTGATAGCTGTGAACCAAATTACACTATATTGGTTCCCTGAATCTTCAGTACTGGTGAGAGTCAAGCACTTTTTATTGATGGTTCTACAACACTTTTAAAGGGTGGCAAGAGAAAAGGACCAAGACCAACTGCATGGGACAGGTGAATGCAAAACACTGTACAAACATGGCCAAGATAAAAATCATCCTGTGTTTATGCTTTCATTGGAAAGGGAAACACCTCTCCCTGGTTGACAGGTTCCATTAGGGACTTCTTTCCTTCTCCTAAGCTATATCAGCTTTCAAACAATGGCACAAACAATATCTAATTTTGCAATTTAGAACATCATTTAATCTCCCAATTGCTTGCTTTAGAAAATTCTATTTTCTGAAACTCACAGAAAGTACTAGCCCTTATTATACTCAGCAAAGAAACACTGTTTCCTGTCTCATCCTCCATTATATTGTTTTCTAGTTATGGGAGTTCCATCCTATAATGTAAGAGACAGGATTTGGGACAGATGAAAAGGGAAATTTTATTATTCTGAAGATATCCTTCTGAAGTTAAATCACTTAAAGTATGATTGTATTCATGAGGTTAAAAAGATACATATACCCAATGCAACAGAATGCAACCACATAAACTGATAGTGAAATAGTGTTACCGAGGCTGTTTGTACAAACTGACACTCACCCAATCTTTTTGTCCAAAACTCAACTTTCAGTTTGCGTTCTCCTGTGCAATCTACCTTGCAGCATCGGATCCATTCAGGGTGTGCCCTTTCAGGTACTCTAATTTTCCTGCATTTAACCTTTAAAAATTTGACAATTTTTCTCCTCTTTGCATTTTTATGACTTTTAGTTCATCAAAAATAAGAAATAAAATGCCATTACTTTTCTCCAAATTAAAAATAAACAAAACCTGGAAAGAGAACAGCAAATGAACTGTTGAACTGTCAAGATCTTTGTGTTAAGATGCTGAATAATGAAATCAACATAAAATATCAAGAATAGGTCAGCTCATATTTGCATTCAAGCATATCTTTGAAATAATAACAGTCACAAAGATATTGTGCAAACCTCAGATGCTTCTTGCTTCAAAATATTTTCCTATGGTTTTAGCCATTCTTTAGTAAATATTGACTTTCAGAAGAATGTCAGGAAATATACAAACAGGCTATAGTTATGATCTTTAATAAATCATAGTTTATTATATTTGATAATCTGTAAGACAGTTTATTAGTCTGACTATTGAGTTCAAGCACATATCCATGTTTTCACCCTACTTATAAGAATACAAAACTAAGTATTCTTGTGCACATGGTCATAAAAGCCCTTGAAACAGTTTAATTGTGTTAGAAGAAATAGAACCTGGTTCAATTTATAACATTGTTTGGGCAAGAATCAGGCAGCACTCTAAATACAAAATAGTTAAGAATGTCCCTCTTTACAACATGTACATTCCGTATATAAGGAGAAAAGCAAGGAATAAACACAAACTTGCCATGGTAGGCGTTTGTTGTGGGCTGAGGAGTTGATTAGTACTCATTGAGCTAGGCAGGGACAGGACCTGGGCTTGTGGCTAAAAACACCTAGACTAATTGAACTCATCTGAATCCAATATCCTGCTAAATGACGATGTAGGGGGAAGAGTATAAAAGGAGAGGTGAAGAAGCAATAAAGAGAGACTTCGCAGAGACTTCTACCATCACTGGTCTCCTGTCGGTGCTTCATCCCCAGACCCTCTCCCTGTCCACATTAGTGGCTCTGCTGGTCGGAGCAGGCATTTGCTGTTAAGGTTGTATTTTGGCAGCTTTCAGCCTCTGATTGGCTAGAAGTCCTACTGCCATGATTGGTTGAGACTTAGTTACTTAGTTATAAAGGTGCATCCTTAAGTTACAATGCAAGCATCAAGCGAGCTTGTACTTCACTCTATACAGGGGACACTGTAGGTCAAACTTGTCAGCAAAGTACAGCAGCTAGTGTATGCCAAATTTTTTTGGCTCAACAGTGGTCAGGTAGAGACCACAGAGAGAAAACATATTTGAGGTCAGAATTATCTTGGAAACTTCTTGAGAAATTTCTCACTGCAGATAGGTGTTGGGTTGTGCTCTGCCATGCAGGTAAGGAACTGAAAAGCAGTAGTGTTTATCTGCTTGCTTTCTTGTTCCATCGCTCTGCACCTGTGTGGACGTGTTGACAAATAAACTTCAATATTTACTGATACTGGATTAGCTAATTGGTATATATCCAACAAATGTCCTGAGTTCATTTTTCAGCTACATGTTGCCTATGCTTGGGGTTCATGCCCAGGGGACAAGGTAATGCTCCTTGGTGTTGAGACATGGATTTGCTTTGTTTTCCATATCAAACCTGAAACTCACTCACAGCAATAACTGAGCTCACACACTACTTTTCTGAATGACCACCTGCAGAAAATACACTTTGTATCTGCCAAAATGAGGTGAGTGAAGCAGGACTGCTGGAGTCCAAGAAGCATTATCTGGGAAGCTTAACTGCTCCTAACAGAGAATCCTTGGTCATTCTCATCTAGTGTTTGCAAGGGGTAAAAGTCTGTATCCCTGACTTCAATGCAGTATTCCAAGTCTGGCAAACCGTTTGAGAACTGCTGCCATAGGATATTATAATCTTGTATTCCAAATGTGTATAGCTCAGTTTTAATAGAAATGAATCAGAAAGATAAATATTCTGTAACTTTCTTAACATGCTATCTCTCTATGACATGGTGTATTTTTGGATATCAGAATCTTTTTTTTTTTAGCAGCAACTCAGAATTCTTGAAGGCTATAGCTTTTTGTGTTAAATAAAATATGCTTCTCAGATTTTATTTCCATGAATTAGCCAATAATGTTTTATGTGGACCCCTAGAGCTTTCCTTTCTTTTCATAATAGCACATTTTTTCATTATTATCACAGAAATTCACTTGCAGTGGAATTTGTTATTGTTATGACTTCACTGCATGGCCGTTAATGATGTTTGTACAACATGCTTTTCGAGGCTCTTGCTTTTAGTTTACTTTTATCAAATTAAACACCTTACACAGAAGTTAATTTTTAAAATATATACAATATTGAAAAATTCTGACAAAGCAGTTTTGGAAATGCCCAGAAACAAGCATTATTTAATCCTTTTAGATTTCTGACGGACTCCGACTAGTGAAGGACTATCTAGGAAAGCTGTGAAATTTGACATGTTGGTGTGCAGTTCATACTAGGGAAAATTTTACAGATATATGTATATATCTGTAAAATATATATATATATAGTATATATGTATATATGTAAAATATCATATATATATATATATATATAGTTTGCTTGTTTTTTTCAGACACACTGGACTTCAAGTTTCTTTGACCTAATCAGTATGGTCTCAGACATTTAGGCTTGACTTTATTAGAAATTATGATGGAATTGTTTTCCTGAGATTTAAATGCATATTTAGAATAAGAATCAGAATAATGTATTTTTATTATTTTAGGTAAATGGTTGTTGATGATTTTTAAGAAATTATCTTGAGCTTCATATTTTATTCTAGGGATGCAAACTTTAACCTTAAAAATAAATTGTTAATTTTGAAAGGAAGAAAGGAAGGAAGGAAAAAGGAAAAAAGAAAGAGGAAGCAGATGCTTAGGCCAGCAGTTAAGGTATCTGCATCCCATAAGCTCACTTGCAGATTTTAGCTCTGCACTGCAGCTGCCTGCTGAGGATCATGGGAAGTGGTGGTCGTAGCTCCGGTGTTTGGGTTACTACTGCAGTCCTTGTAGGGGACACGGACTGTGATCCCAGCTCTTCACTCCAGTCTTGGCGCAGTCATTTCAGACAGCTAAGATGAGTAAACCAGGGGATAAGACCTCTCCCTGTTTCCCACTCAAATATAAAGAAGAACTGGAAGTTAAAGATAGTTAACTAAAAGTTCATTGAAAGTTCCTTAAATTAAATGTCTTACGTGAGAAAATATTTTCCAATATCCTAGACATTGCATTCACACCAGATTTCTGCAGCTGGTGAGTAATACCGATTGCAAAATCCAGTGTCCATTAAAACAAAATAAGCATATTAACAACTTATTTAACGTGTAGTCTTGTAAATCCAAGTATAGAGGCTTCAGAGGAACATTCCCAATACAATTTTTTTCCAACTGAGTACATTAAAGGACATTTTGCTCCCATGCTGTAGGGAAAGTAAACTAAGGGACGTGGTCCCAGCATGTCAATACTGCATTTAAAACTTGTGGTAAAATACCATATTCTCTACCCTCTGAGTTGGAAACTAGACTGTTGATAATCTGTAATGGAAAGTTATTTGCAGGTGAGTTTACTGTAAGAGGAGAGAGAACACACTTCTCTGAATGGGGGAATAAAATGTCCCAGCATTGTGCTTATAATGCCTTATGAATTCTTGTAATCTGCTCTCTGTACATAACTTATTACAAGTAAGTCCTTGATTATATAAGAGACATATACTTTCAAGAAGATGCCTGATAAAAATTCCAATGCTAATGCAGCAATTTCTTAGAGAAGGGCAAAGTTGAAAAGTTAGTTGCAACTTAAATTACATGTTGATGATGAGAAAAGATTTGAGAGGGATGAGTAAGAAGTGCTGTCTGCATTCAATATTTATGAAATAGAGGACTTGAGAAAACTGAAAGATGAATTTGATTTTCAGTTGTAACAATGTAACACTTTTTATGTAACAACAAAATGAGTTATTTTAACCATTATTTGTTATCTTCTCTGACCCTGCACTTGACTAAAAGTATCTGTTTCCCCCCTATAGTTGGTAGCTGTGTATTGCATTTTCCTTCTAACTAGTACATAATTGTCACCTGTTATTCTTATTTTTTTAAAGGAGTTATTTATTTTCACTGGGAAGGCAGATCAGATTTACAGAAAGGAGAGAAACAGAGAAAGATCTTCAGCCCACTGGTTCACTCCCCAGGTGGCCGCAATGGCTGGAGCTGAGCCAATCTGAAGCCAGGAGCAGGGAGCTTTTTCCGTGACTCCCATTTGGGTGCAGCTTCCCACGGCATTGGGCCATCCTCCACTGCTTTCCCAGGCCATAAGCAGGGAGCTGGATGGGAAATGGAGTAGCTGGGACACTGCACCCCAGGTTTTTATGGAACAAACTACTATTGAGTAGGTAGGTCCTGGGACACAGGCAAGATGACCCAGACTGGACTGGACTCCCTGTATCTGGGGCTCATGGATCCAGCATCCAAATGGAATAATCAGGCGATGTGACTTGGGACCCACTGTGGGACCCACTGGATCTGCTGCCTTTGGGGGCTCATAACTCTGGCACCCACTGTCCCTGGATTGGCATGACTTATCTCACCTTGGTATCCACCAGTGGGTGCTTCACCCTGGTTTGGTCCAGCCTGCTCCCAGTTCCAGCTCCCAATGGTTGGTGTTGCAGCCTAGCCTGGCCCTGCCAGCCCCCAGTCCTGTGCCCAGTGTGAACTGGCTGGTGATGTGGCCCCACCTGGTCCTTTCTGCTCCCCATCCTGGTTCTTGGATCTGGTAGTGGCTGTTATGAAATGGCCCTGCTTGGCCTGCTCCAAAACCTGACCCACATGTATGCCAGCAGATACTGTAAACTGGCCTGTTTTGGGCTGCTCCTTGCTTTGTTTTTTTGTGCTTACCTTCATGGATTTCATCCTGATGAAGTAGTTTCTCAAACTCTTTTTACCAGTTCTCCTCTCAGTGGGCAATCTTGCACACACCAGTGGGTTCTTGGCCTAGGTTGACTTTGTCCACTTCTTGTCCCGGCAGGAACAGTAGTTATCATGTGGTTCAGTGGGAGCTGAGACCTAGTCTAGCTCGTTCTATACCCACCCTGGCTCTCACGAGTACTAGTAGATGCTGGATTCCAGCCCAGTCTGACATCCTCCAGACCCAGTCCACATCCATACTGGAGGAAACTGAAGTCATGTCCAGCCCAGCCAAGTGCCACCATTCTGGTTTCACACTCACCAGTGGGAACCCCAACCCAGCAGGGGAGTCTCCTTAGCTCCCTAACAAGGTCTGTTCCCAGCCACAGATCTTGTGCATGCCAATGGAAATTGCTGTTACACATGAGTGAGCCCACATACCCACCCACAGATTCTACCCCCAGGCCCAATTCACTCATGTGCTTGACAGTGTCATGGGCCAGCCTCATATTACTCATCCTCTGTTCTGACATTTGTTGGTGGGTCGGTGGAAGTCCCTCAGAAGTCATTCCTCACCTGGTCATGAACCCTCAGGTCCCTGCTTGTCCCTACTTTTGCCATTCTCCAGACTCACTGTAACCCCACCCATCCAGGTCCCTAGAGAGCACTGCTGTGTGGCCTGAGGGCTTTGCCTGGCAGCATTGGTGCCCGAGTCACCTAGCTTGAGTTCCACTCGCCACAATCACATAGGAGGCAGGGCTAAAATCCCAAGCCTCAAGGCTAGCCTGGCCCGAGTTCCTCTGACCACCCCAATGCAGATGGCAGCTGAGTGCTCCATTTCTGATCCAGCTGTCAGCTTATGACCTGGAAAAACAGTAGAGGATGGCCCCAAACCTTGGGCCCCTGTACCTACATGGGAGACCCAGAAGAAGTTCCTTGTTCCCAGCTTCGGATCCACTCATATCTGTCTGTACTGGGCATTTGGGGAGTTATCTTCACTCTCCTATGACTGTAAAATCAGCCTTTCAAATAAAAATAAATCTTTAAACAAGTAAACAAATGTATATACTTGAAAAAGTTTTGTATTTAACAGAATCAGAGACAGAGAAATGGAAAATCTTTCCAGCCAATGAGTTGCTTCTGCGAGCCTTAGCTGTAGGAATGGGTACAGAGACGTAGAAACTCCATTTGGTTTCATACCTGGGTGGCCAGAGTGCAACGACCTCATTGATCATCACCAGTTGCCTCCTAAGCTGCACATTAGCAAGAAGCTGGAATCAGAAAAGGAGCTGGCAATTGAAGTAGGGTGGGAACTGCCAGTGTGGGAGACAGGTGTGTGAAATGCATGTCCTAACTGTTATCAAATTGATGTTCTTGAGTCTGGCATTGTGGCATAGTACATAAAGCTGCCATATGCAGCACCAGCCTACCATATGGGCAGTTATTTGAGTTCTGCATGTTCCATTGCCTGTCCAGTTCTCTGCTAATGCACTTGGGAAAGCAACAAAAGATGGCTAAAATGCTTGGCTCCAGAGGCTCTAGTCATGGCCTTTGTAAACATTAGGAGAGTGAACCAACAGCTGAAACTCTCTCTAAATTCTGTCTTTCAAATAAATAAATAAGTAAATTTATATTTTTACATAATGGCTTCTATCTCAGATTCCAAACATTTTACTCCCTACATTTAAAGATGGGTAACCAGAGATTTGAAGAATTTAAATAATGTCCTCAGGTTGAGAAACCTGTTGAATAGCAAAGTCACAGTATAAGCCCAGTCTGTCTGACTTCTCAGGATCTAGGATCTGTTTGCTAAGAAGCCACATGCAGAAACCACATGGATAGTTGTATATAGGACTAGGGAGTGAATTTCATTCCAAAAGGAGTTGGCAGTCTGAAGACTAAAAGTAAGCTCTATAATTTTGTCTATAAATCATAAAGCTATTGATTTGAACTCTAATTCCCCAACTATTGCTTATTAGGATCAGAATGTTTGAAGAAGTGGCATAGCTGGTATACCAGTGCCCAACCAACACTAACCTATATACTCTTGCACAGATTTTGAAATAATGAAAAAAAATTTATAGTCATAATTTTTTTGCTCTCTCGCTTCAGTCAGATAGTAAGAAAAACATGTATTAAGTAGATATGTTTATTAAAGACCAAGAAAATTCAATGTCTTCAAAAATCTTATAAGGATGTCTCATATAATCATGATGCGTTTGTGCTTTCACTTTGTATTTCCGTTCTTTGAGTTTTTAACTGGATTTTTGATTTATGTTTTAGTACTTTTTTTTCCTTTCAGAATTTCTAGTTTGTACTTGTCAGGATTGCTTTTATTCTTCAGTTGGTATTTATTTTCTGATCCTGGCAATATTTCTTCATGTTAATTTGACCTTTACACTCATGCTTATATCAACTTCAACTGCAGTGTCCTCTGTTTTGCTAACTTGATGAATTCAATAATTTGTCACTTACATCTATGGAGACTTGTTGGTTGTGATTTTTTTTTCTTTCTTTTTTTTTTTTTCTTTTTGGTGCCAGGGGCCTCAAGTAAGGAATTATCTTTTATTGAGAAGTGGTGATTAAGGAAAGAATGGAACAGTGAATGGACATCATGTATGGTGATCCAGACTACTTGAAATACAATCAGAAAAAATGTATATTTAATGATGTATGTATTGTGAAACAGCACAGCACTCAGTCTAAAAGTAATCATAATTGCCATCCTATATTGTTATGGCTCAACGAGGCTGGACAAGTGTCTTTACTGGTGTTAGTAGCTTCTGCGATCACATAAAAAACTTACTGTCCGTAGTTTTAGAAATAGTTACAAATAGGACATGGTAAATAATTATGAATATAATTTCTTAGTAAGTTTGAACTATAGTTATATCTAAACGAAAAACTTTCATAAAAGAAGACAAGGTCATGCATAGATATTTCGTTTTAAACAGCATTTTCCCCCAAGAACAACAGCGTATTTAGTAAATATTTTCCTTGGGCACACAGAAAAGGTAATATATGATAATTTAATTAACTAGAATGATTCTAACTAATTTTGGATGACTGGAAGCCATAGTTTATAATTCACACATTATTGCCAGCACTAAGGAATGAAAATCATAAAGCCACTTCAGAGTTGCTGTTCTAATGAAGTTATTATTTTCACCCAGAGATGCAAGGATATGGCAGTGGGACTAATTGAGCTTATCTTAGATAGCTCGAGCTGCTGTGATAAAATACTATAGACTTGGTGGCTTCACCAGTAGACATTTATTTTGTCATAGATGTGGGTACTAGAGGTCTTGAATTGAGGCTGCCATCATGATTGGGTTCAGGTGAAGGCTATAGACAATGTCCATCTTCTTGCTGTGTCTTTACATGGACATTCTCAGGTGTTTGTAAGTGGAGACCTCTCTCTCTCTGTCTTATTTGATTGCTTATTTCCTCATGATATCATCAAAAATTACTCATTTCCCAAATGCCCTACCTTCAAATAGCATCCCATTGGAAGACAGCCCCATGAATCTGGGCGCAGACCATAAACATTGAATTCATGTGACAGGTCTTTTTACAGTTTCAAAAAGCTCAGGACCATGAAATGAAGTTCATATATTTATGGTTTGTGAAGCAAGCCGTATTCAAAATATGGTGATCTTGGTGCTGAGGGAAGTCACAGATAATTCCAGGTGTAGTTGATCAAGAATGATAGAACTGTGGAGGGTGTTCTGGTACTTCAGATGCTGGTTATGATGCCTGTATGCTATTTTAAAGACCTTGTTTCAAGTTGCGGCTTCAGTCCTGATTCGAGCTATTTGCTGTAGTGTCCTTTGGGAGGCAGTAGGTGATGGATTCAGTATTTGGGTCTCTGCCAAACGCATGGGGAGCTGCCATATTCTGAGTTGGAAGCCTCAGTCTGATCATGCCCCAGTTGTTACACTGTTTCAGTCATTTGCAAGTGAATAAGCAGGTTAGGTTCTCTCTCTCTCTCTCTCTCTCTCTCTCTCTCTCTCTCTTTTTCTCCCTCTCTTCTCCATCTCTCAAATAAATAAGGTTAATGTTTAAAATAAAAAAGAAATTAAACCAGTGATTTAAGAGGAGGAACCTACATATACTAAAGACATTGGGATTGTTTGAAGTACTGGCATTATAGCCTTCCTGGCAGGATTTACCTAGTTAACAGAATGTTTCCGTTATAACATGGCAGTATCTGAAAGACTCAAAATATGTGACTGTAAATTTATGGTTCAAATGGTGGAATGTTATTATACTATCAGACTTCAAATCAGTTTATAGAGTATGACTGGTCCCAAGGTACTAAGGTTTTGTTGTAGATGTAGGCGGTATGGAAGGACGGAGGAATACAGGGTATACAAGTGGGATAGGACAGGAATAGAGAGCAGCTGGGAGGTGCAGCTGGCACATACATGTTTAATTAGTGACTATATTATTGAATGAATGAGTGAAGATATGTCTGATGAGACAATGGTAATTGCAACACTATCAGATTTTCTATCACTGTGCAATGAAGAAAGTATTTACTTGTAACAGAGAAATTAGAAAAGAGATCAGGAGAAAGAATAATGTTTGCATAATGTTTTTATGCCAGATTACCAAGTGCTATTAATATCTTATTGTCAAGTAAATGAATAAAGAATCTAAGTCCTCAATTAAATATGTAAGGAAAATAATATTCCCCTGCAACAAAATATTTACATTGTTGTACTAATCTTTCTTGCTACTTTGGTGATGACGGAGTGTACCCCAGAAAGATGAGATTCTGACCACATTCCAAAGAGTATTAAAAAAGAATTCTGTCACTCATTCCCACACTCAATAATTGCTTCATTTGTTTAGTGCTTACAATTTACAGTGATTTTCATCAGTTTTCTAATTTGAATAATCACAATTGCAAAAGCAGGAAATGCAGACAGCTTGTTCCTGCTACAGATAAACAGGGGAAGATTCAGTTGAAAACATGACCACGATCAAGTTGCTGATCGAATTGGATCATGGATCAGGTATTCTAGACACTGTTTGCTTTATCCAATAATGTTAAATATTATCAACAAGTACTTTGTATCCTTAAAGTAGATCTCATACAATAATGAAAATTCAAGTTTTGTTGATTTGTAAAGACATTAAGATATAGTACTGACAACCATCTCAGATAGCTATTAAATCAGCTCATTATTCAGTGCAAAGATTTAAATCACCCAGTGTGATTTTGTTCACTTTTCTACTTAGACCATCTTTTCTAACTCTTTAATCATCTTAGGTGAGTCTCATTTTATTATCTAATCATTATGATTTGTGGTAAACAATGAGATAAAGTTACTGAACAATTTCTTGCAAGACATTACCTTTCACAATAAGACAATTATATGCGGGAAAATGAACAGTTAAAAAACAATAGCAGTTTTCTATAAATGAATTAATAGAAGAGCTGGCAGATCATTAAAACTGTTCTATCATAATACAGTGCAAGAAATTTGAAGTTAACAAAAAAAGTGTTGAAATACAAATTTAGTATGAACAGTCTTAAAGAAGTTTTATTGTTTTTATAATACAGTGGTTTAAAAGTATAGGTCTTATTTTAACATGTGAAGACTAGATATTAAATAGCTGGAGAACATCTTTAATCATCTCGTAGTATTGTGTTTGGAAATAAAGTAATGTATATAAAATATTTTATGAGTATGACATTTAAATAGGAGTTAAGAGCAGTTATTGTTGAGAATGCTTTACATTTCACATGATATCTTTGTATTTGTGTATTTGCTTACTTTCCTATAAAGTAGATATTATTGTCTAAAACTTGTGGTCAAATAATTTGCAGTGCTAAAATATAAGGAGATATCCAAACACCGCACAGCTCCTTTGTTACCTTGGGAAAAGTCACAGTCTATTCTTTCGTATTTGAAAATTGTTCCATTTCCCCTCTACCTTTCTATCCCCCATGATTCATACAGCAATTTTCTACCATTCCTCTGAGCTAAAAATGTAGATGACATTTACTTTTAAAAGTTTTAGTCTCTTTTGCGTCCTCTGTACTGACAGACTGTACAAAATGTCCTTATATATAAGAAATTGCCATTCTTTACACGTTCAGAATATTAAGAGCTATAAATTTACCACATTGATTTCTATGCATTAGCTATAATATTACACAAGTGTATATTTGACTTTATTCTTCCCAGAATGGTGAAGTTACTGTTTGTATTCAGAGCTGCACCCCACCTTTGTCCAGAACATTAAATTATTTTAAAGAACACACAAGAAAAAGAAGGCTCTGCCTTTATCCGAGCCTCAGCTGAGATTTAAACATGGCACTCATGGTCCAGTTTGTGGACTGCAGGAATCTGCAATAGCCACTGTTTATGTACTAAAGGGCTTGCCAGGTTTGTGAATTCCTAGTCATGGGAGACTGTTTTAAGAATGGGTAGTGAGGGCCTGGCGCGATAGCATAGTGGTTAAAGTCCTCGCCTTGAACGCACCGGGATCCCATATGGGCGCCGATTCTAATCCCGGCAGCTCCACTTCCCATCCAGCTCCCTGTTTGTGGCCTGGGAAAGTAGTTGAGGATGTCCCAAAGTCTTGGGACCCTGCAACCCATGTGGGAGACCTGGAGGAGGTTCCTGGCTTTGTATTGGCTCAGCTCCAGCCATTGCGGCCACTTGGGAAGTGAACCGTCAGACAGAAGATCTTCCTCTCTGTCTCTTCTCTCTGTATATCCGCCTTTCCAATAAAAATATAAAATAAATCTTTTAAAAAAAAATGGGTAGTGAAATAATTTGGATTTTGAGATGGCCAGACATAGATTTGAACTCAAGCTTGACTTTTCCACTTCTGAGTAAAAATGACTTAACTGTATCAAAATTCAAAACATCAACATATGATACAGGGTTGGTTATTATTTAATGGCACTCCTGTGAAAACGTAAAAAAAATCTGGAAGCTGTTTAGCACAATGTTTAACACTCAATATGTGTATTAAACAAATGGGCTTATTTATTAATATTTTTTTACATGGATGCAAAATTAGAGATGGTAGAAAATTTACTTTTTTTGGAAGCATACTGCAATATATTTATACCTCCACTTACAACAATCTTCTCTAAGTTGAGAATGGGTCTTATTCAAACTCATATATGTGCTCCTTTAAATATTAAGGTTGGTTGTTTGAACAGGTTCAGAACCCAAACTAGCATAGACTAGATTTCTGGGCTGTGTGACTCTGGGGAAGGACTGACTCTTTTTTAGTTTCATCATGTGTAAAATGAGGTAGTGGTGTTCCTAATTTGCAGAATTACTGTGATTATTGAAGTTATATGATGCACAAAGTGTGTGAACAATGTACAACATGGATAAGCATTATATAATGGAGAGCTGTTACATTTCCAGTGGTCTCTTATTGTCTAAACCTTCTTTATAAGGGTCTTTCTCATCTCATTTATTAAACTTTGTCTCTGCCACTCAAGTTATATTTTGCATCATTACAACAATGCTCTTTTTTATTTAGGATGTATTAGTTTTTCTTCTCAGCTGACAGCAGCGGTCCCTGTGGTATACCGAGCTCACTCCCTGTCTCTGTCAACATATTGCTCAAATGAAATTCCCACCCTTCTCCCTGGCCTTGAGGAATGTGGAAATTAAGGATTTCTTAAAAAAATTATTATTTAGAAACTCTGTCTTTATTGGTATCTCCTATCATTTTAACTAAAATAACTTTTCAAAAATTCCTAATGCTGTGTTTGCAACCATATTATAGCTTAGAGAGGAAACATCCATGACATTTAGCTATACCAGGTATCATGTATGAAAAGGGCAGTAGGGCTGCATGAGTTCAGATGCTGATGGGTCAGGGTGGCCTGGGGAACTTGGGAAAGGTGGCCTGAGGGAGAAAAAACTGGGCAAATGGTGATCCTTGCTCATCCAGCATAGGGGATTATTTTAGTCCTTTGGAAATACATAACAAAAGAAGAATTTATATTTGACAAAGAATCTCTACATGACTATGTTGTAAGCACCTCTAACTCTGAGTTAAAAACCCTATCCCAAACAGATGTCTACACACTACTGCCACAACACCACACACACACACACACACACACACACACCCCACACAAACACACATATATTTGATACTCCCAACCTTATGTCATAGCATTGCTGTGCAGTTTTCAATCCAAAGTGTAGTAAATTATTTGTTACTTCAACCTCTTGAAGTTCTGAGTCTCTGATTACAAAGTGCTATTGATTCTCCTCCTAGTATTCTCTCAAACCTATCCATTTCTCTCTGTCATGATTTTCGCTACCTAGTTCAGACAACTACACATCTACACCTGTATTATTGAAACAGATTCCTAATTATCTGAAGCAATCCCTACTCAGTCCCCTGCCAGAAACCAAAGTGGTGTGTCTGTCTTAAAAACATTGTGGCTCTTTCTGCACTGCATGGAGTTGTCACTTCTTGAAGGGAATGCAGAGTGGTGACAGAGTAACAACAACCTCTCGATTAGGACCTTGGGCTGACAGTGGTGATGACAGTGGGCTCAATGAATAGCGCCATTTAAAAGCCTGCCAGAAATGTTTTTCTACAGGCAAGTTGGAACAGCAGAATGTGAATGGATGTTGAACCATGTTTGATCTTTCCCCAAAGGCTCCCAGACACAGGGTGGATAGCGTTTAACGCGATTCTTGACTGATGCTCTTCAGGTTGGTGAGGAAAGCCTATAATGGACTGAGACTAAAATGCTGTTACCTGCACTCACTGTGTGGGAGCAGATGCATTATAGACAAATACGTAGTGTGCCATTCACCAATTTTCCATGATTTATTTCTTCTACATAGAATATTCCCATATACATGCATACATGTGGATGTATCCCACTCATAAAATTCCTTATTTTTTTCTGAAAAATAAATTTGCTTTTGCTGTTTCAATCAGGTAGATTTAGAAATTACTCTGTTCTTCCACCCTGCTCAATCCCCATCTCTGTGACATGATGATTGAATCACAAAATGTTTATGTTCCCCAAACATGTCTCACAGTTCTTACTCGACATTGCTGTGTACGCAGCCACAGAAATAAGGCTCAAAGAGGGTCTGGAGAAGTAAGGGAGATATTTGAGTGGAAGCTTTTACAATGACATTTTCTGCTCTCTCACATCTGTAATTGTGTTTCTGGAAAACGCCAGACACTAGAAAGAAGGGAATCCCCTGCCGCAAGGGTTGAGAGGCACTTCGTATGAAAGCTTCATGATGAGGTGTGATATTGATATGAGAGGCGGGCCTTCCCCACCCGTTCTTGCCTACCAGGCAGGATCTGAGCCACTGGAAGCTTTTCATTTAATAACAGGACCAAGGAACAGATTTTCTACTTTATATATGTGGTAATACATAAGCAAATGGGTTCACAAGTCATGGTAATAATTGGGCCACTACCATAGCCCCCAAATGTTGCGCTGTTGTACTAATACTGCCTCATTTGATTGAATTTCTATGAAATCTTTGTAATGAAGTCATTTTAAAATTTATTTATTGGAATAAAAATAATTTTATTTTATTTAAATAAAGTGAAGAAATGTCACCATACAGATTTAGGAGCATAGTGATGCTCCATACACTTGTCTCCACCCTGCCTGCATTCCCCACCAACCCTCCTCCTGCCTCATTTCTTTGTTTGTTCTTTCCTAATTTTTACAGTGGCTTTTTATTTCATTTTGTTTCACAGGCATTGGCTTAACCCTCCACTGAGTAGAGATATCAACACAGCAAGTACAACACAACAATCTACTATTCCTCAGAAGTATAGACAAAGGCTAAAAGCAACAATCAGATCTCAGGATGTTTGTCTCATTCATTTAATTTGCATTTTTTGGTGTGCTCCCTGTATTAGTTATCATAGATTATGGAAAATATGCGATAATTTTCTTTTTGGTAATTGGCTTATCTCCTAAGCATAAATTGGATTCTTTTTTTTTTTTTTTTTTTTTTTTTTTTGGCCAAAGACAAGATTTCATTCTTTAATGTAGGTGTTTTCACTTGAAGAATGAGGGAAACCATGGCACATGGAAGTTAAATGCAAGTAGCATATATAACATCAGAAACTTTCAAACTCTATCATAACAGATCAGTGTTTGCTCACTATGCCTCTGCCCCTTTGCTTTTGTTTTGGTTTGACATTAATTTAGAGTTCTTTATCCATTTTTCTGTATGCTTGTGCAAAAAGCAATCATTGTTTGCTTATCTATATCCCAAAAATGTTTGCAAAATGCCTGCCATGGTGTTTTTAGTAAATGACATTGAATGAATAAATCAATGAGTGAATGTAGGAATAACTCTGGTGAGAAGAACGTCATCAACACAGTGATCAAGGCTACTGTGTTTCTACTGTTATTAGTATGGCCTTGCCCCCGGTGTTCCAGGGAAGGATTTACTTTGTCCTAGTTTTCTTATTCCTTATTTAATATGCCAAATATAATGTTCGGATCTCATATGTGCACTCACCCACACCTCTTGCTCCAGCACCCAGGGACACTGCACTGTGATCTTGTTCCTTGTGCCTCTTTTTCTGTCTGCTTGCTGAAATTCTGATGTTCAGGTCTCTTATTCATTATGCAGATTTTCTGTGATCACTAATTAAATTGAATTAAGCTACTACATCATGGAAGGAGCTATAGGAGTTTTAAAACATGAATCAAAGTTACTAGACTGTAAGAGATAGATTTGCAATAATTGTACACAAAGTGACGAGAAAGATTGAAGGAAAATAAGACTGCTAGGATCTCAAATCTTTGCTAGTGACAATTTTTTGCCTTAATTTTGCTCATTACTGAGGAGCTGTGTATGTCCCACTCTTTTGCTTTGAACTTATAGGCCAGTGAATTAGTTGAAATTTTGTATGCAAAGATTTATGGCCACTGCCTAAGCAAGGCATAAACTACTGTTGCTTCTGTGTTAGTCACGTGCACTGAGTCCCTTATGGCCTTATGCAAAACTTGAACTGATTCTGCTTAAAACCAGAAAAACATTTTTACCTTGTTTGCAAAAATTTTAATGTCATGGCATTAATGTCATATGCCCAGGAAAGGACTTCTTCTGTTGGAATGAGCTACTTTTCCCTATTTTGTCACTTAAAATTTATGGCATATATTTATTTATTAAATTCTAGAAACTCAGATAAGCACATATAAGGCATACATTTATTTGTTAACTACTTTGCAGAATGAATTATTGTGATTTTGAAGATGCTTGCTTATCATGCATATTTTGTATGTATTTACAAAAGAATAATACAGGGCCCAGTGTAATAGCCTAGCAGCTAAATTATTTGCCTTGCATGTGCTGGGATTCCATATAGGTGCCAGTTCATATCTGGGCTGTTCTATTTCCCTTTCAGCTCCCTGCCTGTAGACTGGGAAAGCAGTAGAGACAAAAAGCCTTGGGTCCCTATATCTGTGTAGGAGATCTGGAAAAAGCTCTTGGCTCTCGTCTTTGTATCAGCTCAACTCTGGCCATTGCAGCCTCTTGGGTAGTGAAGCAGTGGAGCCACTCCTTCTCTCTGTAAATATGACTTTCCAATGCGAATAAATAAATCTAAAAAAATGCAATAGAGTTTTAAAATCTAATTCTTTTAGGGTCCAGGGTGGTAACCTAGTGGCTAAAGTCCTTGCCTTGCACGTGCCGGAATCCCATATGGGTGCCTGTTCTAATCCCGGGAGCCCCACTTCCCATCCAGCTCCCTGCTTGTGTCCTGGGAAAGCAGTAGAGGACGGCCCAAAGCCTTGGGACCCTGCATCTGTGTGGGAGACCCGCAAGAGGCTCCTAGCTCCTGGATCCTGGGATCGGCTCAGCTCCGGCTGTTGTGACCACTTGGAG
The DNA here is from genome assembly GCF_030435755.1 of Ochotona princeps. Lineage (NCBI taxonomy): Eukaryota > Metazoa > Chordata > Mammalia > Lagomorpha > Ochotonidae > Ochotona > Ochotona princeps. The sequence goes on from NC_080842.1 coordinate 22,073,529, forward strand.
AGTGAATCAATGGATGGACGATCTTCCTCTCTGCCTCTCCTCCTTTCTGTATATCTGACTTTCCAATAAAAATTAAAATGAATAAATAAATAAAATCTGATTATTTTAAATAGCACTATAGTTTGTCATTAGTTTAATACATCATTTTAATGATTGATACATAAGCCATTTTACAGATGTACCGTAAACATTCACTAATACTTTGTGGTTGAGCATGAATTTGATAGATCCAGTATGTTGCTATTGTAGGCAATTCTTGATAGCCATTTTTGGTTTTTAAGGATTTAAAAAAATTTTTCTTTGAGAAGTAGAGTAACAGAGGGACGGAGAGACCGAAGGAGACCTTCTGTCTTCTGATTCATGTTCCACATGGTCATGATGGCCGGTCTGAAGCCAGAAACCAGGAGCCAGGAGTTTCTTCTGGGTCTTGCTTCTGGATGTAGAGGCCTAAGGACTTTGGCAATTCCACACTATTTTTCCAGGCCGTAACCATGGGGCTGGATCTCAAGTGGAGCAGCTGGGAGATGAACTTGTGTCTCCATGGCATACTGGCACCATAGAGAGAGGCTTAGCTTACTGCCCCATGGTATTGGCTCCCCTGTTGGCCATTCTTGCAGCTAAATCTTTGCCTACTTTGGATTTCATAAATTATTTACATTTAAGGCTTTCAACACATATTTCCTGCTTTACTAATTGTTATTATTACTACAATGAGTGAAATACTTATGTCCTCCCACCTCCACCTCTACTCAAGGTTTTTTTTTTTCATTGTCATTCATTTACCATTTGAATCTTAAGATTTTTCTGACACAAAACCACAGGGATACTGATCCAAAAAAGAAAACACTGTCAAACATTTTCTGTCTTTTCATTTGAGAGTTAAAGAGATGCATATACAGAACTATGCTGCACAGTAAGCAGCTCTAAAAATCAAAGGATGTGTGGAAAATATAATTAGCCAAGAATAAGAACTGGATTATGAAGATGACCTGAATTAAGAGTGAGTATAATACACACTGATTGCTTCTGATGCACACACATTTCGACTGCCACTGAAGGGGAAAAAAATCCTGACTTCTGAATAAATTTTAAGCATATAGTTTTTTTTTAATCCAGTCTACAGAGAAAAGATGAAACAGAAAGAGACTGAGCAAGAGAGAAGAAAAAAATCTCAAATCAACATATATTTTAAAAGTTCACTATTGCTTTCTAAAACAGTCATATTATTGAAAAGAAGTTCAGAAACACAAAATGTTTCTGAAAGCTAAAGAATTGGTTCAGCTCAGGTGAAAGATTCCATTGCTAATATTGACTGTGGCTGATACAAAAAAATGATTAAAAAGTGAAAGAACAGACATGCTCACTATTTAGCAGAAACAAAGTTGATTGTGGTGTTTGCGGTTGAATTGACCAATATCTTCCATATGATTCTATTTTAAAAGTTAAAATTATTTGCAGTAGTGTTCAGTACGAAACAGCATCTTCAAGGAACTTTTTTTTTTTAGGATGAAGCAGATAGCACAAATTTTTAATCTGTAAAATCAAGTTATTAGAATAGGTACTCTTGAAGATTAAATCTTAGTTCTAGTATTCTGTATAAATTCTGTATCCTTGCAGATGAGAACAGTTTATAACTGTAATTAGAAAAGAAATGCAAAATTTGTATAATGGCTTTAATATTTACATATGCAAATAGTATTCACAATTCAATCAGTGCAAAATAAGTTAGCTTTTTAAAAATCATCCTTTCATGGAAGAAGTCAAGGAAAAATATCCATTATTAAAATGTGTAAATCTACCTATCTTTGTAAGGAATGTTATTATAGTAATTAGTAGAATTATCTCTCTCTCTCTACCCACCTCTCTACAAGGCAGAGAAGGGGAGGAGGAGGAGAGAGAGAAGTGAAATAGAGGGAGAGATTGAGAGACTGATATTTTCCATCTATTGGTTCACTCACTCAATGGCAGAAACAACTGGGCTGGGCCAGGCTGAAGTTAGGAGCCTGCACGCCATGCAGGTTGCGCCCACGGAGGACCAGGGCCAAGGACGTAGGCCATCTTTCACTGCTCTTCCAGGCACAGTATCAGTAAGCTGGATCACAAGTGGAGCAGCTGGGACTTAGATATGGATGGCAGCATTGCAATTGGAGATTTAATTTACGGCACCACAGCACTGGTCTCTAGCAATGCTTTCTTTTTTTTTTTTTTTTTTTTTTTTTAAAGATTTATTATTATTGGAAAGCCGGATATACAGAGAGGAAGATCTTCCATCCGATGTTTCACTCCCCAAGTGAGCCGCAACGGGCCGGTGCGCGCCAATCCGATGCCGGGAACCAGGAACCTCCTCCAGGTCTCCCACGCGGGTGCAGGGTCCCAAAGCTTTGGGCTGTCCTCAACTGCTTTCCCAGGCCACAAGCAGGGAGCTGGATGGGAAGTGGAGCTGCCGGGATAAGAACCGGCGCCCATATGGGATCCCGGGGCATTCAAGGCAAGGACTTTAGCCGCTAGGCCACGCCGCCGGGCCCATGCTTTCTTATCAGATTGCAGCTGAAGTATCCTGATTATATCTCTGTTTTCATCCATTTCTTCATCTCTCTGTCTGTATCTCTCCCTTATTCTGATTTCCAAACCCTCACCTGTCCACATCACTGATGGCATATGAGAAGCCTCGTGTAGTTCATGGGGCCTTAATAAATACCTGAAGCATTTATTTTGCAGATTCTGATTTGTTTTTGAGGCACTTTTTGCTTTGCCTTCCATAAAACGTCCTCTGAACTCACTCCTTCTATAGGAATAGGCAGTTGTAAGTGTCCCACTCCACTGAGCATCATTCACACACAACTGTGGAAGTTGGTTTGCCTTTGTGTCTCAGTATTTGAGAGGTCATGTATTTGAGCAACTTTCTTGATTAATTTTATCAACACCTAAAATAAGGTTTACTGTATCCTTTACCTGGTTGATTTCTTTTTTTTTTTTTTTTAAGATTTATTGATTTTTATTGGAAAGGTGGATATACAGAGAGGAGGAGAGACAGAGAGGAAGATCTTCCGTCTGATGGTTCACTCTGCAAGGGGCTGCAACGGCTGGAGCTGAGCCAATCCAAAGCCAGGAACCTCTTTCAGCTCTTCCAGGTCTCCATGCGGGTGCAGGGTCTCAAGGCTTTGGACAGTCCTTTGACTGCTTTCCCGGGCCACAAGCAGGGAGCTGCATGGGAAGCGGGGCCGCCGGGATTAAAACAGGTGCCCATATGGGATCCTGGCGCATTCAAGGCAACGACTTTAACCACTATGCTATCGCGCCGGGCCTACCTGGTTGATATCTAAGACTAATTGGGAAAACAGACATGTGCCCTACAGATGTGGACCTGAGAGGAAAACCTGAATCTGTTTACTATTCCCCTTGAAGAATGAAAAGTCCCAGCAAGCAGCCATTTTAACTGGGCTACTTCCAATTCTCACATTATTACTGTAGAAATTATCAGCCTCTTTCATACAGGAAACCACTAAGGCTGAGAGAGAAAGGATTCAATACTTTGCATTTAAAAATGCTCAAATCTTAAGGACTTCTCTAATGCTTGCGTTGATTGTTCAATGAAAGATTAAGGTAAACTATTGCAGTAACCAAAAATAAAAAGTAAATCAGTTGAGAAGCAAACAGTCAAATCTCATAATAATGAAGATTTTAACAATCAGAATACATGTGATACTGAGTCAAGAGTTGAGTCAAGTATTGGTGTAGGGGAAGCGTTTGGTAGAGGGCTAAGTTGGTGCTTGGGTCACCTATATCCTGTATTGGAATGACTGGCTTTTGCCCTAGTTTCTATGCAGCTTAGCTTTCTGCAATATGCACCATCACAGGCAGTAAGTGATGAAGTACCTTGGTTTGTTCCACCAGATGGACTGAATACTTTGGCCCTGATTTCACTGCTTCCTGGTCCTAGGTGAAGTAGGTATTTGGAAAATAAATCTGTGGATGGCAATTAACTTTCTATTTGTATTTGATTTCTATCTCCATTTTTTTCCGGTCTTTCAAATAGTAAAAATTGAGGAAAAATAAATACAAAATTTAGAAAAAATAATGTTGGTGTTTTCAACAAAGCATTCATTAGAAATGAGGTTGTGTATTCTTGATCAAAGGTTACTGTAATAAATCACTTTGGACCATATCCCTTTTTAAAGATTTATTTTATTTTATTTTTATTGGAAAGGCAGATACGCAGAGAAGGAGATACAAAGAGAAAGACCCTCCATCCAATGGCTCACTCCCCAAGTTGCTGCAACAGCTAGAGCTGAGCCAATCCAAACCCGGCAGCCAGGAGCTTCTTCCCGGTCTCCTGTGCAGGTGCAGGATCCTAAGGCTTTCGGCCGTCCTCTACTGGTTTCTCAGTCCATAAGCAGTGAGCTGGATGGGCGGTTGGAACAGCCAGGATAAGAAGTGGCACTCGCATGGGATCCAGGCGCATGCATGGCGAGGCTTTATCCACTAGGCTATTCCCCGCCCCTACCACTCCAGCCCCAGACCCTATTCTTTTTTCCTCCTTTTTAATTCACCTTTGGGGGATGAATTCTTTGATAAATTTGATTTCTCTTTGACAAGTCTGTTCTGTTGTGTCTAATGTTAAGATTCATTACATATTTCTCTCAAGCAGTTAGATTGATAAGTTGAATCTCCCACAACAAATAGATAGTATTGCTGGAAAGCTCTAGCATCACTTCCTTGGTCTTGCATACTAGATAATCTCTCTTGCATCCCCCTTTTAAAATTTGCATTGAAAACAAGATTTCCTTCCAAAATTTCCAGAAAGATTTTACTGCCAAACCCTGAAAAAACACATGAGTGTCAAATTTGTCCTAACATCTCGATTTTCACAGAAAACTATTTCCAAACCCTATTATAGATAGATCATGTGATATTAAGTTGGATGAATTTATGCTGAATAATAAGAGTATAAAAATGATTTGTGTGGTCAGCTTTTCTAGCATTTGCATGTGTGAGGTATAGGTGATATAAGAGCTTATATTTGGAACTTGTTTTCTATGATGCAATTCTATGTCTTGGTTGATAATTTTGACAACAGATGTAATTGTTTGCTGGATGAAAATTATTGCTGTTTCAAATACGTTACTTCTTATTTTTGGTTCCAAATATAAAATCACCTAATAAATTAACCTTTGTATTACTACATCACCACAATCATCAACAAAGACTATAGTTTAGCTTTCATTATTCACAAGTGAAACTTTACCAACTACTTCAGAAGACTCCTCTGTTGAGAGCACAACATGCTCTAGATTTAAACTCAGAATTAGGCATTTGTAAACAAGTTACAAAACTTACAGTCCTATTAGAGTTATGCCCACAGAGCCTCAAGTGGGATGAAGGCTTCTCTTGAGAAAAATCGGCTACACTAAAGTGGGAATGATGTACAGCGACGACACCATGAAAGAAAGGTGTTTGAAATTGAGACTGAGTTTTCTGTAGCACTCTTCAGACAGTTGCCTCTAGTTTCCATGTTGTCTGATGCTGCCAACAAGTCAAGAAACTTTGTGACTTTGAGTTATGGTGCTGGTTTTTTTTTTACAGATTCCTGTTCCCTTGTGGAAACACAAGCAGGAACTTCATAAATAGAGCTTCCTAAGATCAACCTAGTTTATGTGCTGAATGTTGCATATGAGGTAGAAAGACTGCCTCCTTATCAGTGTGGCGGTTGTCAGTTAATTTGTTGGAATTATAGACCTTTATCTGGAAAATAGAGTGTTTCTCATGAGGTTGAGGTTTAAAAGCCCAAATGCACACTCTTTTTCTCAAAGTACAAATATAAATACACATTTTCTCTCTCTCTTTCACAGAAATACACACACACACACACACACATTAAATATAGGGGTATCTCAAAGTTCATGAAAAAATTAAAAAATAAAGGTTTTTTGAGGCCAATTAATTTATTTCATAATATATATGTTCTACAATGTTTTGAAGACCCCTTATAGTTGCATATTAAGTAGATGCATTAAAGATTATTATAATATTTCTATTGAAAAAAGTATAGATTGGCTTAAACCAGTCTTCATATTGGGCTGTGATTTGACCCAATGGTGTCTCCATATATAGTATGCAGTGAACTGCAATGTAGCTTGATGTGGGATTATATCTTAACCAAACGTTGTGCTCTGTGGTTGAGCAATTGACCCTCAGTCAATCATAGTGGCAAATCCATAACCAGTGTCAGACTGAAGGTAGACAAATGATGGCCCAAAGAGGCAAGGACCAGACTGCATCTATCAGATAATCTTGGTATGCAATTTTCTGTCCTTTGGTTATAATAGTAGCCCCTCACATTGTAAGAAGAGTAAGGTGAACATTTTGAGTCATCTTTGATCTGGAATGCTGCTAGATTCTAGAAGATTTTTTTTTTTTTATTGCTTTAGTAAATTGTGTTAAACTTGTCTCCATTTTTTAGAAAGGGAAAGGGTGTGGGAAGAAGTGTGTGTGTGTGTGTGTGTGTGTGTGTGTGTGAGAGAGAGAGAGAGAGAGAGAGAGAGAGAGAGAGAGAGAATGAGAGAGAGAGCGCGAGAGCTCATATTCTCCAAACTGGGGGCTGAGTTGGTTCAAAGTGAACCTCAGGATTTCCATCCAGGTCCCCCATTTGGACATTTGAGACTTAAGTACTTGATTGGACATGTGCTCTCCTCAAGAGTATGTGTTAGCAGGAATTCTATTTCAGAAGAGTAGGCAGCATTTGATCCCAGGCACTCCACTATGGCATGCTGACAGACCAAGTAGCAGCTTAACGTGCTGCACTACAGCAAAAAACTTGCTCTCTGTTTTTCTTTCAGCATTTTTGTCTACTAGGATTCTAAACTCCTTCTATGTTTTAATATGTGTGATAGTTACAACAGATCTATAGAAATACTACATTCTTCAAAGGACCAAGAAAAGACATGCATACACATACAAGATTGTAAAAATAATCTTGGCTTGACAATGGGGAAGAACGCTTGAGTAGCTCAAATCCAGTAATGCTACTGTTTATCGCTCTGGCTAATTTGCTCCAGCTATGAAGTAATGAATAGAACCAAATGCCCTTGTAGGGTCATATCAAATGTGAATTTTTGTGATATTTTGATCTGGATGCCTTTATGGGAATAGTTGTGTATTGTCCAGATATCTTAATAATATGTTTTCTTGTTTTATTTATTTTGTTTGATATACAGTACAAAGTGTATTTAGTTTTGACTTAGGAACATGATTTTGTACTTTAACATATATATGGACATGAGATTTTTAAAAAAATCTATCTTATACAAAATGATGGAGTCCTCCTCGCAGCTATCATTTTGTTTTCTGTTAAAAGTTGTCCCTGGATTTTTTAAATATGTATTTATTTTTAAAGAAATACATAAAGGGTAAGAGAGACAGATATATTATCTTCCATCTGTTGGTTTACTCCCCAGATAGCAAGGGATGGTCTAGGATGAATCTAAGAGTCAGAGCTTCGTACAAGTCTCCAGTTTGGGTTGCAGGAGCCAAGGACTTGTGTCATCTTCCACTGCTTTTCATAGGCCATTAAAAGTGATTTGGGAGTCCAACACAGCAGCCTAGTGGCTGAAGTCCTTGCCTTGTATGCACTGTGATCCCATATGGGCGCCGGTTCATGTCCTGGCCGCCCTTCTTCCCACCCAGCTCCCTGCTTGTAGCCTGGGAAAGTGGTCAAGGATGGCCCAAAACCTTGGGACCCGGAGGAGACTCAAAGTTCCTGGCTTTGGATCATCTCAGCTCTGGCTGTTGGGACCACTTGGGGATTGAATCAGCAGATGAAAGATCTTCCTGTCTCTCCTCTCTATATATATGACTTCCCAATAAAAATAAATAAATCTTTAAAAAGAAAAGGGATTTGGACTGAGTGTGGCAGCCAGGGTACAAACCAATGCCTATATGGGATGCCGGTGTCATTGACAGCAAGCTTGCCCTTTATGACACAATGTTGGCCCCTATTCCTGGATTTCTACTACATGTGGAATGGATATATGACATTTCTTGCTGGTGACAAGTGTCATACTGAAACAGCCCTCTTTTTTCTACTTTCATTCTCTCCCTTTTTAAGGAACTTTTCTCATCACTACTTTCTTCATTTGAGAGAACATTTAATCTAAACCTCTGCTGATATGTAGCCTGCATGTAGGAATTAAAGCCCAAAGCACTGAACAATAATATAATAATAATGAGCTATTCTTGTATGTCGATGTGAATTCTGCAAATTAACTAATGGTTGACCAAGTTCTGTTCCAGAACATGATTATTATTTACGTTCTATTTTGTTCATCTTGTGGCTGGTTTCCTCTACAAAACTCAGGTAGTGTCTGTTCTGCAATTGTATGTTTCACTCCTTCCTTTTTATATTGTGTAGTAAACTATTATTATGAGTACCATAATGAACAAAATAAATCCTCTTACTCTAGGCAGATAATCCCTACTCCAGTAGATAATTATTAGATCTCAGGGGAATTCGTTTTTAAACTCTGTTCGTAATGATGGCTCTCTTCTCTGAAGATGCTTCATCATGTTTAATAGAACATAATCACAAGCTATGGTGGGACTTGTAGTCATTGTTCAAAATCCATCTCCTAAGAGGAAAGGAATGGGGAAAGTTAATTATATGTAATGGCCCTTGATCTCCCAAGAGGATAGCCATTACCATCTAACAGAAAAACCTGAGAAGCTGGGCAATCTGATGTGTAGCTTACCTGTTCTATAAAAGGTGAGTGGTCCACTTGTATTCTACAAAAAGTTGCTGTCTAAGTGGGAAGCATTTAGAATTGCATATTCCTTAGAGAAAAAACCTGACAGAATATGGGTCAAAATTGATACTATAAAATGATGTGGAAGAAATCTTTTTAAATTTCAAATCACATAACAGCCTACAGATACAAACTTTTATTTAATCATCTTTAAGATTTTACATATTGGCAAGTATAGCAGATAATGAATTACTGATTTAAAAAAGCTTAAGCAATGCAAAGCCTAACTAAATTGTCTATTTTCATATTTATAAATGCTGTATTTCTCCTACATTGATAAAATAGGAGAGCAAGGGTAATCTATTGACCTATCCCCAAATCCCTTTGAGTCAGACTGATAGACTTGAAAAAAAGCTAAATACGTTTGTTTTCAACCTGATTTTCATCTAAGAAATAATCTTGCTGTTGGAGAAGTTTTCCAGCCACCTCGATGTGTGCCCTGTTTATGGCAGTGTTTCCTGTAACTCATTTTGAACCTCATCATTAGCACATGCAAAGCAAGTAGCAGTTAAATCTTTCACCTACAAGAGGACACCATATGTTACTAAGTGACAGAAGTGGATTTTATGTTGCTGATAACAGACAGGGACAAAGACCACCTTTCTTAAGATATGTTCTGTTACTTGTTGGGCCCAGGTTATCATGGGAATTCTTGATTCTGATGACTTCCGTCGTCACTCTCATGCCCCACTCATCTTTAAAATTTTAAGGTTAGTTATATTAGATCAGTCAAAATTAGGAGAACAGAACTATATTAGCCTAGGAAAGAGAAGTTCATTAACACATTATATACTTCATGAATATTCATATGTGTATACTATGTATTAGACATAATGTCTCATAATATGAGCTGAAAATATCAATCAGTATGTCTTAAATAAGCAAATGACCACATGAAAATATAATAAGCTCTACAACTACAACTAATGTCAATACTCAATGCTAAAGGAGAGCAAATACAGGAGACTCTACATAATCAAGGAAATTTTCCTGTGATCTAAATAGATTTTAGCCTGATAAGTTGGAATAATACTCATAGATCAGGCCTCTTAGAACCAGGCGGAATGTATAGATACATGATTTGCCTGACTCTGCGGGAACTCTATGTAATTGGTTCTGCCTGTAGCAACAACTGTAAATGTTAGGCATATCCAAGATGAGGGCATTCTGTCAATGAAGGGACTTGGGTGCTGGTTAAAGAAGCTTGTAGTTGTTAGTAGCCTTGGAAGAAATTAAAGGACTTAAAGCAAGAGATTGATATGATTAGATATGAATTTTAAATATAGCCCCCAGCAGTTCTGTAGAAATATAGATAGGGAAAAGGATCTAAAGCAGAAAAAATTACATATTCTGTAATATAATGGACAAGAAAGCAGAAATAATTCAAAGACTGATCAAGACTTAATTAATAATCACTAATATTCTTGAGTATATGTCATGAACTAGTGGTGTACTAAGTCTTTAACAAACATTAACTCATCTGATCCTCAAAGCTATGGAGTAAGCAATTTACACTTATTTTAAAAACAGATGAATTGAAGGTATATCTTAGTTGTTGGTAAACCAAGATGTAAATCCAGGTCAGTCTGACAGTAAACTGCATTCATCACAAGACACCAGGCACTACGAAGGAATTTCAGGAACTTCATGAAGAAAGGAATTTAAAAAATAAGTTGTTACAGAAAATTATCAAATCCCTCCATATACAGGGAATTCAAAGAAAATACATAGCATGAGGATATCATTCATGGACTTCAAAGCTTTCTGTGCCAAAACTCATTTTAAAATTTCATTTTCTATGGAAGGCCTCCAGATTTTCAAGGTTTCTGGTAAAAATAATATTAAGTGCAATTGTTATATTCAGCAAGACAAACGCAAGTTTGGGTGGCTTAGGGGGAAAGACAACTTTGGTGGATTAGCTGAATTTGAACTTTTTTAGAAAAACAAACAAAAAGTTTAAGGCAAGAGAAGGAATAGATAAAAGAGGACTTTGCTTGGGGTGTGGAGTTACCACTCTATTCGCTGCTGTCTGGGAGGCTGTCAGTAGTGAGTTTACCATTGAAGTAGGGACCTGAGTAAAAGCAGCACAGTTCAGGTGTTTGAGGGCAGAGTTTTAGGTATTTGCTTTGTTGTGATGCAGCGCTGGACAGCTTTTTATGGATGCAGACAAGAAACTTGTGGCAGATACATAAATTTTGGCTAGTAGGATAATAATATACCCCCTCTTGAATACTATAACTATCTATCAAATCAAAATATGAGAAAACTTTAGAAAGTTCATGGAATGGAATTAAAAAATGAAATCATTTTGGTGCAAAAATTGAATTCCAAGCATACTTTCTTCATAATACACATTTTAAATGTGTTTATGAAATAATCTCCTCTTTCCCAGAACAGCTTTATTCCAAGCATTGGATTTAGGACATGATTGATGTGGGACAGAAAAGCAGGACATTAACATCCAAAGCAGTTGGTAACTTTATATTTACCCATAAACCAATATTTTACAAATCCAGTCTTTCTGGATCCTAACAGTATGGAACACAAAGCTAAACTGGACTTTTGGAACAGATATTGTGGTGCAGTGTTGGTTTAAGTCCTTGATACTTGATTTGCAATCCATCTCCCTGTTAACATGCCTGGGAAGACAGCAGGTGATAGCTGAACTACTTGGGATTCTGCAACCAGAGGAAGTTCCTGACTTCTGGCTCACTCCGTTGTTTCAGCCTTTAGGAAGCAAACCAGCTATTGGAAGATCTCTTTCTCTCCTTAACACCTCCAATCCCCACCCTAGCCTCCTATCTCTTCTTCCTTGACCTTCCTGTACCCCTCCTTTCTCCCTCTCTCTCCTCCCTCTCTGACTCACTCCCTCTCAATCCTCACCCTTCTCTCTGCCTCTTGTTCTGCCTTTCATATAGGTGCACAGGTTTGAGGTTTCCTGCAGATTTCGTGATTTTCCTAAAAAAAATTCTCTTTCCTTTTTTGTTCAAGCCATTTTGATTAAATTATACTATGCATGAAGAATTTATTACGGGCCCTGGGCGATGATAGCATAGCGGTTAAGGTCCTCACCTCGCAGGAGCCAGGATCCCATATGGACACTGGTTCTAATCCCAGCTGCCCCACTTCCCATCCAGCTCCCTGCTTGTGGCCTGGGAAAGCAGTCAAAGACTGCCCAAAGCCTTGGGACCCTGAACTCGCATGGGAGACCTGGAGGAGGTTCCTGGCTTTGGATTGGCTCAGCTCCAACCGCTGTGGCCCCTTGTAGAGTGAACCATCAGACAGAAGATCTTCCTCTCTGTCTCTCCTCTCTGTATATCCGCCTTTCCAATAAAAACAAATAAATCTTAGAAAAAGAATTTATTACTAAATCTTTCTTGTGGAAAAATAATTCAACAGACATCTACCATCTTTTCAAGTCTCTGTGGAAACTGCCCTTTGAACCATAAGAAATAGATAAAGTTAGAATAAATTTTCACAATAGCCAATTCAGGACAGTGTAACACAACATTCAACATCCTGGATTCTTCTGTATATTCTAGATTTACAGTGAGTCATTCTCTTAAAAATGCTTATTCTCTAATTACCTGCTATGTTTATCTTCAGTTCTTAAAATTTAGATTGAGTTTCTCAGCAAACTCCCTATATCTTCTAAGACAAAAGTTTCTATGGCTGTGCATTTTCTCCTCAAGCATAATCCTTCATTTACTCCTGCATCCTAAGAAATGTGTAAGTTTCTGCTAAACCTCTCAAGCATAATTTGTATATTCTCCTAAATCAGAAAATGGCTATCATCCCATAAAATTTTATTCATCCAACATAGATAATAAATGTAGGCAATTAACTAAAGAGCTATATTTCTGTGAATTCAATCCTAACATAGTTTCTAGTTCTGTTAAAATGTGTATATGGACACTTCAATATTTTGCTTTTAGTATCTTACCAGTAAAGAAGATAGGTACATATCTAAACATTTAGTCGTCTGAATACAAAGCAAAGAAATATAATTCAAGAGAAATAATAATAAATAGGTCCTTGTGGCCTTATTTCAATGCCAGCACTTTATTTTAATGATAAGTGGATCGCCTCTGTTCATTGTGAAATACTTGAATATACTTAACAAACTGCTTTGAGTATATTGAGTTTATGGGGATGACCAAATGAAGCTTGAAAATTTATTGTAAGGAAATTGTGCAGATGATATGGGAGATATTATAATTTACAGTTCAGCAGTAGCAAGCAAAATGTAAAGATTTGAACGGCACAGCATTAAAGTGGGTATAATCATGCCTATTATCACTCTTTATCAAGCATCTCCCTTATTTATTATATTTCTGCTAATTCTTGACGAGCTGCTTTTAGAGTTCTCCCCAGGAGATCTGAGAATGATATGACAATTTTAAATTTGAAGAGCATTTTTTTAGGCATGTCATCTTTCCAGATCTCTCAACAATCCCATGAATCAGGCATTACCGTCCTTACTTCATGAATGAGGAAATGGGGCTTGCTTAAATTGCACCAAGAAGCTAATTGATTCAGAACGAGTTTCTCCCAATAAAATGCATATTATTTTGGATTTTATTGTCTTCTACTCTCCAAGAGACACTTCCCCCTGCTAACTGAAGAGAGGAAGAGGCGATTACTACCACTGTGTGTGATCCTGTGGGTCAACAGGACATTGTCTGCCTTTCGAGACACTGCCCTCGGCCTAGTAACTGCCACCCTGGTTGCATGACCTGGTGTAAATCATTGCCTTCTATAGGTCTTGGAATCTTGAAGTGCAAGCAAAGTATGTAACACTTAAGGAATGGTAGAATACACTTAGAATCTGTTACATGTGCCTGGCAGTGATAAAATTTGCAAGACTCAACATTATACAACCCTGAGGAATTGGTTTCAGGACTTTGTGTAAATATTAAAGTCTGCCGGTATTCATGTTTCTCATATAAAATGGATGAGTATTTGAGTATAACATACACACATCCTTTCATATACTTTAATTCACCTCTGAATTACTTAGAATAGTCAATATAAAGTAATGCTAACCAAGTAGTTGCCATGCTGTATTGTGTAGGGAATAATAACAATAAAATCTATAAATAGTCATTATAGACCAATTATTATTCATTTTAAACATGTATATATTGTTTGTGTATTTATTTTAAAGACTAAGGTATGGAGGAAGTAGAGAAAGAGAAGGTGAGAGAGAGAGAGAGAATGATTCACTCCCATAATGACCACAAAGTCAATGGCTGGGCTAGGCTGAATACAGATCTCCCACGTAGGTAGCAGAAATTCAAGTACTTGAACTGTTATCTGCTGCTTCAGGCGTGTTATCAGAGAGCTGGATAGAAATGTGAGTACCTGAGACTCCAGTTGGCACTTCATTATGAGAAAAAAAATATTTTTATTTTACCTTTATTTGAAAGAGAAATAAACAAAGATCTTCCATGTGTTGGTTCGCTGCCTGAATGCCCACAACAGCTACAGTAAAGCCAAACTGAAGCCAGAAGCCTGGAACTCTATTTGGGTCTCCTATGTAGCCCTTAGAATAACAAAAATTGAAAGAAAGAAGCATTAGGTAGACAGATATGCTGCACTTGTGCTTAAAATGCCAATGTTACAAACCAACAAAGAACATTTGGTTCAACCGTTTGGTAGAGCTCTTAAGTTTAGTAGACTCGGAATGAATCAGAGAAACTACCTGATGGCCAGTTTACCTGTGTCTTCGGTGGTTTCGCTGGCAGGTGCAATATCTAGATCTCAGGAGAGGTTCTTGTATTCACCTTGCCAGCCTGCTCCTGGATAGTTGTGTTGAGTTTGCCCATTGTAGCCACAGACAGAAACAGTCCTGCCCAGCTGCCACTGAAATGCATGAAGGGCACTTAAAAGTCTAACGGGGAGTTAAAAAAACTAGACTAGAGAAGATTAATTGTCGAGGCTGACAAATTCAGAATCACACAATCACACTTGTTTAGTCCTGCCTAGGATTCTAAAGCAGAAGGGACTAAGGATGGACCGGATTGCAGGAGGACGAGGTGCAGAAACCTAAACATGCCACACTGAGGTGGACAGTATGGGCTAGGACAGTCATTGGGGAGGGAGAATGCTGAAGTCTGAAGCAAACAGATTGAGGAGCCACAGTTGAGGGGATCTTCTGGAAAGGGTGGCTTCAGATCTGTTATGTGCTGCTTTAAAAATACCTTCCATTAAAAAAATAAACTGATGCATGAAAATTTTTTGGCTTTGCTTTTTAACTAGTGTGGTTTCATCTATAATGAAAAGAATTGCAATTCTCTGCCTGTTATACATTCTTATTTCCTAGAACCAGCTGTTTTCTACTCTTCTGTTTTATTTCTAAATAGCATATTGTACTTCTGTTTTTTTAATCTTTTATTTTTGTAGTTTGAGTTGTTGGTACCAATGTAAAGATGAGAATAATGTTCTCTCATAGCACCCATTCTTATTCTCTCTCTATATATACTTTTTTAAAGATTTATTTATTTTTATTACAAAGTCAGATATATAGAGAGCAGAGACAGAGAGGAAGATCTTCTGTCCGATGATTCACTCCCCAGGTGAGTCACAATGGCCAGTACTGCGCCGATCCGAAGCCGGGAACCAGGAACCTCTTCCAGGTCTCCCACGCGGATACAGGGTCCCAAAGCTTTGGGCCGTCCTCGACTGCTTTCCCAGGCCACAAGCCGGGAGCTGGATGGGAAGTGGAGCTGCCGGGATTAGAACCGGCACCCTTATGGGATCCCAGGCACGTTCAAGGTGAGAACTTTAGCCGCTAGGCCACTCCGCTGGGCCCTTCTCTCTATATATACTACATATCTATATATAGTAGGTGATGGCAGAAAAAAACATATTTTTTTGTAATTACAGGCATTAATTATCCATAGTTCCTAACAATTTATAATTTATTTTTTTTCAGGAATAATGACTGAAGTTTAGTTCCTTTTTGTTTGTGCTCCATACAGGTTGGCTGTCCTTCCACACTCCAATTTTCTGCAGACACCAAACCGGAACCCCACAATTCTGACCCAATCCCACAGGACCAGACCCATTTCTGATGCCAATCACAAATTTTTAGTTTGATCTGTCACAACTGTTGCGTCATAAACCGTTCATTGTAATGTCATAATCAGTTGCATTGACATCATCATTGTGACATCATAAACCATTATGATGTTATAAACATTGTGGTGTCATAAACCACTTAGCCTCTTGTCTAATTAGTTTTTCTTTACAAATCAATTCCAATATCACAAAACATGTTTATTCAGGAATGCAAAGTTGACTTTACATACGAAAATTGATCCTCATGCTAATGTATAGGGAAAATGATACTGAGAGAAAGCACAGAGGGAGAGATTTTCCATCTGCTCATATGCTCCCAGAATGGCTGCAATGATCATTGGGAATATAGAACTAACCCGTATCATCTAAATCAGAATGTTCTGGGATAGGAAGATGGATAAAATATACAGTCACAAATCATTTTTAGCAGATTCACAAGTTAGATAACTTAGATACATTGCAAACATATTTGTTTTATGAGTTTAAATTTTTTATCTAAAAAGGGGATATTTGATTTTATGTGTCACTCAAATCTTGAACACTCAAGATGAAACTGATGACATAATGTTAAATGAATACAATGTGGAAAACTATCTAATAGAATATTTAAAACTAAGTGATGCCACAGGGATGAAAAAAGAACTCTGAAAGCTTTATGTGAATAAATGTTTAGTTTTATGTTTTAATATGTAAATGAAATTCAATCTCTGGGGTAACAAACGTCAAGCACTTAATACTTTGAGGAAAGATTGAAGGGCCAAGTAGTGAATTCCCTTTCAGTACAAAATCCTCTTGCAAAATTTTTTTATTGTTTTACAAAAAATCTTGTTCTCAAATGTATAAAAGTGTACAAAGTCCTTTAAAAAATCGGAGAGTGGTATCTGAAGTGGAACAGATATGTCATCAGCAAACCTAGAGATGACCTATGGAGCTCTTAGAAAAAATGAAGCTTGATATTGATGTAAACTAAAAAACAAATTTCAGTTCTCTTTTTCATCAAACCCAAGATTGATCAAGAATCAGATCAAGTTTGTTAGGGAGATATGTCCTCGATTAAATGATATGGCCTCGATTAAAGATGCATAGCAAATCTGATTGAAATATGGCTATAAAGATGTAATAAGACATCTGTGGGATTCATTTGTTAGCTTTGACATTGGCTGCTTTACCTGTCCCCTTTAAACAAATTATTCCATTTCTCTGACCCCATTTTTCCTTATAAGTAAGATGATGATAGTAAAGTTCAGGGGTGACTGTGAATTACCAGTGTAATCTTCTTGTGATGTCTAGTAGGTGTTTAAACATAATAAACTCATTACTTTCTGGTTGTCAAACATGTTATTTTATCATTTTAAAATTTTTATTGGAAAGGCAAATTTATGGAAAATTATGGAAAAGGAGAGGCAGAAGGAAAGATCCCCCTGAGCCAATCTGAAGCCAATGGCTAGGAGCTTCTTCCAGGTTTCCCATGCAGGTACAGTATCTCAAGGCTTTGGACCATCGTTTGCTTCTTTCTCAGGCCACAAGCAGGGAGCTGGCTGAGAAATGGAGCAGCTGGGACATGAACAAGCACCTATATGGGATCCTGGCATATGCAAGGGGAGGAATAGCCAACTGAGCCATCTTGTCAGGCCCATGCTTTGTATGGCTCATAATCTTGTTGTCAACTCTAAGAAGATAAGGTGTTATAGAAAGTAAAGTACAGAATAGTTCAGTAATTTTTCCAAAGTCATCTCAGTCATTGTGTTTGGGCAGTCGCTCCTAGGTCTCTTCCTGATATATGATGGATGTGGCTTAGAGCTGATCTGCCCATGAGCTGAGGCACAGCTCCCAGCCCTCCAAGCAGAATATGACCTCTGACATGACTGGAAGGTAAGAGGAATAGGCATGCCTTTTAGCCAATCACATGCCATTATTGGGTGGATGAACTGCCTGAAGATGCCCTCTTATCCTCCCCCTCCTTAACCCTTAAAGCCCTGTAATTTGTGCTGCGAAACAGACATTCCTCACCACCTTGTCTCTGGTGGTTTCTCAGCCGAAGAACACTGTTGCCTCACCTTCTGTGACCTCTGGGCCTGCTGGCAGGATTAAATCCCAAGAACTGTGCAGTGAGTCAAAGGTATGACCTAGACAGTGGTGTGAAACATGATAGTATTAGCTTCTTAATGTGTTCAGGTAGAATGACTGTAGGATCATAATGCATACTCTAGAACATTTTCATGTGCTTATTATCTTTTTTTAACCAAATATTGAATCACTGTCTTGAAAATTAGTTTATGAATAATAATAAATCTAGGAAATAGAAATTTAGAGATGATTGCTTAATTTATGTTGTTTTATCGTTCCTTGATGACTTAATGAAATGACATAATTTGCTTTCCTATGGGTCACACAGTGTGATTAATTTTGTGTTTGAGTCAATTAAGCTATCTTGTAGTAACTCTTAGGAATTCAAAAAACAGGTAATTTCATGACTCCAGCAAGCACAAAAGCCAAGAAGAGCCAACACCCTGCTATGCTGTAATTAAGAGTCATGATTCAAGCATAACGTCTTTCACTCTCTTTACAAGTATATTAATCACCATGGCACTAGAGACCAAATCCAAAATTTGACATGCTCAAAGTGCAATCCAAGACTCTAAGATGCATCTTACAGTATTGTGAGGGATCTTGGAGGGATGGAGCAAGGGTAGGTCCTTCAGTATTGGAGGACAATCTGGACAGCAGTGTTTACTGGAGTTCATTCCTTGCTATGCAAATTCAGATTCTTGTATGACCTCTGGGACAGCACCACCAAGGATTGGACTTCTGAGGGAAAATTGTACACCTCGCTATAGCCATTGGTCTGAAGGCCCTAATACTCAGGTTTTCTCTTCTACTATCCTTTCTGGATTCCCATCTCCCTTGTGTATCACCTCTGCACTTTTCAATGAGTCATCAGGTGATTGGGACACTAAAATCATGCCTTCCTCGAATTGTCACTGTGCAAATGTACTGTCAATTTCCACTTGCTAATACAACAGTACTTCACAGAATTTGGAGAAATATGTAGTTTCTAGGAGCTTCATGAGGACGCCTTGACTGCAAGGATTTAAAAATTTGGCATGAGCATCATGGCGTAGCAGGTAAAGATGTTACCTTTGACAATGGATTGTGTTAAGCTGCTCCACTTCTGGTCCAGCTTGCTGCTAATGATCTGGTAAAACCAGAGTTAAGACATCCCAAGTGCTTGGGTCCCTGCCACCCAAACGGGAGACCCAGAAGCTTCTGGTTTCTGGATTTGGCTTGGCCCGGAAATGGTTTTTGCAGCCATTTGGTGAGTAGAATCGGTGGATTCCTCTCTCTCAAAGTAATTATAACTTTCAAAATAAATAATCCAATCTTAAAAAACTTATCAAGTTAATTCGTTTTTAATTTTTCATGAGCTTTTTGTGGTATCTTCAATACAATTGGTTGGTCAAGAACATTTCAAAAGGACATTATAAGCAGTATCACTGTAAGGAGTTTAGTGAATTTTGGGGGTGGGGAAGGTGGTGTTTAAAAGGGACCAGCGAAGAATACAGAATCTACTATAAATTTTATCTATGGGAAATTTTAAGATGTGACTGAGAATTGTGTTTTTATTTTAAAAGTTCAAGTTGAAGCTGACTGAAATCCACTGCAGTGGGAAATTGAAAGATGAAAGAAAAATTTGTTTCCAATAAATTATTTGCATCTCTACTCATGTATTATCATTCTTCTTTGATGACATTTAGGTACACTTCTGTTTCTGTTGGAATGTGTTAGATATGAGTTACTGTCATGTGCCAAATTACAGGGAGAAACATGAAGAAATGTGACTGGTAACAGACTTGAGATGACTCAGGTAGCTCTAACACATAAGCAGTGGAAAGGGGCTGTTCAAGGTATGTTTGGGAGCTGCACACTAAATAAACAATTGCAGTTGAGGCACTGTGCTAATATAGAATTGGGCACATTTTTTTGACCATCAGTGTTCAGACCGCCAGATGATGTACGGTTTTTAAGTACATCCATAAAATCTCTCCGATTCCCAAATTGCCACTTAATTAACCTTGCCTACAGTGAGCTGAATAGTTCTGAGACAGCCTAAGTGAGTTACTGAAGCTGCAAAAATGGATCTATTAACAGCCTGTGAATAACATGCATTGAGTAAATGTGATGACTTCTATCACAATCCCAGTGAAAATATAAATTACAATTTTTGTTTACAAAGCAAATGATTCAGAGTTTAAGAAACTGACATTATGGCACATGTATTTATGTTAATTTTCTGAGTTTTAGTGCTCATTTTTTTATTATTTTATGATACAGTTCCATAGGCTCTGGGAGTTTCATCCCTTCCTCCCTAGTTATCCCTGTATCATTATAGTCCTTCATAAACAGTCATAAGCCCATCGTTCTGCTAAGTGTCCAGGGAGCTCCACATCCCATCCAGCTCCCTGCTGTGGCCTGGGAAAGCAGTTGAGAACAGCTCAAAGTCTTGGGACCCTGCACCTATGCAGGAGACCCGGAGGAGGTTCCAGTCTCTTGGCTTTGGGTCAGCTCAGCTCTAACTGTTGTAGATACTTGGGGAATAAACTAGTGTCCAGATCTTTCTGTTTCTCCTATCTGTGAATCAGATTTACCAATAAAAATAAATAAATATATTTTTTTAAATATTCATTTATTCATTAATTACATTGCATTACATGACACAATTTCATAGGTACTGGGATTCCCCCCCCTTCACGACAACCCCCTCCCCCATCATGAATTCCTTCACCTTGATGCATAACCACAGCTCAAGTTCCGTTGAGATTCCCTAATTAAAAGTTTACACCATACAGAGTCCAGCATCCCACTTGTCCAGTTCAAGTTCAACGGCCTCTTAGGGAGGCCCTCTCAGGTTTGTAGGCAGAGCCAGCAGAGCGTCACCTCGATCAATTAGAAGCTCCAACATATCATCAGCAACAGTCCAGGTATGATGAGGCTGGTGCAGAGTCCACTGATTGACATAGTCCGTCTTAGGGTTTCCCCTTGTCCAGTTTTCCGCTGCAAGCATAAAGCTGAGGTGGTTGATTCATCTACTCCATTTTCCATCTTTTTTTGATTAATGCTTTGATTCCTCCATTTTGTTCAGGGGAATCCCCCTAAAAAAAACTTTGAGGCATTCCCAGTCCAGGCTCCTACATGTACTACTAGTAAGCACAGTGCCCGCCACCGTCCATCACTCCGATCAGCTGATGGTTTTAACCCCTGGGTTGGTTCTCTTCTGAGCCCCGACCTCTATTGGAACCAATGAGTATCGCATCTCTCCCCGGCTCTGCCCATCACACTCTTGTCCCTCACCTAAACCAGTGGGAGGAGTGCTGGTCGGGTGTTGCATTCCCTGCTAGCACAGGCCATTTCACCTTGGCATTTTGTGTTTTGTACTGTTTTTTTTTTTTTTTTTTTTTTTTTTTTTTTATCGCAACCAAACACGGCTAGGCCCCCACACAGTTTCAGCACTTGGGCGTGCCAGTGGAAAAATAAATAAATATTTTTAAGAAAAGATTTATTTTATTTGATTGAAAGGTTGAGGTCCTGGAGGGGAGAGAATCTTTGGTCTGCTGGTTTACTGCCCAGATGGCCACAATGGTCCAGGTTGGGACAAGCCGAGGCCAGGAACTTCTTATGGGTCTCAGACGTGGATTCAAGGGCCTGAGCACTTTGGCTGCCTCTCACTATTTTCTCCAGGTGCTTTAGCAGGGAACTGACTTGAAAGTCGAGTAGCCAGGACTCTAACTGGCATACATATGCAGTGCTAGCATTGCAGGTGACAGCTTTAGCTACTATGCCGTAACACTGTCCCCTCCCCACCCCCTGAGGTAACATATTCTAAATTCACATTGCAATCAAAGGTTTAACTTTAAGATAGATGATAGGAACCACAGTTTTTTCAATGCTCTTGGTTTTGCTTAATTTTTACCTGAATGGTTTTTGGCCAGCTACATTTTTCAGGAAATAAATATATCTTATATATTCTTATAAAGCAAGAATTAAATCCATATAGTGTGTTTTGGTGGTTGAATTAAATCACATGGAGTAGAGGACGTAACTGTGTGTGTGACGCTGACAATATTCAATGCAAGTGATGGTCTGAGTTAGGAAGTTCATGATCATTTTAATTTCTAGTTTCTAAAATTCTTTCTCAGTTACAGACAAGATGTTTAATCTGACAGTGGTTGAGCAATCTGTGAATCATAGCTCCACAGCCAAGAGAGGGTGTAATTTTCTGGTCTTCATTATTGAGATCAATAAGCAAATTATGCAGGAGGCCATGCATGTCTGAAATAATGGAACAGAGTGGCCAGAATCCTTAATCCTTTTTTTTACTCCCCTTTACTCACAAACTAAAGCTGGAATCTCAAAAATATGAATAAATAAAAACAGATCAGCTTCACTATTTATTTCGGTGTAAGCATACTGCAGATTACCTGAGTTGCGAAAGAAAAAATGTACATAATAGAAAGTTCATATGATGTGAGAATGGCTTTCGGGAGTTGGATGTTGAGGGAGTAGGCACAGGGAAGACATGCACTTTATTCAAACATGACATAAATGAGAGGCTAAACTATTGTGCTTAGATTGTCTCTGCCAAATAAAGTCACCACATGCAGATTATATCCCATATTTTTGCCTCATAAATTATGTAACAAAAAGAGGGCTTTGCACATAAATCATATTTTGTTACACTCAGCTATGAGTGGGTCCATGTAAACTTATTTTAAGTCCAAATCAGAATATTTTCTTTGCCTTGGCATGAACACTTTTTTTTAATCACCATCTATTTCTTAGGGCTGTAATCTGATTTTGGCATTATCAGTTTCCTTAAGGAAATGAGTGATTATTCTCTTAGGATTTACTAAACATCAATGCTTAAATTAAGTAAGAAACATTCTGAAAGATTTCATTTGTATTAGAAAGACCTTCATGTTTCATGGGTACATATTTTAAGGAAATTATTAGAGACACATTAATAGCAATGTGTTATCTACTGTCATTGTAGACATTGTACAACAAGAAATAATTCAGTAGAAATGCACTGGGTGTGGATCTGAGATAAAAATCCTAGGAGAATTTTAAATTGATGTAACAGTGTTGAACAAAGCAGCCCTGTTATACATATGTTGCAAAGGAGAAACCCAATTACCCAGGCAAAAAATTGAAATGACATTTGCACTTCCAGTGCCCTTGGTGTTAGTAGTGACTAGCACAAAATGGCTGTATCGTAAACAGAACCACAGACATCTTATCTGCATTTAAAATTAGGAGTTTGACACAGGTGAGCCTGACAGTGTTCTTCTGGCATTGAAGAAACAAGGACCTAGAGACGTGAAGCAATTGGGCTGAGTCCCAAAGCAGTTCTGTAAGTCAGGCCTTCCAGGACATAGCCTCTGGATTTGAATTTAGTACTGTAACTTCTCAGGTCTAATCTTTCCTCATCATGTTTCAAGTTTGTTGTGAGCATGACCAAACTATGTAAATGCCTGTAGGCCCCAGTGCGTGCCATGTGCATGGGAAGGGCAGCCATGACAATACACGGGTTTCATAAAAACGTGATGAGAAGAGAAATCTACATACCATGTAGGCTGGTTTTTTTAAGTACTTATTTTAAAATTATTAATTGAGGCCCAGCCTTAATAGATAAGGCTAAGCATGCTAAGTAACTAAAACTGCAGTCCATCCTGATATAACTTCAATAACTTATTGGAAACCACAGCAAAACAAAGAAAAATGAGTTTGCAACAATATACAATGGGAGATGGATTGTTGGACTAATAATGACCCCAGATTATTGTGATTCAGCAGAATAATGATGTAATATTCAAGCTCTCAACATTGTGTTCTGAATATTTCTTAGAAGTATTTTTTGTGATAATTATAAGTACCTTGGATCTCTGAAAAATTGAAACAGAATTTTAAAAACTTGTACAATAAGTTATTCATTAATTGGGAAACAATGTAATGCTATGCAATGGAAATAAGACTTTAATTATTCTAGGGACCTATTTATAAGCACAAGGGTCAGGTCTGAGGGTAAAAAGAAGTCTTGGTTATACCTAAGGATGTATAAAATTCTGCCTAGGAAACATTTAAAAGATAAGTCATGGATTATACTAAAATTACATAATTGTTCAATTATTCACTTAGCTAAAATTCTCTAGGACATTTAGAATGAAATAACAGATCGGTTTTTCCAAAATTGCTATCCAAACTGACTAGAGTGGCATTGTTGAGTAATATAATATGTTCTTATTTTAGTTTTCAGTGGTAGAAATCTTGCTCTTAGGGACTGCTGTTTTGGCTCAGCAGGGTTAAGTCACTGCCTTGCTATACCTACTTCCCATGCAGTCACTGGTTTGAGTCCTAGCTGCTCTCCTTCATGTTCCAGTTGATGCTGGTATTCTAGGAAAACGTGGCCCTCTGCATTTGATTGGGAGACCTGGAAGAAGCTCCTGGTTCCTGGCTTCAGCTTGACCCAGCCTCAGCCTTTGTGATCAACTGGGGAATGAAGGAGTAGATGGAAAAGCTCTCTAGGATCCCCCCAACTATACTTATCAAATAATAAAAAAAATCTTTAAAAATAATTATTGTTGTCATGTGGAAAACTTGTGGTAGCATTTTCCTCCTATATTCTTGTTAAATTTCCTAGTCTCACTTAAATTATGAAGTTGAGTATCTTTTCATGTATTTCCATATGTAACATCATTGTTGAAATATATTCAAATTACACTCTTTTTTTCTGAAAAATGAATATTTTGTTTATTTGAAAGGGAGGAGGAAAAGAGGCAGAGAATGAGTACTTCTGTCTCCTGGTTCCCTTCCCAAAGGTCAAGGAGCTGGAACCTCATTCTAGGTCTTCCTCGTGGATGTCAGAAATTAAGTTATTTTCTCCTGCCTCTCCGGGTGTGTATTATTAGCAGGAAACTGGAATCAGAAACAGAGCTGGGATTCAAATCCAGGCACCTAAACATGGGATGTGTGCCTCCCCACCAGCAGGCTTAACTGCTGTGCCAAAGGATTGCCTGGCAGTGCTTCAGTCAGGTACAGACATGGTGGCACTGCACAGTGGTTGAACTGCTACTGTGATGTGCTTACCCATATGTAACAAAGCCTGCGTTTAAGTCCAAGATTTGCTTCCAGACCAACTTTCTGCTGATGATACTTTGTATAGTACCTGTGTCAACCTCAGAATCACAGAGTTCAATAACAAGGTACAGCTCTGGAAAGTTTTCATATGACTTATGAGCCAATGAATGACCTACAACAACAACAACAAGTTTATATATACATATGTATATTTAAAGATTTATTTATTTTATTACAAAGTCAGTTATACGGAGAGGAGGAGAGACAGAGAGGAAGATCTTCCATCCACTGGTTCACTCCCCAAGTGAGCCGCAACGGCCGGTGCGTGCCGATCTGAAGCCGGGAACCAGGAACCTCTTCCGGGTCTCCCACGCGGGTGCAGGGTCCCAATGCATTGGGCCGTCCTCGACTGCTTTCCCAGGCCACAAGCAGGGAGCTGGATGGGAAGTGGAGCTGCCGGGATTAGAACCGGCGCCCATAAGGCGAGGACCTTAGCCACTAGGCCACGCCGCTGGGCCCAAAAGGTTTATATTTTTAAAGGTGAGGTTAAAGACAGGAAGTAAAAGAAGGTAAAAAAAGATTTAAAAATATGTACTGCATAAAATGTTCTCTCTGGTTCTTGCAAAGATTTCCCCAAGTCGAGGCCTCTCATTTGTGCTAATTCTGTCTGTTAAGAGCAGAAACCTGCATCCCTTCCAGCTTGCTGCACTCAGGGAGAAACAGGAGCAAGCCGGGCAAGAAAGACGTAGATTCTTACAAGAAGACCAGTGGTTTTGACACATCAGTGCCTCTCAATTAAAAAAAAAAAATACTTTGCTGAATTTCTAGACTTAATGAACCCTTTTTAAACACACAGTGTTAAAGATGGATAAATCCCCCATCTAGTTAATTTGTTCGTATGTTGCCACAACTAACTTTTCATAAAGTTAGTATCACTGCCACCGTCCTCTGTCATCGTACATAAGAATCAGAAAACCCTTAAAACAGAAACCTGCGAGCTCTGAAAGTCAGGAGTGGATCTTACATCATTTTATTTTCCCATAACTCATTTTGTAAACTAGTTTTAAATCATATTAGCATTCTAGTGATGGTGCTATAGTAACCTGCCCACTTATGGTTTGAATAACACAAAAATTATCCACTTCAATTACCCCTTCTTTTTTCACAACACTTTCTTCCTAGCTGTCCCCATCTTAGATTCCTGAGCTCTTCTAAAGGAGTTTCTTTCCTTAGTATCCAGGATATTGACAGAATATATACAGGAAGTAACTGAAGTCACTGATAAGGTTGGAGTGCTTTGTGCAGTTAGCACAGTTATGTTTCCTTTCATTGGCTCAGGTTTAGTTGTGAGAATTTTGATTGCACAAGGTCTGCATTGACAGTCTTTAGTGTAGGCAGGGCTCTGGACCATGGACACACAGTGAATGATGGAGAACGGAGACATCCATTTATCTGACAGAGAATTACCAACAGACACCTAAGTTCCTGTTTATGTAAGCATTAAGGAATCTGGAAGAGGGCCTGCACGGTGGCCTAGTGGTTAAAGTCCTTTCCTTTTATGCGGCAGGATCCCATAGTTGCGCTGGTGTATCCTGGCTGCTCCACTTCCCATCCAGCTCCCTGCTTGTGGCCTGGGAAAGCAGTAGAGGACGGCCCAAAGCCTTGGGACCCTGCACCCGTGTGGGAGACCTGGAAGAAGCTCCTTTCTCCTGCTTTGGATCAGCTCAGCTCCGGCTGTTGCAGTCACTTGGGGAGTGAACCAGTGGATGGAAGATCTTCCTCTCTCTCCTCCTTTCTCTGTAAATCCGATTTTCAAATAAAAATAAATCTTTAAAAAAAAGGAAAGAAAGAAAAAGAAATCAGTAGGAAAGGTCTCCTTATCACAAATTTGACTTATTACAGTGTACTCAGCTATGTGTTATTGTGTTTGTTAAGTCTATATACTCTAAAATGTCAAATACTCTTTGGCAAATTCTTTTTGTTTCGATTCACCTATTCTAATTTCCTTTGAATAATAAAATTCTTAGTCATTTAATATATTTAACACCCAGGACAGTGTGATTATTTCTCAGTGCTTCTGTTCAATTCTGGTTTTTGCCATATTCTTTCTTTAGGAATTTCTTTAAGAGAGCTGATTTCCTCCATTACTCAGTCAAATTTTCCTGTCAATTAAGAAATTTATCAGCAGTTTTAACACAGCTTGCAACTGTGGGTCCAACCACTTCATTAGAAAAGCTTTTTGCTTCCTACAGCTCTTTAGGAATTTTTTCCCTAGGCTAATATTCAATTTGTAAATGAACAAATAGGTCAAGAGTTCTATCAAACTCTAATATTTAAAAATATATAAATGAATAAAACTGATTTTTTAAAATAAACAACTTATCTTTCTACAACAGTAGACATAAAATAATCAGGGAATTTTTTGGTATGAAAATTTTAAAAAAGCAATAACATTCTAATTGTTAAAAAAATTTGCAAAAGAAACTTTTTACAGTGATCACTAAGTTTCCACTTGTTCCATCTTAAAAAGATAATCACTGCTTCCAGCTGAAATAAATATAATGTTTTACTAATCTAATGACACAAAAACGGTTGAAGCCTTTTCTATAAAGCTAAATTTGAAATAAAATTGTGCAATTTTGTAACGGAATTTTTCAAACAGCAAACAAATAACAAGTCTAAAGTTTATTGTTTTGTCTACCATGAGTTTTGTAACAGAAGATTGTTTTTTAGATATTTTTATCATTTAAAATTAATATGACAATCATTGTGCACATGATTTAGTAATTTGCAATATTTACTAAAAGAACTGGAAACTGTGGGAGATACTTTTTGTTATCAAATGTTTGAATAAATGCTCAAGTATATAAAACTCTTAAAAAATACATGAAATTATTAGATAAGATCATTTCTTGCAACAACATTAAAAAGTCTTGAGTATAGAGAATATGTTGTTTACAGAATCATTCTTTAGGTATTTAAGATAAAATAAATACCCATTTTTGAAAGTTTATTTATATTCTTGTCTTTCAAATAGCACTCCTTCCCTTCTTATTTACCAGATGAAACTTATGGCCTAATCTTTCAAATTCTTCATGCTTTCCCTTCATTAAACTTGCAGTCATTTTTTCTAAGTCTCTTTCTAGCCAGGAGGGACGGTGGTGCAGCTGCTCTTGCGAAAGAACTCAGTTGTTGCGGTCAGCAGGAGTGTTAAAACCGACAGCAAGCACCACTTCCCCACTCTTCCACCTGTCACTCCTGGGTCAGATGTGTCTTTCTGTTAGCCCGAGTGAAAATCAATCCAGTTCTCAACTCCAAGCATCTGTGTACCTATCAAGCATTATGGGTCCTCAACTCACTCACTGGAAGTAATGAATCAACAGTTAACAGAGCACTCTCCTCTTGAATTCAGGTTGAACTGTCACTGATAATTCTTTTTTTTTTTTTCTCTAATTGTTTCAAGAATTTCACATCCAGATTAAGTTAAAACTTTTTCCAATCGAAGATAAAGGGATAAAGTGAGGTACGCTCCTATGCAGCAGCAACAGTATTCAGCACAAAGCCAAGCCTCCAGGACCACGGGGCCGAACGCTTTCCAAATCAAGTAACTCTTACTAAGAATATGATATCACATGTTTATAACAATCACAGAAGTCATAAGGAAACATCTTCATGCTATATTTATAAAAATAACCCAAGGATTGTATAATCAGCCCTCATTGTCATAGAATTTTGGGATAAGTTCATGAGAAAGAAGAGAAAATATTCCTGACTCTTTGCTTATCTTTTATTGGATTGACCATATCAGAGACAGAGATGTCATTAAATTAGAGTAGCAGCATCTACTTTGGAGGGGAAGAGCCATCTGGAGAAGCTGATCCGAGGGAGAAATTGTTCACTCTCCAGAGGAGGGAGAGATCGAGCAGATGATTGGTGAGGGGGGAGTAGGACGTGGAGGAGGTGCTTTTTAGACACTAAGTCTCTGTTTACTTTGCCCTAAGCCAATTTCTCCCTGATATCCATACATTCAGTGTTTTTGTAGCAAGTGGTGGAAATTAGTTTGAAGTTTCTGATACCAGTGAAACCTTGGGTATTTTAGGACTCCACCAAGCCTTAAACCAGTAACTGCAATGCAAAGGTAGAATTCAGAAACTGGAGCAGCAATTTTAACTCACAAATGCTACAGAAAACAGTATTGCAGTTAAAGATTTTTAAGACTGTCTTTGGTATGTCCAAGAAAATTTTGTCGATTTGATAGATTTCTTTTGTTTTAACTAAAAGGATGCTGTGGATACTCCTGTGTCCTCCATAATTTTCCTTGGACCTCTTTGGAAAACTGGGCAGGATGGGTCTCTAACCGAATAGCACTGCCACCTACTGGTATTTATTTCAAACTGCTGGTTAGGTTACCATAGGTCCTGTGATTACCCAGGGAATCAGAGTAGTCCACCATACTAGGGAAAGAATTTTGGAAAATTTGTGTTCATCATTCCTCTCATTTTACTGCTGACACACAGAATGATCTTGTGCTGCTAAGATACACTGTGTGGATTTTCAAAAACAAAATAGCATTAGTTACTATGATAAAGTAGATAAGAATCAATAATATAGTATTGGCACTGTCAGCCAATACACTTGAACAACAGTCGCAGAGAGACAGCTATGTTTTCTCTGATATGTAGCAGTTGATGTAGGACAAAAGATATAGAAATGAAATGGACATTTTGTGGAATGATTGTCTTTTTTTTTTTTGGCCTTTGTTTATATTCCTGGTAGAACTGTGATCTTCCTACATTTTATTACTATCATGGCAAGTGGTCAACTAAGCCTGTGAGTATAGAGTAAATTACAGATGTATTTGCAAAATTGATGAAGAGGGGAAGGTGCGATATTGGAGGTGAAGAAAGTGTGGTTGTCTTCTTGGGGCTGTCCCTATGTAATGCGTCAAATACGTTCACTCTATGTTACTAAAAATAAATAAAACATAATATACCACTTCAGTAAGGTAAAAATTCAGTATGAACTGAGCTCAGCCTTGACTTAGACAGAGGTGACTGAGCACTTCGAAGGGAAAATGAGATTGGGTAGAGTGAACTGAGCTTGCTAGGGTGAGGGAAGTGGAAGACCGCAGAGAAGCAGGGAGTGGACACTGGTCTGTGAGAAGCCTTCCAGGGTTTGCCACTTGAGTTGGTAGAAGTCAGGTGTATGTTGTCCTCCAGAGGCTGCAGAGACAGGAGTCGTTGCCACAGAGAAAATTCTATTGGCTGTCTAGGGTTCTCTCAGGCTGGAACTTTAAGCAGGGCTAACGCTAACCTAGGGAAGTGGTCTTGGATGGTCAGAAACCACATTAATGTCGGTTCAGATCATTATAGGTCACTTAATGTGGTCTAGATGTTCAGTTATCCATTTGGCTTTGAGCCACAGCTAGAGCATTGCAAAGAAGAATCCACACATGTGCCAGGGCACTAGCTAGCTGGATTTTAAAATTCACAAGTCCAGCAAAGAAGACTTTGTTAGTTGAATTCCAAGAAAAAAAGAGTCATAACTGGAAGAAGAAACGTAGTAGACTGTCACAGGTAGAAATGTTATGAACAACAGAAACTCTTTTAACGTAGGGTTGAACAGCATTTATTCTTCTGAAGGTGGTTCACACCAGGTACTGTAATAGATTCCTGAAGAAGTAGGAACACTAACTCATGGCTTTCTGCATTTTGCTTTGGTTTTTATTTTTGTCTAGATTAGTCTTATTTTTTTTTTAAAGATAATTTAGCATCCAAAATGATATTGTGAAAAACAGTTTTGAGGTAGGGAAATTCAGTGTTCTAGGTTTTAATAATGTAATTTTAGTAATTTCACTTCTAAATTCCGCCAGAGAGCTCGCCTCTTATCATTAATTGAGCCTGATTTGTCAAAGTGTTATGTGTTTTCACTGTATCGAATCTAACTGTTTTTATTGGCTTCTTTACTTAATACAAAATTGAAAAGAAAAGCCTGAGCTCATTGATCTTTGGCGATGAGGTTAGTACGTAACAGCAGTGTAAAGACTTCAGATTCCTTACCTGCTGTAAGATTTGGATTTTTATTGATGATTCCAGTGGGATAATATTATCATTGAACAATGAGTGTTAAGGGATTGTTTTCAATCGAGTCTGTGCATAATGTATCAGTAAAATAAAAACTGGCATCTCTGCTCAGAATTATGTATTAATTGAATAAGTCTCATATATTTGTCCTACCGTGTATTGTGATGCAAGACTAGGAAGACATCGCTGATTCCACCACTGATGTGTTGATGCATAGACATGTTTAGAGACAATGAAACTGGGTCTAATGCTACAAGTTTTAGTTGCTATCGGTTTCCTGTGAGTCAAAACAGGATTCATGCAGGATTAGTGTCTATAGGGGTGCAGCAGGGTAGTCTCCTTCCTTTGCTTTGAAAAATCTTTTTGAAGCAAAGGATACTTTTAGATTATGTTCTTAAATTAGTTTTATTTCCCTGAATTTTGTTTTGTACTGTATGGCAAAGTGTAATGATAGTACACACTAAAAAATAATGATAGTATACACTAAAAAATGTAAGAAGAAGAAAATTGCTTGGTTCATTTGACAAAAGTGGTATTAAAATATCAACAAAACAGCATAAAAACCAATGAAAGCTAGTTTAATTATTTTTCAGATTAAGTAAAATCATTTCTATTCCATATATGAAAAAACAGTGGAGACTTAGATAAGAATACCATAGTGCCAGAAAAAATGATGGGTTATGTAGATAAATAAAATGAGGTAATAAGTCAAATTCAGAAACTCCTCTAATTTTGAAGAATAGGCCCTAAAACAGATACCTAGAGCTTGTAGTGCTGTCCACCATAAATGGCCATAATGTAAGAACTATTTCAGAATCTATCAAAAGCTAATTTTATTCCTTCATTCAAATTAAAATCCATCATTTCTGTTATTTAGACATGTTGATTCTTTTCAAAATTAGACATGTTGGTTTTAATTTTACAGGGTAGAATTTTTCCCCCAGTATTTAGAATTAACAAATGGAGGGCAGCTGACAAGAGGGATAAAAATGATAGAAAATAAATAGCAAACAAACATGGAAACACAGGCATTCAAAATATCTTTCGCTGTCATTACTATTTGAGAAAAGAAAAGTATGTCCAAAATAGTAAGAAAAAATTTGAGAGTAAAGGACAAACTACCATAATTTCAAGAGAGGACTTCAATTTCGTAAGTAAAAGGAACTGTTAGTGATAATCATTATTAGTCCTTCTTGGGAAAGAAACCAAAAACCTACAGTGGTGAAGGTAGTTGTTTTTATTTTATTTGTCTTTTTTTCCTGGAAGGAACAGCCACATGGACATGTTTAGCTAGAAACTTTAAATTACATATTTTATAGTCAGAGATATATCAAACATATTGAAACTTAACCCTGTCTGTGGGAGTCTACCACACCATGTTATGTAAAACTACATAAAGATAGCAGAGTTGGGAGATTCAGCCTAGCAATGAAATGTCGGTCAGGAGTGTCCTGTCTCCTGTCTGAGCGTCTGGGTTCAGGGCCTGACTCTCGCTCCTACTGCAGCTCCCTGCTAATGAAAACTCTGGGAAGCAGCAGTGATGCGCCCTCTCTGTGCATTCCTGCCTGCTTCATGAGAGGCCTGGAAATGTGTCCTCAGCTCTTGGCCCAGTCCTGGCCCTGTCAGGCTGTTGGAGGCATTGGGGAATGAATCAGTAAGTGGGATCACCCTCTTTCTCTCTCTCTCTCTCTGAAAAATGTAATATAATTTTTAAAAAAAGAGTTATCTATTTTTATTGGTGAGACATGGACATAGAGAAGGAGACACAGTAAGATCCTCTGTCTGCTGATTCACTGCCAACAGCTGGAGCTGATCTTACCTGAAGCAAGGAACAAGGAGCCTCCCCGAGGCCGCCCGTGTGGGTGCAGGGTCCCAAGGCTCTGAGCCATCCTCCACTACCTTTCCCAGGCCACAAGCAGGGAGCTGGATGGGAAGTGGAGCAGCTGGGACACAAACCAGCACCCATATGGGATCCTGGCATGCATAACGTGAAGACATAGCCACTAGGCCACAGAGCCAGGCCCTATAGTAAACTTTTGTAGAGATAATAAAGTTGGGTGTTTCAATCTGGGAAAATTTTACAAATTAAAAATGAGTACTTAAGAATTGTTTTAGACCCTCCGTACCTTATGAGTCAGGTGTACAAAGTCATTACCAAAGACTTTTATTTATTGAAATTGAGTAAATTATCTTGCATTCTATTGTGAAACACACTTTAATCCTCCAATCAAAATCTTCTCTCTGTTGTATAAATAATAAACTCTGAATGCTTTATGATTTACTTTAGATTTCTGAGATGAAATCTGTGATACAAAGAGCTAATATTATGTAGCTACCTAAAGCAGTACACTCTTCAAATTTGTTTTATGCTCAAGCAAGAGAGCTCCTGGATATACCAGTTGTCAGGTGCAAAGTACTCATTTTCAAGCTAGCAAGTTACTATTAAGTATATATTTATATTTCCCACTGTACCAACGCTTGATGTAGGAGGTTGCCACAGATATAGATCACATCAGGGAATTTTAAGAGAGCATTTCCGGCCATTTACAGTCAATGGTATACCACAGAATTATGTGAATTCCTGTGGGAGGCCACCTTTCAGCAGGGTGGTTTGTGGGTTTTGCTAATTCTGGAAATAACTAGATGGTTGCTTTGGCATTTTTAGACATTCCTATTATACGAAAGAAGAACCGTTCAAAAATGACTTTATTGACAAGATAAACCAGGGACAACTGATGTTCCTTTTCACAACAGTTGTCTAGGAAAAGCAGGTTCTTTTCTCTCTTTAAGTTCGTAACTCATTAAAGTCACACATCATCAGGATGGCTTGGAAATTGAAGAGTAGGCAAATTTCAAATCGCTGTTTTGGCAAAATTTTTTAACTCTGAGTGTGGCATCCAAAAGCTTCAAAGTCTCCTTTTTCACCCTGAGGTAGTTGGCCAAGCTTAGCTATAGGCACACCAGAGCCTTGTGCATGGCCGGCTGGAAGGCCTACCTGGGACAGCAAGGGGGTAATTTTGTGGAAGGAACTGCTTCTGTGACAGAAGTGCAGATGAGTTGTTTAGCCCAAAGCCTAGCAGGGAGGAGCAGGACATCCCAGGAATGCAGTTTCAGGACTGGCAGGGAATCAAGTTCTTGAAAGCTGGGAGAGAAAGAGGGAAAGAGGTGGAAACACTGGCAGTGAAGGAAGTGGTTTCTGCACACTGCCACACATTCTCTCGAAAATGTTGAAACAATATGCCTTCAGTCCTTTTGCTGTATTATTAGGAATCTCTCCACGGCAGAATCAAAAAGTGATATATTAAAACACTGCAAATGGCAAACAACTATTACTTTTTTGGATTCTCACTGTAATAGTATTAGTCAATTAGGTAAAATGGCAATGTGTAAGTACAGTAGCATTTATGGTTTTCAGAAAGGTAGACTCTTGATGCCTTTAGATCAAGAGGTTAAATTATAATATCAAGACGAACAATTACATGCCCAATGACTATATCTTTACCTTACATGAGCTGGGATCCCATATTTGTGTTCCAACTGCTCCACTTCCCATCCAGCTCCCTGTTTGTGGCCTAAAAAAGCCGTAGAGGATGGCCCAAAGCCTTGGAATCCTGTATCCACATGGGAGACTTGGAAAAAGCTCCTGGCTCCTGGCTCCTGCTTAGGGTCAGCTCTGCTCCAGCTGTTAGTGGCTATTGAGGAGTGAACCAGAGGATGGAAGATGATTGACTCTCCTCCTCTCTGTAAATCTAGCTTTCCAACAAAAAGAAAATAAATCTTAAAAAAAGATTAACAATTACATTCATATCCGTAATATTGGCAGTTACTCAATACCTTTCCATGCCAGGTCATCATTATTCTTTTTTTTATTGTTTTTTGATGCAATTTAGTTGGCATTGGGCTCTCCAGTAGTCAGGGGTTTCTTTTGGCTTCTATTTATTGTCCATATTGCCTTTTCTATGAATTACCTATCATTTTCTCATTTCTAGGTTCTGTTATCTGTACTTACAAAAATTATTAGTAGCAGTCCCTTATTAGTATTGCAGATATTATTCTGTTGTATATAGTAATAACAGCAAGTAATGCTTATCAAATTCAAGTACTACTTTATGCATTTTGCAGGCCTGATTGCATTTAATGTTTTGGTATACTGAGAAGGCCAGTTACATATTTTACAGATAAATGATTTAAGATACTGAGGGTAGAAAGGCTGTTGTGTTTTTGTTCTTGCTGTTCATTAGAGCTTGTGTTGAGGTTTTTCTGATAAGCTATAAAATCCAGAGGTGCCCTGTTGGGGTTACAGGAGATTAGATTGTTAAAGTTTGTGGTGTTTCTTTGAGGAGCTTGTTGATCTTGGCCTACTTTTTTTATAGTGGCAGCCGTTCTATGGCACTGGTCTGATCTGTGGCCAGTTTATTCTTATTGAGGCAGTCCCTGTCAAGTGTGTTATCTCACCAGGAGAGAAGTTGGGCCAGGCCCTGCATGGCTGAGGTACCACAGAAAAACACAGAAGTTAACAACTTGTTCCTCAAAGGTCCCAGAGAGAAGAGGCCAGAACTCCTGACAAGGTCAGAAGGCAGGCAGAAGCTGGACACCTGTGCTCATCCAGCAGGTGAGGAACAAGAATGATGACCCATGGAGCTGGGTTTACATGCAGACCAGTGGGCGTTATGCAGTAGTCTTCCGTTTGGGTGGTGGGTTGACTGTTTTACAGAAAGGATCATATTGATGTGACTGTGATACTGACTGGTTTTAGTTTGGTCAGAAGCAATAGGTTGTGACGAATTTTGGTTCAGTGAGATAAGGAGCAGATCAACTAGCACAAAGTAAGAAAAAAAAAAATGTAATTAGGCCATAGGTAATGGCTGCTACTGTTGCTCAACATGTCCATCCCCCAAATGGATGATGAGACAGAATTTATAGTAAATGAATAATCTTTGCTGAAGGTTGGTGCAAAGCTGGGACAAAGCTCAGATTATCAGGACAAGAAACAGACATTACCTTTACCTATGTCTCACATAGCAAACATTTCCTCCCAGTTCACCTCTCATTCCCATTTATGATAGTATTTTATTAAGTGGTCACTATTTTCCTTTGCTGCTTTTACTTCATCATCTCAGCATTTCAAAGGTCTGTTTTGCCAATAGTATTATTATTGTATTCAGTCTGGAATAGATGACATGTGGACTGTACATTTTTACCTTAAAAGGTGATAATCATGTTTTCAAACACTATTTGTTCCATTGTATTTTCAATCCTTTTCCTAATATTTTGAAATGTTTGCCTTTATTGTTTCATAGCTGGATTGCACATATTTCCTGCACTTTTTAACTGATTGTTCTTTCTTTGGTCAACTTCACACTTATACGGTAATTAAAATTATCTTTACCACAATCTTATCTCTCTCTCTCTTTCTCGATTTCTATTTCTTAAGGACTAGTTCTTCAGGTTTATCTCATAGTCTTATGTTTTACTTTCCTTCAAAAATTCCTCTGTGCTTTAAAATTCATTGCCCACAAGGTGAGACTTTGAAATGTTTTTAGTTTCCTGAGAACATGATAATATTTCAAAATTTAAATTGAGTTGATTATGTTAGGAGCTAAAAACATTTTTTGAACTCTCTGAACCTGGTATAAGGTTCAGGCCCATTTGATTGCAACTTCATTTTGCTCTGAAATCCAATTTTATAGTTTCCTTTATACAAGAGTCATTGTTTTCTATTTTAATATATGTATTGCTATTGTAATGGAAAACCTTTAGAGATATTTTCAAATGGTTTAGTGCTGATGCTGTTGATTTTGTTTGCAATTATGTTATTTGTAAACTTATCAGTCTGTCAATTGATTCTCTTTGTTTTCCTAGATAGGAATTTTTTATGTTGATTTCCATTAATTTTATCACTCATGTATTTATCTTGTGTTTTGTTTGGCAGTGCCTTTAATATGATGTTGAATAATGTTGGTGATAGAGGGTATTCAGACCTTGCTGTGAGAGTGTTTGTAAAGTGCTTTTAATGTTTCTTTCCAAGTATGATAAATTGAATATTGCTGGTATTATTTTTTGTGAAGAAATTATTCTCCACCTTTTGCTTACTGAGTAGTCATTTCATTCATTTATTTATTTTGCAGATTTATTTGTATTTCGGAAAATGAGTGTGATTTTATCAAATATCTGTGAAATTCATAATGGCTGTGGTAGACAAGAGTGTGAAGTGAGGTTTAAAGGAATTAAGAACAGGGAAAGTACCAGCATCAAGATTACTTGAAAGAGGGGGAGCTCTCATAGAAACTACAAGGAAGATGGAGAGCAAACCGCACTTTTCCCTACTTCCTCACCTGTCTTATATAGCTTAAAGTCCCCAGAAGCAAGCTGTAACCATAGTCTATGCCAGTGGAAGATGAAGTACCCATGGCTGTACCCTAATTCAAAGATGGGGAACCATGAGAGGTTCAAGGGGAATGAACATATCTACTTGGAATTGTTGTTTTCAAGCCAGAAATATCCTGGGTCTAACATTTCTGGTCTTTGATGTTTTAACTGAATAGATGAACTGCTGTAAATTGTATCAGCCAAATTCCATTCCTGGCCAACTTGGCAACTCTCACACAGATACAATTTTAAGAATCATTTGAGTGGAAATATATTATTATCTGAGATGTAGATGTTTGGTAAATATCACTGATTTTGATAACATGTTTCCAGCCTTATGCTTTTTATAACAATGAAATATTTATACTGCTTGATATTATGAAATATTTCTGATCAGTTTTGTAGCTATCATTATGCATCTGTTCTTCAGTTTTGGCATTTTCCTTTTTCAATTTTGACAAACATATTTTTTAATATTTGCAGCCTTTTTATATATTTGAAATTTCCCCCAAAATGTCTCTGATTTGAAGGCAAAAATATAGTTTCTTTTTGGAAAAAGTTTGAAATTGTCATTAATAATTAAAGCAAAAAAACATGTAGGAAAAGCAGAATTTCTGATAATTATAGGAGATTTTTTTCAAGCTCCATTAGTGTTCTTTCACTACGAAATTTTACATTGGTTAGGAAATTTTTAATGTCCTAATTAGTCACATTATGAAAAGAAGCCAGTAAGCCAAAAAAAAAGAGTGTTGAAATTTATGAGAATCACTTTACGGGGCTTTAACTTTGCCTTTTAAAATTTTGATCTAATTTGTATTGATTCATACTGCAAATTTTACAAAAGAAAGAAAATCAGTGTCTTTCTCAAGAATGTGTTACCATGCATTCTGTTGTCTTTATTGAGAATTGAAAGCCAATACCCATGTAGTAGGAAATCTGAATGGTGGAACTACTGCAAATATTTCTGTCCTATCCTGTGTGATATTCCCTTCCTTCCTGCTGCTACAAGTGCAACTGGAGAGCTTTTAATGATTAATAAGCATCATGTAATCAGAAAATGAAAAGTATGGAAATACTATGGTAAAAAATATAAAGCATTTTTCAAAAAAAGAAATTATAAATGATAAATAAGTCTGTGTATTTCAATGGTCCAGTCCTCCACAAAAGCATAGATGGGTTTTGTAATGACACTCATTCTAAAAATCTTTTTACTTATAGTTCTTTCAGTATAGAAGCATGTTTACTAACCAGTTTCTAGGACATTCTCTAGCTTTCCAGGCATGTGCTGGTCTTTCCCTTTTGGGTCCTTTTAGAAACCATTTAAAATAAACATCACACATAGGTCGTCCAATACACTAACTCCTATCAGCACTAACACTAGCAGCACGTGTTTTAGACACCTCATAGCTGAGGCAAGCTACTGTAGCCCTGAAGCATGCCCTTGCTTTAAAATCTCTTTCCTTTATTTAAGATGAGGACAAAACTCCATGAGGAGTGGGACGAGATTTCAGCCCATGATAAACTTTGTTAAAAAAAAAAAACAAGGGCCTGGCACGGTAGCATAGTGGTTAAAGTCCTTGCCTTGCACGCACTGGGATCCCATATGGGCACCGGTTCTAATTCCGACGACCCCCCTTCCCATCCAGCTCCCTGGGAAAGCAGTCAAGGACAGCCCAAAGCCTTGGGACCTTGCACCCACGTGGGAGACCCAGAAGAGGCTCCTGGCTGCTGGCTTCGGATTGGCTCAGCACTGGCCGTTCCGGTGACTTAGGAATGAACCATCGGAGAGAAGATCTTCCTCTCTCTCTTCCTCTCTGTATATCCGCCTTTCCAACAAAAATAAATACATCTCAAAAAAAAAAAAAAAACCAACTAACAAACAAACAAAAAAACCAAAGCTGCTCCTCTTCCCTTAGTATTCCGCATCTTGAGCCTCTGCTTACAAGTCCTTCATGGTTCTTGAACTTCTTTATGGAGTATGAGAGCTGTTATTTTACAACATGAAATAAATTTGGTATGAAATAATTGCCTTTTCATAACTTTCTGGCAATTATTTCCCTTTTTTAATCATAAAGCCCGAAAGTTCTAAATATTTAGTAACTGAGAAGTGAATATTTAATCACTTGAGTTGAATGCAGTGTGATCATTAGAATATAAACAAACAAACACACAAAAAAGAATTGGCACTTGGAAACATAGTTGGAAAGTACTGCAAACTTGCAAATATGAGAATGCTTCAAAAAGTTCATGGAGAATGAAATAAAATATGAGTTGATTTAGATAACAGAAAAGTTGAAATCCATGCATTTGAGCACCCTTCAGAAATCTCATGAAAAATGCATAAATTTCACATTGTTTTACTCTACAATAAATGTAACTTTTAGTCTTACTTTTTGTGAACTTTTCGAAGTACATTCCTCCTCTATTAGTAAAATTATACACATTATGTTAAGATTTTTGATACTTTAAAATATTTTTTTACCTGAATGGAAGAAACATTCATAGCTAAATGTAAGGTTTTATAACATAATGTATCGTGAAATGTTGTTAATTAAAACAGAACTTGAATGTGTACTCTAAAAGTTGGATTTGTATGGTTTGATGCAATATTGAAACAGATCTCTGTAGATTTACCAGGACAGTGTCTTAGTGCCACTAGGTTATGTTTTATCATTGTAAACTGGCACATTTTTTTAATTGCCTGAGACACTGTTTTATATATTTTTATGTTTCTAAAACTTGCACAAAGAAGAAAATATATTGCAAATTCGTAAATGAGCTAAGGAATCAGTTTGTTATTTATGTTATCTCCTATTTAAAACATTGTCTTTTCTCAATTCAGTCTGTATGATGCAATGAATTTCTTGTTATGGTGTTAAATGGTGTGTACGCTCTCTCAAGGCCTCATAGGATACTTATTATCAAAAAAAAATTATGGCAATTTTGTTTTCTAATCCAACACTCAACTTTCCCTCTCTTGTGTCATATGATCTTTGACTAAAGTCCCGAGAAGCTTTTTCACCTAGTTTCACTTTATGATTTGATGGTTAATGTGTATTTTGGGACATAATTTTTCATCTTAATTCAGTAGGAAAGTGAAGTGCATAATGAAGTGCCAGCTACACAGCTGACTTGAGTAGTTTAAATAAATATCAACAGTACCATTCTGAATACCTGGAAGCTCCCCCTATGCTGATTTTGCTTCTTGATCAGTTATCTGACATTTTTTTGCTTCATGTTTTGCTCTTTATTATCTATGAATATGACATTAGAAGGAAAAAAATCACTTGGAAGACTGCAGCTCAGAATATGGGAACATCAAAGGTTTTCTATGCATCATTTCATTTTATCTTCATTTGCTGTTAGGCATCTATTACCCTTTCCATCTTCAGAATCAGCAATTCAGAAAGTGAGAAAGTTAACTTGAAAATGCTTAAAAATGACAAAAATCAAATTTGAAACGAGATCATTTTCATTCTAGAGTTCTAAAGAGTTAATAGAGTTGATTTAATTCACGCTTTGGATAAGACTTAAGGTAAGATTGAGCAAAATGGCTTAACTTCTTGGGTGTTAGATTTATCACCCATAAAATAAAATGTCTGGATTAGATGGTACTTCAAGTTTCTTTCTACTTCTAACATCCCATGATTATAATTTATCCTGATATTATCACTAGGATGTATTCACTTCAAATATCAAATTTTGTTATATAAAATGCTTGTTCTTAGAACCTCTGGGCACCAGAAGTCATGTGCCGCTCATGAGTTCTCAGAATGATTAGTCATGTACTGTAATGTGCACCTTAGCACTGTGCACAAAACTTCAGTGTGCCCATGGTACTGTACTAGGCACAGTATCTGTGTCCAAGAATGCACCTGTACTTAAGAGTTCAGGAGAATTGGCTCTTGGGCCCTTTCAAGATGTTTCTTTCATGCACTTCGAGTTGAATGAAGCAGAGTGATCAAAGAGTAGTCTTAAAACTCTTTGTAGTATGATTTCTGCAAACTGTTTTTGAAGGTACTTTCAGGGCCAGGTTTCCTGTCATATATATTTTATACCATCTCTGGGTTGAGAATTCTTTGTGATTCTCACTTTTATGTGTATTACACGCTGCTTGTATGGGAGAACTGTTAGCCCATTAAGGTTTGGAGGGAGACCTTTAAAGGACATTCTTTTTTTTTAAAATGCAAAGACATGGTTACATTAGGTACAGGATTAACAGTATAATTAGAATAAATCAAAATGTTCTTGCATGAGTTTCATTTTAGGAAATGTTAATTGCATGTTGCTTTGTGCTCTGTCTATATGATGAACTTCCTTCATTAAATTATGAGGTTTGGTTTGAAGTCCAACCTCAGGGTAATTAAAGCAGTGGGTAATTAACCATATTTCCTAAAACTTACTGTCTGGAAATCATTTTTAATAGTTATTTCGTGATGTGTTACCTCTTTTCCTGAGCAAGGCTTTTTGTTTTTGTTTTTGTTTGATTTGTTTTACAAACTTTTTTCATCATTATGAGAAAATACTGCATGATTGTTGTCAATGGGCTTCTATCATAAGAAATAGGTTTTTCTTTGGACATTCCTGCTCCTGGTATACTGGATGATTTGCATCGTCACATGAGAGAACTTTGCAGTGGCCATTGAAAAATCCTGCCTTTTTCTGCCAGGATGAATGTAGATGGTAGGAGCTTGTGCCAGGACATAAAGTGTCATTTAGTCATTGGAATGTGTCTTCTGAATTCCTAGGAAATTGTAGGTGTTGTGAAATAATGCCCTAGATTGATGGTTAAATACCAATTCTTATGCATTGCAGCAAAGGCATATTTTGCCGGGCAGGAGAAGGAAAAAACAGATGTAGAATAAGAAGAGAAATTTTCAAGTGATTAATATTGAAAAAAAAATCAGAGCTCTAGGTTATAAAGGAACACAGCAAAAAAGAAATGAGCATCTGAGATGAAATCAAAGGAGAAGAGAGAAAACTTGATAGAGACATTTAGAAGAGGGGGGTGAAGGTTGACAAAAATGAAATTTTGGGGGAAGAGAAGTAATGCTAACACAGCCTCCTTGTGGAGGAAGAAGATGACAGTGCGATGGAGTTCACCAATCTCCATTTTGCAACTTTCATTCAAAACAAGTTAGCTTTCTCTAAAGACTTAGTTTCTGAGAAAAAAAAAAGACTTAGTTTCCCTGCTGAAATATATATTCTTTGTATATTTACCTGATAATATTTCGCCTTTATTTATATTACCTGTAGCATTACCGAATCTAAAT
This sequence comes from Ochotona princeps, assembly GCF_030435755.1. NCBI lineage: Eukaryota > Metazoa > Chordata > Mammalia > Lagomorpha > Ochotonidae > Ochotona > Ochotona princeps. Next base: position 22,116,267 of record NC_080842.1, read on the forward strand.
ATTTAGTGGTGCGCAGAATTTTATCTGGTCCTCACTCTCATCTTTCCCATATGCCAACACCATATTAGTGTTAAAACAGTACCACTTTGATAACATTGTTCTTAAATCCCACTGTGGCCCAGAACAGTGATTCTTGAATTATCTGTACAGGAGGCTCAGTTTTATTTTTGTTTTTTAATTTCCAATTTTCATGGAACAATACATTGTAATGTGCAATCAAATGTATCCTGCATGAATGAAAAAGCGTGTACACAGAGTGCCTGTTTTTTAAGGTCTGTGTTTCAAACGATAAGAAATTATTCCATTAAAATGCTATTCAGTTTTTATATGCTCATTTTTTTTTTTATCATGGACAGTAACAGTTTGAAGACTAGCAGTCTGCCGACCACACGTTGTCTGGGCCACACTTCAATCATCGTGACACTGATTAATCTACAGTGCTTGTAGTGTAGGATCAATGGAGAAATTTTAAAATATGCAGAAGCCCTTGTCCCTAAGATCTAATGAACTGAAACTCTGGGAGTGCTGCCAGGCAATGGGCATTGCTAAAATGCTTTCAAATTGATTCTGTTGCTTGGCCAGGCCTGACTACTATTTGGCTTTGAAGTAAAGAGCAAACTCATAATTCTCTATGCTCCAGCTTAAATATATTAAATATTATCAGAATAATTTCTTTCATATTTTATTTTCAGTCAATCAGGACATTTGGCCTCTACAACATAGGGCCAGGACTTTCCCACCTCTGGTGTCTACTTCTCTCTTTCCTTTAGGTCTGAAAGTCCTCTTCCTTATTTCCATGTCTCAAACTCCATTCTGTTCTTCAGGTGCCCATGTTCTGAAGGATTCATTATGAAACTACCACCAATTAATTGCCAGCATTGATTTTCCCTCTCTTAAATGCCTCTACTACTTTTATACTCGTGATATTTATTACACATTAGATTCAGTTTTTTAAGGTATGTGGTATCGAGAAAAAATATTTTAGAAAGCTTTATTTCATCCAGTTTTACCTCTTTGTAACCGTGACAAACTCAATAACTGCTCCATATCTCCTTATTTGGAATGAAAATTCCAATCTTCATTCATTCAAGTTAGTTATTAAAAAAAAGAAGATGTCCATTTGCACAAAATGAATGAGATATTACTTCCTGCCATTATTAGATTGTATGCATGCTTGGAAATAGAAGTAATATAAACCTATATTTCCATAAACCTAAAAAAATTGACATGGTAAGAATCCATATGCATCTTTAATTGAATCAATGAATATGTAAGTTGTTTACATATTATGATTTCTGGAATAGATAACAAAGTATTCTTGAGCAGGTAGTGGAAACAGGCATGCTTCTAGGCTGTTGTCATTTCACAATTCTGCCTCTGCCCTCTGTATGGTTTAGAGAGCTGCTTTGATGATCAGCAGCATGGGGATTGACCTACAGAGATTGCCTGTTTAATATGTTTTGGTGTTTGCTTTATTTGGGCATAATTGTTTAGACAGTTTGCTGTGATGGACTGGGGCTCTGTGGTTTAGCAGGGAGATGAAACTCGTGTGTTACTCTACAACCTCCTTTCGCATCATCTTAGGTTGCGTTTATAATATAGGAAAGATTCTTTGACCAGAAATCACTGTTCAAGTATGGTACTGATGTAGGCCAATGTAATTGGGTTCAATGATGCAAATAGTTGTGCTCAAATTAATTCCAGCAACTTATTTAATGTTGATGCCTAAAATTTCAATATTAGATAATTTCTCCTTTAGATTAACATTAGCTGTTTCACAAAAGAGAATTTATTAGGCTACTCTTACTTATGATTTTTTGCTAAATCTCATTATAGTATTTTCGGCTCTGGCAAGCAGTATCCAGGGCCACAGGAAGAGAAAGAGAAATCACTGGAAAGAAAAAAAAGGAAAAAGTGTTTTGGAAATGTCAGAATGTCAAAGATAAATTTAATACATTTCAGCTCGTTTTGTAAAAGAAACAAGCTGATTAAATTATATTAGCAAATCTATTGGTGACTTACTATGTAATAAGTTATTTAATTTAATTTTAATAGTTAATAATATTGATAACTGTGCAGCAGATAAAAGTGTTTAGCATTCATATACCTTGTAGTTTTAGTCTTCAAAACTTGGTTATATTACTGACAAGTGGTCTCATTTCACATTTAAGAAAACACAAAACCAAAAAAATTCATAAATGTTAAAGAATATAGCCATATAGGTAGTGGATGAACACAAATTTGAATATAGATTTGACAGTAGATGCTACGTATTTGATCACTAAACTCAACTGCATTTTGCAACAGACTTCAGTGATACCAAAAGAATCATCACTGCCTTTCAGTGACTTCTCCATAACTAATCAGAACCAAAGTTGTGTGTAAACGTGTTGAAGATACACAGCCCTTGGCCTCAGAAATACTTCATGCAGTAGAGGAAAAAGTCAAATAAAAATAATATTAAGGAGTATTGTATTAAAGAGTATAATGGCATCCCGCAAAGAGATCTGACTGTGCTACCCAGGTAGGATAGATGAGTAAAAACTGGCTTCACGTAGGCCACATCAAATGCACCAAAATGCCTCCTCAACAAGAACAGAGGAGAAGTTGAAAGACAAATATAATAATGTTGAAAAAAAAGTGGAGTATTGCATTCTGAGAGAAAATTCGCAAACAATTGGAAGTGAAGGAGAATATCAGCTGTTCAGAGCAAAATTAGAAGATGTTGAGAGCAGACAAGTAGGGAACAGCAAAGATTCAAAATCAGGAGATTTTTTTATGGTTTCTTTACTATGTAATTTAGAAACAAATGAAAATGCTTATATTTGATCTCAATTTAGGATTTCTGAAAAAAAATAACACTTCATGGAGTTCTTATTTGATGATTAGGGTGATCTAGAATATCTGTTATGTTTCTCTTTGCCTTCGTTTCTGCAATAACTTAACAAGAGACATCTTGTAAGATGTATGTTCACACTTTTCTGAAATTGATACCGTATGCAAGGAACAGCTCCATGATTAAAATTTCTGACATAGCTATGACACTTGTTTTAAGCAAAATTCAAACTAGTTTAAGTGATTGCACTAAAGATTAAATCAAGAGGATGCTAGGGATGTGGCAGTTTGGACAGTTTGTGATTTTGTGATTTTGTGTCTAATCAACTCATCAACCTTTCCTACACTGAGCTGCCGTGGAGTCATCAGGCATTCAGGACCTGGAAGGTATGACCTGGAACTGTGGTGACTGCTGGTATTTTCCTTCAATATGGGGGCAAACTATCAGAAAGAGAGGGAGAAAGAGAGAGAGAGAGAGAGAGAGAGAGAGAGAGAGAGAGAGAGAGAGAGAGAGAGAGAGAGAGAGAGAGAGAGAGAGAGAGAAAGGAGGAAGAAAGGGGGAAAAGGGAAAGATAAGGAAGAAAGGAAAGGAATCGCTCCAGGGTGACTGAAGGCTATCTTGAACTGATGCAGGTGGAGAGGTAGGGAGGTAGGTTGCTGTTCCTGGAGTGGCCTATTGCTGGATGTTTTAGCAAGAGAAAAAAGCTGAGACTGTAGGAGAGTTTTCTAAAACATTTTAAAAAGTTTTCTCTAGAAGGCAACAATTAGCAATAGTTTGAGTTCTTACACATGTGTCCTTAGGTGATAACAAATCAGAGTTTTTGAAAAGAGATGTGGATTTAGCCTCCCTAGGATATTTGCTTTTGTAATTTCTAACTACCCCAAGAGTGTTAACCCAGATCCTGAAGAAACTAACCTGACCCAATAGAGATTCACGAGTGTTTGAATTATACCCTGATGAGAACTGCGTGGTGGCAGATGCCCAGACTGCATTCAGTCTTTTTTTTTTTATTTCAGTCCTGTTAACTTTATTAAACTTGTTTTGTTTTTTGTTTTGTTTTGCATTTTTAAAATGTATTTATTATTTTTAATTCATTAATTACATTGTATTATGTAACACAGTTTCATAGGTACTTGGATTCTCCCCACCCCTCCCCAAACCCTCCCACCATGGTGGATTCCTCCACCTTGTTGCATAACCACAGTTCAAGTTCAGTTGAGATTCCCCCATTGCAAGCATATACCAAACATAGAGTCCATCATCTTATTGTCCAGTCAAGTTCAGCAGCTTCTTAGGTATACCCTCTCTGGTCTGAAGACTGAGCCAGCAGAGTATCATCCCGATCAATTAAAAGCTCCAACATACCATCAGCAAAAATTTACATCATTATGGAATTAATTGACATAGTAATGAGTAACCAATATGGTAAAAGCAAATGCGAGTTCTTAACCATATCCTGTGACCACCTCATTGACATTTCAATTTTAGTTTATACACAACATATAACATACATAACATAACATGTTATACATAACATCATGTCATCTTAAATTAAGGCAAACATGTGGTATTTAACCTTTTGGGATTGGCTCATTTCCCTTAGCATTATGGTTTCCAGTTTGGCCCATTTGGCCACAAAGAACTAAGTGCATTCAATCTTATCTCTGCCTTTTTCCTTAACTTACCTAAAATTGGCAAGTGTAGATAAGCCTTATCAATATGAGAATTTTTAAAAAAAGATTTATTTATTTTTATTTGAAAGAATTACACAGAGAAAAGTAGGGTGAGAGACAGACACACACAGAGAGAGTGATCTTAAATCCACTGGTTTATTTCCCAAATGTCTGAAATGGTCAGAAGTGGGCAGTGCAAAGCCAGAATCCAGGAGGTTCCTCCTGGTCCTGCACATGGGTGCAGAGGCCCAAACTCTTGGACCAATTTTTTTCTGCTTTCCCAGGCCATTAGCAAGGACATGGATTGTAAGTAGAGCAGCAAGGACTCGAATTGGCACCCATGTGGGATGCTCATGCTATAGACAAGGCCGCAACCTGCTGCAACACAATGCCAGACCCCAGAACATGAGGTCTATAAAGCACACAGACACACAGAGAGAGATTGTATACCTGGTAAATGAGATTTATCAGAGAAGGTAGAATGAGATATTCTAAAATAACAGTAATTTAAGGCAGTCAGCTGCTAATACTATTAAATAAGAACAAGAAACCAGTGCATATGATAAAGGTCACATGAGATGAATATTAATTGTTATAAAAAACACAATATTTTGATAGGTGTACTTTAAGAGTAGACCTATCTAAGTGCACATCTGATTTTCTGGTCTAGCTTATTTTATTTCACACAATGTTCTCAGTTCTATTCATTTTTCTTCAAATGACAATTATCCAGTGAAACTGTTTTTCATGTCTAGACAATGGGATGCTGGAATGGTTGACATTAGCTGTACCAGTAATGTCAGGGCACACTTAAATAACAGACTGACGGACTCGTGACTGCTTATATAGGACTATACTATTGTAACAATATGGGGAAAATCAGTCAGGGGGATGGCAATTTGGGGGGAGTGAATGCAAGATTCTGTGGAATTATACCATAAAATTCAAAAATTCAAAATAAAAATTAAAAAAAAATCAGAAGATAGTGAGGATGAACAAGTATCTAATAAAATTTGGTTTTTGCATTAGGTAATTGAAAGCAAGGGGGTAAATAAAAACAAAAGTAAATATTATAATCTGAAACTATACTTCAAGATAGTACATAATTATTAAAGGTAGCACAATTAAATGTTAGAAAAAACTCAAGTTTTATTTATTAGGAAAAGCATACAAACTTTTTTCAAGTTTAGAAAGCCAATAAGAACATAATAAAAAGAATAATGATCTTAAGATAATAATGTGAAAGCAGGCAACTGGTGGGGAGTAGGTAGGTCTAAAGAGAGAAAGATAAATGAATGATTAATTTGGCAGAAATACATCTTAATTTAGCAATATTTACAATTTACATTTTAATTGAAAATTTGAATTAAGATGGCAGAAACAAAACCTGATTAAATAATAATTATATCAATTAAAATAAAAATAACTTGCTAATTAAAAGAACACAGCTCCTTTTATTGAATAAAGAAGTATCTTCTTGGGAAAGAACAAACAGAACACAAAGTCCAAAAATAAAAGGATGGGAAATATGTCAGGCAAATCCAAACCAAAGGCAACTTGACATTTCTTCAAATATTCAAGAAGGGCTGACAGAGACTCATCAATACTCTAACATCAAGAGTCACCCTGAGCAGGAAAAGAATTCGGTTGTAACCTACCTGGAGTGAGCTCAGAGGAATCCAGGATCACCAGCAGGGGCAGGAGAGCAGCTTATGTGAGGATCACTGGATTTGGGAGAGCCAACTGATAACAGAAAGGAGGTGGAGCGCATGAATCAACTTTAGAAATAAATATAGAATGCATTAGTGGAGTGACTATCCAAAAATCCTTTTGTGGGACTCTGGGTGCTCTTGAAATGACTTCCTACAGAAAACTCCACACCTTTTATTATAACCAGGGAGTAAGAGATTTGTAAAAGTTCCAGGTGCTCCACTTCCAATCTCACACCCTGCTAACTCTCCTGAGAAAGCAGAAAAAGATGGCCCAGTATGAAGGACTATACTATTGTAGCAACGTGGGGAAAAGATGTTGGGGAGTGGATGTTTGGGGGGTTCCCAGTATCTATGAAATTGTACCTTAAAATTTAAAACTCAGACTAAAAATTTAACAGCAACAACAAAACAGATGGCCCACTGACTTGAGATTTTGTTACTCTTATAGGAGATCCAGTGGAATTCTAGGCTCCTGGCATTGCCCTGGCCCAGCCCTACATATTGCAGCCATTTAGGAAGTGAACTGGAGGATGAAAGCTCTCTCTTTCTCTCTCTCTGTGTGTGTTTTAGAATAAATAAAGACATTAAAAATAGTATTCTGCTATTACAATGATGTGTTCCTGTATCTACTTTGCATGACATCTAGCCTCTTCTGCAGGTATTCCGAAGTATTTAAAATATTTATTTTGTTTATGGTTTTGTCTGAGCAAGAACAAAATAAAAATTTTTGATAGTATAAACAAAGCTGCAAACATTTGCCCGATTTTCAGCTCAGGGTCAGCTTGAAGGGTCGCCTTTACTCAGAGTAACCTTTTTCCTACTTTTTCTGAAAGTCTTAAAGATAGGTTGAGTGCACATTGCTGTGATTAGAACTGAATGTGACCTTATTTTTGATAGCACTTGTAGCTGAGATCCAGAGAGGTGAAAATTCATAAAAGTTTTATTATCTAAGATTCAGAACAAAGAAAAACAAATATGAGATTTGACTACACAAAAGTTTTCTTTCAAGAAGGGCACTTATAGAACGTAGATTATTTGTCTTCCTTTTTGGGAAATTTCCACTTGAATACTATAAAGATTATTCTAAAAATATATCTTGAGAGGTTAACGCAGGAAGTCTGTCCACATAGAAACACAAGTATAAATCGCTATCAGTTAAAGCAATATTTGATCATTAATTTTTAAGAAACCATTTATTATATATATATATATATATATATATGGAAAATAAGCAGATCTGTTTCTCATCTTTTCTTTGTGCAACCCAAATCAAGGTAAAATAATAATAAATGAAATACTCGACTCAACCTGTTTTTCATCATTGCCTCCATTAATTGAATTTTTACTGTGAAATAGTCAATGAATGCCTTCAAACTAGCAACTCTGGAATCATTATTTGTTTTACTGAGATTTATTAACACTTAGCTTGCTGTATAATGTTGCATGACAGAGCTGGTTTGCTCATTTCGAGTAAAACATGAAAGTAAATTTGATTGCTAGCGGCTTTAACTTTTTCATGGGGAAATGCACCAGAAGGGTCTCTCACGCATGGAGGTAGACATTAAATGGGATATTTAATAAAGGCAAATGGATGCAGGGAAGCTTTGTCAGAAAGCATTATTGGGCTCTGCCCTTTTAAAAATGAGTTAATGACTTTTGATTCATGACCCATTTCTAATGGTAGCATGGTCTTTTAAAAAAATGTGCCACTGTCATAGTTCAACAGTATTAAATAGTCATATCATTGTGGCACTAAAAACAAGTTTTTAATTTAAAATTAAATACCTCACAGAAGAAAAAGTCACCATCAAGTTAAGTAAAGAAATGGTTTGCCTACAAAGGATTGTAAACATGGTACTTGATAAAATATTTTTTGCCAAATTCTGTTTTAAAACATAGTTACAATACCTGGGGTTTGAATTACAAGACAAACAGCTTTTCTAATTCAAATTCTGTCTCAGCTTACATGTCTTAGATGCAGGAGGTAGTTTATTTCTATAAATGTGGTGCAATTGTGTCTGAAAATGCTATGGTTTCCGGTGTGAGTTTTGTCTTGCTTAAATTTTAGTTGTGAAACAACAGAGGAGGAACATAGTTATTTATCATTTGTGATAGATATTGCTGTAGAATCAAGGTAAGCTGATAAAAATAATTTATTTGGGGGCCAGACTTGTAGCGTAATGGGAGTGTATCAGTAGATGCAAGATCTCTCTCTCTCTTCTCTTTGTAAACTTTGCCTTTCAAGTAAATCATAAACAAACCCTTTAAAAAAGCATTTGTTGGGCCCGGCGGCGTGGCCTAGTGGCTAAAATCCTCGCCTTGAAAGCCCTGGAATCCCATATGGGCGCCGGTTCTAATCCCGGCAGCTCCACTTCCCATCCAGATCCTTGCTTGTGGCCTGGGAAAGCAGGTGAGGACGGCCCAATGCATTGGGACCCTGCACCCGCGTGGGAGACCCGGAAGAGGTTCCTGGTTCCCGGCATCGGATGGGCACGCACCGGCCCGTTGCGTCTCACTTGGGGAGTGAAACATCGGATGGAAAATCTTCCTCTCTGTCTCTCCTCCTCTGTGTATACCCGGCTTTCCAATAATAATAAAAAAATCTTAAAAAAAAAATAAAAATAAATAAAAAAGCATTTGTTTCTTTTTTATTGTACTACCTTTTGAATCATGCAGACTAAATATCATAGACTAAGTACTGAACTAAAGATGTGAATCCTGTGTTGTCTAACCATAGTGCTAAATTGGACTCACAAAGTTAACCAATATCTTTAATTAAGTAGTACATCTTTCTATTTTTTTTTTCAGATTTATTCTTTATTTATTTGAAAGGCAGAGTTATGTAGAGGAGAGGGACAGAGAATTTTCTATCTGCTGGTTCACCTCCCAGCTGATGCAAAGGTCAGGGCTTGGCCAGGCTGAAGTCAGGAGGCAAGAGTTCTTCCAGGTTTCCTGGATGGGTGCAGGGGCCCAAGCACTAGTGCCATTCTCTGTTGCTCAACCAGGTACATTCAAAGAGATGGCTTAGAAGTAAACATCCAGGAGTCCAACTGGCACCCATATTGGAATGCCAGTGACACAGGAGGAGGTTTAACCTGGTATGCCACAATGGTGGCCTAAGGAGGTTCTTTTTAATTAAAAAATATATTTTAACTCTGCATCAATTACAAGATATCTAAATCAATTAGGCTTATTGATTTATTGATTTACTACTATATCATGGGTTGTGTTCAGATAGGTATAATTTTTCAATAGGAAAATCAACACATATGCAGTAACAAAAAAATCCAGGTAGTATTTGTACAGGCCTATAATTATTCTCATGAATTTATAATATTGGAGTAATTTTTATATATGAATGTTCATGAAAAAGCAACTATGAAAGAAGCATTTTGAGGTATTTGAAAATGTTAGTTACTTCTCAACTCCTATACTTACTGTTAGTGGCTGGACATTTACACAATTGCAGGTTTTGTAAGAACCGTTGCAGATATAGTGCTCTCTCTATGAAAGTACAAGTCACAGAGTCCAGCAGTACATCCAACATAATAGGGAACATATCCATCATGTCTTATTCAGAGTTCTCTTGCCCTTGCATACTTCTAATCTGTCATTTGAGTTTGACGCATCCCCTGTCTTGAGTAGCTTTCCTCCCTCCCACACCGTTATTTCTCCTAGGGATACACTATATTTCCAAGATCTGCAACTCAAGACACATCAAGACAAACGTGTACGTTACTGACTCTGTTACTTATTTCTTAAGACCAGACTTATGCAAGTTTATTTTGGTTACAGAATGTAGACTTAGTAGGTGATAGAGAGCTACTTTTCAAATCATTACAAAACACTCCAGGTGAGAGGTTTAAAGAATGTGATTTGAGACACGCGCAAAGAAGAGACCAACTCAATGAATTCAGACGCTACCTAACCTAAAGTCTGGACAAGGGTGAATATTTTTCTTTTAATTTTTATTTTTATTGATTACATTGCATTATGTGACACAGTTTTATAGGCACTGGGATTCCCCCTCTAACTCCCTCCCCATGGTGGATTCCTCCACCTTGTTGCATTACCAGCCAGCGGGCATGCGCTTATAACTCACTGGGTGGGACACAAAGATTAGTTACTCCTCACTGGGGTATTGAAGATTTCTCTGCACACCCCTCCTGAAACTGTTCACCTAAGCTGTTGACATATGTCTTGTTAGAGTTATAGAGTTAGACTACCCGAAAAACAGCCAGGTTCAGCAAAATCATGCTTCAATGCTAAAAACTGCTAAATACTAAAATTAAAATAGACATGAGACAGCTGAATAGTAATCTATAGCCGTTTTAAGGTGTGTAGAACCCAGTTGTATATAAACTAATAATTGAAATGTCAATGTAGAAGTCACAGGATGTGGTTCAGAACTTACATTCTTTTTTTTTTTTTCTTTTTCTCTTTTAACATATTGGTTACTCAATACCATGTCAACTAATTCCATAATGTTATAAATGGTTACTGATGTAATGTTGGGGCATTTAATTGAACGGGATGATACTCTGCCGGCTCTACCTTCAGACCAGAGATGGTCTCCCTAAGAAACCGTTGAACTTATCTGGACAATAAGATGCTGGACTTTATGCTTGGTAGACAAGGGTGAATATTACCGCACGCTCCAGTTAGCGTAGTGTGTGTGTGTGTGTGTGTGTGTGTGTGTGTACATCCCAGCCATAATGACTGGGTTCCCGACTGCTCACATGCAGTTCCATCTTGCAGTACAAAAACTTGCTTCATCTCTGCCTTCCCTTCTGTGTTCCTGCCAGCAGAGAAGAGCAAAGGCAGAGAAAAGAGCCAAGTCCCTTTTGTCAGAACAGGGAGCAGAAGTTGTACAGATTACTTTTGCTGACTTCAAGAGTTTACAGAATTCTTCTGAGTAGTTTCTCACTCATCTGATTCAAGGTTTTGCTGTGAGGATGAAGTGCAAAACAGATACTGGATAGATCTTTTTGTTGTGAAATGAAAGGAGGACTCCCACCAGTCCACTCCAGGCCACCTAGTAGAGTAAAAAAATGACAAGAAACTTGGATATTTTCTTTTTATTGTTGACACACAGTAGACAAGCTGGATAGAGAAAGACAAAGATGTAGATAAACATAAGGGCAGACACACATTTGTGCAGTCCTGTGTGTAGCTGTGTATGCATTTGGGAGCAATATCTGCACAGATAACCCTAAGTTATCGCATTAGGCTTGAATCATACTTTAAGAAGAAACTAACGAAAGAATAAAACATTTAGGCTGAGTTGTAAGTACTCAATGAACAGGATAAAATTGTTTCAGATTTATTTAATCTTATTGGAAAGGCAGATCAGATTCACAGAAAGGACGACATACAAGGATCTTCCACCTGCTGGTTCATTCCCTAAGTGGCCATAAAAGCCAGAACTGATCGAATCTGAAGGATCCAGGAGCCACTTCCAGGTTCATGAGCAGGTAAAGGGTCCTAATGTTGTAGACCATCTTTCACTGCTTTCCCAGGTCACAGGGAACTAAATGGGAAGCGGAGCAGCTGGGGCACGAACGTCACCTGTATGCTATCACGGTGGCTGAAAGGGGAGGATTAGCGCTGGACTCCTGAATAGAGAATTCTTAAACCAAATGTGTATTTTCCTGGACCTAAACTGTAATGTTGTTTTTCTTGAAGTTAAGGAAGAAATGAATAGATAACCAAAGATTGTGTACTTAAGTTCTAATAAACATACAATTATATGTGGTATTACTTCAACTACTGAATTATTACTAAGGGTGTGATGTTTCCCAGTAAATATTAAAATTTGTATTCAATATGCCTGTTTATCATTTCACAGTTACTATGCTACTTTTATTATAATTTGAAAGTATGGTGTTTTCATTTTCAAATGTATGATTACTATACTAAACACAAGTAAATAATCTGATTTTCATTTAGCAAATATAAAATTTAATATTCATCGAAACACTGAAATAAACTTTTTTTTTAATAACTGTAACTTCTTTGTGGCATAAGATTTAGCATTAGTGTTCTAGAAATTTAAGGCTTTGTCTCTTTGTTGGGATTCAATGCTTAGGCCATTTTCTGCAGGAAGAATCATGACGTGTGAAAAAGAAAGCAGAATTAGTGGATCTCTAACATTAGAATCCAGCACATTTGGGGAAGTAGCTAAGGGATGTAAGCCTTAGAAATCATAGAGTACATCTGTTTGGAAACGATAGTCAAGTTTTAAATCCTTAGTGGCAGAGATAGAGCCAGACAGGTCTCTCATAACATTGTTTTCATGGAGATAAGAATGTTAATCAGGTCAAAGAGCAATTCAATCATTGTATAACAAGCCATCCAAATATTGCACTGAGGAAAAGATGAAAAGAATTTTAAGAAAGGAAATAAGATTTAACCGTTGGATCTAAAAGCACTTCACCATTACTCATTTTAGCTTACGTATCAGGACCAACAGAATTTGGTTGATTCTGCGGTTTATATTCCCTCAGTACTGATATTAAATTACCACATTTTTAACTACAGAAATTGTATATAAATATATGCCCTGGGTCACTTTGGTACAAAAGGTCTTGGAAATTCATGACATGTTATGGTAAGGAAAGGAGAAAACTTCTTTTGGCTTTCAGCATTCATAGATCTAAAGCAGAACCACTCTGTTAATACAGAAATGCCCCTTCATTGCCATTAAGTGGTCCTGGGCTTTTATAACTGCTATTTTAATCCATTGTAGGATCAGGAAGTCACAATTTTTAAAATTTACTTACTTCAATGAGATTGAATAGGCATTTTGCATTTATCATTTTTAGAACTTATCTGGGAGAGGGCATTTTAGAATATATTCTTAAATAAGCTAGGCAATTTTGCTCATCAATTATGTTTTATGTTTCGATTATCCATCTCCTTATTTATCAACACAAGTTTTGGATACAGGTTATGATTTCATATAAGTGAAAACATTTTATAAACTATTGAGTGTCAATTGAATGACAGTTACCGTCATTTAAAAAAAAAACTCTTAAAGGAAAAATATAAAGGAAGCCTGTGCTGTATAGTGAGAGGAATGAGCATGAATCTGTGTCCTTTTGCAAATAGGGAAATGCAGACATCAGGCAATCTGTATTTTCCTTTTTCAATAGTAACAGGTGATGGGTTAATGATAACCAAGGTCACCAGACCAGGTTAGATAGCGTTACTGGAAGATCAAGTGAGATAGCATTTTTGAAAATAATGTGCAATTATCAGGTAACCACAAGAGTTTCGATACCTGCTACAGTATAGTGAACCTCATGCCAAACGAGAGGAAGCGCATGCAGACACAGCACTTTCCCTAATGTGTAATTTCTTCTAAGTGAAACATGCGGAATAGAGAAATCTATAGCACTGGAGTATGGGTGATTTAGAAGATAAAAGCTAAAAAATCAAGTTTTTCTTTCAGAGTAATGAAAATATTCTATAATTGTGGTGGTAGATGCATAATTCTATATACATAGTAAAAGCCAGTGAGTCCTTCTGTTCATTAGTGAATTATCTAACATTAGAAATATGTCACAGTAAAGGTGTTTAAAATATGTGGCTTTAAGGGTGTCAAGACAAGTATCAGAAATGTCATAATGGTTCTGTTACTGTGATGTTGGTCTCTGGTTAAATATTTGCCAGTTAGCGTGGGACACGCTAGATGGATTCATCCAGATCTCTTTCCTGCTGCTGCCTCTCAACATTTTACAGTGCTTTCACTGCGATGAGTGCCGTTTGCACCAGTTCTTAGTGTACGCAGAAAATTTGGTGGCTGGAATCTTTCATTCTGATTACAGCTACTTTCACCTATCACAACTTTCAGCTCAATTCTTTGCACAATGAGCACTGGAGAAATACAGGCTGATCTGGAGAAAATCTAAGTACACAGCAAAGCAGCAGAAATACATCTGTGTGAAGAGCATGTGTAATGTGGTTTCATCTTGCGATCCTGTGAACCAAGTGGATGTCACTATCTCCAGTTTCCACAGGAGAAGGGACCAAGGACCGCAGAAGCTAAATGTTCTACCCAAAAGGCAAATAGTTGTTAGCTACAAATCCTAGGTCGTGTAGTACCATTATCTGATATGCAAAGTCATATTCTTTCTCTTACACCATGCTGATGTTTAAACAACTACCCTCTGGGAACCCTTGTATTTTCTGAAATAGAGATATTATGTGAAATAATCTAGCTGAAGCGTGGAAATTGCTATTTGAGTAAACCACAGCCTACAAGAGCTTCAGCTGCTTCAATACTAAATTGTGAGCTAAACATTATATTTCACTCATTCATTCATTCATTTATCAGATATGCCTAGGTGTACTGAGGGGTAGGAATCCCACAGTGAAGAGGTCAGACAAAAGCCTTGCTGGGAGGATCGGTTACTTTTTTTTTTTTTTTAGTTCTGTTTCTAGACTTTTTATGCTCTGCAGTTTTAAATTAAATTTTATCATTAATTTTATTTGAAAGAGCAACAGAGATGAGATACACCACACACACACAAACACACACACACACAGTTTCTACTTGCTGTGTTTGTTCCCCAAATGGCTCTATCAGCAGGAACGGGCTATGCGTCCCCTCCTATCTTACTCTCCAAAGCTTTAGGGGGGTGGTCAAACCATTTGAAACATATTCCGCTGAACCACAGCAGCCACTCCTCTTGTTCTCTGTTTTTGTCATAAGGGTGTAGGTGTCCTTAGCTGCTCTTGACCATTTGCTTTCTAGTTTTGATTATAAGAAATGTTCTAGCAGAAGATGAAAAAATAGAAGGTGTGGAAAACCAGGGTCTTCTTCCCACAGTTACTCATCTTTACTGAGCTCTGCTCTCATAACAAAACCTCATCACAGTTCTAAGTCTAAAAATCTTTCCTCCTTCCATTCTCTCTATAGTCATCTGAGTAACAAGTGATCCAATGTATTTGTGATGCTTATGACTCTCCTTTTTGATGAAAAAATGTACTGTGTAGATACAAAGAACTCTACAAATCTCCGATAAAAGCAAACACTAAGAAAAACAAATGTGGGCATTTGGTACATTAGTTATGATTCCAATTGGGACATGCACATCCCAAGCAAAAATGCTTAAGTTCAAGTCCCAGCTGTGCTTTTGAAGCTTGTGGTCTACTAGCACACAGCATGAGAATTAGAAGGTGATGATTAAAGTACTTGGGTGCCAGCAATTCACATGGGAGATCCAGATGAAGATGTCAGTGATTGGTTTGACCTTGCCCAGTCCTGTGATTGCAGGCATTTAGGAAATGAACTGGTGAGTGCAAATCTCTTTGGCTCTATCTCTCTTTCATTGCCTTTCAAAGAAAATTAAAAGTCAACAAAACGTTAAAAAAGAATAGTACATCAGGGTGCATTGCAATCATATTGCTGAAAATCAATTATTAAATAGAAAAGCTCTTAAAAGAAATCAGTTTTGTTCTAAAAGCAAAAATGAAAAATTTCGCTGACTTCTTAATACAAATGGTGAGAGTGAATCAGTGCTGAAACACAACAAAAGCAAAAGCTCTTCCAACTTTGGGATCCCTATTTTGCAAAATATTCTTTAAAGTAGAACATAAAGACATTTCCAAAAAAAGGACAGAGAATGTTACCAGCAACTAATTCTACAAAATGTGTTAAAAGAAGCTATTCATGCTGAAATAAAATTGTATTCAATAAAAACCTGAATCTGTACAAAGGAATGATGGACAGCAGAAATTTATGTAATATATATATGTATGTATGTATACATAGGGTATGTATGTACAAGCATATATATATATATACAAATATACATAGGGTAAATATGAAACCCTCTTTTGAAAAATCTTTATAAACAATAGACTTATACTAATAAAACATTAAAAAATTTCTTATTTTTCACAGGACAATCGTGCAGGCATAAAGATTGATGCCTCTCCCTCCCTCTTTCCTTCCTTCATCACCCTCCTCCTACATGACCCCTTCTGAGAATTTAAAGGAAGGTAGTTACATACTGCAGGCTTCAAAACATGCATGAAAAAAGTCAACAGTATGACAAAATTCCTAGATAATTGGTGAGGTCCAGAAGTTATTGACAATATAATATTCAAAGTTCTTGCATGATATGTAAAGGGCTTAAATCTTACTTGAAGTTAGAATCTGAGAGCTTAAAGATGCATAAGGAAAACTTTACAACAGCCACTGAAAAGTAAAACAAAGAGGTATTGCTAATAAAGAGCTGTAGAAATTTTGAAATTCTTTGATTCTACAAGCATTATCTCAATTTATGTGTTTGTTAAAAACAGCTAGTCATGTTTTATTTGAACAGTCAATCTGACTCTTTCATAAGTAATTTATAGAATTATATATACACATTTTGAGTTTCAGTTGGAAGAAGAAAAACTATACTGTCAAATATTGGAGCAATTTAGTGCCTATCAATAATTTACTCCCAACTCCTCAAAGTACTCTGATTATTTGAGCAATTAATCTCATTCATGGAGGTGCCTCTTTTGGAACAGGTAATTTTGGGATTGTGTAGTTCTAACAGAATACTAGGTAGTTCATACAGGATGTATTAATTTTCTGAAAGTCTCTGATGTTTCCATAGCTGTGTAGGTTATAATATTTAGGTGCTATTTGAGTGGATAGGTTTCATTTTGCTTAAGTAAAGCTGTAATTCATTTCAAGTTTCACTGCTAGGTCCACCAGCACATTACAGTTTGGACTTCCATCTGTCACACTTGGTTGGAGAGTTTCTGTTTGTGAAAAGAACTTAAGGCTGGAAAAGTGAATTGGTATCCTTAAAGCATTTTCATAGAGATAAGTGGAAAGTGTCAAAATTGCAAATTGTTTTGTGGACATTATGAAATTGAAATTTTTAAAGATCCCTATTTATTGTTATTGGAAAGTCAGGTATAGAAAGAGTAGGAGAGACAGAGAGGAAGATCTTCCATCCGATGAGTCACTCCCCAAGTGGCTGCAACGACTGTAGCTGAGCCTGTCCGAAGCCAGGAACCAGGAGACTCTTCCGGGTCTCCCAGGCAGGTGCAGGGTCCCAAGGCTTTGGGCCATCCTCAACTGTTTTCCCAGGCCACAAGCAAGGAGCTGGATGGGAAGCAGGGCTGCTGGGATTAGAACCGGCACCCTTATGGGATCCTGGTGCATTCAAGGCGAGGACTTTAGTCACTAGGCTACCATGCTCTGCCTGGAAACCTTTCTTTGAATAATTCTTGCTTAGTTTTTCTGTTGCACTTATGAAATTGGAAAATACCTATCTTACATTGAGATTTTCTGAAAAACAAATATTTCTTTTAATTTTGATATGTTTTGAATATTACTGTTATCTTGAAAAGTAAAGGCTACAGATTTAGACGCACTACTGTATTGGCAGCTTTTACACTATCATACTTTCATGGAGTTTATGAATAGGAAAGGATTAACATGAACCATAGGTCAATTAGCATAGCTAGACAGCAGGTATACGTAGTATAATGAGCATGTATATTTTAGAGTTTATATGCTGTTATACCTGCAAGGGAACATTTAAGGTAGAAATCAAGGATAGGACATGGTATGGATGAGAGAAACAGATGGGGGATGAATAAATTTGTATTTTGCAAACCTTTATCATTTCAGAAACATGGAAAGTGAAGAACTTTTATTTTTAAAATTAGATATATTAAATATAAACTGATTTGAAAAATTTTAGTGTCTTTCAACTTTCTGAACCGTGGTTTAAATCATTTGGTCAAATTAATATGGATCAAGTCTTTTAGACAAATTTAGTTCTCCATTTTGATATCTCCTTAGAAGGCTAAGTTGATATCATAAAAATTGATGAGTGTGGCTTACCAGCATAGACTCACAAATTCGGCTAAAGAAACGGAAATGAGAAGAAAGAGAGGTTGAAAGAGATATGGATAAAACATAAAATTCTAACATGCACTTTCTTTTATGCAGCCCATCAAATCAAAGGCAAATTTACATTTATATCTGAAGAAAAGCATTCATCACTGAAGCTAAGATCTTCATAATTTTCAGACAATTGTAGTCGATATTTTGCATACAAATGAAAATTATTTGCTTGTGTACATACATGACTTATACTAAAGCTAATGGGTGAAGAAGTTTATTTCATTCCAACCTTTTCCTAAGGGAAATAATTCAATGAACAGAAAAAAAGCATATAAATAAGTATGTCCTTTGTAAATCATTTATATTATTTCAAAAAACATGAAAACTGAAGTGAGATATTATTCAAAATGCAGTGATATGAACACTGGTTTTGTAACTGCTGGTTCGCTTTCAAACTTCTTTTAATAACCGGAGTTTGGCCACGGTGAAACTAGGAGGTTCTCTTGTATGTTAAAGGAATACAGACACTTGAGCCATGACCTGCTGTTTCCTAAGGTGAACAGCATTATTAGTGTGAAGTGAAGCATTGAGAGTTTTTCTAATAGGCATATGATTCATAAGTTCATTCACTTATCTTTGTATGTATTTTGAGATTGAGTATAACTCATCCACTTACTTTTTCAAGACAAAAATTCAGCATGTTACGTATTTAGACAAAACCCATGTTTTGTTTTATTAATTATTTTGCATTATGTGACAGTTTCATAGGCTCTGGGAATCCCCCCACCCCTCCCCACGCCCCTCCCCCCTGGTGGATTCCTCCACCTTGATGCAGTATTACAGTTCAAATTCAATCAAGATTCTTTCCTTGCAAACATATACCAAGCATAGAGTCCAGCTACTTATTGTCCAGATGGGTTGAACAGTTTCTTGGGGAGACCATTTCTGGTCTGAAGTTAGAGCTGGTAGACTATCATCCCAGTCAATTAAGAGTCCCAATGTAACATCAACAGCAATTTGCAATATTATGGAATTGACATGGTTTTGAGTAACCAGTATGTTAAAAAAAAAAAAAAGCAAGTCCTAACCACAACCTATGATTAGCTCATTGACATTTCAATTTTAGTTTATATTCAGGACCGGCTGCTATATACCTTAAAATGGCTATAAGGTACCATTCAGCTGTCTCGTGTCTATTTTATTTTAGTATTTAGCCATTTGTTGTGTTGAAGTATAATTTTGCTGATCTTGGCAGATTTTAGGATAATCTAGACTGGCTTGTAACTCTAACAAGACATTTGTCGACATTTAAGGTGCAGAACATTTTTTGGGTGGGATGGGGGTGTGCAGGAAAATCCTCAACACCATGGTGAGGAGTAACTAATCTTTGTGTCCCACCCAGCGAGGCATGAGCCAATCCACGCCAGCTCTTTCCTGTCAGATTTCAAGCTCTACTTTCTGTTGTTTGTCTATTTATTTTAGGTTTTTTTTAGTTTGTATGATTGTTTGTTTGCTGTGAGGGGTTTTCAGAGCAATCCCGATGGTCATTGCAAGGGAAGGTGGGGGTCCAGAGGTGGAGCCAGGCTCGGACCAGAGAAAGCTCTCTTCCCTGGTCCCGAAGGACATTTATTGTTCTTCTGTGTCTGCGGACCTTCAGGGCTTCTGGTTGTCTTTCCGATGACGTTGGTTTCTGCGCGGTAGTGTTTGGACTTCTTCCATCCCCTGCCGAAGCTCCGGTTGGGGGTGGGTGACCTCAGAGTACTCAGCCTCCGAGGGCATCCAATTCCCTGTGGCCTCCTTGGCAGTTGGGATATAGTCCTTGTTGCTCGTATTAATAGTTTGTGGTGAAGGTCTGGGAGTCTTCATGGTTGGGATCCAAGCTTCCTCCTTACCACCTGCTCCACTCTGGAGTGCCCTCCTGCTCCACGCACATGACCTCCTGTTAAGAGGTTGTCAGGATCGCACCCGATTCCCCCCTCATGCATTGGTATAGTAGTTTTATTGTTGTTTAGTGCCGCTTTGAGTCTGTTGTCTATGAATTACCAGATTTGATCTTGATAGGCTATATTGTATTTTTTCCTCACTCTTTTTATGGTCCTGAAAGATTTCCCTGCACTCCCTACCCATTACGGATTAACATAGCGTATTGAGGGTACAGTAGAAAACCCATGTTTTTTTGAACAAGGTTATAGAAATGGGAAATCCAGAAGTTTGAACTGCTGATGCCTGTTATTTGTTGCTGCTAAAATATTGATATAAAGTAATAATCTGGGTGGTAAATACCCAAACTCAGTGTTTTCAAACATCAGTCATTAATTATCTCTCTTAAGTTGACAGGATTAATGGATTTAGACAAGAAAAAGAAGGAATATTCTACCCTTCTTTACCCAATCCACATGCACTCTATCAGAGGTTGGTTGTCTGAGTTGGGTTGCAGTCCCTGGTTGTGGCTCTGTTCCATTTGTCTCGAATCTTCGTTCTGAAACTCAAGGCTGACTGGGGCAAAGGCACAGAAAGCCAATCAGAAACATTATGGTTTTGTTCGAATCCAAGACACTGTCAATCTCATCGCCTCCCATAGGTAAAGGTCATATTGCTGAATTCGGAGTTACATGTTAATAAGGAAAATTTAAAGCCATACATTAAAGGTAGAAGACAGGGAAGGGTGTCTAAGTGGAATGATTAGTAACGGTATCTTATCTATACCACAAATGGAGTGACCTCAAAGATACCTTTGGTAATGTCAAAACGGTCTTGGCCATTGCCACTCAAAGAAACTATTGTGCAAGCCACTATAATTAGGTCTGAATAGTGAAGGTCTTCCCTGAGCAAGCTTGTATTTTTTGTGGATCATTTTCATGGCACTTTTGAAAACAAAACAATGTTTCAGAGATGAATTAGGTAGAAAATCAGATAGAATCACAGCATACAAATTTTGTGGATCCTATTTGTAGACTACAATTTGCTGCCATATTATCAAGTAATGCTTTATGACTGAACTGTATTAGTCTCATTCTGCAATAGTTTATTATATCTTTGACCAGTATAGAGTGTGGGTCAGGCTGGGTTCGGTCGCAGCACAAACCAGTGCACCTTACAGAATGCCAAGGTGGGGTGAGCCATATCAGATGTGAGTGCAGCGCCCAAACAGCACCCGTGAGAACCGGGGGGAGGGGCAGAGCCAGCAGGGGAAAAGTGGGCTCCTCTGCTGGACAACCACTCCCACTGGAAAGCTTGAGTTGGGATGGGGGCAGATCAGACCAGGCAGGGCTATAATACCTGTGGACCTCAGGTAAGCTAGGTTGGGGAAGGGTCACATTGGGCTGACTGTTCCGACTGGTGCAAGCAAAAATTAGAGTGGGTAAGGGTTGGTTGGGCTTTGCCACAGCATCAGCTGGCAGAGGCTGGCACTTGGGAGTAATGTTGTCAAGATAAATGCCAGAACCACCTGGAGAGTGCACAATCCAGAAGTTGGAGTGGCCTAGTAGGGAGCTAGTGGGCACCTCCCTCGTGGGTAACCACTACCAGTGGAGGGCACGAAAACCAGGACAGGGACAGGGGTGGCTAGACAGAAGGGCACCTGCCAGTATGTGTGTGGACTGCATAGTAGGTTGGTTGGGTTGATCTAAGCTTCAATGCCCATTGACACGTACCAGAGCTAAATGGGATGTGGGACAGACTGAACAAGCCTGCAGTACATACTGGCATGCATGGGAACCAGGGTAGGGAGCAGGCCTGGTGGGGGTTATGGGGAGTGGCCCCAACTAGGCTGCAGCTCCCACTGGTTTGTGTGAGGACTGAGTATGAAATGGGCAGGATCGGGCTGGACTGCAACAACCATTGGTTCAAGTGGAAGACAGGGCTGGAAAGAGAACTGACCCAGCAATTGCAACGACCAACATGTGCATAAGCTGACTGGGGCGACGGACTGTGCTGGACCCTGTACTGCCAAGCACACACAAAAATCAGGTCTGGGATCATCTCAGATGAAGTTTCTTTGGAGATCCCTCCAACTGAACTGTTGATCTCAGAACGCCAACCATGAAGAACTATGTCAGCCAGTTGATGCTGAATAGTTTTCATCATGATTGGAGCAGCGAGATTGGCAGCAATTCAGACCTGTTGAACTATCAAAACTGCTTGAGCAGGACCCTCGGAGCGTGCCTCACATCGGGGACCTGGGATTGGAGGGAGGCTGGGTGGGGCTTTTCCCTTCGTTTCTCCCCTGACCCCAGACACAGGGAAAATTGATGATATTAGTGTGGAAGCAATGGCCTTACCCACTTTCCTATAGCCCTTGACCCTTTGTACCTTAAGTAACTAAGTAAGATTATTTGAAAACTTTTAGTGTCTTTCAACTTTCTGATCTGTGGTTTAATATATGAATCTTCATTTTTTGTTTGTGTTTTCTTTCCCATATTTATCTTGTATGATATAAGCTTTAAAGATACTTGGTTTCCAATGTAATGTTCAGATCTGTTGCTTTCTATGCTCCAAGGAATCGCAGTATTTTTTTAGTTTGTTGAAAAAAATCCACAAATGTGATTTTAAGATTTGTTTATTTATTTGAAGATTTATTTATTTTTATTACAAAGCCAGATATACAGAGAGGAGGAAAAACAGAGAGGAAGATCTTCTGTCTGATGATTCACTCCCCAAGTGAGCGCAACGGCCAGTACTGTGCCGATCCGAAGCCAGGAACCAGGAACCTCTTCCGGGTCTCCCACGCGGGTGCAGGGTTCCACAGCCTTGGGCCATCCTCGACTGCCTTCCCAGGCCACAAACAGGGAGTTGGATGGGAAGCGGAGCTGCCGGGACTAGAACCAGCGTCCATATGGGATCCCAGGGCTTTCAAGGCGAGGACTCTAGCCACTAGACCATGCCTCCGGGCGCGAGATTTGTTTATTTATTTGAAAGGAAGAGTTGCAGATAGAGAAGGAAAGTGAGGTTTTGCATTTACTGGTTCACTGCACAAATAGCTGCAATGAGTGGGAGCTGGGCTGGTCCAAAGCCAGCAGCAGCCAGGAGCTTCTGTCAGGTCTCCCACATGGATGCAGATGGCCAGGGATTTGGGCTCTGCTGCATTCCCAGGCCATTTGCAGGGAGCTGGAGTGGGACATGGAGCAGCCAGGACTCAAACTTTCACCGGCATGGATACTGGTGCTGTAGACGAAGGCTTAGCGTACTACTTCACAAGGCTGCCCCAAATGGAGTATTCTTGTGAAAACATTAGAAAACAGTAATTTAGTTTAATTTGCTTCTTTCATAAGTATACATTGTGCTCTAACTGTGCTAATAAAATACTGAGAAATATCTTACAAAATATGTTTTCTTATTATTTCAAATTCTAATTTTTTTCTGCAAGATACATGAAAACAAATTGCATTTAGCAACAAATAAAGCATTTTTGATGTTGATTTCTTCTTAGTAGACATTAAACATTCTCTAGCTTAGTTTTCAATGAATTAAAACTCTTATTTCCAATGACAGTTAAATTATTCCAAGTTTAATTAGCTTATAAGCAGTGAGAAGTGTTTCATATTTTTTTCAATTACAAAAATGAAGCAATAACACCATTGACCCAATTAGCATTCTACCAGTAAATTTTTAATACTCTTCTGTCTTTTTTTGATCATATGTCTTATTTTTTATTTACTTACATAATACTACAGTGCTGGAGTATGTGAATCAAAATGTTTCATAAAATGTCAAGAAAAGGTTGGCATTAAAAGCACAGTTGCACGTTCGTAATTCTCTGAAGAGTACAATTTCTTGCTTACAAAGGCAGGAAATTACATTTGAATTGACTACGATTTGAGTAACTCCTACAGTTTGCAAGGCATCTGGCTGCATTTCTCCATTATTTAAAAAAATAACTTGTTCAATGTTACTCAGCAAGTGGGATGCAAAGTCTGTACCAGTGTCTAATTTTAAACTTCAGATTCTTAAAAAAATGGTCAACCATTATTTCATATTGCAAAACTCTTTACCATATGATTCCAGCAAATATTTGTGAACTCACACTACATAACATTTGTTAGCAAGATTTCCCTCTTTGGTTGCATAGAGGGTGTATTGTCTACCTTTGCAGTTAACTGAGAATGTTATTGCAAGTACAATTCTTTGTGCTGATTAATGCTTTAATATTTCTCTCCTGTACCTCCAAGAAATTCACATCTCCCGGCACAATAACACTTGATGTCAAAATATGAAGACATGATTAGTTATTAGTGCAATTTGTAGCATCCCATAGTTCAAACTGATTTGAAGTTTCTTTGATTTAGCACATAGGACTTAGTGGTTCAAGGATGTGTGTCGTGAAACCAAAAATCTCAAGCAGTAAATGACATTTAGTTTTCAGAAAATATGGAAGAGTCTTATCCAAGCCAGGTTTGCAGAATTTTGTTGAATCAGACTATCTTTCTCAAGACTTAAATTAATGCTCTTATTTCCCATTCAGTAAGTTCCTAAATCTCCTTCTTAAAAAATAAATTTATGGTTTTCTGCTCTGAATGTTGAAAAGCTTCCAACAGGTCCTGAAAGCATAGTATTTCATCTCCTGGAGTTTCAATGAGCTTTTCTCTCCTTTAAAAGTGTAGTGAAACTAGAGAATAATTACTTTTTCAGTTAACATTAAACTGATGGCATTTTTAAACAAGAAGCTGGCAGCAAATATTATGTCAAGCTACACTGCCTTGAAGAGTGGTTTGGCCACTTTGCAACTCACCTATGAAGCATCAGACTTCCTGTGTCGTGCTAAACAGAGCGTTAAGAAAGGACACAGTGGAATGGGGGTTGTTTGGAATATAGGATTTGTGTGCTTATAGCCTACAATTCTGCACCTGCACAGACTACTACAAGATCCTCTCTTTCCAGTCATTTTTTATAGTCAATTATTTCACCCAGGTTCAAACTTGAATTTTCTCACAGCCTAACAAATAGACTAAGAATTTAATATTATTAATGCATTTATGTGCCTTAGTCTGGTTTGTTTAAAACTCAGAAGAAATTCAGAGTTCTTTTTTTTTTTTTGAAGATTTATTCATTTTTTATTACAGCCAGATATACACAGAGGAGGAGAGACAGAGAGGAAGATCTTCCGTCCGATGATTCACTCCCCAAGTGAGCCGCAATGGGCCGATGCGTGCCGATCCGAAGCAGGGAACCTGGAACCTCTTCCAGGTCTCCCACGTGGGTGCAGGGTCCCAAGGCTTTGGGCCGTCCTCAACTGCTTTCCCAGGCCACAAGCAGGGAGCTGGATGGGAAGTGGAGCTGCCGGGATTAGAACTGGCACCCATATGGGCTCCTGGGGCTTTCAAGGCGTGGACTTTAGCCGCTAGGCCACGCCGCCGGGCCCCAGAGTTCTTTTTTTTTTTAATATAACTTCTGAAATGACTAGAGAAAACCAGAAGGTAATATTTTTCTAGCAAGAACCTAAGCTTCTGTACATACTATACTGATAACTGAATTGGAATATGCCAGAGCTGACCCTTTCCTATAATTTTCACTGAGATTTCAATCAATCAACACTCTTCTGAAAATATGCTTTTTTTTTGGCAAGGCTATGTGTTGAATAATAATATAAGGGATATTTTGTGAGCTGAGACAGCTAAGGTTGTGATAACTGAGTAAGTAGAGTGAATTCATAATGGGTAGTAAATTTAATAACCATTATACAGGTAAAGCGTTTTGTGTTCAGAGGAAAGAAGACATAATAAAAGACATTATGAGATGATCGGGGGAAGGAGTAGGGGAGAGTGAGAAGACTTAGGTCAGAATTAAGTGTGTATCACTAGAATTGTGGATTTCCACTAGTGATGGGGGATAAAAAGATCCAAAGCAAGAGTGAAGCCATATATCTAGGGTGAGGAATCAGAATTTGGGTTATAGAGTTGGGAGTTAGTTCAGAACTGGGAAGACCACAGAGGATTACAATTGTGACAATTTAGGACCAAGTAAAGGCAGATACCAGAGAAACAACTACAAACACAAAACAGAGTTCTCAAGACAGGGGATCTAGGGCGTGCAATTTGGGCTGCTCCTTATGGGCAGAATATGGACAGAAGGAAGCCGTCATCTGAAAAACTGAAGTTATTCTAAATCTCTTGGTTCTGGAGGCTCTGTGCGTCCATGTGTATGTGTGTAAGGAGGACTGTATCGTCTTTGCTATGGTCTATCACCAAGTTTGCGTGTGGAGTTAGTGTTTTTGTGTCTAGAACTGTTCAGAAGTAAACATATCATTCAGAATTTAAAAACCACTTTAATTTCTAAATTATCCATAATGTATAGGCTGTGGTGATCAACTGGGTAACCCAATTTTTTAGTCTTGTTTTTAACTGGATAAATTCAGCTGCAGTGGAAATAAAATTTATAAATATATAAAGGAGTTGGGCAGTTGATTGATATATGTATTCTGGCTGGGACCTTGATTCTGACACCTCAGGTTTTTAAAGAACTTCTTAAAGGTAATTAAGTTATTTACAGAAAATATACAAATTTTACTTATATCACAGTATCACAAATTTCACTTACATCATGACACTTACTGAGACTTTACACCGTACCTGGCTTCCTACCTGCATTTCCCCACTGACATTCTTTTTTTCCTTAATTTAACACTATCTTTCATTTCATTTTGCAGTCACAAGTTTAACCCTGCACTAGATAAAGATATCAACATGTCACAAGGAGAAAATAATAACAAAGAACAGCAACAACAAAAACCCGAACTAAAGCCTGCTGTTCCTCAGAAGTATAAAGACTGTATACAATAATCAATTCCAGAATGTGATTCTTGCTCCTAGAAATTATTTTTTTGTACTCTGTGTTTTAATTATCACAGATTAGGCAAAACATAACATTTGTTTTTTTCACACAGCTTTATTTCACTAAGCATAATCATTTCCAAATGCATCCATTTAGTTGCAAAAGACACAATTTCATTCTTTTATGGTGAAGTAATATTCCATTTTTAATCTAATCATCTTTGGATGGGAGTCTTAGTTGATTTCATTTTTTAGCTATTGTGAATCATGCTTGGGGATACAGGTAACTCTCTCACATGCTGATTTTATTTCACTTGGGTAAATTCCCAGGAGTCAGATGGCATATCTACTTTCAGATAACTGAGGATTCTCTATACTATCTTCCGTACTGATTGCACTAGTTTACATTCCCACCAATAGTTGAATCGAGTACCTTTCTCTTCATGTCTTCGTCAGCATTTATGGTTTTCTGATTCCTGTATGCTAGCCATTCTAAATGTGGTGAAGTGAAACCTCATTGTGGGGCCCGGCGGCGTGGCTTAAGTCCTTGCCTTGAACACACTGGGATCCCATATGGGAGCTGGTTCTAATCCTGGCAGCTCTGCTTCCCATCCAGCTCCCTGCTTGTGGCCTGGGAAAGCAGTCGAGGATGGCCCAAAGCTTTGGGACCCTGCACCCACGTGGGAGACCTGGAAGAGGTTCCTGGTTCCTGGCTTCGGATCGGCACAGCACCGGCCCTTTGCGGCTCACTTGGGGAGTGAAACATCGGACGGACGATCTTCCTTTCTGTCTCTCCTCCTCTGTGTATATCCGGCTTTCCAATAATAATAAATCTTTCAAAAAAAAAAAAAGAAAGAAACCTCATTGTGGGTTTTTTTGTTTGCTTATTTAATTTAAGACCTTTATTAACAGATGCTTGCAATTTGTTGACTTTTTCGAAAAAAATCAAGTTGTAAACATTTATTACAAATTAAAAATGAAGTTCTTAAAAATCTCAACTTGACCAGATAAGAAACAATTTAAAAACCTTTGAAGGTGTATTGAGAAAAACCAGGGTTTTTTTTTTTTTTTTTTAAAAACATGTTTGTCATTACCGAAAAGAGACATCTTTAGATAAAAATAATAAAAGCCCCATGCTGCATACATAATGCAGATAGTTCTAGTTATCTGGTCAACGGGCAAAAAGCAAGCACATAAGGTCTTCAGCTCCAATCTTTCGTTCATTTCTTATTGCTGGAATTTCATATTTATTTCTTCCTGTGGGATGACTAAACTGATGATGGTAGAGATGTTAACCCGGCATCTTTTACTCAGCCCGCCTGCTCAGCCTGGGGAGCGGACGAATTCTCAGCTGGTGGATGGGCTGCTTTTGTCTCTTTGCCATCTTGTGGTTTAGGGTTATCTGGGCGTCTGGGTCGGTAACTGAAGTTCCCGCGGTACCGACGTTGGGGTGGCTGCTGACGCTGGGTCTCATCTCTTGATTCTCCTTATCCTCTTCATTGCCGTCCTCTCCAGGCAGTCTTTGTGGAGGAGGACCTCTGCGGAATCGTGGTCCATAACCTCGATACATGTTCTGTCTCACAGGTCTGCCTTGTTCTCCTGCACCCTGGTTGTCAGCACCTTCCATCACTTCTCCCTGCACAGGAGGGTTGGAACACTGTGGTCGACAGCCATAGGGTCTCCGCATGTAGCAAGGTGGGAACCTTCGCCTGTGGTAGGGCCGGCGTTGTTGGGCCTGGCCTTTGGGAGCGCTCTCCGATCCCTCATTCTTTTCCCTACCCTCACTGTTCTGGTAATTCTGCTGGTAATTGCGTGGAGGACCCCTACGACATGGATAGCGTCTATAACGGTTACGGTCTGCTGCATATTTACCGCCGTGTACTGGAACTCCACCAGGGCCTGTAACATTTGCTGCCTCCACACCCTTTTCTCCTTCAACAACATCAAACTCCGCAGTGTCTCCATCTCCTCCTACACTGCGAAGGTACTTCCTGGGGTGATTCTTCTTTATGGCAGTCTGGCGTACAAATACGTCTTCCTTGGTGTCATTCCTGTTGATGAAGCCGTCTCCGCTCCTTACATTGAACCATTTTATTGTTCCCAAAACCTTGTTGTCCCCGCCAATGTGAGGCCATGGGCCACCGCTCCCTGAGCCGCTGCCCAAGGTGCCAGGCTTGGTGTCGGGGGCACTGAGGGCAGGGGCAGCTGCTAGGTCTCGGCCTCACTGCTCATAGTTGTAGGGCTGGTGACTGGGGACTCCTCCTGGGTCTGATGGTAAGTAGGCTGGCAGCAGCGGTGTTGCTCTTCAGGGATCTCTGGGGTCTGCTCTGTGCTCCCACTAGCGATCCAACTTCATTGTGTTTCTTATTTACAGTTCCATGATTAGCCTGGGCAGGTTTTTTTTTTTTTTTTTGTATGTCTGATGGCCATTTGAATTTCAACATCTGAGAGATGCCAGCTTATGTCCTTTGCCCATTTCTTAACTGGACTGTTATGTTTTGCTGTTGTTGAGTTTCTTGAGCTCCTTATAGATCCTAGACAAGAATCCTTCAAAAGTTGCCTAGATTGCAAATGCTTTCTTCCATCCTGTTAGCTGCCTCTTTGTGGTTTTCTTTGTGGTTCAGAAGCTTCTTAGCTTGATGTAATCTCATTTGTTCATTTTTGCTTTAATTGCATGTGTTTCTGGGTCCCTTTCCAAGATGTCATTGCCTCTGCCTATGTCTAGCAGAGTATAACCAATATTTTCTTCTAGTAATTTGATGGTATCTGGTTGTAGATCTTGATCCTTGGTCCATTTAGAGTTGATTTTTGCAAAAGGTGTGAGATAAGGATCTTGTTTCAGAACTCCACATATGTAGATCCAATTTTCCCAGCGACAGTTGTGAAGAGACTATCTTTTCTCTCTGGATTGATTTTCATTCATTTTTCAGAACTTAGTTGACTGTAGATGTGTGAGTTCATTTCTGTCATTTTTATTCTCTCATGCACATTTTAGGATCTTTTGGTGTTTATTATTGAGTGTTTGACTTTAATGTATCATGTGAAGATTGCTTCTAATCAATTGCATTAAGACTTTTATGTGTTCCCTATATTGGATGTCCCTTCCCTTTGCCAAAGTAAGAAGTATTATTATTGTATCCTAAATATGCATTGTAATCGATTTTCTATTTCCACATCTTCAGAAACTCCAAAGA
The DNA here is from genome assembly GCF_030435755.1 of Ochotona princeps. Lineage (NCBI taxonomy): Eukaryota > Metazoa > Chordata > Mammalia > Lagomorpha > Ochotonidae > Ochotona > Ochotona princeps. Next base: position 22,146,310 of record NC_080842.1, read on the forward strand.
TACATATGTTTGGTTGCTACATAAAATCCCATAGGTCTTGAATACTATTCTGAGTTTCTCTAAATTTCTCTTGCTGTTTCTTTTTTAGACTGAGTTAATTCCAAGGTTTTGTCTTCTGCATTTGATCTTAGCTAAAAGGTTGAGAAGCAATGAGGTTTTGTCTCCCGTCTTTGAAATTCTTTATTTTGCTTCCCCAAGCTTGTTGTTGAGGCTTGTCAACAGTATTTTCTATTCAGAATATTGAATTATTTACTTCAGATATATCTGATTTCAGAATCTCAATATCTTTGCAGAATCTATCATCATTATTATGTATGGACTTCTTTAGCTCAATATCTTTTCTTCTGTGTACTTGTGAGAGATCATCTGTTGGTTTTCTTCCCCAATGCTTTTGATCATTAAATGATATTCCTGTGGCTTGAAGGAGTGACTTCTCCTTAGGTGGAAGTCCAGAGGAGTATCCAAGGACTTTTGCCAGTACTCAAGCACGTGGTGAACAGGGTGACACCCAGGTTAGGTGTAGTAGATCTTGTTTGTCTACAGGAGGAAGAGAGTAATCAAAATGGATATGGTAAACACTGCTTCACTTCTTTTATTTTACAGTGATCAGTGCCCAGGATTAACCCACCTTGGCTACAACCCTGACCTACAGCAGCACATAAACTACAGAGAGGATCTCTGTGGTGTCTGTGAGAACATGACTGCAAAATCCTGCTGTAATACACCTTGAACAATCTGGGATCTCTTAATTTTTGATGTCAGAAACTTTAAATGTCCAGAGGCTTGGCTACATATTGTACTTTATCAGGCAGTCACAATATTCCCACAATCACTGGGAGCTTGGAATCCACTGAACACTATGAGCCTGGCCTGCCCATGTAGAGCAGCTGTGTTCCTGGTGCCAGCTAGTCATGTGTGCTTTGCCTTGGAAATTTGTGTCCCTGAACCTCTAGCAGTGTGAAAGGGTATATATGTCTGCATCCCAGTGGCTATGCAGAACCCTGTTAAGTAAGCAGCACAAACTAAAGCTTATGTGGAGCACCACCTTGCCACTCTTTTAAGATTCCCATATTCCGTGCAAGTACAGATGCTGGCAAGTGTTACAGCCACTGCCTGCCTTCACTGACCTTAGGTGGTTTTATGTCAGTTGTTCGGGTTCTCCCTATGGTTATTAACTGGGACAAAGAGGACTCTTCCCCCACTTTGATGTATGAACTCCTCACCCCCTGCACTGATCCACTCTGAACCTGAAATCACTGTAGCCAATAAAATTCTGCAGGGCAATGTTGCCCACGACACTGGGTTTCCATCATGGGTACACAAAAAGCGACCGTACCCTCCCCTGACTTCAACATGGCACTGCCACTTGTCTTTTTTGAGGGCCTACTTCATGGCTTGGGAGAAAAAGATATGATCTTCTCCAACAGAGATAGTGAGACATCCAGCCCCTAGAACTAGCAGTAGTCTAAGCCTGAAGTTAGCACTATGTGTTAGATTCTAGCTAGAAAATATCTCCAGCAACACTGGCTGCAATAGCCTGCCACCACCTGGTTCATCAATCTGTAATCTCTTGCAGCCCCGGGCTGTGGAGTTGCTGGTGGTGTTTCTGCTGGCCGCTGAATAACTGCTATGTTCACATGTCTTCATAGTGTCTCTGCTCTCCGCTCTCTGTGGATTCTCTGATTTTCCCCTGGAAATCTGCTGTTTCCACCTCTGTTTCACCAGCGTTGCTGGGTCAAAATCCACAAGTCTTCCACTTCTAGCCATCTTGGAATCCTCCTAAAGGATTTTCTTACTGTACGTTTTATATATTGGGGTATATAACTCTGTGATCTTTTGGTAACTTTGAAAAGCGAACATCACTCTAAATCAATTTTAGGAACTTTCTCATGCAAGATCCATTGTTGAGTATTTACAGTTAATTATTTTCCCACATTATACCCCAGACAGGAACCGATCTAAAATTTTCATAAGTTTTGCTTTTCTGGACATTTCAGAGGAATGGCATCTACATTGTATGGCCTTTTGATTGCTGGTTTCATTGCCAAGATTAATTACATTTTGAGTTTCTTTCATGCTATAATGTGTGTCAGTGCTGCACTGCATTTTGTCACCCAACATTATCCCATCACATGTTTATGCCATGTTTTAAAAAAAATTTATTCACAGATTGATAGATAGTTAGTCTCCAGGTTTGGGCTTTTATTAATGCTGCTATCAACATTTTGCTTAGATATTTATGGAAATATGTATTTTATTTATTATAGATTGTTAGCTATCAGTATAGTTTCTGGGTGATATAGAATAGTTTTATTATTAACATGTTTGAAAATGCCACATTATTTTCCAAAGTAATTAAAATGATCCTGCTCTTGATGGTGATGATGATGTTTGTTATAAATTTTATCTGATGTTTTTAGCTTCTACCTGTATGGGGCAATATAATGCTACATATAATTTTTTTTTTACCTATTCACCCTTCCTATTCAATTTTCACAAACATTCCTATGATAGACAATGATAGGATTGTCATGTATGTCTTGGGTACCTTGGCCATGTTCATCTCTTCAGTTGTTCCAAAGCTAGTAAGCTGGTGATTAACAACTTTACCTAAATATTAAGATAAATTACTTCATGTATTGTATAAAAGAGTAGGGAACTGTCAATACTTGCTAACATTGGGAATCTGAGTAATTTCTGAACCATTCTAAAATCATGTATGGATAAATTGAATTGACCCATTTCTTTCTGTAGTGTTATATTTACTCAAGAAATGTAGAACATTTTATATTATATTTTATATTTGTCTTCTACAGTGAGAAAAGGGTGGAAAAAGAAACCAAACATGGTACGTAAAAATATCCTGTGATTGGTACCATCCCAAGCTGATTGTAACTGAAGGCTTGCACCTGTCAGTTCTGTAGAATAAATAGAAAAAATGTGGATGACACAGAATGGACCTATTTATTGCTGATTTACAATTGACTAGCTCAAAGCAGGGTCATGATATATGTTTATATTGATCAAATGCTGCAAGAAATTGATATACATTTTCCAGAGACATTGTCAGATATACTAGAGGTGAATATATAATCAATAGAATCAATATCAAAGGTACATCCAGCTCAGAATTGATGACTTACAAGTGCTAATACAAAAGTAGTCTCCCTTTGTTCTTCCTATTAGTCAGTATGAATTTTCAATGGCAAACTAATCTGTGAGGATATTTTTATTGCACGCAGTCACATATACTTAATGTCACAGAAAAAGTTAAGGATATTCTAGTGATATGGAACTTAAGATATTTCAACTTAGCATGAAGAATCATGTTATGTGACTTGAAATAGTATCTGATGAAATCACTCTTCATGCCAGTACAGATGTATATACTTAGACCCTAATAGTTCCTCCATTTTTTCATCTTAAAGAATTTAAATTAATAAATGATAATTAACATCCTTTTCTGATTGGCTTTGAAATAAGACAAGTGAAGAATAGAAGACAAGTAATGTTGATTGATTGTGATATTGACTTCTTGATTAAAACTAGAAGAAATACTGGAAAAGCATCTCGTGACTGATATTTCCTTACAAATCTTCAACACTCAGAAAAATCTTGACAACATCACCAAAAGCCTTAAAATGTTTATGCTTGTTGACTGTTTAATCTCTTTCTTGAAATTTATCCTAACAAACATAAAGGCAGATGCAGGAAATATGGCACTAGAGAGAAAACTTTCTGCAAAAAATTTTTAGTCACTAGTTCTTCCTTCCAAGTTTAGCAACAGAAACCATTTTGGAGACTAAAGGGACGATTGGGTATATAAGTGACCCACTCAGTAGCATCTGTAAGATAGTTCCTCATAATGTCAGTGGCCATCAGTGTGTAGCACATAGGAAGGTGGTTATGATTAAGTTGTACCTAATACCAATTTAAAATATGACATACTTTTGATTCAATATATGCAGAAAGAATTCAGAAAATTTGTGGAAAAATATATCATGGGAAAGCTGTGCGGATTTTAGGAGGTTTTTTTTACACCAAAATAAGCTCATTTTTAAATTCCTTTTATCTACAAGCTTTTTGAAGTACTCTCATGCATATGTGTATATATAAATATTTATTTTATGAATACATTAAGAAAATAGTGGGGAAATGACACGTAGATATTAACAAAGGTTCTAAGGATCCTGCAATTAGGAACATCCCCTGTTTTGTTTTTCAGTTTTTATATGCGATTACATTACAACAAAGTAAACAAAAATAATAAAATTATTGGTTAAAAATTTGCCTGGAAAGCTTTAATTTTCTTTTCTTTACTTGTGAGTAATATTTACTGTCTGCTTCCACACATTGTATTACTGAGTTTGATTATGCTTTCCATCGTGCAGAAGCTACTGTTAATTCCATTCTCTGAAGTCAGAATTTGTGGCTTAGAAAATTATTTATGTTAAGAAAGGCTAATTGAGGGGTTAAATACAACATTTCCCAAGAATGCATTCTGATCATTTTCTACCAAAACACAAACTTTTAGCCAATAAACTTGTTGATCTCAAAACTGAAGCTGAAGATTGATTGATAAATTTGAGACCTTACAAATTCAAGTTCTTAAAAAGAAATGCATTCTTTCTAGATTTGGGATGTTCATAAAGATTTGGTATGTCTAAGTGAATGTTTTCATGTTTCAACAGAGCATTTGGCAAGGAGAATTTGGAATTGCAGGGTTAGAAATCAGAGAAGCCAAAGAGTTTTTGGCATGTTTCCTTACAACTAGTTTTACTTGTCTATTCTACCTAGCTCTAAGCTGCTATCATGTTTGCCATGACCCCAGAGATTATTCAGTCAGGTTTCTTCAGGACAGGATTAGCTGGCCATATTTGGTATCTCTGGATCAATTCCCATCTTTTAAACCAGAGAGCTTTTGGAAAATGCACGTCTGAACCCAAGCAAGCAAGGACATTATTTCCTGCTCAGTGAGTTGTAAAGCCAAAGTACTCTTATGACTCCTGTCGTGATCCAAGAGGCAGCAACAGCCAGATCACAGATGACCTTTCCAAAGGGCTTTCAAGGAGTAGGAGGGTTGTATTTCCTTTCTGCTTCCTCAGGACAAACTGACTCACCCTGTCTGATCAGCTGAGGCCACCCTCCAAGACCAGTACAGAACGAGAATTCCAGTCACAGCCTTTGTCTAATAGCAAAGAGAATTCCCTGAGCCAATGTGTTTGGCCTGCAAAGGAGGCCCCAAACAGTTTGAAAACAGTTGAATTTGTCTCAAAAATATTTGTTTTTACTGTTTGGATTTTGAAGGCAAGTAGGCATTCCAGCTGGTGGCTGTGAAGTGCGACAGCTTATCTGAATTAGCTGGTTAAAAACGGAGGGTCAATTCAGGAAAAGAGCTTCCTCACTTGGCACCTCTGTGGGTCTTTCACCCTTGCCTATAAACTGAATCCGACAAGATTTGTTTCAAGACCACAAACAATAACAACAACAAAAACAACCAAACAAAAAACCCAAAATGAAACCAATATAATGTCTTCAATATGTTCTTTTTGCAGAGTAGAATAACTAAGAGTAATGCTTTAAATAAAGAATACAGCTGCATTTCCATGCTATTTAGAAAAAGTTATGATAGAATCCTAGGGCATTCTAAGTTGCTCAGAATTATTTAATTCATGAAAATGAAAAAAGTGGGTGGGTAATGGTGGAGTGCTATCTAAAATAGGTACTGCAGTGTGAACCCCATACCGTGTGGTAAGTGAAAAACCATACCGTGCCTCTTTGCCTGTGCCACACTCGCTCCTGTCCTTGGGTTGCCAGTGTTTTACTTGACAAAGGGATTTTCAGCCTCAGCTTCTACATTTGTACATATCTTCTCTAATCCTGCTGTCCAAAAAAGAGGAATAATTTGTAACAATTTACACAGCAATAAATAAATGATCCCGTCATGATGAAACAAATGGCCTTTAATCATGGAATTTTTGTTGTATCCTTAATGAACATTGATTACCTTCATGGTTATAATGATTGTGATGTTAGAATAAATTTTTAAGTAAACACTACTACACCTGTGAGCAGCCAGAGGACAATCTGAAATCAATCCAGCAACAAAAGTTTTCTTTCTAACCTTCCACATCTTGAACTGCCATTTGTTTTGAAAGGGATTTTAAATGAACATTAAACATTTGACAAAACTTGCTTTTTGTGCTCAACAATTTATTTCTTGTTAGAGCAGTCTTTCAGGCTAATTAGGATGAATTGTTTGTAATTAACAGAAACCTGGCATTCATAGATTGGCTTGAAGTCTGAATTCCAAATGACTAAAAGAATAGAAACCTGAAAATTAGAAAATGATTACTGATTCTATAATTTGCAAGCCCAAGAGGGGGCATATTCATGATTCAGATTACGATATGTATTTAACTTTTGTTACCTCAAGCAATATTGATTTTTCAAGGGAAACCTTGCTTGCCAATTAAAGATTAAATATAAATCTTTAAAATGATCTCAGGTTCAAATTGAGTGCATCTTGAATGACTAGACAAATTTCTCTGAAATATATTAATTTCCTTCGGAGATCTCTTTCTTTCCTTTTACTTTCAAATTTTCTTCATTCCTTCAATTACTAGCCTAAATGACACTTTAGATGAAAACAATATCCAGTTGACTGAATTGGTGATGCTTGTTAAATAGCATACTTTTCTCTTCTGTAAGGTTGTATATCTGGGCTAGACGTTTTAAGACCCTTTTAGCTCTAAAATTTCATAATTCCAACTGCTTTTTCTTTATTCCTTAAAAAAGGATTTATGGACTTTTGAATTGATTTGGAAAGCAGAGTTACAGATAGAAAAGGAGAAACAGAGAGACAGAAGGATCTTTCATCTACTGGTTCACTCCTCAAATAGTCACCACTGGTACGTCTGGGCCAGGCTGAAGCCAGGAGCCTGGAGTTCCATCTTGATCTCCCATATGGATGATAGGGACCCAAGTTTTGATCCATCTTCCACTGCTTTCTCAAGTTCATTATCAGGGACTTGAACTAGTGCTCATTGATGTGGGATTCAGGCATCACAGGTAGTGACTTAACCCATCATGCCACAATGACAGCCTATTGCTCCTTACTATTTTTGTGTTAATATTATCCTCTGCCTAACTCTTAGCCCAGGTTTGCTAGCCTATGAATATACAATCCACTGATTTTTTGGGGGCCGTATCATAACCAAAGTGTTGAGAAGGTTGTTATATGGGTTCCTAGGCATTGTTTTTGAATACTCAAGTATAACAAGATCCAGGGTGGTTCTGGAAATCAGGATATTAATAGAGTGCAGTGATTTTGTGGCAGAAAGTCTGTGTATCATACATTGGTGGATTGTTTAAAAGTTTTACTTAATAAGACACAACTAAATTGCAGGTTATAGAGGGTGGGCATATGGCATAGTGCTTAAGGTATGTCTTGGAATGTCCTCATGCCATGTCAGAGTTACTGAGTTTCACTCCCAGCTGTTCTACTTACAGTACAGTTTTCTGACAGCTTGCACTCATGGTGGTAGCAGGAAGTGCACACAGTATTTAAGTCCCTGCCGCTTCTATGGGAGGCTTAGGGGCATTTCCTGACTCCTGGCTTCAGCCTGGCTCAGCCCCGGGTATCGTGGACATTTGGGGAGTAAATCAGTAGATAAATGATTTTTCTCTCTTTTGCTTAAAATGAAAATAAATAAAACTTCTTTAAAAATTGTAGATTGTGCAAAAACTAGCTAATACTACATTGATCATCATCTATTACAAATCATATTTTATCAACATCAATATAGTCAATCTTTAAAGAATTCTTACTAATCAAGATGTCTGTTTTCTTACAGCATTTTGCATGGAAGTTTAGGAGAGAGAAAAAATTGAGATGAAATATAAAATTCCCACTGATGATACCAAAAAATTCAAATTATCAGTCTCTCTTTGAAAGAAATTTTGGCTCATAATCTATTCTGTGTTGCCGAGGCAGGTTTTAAATTAAAAACTGATGAATGTAATTTTCAAAAAATATACATATTTAGTGTATTTATTTGAAAGGAGGAGACAAAATGAGAGAAAAAGAAATAAAGAGATATAGCAAGATCTTCTATACATTGGCTCATTCCTCAAATACCAGTCACAGCCTGAGCTTGGTCAGGCCGAACTGTGATCGCCATACCTATGTCCCACATATGTGACAGGGATCACATTACTAATATGACTTCCACTACCTTCCTGGGAGCATTATGAAAGAGCTGAATCAGAAGATCAACCAGAGCTTGGACTGGCACTCTGCCATGGGATGCCAGTGTTATAAGCTATGGCTTAACCTGCTGTACCAAAACACTGGCCCCTGAATTTAAAAGAAAAAGTACACCAAAATACACTTACTCATTAATTCTGCTTTTTCATAGACTTTAAAAAAAACCCTAGATGATAATCTAAAAAGGACAAAAAAATAAACATTTTCAGGAACTTTTTTAGGTATCATCATATACACAAATTTTCTATGCTACTTGGTGTGAACCTTAAGTTACTCTGAAGACTACTTTAAGTCAAACAAATGTATTTATCTGGAAGCTACACTCTTGGCGACTTATCCAGGAGAAATAGACTTCTGTAGGTACACACATATACAGCTACATACACACATATAGCTATTACAATCTTCAGAATTCATGTAAGTTAATTTGAAGTCTACTAATCAAAATAGAAGTTTGTGGTTAGGCTAAGAATAGTGCTTGGTGTATTTGTGTATTGGAGGACACTTTGACGGGGATATTGATGACTAGAAGATGAAGAAACATTGCCCTACGGTACAGTGGCGTACTGTGAGGCTTCTGAGATGCTGATAGAGAACAAGAAATCTGAATCTCATAATACAGTTCCTAAGTATCAGAGCAGTGACTGGATTCAGGCATATTCATTTTTGCAAATGATGTTGGTGGTGGGAAAGTCAAATTTGATTCTCAAAGTTTACTTAGGAAGTATTTCTTCTCAAAATGTTTGTTCACAATTATATCTAGTGGTTAAGAGCCCTGTTTCCAGCTTAAAGTGGCAGAATTAGAATGTTAGCAACACAATTTACAGGATATGTGGTCTTGACCAAACTACTAATCTCTCTGTGTTATAATTTCCCCATTTTAGAATGGAAATATGCTGATATTCATAGTGTTCAAATACTTATTTGAATATTATGTATTCATAGATTCAAATGAATTAATATGTGTAAGTGTATTTCGGACAGTTCCTGGCACACTGAAGCACTCAGCCAGTATTAGGTATTGTCAGTTTTACTGAGGATTAAAAATATATGTACGGGCCCGGCAGAGTGGCCTAGCAGCTAAAGTCCACGCCTTGAAAGCCCCGAGATCCCATATGGGTGCCAGTTCTAATCCCGGCAGCTCCACTTCCCATCCAGCTCCCTGCTTGTGGCCTGGGAAAGCAGTTGAGGACGGCCCAAAGCATTGGGACACTGCACCCATGTGGGAGACCCGGAAGAGGTTCCAGGTTCCCGGCTTCGGATCGGCGCGCATCGGCCCGTTGCGGCTCACTTGAGGAGTGAATCATCGGACGGAGGATCTTCCTCTCTGTCTCTCCTCCTCTGTGTATATCTGGCTGTAATAAAATGAATAAATCTTTAAAAAAATATATGTAGATAGCATTATTACATTACTGTTCTAAAGCATTTATACATTTGCAGTGCTGATGTCTGCTTGAGACTGATTAGTCACTGTTCCCCACTTCCTGTGAGTTTACTGGACCTGCTAGTCTATACTTGCTTGAAGGGATTTATTGCTGAACACCCTGCTTGAATCCTCTCACTGCTGGCTTGCAACTATTTCTGATTGTTGATAAGACACATATTTAGAAGATGTTTAAAATGAAAATTGTGGATCCAAACATTTTATTTTTGAAAATTAGCTAGATAGCACGCTTTTATTGCAATGAATATAAGAATATTCTTATTTATTTATAATATTGGTATCTGGGATAACTTTGTGTCAACACTGATGAAGATTCAGGGTATTAAAAAGCAGTTTGGAATTGTATTTGTGTTCCAAAATTCTGTAGTAAAAATGCTTGCAAACTTATGGTTGCTCTATATCAGGCTACCTAGTTTGAAACTGGCAACTTGCATCAGTTGTTAAAACAACTTTGCCAATGTAAGATACATTTTCTCCTGAAAGGGGACTAAAAACAGCATTCTAAAAAAATTCATGATGGTGAAATGCTGTGTTTTTTACATGTCTTGATAATCATCCATTAGAACTAATAAACTTATTTCCAACATTAACATGTCACATACAAAATATAGGTAGTTCCAGTAACTCATATGAGTACTGTCTAGTACAAACTCTATTCAATATCCATCTCTTCAGGTCAGGTTTTAATTTTCAAAAATAATGTTTTTAAAACATTGGTGTTTTAACAAACATCATTGGTGTTTATATATTGGGTTTGTATTTTTCTTTATTCTTAGAAGCACCTCCATGTTTCCTTATACTAGTGGAAACATACAATGGTGGTTGATCTCCTGTGTTTTCAGAGAATCTGTTTTAGGTAGTCTAGATTTAATGTGACTGAAGAAGAGAACATCTTATGAAGTATATTTCATTTCATGACATGTCGTTAGTAGTAATGGCCATGAGAGAATTTGGATCTTAGAAGCTGCAAACAGGTGTATTGTCTTAGAATTCACTTGTAAGGTATTTAAGAATATCCATATATGGTGAGTGGACCCCAAGTAAGTCTGTTCTGGGGGTATGGGTGCTTTATTTCCCCAGCTGCGTGGTTGCAGCTGGGGTAACTCAGGCCGGGTCAGCTTAAGGCTTGGGAAACTAGTTCCGTCCGCTGCTGCCATGCGGTGGGTAGATTTTGAGCTGGTCTGGGCTTGAGGCTTGGGAAGTTTCTGCATCCATGGCCACCGTGCTGTGGGTAGTTCTCGAGTGGGTCCAGGTCCAGGTTGCAGACTCAGGATCTTGGCTCTGCCCACTGCCACCATGCTATGGATGGACCCCAAGTAAATCTATACTGGAGGCATGGGTGCTTTACTCTCCAGCTGTGTAGCTACAGCTGGGGAAACTTGGGCCTGGCAGCCGTGGATGCCAGTGGTGCTGGGGTGAATGCCAATGCCCTTGGGTCTTCCAGTGGTGCATTCTGGGAACTTAGGGGTATGGGGCTACAGGGAGTCTGGTTGATACAGGATCCGTGAGCTTCAAGGGTTGGGAGTTCGGTAGGTCCTGGGTCACATGACCCAGTGTCTTGGACCCACCCACTCGGTGGATGTTGGGTCCATGAGCCTTGGGGATGGGAGGGGGTATAGTGGGGCCTGGGTCTCCTGGCCTGGGTCCCTGGGTCTGCTTACATGGTATTTGTCAGGTCCCAGAGCCCCAGGGGTAGGGGTGCAATGTGGCCTGGGTCTCCTGGCCCAGGTCCCCGGGCCTGCCTGCGTGGTGGGTGCCATGATCATGAGCCCCAGGGTTGGAGGCCTGACTTGGCTCGGGTCACCTGGCCCGGGTTCATGAGCCCACCTATGAGAACTGGTTCTCCTCAGTGTAAAGGATGAAGAGCTAGACAGCAGACCATGGTGCACATGGGACACATGGTAGCCCCTTGGTACCTGCAGAGGACATCTGGTACCATAGCAGAGAGTGGAGAATATGGACAACTCAGCCAAATAATGACAGCAAACATCTGGGTGAATGGAGAGTCTAAGGTTGCCTGTGTCAGTCAATGGACTGTGGAAGGGATTCTGCAACCATAGATTGTCCAGATCAGTAGCATTTCAGAACTAACACATCCACCTGGGTAGAACTCCAGGAGAATGTGTCACATTGTGACCCTGGGTTGATATTGGGTTTCCTTTTCCCAATCTTGGATACTGGAATGGTTGGGAGGTTGGGTATGGCCTATCCCCGTAACTCTCCCCTCTCCGCCAAAATGAGTAGAAATAGAAGGTTTGGAAACAATGATCACACCCAATTCTCCCCAATCTTAGATGCATCTCACCCTGATCAGCTAGGTAAGCATCATCTCAAATAAAAATGAAAAGAGTTAAAAAAAAAAGTAAATAAATATACAAGTGATTTAGGGGTGGGGTCAAGCAGAGGAAACTCTCTAAAAATAGACTTTAAATAGATACACAAACAGTTGTTATCGATAAGCATGAAGTATTTCTCCTCTTGTTTATGACACAAAATGGACATATTTGAGACACCCTTAGTGAAGAAAAGAATAAAAGAAACTACTTTTTAAACTGAAAAACGCACAAGAACTTAGGTGAGAGCCATCCAGAGATGCTGACAGAAGTGCTTGGCTCTCTGTTCCTGCAGCTCTTGAGGCAAGGCTTACATCAGAACAGGAGTGTGCACCTTATTCAAACTGGCAGCCTTGAAAATGACAGGAACAGGAAGGAACAAGGTCGCTTCCTTCTTGTCTTCAAGCTAATTAAGAGTCTGCCATATGTCTACAGAGTTGTTATTCTCACAAAGAAAGAAAATGATGGAAAATAATCTAAAAGATGTAATAGATGCTTCTCCAATGAAATTAACATAATGCACTTGGGAGAAATATCATTGGAAAAGAAAAATTTTGATTATTGCATTTGAAACTAATATAAATGAGCATAGATGGAAAACATGAATTTAAATACTCTGTTAGTCCCTGTGGCATTTGTGGAAAAATTCTGAAAACACTAATTGAATAATTTCATAGAATATGAAATATTTCTGTTGTATTGAATTCTGAGTAGGTTAAGCATGAGATGGAGAATTTTGAGAAAAACATAACAAAAGAACATTACTAGATGTAGTTTGTCAGTGATAAGCGCGTTTTACAGTAGAAAATGCTGTAACATATTAGCTTACAATACTGAGTAATGTTTGCAGGAAATTGTGGTTTGTCTATGTCCAGGGTTGATGGGCCCAATTTGCTTGTTAGTACTCAGTCTAAGGGTGTCTACCAAATGACACAAATCACAAGGCAATGCAAAAGGACTCTGCAGGGAGCAGTCACTGGATTTGTCTACTTTTCCTTCAGTCCCTCTAGAATATCTGCAGTTTTGCCATTTAGGCCTACAAAAGAAACAGTTGTGTGTGGTCTGAATGGAGGAGTCAGAAGTCACTGAAGACACGGAATGGTGTTTCCAAATTTTGCCATATGCATTAGCAATTATATTACAATCTACTTGGAACAGACCACACACACTGTGTGTGTGTGTGTGTGTGTTCATATGTGTGTGCCTGTTGATTCAGAATAGTTAATGATCAATTATTTGGAATTGGACTGTGAACTCTGTCATTTTCCAGGAGTTCTAGAAATTGAAAATATTATAAAACTTTTATAGTAATTTAGCAGGACAATATTATATATTGATTCTATTAATAAAAAGACTGGGATTGTATAACATGTTTTAAAATTTTATTATTATAGTTGCTCAGCTTTATAATATTGAAAGTATTGATTCTGCAACAAGTAGAAACAAAACCCATTCACACAGTCAAAAAAAAACCCTAACTCTGGATTCTGTTGACTCAATGGAAGCAGACCTTTTGCAGATAAATGTTTGTAATCGATTTGATAAAGGACCTTGAACCTCAACTAAGGAAAATATTATCACAGTACCACTCAAAAGCGAAAGAAGTACATTCTCATTCATAGGTTTATTTTAAGGAGATTCATTGTTATATTCTGAATTTTGACAACAAAAACTTGCAAAAATTGTTCTCCCTATTTATGACTGTACTTGTATAATATCTTCAATTATTCTTCCTAGCACACAAAGCCTAAACTATTTATTACCTGGCTATTTACACGAAAAAAAGACGCTAATTACTGACACAGGGAAATGTTTCATACAATACAAAAATATGTTGAATTTCCAAAGACTTACAATAAATATTTTACATGTCATAATAATATAATTTAAATGCATACAAATATAAATGTAAGACCATTCATTATTAAAAGGTATTAAAATTTGTAGTTTTATGATTAGGCATTTCATTAATGTATTTATATACACATTTCATTGGTAAAATAGTGCTTGAAAACTGTATTATTAAAACGTAGATAAGAGTCTGATATGTCACCTGAACACTTCCTTTAATCACTTTTGAAATCCAATGCAACTCTCTGGAGATAAATTTTCTCTTTTAAATTCTGCTTATGTTCATGACCATTAATCTTAAAAACATACTTCCTCTCTATTAGCTTTAGGATGTTACATTGTTTCCTTTTAAAAAATATTTATTTAACAGGAAGAGAAAGAGAGAGAGAGAGAGCAAGAGAGGGAGAGAGAGCTCTTCCGTCCATCCCACTGGTTCATTCTCCAAATGGCCACAAGGGCTGGGCCTAGGCCGGTTCTAATCCCGGCAGCCCCACTTCCCATCCAGCTCCCTGCTTGTGGCCTGGGAAAGCAGTCGAGGATGGCCCACAGCCTTGGGACCCTGCACCCGTGTGCAGGTCGCTCTCTCTCTCCCTCTCTCTCTCCCTCTCTCTCTCTCTCTCTCTCTCTCCTAGGCCAGGCCGAAGCCAGCAGCTTCCTCCTGATCTCCCTTGTGCATTCAGGAGCCCGTGCACGTAGGCCAATCTCTGTTGCTTTCCCAGACACATTAGGAGGGAGCGGATTTAAAGAAGAATAAGTAATATAGGGACCCATATGGGATGTGCCGTAGAGGATGCTGGCACTGTGGTCAATGCTTTCTACCGTATCAGCTTGCTTGTTTTAAATAAGAGGAGAGATTTGAATTTGGCTTCACCCTTTTTTCATCCCATTCTTTCTCTTCTTTAATTAAGGAAAGTTATTATTTTATTTCTACTGAATTTGCAAAATAATTTTAAAAAGAGACAGTTCTTTTTTCTGACATCTGAAAATTTTGCTGGAAACTCCAATTTATTTATTTATTTTTTAAAGATTTATTCATTTTATTGGAAAGCCGGATATACACAGAGCAGGAGAGACAGAGAGGAAGATCTTCCGTCCGATGATTCACTCCCCAAGTGAGCCACAATGGGCCGATGCGTGCCAATCCGAAGCAGGGAACCTGGAACCTCTTCCGGGTCTCCCACGCGGGTGCAGGGTCCCAAGGCTTTGGGCCGTCCTCAACTGCTCTACCAGGCCACAAGCAGGGAGCTGGATGGGAAGTGGAGCTGCCGGGGTTAGAACCGGCGCCCATATGGGATCCCGGGGCTTTCAAGGCGAGGACTTTAGCCGCTAGGCCACGCCGCCGGGCCCAACTCCAATTTATTGATGCTTCTGTTCTTACCTACCCAATGTTTACATAGATCTTTCTCTCATCTTTTGTCAACTATGCCTATATGTATGTATGCATAAATACATGCAAAAAATAACATTGAGATCTGTGAATGTTTCACATTTTGGTATATCTTTAGGACAGTCTTTTTCCCTTACCATTTCAAAGATGTATATGCAACTTTTTCTTTTCTTCCCATATATGAGGTGCAGTAATATGTCCACAGAGGCTTAAAATTCAGTTGACTTCAGTAAGATTCAATCCTTGATCTTTCGTTTTAACTGTTGGAATAGTGATACTTTTTTTTTTAAAGATTAATTTTCATTTTCATTGCAAAGTCAGATATACAGAGAGGAGGAGAGACAGAGAGGAAGATCTTCCGTCCGATGATTCACTCCCCAAGTCACCGCAACAGTCGGTGCTGTGCCGATCCGAAGCCAGGAGCCAGGAGCTCTTCCAGGTCTCCTACACGGGTGCAGGGTCCCAAGGCTTTGGGCCGTCCTCGACTGCTTTCCCAGGCCACAAGCAGGGAGCTGGATGGGAAGTGGAGCTGCCGGGACCAGAACCGGCGCCCACATGGGATCCCGGTGCATTCAAGGCGTGGACTTTAGCTGCTAGGCCATGCCACTGGGCCCAAAAGTGATACTTTTTAATGGTCATGGATGATTCCTTTCAAAAAGCTTCTGTTGGGCCCAGTGCAGTAGCCTAGTGGCTAAAGTCCTCACCTTGCATGCGCTGGGATCCCATAAGGGTGCTGGTTCTAATCTTGATGGCCCTGCTTCACATCCAGCTCCCTTCTTGTGGCCTGGGAAAGCAGATGAGTGTGGCCCAAAGCCTTGGTTGGCATCCTGCACCTGTGGGAGATTCGGAAGAGGCTTTAAGCTCCGCAGGAGGCTTTGGATCGGCTCAGCTCTGGCCATCGTGGCCACTTGGGGCGTGAATCATCGGATGGAAGATATTCTCTCTCTGTCTCTCCTCTTCTCTGTGTATCTGACTTTCAAATGAAAATAAATAAATCTTAAAAAAGCTTCTGTTGTATGTTCATTAGACTATTGGGATCTAGCCTCTATTTCTCCTGTTGCATCTTTTATATGATCTCTTTGTCTCCTTTATTTTGTTTTCTTGGAAGCGTCTTGTACTGTTTTTTATTATTGTTGTTATTATTTTTCAGCTGAGTAATACGGACTTCATTGTAGTGCATAGTTATCTGACCACCTTGCTTAAAGCACCTTGCTTAAAATGTCCAGAAATTATTGAGCTCTGCTGGCACCTTTTTGGAACAACCTCATAATTTTATGGTATGTGTGTCTGAAATCTTACTTTTTAGAGATTTTTGTTTTTTCATTTTATTATTTTTGTTTCCCCACAATAATTCATCTTCACAGTGGAATCGTTTTTCTTTCACAGAACCCGAGTTTCACAAATTCCTAGTGGCTCAGGAGCTGGAGTATAGTAGTCTCTTCTTCACTTCTTATTTTAACAGATTTATTTATTTATTTGGAAGATGGAGTTACAGAGAAAGAGAGAGAGAACATTTTCCCATTTGGTGATTCACTCCAATGATGGCTATGACGATCAGTGCTGGGCAGGTGGAGGACAGGAGCCAGGCTGATCTGTACGTGTGGCATTTGGGCAATCTTCTACCTCTTTACTGCTTTTCCCAGGCCAGTGGCAGAGAGGTGAATCAAAAGTGGCACCTAGGTGGGCTGTGGGCAAGGCAGGCAGCAATTTTCCTTGCTATAAGTCCCCTTACTATCATGCTTGCTCATGGATTTGCAAAGTGAGACAGAGACATAACTTGAAGGCTCCTTTAAAGCATCTGTCAGTCTGTCATTGAAAAAAGCTGTGTGCACAAAAAGCTGTGTGAAAAAGCTGTGTGCTCTGTGCCTTTGCCTAGACCATGGGAATCCAGTGGGATGCATCCCGATGGCAAGAAGAGGTGGGGAAAATACAGAGGTGTGATGTACACCCCAACTGACTCAGCTATTATGATAATGGGATAGACTGACTAAGATAAATTCACTGTTTTGAGCCTATGAATATGTTCAGAAGCAGTGGAATAACTGGGATACACAGTCATTTTTTTTAAAGTTTTTTTTAAAAAATATTTATTTCAATGGCAAATTTTACAGAGATAGAAAGAGAGACAGACAGACAGAAAGAGAGGTCTTGGCATCTACTGATTTACTCTCCAAATGACTTCAATGGCCAGAACTGAGCTGATCTAAAGCTAGGAGCCAGGAACTTCTCCCAAGGCTCCAGTTATGTGCAGGTGCCCAAGGATTTAGATAATCTTCTGTTTCTTTCCCAGGCCATAAACAGAGAATGGAATGGAAAACACAGTAGCCAGTGCATAAACTGGTGCCCACATGGGATGCTGGTGGGAGCAGGTCAAGGATTAACTTGCTACATCAACATTTCAGACCCTACACCCACAAAGCAGAAACATTGATTCCCCTAAATAGGCTGATCTTGATCTTTCACAGTCACCCTAAACCCAAAAGGAAGACAGATCATTTCACATATGCTGCACATATTCCCAACTCTTTTAGGTTCCCTCTCCATGATTCCCTGCCATCCTTACTAGGCCAGGAGCTTGGACTGAGATCCTTGGGAGCTTCTAGGAGACCCCCTTTTCTATCCTCCCAGGTTTTAAAACATTTAGGAGCAAGTCTCTCTCAGATTAGTGGGGCTTTTCACTTATTATTCGAACAACTGTGCATATAATCATGTGATCATGAAGTCACATCAGTTTATAAATGTTGGCAATGACAGACAAAAGGCCGAAAATACTGCCTACAAATAAGATAGGTGCATTGTAGCATTCACTTAATCTTAACAACATGCACATTTTTATCATCTGTCATTATTTTGACCCCAAGGAGCTATTTAGTAACAATTATCTCTGCCTTATTCTTCTCAGCCTGCTACTTCAGCAGAATTTGCCAACTTGGTTTTTTTTTTGTCAGTGCATTTGTGTTAATTAGCAAATACTACACTAATACAGCAAAATAGGTGACTATGTAAGCAAATAAATGTTTTTAGGTTATATTAGTAACAATTAAGAAATATTAAGGAAAAATAATGACCCTAAACCTCCTAATGACTCACTTAAGATGGTTGAAATAATTCTGTTTATTTTTGAAGATTTATTTATTTTTATTGGAGAGGCAGATATGCAGAGAGAAGGGGAGAGACGAGAGAAGGATCTTCCATCCGTTGATTCACTTCCCAAGTGACTGCAATAGCCAGAGCTGCGCCAATTTGAAGCCAGGAGTCCCTAGCCTGTTCTAGGTCTCCCATGAGGGTGTAGGGTCCAAAGGGTCCCAAAGCTTTGGGTCGTCCTTGACTGCTTTCCCAGGCCATAAGTGGGGAGCTGGTTGGGAAGCGGGACCACTGGGATTAGAACCAATGCCCACATGGGATCCCAGCGCATGCAAGGTGAAGACTTTTACCTGCTAGGCTACCACACTGGGCCTGGTTGATATAATTTTTCCATAACTTTTCTGTGTATATGACTAAAACACTATTGTTCATATATTAAAGCCAATACTGAAAGGGACAATGTCTGGAAGGTAAGCTGCATGCCCATCTAAAACGAATACAAAAAGACAGAGTTGTATTCATTGTGTTCACTCTTTCCCCACATACCTCGTTTTTAGAAAGGGGGATATTTCTGGTTAACATCACAAATCTTTGTTTTAGGCACAATGTGTAATCAAATGACTTTTGGTTTGAAAAAGTATGGACAGATGTACAAGTCAACAAAGCTGCATTTTGTTCTCCACTTAATATGTAAAAGTTGATATACCATATTCCTTATTTTCTTTCATATCCCGAGCAGCTGTCCCAATACCAAAATTGCCTCTATTGTATCATTTTAGAGTGCTATCTTTATAATCACTTGAAGTTATTCTTGTGAATCCAGTTATTGTTGTATACCGCTTGCTACGTAATTAAGCCAAACTGCACACTATGGTATTATTTAAAATTTATGTACACATCTTCTGGGATTGCATGACTTGTTTACATGGCATTAAATTTGTTATAATCTAAGTTTTAAGGAAAGGAAAAGGAAATGGCCTAAGGACTTTTATTTTTTACAGATCGTCAAATCTTTAGGGGTTAACATAATGACTATAAGTATTTAGCAACTGAATATATGTGAATGTTTTTATGTGTTTAATTTGTTGTTATATTACAAAATTTATTTACACAGCTAAATGAAGGATAAAAAACCAATATAATTTCCTGCACTTATGGGACTCTTTAAATTGAAAGACTGTCATTATTTTATAAGGTATGCAATCAAATAAAATTGAGAAATAATATATTCATGACATTGAATGATCTTAAAATGTCAGTCAAGCGTGTGATGATATAGAAACTACATATTTTCTAAAAAGCATTTAAACCATACAAAATTTAAAAACCATTTAGTAGTTGTGACATTCGTCACCAAAGAGGAAGAGAAACTATTAATAAAGAAGTCTTGTTAATTAAATTTCAATTGAATTTGAAATTAAGGAGATGCACAGTAGTATTTCTCACATACATTTATTTTGTTTTTTTAAAAAGTATTTATTTTTGAAATAAACATTTATTATTTAAAAGACATGGTGACAGAGTGAGAGACAGAGTAAGAGAAAGAGATTTTCTGTCTGTTGGTTAACTCCCCAAATGGGGCACAACGGACAGGGCTGGGGATGTTGGGGTCAAACAAAGAAGCCAGAAATTCCTTTTTGACTTCTGAAGTTCTTGGAACATTTTTCACTGTATTTAAGTTGAGACATCAGGCCAGCCCCAAATTTGGTACTTCCAAATTGCTTTCACTGGCCAGCATGTTGGCTCAATAGGCTAATCCTCTACCAGCAACACTGGAATCCATTTGAGCACCAGTTCTGGTCCCACATGCTCTATATCTCATCCAACTCCCTGCTTGTGGCCTGGGAAAGCACTAGAGAATGTCCCAAGACCTTGGGACCCTGTACTCACATGGGAGACCTGGAAGAGGCTCTGTCTCTTTCCTGGCTTTGGATCCTCTCAGCTCTGGTCATTTGGCTGTTTGAGCAGTGAGGCAGCTAATGGAAAATCTTACCCTGTCTTTCCTTCTCTGTAAATTTGCATCTCAAATCAAAATAAGTAAAATCTTAAAAAATTCGTTTCCAAGAAATCTGTGAAATCACAATTTTTTTAGCAATCAAAAATTACCTTTGAAATATTTATTGTTTTCACTTTAACATTTATTATCCATTTTCAATAAATTTTTATGTTAATATTGAAAAGTATACTGGAAGTCAGTGTTGTGGCACATTGTTGGACCCATCCAGCTATAAATTGGGCATCCCATTTAGTTGCCAATTCAAATCCCAACTACACCACTTCTGATCCAGTTTGCTTCTAATGTTTCTTGGAGAGCTGCAGAAGATAGCCCAATTCTTCAGGGCCCTATATCCCTATGGGGGACAGAAAACTCCTGGCTCCTGGTTTAGGTTTGGCCCAGCCCTGGCAATGGGAGGTATTTGGGAAGTGAATCAGCAGTTGTAATTCTTTGTCTCATTCTCTCTAACTGTGCCTTTAAAATAAATAAAAATAAATCTTAAGAAAGTACACTGCCTCCTTTAGGTTTCATTTTTCCCCCGTATAGATATCTAATTTTTCTACTTTTTGAAAGTTTGCATTTTTCCTTTTTAAATTAAATGCATGATTTTTTTTTAAGAAATGTTCACTTTGGACTCAGTTGTATTTGGGTGATCCTTATGCCAACAAACAAGATTCATCACTACATCACTATAATAAGTTATGAAGATAGCAAATGCATGAAGTCAAAGAGAAAAAGACAGTGAATAAGAGAAAAGTAACTTAGTTTTAAAGATATTGAATTTCTTGATTAAAAGTAGATACATTGACAATTTCAATTTAAAATATGTGGCTTTTCATGATGTCAGCAACAGAATCTTCACTATTGTAAGCTCACAGAGCTGATGACAGAATTTCTGATGAATCTCATTATCTTCTGAAAACCAAATGCTTTCCCACTAGTTGATGTTTGTCTAATTGGGACTGCCCAGGATCCCTCCTTTTCTTGTGTTATTAATTGCCATGTCTGTGAAGATGTGTGTCTCATAGACTATGACAACTGTCCTCTATGTCCCCACCAGTCAATTTATTACATAATTTTGGCTCCTACAAATGATAAAGATATTTTCTGTGGACTTCTTGGAAACAAGTTGGATTGCCTTTTCAAGAAGTATATTGGAAAAAACTATCTTCCTTCCTACAGATTCTTTTTTATTTATTTATTTTATTACAAAGTCAGATATACAGAGAGGAGAGACAGAGAGGAAGATCCTCCGTCCGATGATTCACTCCCCAAGTGAGCCGTAACGGCCGGTGTGCGCTGATCCGAACCAGGAACCAGGAACCTCCCCTGGGTCTCCCACGCGGGTGCAGTGTCCCAAAGCATTGGGCTGTCCTCAACTGCTTTCCCAGGCCACAAGCAGGGAGCTGGATGGGAAGTGGAGCTGCCGGGATTAGAACCGGCACCCATATGGGATCTCGGGGCTTTCAAGGCAAGGACTTTAGCCGCTAGGCCACGCCGCCGGGCCCCCCTTCCTACAGATTCTAATTAACTGTGTCCTTTATGTTAGCAACTGGCCTTCATCTTCTGATCAGGAACGTTTAGGATTAAAGAGAGTTGTTGGATTGAAGCAATGCTATAGAAGACAGAAGAGAGAGGAAAGAAATCAAATCTGTCTTCGCTAGTACCATTGTCTTGACCAAGATTTTGCTGAAGTCTTCTGTGCCAGTGGTATCCATTCATCGCTCAAGACAATTTGAGTTTAATTTAATCATTATATGCAACAGATTTCCAACTATTGCATTCTCTTAGGATGACAGCATCTAGTACTTTGTATCTGAAAATATTTCTTGACAGTAAATTCCTAATCCTCTTGCATTAGTTTTAAGAAAAATCCCACACATTTCAAACCATAGCTCTTTGTCTATTCAGGTTCAAGATCACCAGAATCTTCAATTGTTTCCTAAAGAACATGAATACATTTTTATTTCAATTGTTCCCTTTGTTTTGACATCCTCTCAAATAATTGGAAATTTCTTGCTAATTTTATATCATTTATTCTCTATTACCATTTTATGTGAATCTACCATTTCATACACTTTATGTAACATTACTTCAATCTAAAATTTAAAAAAAAATTAAGAAGGAATCATTATATAACCATTTATATTTAAAGAGCAAATCACCTTTTGGCAAGTAGGTTTACATAATGGAATAAATACATATTAGAAAAATGATAATGTAAGACTCTTACCAAATAAAAAAATAACTATTTCCATAGCTACTGGATTAGAAGTCTGGCTACTCATAAAACAAAGTCCTTTATCACTTAATGATAGGGCCACATTCTAAAAAATGCCTGCATTGTCAACATTGTCAATGTGCAAACATCAAGACATGAACTTATACAATCTTCGATGATATAATTTACTACATCCTTAGGCTATAAGATGCGGCCTGGTGCTGAATACTATTGAAAATTATAACACAGTAGCATTTGTGCATCCAAATATATCTAAACACAGCAAGGTATAGTCAAAATCTGTGGCAGTATGGGGCAGGTGTTGTGGCCCAGGAAGTTAAGGTACTGCTTTTTACACCTTTGTTCCTTTCTTGGAGTTCTGAGTACTTCCTGTCCTACTCCCTGCTAATACCCTTGGGAATCAGCAGATGCTGGTTTAAGTACTTAACTGCCTGTCACTCATTGGAGACCAAGATAGAGCTTCTGGCTCTTGGGTTTGGCCTGGCCCAGACCCAGTTGTGGCAGCTCATTTTGCCTTGCAAATAAATTTTGAAAATAAATCCTAAAAATCTAGGCAATTAGAAGTTTTCCTCTGTATTATAATCTTAGGGGACTAGAATTGTGTATGTGAACTGTGGTTGATTAAAATTTTGTTAGGTAATTTGTGAGTGTTCATTAGAAGATTGACACTATGTTTTCAATCCCTTTAAAGAATTAATAGTTATATTATCGTAAAATCATACAGCACTTTATGTACTAACAGAGAAAAAGAACAGTATTTTTAAATCATGCTAAATATTTTTTTTTGCTAAAATATGTATAAGACAGATGGCCTTGTCCCAATATATTTTCATTTAATCATAGTTGATTGTATATTTAGGGAGGGTAGTAAAACTGTGCGTACTAGTGAGGGGCTCTTAATGTGGACGGGGCACTCATTGCAGAATAAATCATTAATGTGTAAGAGGGTTGGTAGAACTGACCTGGGGATATGGATTGAAAAATGATCTGTAAGGTCGAACACGAACCCCCCAAATGAGTAAGGGGTGTAGTTTGAGCCATGAGGAAATGGAAAGAGAAGCAAGATGGAAATAGGGAAAGACTTGTGAGAGAGCCTATTAGGAAAAACAAATTAAAATAAGGTCATTAGGCATGCAGTGTGATCCCAAAATAATGTGATGAATATACCTGTGTGGCTTATGGATATATCGTCTTACTTTAGAAACAGAATGCTCTAAAGTCTGCGACCATTTGTCTCATGCTGACTATACCCATAGTAATAAATTTCCGATTAAGCAAATTTGAAAATGTGAAAGACTTGAGTTATGAAGATCTCAAGGCAAAAAAAAAGTGCCATTCATAGTTTTATGTTCAGTTTCTAAAACAATGTGTGACTCATGGGGGCAGCTATATGTAATTAGTGTATGAATACATTAATAAATGTATTTTAAGAATAAACCTAAACATGATTGAAGTTATAATTACAGTAACAATTTAATATCTAGAAATATCTTCTATCTCTAATTTTTCTGAATTCTAGCTAATTTGTTCCACATAGTTGATTTTTCTGTCTTTGAAATTATGCACTGAAGGTAAGCACAATTTTAGACAGTGCTATAAAGTGCAATGATTTCCAATAGTTACTGAGCTTTGTTCTTTTCTTCTAGCTGAATATTATATTGGAAAGGACTTGACTTTGAATTTGTAATTCATCACTTATTATGTCACATTAGGTAGATTATTTAACCTGCCTAAGTTTTTAAATGAGAATAAAACAATTGTTACATCAAATGAGGTAATATGTAAGGTATATATAAATGTCAATTCCTTTTGCAGTTCTCTTCTGAATTTTGAGGGAATTGGTTAATAGTCAAAGACTATCTTCATTATGATATGAACATGAATTTGTTTAGATTTCACTGGAAATTACTTTATTTCTGTACCACCCCCCCCTTTTTAAAAAAAATAAAAAAGTTTATTTTATTTCTTTGAAAGGAAGAAATGACCAGGAGCGAGACAGACAGAGACAGAGAGAGAGAAAGAGCAAGACAAAGAGAGATCTTCCCTCCTCCAGCTCATTTTCCAAATGATTGCAGTGGTCAGGCTGGACCAGGTGAAACCAGGAGCCAAGAACTCCATCTGGAGCTTCCAGATGAATAAGCAGGGAGTTGAAACTGGCAGTGTGATATGCAATGTAGCAGGTAGTGGCTTAGGCTGCTGCATCTCAGCACTGGCCTTTCCCTATTCCTTTTTTTTTTTTTTTTTTTTTGAGGGTGTGTCAACTCAGTTGATCAAAATTCCATTAGTATTTTTTCCTCTTTCGTATTCAAATGCCTAATAATTCAATGAAAATTATATATCTAGCTGAATAGGCTTTTGAGTTTACATTTCTACAAAAATGTATTTGAAGTTCACTAGATACAAAAAGCAAATATTTTTAAATATAAAGTTTCTTTTACTTGCATTACTTTCCCCTTTAAGACTCCTTTCAAAAACTCTGTTTCTTGAGGTGCTTGAGTTCTTATTCAATTTGTATTTAATAGCGATAGTCTTATGTAATTAGCAAATATTTATGAAAGGTCAGTATGGGTCAGACTAGTAATATAAATGTAGATTAAATTTCGGGCTGGCATTGTGGCACAGGTGGTTAAGCAGCAGCTTGCAACACTAGCATCCCACAAGGGCACTGGTTGTGCTCCCATCCGCTCCATCTCACTGCTAACATGCCTGGCATTAACAGCAGAAGATGACCTGAGTACTTGGGCTACTACCATGCAACTGAGAGACATAGATGAAGTTCAAGGCTCCCAGCTTTGGCTTAACCCAGTCGCAACCTTGAGAGCCATTTTGGGGAGTGAGTCACCAGATAGAACAAGAATTTTTCTCCTCTTCCGCTCTCCATCTTAAACTCTGTCTTTCAAATGAATGAAATAAATATTTTTTAAAAGTTTTTAAAAAGAAGAGAAACAAAAGGGACACAATGAAGCTGTCATATAATGTGTCTTTATAATGAAGATACTTTTATTCTTGTCACAGTTTTTAATCTAAACACATTATCTTCAATACATTTAGAGAGGATTGGCAGAATCCTGCTTTATGTTTTTATTGCTATATATTTTCTACTATAATTTGTAATGGAAAAATCTAAGAAACTAAATTTTAAATGCTTTAGAAAGTCTTACTTAGAAGGAAACTAATAATCTGATGACTAAGTTTATTTCTAACTCAGATTTGTTTGCAGTTTAGTATTATATGAAACCTCAGACAAAAAATCCTTCATGAAATAGTCTTAGAACTTAATCTCACTAAGATCAAAGCTAAAATGTCGAAAAATACATCAGACAATTATTAACTTCAGATTGGTCTTTTCAAATGTCGGTAATTATTCTGTTAGTCATCATTACTGATCACATATTGAAAGTTGTCCAATTCAGAACTGAAGCCAGTGGTATTTTGTATGCATTGTCTCTCTGATTGCCTGAAAAAAACTTTGGGAAACATTAAAAATTCTTTAAATTACTCAGAAGTCAGGCTCTTCTCTGTGGCAACCTAACTCTCACAACCCTTAGAAGAGATGTGGTATATTTCATACATATTTTATCCTCTATGAAAAAAATAGGTCTTTTGTAGTATTATTTTCATTTATACTTGTGTTTTTAGCAAACAGAAAATGATTATTTTATATTCATTATTCCCAATTTTTTAAAAAAGATTTATTTATTTTCATTGGAAAGGCAGATATACAGAGAGGAGGGGAAACAGAAAGAAAGATCTTCTATCTGTAGGTTTATCCCCAAAGCGGCCACAACGGCCAGAGCTGCACTGATCAGAAGCCAGGAGCCAGGAACCTCCTTCAGGTCTCCCAGAGGAGTGCACAGTCCAGAGCTTCGGACCATCCTCGACTGCCTTCCCAGGCCACGGACAGGGAGCTGGATGGGAAGTGGGGCTGCTGGAATTAGAACTGGCGCTCATATTGGATCCCAGCACATGCAAAGAGAGGACTTTAGCTGCTAGGCTACCTTGCCAGGTCCATTATTCCCAATTTTACAATGAACATATATAGTCACAAATGGAATAGCTAGGACTAATTTGGGTCGCAAACATCCCAATTCAGGATTTAACGGTTCTGTAAAACGTTTGCCCTTGTCACCAGTTTAAAGTGAAAGTTGCAAATCGCATTCATTGTAGGCTATTAAATGATATTTTTAATTGAATTTTTTGAAGGAAAAATTTGAGGTCAAATATAAAATACTTGCAATCTCTGTATCATTATTAGGAAACAACAATTTGTAATATTTCTTTCTCCATAAATTTAAAGATGAATGGAAACAAATGAATTACTACATGATAGAAAATGTCTTTACTCTAGATTTTAAATAATCCCTTAAGAATGTTAAATATTAGTATGCCTGTAATTTTACATAGAATTACCTTCAAATAAATAGTACAAAGATCTTTTCCTCTCCTGAAATTGATATCCCCTAAATGATAACATGATTTATTCTTTTTTATTTATTTTTTTATTAATTATTTTACATTATGTTACAGTTTCATAGGCTCTGGGAAACCCCCCCCCCATGCCCCTCCCCCCCGGTGGCTTCCTCCACCTCGATGCAGTATTACAGTTCAAATTCAATCAAGATTCTTTCCTTGTAAACATATGCCAAGTATAAAGTCCAGCTATTTATTGTCCAGATGGGTTGAACAGTCTCTTGGGGAGACCATTTCTGGTCCGTTGTTAGAGCTGGCAGAATATCATCCCATTCAACCAAGAGTCCCGACATAACATCAACAGCAATTTGCAACATTATGGAATTGACATGGTTGTGAGTAACCAGTGTGTTACAAAAAAAAAAAAAAAAAAAGAAAGCAAGTTCTTAACCACAACCTATGATTAGCCCATTGACATTTCAGTTTTAGTTTTATATACAGAACCGACTGCTATATACCTTAAAATGGCTATAAGGTACCATTCAGCTGTCTCGTGTCTATTTCATTTTAGTATTTAGCCATTTGTTGTGATAACATGATTTATTAAACTCTATGATTGTTGTGAATATAATTTTGATTACTGTGGACAAAACTAGAATTTATCATTTTTAAAATATTTGCATGTAGATAGGTATGTATGCATATGTATTGTGTACATGTACATACAAATCTGAACTTTGTTCTTACAGCTTACGGAAGTCATGTGCATTTTTTGGCATGACATATGGATGCAATACTGATTTTCAGTAGTCCATTGTTTTCACTTTATTTTATACTGCTTATTCTGATAAATTGCTTTAAAGGCACTGACATCAACAACTGCACTTTCTGAGTTCCTTACAATGCTGGTTTTCTATTTCACAGGCTGAGGAAAAAGGAACATGTTGTACTGTGAGATATGGCAACAGAAGTATTTAATAGGTAGAAATGAACTGTGGTATAGGGATTCTTCACCTGCCTTTCAGAGTAGTGTGCATGTAGAGAATCTTACCAGCGTTCTCATCTGCCATAAGCAACTGAACCTTTCTCTCCCAGTAATCACTAGAAGAGGAATGCTCTAAACCAGAATAGTTAATTGCCTCTTGATTCTGGGGAAGGTCTGAGACAGAAACTTAGAGAAATTCTGCTTGAGGCTCTTATTTTTCATCGGTGTGGGAAGTGGTGCGTTCCATTTCCAGCACTGAATTGTGTGGAAGGTTGGAATCCTAACAAAAGGGACACTACGTGCCGCCAGACACGCTCCTCACCTCCTCACAGAGTTTCCACGTGTTTGCTTTCCCCACGTAGGGACAATGGCTAAACATCAATCATGCCTGTGCTCAAATGCAAATATTAAGGCATAGTCCAAGGTGAAATATAAAATAGATTTTGGCGCATCCAGTGACTTAAGTTTTTTGCTCAATTGCTTTCATCCATTAGTGTGGATAATAAGGAATTGACTGAACTATGCAGGAACAATCGAATTAGGCTTTCCATCTACAAAAGTGACTATCATAATTACTGATGTGTTGAATGCCCACCATAAAAACTTGGTGAAAGTAGGCTGAGAATAAATAATAGCTCCTCGAGGTGTTTAATGGCTGTGAATGGAAAATTAAAGATTACAATGATCGAAACTGAAATGATAAAAAGAAAAACTTGTGAGATATCCAAACACTATGAGCTACTGGCTTGTGTTACTAAACAAACATAAATATAGAGTTTTAAGCAACCACTTTTGACTACCCTAGATGGTAGCTCCTACATATTTATAGAGTTTTTTAGGAAACAAAATGGATATAGCCTACATATATACACACATATTCATGCATGGACACACATAGTCTTATAAAAGATTCTGCCCTGGAAAACACTCTGAGCATATTCTTGAAAAGTGACCTTTGTAATGGCAGCTGTAGACAGAACTTCTGTGAAAAATAAAGACGATTGATCCCATACTCTGGATCAGCATTTTAGCTGTGTGATAGATCTAGGCTCAATCAATACAAAGAGTTCTGCTTGGAGACTACGCTTCTGAAAAAAGAAGCAGTGAAATAAAATGAAAAAGTATAGTTTAAGCTCTTTCTTTGTCTCCATCTCGCTGCCTCTCTTTTTGTCTCTGTAACTTTCTCCACAGTCTTAAAATCTGTTAAAACGCCCACAAAGACTGAGGCATAGATGTGATAGACTTTTTAAAAAAAATACTTTAAGAAAATAACCAAGATGTCTATTAAATGAAAGGTGTTATGGGAAAAGCAACCGTTAAAATCTTGACTCTTAGAATCTTCTAGCTTCAACATTTATGTATCTATTGTTCTATGCCTGGCAGAGAAGTCACAGATATTAGAAAACTATCAGTTTGAGCCATTCACTACTGCACAACTGATAGTAGAAGAACCAGGCTTACAACACAATTCTCAGGTCTGCCAACACAATTATTATTATTTTTTAAAGATTTTATTATTATTGGAAAGCTGGATATACAGAGAGGAGGAGAGACAGAGAGGAAGATCTTCCATCCGATGTTTCACTCCCCAAGTGAGCCACAACGGGCCGGTGCGCGCCAATCCAAAGCCAGGAACCTGGAACCTCTTCCGGGTCTCCCACGCAGGTGCAGGGTCCCAATGCATTGGGCCGTCCTCGACTGCTTTCCCAGGCCACAAGCAGGGAGCTGGATGGGAAGCAGAGCTGCCGGAACTAGAACCGGCGCCCATGTGGGATCCCGGGGCTTTCAAGGCGAGGACTTTAGCCGCTAGGCCACGCCACCGGGCCCCAACACATTTAGAAGAGAATATAAAACATTGGAAAGGAATTAATCGGTCAAAATACTCTGTACTCCATTTTGCACAATTCTTACAATGACTGCAGAATTTTTTTGCTTCCTTCAGTCTTTCATCAACTTATATGTAAAAATTAGCCTTATCTGTCTTGACTTTCTACTGTATTGTGTGTTGTGCTCAAGTCAACCTCTAAATATCCAGTGCAAAATGTGATCAGTGCAAATGCCTTGGTATGTGCTGCCGTGTAATCTCAAAAGTTAGGGTTGCATTTGTATTTTGTTCATATGTGTGGCATTATCCATAACCACACATGGCTATATAAATGTAAATTTAAATTAATTAAAATTAAATAATTAAACATACTTTCTTAGTTGCATTTCAGCTATTTAAGAACTTGAAGTGTCTCAATAGCTGAAGTATGGCTGTAGGCCTCTCTGCTGGATATAGATATGACACATCATCAACACCACAGAGAGTTTTATTGAATAGCATTGTGCAGGCAAATGACCAAAACAGAAACAACATGTTATGGGGGTGTTGGAGGCAGCAAGACATGAGGGAGAAGGGAGGCAGATCAATGATAGACAGAGACGTATGGAGGAAGGAGAGGAAAAAAGGGGGAGAGAGGAGGGAAAGAAGGGGAAAACAGCTAACCAGATGCTGTTCTGAATCTGTTTCAGGCAGGTTCTGCTGCTGGAAAATTGTGCAAGAAGTTGGTTCAGCAACACTTTCCTAAGTTTTATAAAATACAAATCACCTCAGCAGTGCCCAATGCAGAGAAGCATGACTTACTGCAAGCACCTTCTCACCTCGATTAATACAGCATATCCACCATGAGGTAGGTGCTTTGGAGCAGCATAAAAAATAACGTCTTTCAAAGTCTTAAGGCTAAAAGGAGACAGAAACAGCAGCAATAATAATTTTAGGATGTGGAGCCTCTGACATTTATATTAGTGGCATAGGGATAAAAATGAATAAAAATGTCTGTATGTCTGTGGCTTAAACCCTTATTTACAATTTTCCTTTGAAGACTGTATGTTACATTTTCATTGTTCGCAGATTTTTGCCATTTTCTACTTGTTTTAAAGTCATAATTATTCTATCATCCATAGAATTAATTTTAACATTTTAAAATCCCATTTATGTAATCATTTAATCACATATTAACAATGTCATCTAATCACATTAACGATGTGATATCCTGTTATTAAGTATCATATGTTAACAATGAGGATATCATTCTTTTCTAGTAGCTAAATCTTAGGAAATTATTTTATTTATTAGTAAATTCACTTAATAAATGGAATTCAGATGGAGATTTAGTGAACTATATTAATATATTGTTAACATATTATATTAATCATAAAATATCAATATAGTATAATTCTTAAATATTTATCACTTCACTTAATATATTCAGTGAAATGATAGATTTGACTTAATACATTAAGTAAAACGTGAGAAATGAATGTGTTAGGTTACATAATCCCTTTCCAGAGTTAAATAGTTGGAGCAAGAATGTTCCTAGTGTCTTTTATCAGCCAAGTTGTAAATGGCCTGTAAGATGGTACTATTGTCAGCTTCTTTGAGATGCTATAGTATCCACAGTTCAATCTGAATTCTGTGGTAGCAGAGTGAGTTTTCCCTGTCATACAATAAAAGAGAACATAAACCACCTTCAAGCCGTAACACATAACAAGATTTTTATTAAATATTTGTGCAAGCTATATTGACTTTTTCTTTGATCTTATAAATTTTTACTGTTATTCAGAGCATAGATCATTCGAATGGGAAGGCATGCTATCTTTTCTTCAGGAATGGTGATAGTTACAAGAAAATCTAGTCAGTTTCAGAATGAAAGGTCCCATTTATATAACAGGATATTGAAACATTTTTAGAAATCAGTAATATTACCTAAAATGCAAATTATTCCAAGATTGGTTGAATTCCATCCAGACATTTCCCTAATAGCTAAGGAAGCTCTCCATCCAAAGAATACTTCTAACTGGTTGTTTGTGTAAATAGGCAGAATTTGTTTTAACCCCCAACACATATGTTCTTTTCTGTGTAGATTCTACATTAGAGTTTTATCCAATTATTTGATAACAGTATACCAACTCTATGGTAATTCTAGGGATGTGACAGTGACTAAGGAACCTACAGTTTCTAATTATATGCCAGTTAGAGTTTAAGTTGTGGATATAAAAACTTAATATGTTATTAAGAGAAATTTAATAATCATAAAACAGTAATTAATATCCTGAAATTGGGAAACTGAGGCACACGTTATTTAACTTGGCAAGTTTGCTAAGGACAGACACATGTCAAATTCAAGGAGTTTGACACTGGTGTCCACATTCTTTAATGCTTGTTACTGCCTCTCATCTTGGAAAAAAAATTTCTAGCAGCCTACCTCAGGAGAATGCATACCTGAAAATACCCATTAAGAGAGGGAATCACAAATAGCCTAACTTTTTTTCCCCTAAAAGAAAATGCTACACAACAGCAAGACTGAAAAAAACTGGCTGTGTATGCACACACACACTATGTGTGTATGTATATAAAATAATCTTCATTATGACAGTGATGAACATATCAAAGAGTGTTATATGTTGCTTAGTGACAGACATGTGGCATTCAGAAGTATTCTGGGAATGGCAAACACTAGTGAGTATGGTGACTAATATGTGTGGAAGATAAAACTTAGGATGGTTGTGGAGGGACTGTCAACTGTAGCGGTGATGTATTATTTTAAGTATGAATGGTACTTGTTACTACGGTGATTATGCAAGCAGATAAAAGAAAGGAAAATGTACTCATGATAAGCAATTCACAATTTAAAATTATATAAGGCATAAGAAAACTAGTGAGAGCACTTATAGAATGTGGAAGAGTTTTTTAAAAAATCATTAAAAGTCTCCAAGATATAAACAAGAAGTATGATGTATTTTATTTATGTAGTCAATATATATTTGCATATTTTCACAGGAAACAGAGATGAGACTATCTTGAAAAGTTTTACCTCAATGTGATGAAAAGTAAAAATAGTTTTTATATATTTTAAATATTTTTTGGCAATCTTAAAATGTCTTAAAATGTACTCACACGTTGTCAGAAAAACGTGCAGCCCTCCAGATAAATGAAAGATTGAAATGTAACAGAAGGAGAGCCAGGTGTGGACTGGCTCTTGGGGTATATGCAGGTTTCCCTATTCAAGGCTGGTAAACAAGCAATCAATTGCTCCACTGAGATCACTACCCCTCCGGTTCAAATTCCAGGTCTGGCTGGTCAATCTATTTAATTACTTAACAAGAACCTTTGGAATAGTTGGCTAGCTGAGACTAGGTCATCTTCCAAGCTTCTCTTACATGTTTGACATACTGTTTTTAACTTGTCTGTCAAGGGGTAAGAAGGGAGCAGATTTGAGAGCAACAGGCATTCTAAGTGAGGAATAGAATTTAGGAGATAAGGACAAGAGATATGAATGATAGGCAGAAACTAAGTATGGTTTGAAGTTCTAAGTGGGCATGGAATTATGGAGCACAACATCAGATTCTGTCCTTCCTGAGAAAGGGTCTGCACCATACATGCGCTGTGAGCTGAGAGTGAGCTTTGGGTTCCCCAGATGCACCAAAACTTGGTAGGGTGTGTGTAGAATTGAGATACCAACAGAAGCTGAACTGTCGCACTGCCCACCTGGTAAAGTGGGGAATATGTTAAAGATCAAACCACTCTCCCCAACTCTACCTGGAGTCGCCAGGGCTTCCCTGTCAACGCAGGATGGAGCTTTGTCACCATCAGAGTTTAATAACCCAGCAGGGCCAGGAACCCAGTCTGGACGCACAGGTGAGAGGTGCAGCTGCCCCAAATGGCTTCCTGGGATCCAGAGAAGCAGCATAGGTGAGGTGTGAGCCAGGTGTGAGATCTGCTGACAGCCTAGATTGTATGCTATTGTGTTAAGAAGTAAAACAACAACAAAAAGTTTTAGGTAAATTTATGGTAGCAGGGAAGGTTGACCGTTTATATACTCAAAGGGGAGCTATCTCATTGTTAACATTGGTAAGAAGTAGGAATATGAGTGGTTATACTCATTCTATTTTTAGCTGCATATTTTATCATAAAGAATACTGACCGTCCTTTGCCATGTTGAGAAAATTATGTTTTAAAAGTTAGTAGAGGGCCCGGCGGCGTGGCCTGGTGGCTAAAGTCCTCGCCTTGGATGCCCCGGGATCCCATATGGGCGCCGGTTCTAACCCCGGCAGCTCCACTTCCCATCCAGCTCCCTGCTTGTGGCCTGGGAAAGCAGTCGAGGACGGCCCAATGCATTGGGACCCTGCACCCGTGTGGGAGACCCGGAAGAGGTTCCTGGTTCCTGGCATCGGATCGGCGCGCACTGGCCCGTTGTGGCTCACTTGGGGAGTGAATCATCGGACGGAAGATCTTCCTCTCTGTCTCTCCTGCTCTGTGTATATCTGACTTTGTAATAAAATAAATAAATCTTAAAAAAAAAAAAGTTAGTAGAAACTTCTAAGTTGGTTTAGTGTTTATATTAAAAAAGACAACATGGAGTGCGTGAGAGTGAAGGAGAAGAGGAGCAAGAACATGCGTGCTGGAGGGAGTGGGGAGGAGGACACAGAGGCAGCAGGACCAAGACAGGGACCTGCAATGGTTCTGCCATCTGTTTTTGTAGACCCCAACAGTCCTTAAAAGGGGAAACAAACCTGGGACTTCAGAGCTGACAGGAGCCTTCAATTTCATAAATGCCAAGATGATCGTTGTGCTGATTAGGAGACACAGTTTAGAGATTTCCTTAGAAGAAGCGCTTCAAAGTGAATACATTTCTGTTAAATGGCATGGGTTAACTTAAGGCTTAATATATATATATTGTTAGTGTTTTCTGAATGGTGCTTTCAGCAAATTAGTAGCAAATGAATCATCCATTATTACCCATGTTAAATTAAAGGAGAGTGTTTTCCTACTTAAGAGGTAGACTGGGGTCAACTTTATGGCAGTATTATTTATGTATATGCATAAAGACATCTGGTGGCCTGAAATTTCCATTCCTATTTCCATTCCTTTTATGTTTTCACCAGCTTGTGCAAGTTGTCCAGGAATGTCTGTTTTCTGCTAAATCCATTAGAAACGATATAAGGGTGCGAAGAAAGGAAGTAATGGAAAAGTGAAAGGTACTAGAGTTTAAAAGAATGTGGAGTAACAGCAGAATGTGGAAAATGTGGCTGAAAAGAATTGCTCTTCTGAGTGAAAAAGCTAAAGCACAAACATTACAACATGCATATTCTTTGCTGTTTAGCAATACATGCCTCTCAGGGGCTGTAAAATGCTTTGTTGTAGATTTACTTTGAATGTTACTGATGAATAATGAGGCAGAGCGTCATCTCAGGCACCCGTTGTGCTTTCAGATGTCCCCATTGCTGTCTTTTGCTGATTGTTTTATCATTTGTCATTCTTTCTTTGTTGGAATTCATTATGTGCTTTTCAAACCTTTGCTATTTTGTGTTTTGCAAATACATTTTTTTCCAGTTTGGGGCTTGTTCTTTAACATTTTAATGGCTTTGTTTGATGCTCACAGGCTTATTTTAATTTCAGTCTTTCTGTTATGATTATTCTTTATGTCTATTTCTTAATGTCTTACTTTGAGGTAATTGAGATATTCCTTATATGGTCTTTTAAAACTTTGTGGTTTCACTTTAAATATTTAAGTCTTTAAGTTACCTTAAAGGCATATTTACATAGAAAGAATCCAGTTTCCATTATTTTATTTGTGTAACTAAATGGGCCAGCACCATTTCTACATAGTCCATATTTTTACTACGGAGATACAAGTACTGCTTCATTAGTTCCTAAAGTTCTTTATATGTGGTTTGTTTCTGGAGTTTGTATACTGATTTGTTGGCCTTCTTGTCACTTCTGGACAAATTTTGTGCTATATTAACTTTTGATTTATTAGAAGGTGTGATATGTATTATGATTAGTTCTTACTTTCCTTGGCTGTTTACTCTCAGAAATTTTATAATTGATTTGTTAAATTATGTGGAAAATTCTTTTTAGTTTTTTGACTGGGTGTAGTGAATCTAAACAAATTTGAGTAGTCATTTTATAATACTGAAATATTTAAAGGCTAGTTACAATCTCTGATCAGAAAGATCTTATTTTATTAGGCTAATAAATATGTTTTTTATTTGAAAAGCAATTTATATCTGGTTCAGAACTTAATAAGGCTAGATACAGTTAGGATTTACAGAGATTTGAAACTTTTCTCTGATACTTCAAGTTAAAGGACATTTTACAAAATTGTGGCATGATCTTCTCCCCTGCAGACACAGGAGAAAAAATAATTGAACCATTTTTCTTACCCATCTTCCTCCATTCCTGATCCTACCCACCATAATCAGGCCCACATGGGCGTGCATCCTTCTCAATTATGTAAACAATATTAAAAGAAAACAAAATATTAAACAGGCAAGCACAATTACTTCGTATCCAAGTTACCTGAACTTTTGGGACAATTCACTCGGTTCTGAATTGGGAGAATCAGCTTTTAATATTTTAGGGAACTTAATTCTTGTGCTTTCAGCTTACAGATATTAAAATAATGTACAAGTTATTTCTACAAGTTACAAGGAATGATACATTCTTTTGAGTTTGTGTGGAGTTACTTTATTATTTAATTGTTCGTTTTGAGAGTCAGGACAATCCACAAGAGACTGACAGAGAAAGAGATATACAGACAAGAGACTGTGAGCTAGTTCATTTTCCAAATACAAAAGCCAGAGCTCTGCCAGACTAAATACAGGAGCCAGAAACTCATCTAAGTCTCCCATGGGGATGGTTGGAACCCAAGCACTCAAACCATCAAATGTTGCCTTTCTGAGTCTTGATTGGCAGGAGCGTGGCATTGTGAGCTAGAGCCGGCATCGGAACCCAAATACTCCGATATGGAATGTGGATATCTGAACAAGCAGCCTGATTGTCCTCATTAGAATCACTTCCTTAAAAAAATGAAATGTACTTTTTTTTCCGCATAAAATGCACTTTGAATAACAATTTATTTGAAATTTTTTCTTATGTATTTGTTTATGATTACACAGAGACTTACACTTGGCCCTTTGTGTTTAGATTCCACATCTGTTCGCTTAGCCAACTGCAGACAGTTTTTGCTTTTACAAAATTATATCTATACTGACTTTTACCACCATCTTGTTCTTGTCATTATTTCCTACACTATATGAACTTGCCACTTTTGACATAACATTCACATTCTTTAGGTATTGTAAATAATGTAGAGATGATTCAAAGTATATGGAAGGATGTGTGTAATTATATATATAAATATTTTGCCATATTACATTAGGGACATGAGAATCAACATATTTTGATAGCTACTAGATTTCTGGAACCAATACCATGAGTATACACATGTTTAGGTATTTCCTAAACATATTTCTTGTTTATATATCCTTACCACGAGATTGACAAAAAAATTGAAATTGCACGTAGAAGCCTTTTTTTTTTTTCTTGAAACACGGGACTCAAGATTCATTCAGAAAACTGGCTCAAAGTTCATATGTTTACATAAGAGAAGGTTTCTTGTCTCTCTACATGGATATACAGTTGCTTGCCTAGTCTAGGATGTATGATTTGCTGATCCCAAACTGTCACCAAAGCTTGCCTGCGCATTCATAGGCTCCGGGGATGTGGACACTGTTGCTAAATTGGGTGCACTTGAAGAGGTCTCTCCTAAGATGAATGAGGAAAAGGAAATAAATGAGAAGATAGAGTGTGGGCCTCTTCTCACACACAAAGAAAAGTTAGGCCATCCTACAAGTACTGGGCCAAGGAAAGAACTCCTCCATAATGTATGTGTTCTAGGACTGAAAGAGCGAGATTTGGAAGAGGTTTAATCTATCAAACCTGGTGAAATACTGCTTCTTTTAATGAAACAGATTCCAGTAAAAGGGTGCTCTGCCTCTCAGTAAGTACGAGGAAAGAAATGGAAAGAATTAACAGAGCAGAAGTTTTCTCCCTGAAATGGCCTGCTCGGAACCCCCTATTATGACCTGGGCTGAGCTTTTACTGCTTGTGAACAAATGAAACTTCCTACCGTGTCCACAGCTAGTCTGTACTTGTATCAATTGTTATGGCCACTTACATGGTGGACCTCTCTTTTGAGTCAGTGTCATGATCATTTGCTGAATGTCTTATCTTCTCTAGGAAACTACTTTTTCTAGGAATTGATTCCTGCCTCTTACCTTCTTTTTCTTCAGTTGCCTTAAAGCTTGGTTATATCTTGTGAGGAACCCTGGTGAAAAATCGCATTAGGTTTTTTTAAATTTTGTTAATTTTTATGATATAGTTCCTTAGGCTTAGGGATTTCCCCTTCATCCCCCCAGCTGTTTCCCGCTGTTTTATAACAATGGCATAGTCCTTCAACAAGAGTCACATCAGTTTTAAGAGTCTGCTAGAACAGAAGTTCACATGCAGTCTGGTCATCTGTGAAATTACACATCCAAAGGGCAGGGAAGCTATGGCTAACCAAAATGTGATATGTTATTCTAAAAAAGGAAAAAAGGAAAGAGTGGTCTCCAAATTCTAGCCTGCATATTTATCCTGTGCTTAGTGCATATCAACTTATAGATAGGATGAAGATACAGACAAAATCCATTAGAATATAAATGTAACAAACAACACTGAGGCTTCTTTACACATAGAACTATTTTGTGCATTAGATAATATGCATATTAATTAGCAGGATTAACTTGATGGAGATCCCTTGATTTCTTCTCTACAGCTATCATTTGC
This sequence comes from Ochotona princeps, assembly GCF_030435755.1. Classification (NCBI taxonomy): domain Eukaryota; kingdom Metazoa; phylum Chordata; class Mammalia; order Lagomorpha; family Ochotonidae; genus Ochotona; species Ochotona princeps. The sequence continues at coordinate 22,184,965 of NC_080842.1, forward strand.
CCAAGAAATATGAGACTTAGGTGGTGATTTCAAGCCCACAGTATATACGTTATATAAATAACATATTTTTATTTTATTTTATGAAATATATTTTATGTAAAAATAAAATATAAAGATATCTTTAATTATTTGACATAAGTAAATGTATGTAACAAAATACATACGTATTGAAGGTTATTCAAATCAGCAGTTTCAAATGAATAGAACATTTCACAACCTTCCTAGACTTGTCTTAAAGGTAGTTTTGTTTGCCCACTTGACACCTCTAATTAGCCATGGCATAATCTATTTACCATATGCCAGCAAAAGGACAAGTATATATGCATGTACGTACGTACACACACACACGCACGCACACACACACACACACACACCCCCACTGGCCTAACTTATTCCATTACTTCCCTGTTTTCTTTCATTTTAGAACAAACCTGCGGAAAAAATTTTAACAGTTCAAACGTGTCCTTAAGACAATTTTTTGTTTTTTGCTTTTATTGTAATTAGCAGATTTTGTTCCTGATGCTTCAGCTGCCATATCACTCTAATTAAGGGCTTAGGTCATTCATATGCCTTACTTCAGTAATGCAGACGCAGCCAACTTGGAAGGGTCATAATGCATATTTAAGCATGCTTCCTAATGGTGTTTCGCAGTTTTGTCTCCCTGGATATTGTAAAATTCAATCAAACAGAACCAGTTGTAAACCTTGTGTTTGGGGCAGTTTTCTGTATTCTCTTATTTTGTTTCAGAGCCTCACCTGATTATGCCTATCCTTTCTTTCTTTCTTTTTTTTTTTTTTTAAAAAAAACAGCCAACTTCTTTACAACTCAGAAATACTGATGATATTCTTTAAAGCTGAAATGACAGCTAGCTAGAATTATAAATTACAGATAAGTTTATATGATGTGACTAAGCATATTATTTCAAAGAATACCTTTGGCTTTAATAGTCCATACACTGATAAAGTAGAGAATATAACTTGGGATTGGAAGGAGAAATAACATGGAAATTCAGTGGTACTTCCTGAGTCAAAAATAAAGCTCAAAATAGGAAGGTAAAACAATAAGTTCATGGAATTAAACTTTTGTGCAAAGCTTTTTAAAAAATCTATGCATATTTTTTCATGTGCTATAGTTTCATTGAAAGTTCAAAAAGTAATGAATTTGATTGTGAGTTAGAGAAATGGGGGGAGGAGGGGTTTGGGTTCCATCCTCTGGTTTACTCTCCAAATGCCTGCAGTGTCCATGGCTTGGCTAGGGATGAAACCCACCCGCCTGGGAGACCCAGAAGAAGCTCCTGGCTCCTAGCTTTAAATCTGCTCAGCTCCAGCAATTGTGGTAACTTGGGGCACGAACCAGAAGTTGGAGGATCTTTCTCTGTCTCTCCTTCTCTCTGTAGATCTGCCTTCCCAATAAAAATGGATAAATCTTTAGGAAAAGAGAGAAAGGGGGAAAAAAAGAAATAGAAATAATTGAGGAATAGATGAAAAAAATGCTTTGCATGTAAAAAGCAATCTGTTTTCAATGAGTGGTTCTTTATTCATAAGATTTTCAGAATATCATCATTTTTCTGTTCTTCCTGATCACATTGAAGAATTTATTATTTTCACTTTCATAAATTCTTCAACAGGTTCTTTCAACTTCTTCTACGTAATACTAGAATTCTTTTTAAAAATAAATATTATTCTTTTTAAAAATAAATATTCTTTTTAAAAAGATTCTTTTTAAAAATACTATTTAAAATACAGATAGAGGGATCTGGCTTGTTGGTGTAGTGCAGTAATCCTCCACCTGTGGTACTGGCATCCCACATGCGCACCAGTTCAAGTTCTAGCTGCTCTGCTTCTGATCCACCTCCCTGTTATTAACAGCCTGGGGAAGCAGCAGAGGATGGCCTAAGTACTTCAACCTTCGCATGCATGTGGAAGACTGAGATAATGCTCTTGGCTCCCAGATTCAGATCAGCTCAGCTCTGGCATTTGAGGCTATTTACGGCATGAACAAGCAGATCAAGGATCTCTCTCTCTCCCCCTCTCTCTCTCCCTTTCTCTGTGTTTCTTTCTGTCTGTAACTGCAATTTTCAGATAAAATAGATAAATCTTAAAAACAGGAGACAGATATAGAGATAGAAAAACCTCCTATCCACCGATTCACTCCCAACTGCCTACCACAGTTGGCACTGTGCCAGGCCAAACCCAAGAGCCCCAGAAGTCAATCTAAGTCTCTCTAGGTGGAGGGGATCCAGCGCTTGGAAACATCACTCATTCCCTGCAAGGGTTCACTTAGGGATTGGGAGCTGGGTTTGGAAGGAAGCCAGAATATGAGCCCAGGAGCTCTAATATCAGATGTGGGCAACTTACGTTAACAACCAATGCCTATCCCTGCTAGGTGCTTTTTACATGGCAACAAGCAGCATAGCAATGTTCAGAGCTCTCATTCTCTTGGACTTTACTGCCCAGTATGTGCTTTGGTGGGCTACACTAAATGGAAAAACATCTGCTATAAATCACCAAAGTTATTTATTCAAATTTCCAGCAGTAAGGTGGCACACCTCCAGTGATTTATTGAGCAGGAATCCCCCTTACTGTGCAGGTTCCTGTAAAGTCTCATTAGGGCTTTTAAACTAAAAATATCGGATCCAGCTAGATTTGGGAAAAGGAAACTATTACTTGAGGAATCCATTTTCAGTTGCTGAGAGCCTCAGGAAGTCAGAAATGCCCTATGGAGCTTTATGCCTCTGGTCCTCTCATTTGAAACGAGCAGAGGTTGGAACAGTTCTTAGTTATTAACATCTAATGGCTGTTTTGTGACTACTCAAATGCATTAGACTCCTCCTCCCAAGTCCCAGGGAATGGAAAGACACTTATTTGAATTTAATTAACTCAGAGAAGATTTAGCCCAAAGGATAACAATTGAATATAGTTGGTATTGAATGTTCTTAACATCTTCCCTGAAATTTTGTGATGGATTTGTTGAACTAATAATTGCCAGAGTGTGTGTAAGCAAGTCCCACCTAGAAGGAAAGCCAAGAACAGGAAGTTTCTGACAGCATGGCTCTCCCTCTTTGAAGCATTTTTTTTTTCAGCACTGCCTTTTCCTGTATTATTGTAGTACTTCCATTGCAGAAAAAAAAAATCCCTTGTGGTCCAGGTAAAGATTTTGTAAAACACACTGAGTTCTGAATGGCAATGAGTGAGATTAATTTTTACTTTCCCTACTATGCAACTTCTATGTCAAACTTTACTTCCTGCATGTGCATCCACAAATATTTCTGTTACTTAAAAGATATTTCCATCTAGATAAGAATATCATAGGTTCTTTTTTTTTTAACCACCACCCCAACCCCAATTCATGACCAAAGAGGTGTCTATCACTGGAGTAGAAGGCTATTAATGACCAAGATTTACATTCTTGGCAGTTTGACAAAATTGAAAATGGGATTTTTTTTTTCACAGACTTAAGTTTTTTCAATTGAAATTTAAATCTTCTCATTTATGGACCTAACACCATGATGGCACTTCTACAGTTGTGTCTGAAATTGTTCCTTCCAATACAGTTCAGATGTGGCCTTTGAGAGCCTTACTCATATGAAGCAAATTTCTTCACTAGCTGAAACAACCAAACTGTACCCTTTGGGTGTGTTCTCCCTCTGTGGGGTCTCACAGCATGACTTGAACAGTGGACAAATGATTAGCTGAGCATCAACACCAAACTCTGGGATTTTATGTTTCAAAAATATAGTCACATTCCTATGACAGTGATTCATCATCGCCATCATATTTGGAGGTTGGAATGCATGATAAATCTTCTGGGGACACACATCCCATGCACACTTGTGAATTATTTCAGATGTAAAATATTGTTGGCCCTCTCTCTCCTGTCTCTAGGTACAAAAAGTAAGTATGTCTCTATCAGGTTGGGGTATCAGATATGGTTGATTAAGCTGAAAAGAAAGAAGGAGATTTAAAATTTTATTCAATCCCATTTCCTTGCTGCTGTGGTTATGAAAGAGAATCCGATCATCACCAGAGCAAAGTCTTATAAATAAATTTAGATCATTCCTTGTTGGATTTAATGCTGTCGATTCCTCTTTGTTCCCCTGAAGAAACATTTTGGATGTCTCACCAATTCTTTCTGATTTTATTATTACATATTTATGAGTATTCAATATTTGGCTTAGCAACATTTTTCCATAATTGATTTTCAAAATTCAGTTCTAAGCATCTTTCGTTATGAATCATTTTGGTAGTATCTTCTCAATGATTCCATTGTCAGTGACCAAATACTACTACAAACACAATGAATCAATAATTTTTAAATTAATATCCAATTCATTAAAGTATTGTTCCTTTCACCTTATATTAAAGCATTTATCAGCGAAATGATATTTATACATGCATTTATACATATATATAATTTGCTTATGTAGATGTTCTGAGATCCTCCACACAAAATGTATTAAACACTTATTTATGTTCAGTTATTTATTGCAGGCATGTCATAGTGAGATTTGTTTTAGGTATTATAGGCATAATAATGAGCAATACAAATAAAACTATCACTCAGAATTTATGAATTAGGAAATACATTTTTTTGGCTTACCTGCTTCATAAGTGCATGTCATATGGTAGATTCTGTGTGAGAAAGGAATCTTGGAAGATTCCAAAATAAATAAATAGTTCTGAGCAAAAAGTGCAGAGTTAGACCAGGACATTAGGACTTATGGGACATAGAATGAGGGGATTTAGTCTCAGATTGGAGCTAGAATGATAATTGGAGGATTTCTAAGAGGAATGGATATAGATTTGGGGGAGGAACTGAAGTACATAAATGTTTTCACTGTACCATTTGGAAGCACTGCTGATTCTATTAAAGTTCAGAGATGAAGGAGATGAAACAGGTAAAAGATAGTTCTAAGGGAGAGAAAAAGAGTGATTGGAAGATAGTAGAAAACAGAGAGCAGTAAGTTTGACTGAACATATATTGCATTTAAGATGAAATATTTATCCATACCCATTTGAATTGAAATGGGAAGCTCTGAGCTTATATGACCACTCCTTTTTTGCAACCTATTCTTTACAATTCTGGATGCCTGCATGCAGTCGATACAGGATAACACAAAGCACCTCACATGAGGAATCCAAGCCAGTACTATTTCAGGTGTAACAATGGAGATCGATAAATGAAGAAGATACTCACAGAGAGAAAAATTAGAAGTCAGGTTAGTTAATGAAGGAGTTCATTCTGCCAAGAGAACATCAATACCATTTGCTGCAAATCTGTTACCATTGTTGTCCTTTGTTTCCTTGTCAAAAAAGGAAAGTTTTGTTTTGCATGACAATGTAATATCTCTTTTTTACTTTAATCATTTGCTTACGTGTTTTGGAGATGGCTAAATGTACCAAACAGGGTGTGTGCATGTATGTGCGTGCATGTGTGTGTGTGTGTGAGAGAGAAAGAGAGAGAGAGAGAGAGAGTTTCGGACTTGGTTTGAGAATCTGCTATTATCAAAAGATCCTAAAGTTTTTATTAATACATTTATTTTATTTGTGATGATATTTACATAGTTGAGAAGATTGCATGCCCATGTGGATCCTGATTAGGATGGAAGGGATCAAGGATAAGAGAAAGTGGATGAGACAGCTGTTCCCAATCTTCCTTTGTATTCTTCCAATTCTGGGGGAAGAGAGAAGAGAGGAGGAAAGGGCCACTTCCAACAGCCTAAGTGCATCAATACCTGGAGATGTGGGATCATCACTGGATGTCATCCTAGGGTCCCAATGTGGGGCATGTTTCAAGGGTACTGCTTAAGTGGTTTCAATAGTTCTGAGATGTTGTTGATTTTATTGCTCTAAGGTTGAGGAAATCACTCGAAAGATCATTGACTGACACAATCCACCTCAGAGTTGCGGCTTGCCAGGTGACTGCTGTTGAAGCTCAGCCAGGAGTGCTGTCAGTTTGAACTGCCCTCCATGGTATTAGACATTCTCTGCAGGCCTCAACGATCTGTCATGTCCGCTTTGTGCATCTTGGCCTGCTGTCTTCCACTGCCAGGCTTCAGCAACCAAGGAGGTTCGATTCTCACACATGTACTACATAGTCATACCACAAATCCTGTCATTTTCACCATGGTTGGAGTTTTGAGTTCAGCAATCCAGTTTGGGGGGTCCCCCTAAAAAACTTTGTCTGAGGTGACCCCAGACCTAGCTCCTGTGTGCCTGCCAGTGTGGAGTCCAGCTTAGTCTGCCACCCACATCAACATATACACACACACTGGTGGTTGCAATTGCTGGGCCAGTTCTGCCCCAGCCCCATCTCATACACCAAACAATGCATGCTGTGGCTCAGCCTAACCCTGCCCACCCCACACTCAGCCCTCATATATACCAGCAGGAACTGTAGCCCAGTTGCAGCAACTCCCAATAACCCTCACCAGGCCTGCCCTCAGCTCTGGTTCCTGCACATGACTGTACGTGCAGCAGCCTGATCCAAACTGTCCTTCGTTCCATTCAGCTTTTGTACACATCAATAGGCATTGAAATCTAGCTCAGCCCAATCGACCCTACTCTCCAGCCCCCACAGAATACTGCTGGGTGCTACCTCGTGTCCAGCCCAGCCCATCCCCAGTCCTGATTCTCATGCTTACTGGTGAGAGCTGTAGCCCATCAGAGGGGTGCCCACATTTCCGCTATGAGGCCCAATCACAGATCTGTATTTTGCACTTTACACGTGGTACTGTGGACCAGCCAGACAGGACATGCCTGCAGTTTTGAAATTTGCTAGCTGATACTGTGGCAAAGCATGGACAGCCTCTACCTACTGTGGTTCATGCATGCACCAGTCGATGTTGTTGCTTGACCCAGCCTGGCTCTCTCCCTAATCCAGTTCACATGCAGGCCAATGTGTGTTGTAGCCCTATCCAGCCTGGTGTGCCCCAAGTCCCAGCTCTCATGCTTAACCAGCAGGAGCAGTGGCCCAGCATGGGTGTACCCACAAACCCCTTACTGGGCTCACACCCACCAGGGTCTTACATGTGCTGCTGGGTTATGCAGTCCAGGCTGGCATGGCTTTCCTCACCTCAGCATTTGCAGATCCTAAACTTGAATCTGGAGGAAATTTCAACAGGATTTAATACCTTCTTCTTTGTGGATAAAGTCAACTGATTTTAAATGTTTAATTAATCTACACATTGAATTTGATGTAGATGTTTCTGAAATTGTTACATTGGAGTAGAGGAATTGATGCGTATGTTAGAATAAGATACTACTATAGTCACAAACCCAATAGCCAGTGGCTTACAACAACAAAGGTTTTTTTCTTACTTATTTACCTGTCCATGTGTTGTCTCTGACTCTGCTCCAGGCTGATGCTTCCCTTATCTGGAGCATTGCAGTGCAACAAAAGGTCATGGCAAAACTTGAGTGGGGTCTTTAAACCTCTAATTAGCAATGAAATGGATTGCTTCTGCTATGTCTCGTTTGCCAACGCAAGTCACAAGCCACTGGTGACAGAGAAGACAGGGATGGGTAATCTTCCAGGAAGAAAAGTCATTGCAGAGAAGGACTTTGAATATTCTTCCTTTTTCTGGTAAGCCACCTAATTCCCCCAAGAAGAATAATCCCTAACAAACCCTCAGCCAAAGTTAATTTGACAGCGTTGACCCTAGGCCCAGAAGGGGCTGTGAGAGCTAGGGTTAGCTAACTAGAGCTTCTCATTCCTCTGGCCAAAGTAAACTTAATGGAATGCAATTCCTGGAAGGAGAAATTATTTTTGTGTTGGAGTTGCTAAGAAGAAAGTCTCTGGATCTGTAGTTTATGGAGACAGCTGGAAAGAACCTGCTTATTTTTTTTTAATGATTTACTTATTTTATTTGAAAGTCAGAGTCACAAAGAGATGGAAAGAGACAGAGAAAGAAAAAGAGGGAAATAATCCATCTTCCCATTGAGTTCCTACATGGCCGCAACAACCAGAGTTGGACTGGGCTGAGGCCAAGAGTCAGAATCTTCAATCGAGTGCAGCAGCCCACCCAGTTAAGACACCCTCCACTGCTTTCTTAGACACATTTACAGGAAGCTGGAACAGAGTAATGCACTTGGGATTCTAAAATGTGCCCAAATGGGATGTCACTGTTGCAGGTGATGGTTTAAGCCACTATGCCACAAGACAACCCCTCAAGAGACTTTTAAAATGAAGTCAATGTGGAAATAAACAAGGAATGTATAGTGGACTCAGCATGAAGATACCAGTTATGATGGTATTTTCTCACATTGGAATGATGGGTTGGGTCCCCAGGTCTAGCTCCTGATTCCAGCTCTTTGTTAACGAAGTTATTGGGAGGCAACAGACTGAGGCTCAAGTGATTGGGTCCTTGCTAGCCACCAAGGAGACCTGACTAGAGTTCCAGCTCCCACTTAACTACCTTAATGATCATTGATGTTCAGGGCATCAGTCAGTAGATGGACCCTCCACCCACTGCCAACCTCACCACTATTCCTTCTCTGTACTCAAAAGAAATCAATAGAAGCAAGGTGGGGGTGCAGGGAATGCAGCTATTGAGCAAGTAAACTAAAGAGTTATTCCACTTTATGATTCATGCTAACGTGAAAAAGTGTAAACCTAGAATTCCTAACCTTGTAAATTTATTTCTTTCTTAAGCTGATCTACTAAGATTTATATTATTTGTAATGAAAGAATGCTCCTTATAATGGATGGGATGGGTTTGGGATAGATGGGATTTCCTAAACTATCTAATATGTAAAAGGTTCTGTCAACTTTTTCATAGATGGGCTACAATTTTGGTTACAAAAGTCTTAGGTATAGATTCAAAGTATATATATATATATGTATATATATATATATATATATATGTATGTATATATATATATATATACATATTACCATATTGTATCTATAGCCCGATTTGCAAAATATGATAACAAAAATTGGTAACCTGGTATGGTCTACCCCAATACAATTCACAGTAATATGTACTAAAAACAAATGACTCAAAGTGACAGCTTTCCTAAAAGCAAATTTGACCATAGAGCATGCCATACACACCGTAATCCATAAATAACATTGACATCACTGGGAATTTACTATAAATGCACAATCTTAGATCCCCCAGGCCTATTTTAAATCAGAATATGTGCTGCAACAGAGCCCTAAGTTATTCTTTTTTACTGAAGCATAGTATTTAAAAGACGTCTATGCAGAAGACTGTATGTGATATGGTAAATATTAACAAGGACAATTCTGTGATAAATATACCAAAATAGCTTCATGACTGCCTGTTATTTCTCCTTACAATTTATAGTGTAATGCCAAGTAATATTAAGAGTGATGGAAGGGCCCAACACAATACTCTAGTGGCTAAAGTCCTTGCCTTGAATGTGCTGGGATCTCATGTGGGCACTGGTTTGAGTCCTGGCTGCTTCACTTCCCATCCAGCTCCTTCTGGTGGCCTGGGAGAGCATGGAGGATGGCCCAAAGCCTTGGGACGCTGCACCCATGTGGGAGACATAGAGGAAGCTCCAGGTTCCTGACTTCAGATTGGTTCAGCCCAGCCATTGCAGCTACGTGGGTAGTGAACCAGAGCATGGGAAGGTCCTTCTCTCTGTCTCTCCTTCTCTCTGTAATTCTGACTTTCCAATGGAAAAAAAATGAAAATCTTAAAAAAAAAAGAATGATGGGAAAATCCTAGGAGGGAATCACTGGAAGCAGTTCAGAGGATATGAGCCACAAACATATTGTAAATACACTCATAAGGATCAAAGGAGTGATAAAAAGTAATCAGTCACTAACACCACCATCTTCCTTCATATAATGAGACTCAAAAACTTTATGTAAGTGAATCGTCTATTCTTTTTTTTAATTTTTATTTTTCATATACCATTTCCTTAGGCTAAGGGATTTCTACTTCCACTCGGTCCTCCTCTCCTCCCCGCTATTGTCCTTTATAACAATAGCATAGTCCTTCAACAATCGTCACAAATCCATCATTCTCCTTTTTAAGTGTGTTATGACACTGTAGTTATGGACAATGGTAGAAAGTCCAGCATTCTGTTATCAAGACATATTTGTTTCATTACGAGTCCTTATTTTATTAAAAAATAGAATTGCATACTGTAATATATTCTTCACAGTATACTTGTCTCCATTATGCAGTTCCTCTGGATAACTATCAATCTTGTATTTTGCATGAAGTTTGCCTTATATCAGAGAAAACGTATGGTATCTGTCCCGGTCTACTCCAATTCAGACTGCAGCTGACTTTCACCGGGTGCTGATTATTATTTACATTAAATATGAATGGGTTCTCTGAGTTGGTGGGGTCTGTGACTCCCAGGGTAGCACTAGTGATATTAATCCCCATTCACCAGTTTGACAACACAGCAGGAGAGAGTGTGCATGGAGAATACTGGGAATTAGGCCCGGTACCTTCATGCTTCTGCAGACCAAGTTGCTCACCATTTCATAGCCCAGCTTCCGCCCTCCCTTTACTTCATTTCTTCCTCACACCATCCTGAAATTAGAAATGTTGATCTCACCAGTGATAAAACAGACTTTGGGCACAGAGCGGTGGCAATCTCACTTCATACCAATTCATTTATCATTGGGCTGTATTATATTCTTGTCTCAATGTGAAAGAAAAAATATTTCATTAAAGAGAGAATTAATACAAAAAAAGTTGACTTTGTGAAGCCTGAGTTCTTAACACTTGAGACTACACAACAGTCATTATTGTAGCCTTGTGGCATTTGTATACCATAAATGTTCCAGCTTGCGTTTAATGACAAGTTGATCACATTGCTAACTCATAGAGAGTATGTATCTGAGATAACTTGCTGTCCTATGAAGCTCTCAGACACCAATCATCAAGGCAAGGTATAAAGCATCTGGTGGAAATCACTTAAAAATAATTAGATTTTTAAGAGCTCCCTGCTTCAGCTCCTGGGATGAATCTGCAATTGAAGAGATCTGTGAATACAGAATTAAGCTCCTGATTAGTGAAGGTACTATTTGGGTATATTTTATCCAGCACAAGTAAACATTCTGAGTTCTTTCATGTTTAAGCTAGCAAAAATAATATTTCTTTTCTGTTCCTGCAAATCTGACTTCTGTTTGAGAATTGACTTCAGTAGTCCTGTTATAGAAGAGGTTATTTTTCTTCATGAGGATTTATTTCTCTATTTTATTGGGGATAAATACTAGGATGAAAATTGATAGTGCTGATCTCTTTTACTTTCCATCATCTTGAATGAGTATTTTGAGCTTTCTTCGGATCTCCCACATGACCTCTCTAGCAATACAGCACAAAATCAGCACAAATGACAAGGGCTTGAGCAGTGTGTGTCCAGTCCATTTTTCCCTTTCCTATTCCTTCTGAACCGTAGGATGGTAGGTTAAGTCTTGAGAAGGTACAAGCATGAAAACATTCCAAAGGCAAATGTAGGAGACTACGGTGGCTAACCATGGACAATATTGGGAGTATATTCAGTAAATACTTAAACTTGAAATGCATAATTTTGGCTTTTATTATATAATAACGTTTTTCTTAAATATTCCATTCAACATTTCTTCCAAAGAACATTTCTGGATAAACAGTAAGATCTAAGAAACCCTAATGCAGATCTTTAAAATGATGTAGACATTTTGGTCAGGTCGTTTGAAGAAATGACCACAATCATTTCTCTTTGATCAGAGTCAAAAAGGAAAAGGAATACATAGACTAGGAAGCAAAATATATGAGAAATATTTTATCATTTACTGAAATATGACTATTGTGAGCTTTTATTTTAGAAAGTATATATCATGATTTTGACAGTTTATCCCTATTTTTATTATGATTTTTTCTTTTAATTTTCCTTTCCCCTAAAGAATGAATACAGGCACTAATAAGGTAGTCTATTAGAAGGGCTTGAAATGCTTAAAACTTAGTGGCCTGGAGCATCTTATTATTATTTAAAAATAATTATTTGATTATTTTAATAATTACATATGAAAGAAAATGTGTATCATTATATTGTCAGAAAAATACTTTCATCTATTAAAATGCCATTTTTGTTCATACAAATAAAATGGATTTCCTGTATTTCATATGATCATTTCTAAAAAGATACACATATTTCCCTTCTTTCCCCTCTTTCTCCCTCAATTCTCTTCTTCCCTTTTTATCAATTATCGCAAAGATATACTTTCTTTTTCTTTTCTTAAAGATTTATTTGTTTTTATTGGAAAGGCAGATATAGAGAGAAGGAGAAGCAAAGAGAAAGGTTTTCCATCAATGGTTCATTCCCAAGTGGCCTCAATGGTCGGAGCTGAGCTTATCTGAAGCCAGAAGCCAAGAGCTTTTTCTAGATCTCCTATGTGGGTGCAGGATTCAAGGCCTTGAGCCATACTCTACTGCTTTCCCAGGCTGCAAGCAGGGAGCTGAATGTGAAGTAGAACATCCAGGACACGAATCAGTGCCCATGTGGGATCCTGGAGCATGTAAGGCAAGTATCTAGCAAATAGGCTACCATGCCAGGCCCACAAAAATATACTTTCAATCCACTCTATAACTCAGTGTTTTTCATCAGTCATCATAATATTCGACAAGTAAAATGGAAGACTGCAGTTCCACAGAAGAATAAACAATAGCTAAAAACAACAGTCATATCACAAGATGTCCGTTTCATTCCTGTGCTTTTTTTGTATTCTATATTAATTGCCACGTATCAGAGAAAACATCACATTTGTCTTTTGGGGATTGGCTCCTCTATCTTTGTTTTATACAACGTGTTGCTGCTAAGCATACCTATTACTTCCATTGCCTAAGGAATGGAAAGCAACTTTCATACCTTGCTTTATGCATAACAATAAGTGAGTTGAGGCACACAATTTTAAAGAGTTTACTTGAGTAAACTGCAAACTATAAATCCAGAAATTCCAAACAAAAGTGATTATGGAGTTCCACCATGCAAAGAATGACTTGCAGGATGAGCATCCATGCGAAACAAGTAAGTATTTGATGTAATGCACTTATACAGTTTGCCTTATTTATTTGGTCTTATGTCAGCTGTTTCGTGTTAGTTGACCTTTACTTCTGTTTTTCTTTAATACAGGTATTTACAGAAAAAAGTAGTTCGTTTAGTTATGCCTGTGTTTGCAAATCAGTCAAGGTTAAGGTCATTTATGGAGCCTCATTTGCTTTGTCTGTTCAGAGATTCTTCAATCTTAGTCTCAATTCTAATTTGTTTTAGGAGGCATTACCCTTCCTTTGAAGGAAGGAGGTCTTGGGAGAAGGATTTCATAGGGGAGGCAACCATGACAGTACTATGTAGTTTCTGGGTGGAGAAAGTGACAAAAGCTCTCAAAGCAACAGCTAAAAAAAAAAAAGAAAGAAAAAAGAAAAAAAGAAAAGAAAAGAAAAAGAAAATGGAAAGTGGAAAAGAAGAGATATGAATGGGAAACTCTGAAGTCTTCTATCATTCCAAAGAACCTCTAAGTTTCTAGAATGCAAAGGATTGTGCATATTCATATTTACTTACAGGTAGTACAGCACTCAACAAATTAATTCTCAACAAATTTTACGTTACAAACCATTTCCTTACTATTTCCCTTACTCATTTCAAACCCCACTTTAGATGTATTAGTGATTACTTAATCTGGACAATTGCAATACTCTTCTAAATAATTTTACAGTCTTTTATTTTGTACTTCAAACTAGCCCCCTGCCACCTTCATTATCTCCTTAGATTACCATACTAACTTTGCAATTGATTTATGAAGCCACTTAGTATTCCATGAACACCCAGTGTAAATTCAATAACCATATTGCTCATGCCAATGTCTTTTTTTTACTTTTTGTTAAAATGACCTTGGATAAATGAGAAAAAAGTTAGGTCATCCTTCTAGATTTATTTCAAAGCTTTCTGTAGGTAATTATTTTGAATAGATTTATATTGGGAGCTTTTTGCTTTTGTATACATACTAGTAAGTGTATATTACAAGGTGTTGTGGTGATTTGGACTTATGTATTTTTCCTTTACTAAATTGACAGTTCTTTGAGTCAGGGACATCTTTGCCACTCTGTCATTAAAACACATGCAGTTGAACTCAATAGATAACATTAAATGAAATGTTTTTGAAAATCAAGTGGATAATTTATGCCTGAACAATAAGACACCAGTAAGTGCCAAAAAGACACTATTTCCCTTGTTAGAGTCTACAATCTGTGACAAAAGGCTTATCTATAGAAAGTGCATGAATTCACATAAGCCTGCTGGCATGATGAGGCTAACAGTGTGACATCAACTCTCTTGAAAATTTGAGCAGGATGACTAATCAGATTCTTGGAATACTTAAAATGAACACAGATTACCATTACATTGCTTAACATCAACAAAAAACCTCAAACATGAATGTTAGTCATCAGAATGGTATGGTTACTGCAAGAGATCGGAGTTCACATGGAAAAAATCTAAAAATAAATAGCCTGAGAAGTGATGAGACACAATTGTTTCATAAGTATTTTATTTACATCTAACAAGTTAGAATTTACAAAATCTCTCAGAAATATCAAGGTCCGTTGAGTCCCACTTGCTACCAGGACCAAAGTCTTTGGGGAGATGACGGAATAGCTTTGATATGAACACTTCCAGTGATGGGAAGCTCATTTGTTTTGGAATTAACCCAGTTAGTATGGGATTATTCATGTAGAGTTGAAATCTGCTGATATCCATTGACCCTGGCTTTTTTCTTGGAATTATACAAAGTATCTCTACTTGTTTTCCTAGATGGAAACTTTTCATGTATTTGAATGCAATTATTTTTTCTGTCAAGGCTTTTTTCCCCCAAGATTAGGAACATCTATTTTATGCAATGATTTTTGTGTAATATTGGTTTAAAACCTTCTATTTCTTTCTAATTATATTCCACGAAGCACATTGTAGTGTAACACCCAAGTGTTAACATCAGTGCTACAAATGAACCTAAGCATTGTAGTCTATAAGGACACATCTCTAAAGTCTTAAATACAATGAATTTTTTAAATTAAAATCAAATAGCATACTAAATGGAAAAATGGATCAAAACACCCTTTTTTAGGAATTGTTCTTTATACTGTAATTAGAAATCAGAGTGAGAAAATCTTTGCTTAAAGAAGTTGACATTCTAACAAAATCTGAACTCAGATATCCTCAGTAAAGTTTAACTAAGTGCTATCATTGAGGTGTAGACAAAATATTGCCATCAAATAACTGATACATTTTGGGTAATTGCAAATTTGTGCTTCAGGCAACTTAGTCTTCATCAAGAGTGCCCTAATTCCAAATCTGTGCTGTTAGTTTAAAAAATCTAAATGTTACACTTCAACATAATTTTTCTAACTTCTTTTTGCTGATTTTTGTTAAAATTCCACACAGCAAGATTTTGAATCTTTATTCTTTCTTTGACTATGTTAGCTGTGCATTCTAATCTTTGTGTCACCTCCATGTCCGATAGAAGGAAGAAAATTGGCTGCTTTTTACATGGACAAAAAGGTTGGTATTTAGTTTTCCCAGCAGAAATATGTGCTGGGGAATTTGGCTAATGGGAAGTGGTAAGGCACATATTTAGAAAAGACAATTTATTCCACCCAGGACAAATATAGAATTCTACCCACCATGACTCATACAGTGCAAAGGCTTCTCATCTTTTAAGAGTTACATGGTGTTAGCTGTTGGCATGTGGTGACTTCAGGGCCTGAGAAAGACACAAAGGGTATCAATGGCTTGTATTTTTTCCTGCTAATTTTTGACATCAAATGTCAAGTTGAAAGTTAACAATTGCCCTCAATATAGCTCATAGTGTACTGATGATAAATCAAACATTATAACCTCTCTACTTGAGCTGGTTTTTGCCAAAGAGATCTTCCTTGACTGCACTACAACCCCTTTGCCCAAAACTTCACTTTTTTTTTGTGCATTTGAACACTATACGCATATCCGATTTGTTCATCGTTATGTTACCTCAACCCCACAACACCTACATGCTCTGTAACCTAAGCTCTTTGATAGCTTGGGCTTTGGTTTATTCATTGCAGTGTGTCTTCATTTCACAGTGCCAGATACTAATGCACATTCTATTGACATACACTCAATAAATATTTGTTGAATAAATGAATGAATCTGAAATAGATACTTGTAAATTTTTCATGCACTTAGTTAGCAAAAGAAATTTTCAAAAATAACTACATAAAATAAAAGGATGATCATGTTTATTTTATCCTTATTGGTTAGAATTAATTATACAAAGAATGTTGAGCCTCTGTAAATAAAAGAATTTCAGATGTACTTTCAGTGAATGCTGGCATTATTTAGTGGCATGAGGCAAAGTGTTTATGAAGTATTAATAAAGACCACTTATTACCAAACACTAAATAGTAAAGAAGCTGTTCACATATATGCTATTAAACAGTATGATATTCCTATTCATCAGATTGTATATACAACTAATTTTTACAGAAGCAGAAGCCAGGAAACATCAGTCATGTCTCAAGGACTCACTGCCCAGCATTCCAAGAGTCCGAAGTCTTGTCCATTAAAACTTCTCTCACCTTCCAGTGTTTACTGGCTGGTAATAAACAAAACAAAATAGAACAAATAATTCTTCTTTTTCATGAATCTTTCCAGTGCACTTGCCCCAATTTTAGAAAGAGGTCAGGCTTTTGTGACCTGGCCTATAAAGAATCCAAACATACAATTAAGAAGGCCAGGCTTAGAAAAATTGCCACCCAAAAAAGCCTCAATGTTTTCTATTCCCTATTTTCTTCCAACTCAGCTTTGCCAACAAAATCAGATACAGCAGTGTTTTTGGCATTGTCAGCAATCTTTACATCTGAAAATTACACTTTTTTTCTATCACGTTCATTACCCCCTCAGCATCAGTTTTACAATCTAAATGCGAGAACAGTGTGAAGAAAAGTTTGCATTTCTCTTTTGCTGGCAATTTTGCTAGGGAAGATAAATGACAGAGCTTGCTCTTCACACCTTATCTGTGTACCAAAGCTCTCAGAGAGGCAATTTTCACCCAGGGGTTACTAAGAAGTAGTAAAGGGATTGTCCATAATCCAGACAAATATTGGGAAAAAAGACAGAAAGCAGGGAAGCTCTGTGACAGAGGACCTTTACAGTGCTATTGTTGCCACTTCACCCTTGCGCAATTGTCTGATGTTAGCCATGGCTTTGAATATTTGAGCTTTTGGATGCCTTCAGTGATTTTGTGGGTCTTGCCCCTCCACTGTGCAACATGGTTATTGATCCCACTCTCCTCAACTTTGTTGAAATGCACAGATACTACAACAGCATTAATGTCAGCTGTCTTTTTTTGAAAACCTGTCTCCTTCCCTACTCACATGGTCAAACATGAGATTTATTTCAGCACCGCTTCATACAGCAATGAAGTAGATGAAAAGCAGGAAAAATTGAGCACTCAGCAAAGAACACACCAAGGTGAAATTCCTAAAACAACATCTGCAGCATTGCCCTTGAGGTCCCTTCCCTATCAACAGTTCTATGAAAGATGAATGGATTCTTAGAGCAGTTGCTGTACCTTCCTCATCTCTTTCAGCACATTAAAAAGTATCCGATTTAAGAAGACTTGAGTTTCCTCCCAACAGATCTTTCAGTTTCTGATCTTACGACAAAGAACAGTTAATATCTGGCAAGAATCTTGGTTGGAGTTATTGCATTTGAAGAGCTTGTAACAAAATATGCCATTCATTACTACATATGGATATTTTTCCCAAGAAAAACACCCTTATTGGACTCCACATTCAACTCTCAAACTGTTTTAGCGACATCTCTTTCAGAAAAAGAGTGGTTATAATTACAGGTCCTTTCAGTTTCTCCTTATCGAAGTAGAAAGAAATCCTGTATCCTAAGTGGACACAACCATCTTGAAAGCCGTGCAACAGACTCCAAACTCACATTGGATTCCAAAGCCTGGATCAATTAGGGGTGTTGCAATTCTAAGTATCTTTCTCTGAACACTACTTTCTTCCCTTCATTGCAAGATTCAAAAATATATACTCTTGCCAGCCATAGTTTTACATCCATAGTTCTACAAACTATGGATCAACAATATTTGGGAAAAAATACTTTGATATTGAACATGTGCAGTTTTTCATGTTATTATTCCCTGAACAACACTGTATAACAACTATTTACATAGCATTTACATTATATTAGATATTATATGTGATTAGAGTTGACTTAAGGTATTCAGGAAGATGTGACAGGTTATGTGCAAATATTTTGGACATCCCCAGATTTTGGTATTTGTAGAGGATCCTAGAGCCACATCCCTTGTGAATTCTGAGAGACAACTGTAATAGCAACAGATACAATGAACAGGCTGTTTAAAAATAACAACTTTAGAGTTCTTTGCTCAAAAAGGAAAAAAAATGTTATGTTCATACTATTATGATACATAGTATGAACTTCTTGGTGTGATATCAATGTGGAATAGACCAGTTTCTTCTACTGCAAAAGTTTGTGGGTGAGCCTGGAGTGATAGACTAGTGGCTAAGTCTTGGCCTTGCAAGCACTGAGATCCATGTGGATCTCAGTTCATGTCCCAGCTGTTCTACTTCCCTTCTAACTCCCTGCTTGTGGCCTGTGGATGTAAAGGCCTTGGGACCCTGCACCTGCTTGGGAGACCTGGAAGAAGCTCTTGGGTCCTGGCTTTGGATTGGCTCAGCTCTGGCTGTTTCAGCTGCTTGGGGCGTAGGGGGTGGTGAACTAGCAGATGAACGATCATTCTCTCTCTCTCTCTCTCTCTCACTATATATATATATATATATATATATATATATATATATATATATACTTTTCCAATGTAAATAAATAAATCATTTTGAAAAGTTTGTGGGTTTGGTAAGAATGGCAAAGAAACCATAATTTTCCATCTATAATTCCTTGGTATACCTGTGAAGCTGTCATCAATTTCCTTTTCCTGTCAAAAAATTGTGTATGTTCTTTCCAGTCCAATGTATCTCTCCAAACCATAACTCCCTTCGTTCTACTAGGACTCTGACGCTGTAGCATCATCAGCGTATTGCAATTTTGTTTTCATGTTTCATGGTACTTACATGGTTTATAAACACTCAGCTTCACCTTGCTCTTTAGAAATCTTCTCTGAGTTTCTAACATAGACTTGAAAACTGATTCCTTTTAGACCTCATTCAACTATCACAGTTTGAAAGAAATGTATTACAAGCTACTGTATACTGAAAAGATGATATGAGGAGAAAATGATTGAGAATTTGGGGTTCCTCTGAAGCAAAATAGGATGGAGAATGTTTGATACTGATAAAGTCACATAGCACACTGCTGATGCTTGCATTTACAACAAGGTGGGCTTTTGTGATGACTCTAAGGAAAATAAAAGAAGTGGTTTGGGTTTGACTAAAGTGGGACAAGTATAGAACAGTGCTGCAGGGAGTAAGGGAAGCCAGCCAGTGTATGTAGTGAATTGACAACACCACTGAAGTTATGCCTAAAATAACAGCATGAGTTGTTATTATGTTTTGTTGTGGAGGCAACCACCATAGTTGCAGTTATCTACTGCTGAGTAACAAACCACCCCCAATTTAGTGACTTAACACAATAGCATTTCATTTTGCACGTATTCTGTGGGACAGAAGAGGGAGAGGCATACTGGGTGATTCTCCTGCCCCATGGGGTATATATTAGAGCTCCTGGTTGTTTTTGGCTAGTGGCTGAAATTTTTGGGGGGCCCAAGTGGAGTCAGTTTTCACTTTTGGCACATTGGTAGGAATGGCTGAAAGCCACACATGCCTGATTGTCTATTCCTCTAGTGTATTTTCAAAACCTACTGCATAAACTGTGCAATTCTCAGAAACCTAATCCTGTGGCTTAGGAGAAGGAAGAAGTAAGCTCTGCCATCGTGGTGCCAGGAACCTACCCAGAGCCACTCCCTCCATTGCCTGCCTATTGATGTATGCAGACACAGAGCCCACCTTGTTTCAAGTGAAGAGGATCTGTACCCTAGTTCTTGACGGAGGGTTTATGACAATATTATTTTGGTTGCTTTTTAATTTTTTTCTTAGTGTTAATCATAATCTAACATGTTTATTTTCTGTCTATAAGTTCATTAAACACAGGGTTTTTTTCTTTTGTTGTTGTTAATTTGATTTTTTTTAATACCTGGAGTCTGATCTGTAGTAGACACTTAATAATAAATATTCTTGACACAAATTTTTGGGAGAATGTAGAAAGAAGAGTGGAAAATATGGACCTGGAGTGTTTGGGGTTGTGGGCCTTCAGGAACCTGGGGAGAAATGACAGGAGACTACAGAGTAGTCATCTTCCCCCTTCCCATAGGAGGGATACATTACCTACCCAGCAGTAGCAGGAGTTCAGCAAGACTGTGGCTAAAGCTACGATTTTTATTCCTGAGAAGAAACATGGCAGTATCTTTAGGATATATAAGTTTTAGGGATGATGTTTATATTTATTTCAATCAGAAGTCCTCCTTCATTTAAAATGATAGCACCAGATAAGTTACTCATTAAAATACACGTTTTGGAGGCATTTTAATTTTCATGTCATAGATGGGCTTGGGGTTGGTCAAAATAAACTGCATTGTGACTTGACATTTTAAATATGAAACATAGGATTTTCAAGTACAGTGAAAGAAAAAAGAAAAAAAAATTACCTGAGATGGGAGGGAAAAAAAGGTACTTCTAGCATTAGCTGAAGCCACATAAATGGCAAGCAAATTGTTGCAGTAATCTTTAATTATTCTCCTGAAGCCATTAAATTTGATTTGGCTAGAGGCTTGTGAACCTGTAGGGATTTGTAGGTAAAGTTATTACAGTTACAAAGAGCATCCATGGTATCATGGAGGACAAAAAAAGAAAGGAAGTGTTTTTGGAAATTAGGCCATACAAAAATTGTATGCTTCCCAATTAGTGCTTAAAAGCTGTCATGAATATAAAATGGTATTTCTTTTAAAATACCCTAAGAATGTTTTAACTATTGAACTGGAACTAAAATTGTGACTCCATTCACTTGAAAATACTTTCATATACTATTCTTTCTTCTTCTTCTAGTAAATTGCTTACCAAAGTAAGAATTTTACATTTTATGTTTGTTTATGTGAAATCAGATTGATAGGGAGATAGAGAGAGAGAATCTGAGGGAGAAAGTTTTTTTTTTTTTTTTTTTTTTTTTTTTTTAAAGATTTATTCATTTTATTACAGACAGATATACAGAGAGGAGGAGAGACAGAGAGGAAGATCTTCCGTCCGATGATTCACTCCCCAAGTGAGCCGCAACGGGCCGATGCGCGCCGATCCGATGCCAGGAACCTGGAACCTCTTCCAGGTCTCCCACGCGGGTGCAGTGTCCCAATGCATTGGGCCGTCCTCAACTGCTTTCCCAGGCCACAAGCAGGGAGCTGGATGGGAAGTGGAGCTGCCGGGATTAGAACCGGCGCCCATATGGGATCCCGGGGCTTCCAAGGCGAGTACTTTAGCCGCTAGGCCACGCTGCCGGGCCCAGAAAGTTTTTTTTTTATATATAATCCCCTGATTCACTCCTCAGCAGCTGGGGCTGGGCAGCATGAAGCCAGGCATCAAGTATCAATGAAGACAGGGCCCCAAGTATTTGGGCTCTCTTTGGCTACCTTGCTGAGCACATTAGCAAGGAGACGGATCAGAAGACCAGCAAGACTCAGAATGGCACCCTGAACCCGGATGTCAAATATACAAGCAGCAGCTCAACACAGAGGGCCTAAATGTCCTCCTCAGAATACATTTTTTAAGATAGTTTTATCTTTTATTGTAATTTTTATTGCTACTGTTATTTTCTATGATACAATTTGGTTTGTATAGGAGTTCTCTTCTCCACCTACCCTTCTTTCCTTCAAATTCACCCCCTCCACTGCTTCCTTCTGTATTATTTGTAATTTATATGTGTATGTATGTGTGTATGTATGTATATATACATATAGATGTAAATATATGTATGTATGCATGTATGTAGTATAGTCCTCAGTAGCAGCCAAAACACCAACATTCTGCTAATTAAGTGTTTCATGGCATTGTAGGTATAGACAATGCTAGAAAGTCTATTATCCTATTGTTGATATATATTTAACGGTTTCATTGGGAGTCCTCGTTTTATTCAAGAGTGGAGATGCGTACTACAATGTATCTTCACTTCCAAGTAGGCTAGTCTCCATTATACCGTTCATCTGTGAGAATATATGTCTATAAATGTTTACCACTATCTCTATTGATTTTATATTTTACACAAAGGTTGTCTTATACCACAGAAAATAGATAATATTGTTCTTTTGGGATTGACTAATCTTACTGAGCATAAAGGTTTACAGTTGGTACAATGTTATTGCAAGTGGTAGCTTCTTTCTTTTTAATGGCTGTGTGGTATTCCATGGAATATTTATACCATAGTTTCTTTATCCATTCCTCTTTCGCCTCTGGATTGTTTCCATATCTTTGTTATTACACATTGTGCTGCTATAAATATAGGAATGCAGGCCACTTTTTCATATACAGATCTCATTTCCTTTGGATATATTTCCAAGAGTGGGATAGCTGGGCCATACAATAGATCAATTTTTGGTTGTCTTAGAATCCGGAATACATTTTTTAAAATACTTGATTTTTGGGCCAGTGTGATATAACCTTAGTGCCTAAATCCTCCCTTGCAAGTGCTGGGATCCCATATTGGTGCCAGTTTGTGTCCTGGCTGCTCCACTTCCCATCCAGCTTCCTGCCTGTGGCCTGGGAAGGCAGTAGAGGATGGCCCAAAGCCTTGGGACCCTGCCCTCACGTGGGAGACCCAGAAGCTCGTGGCTCCTGGCTTTGGATTGGGTCAGCTCCAGCAGTTGAGGCCACATAGGGAGTGAACCAACAGACAGAAGATCTTTGTCTCTCCTTCACTCTGTAAATAGGACTTTCTAACATAAATAAATCTTTAAAAATATAAATGTTACACAAATAATTGCAACAGAAATATATAAGTAGTGGCAACTTAGCAGTGGTAACAGCTTAGTGTTGCTTATATTTACACAGAATTTGAGTTTGATACATGATGTTGATAGTAAATGAATGTTGTACTTCCTCAATCATAAGCATTGTGACCAAGTACTGTTGGCTATGGTGCTAAACATAGGTGGTGTGAGTGCAAATAACAGACAGTTGCAAGTGGTACTAGATGTGCTTTTGTATAAGAAGAAGAACCACAGGCCCAGTGCAACAGCGTAGTGGTTAAAGTCCTTGCCTTGAATGTTCTGGGATCCCATATGGACACCGGTTCTAATCCCTGCGGCCCCACTTCCCATCCAATTCTCTGCCTGCGGCCTGGGAAAGCAGTTGAGGATGGCCCAAGACTTTGGGACCCTGCACCCATGTGGGAGACCTGGAAGAAGCTCCTGGCTTCGGATTGGCTCAGCTCCAGCTGTTGCCACCGCGTGGGAAGTGACCCATCGGACAGAAGATCTTCCCCTGTGTTTCTCCTCCTCTGTGTATCTGCCTTTCCAATAAAATAACAAGAGCCACAAGAAGCAGATTTACTGTCTCTGGGCAACCTTGCTTGGATCAGTCCCCAGTGTATGCTTCTTAGAGAAATAGGACAGGCTCTCTCTGTGTCTCCTTAATGCTAAACTCCTTTGTTTAAAATATACATTATTATTTTTTCCTCTAAGTCAAATCGTTTTTGTTTTCAAATGTTGCTGAAGTAGAATTGAGTTCCAATTCCAATTCATTTGTGAAGCCATCTTCAACTTCTTCTCTTCATGCTAACCTATCTCTTTTGTGCTAACAGTGAATAATGGCTCTCTCACGTGTGCTTAGTTCTGTAATGGCAGAGTAGTGGCCATGTCTTTAACTGTTTATCTGTCTTAGATTCAGTCTAGCAGAGTGTTGAAGTCAATAAATAACCTTTGGATGATTGTCTAAACTGGAGCTCAATTTCCCAAAGAAATTATTGTGCTTTTCTGCATATACACATTATTTAATAAAGTACAGAGATAAATGTTAAAATCATGAACCCCTTAAATGCAAACTTTAGAGTAACTTTTGTTGTCATCTCATCTTCCTGTAATGGAAGGAAAAATAATATACAAAATAATTGGGTAGTTTGCACAAAGCTATTCAGTAAACTAGTGACAGACACAAAGTCATAACTCAGGACTCCGACTAAACTAAACTATCGTGTGTAGTGTAACCTTCAAAAAATGCAAAATGAATGAAAATATTTTAACTATGCTTGTCTTTTGAGATTATATTCAAGCAGGCTTTCTC
Organism: Ochotona princeps; assembly: GCF_030435755.1. NCBI lineage: Eukaryota > Metazoa > Chordata > Mammalia > Lagomorpha > Ochotonidae > Ochotona > Ochotona princeps. The sequence continues at coordinate 22,209,281 of NC_080842.1, forward strand.
ATAAGCTTAAAAATAAACTGTCTAAATATTACTATGGAAGGTATTATTGGTGGCCTTCCAGTATGCATTTTCTCTGTTTCTCTCTTGATTATTCTGGACATACACACACAGTTACAGTTAAGATCTAAAGCCTCCAGCCTCCTTTGTGTAGAATGGCTGCTTGGTGTGTTTCATTCCCATGGTTATGTCGTTGAGAGTCTGTTGGAAAATGATTATTTTTCCAAATGAAAATGAAAAGAAAAAGGTCTAAATGGAGAAGGCTTTGGCTCTCTATTCCTTTGCCTTTTTATGCCCGCAGTGCAAATGTGGAGGAGTCATCTTGGGATCATGAGGTGATCTCAGTTTCAGTGTACTGTTAAGATTATACATTTTCAGTGAAATCTCATGTTTCTTATAAGAGAATTCGATTTGGCCATGAGTGTGATGGTTAATTTTATGTGTCCGCTGAGTTAAGGGTTGCCCACATAGCTGGTAAAACAATATTCTGGGTGTGTCTGTGGGAGTGTTTCAGAAGAGATTCACGTTTAAGGCATTAGATCTGGTAGAGAAGATCTGCCTTTCCCAGTTGTGTTGGGCACTATTCATTCCATCATGGGCTGTGAAAGAAAGACTGAGGAGGGCAAATTCCCTCTCCCACTGCGGGAGCTGGACATCCGTCATCAGTGATTGAGGCTCTTGGGCTTTTGACTTTGAACTAATTTATGCCATCATTCCCCTGGGTCTCCAGCGTGTAATTGCCACACTGTGGACCTTGTCAACCTCCACAATCAAGTGTGCCAACTTCCAAAGAAGTACCCTCTTTTAGTAATGTTTCCCTTTCTCATGGAGAATCCTGACAAATACATTGAATTAGTGAGACAGCAGAGAGACATCATTTACAACCAAGGAGAAAAACCAAAAAAAAAAAAAAAAAGTTGAGACTTCGGCTGTACCTACAAGTTAGAGTGGTACAAACAGGAAATACAGTCTGACGTTGAAGAAAGAAAATGTTGTGTTCACAAACTCTGGCAATCATAGAAGAGACTTCAAAAACTTAGTAAAAAATGAAGCAAACATATGAGTGCTTTTTTTGTTTTTGGCAAAAGTTCCTGAAATTCACATTAGATTTTTATAACATTAATTTCCATAAACTTTCTGGAAAATCCTCCCATATACATGGATTTCAAAATTTTCCCAGAACAAGCTTACTTTTTAATTCAATTTCCATGATTTTTTTTAAGTAGCTGCCCTTCGTTCACTCATCCATTCAACATTTACTGAGTGACTGCTCTTTGCCAATTAGCGTGTTAGGCTGAGAGAGTACATGCAGAGTTGAGTGGAGGACAGGTTGTTAACCTCAAGGAATTTGCAATCTACTGTTAGGGGAGAAATAAGGTAAATCAGAAGTTGTATAGCACTGCACTAAAGAGAAATGAGTGACTAAAACCTGTTATGTTAAAACAGCATGCAGCTGCTTGTCTGTCTCCCTCAGTCCGAGATGTCCCTGCTTGTCCTTTCTTGAAAAAGATTTAAGGAGGTTGAGAAGAAAAAATGTAAGTCTTGGGATGCTAATATTTCTTGAAAACTCAAAATTTCTTGTAGAGCTGGCCATATCAGATTCTGTTTGCTAAACTTGCTAAACTCAAAATGTTATTTGCGTCTCCATTAGATGATAGCTTATTGGGCAGTGATATCTGGAAGAACTTATTTAAGAGAATCCAAAATCTGGGTAGGGAAATACCAGATCTGAGGCAGAACCACCCCCAGTCCAACTGAAGCCCACCTGACAATAACAACTTTCCTAGTGAGTTCGGCATCGCTGACCAATCAAAGGAAGGTCACCAGCAGCACTGATCAACCAGGGACTTGGATAAGAGCTGATCATAAACCTCTCAGTCGCAATTTCAATCTAAGAATTTTTGCTGAAAATTCTAAAGCAAGCCTAAGGATTAAACAACTGCTGACTGGCTCCTTGCTCTGCCCTTTGTAATAAATACCTACTTTCATCCACCACCTCAATGCCAGAGTTTGCCAGTGTTTCACTTTTTGTAAGTGCAGTGAGTGAATCTAGTTTAGTGGTTCCATGGCAACATTAGAAATAGTTTGTATTGTTCAGCAATACAGCTGCTATGGGTTAGGGAGGAAGGATTTTCTAATGACATGAGTACAATAAAAGTAGTACTGAGAATAAAAGATAATTAATTAGTTAATTACATACATTTGTTGAGTATCACTGCTAAAAGTATTCTTACATTGTTTCAATGGAATATTTTATATGCTGGAAGTGATAAAATTTGGAGGGGGACGTAAAATTTATTGTGTCTTTAGGAAACAGGATTTCAAGTGAAGATTCTATAAAAGAAGAAAATTACCAAATTAAATGTCTTTTTTAATGCTGAAATTATAAGAAGACAGAATATAAGCACAAAAATGGGAAAGAGCACTAGTAACAAGTGGATCCCACTATGCCAAAACAAGAGGGACAGCAATGAAATGGAGGGAGAAGAGACAGGGCTGGTATTGGAAAGCTAAATGGGGTCAGCTAATGCAGGCCATGCGAACGAGAACGTTAGAAGTCAGCCACAAAGAAGCTGATAGGAAATTCATGGAAGTGAATGAGGTCTTCAAGGAAGAAAGGATATGTTAACATAGACAAGCTAAGGGTAGAAAAAGACTAATCTACTTCCTTTCATAAATTTACTTTGGAAGGCCAGGAGGAATTGTCTACATTAAGTGCTAATCTTACTAGTCTTCACCTATGACACAAAGATTATTGATGTACCATTAGCAGGCTCCAGGCTTAGTGGTTTTCCCAGAAGTGGAGATGAATTTGCACTAAATGTCAAAGCTGCCTTGTTACCACCTTTTCAATAAGGCTGGAAGTTATTAAAAGTTGCAGGCTGGGGCTTTGCCATGAACACATTTCTAAAGTAGACAAAATTGGTTTTTGGTTCATAGTAAATTTGTTGTAGAGAATCAGGCAGAGAGGGGTTTGGGAGAGAGAGGGAACTTGCCAGAATATTTTTCCTTTCCTGACATCTATATATAATTCAAAATATAGCTTTCTTCTTTTTAAACAACTGTAACAATACAATTTTGATTTTGCAAGAAATGTTAAAATCCCAAATACTTAGTTTTTCTTCTATACCTCTTCAGATCTTTTTAATGAATGATAAGAATTCATGACTTGTCAACTATCAATGAACCTTGAATCTTGAGAGACTGGAGAGACTGGAGTTTTGTTCTTGGCATCAGCACGGCAAAATACTAGCACTCGCAGCTGTAAGAGTGAGGAGATTCTTATGAGATCATTCTGAATATAAGGCAATTAAGAATAAACAGGAATTTCTGAGAATCCAAGTATAGAACCATGAACCAATTTCATTCTTCTTAAACGCATGTCAGAGGGAAACACAGAGCATGGAAAGTGTTTGCTAAAATAATAATCAGCAAAATCCTGTAAAAGAGTCACTTTGGTTTTCTTAGACTGGCCGACTGCCTGGAGGTTGACCTTGGGCAGTTTCAGAAGCAAAGAGAACAATTTGAGCCAAAAAATAGAGAAGAGGATGGGAAAAGAAAGGGACATAATTCTACATTTTTGCCAGAGTTGCAAGAACTTCAGTGACCAAGGACTAGTTTTATATTCATGTTTAATTTTAATATGCAGGGTGGCATGACCTTACACATGACTTCTTAGTTTTTGTCACAATTATTTTTATAATGCTGTTGTTATACACATTAATGTGTGATCATCTACGAATGGAAATAAAATATTTCAAGTCTATTCAATCTTAAACAAGTTTATTAAAAATCACTTGGCAATTCTAAGATATTCCATTCAGGAACAACTGATTTTAATGTCTTTTTGAAGTCTTCTCAGAAAATTCATTTAGAAGGACAGGTCCTGCAAAAATCCAATGAGCACGGATTTCATGAATGGCAAGTTTCTTGAAGAGTACTGCGTGATTCTTAAAAAATTTATGACTAGGTGATTGTAATTTGCTTTCATTTTAGAAAAAAAAACTATGTGAATTTTATTCAAATTTAAAATAATGCTTAAATTTCAGTGTTCTATGACATTAAATCAGAAATACCTTAAAATCTGATGTTTTCCATTTCAAGGAAAAGATATATCTGATTTCATATAAACAAAAATATTTGTGTTGTGTAAGTGTGACAGGTTATTTCCCTTATCTGGTGAGGACTAGAAAAATACTGTGATGAGAAATGACCGAGAGAGTTAAGAGATTTCAGCACATTGCTAATTCTGTTGCATGTTAGCAAACATAAAATGAGAAGCTGTGCTGATTACTTTGAAGTGTTCAAAATAGCTTCATCGGTCCCGGTACGGTAGCCAAGTGGCTAAAGTCCTCAGCTTGTACGCACCAGGATCCCATAGGGGCCGGTTCGTATCTCAGCTGCTCCACTTCCCTTCCAGCTCCCTACTTGTGGCCTGGGAAAGCAGTCGAGGATGGCCCAAAGCCTTGGGACCCTGCACCCATGTGAGAGACCTCAAAGAAGCTCCTGGCTGTGGCTCGAGATCAGCTCAGCTCTAGCTGTTGCGGCCACCTGGGGTGTGAATTAGGGGACAGAAGATCTTTCCTGTCTCTCCTCCTCTCTGTAAATCTGACTTTCCAATTAAAAGTACATTAAAATAGAAATAAATAGATTTAAAAAAAAAAGATTCATTATAAATAATGCTGAGCATGTAAGTGCCGTGTTATATTTCATGTCTGTTCCAATTCTTCCAATTTAGGCTATCTTTAACATTCTGTTATAAATTCCCCCATCTACCAACGTGTATCTTTCTGAAATATTGAACATAGCTGAATTCTCCACTCCCTTGTCTCCACATACCTACAGTGCCATGGATTAAGCAAACACTCATTAAAACAAAGTTGAAATCCCAACTCCTAGTATCTATGATTGTGACCTTATTTGGAAATAGGGTATGTCTTAGGACATTCCTGATGCAAAGCCATAATGTCTTAGATTGGGTAATTTACAGAGAATACTTTTTTTCCTCATAGTTCTGGATGATGGGAAACTCAAGTTAAAGTACCAGAAAGTTGGACATCTGAGTAAGGGCCTGTTCCTCCTGAATGGTACTTTCTGTGTGTCTCTACATGTCAGAAAGGGTGAACAAGCTCCCTTCATCCTCTTATAACAAGAAGGCAACAATCTCCATCCTGTAGGAAAGAATGAAGGGGTAGAGCCTCAGCTGGGCCACCCCTCTTCACGCTGTAAGCTTGGGCGTTAGGGTTCAGTATAGCAATGTGAGGAGGAAACAGATCTGAGACCTCTGCAGATTCTTTGCACGTTAGGCTAAAATAAGATTATTAGGGTAGGCTCTAATCCAAGATGATTGTATTGTTATTTAAAAAGAAAGTGGGGTAGTGATGGAGGTGGTAGGAGGATTTGGATGCAGAGACACAGGACCAGAGAGTGCCACGCAGTGGAGTTAAGCAATAGCAAACCATGGTTTGGGAGAGAGATCTGGAAATAGATTTCTTCTCATGGTTTTCAGAGGGAACAAGGGCCTGTCAATACCTGAAGTTTAAACTTCTATCCTCCAAAACAGTGACTGTAAATTTCTGTAGTGTAAACCATTTATTCATCCAGTGCACACTGCTACTGCAATCCTAGTGTGCTAAAATTATGTGCATTTATTTTATTTTGCTTCCCACATTGAGTGTCTAAAACTCACCGCAATTTTCACCACTTCGTCAGTGAAAAGCCTTTGCTGGTTCTTCATTATCACCCATGATTACTGTGTTGTCAGACTGAGGTAGGTGCTGATAGTTATTGATCGAAAAAGCTATCAATAACCAAATTAATCACTTACTATTTTAAGCCAAATTAACCTCTTCAAAACACCAAAAGTACCATCTAGTTCCAGTCTGCTTTCCTAGTCATATTTATCCTCATGCTTTTAGTGTATCATGCATTATAAACCAAATCCCTTTTTGACTGTAATTTAAACATATATATATATTATTATTTATTATTTTCAGTGATAGTTTTGTAGACACATGGATTCCTCTCTTTTCCTTTCTCCTCTTCCACCTCAACTTCCCCTCCCAATATCCCCCCCCAACACCTTATTGTTACAGCAATATAGACCTCCAGATAGAGTTATAAGTTCAACATTCTGCTACCCATGAGCTTTACATTTTTAAAACTAAAAAGTCATTCATTTTAACCAAAACATCATCATGAACTCTGTGTCTTTGTTGCCCTTTGCTGGGTATGTTCATAATCAGTGTGACTTGAATTTAAATGGGCTAATTTGAGAACTTGAGATTCTTATTTTATATTGTATTATTGAGGCATATGCTAAGGAAATATCTTTCTTATCCCATAGTAGAGAGCATCACCACAACGAATGATGCTCTAAATGTTCATTCTATCCAGCTCACCCTCGCCTACAGGTTTCAGCAGGTCACACATCGGCACATTCATGGAGAGTCTTCATGTCATCCCCAAGCACTTTCACGAGTCACTTTAAGCCATTTACATTTTTCTTTGAAAAACTGTATATCAAACAATCAATTTTTTTTTGTGGGTTGGGTTTGTCTTCGATTCAGAGTAGAATCACACAGGGTGCAAGTGAAAGTTACACTCAGAGTAACCCCTCAGACATAATTGGATTTAAGTGACTATCGAGTGAATGAGAAACATTCAGATGTGGTTTGGGGGCTCTTTGCGGATCTTACAGGCACCATGATACGCAACAACAGGAGTAGGAGTTCGAGTAGTAGAGCCAGAGAGAAGGCAGACAGCATCTGGTTAGTTGAGAAAGGCAGACAAGCCATTCTCCTTACAGGTTCCAGAAGGAGGACAGCTGTGCTGACTCAATGATTTTAACTCTATCAAAACTTGTTTCATAATTGTGGCCTTCAAAACTGTAGAAAAACTAGTTATTGTTTTCTAAGCCAGTTTTTGTGTGTGTGGAAATTTGCTACACTAGCAATTGGAAACTAATGCCAGACAGAAAGTATTATTGGTGAAGACCAGCATTTCTGAAAATGTTTCCTTAGAATAAGTACTATTGCAAAATTTTATACAGAAACCAGTTTTGTAGTCAAAAATTTTTTGATAAATGTAGAATATCACCTGTAGAGACTGAAAGCAGTATGTTAAATTCTTAAGAGGTTTCGGGGGGAAAAAATCTGTTTAAAGCAGTCCTTAGCTAAGGTAGAAAGGCATATGGTCACCTCCAGCAGTATCATGTATTCACAACCTCCTGCACCCTCCACATACACACACACCTTGCGTCTTTTATTGACATTCCCCCAAAATACATTTGATAAATCCAATGCAAGCTAGTTAGATAATTAGGCAGGTTTCACTGCTGTAATATCACAGAGCTATTACCTCAGTAGATACTCAAGTACTACAGCCTGAATTAGAAATTTCTAGCTCTCAAAATTGGAGCCAATAGGGATTTATACCACATTCATCACAAATATATTGATTAAGGGGTAAAAAGGAATATGTGATATACTAAATAATAAATGCATTTTAACATTCAGAACCTCAGTGCTTTAGATATGTAAGAATGTTAAGTAGAATTTTAAATTGTTCCATTCTAGTGATAACACCAAGAATTCTTTGCTTTACTTGATGATTTAAGGGATTTCATAGATCCTCAAGGGTGATTTCCTACACATACTCTTCTTTTGATACTCTAATATGTATAGCACAGACAGATGGAGATTAGCTAACAGAAATTTCACTCCCCAAGCAAGGGAAATTAAGAGTATTGGTCTTTATTTGCAGCTTCATAAGACTGTATGGTCACTTGTGATAGATCTCCCACGTTTTCCAAAGCTGAAGATTTGAATAACAAACCATTACAAACCACAAAGAAGAATATTTTGGAGCATCCAGTGAGGCTGTTATTTCATTCTTTGGGGGTTAGACCTGTTAGTAGATGTGTTGACTGAGATCTGTACTTCCTATTTTTAATTTTTAGCCAATATGGCAATTTTATTCACCAGAATTTCTTGGATGCTTCTTATGTGCAAGTAGATAGTGATAAAGGCGAGGCAAAAATTTACAATAAACCACTACGCTTGTCCTCTTAAATCCTACAGTGTGTTGGGAGTAAAGGGGCAAGCAGTAATCCGAAAACTGAAAGGTTAACACTGTTGAACAATCCACAGAAAAAGGGCAGCTGATCATCTAATCATAGCAGCTTTCATTTAAGGATGAGCTTATCTAACATGTAGGGCCAAACCAAGCTGCTTCTTGGCATAGTTTATTAAAATACATAACTTTGCTTGTTTGAAAACAGGGGAATTCCTCAGATTTTATAACCATATAACATGTCAGGTACACATATCCTTTTAGAAGTTTGATTTTAAAACCACCATTCACAATGGATTCATAAGAGAAGCACACAGTAAAATTCTGGATGATCACAGAAAAGCAAATGTCAGTATGCTAATTCATCTGAGATTAGGATTTGGAAAGTGAAGCATTCTGATCAAGTACAGAGTTTAAGGATCATCACAAAACTGTACAAACAAAATAACCAATATTAAAAGATATTGCTGGGCAAAATAACAAAAGTTAAACAAAAACCATCATCATCGACAGTTATTTCCTTTTTTCTCAGACTCCAGCAGGGTTTAGCACAGTACTGAGGATTCTCCTTCTGCAAGCCTAGTGTGCTACCTAATATCTTTGTGTCCACATTCAGTCTCCAGCCTTTTGTGTGACCTGGTAGACTGACTTTTACGGACTTATACTGGTGATCTCTGTTACTCTTAGAGGATTTCTTTAATATGTTTGAGTGGCAGAGAGGCACAGAGAGAATTCTTTATCCGTTAGTTTTCTCCTCATATGCTCACAACCTCCAGAACTGGGACAGATCGAACGCAGGATACAGGAGGAATACAATCCGTGTCTCCTATATGGGTGGCAGAAATCCAGCCACCTGGCCATCACCACTGCCCTCAAGGGCGTCTTTATCAAGAAATGAATTGAGCTGAAGCCAGGTACTGAGTTCGGGTACATCAATGTGGGATATATTGGTGCCCAAACCAGTGCCCTAATGATCAGGCTAAATGCTTTTGGATTGGGCTCAGCCAATAGCATTTGTCCAATATTGTTATTAATCTTTTAAAAGGATCTAGGAAACATGAGATTGCAATATTTTGTTTTCGGTTTCCTTTGCCTGGAAGCAATGTTGCAAAAGCAGCTCTGCTTCTGCACAGCAGCCACAGCTCCTTCTTCTCATCCCTCGTCTAACAGCCTCAATTCCTTAGCTGTGCCCCTTGGAATTCAGAGTTGTGATCACTATCCACTGTTCGCTCTCCTCAGTGGACTTCTGCATGCTTTGCAAGTTCACAAGCTGTTTCACACCTCGACATACACTGGCTAAGGCACTCTACTGCAATACTGTTTAATGAGGAATTCAACAGTCTTAGATCAATGAAGACCACATTGCAATGCCAAAATGCAAGCATGACTAATGGAGTGTCTTCTATATACCGTGACTTAGACTTTAGTCTGATTAGACCCTATCCCAAAAGCAGTGATTCCTCAGGTATTGAACTACCCATGTTCCCTTCACAGGACACATCAGCCATTGTTTCTTTCATTATGATGAGCAAGAATTAATGTTTGTTGAGATTGGACAAAATACTTACATTGTGAACTAAGTTGAAGAAACTTGGCAAATACATAAAAAATCTGGATGATATAATTTTTTCCTAATTCAAGCCATTAAAAATTATATTAATTTATACACTAACTTGAATAAAAATATTTGTAAAAATATGGCTACTTAAGGCAATTAGATCAATGATCTTCCTCTGTAAAGGACTCTGATCTGACTGACATCAAAGGAATGATTTATATGACAACATTGATTCTCATCGTGTAAACCATATATTTGGCTCATTAATATAAGCAGAATAATATTCTGAACAGCCTGTGTGAGCCAACATAAAATATTTTTCTGACAGAATAATTCCCATGAGGATCATAAAATTCATTTTACTTAATTTCTTCATACACCATTAATGTGCTAATACTTCATACATTATTACATTCATTTTTCTTGTGTTCTGAATTTTAGCGAATATAATCTTTTGTTTCAATCTTTTAAGTATGCATTTATAATTGCAATGCTTTTTCTTTTTAAAATTAAAATTGAAATTTATTTTAAAGTGTTTGTTACATAGGTGAGGGTGAAAAGTGAATGAGGGAAAAGTCTCTGCCCTCCCTCCTGTGACTGTGGTGAGCCAGGAGGAGAGATGTGCCACCCCTTGCAGTCAAATCACATCATCTCCAGGAGACAGGAAAGGTCCCCTGGTTTTGTCCCAAGGACACTGGTGGGGAGAAGAATGTCCTGAAGAACATCCTGAGGGTGTTACTTGAATAGTCTCAATTATTTTGAGATGGTATTGGCGTCATTGCTCCAGGTATGGGATATCACTTCCCATACTTGCCACGTGTCTGTATTTCAGTGTGCCTTAGATGCTTGGTAGAGAATTTGTCCTGTAGAGTTATTCAACCTGCTTCTCTTTTCCATTTTTAGTGAGGCACTAGAGTTCCTCTGTTGAATCAGAGAGGCCATCTATCCCCTCTTTCATGTACATCCTAGTATGTTGTTGTTCTTACGCAAAATCAGCAATGTGAGTATCCCAACTTCACAACATGTGCTCTGTAGCCACAACAGGTGTCTATGTGTTACTCTCTGAGGTTTGTGATCCAGTGGAGTAGAACCATTGGGCCAATTCCTATGAGCCCCTACTGGATTGGTCCCTAAATTTGGCTGTTGTGTACACCAGTGGGCACCAAAGTCCAGCCCAGCATTGTATGTGCTGACATGCTCTGACTCCCAGGACCCCAACTAACCTGTACATAGACCCGACATTTTCTTGTCCAGTGGATGCTGTAGCCTAGTGGAGGAGACCTCAGAGGCCCCCTTCCCAGCCCACCCCCTGACCTGGCTCTCATGTTTGATGACAGGTGCTGCAGCCCGGCCTGGCCTGTCCCATTATGGCTATTATTTGTACCAGCAGGGGCTTTGGACTAATTAGAAAGACCCCTACCAAGCTTGCCCCCTGACCTGGATCTCATTTGCACTGATGGGAGTTGCGGCCTACTTGAGAAGAGCCCTGAAAATCCCCACCTTGGCTGCCCCCACCTAGCCCACCCAAAGCCCCATCCCTAACACATGTTGGTTGGTTCCATGGCCTAACCCAGCCCTGTCTACACCAAGCCATGGCTCCCACCTGTGCCAGCAGATGCTGCAGCCCAATCCAGACCAGACCAGCCCAGCTCAACCCTGGTGCTTGCAGTGGGTTCTGAAGACTAGCAGGAGTGTCCCAAGAAATCCTCTTAAGAGCTGTTCCTAGCCCCATTTATCATGTGTACTTGATACTGCAGGTTAGCTTAGCATTGCTTACCCCCAGCCCTAACACTTACCTGTGGGTGCTATGGCCTGGTCAGGATGACCGGAAAAAAAAAAAAGTAACACACCCACTGCCAAAAACGGCTCTTGCTAGTGCCAGTGGGTTCTGTGACCTAGCCCAGCCTGGGCTGCCCCCAGTCCCAGCCACTGTGCATACTGGTAAGTGCTGTGGCCTGATTCAGGGATGCTCTCCAATTTCTCTTTTGTGGCCCACCTGATTTCAACTCCCTTGATTAACTGTCGGTGCAGTGGTCCAGTCCATGGAAGCTCCTAGAAATCATTTTATATATGTCAAACAAGCCCTCAGTGACTCCTATTCTGACCCATCCCTTCACCCACCCCTAGCAATGTGTATCTGCCTCCCCCACCCCCTCATCCCCAGTTGTGGCAGCAGCAATGGCAGTGGGTTGGTCCAAGCTGGTGTGCACCCGTGGTGACACAGTGAGTTTTCCACCTCCCATTCCCATATCTTTAAAAAAAAAATAGAAAATATAGAATAGACACCTATGTTGGTACACTGGTATAGTTAACACAGAGTTGGCATTAACCAGGCCCAGAATGCTTACCAGCCTTTGGCTGCTTTTCTCCTAGTAGCACAACACTTTCCTAAAAGGCAACCTAGGTTATTGCCTACAGCTGGGGTTGCAATCCTTTTTCATAAGGAAGTTACTATTTTATGTTATAATAGACTATTAATGTGAAAAAGAGTAATGGGCAAAATCTATATCCATATAAAATGTTAGTTTTCATCAAGATGTAAGATAAAATGGATAGAAGTGATAATCTATACTTATTCTTAATAGTAAGTGACATATACAGATTTCTTATTTTAAGGCAGAACATATTCTAACAATTGTAATTTTTCTGCTTTTAACTGAACAATGGCCTGACTAATTTATAATTAGTTCACTCTCCAAATGGGTTCAGCAGTCCAGGTGGGCCAAGTTGAAGCCAGGTTCCCAGGTTGAACTCATCTTCATCAGAGTTAAGCAGAGGAGATGACTCAAGTGTTGGATTCTCTTCTACCTGTATGATAGATTAGGTAGAAGACCCTGGCACCTGCCTTTGGCCCGTTCCACCCCGGACCACCGCAGCTGTCAGGGAGTGAACGTCCAGATGAAAGATTCTGTTTCTCTTTCTGTAAATGTGGGTTTCAAAATAAATAAATAAATCCTTTTTAAAAATGCTATAAAGCAGCTCATATTGTAAAATTTTCTAGAAAATTTTATAAAGAAGTCAGACAGCACAGGACAAAGTAGAGCCAATTAGATTTTCCTTATTGTAACAGATTGGTCAGTAAGCAAGGAAATCAATCCAATTCTGGCAGCCAGGGAAGCACTGCACGAAATACAAATATTTTATATATTCCTGAGCTTTCATTTGGAAAAGCACAGAAGTTTAATTAAATGTGGATTGAGATGCTAATCCACAAAATCAAACTTAGGTGATGATAGATGTAAGTAGCTTCCTCGGTCTAAGACTGCACATTTTCTGCATGTATATTTTTCAGCCACCCCCAAAGTAAATAAACAGATACTTACCGTTAACATCTGCTTGAGGTGCTGTCTTTGAAACACTGAAGTGGCAAATTAGGTGAAGGAAATATAACTAAGCATGTCATGGTTGAGGGGCCTCCATCTCCTCAGGATGCCTTTTCTCACCCTTCACTAGAAGATGAATAAACACAGCATGCACATGTTTATGCAACTTCAGTGGACTAGGCAATCAGTCAGGGATGCTACTCCAGTGACTATGTATTTCAAACGTAAATTAGAACACCTACTAAATGGATTGAAAAGAAAATTCCTAAAATCAATTTCACAGGCCAAAAGAGAACAAAGTGATAATATGGATATTCCAATAGAGTGCCAGACTGACTGATATCAGTAAATGTTTGTTGAATGAACGCCTAGGTACCCATGAAGCTGAAATGGAAAATGACCATACCAGTCAATTAAATGCAGAATGTGTCCACATATCATGGATGAGAAAGTCATTCCTTACTCTCTTGGCACCAAATATCTTAGATGAAAGGTGAACATATAAACAGACAATTATAAAAGGATATTCAGTAAAAGGGATGTTTATGTGATACCAGAGGAGGATTATTTATTTTAATATGAAAAAAACGTATAAAAAGGCAGCATTCTGAAAGAGTTGCAATTTGTGCTTCTAAAGAGCATCTCAAGAACATTATCACTATTTCTCATTTTTAGAATTTCAGGTATAGGAAAGTCCAAAACCTCTACCAAAGGATGGCTAGATATTTAATACTCGCATCTACATAAACATATATATTAAATTAATAGTTCTGTGTAACATTTTCATTTTATATTAGCCAAATATTCTCAACACTAAAAGTATATTGACTAAAATTTCATCTTTGGCAATTCAGAGGGCACATTCATGGAATGCTGCAGTGACGTAAGATCAGTAGAAAATGAATTTATGATATACAAAGAAAGGGTTACTAAAAACATTATGTTGTTTAAACTATATATGTTGGCATGCATGTACTGAAACATCTCAAATTCTACCAGCATATAGAAGGGCTACACTTGTTGACACTCAAGAATACTTGTTCTAATTAGCATGCTTAATCTTATTTTGCTCTTTCTATCTCCAAATTTGGTAATGGACCTTTGTAAGTCTAAATACTTTGGCATGAGGAAATGCTACAAAATTAGATTTTTCAAAAATTTTAAGCATGTCATTGAAATACAATATACATACCAAAATACACGTAAGAGTGTACAAATAAATGCATTTTTCTCTTCTGATCACACTCACAATCAACACCCAAATTAAGAACAAGCAGTACTAGCAGTCCAAGTGTCCTCATTATTCTTCCCAATTTTTTTTTTAGTGTGGAAGAGTATATTGTTATTTGAGTGGTTTGTGATTCAGAAAAGTAATATTTATAACTATATATGAAATGGTATGACATGAAGACATGTGTTAACTGCCATAACTAAGAGAAAATATGACATTTGTCATTTTGGGTCTGGCTTATTTCATTTAGCATAATGATCTGCAGTTACATCCATTTTATCACAAATATCAGGATTTCATTCTTTTTATGGTTGAGTAGCAATCCATTAGGTATGTATACCATATTTTTTTAGGCAGTCTTTAGCAGATAATCATCTAGGTTGATTTCTTGTCTTAGTTATACGAAGAGAGCTTCAATTTTTGTATATTTAATCAGATTTTATTAAATTTTTATTGTAATGTCAATGATAGACTGGAAGATTTCAAAGTAATCACACATGTAGAATGTTTATTCTTGATTATTTTAAATATTTAAAAAATATTTATCACAAGTCTTTGCTTGTGTAACTCTTGCTAGGTTAAAAATTCTGTGAGAACTCTCATGCTTTCTTGTTGCTCATATATGGAAAAATAGCCTAATTCCTAGCCATTTTGTTTTTCCTTTTTTAAAAGTTAATTTTATTCATTTGAAAGGCAGAGCCACAGAGATAGACAGATTTCCTGGTTCAGTCTCCAAATTTCTGCAACAGCCTAGGTCATTCAGACTGAAACCAGGATCCCAGAACTCAATGCAGGCCTCAGACATGGGTATCAGGGACCCAACATTGGGTCTTGAAAGCAGAGCCTGCACTTGAGCTCAGATACTCAGGTGAAATACAAGCACTGCCCACCCACCCACCCACCACACACACAAACACACACACAAAGATCTTAACCACTGATCAAAAGCTCATCCTCTCTAACCATTTTTCTTAGCACCTTTTACTTTCCAATTCAACAATTTCTTATAAGTTATATTATTTCAGAATTCATGTTTTTCTTAAAAGGCTTGGAGCAGATTATACAGCAAATAGCTTATAATGATTAATGCTTGATCTATAATCTCTTTACCAACATCCATAGGATCAAAAAGTCAATAAACATTAAATTGAAGCAGCAATTACAATAATTTTATTTTGAAGTATGTATTATAAATTGTACATCTTTGTATTTAAACATATGTGTGTATATAAGTCATCTATATTGTAGAATTAAAGGATTGCATTACTGGCATAACTTGCCTTTCTGGCCTTGACATTGCTCTGTCTCTGCTTTGTGATAAAAGTACACTTCTCTTCTGAGCACCTCAGGATTCACTGGGAATGGGGATTTTACATACAACACACAAATACACAAACATAATTATCCAGCAGATGGAAGTATTTAGTGTCGTACAAAATGGATTTATTTCACTGCGTCCATTCACTCCTTCCCCAAACAACAGCACCCAGAACAAAGCCTGAATGCAAACAAGCAGAGGGCACCAGCTTCTGTTACTTTGTTCAGGGACTCCTGGCAGACATTGAGGCATCTGTAGCTCTCTGATTATAGTGACACCGTTTCCAAAACCAGCTGTAGATGGAAAGAAGTTCTAATTCTGAGTGAATACAAAAGGGACTCTTCTAAAAACACTCGTTGTACAGTACATAGTACCATGGCTAAAATGGTAACATTCTTTTTATACTCTCATTCTCCTAAAAATGAGAACAATAATTGAAAAATATACAGCAGTGTATAACAAGATTTGATTCTCACTTTTTTCCATCATCTGCTTCAGAAAAAAAGTGAAATGAAGTATTCCCTTTTTTGTTTTTGTTTGGTGAGATAAAAATATTTCAGGTTTTGCAAGATTTTTATATAAATTGTATTCATGTGATTTGCAAATCAAAATAGAAATATAAAGAATATACATAGGACATAACCATGTTTGTAAATTTCCTGTGTATTCACCAGTACTTTGTATATGTGCATATGAATATATATGCAGTTATGAACATACATATATATTAGTTTCATGCTGTCTTATTCAAATGCTGCATACAACCAAGATTGTTCCATGCCTCCATGCCTTATGTGCATAGCTCTTTGTTAATTGTTTGCATCATTAGGAAAATGCAAGCTGTAAGTACAAATCCTTCTTTAAAAATGAAAATTCTTGGACCTGGTTGTGTCACAACAGGTCAAGCCACCTGTCTGACTGTTCACCTGAGTTCTAGATGTTCTGTTTCTTATTGAGGTGCCACTAATACACCTCAGAAAGCAGTAAAGGCTAGCACTTGTCCTGAGACTCCTGTCACCATGTTGGAAACCCAGATAAAGTTCCTGGCTACTGTCTTCAGCCTGGCCAATGCCTGTCTGTTGCTGCATTTTTAGAGAATGAGCCAGTAGATAGAAGATCTTTACCTTCTCTTACCCTCCTCTTTCTCCCTCCCTTCCTCTTTCCTTCCCTCCCTCCGTCTCTCCCTCCCTCCCTCACTGATCTTAAGTCTTCAATGGATGTTACTTTTACAAATCAAAAGATGAGAGTTTTAGTTTTGTGTTGAGAACAATTTCTCTCTGTAGAGCAAGTAAGTTAAAACCAAAGATATCTGTGTACTTCTGGGTGAGATGTAATGAGATCCAGCCATAGGCAGAGAAATGTGAGAAAGGGGCCTTAGACAATGTTGCATATTTGCGCATGGTTCAAGAGAACACAAAGCTAGTCCAAGTTGTCAGTTATTGTACAGATTTCCTAGGGTTTTCTTTTAGGACAGCAGATTGTGACTGCTGCTCTTTCTCCTAAGAGGCACAGACTCAAGAATAAACAGGCCATGATGCTTGGACTATAGCATGCCTGAGAACCATGAGGAAAAGGTAAAATGCTGTTTATAAGGATATTAAAAAAACGGAATGAATGTGCCAAACTTAGCAAAAAAGCTACTTTAAAAATATCATTGATGTTTTTAAGGCATGTTGAAAATGCTTACCAAGTACTTGGCAACTGCATTAAAATGGCAGCTTTTTGTTGAGGCTGTCCCTAGGATAAGCACTCATTTCAGGTATTTCTTTGGTGATTTAGGGGAAGGAGAGCCATAGGAAAGAGCCAACAGTCCAAGTAGGTATTGTTGGACCTTGGGTTTGGTTAGTGAAAAACTACTTCATAACTAGCTTGGAAGAAATCAACTCCAAGGGAGAAAACATGGTGGAGTGGAACAGATAAGTCAGTTAATTATTAAGCACTCACTAGGTGTTCTGTGCTGCACTGTATTCTGAGAATATAAATCCTCTGTCTTTGGAGAGTCATGATTTTCATAATATGCTTAAAGTTAGTACAAGGAGAGGAAGAACAATATGGGATCAAAACTTAAAATTGATAGTAAGCGAAGGTGTTTTAAGTTGAATTGTAGTTATTCACAACTCATATTTAAATCTCAGCCCATGACCTTATTTGGAGCTTTGGTATTTATAATCAAGTTAAAACGAAAATATTTGAGTGGACCCCCCCCCCTTTTTTTTTTTTGGTAAGGCTCATTTATTTTTACTTGAAAGACAAAGTTGGAGAGGGGCGGGGGAGAAAGTGAGTTCCTCTATCCACTGGTTTACTCCCCCAAATCAGCAATGGCTGGAGATGGGCAGATCCTAAGTCAGGAACTAGGAGCTTCTCCTGGGCTTCCCTCATGGCTAGAGGGTCCCAAGCACTTAGGTCATCTTCCGCTGCTTTCCCAAGCCGTTATCCGAGATCTGAATTGGAAGTGGAGCAGCCGGGACTTAAACAGGTGACCTACGAGACACTGGCACCAAAGGCAGAGGCTTAAGCTATTATGCCACAGCACCATCCTTGAATGATGTCCTTATAAAAAGGCCAAGTCCATCAGAGAAATGCGAAGGAAACCCAGGTACATCGCTGCAACCTTAAAATCAAAAAACAATAAATGCTGATGAGGATGTGGGGAAACAAAGACCCTAATGGTGGGAACGTATGCTAGCACAGTCATTATAGAAGACAGTATGCAGGTTCCTCAGAGTCTGAAAATAGATCTATCATATGATCCAGCTCTTCCACTTTTTGGAATTTAACCCAAACAAAAAGGAAAATAGCGTAGAAGAAAGGTACTTGTACACCCATGCTTACTGCAGCAAAATTCACACACAGCTGAGATGTGCAATCAATCCAAATGTCAATCCATGGCTGACTAGATAAAGAAAATGTGATATATATAATTATGAAATACTACTGAGACATAGAAAGAATAAAATTCTGACTTTTGCAACAAAATGTAAACCATTATGCTTAGTAAAATAAGCCAGTTTCAAAAAGATAAACATCATATTTTCCCCTAGCCTATGGTAACTAATACATAAAGCATAAAAATGTAATTTATATGAACAAATTGACATTCTGAGGTTTAATCATTGTTTTTAGCCTTTGTCTATAATACCGAACTTTTTTTTTATTTCTTGAATTCCTACTTAATGGAGTGTTATGTCTGTTATTGTAAAATGAATTGAAAGTATGCCATTGCAAAAACTTTTTAAGATGTTGTCAGCACAGTGGCCTACTTAACAAATACATAATTTCCTTGAAGTAAAAAATTAGGTTATGGGGCCAGCCTGATGGCTTAGTAGGCTAATCCTCCACCTGTGACCCAGTATGGGTGCCAGTTCATGTCCCAGCTGTTCACTTCTGATCTAGCTCCCAGCATGCGTAATATCTTACTGAGATATAAAAAAACTACTGGGCCAGGGGTAGGCAAGGGATGGATAAATTTTAAATTAACAAGATTAATATTGTATTAGTGTCTAAATATATGGGGATTAGGGTGAATAGTAACATGGAGACTGTTAGCAAACTGTTGAAATACATAGTCAAAAAATGATCATAGCATGCATCAGGTTAACAAATTTGAGAAATGGACATATTGAATAAATATTTTGAAAGCTGAGCAAATAGAATTGCCTTATGGGTTAGGTGTTGAGTATTAGAGGAAAATAGAAGGTAATAATGATATTTTTAGCCTGGGAAAGCAGAAAGCTGACAGCATCACCAACAGTGTTGAGAACGACTTAGTAAAATAAAAAAAAAAGGTTTGAGGAAAATTTGGATTTGTCGGTTTCTTAGGTTTGCCACAATTGTACTATGTGGTGAAACATTCCAAAATAAGACTGTAGCACAACTCATATCATCTTCTCACGCATTGCTTGGACTTGCCTGGTATCAGTTGCTCTGGGCTCAGGGTTACTAAGCATGACTTCAGACTGTTCATTAGTTTCTAATTGCTCCATAGCTTCCATCATTTTTTTTGATCAGGAAGGCAGCTGGGAAATTTTTTATAGGTATAGAAACATGACGGAAGTTTTCAGGACAGCAACTCTTATGTTTTCTTAATACCTAGGGTCAGACCAAGCATATGTCCACTTCCCACCTCATTTCATTATCTGAAGCAGTCCCTGGGGTCAATTCAACATCATCAGAGGGAGAAACTGCAGAATTCCATGGCCAAGGGCAGGGATACAAGTTTAGAGCTCCACTTATTTATGGAGAGAAAAATACATACATACATATTTACATGGAGAGAGATGGAAAGAATACGGAGAGAAAGACATTATCATCAGAATAAAAATGGTAATTAACACTAAGATACTGGATGAAATTATCAAGCAAATCATTGTAGTAGAAAAGAGGTCCAATGCCTGAATTGCCTAGAACTCAAAATTTGTATGTCAAGACAGTGAGACTGTTTTCAAAACTGAGAGTAAAAAAATTATTTGAGAGATTAAATGAAAACATAGACTATGACATATAGTAAAAAAAAGTGAGAGAAGCACATGAATGGTAGAAAAAATGATCAGTTATATCAAAGACTGCACAGAAGAACATCTGAGTTTTCCATTAGATTTAGCAATGTAGGAATCACTGATGACACTGATAAGAACAGTTTTTAAAAATATTTTGTTTACTTATTTGAAAGACACATGCACACAGATCAAAATGAAATCATATTTTTAATAATGTAAATAGAAAGAGGAAAGTTGAAAAAATTAGAAATACTATGAAGTAAGAGGAGAATTGGAACTGCTGGAGTAATGACATGAGAAAGGCTGGTGTTTAGTGCTCAAAATGAGGATTTTAGTGTAGGAGCACAGACAGCTCATTTACAGTTGTGGTTTAAGCTAGGGCAAGTTTGTTCCCTGAAAACACACTTGGTAACGTGGAGAGAAATTGTGTTTGGAACAACAGGGAATGCTACTGAAATCTGATGAGTAGAGGACAGAGATGATACTGCACATCCTACAGCGCAGAGGACAGCTTTCCAACCAAAAGAATTGCGTGACCCAAAGCATCATTAGTAGTGAGGCTGAGAATCCCTCATCAATAGCAACAGAAGGAGTGTTTAGGCACTGATGCCAGCAACTAAGTAGGTATGGTGATATGAGCAGGAGATGTTTTTTGTTGTGTCTCAGCATGTCTGGGCTATGGTGTTCACATACTGGATCAAACACTAGTCTAGATGTTGCTGAGAGAACATTTTTCAAATGAGATAAACATTAAATTGATGTTTTTTTGAGTCAAGCTACTTGCATTGTATAATGTGGGTGGGGCTCATCTACTTAGTTGAAGCTAATGGAGAGCAAAGAGTGAGGTTTCCAAAAGAAGTAATGGTGACTCAAGACTCCCCAAAAGGAAATGTTGCCTGAATTTCCAGGCTTCAGATTTTAGACACAAGACTGGAACACCAACTTCCATCTTACTTTCCAGTCTTTCTATTACAAAGATTCAGCTTCACCCAATTCTCATTTTCCCTTAAAAGTATCTATCTATCTATCTATCTATCTATCTATCTATCTATCTATCTATCATCTATCTATCTACCATCTATCTAATTATCAAGTTAACTGACTCTAGTTTTCTAGAGAACTGTGGTTAATTCTCACACTTTACATTTTCTTTTCAGAGAGAGTCTATGCAAAATGATCCACAAAAGAGAATAATTGGAAAGAAGCACAATTTTGAATGCACAAGAAAAAGTTCAACTGTGGTAAGTGCTAATTTGAGATTTATGGTCATATACTTTAAGGGCAGGCAGTTGGTCCAGTGGTTAAGATAACTGCATTTGAAACTACAACCTCCTGCCAATGCAGACTCTCAATGGGGGTAAAGGGAAGTGGTGTGAGTTCAAGTAATTAACATCCTTCCAACCACATGGAAAGCTGCACTGAGTCCCCAGCTCATGACTTTGGCCTTGGCCCAGTCCTGGCTGTCATGAGCATTCTGCAGGTGAACTAGTGCTAGAGCTTGCTCACTCTCTCTCCTTTCGGCTTCTCAAGTAAATTAAAAAGTGAATAAATAAATAAATATTAACATTTAAAAATAATTGCATGCAACTTGAATTTGTGTGTGTGTGTGGTCCTATTTGATCTTGAGAATGAGCAGATACAGGTTGATCAATTGCACCTGTGTTGAGGGGGAAGCATGGAAGCATCGAGAGGAGCAATGCTGGTTTACTGAAGAAAGTATATGACAAAGGGGAGAAGTGGTCAGAAGTGTAGATTAGTTAGTGATTATGTAAGACCAATGACATCATTTTAGCTGTGTAATGAGAGCAGTAGAAGAGTTAGTGACAGTGTAAATGCAAGTCCTCTAACAAAATACGGGATCTGATGAGCTGAAAGACTGTGTTTTAAAGAGGGCATTCCAGAACAATAAGACATTGTATGGGATTTTTATAATGTTTGACATAAACATTATGAATAATTGTGTTCATTTTAACAGCAAGGTCAAGAATGAGACTACACAAATTAAACACTGAATTAGGGAGAACAAGAGTACTTGAGAGGTAATAAAAAAAAGTGGTCTATGCACTGGCATTGTGGTGAAGTGGATTAAGCTTTTGCATGAGAGCGCTGATAGGAGATCTGGCTGTTCCACTTCTGACCAAGCTCCCTGTTAGTGCACTTGGGATAACAGTGGAAGATGGCCCAAATCTTGGTACATGGGGAGACATGGAATAAGCTCTTTTCCATGCTTCAGCCCGGCACAACCCCAGCCAGTGTTGCTGTTTAGGGAGTAGCCAGCAGATAGAAGATATCTTTCTCACTTCCCTCCCATTCTTTTTCCTCCCTTTCCCTCCCCCTACTGCTTTTCAACTGAATAATAGTACACATTAAAAACTGGTATATTTGGGGAACATTATTTTTATGGCTATTAAAATCATTCAAAATTCTCAATTAATACTGTTAGCCAGATGGTCAGCAAGCCAAGAACTGAAAATCTTGCAGGCATGAAGGGACTGAGCCGAAGATTAGTAGTGGTGATCTTCAACTCAGAGTGGTGGTGGGTTATCTGGTGAGATAGATTGCAAGCCAGGATATGTCATGGAGAAGAGAGATAAAATCATCCAACATGGCAAGGAGGAACAAGTGGGTTGCCACCATAAGGCAGGGTAGGAGGCTAGAGACATGGAGGAGAACACAGCCACCACTTAGAAACGTTGAAGTGGGAGCAGAACCCAAGGGAGAACCAAAATTAAACAGAACCATAGAGTAAATGAAGTTTTCTTCTAGTTCCATTTAGGAAAGTTTCCAATAATTCTAAATTGGCCATACTTGGATCACATTTCTATCCATGACCAATTCTTGTGTCAGAGAATATGAGGTGTTATAACAGACAATAATTACTGATATCGTATTTGTTAAGTTTTTTTTTTTTTTTTTTTTTTTTTTTTTTTTTTTTTTTTTTGCAAAGTGAGATAAATACAGAGAGGGGGAGAGACACACAAAAATATCTTCCATCCAATGATTCACTCCCCAAGTGACCACAACGGCCTGAGCTGAGCCAATCCAAAGCCAGGAGCCCAGATCCTCTTCCGGGTCTCCCACGCGGGTGCAGGGTCCCAAAGCTTTGGCCCATCCTTGACTGCTTTCCCAGGCCACAAGCCGGGAACTGGATGGGAAGCGGGGCTGCCGGGATTAGAACTGGTGCCCATATGGGAATCCGGTGCGTTCAAGATGAGGACTTCAGCTGCTAGGCCACCACGCTGGGCCCGAAAATTAGGTTTTAATATTATCTTTTATTGTGATATAGTAGATCAAGCCACCCTTGTGACACCAGAATCCCATATGGTTCATGTCTGATTGTTGCATTTCCAGCTCCCTGTTAATGGTCTGGAAAAAGCATCAGACAATGGCTCACTGGAAGTTTAAGGATCCCTATTCCCCCTGGGAGATCTGGAAGAAGCTCCTGGCTTCAACCTGGCCCATCCTTGGTTATTGTGGCCATCTGGGGAGTGGAAAAATCAATCTCTGTCTTTCAGTCTTTCTGTAACACAATTCAAATAAATAAATCTTTTTACAAAGTGCCAATGAACATTATTTCCATAAAGGATTTTCTGAAATTTGATCATTTCTTTAGACTACTTGATATAATTGTCCAATTATTGGGTGATACATATGTATTGTTTTGAAGTAACCACTGTATTGTACAAAATTTGTATCCAAACTTTCAGAGCTTGTTTCATTGTAAAAAATAAGGTAGTGCTTGACTACTGCTGAAGCTGGATTTTCTCAGTTTTAAAATATATTCTCTCTAGTGGTAGAAGCCATGTTTTAATTTTAAAAATTTATTTATTACAAGTATTTTGTCATTGACTTGCATCTGTTTTTCTTCATTTTTCTTCATTTATTTATTTCAAGAAATTATGTTTAGCTGACCAAGTTTTAGTCCTCTTGAAATTATCAGCAGAGTCCCATACTCACATGTTTAGGATGGTAAACAGTGAATACATTCCTTTAAGACAAGAACAGTTTGTCAGATTTCCATGAAACATACTTGAAATAACCTTCAAAACTTTCACCAGCTTGTTTATAGAAATCACCAATTTCTTAAATTTTTTAACATTTAATATCCCTTGCAAACGCAGTACACTATTAGACATAGTTCAAAGCAGAGTGTTCCTAAGCCATGATACTTGCTTTCTACTGGGGAAAGGCCACAGATAAAATTGTTAATTAGCAGTGCATCAAGATATCCATGTCACTGTGTATTGTAAAATGCCCATGGGCCAAATGTAAATTATTCATGAATTAACACAGGGAAAACAAAAGCTATATCAGCAAGTTGAAGGTCACATCTACCTGATGCACTAAAATGCTAATCAATTCATAATTATTAAAGATGATTCTAAGAGGTAGACATAATTGCACAGTAGGTAAAACTGCCGTTTGCAATGCTGGCATTATATATCAAAGTACAGATTGGATTCCTGGTGTCTCTGCTTCTGATGTAGCTCCCTGCTAATGCACACAGGAGAGTGGCAGATGTTGACTCAGATGTTCAGGCCCCTGTAACTCATGTAGGAAACACAGTTAGTGGTCCTTGCTCCTGGCTTTGGCCTGGTCCAGTTCTCTTGTCTATAGTGACCATTTTGGGAGTAAATTTGCACAAAGATCTCCTGTTCTTTCCCTCTGTCACTCTGCCTTTCAAACAAAAATAATTTTTTTAAGATGGCTAAGTATAAACCAGCATTTATGAACAATAGCAATATACATTTGTAATTTGCCTTAATTACTAAATAAATATTCAAATTAGACTTGTGAAATTATTAAAGGTCAGTCACTGTTATTCTTTCATAAATCTTAGATGCACGGAATATAAGCTATACAGTGGAGCTTTAATAAAGATTTTGGTTAACTGAGAAATGTCATGGATAAAATAAACCGTAATGACATGTCTCATTGTTTCATACATCTAGTTTCTATGAACTTATTCCAAATTCTGTTCCATTTGTATTATTTCTAAATGTTATTTCAATACCTAAAAATAAAAAGAAAGCATGTCAGGCCATAGAACTCCCTGAATGACATTAGGGGGAACCTCATAGAATTAATTTTACTTCTTAAGATTATTTTGAAAGTATGATAGCAAGAAATGAACAGAAAGCCAGAGAGAGAGAGACAGAAACATGCACACACACACACACACACACACACACACACACACACAGAATTTCCATCCCCTAATTCACGCCCCAAATTCCTGCAACATCCCGAGTTGGTACAGGCTGAAGCCAGGAGCCACTAACCCTATTCTGGTGTCCCACGTGGGTGAACTAAAGTACTTGGGTCGTCTTTTATCTCTTGGAACATGAAGATAAACACAAAGATGGGACAAGACTCACCATTGTTTACTCCAATAGACCTTTGCTCCCACTAGGACTTATCAACTGACCCAACAATAGAATTCAAGTTGACCATTGGCAGGTGTCAGGACTGGGTGCAAGTCATGTCAGGCTAGACCACAGTAACTTCTGACAGGCCCAAGATCTGGGTCTGGAAGTTTATTTGCTAGAGGAACTATGGACACTCTACTGCTACACTGTACCTCCCACTGGTGATCATGAAAGTCAGGGCTGGAGTTGTGCTGCATTGGTTAAGGCAGGAACACCTGTCAGCACACTTGTGGGCTGGGTCTTAGAGCTTGTTGGGCTAAGCTAAGCATGCATGTATGTATGCTTATATGTATATGTACATGTATATATGTGTGTTTATGAATCTATATTTATAAATACATACTGATTTATGTGGAATATATATTAAAACTTCTAACCATTACAGCAATACATGAGGAAGTGATTTTTGTGAATCTCACTTTCAGTGTTTCTGTGCTGGCTGTCAGATTTCACACTGATGGTGTCTACCATTATATCATATGCACAGTGCCCAAGTGCATGATCTTCCGCAAGGTCACCCCGTGACTCCAGAGCCACCTTATTCCTATGACAAGTCTGAATATTTTTGTAAACCACTTTCTTTATAAGGAGTGTAAAAAAAATAGCTGACTTTCTTCAGAAGCTTCTGCCCAGTCTTTAACCTAAAAAGCATTGGAATCTTCCCAATGCGTTGTACTCTGATAAAATTTTCCTTTCTAGTCAAAGTCAGTGTTGGCCTGGTACCCATCAAAGAAAGAAAGAACCCCTCTTTGTTAACTTACTTAACTAATAATTTCCATGACATGTGAAGTAAAATTATCAAAACTGCAAAGAAATTAAATTCATATTAGCAGTGTCAATAGAACGCTTTCTTCTATGTTGATACTTGATGCTGAGATATTTAAGAACTTCTTGACAAAGCTGTATTTCTTAGGAAACAAGTCCATGCTCCCAAATATTTTATGTTTTAATAACTATTCACAATGTTAAAGCAATCTGCTGGTCTTCTTGCTTAATTGTATCGAATAGCACTTATTCAGCCAACAGGAAATGTGCTCAGTCTTATGATATCTAAGACTTAGAAAGTTTGTGAACACTTTTAAGAAAAACAGATGAGGAAGTAACCATGGCTCTGAAGATATTGCAAGATCAGCAATCTGGTAACCAAGAAACAGACGAAAAAAGGGTTCAGTTGAGAAAAACCAGCCTTTCCAGGCAGACATTTGGCCCATAATCATGAGCAAGGTCAGATATGGAGAATGAATAGCTTCTGAGGCCTCCCAAAATGCACACAAGTTCTCTTTTCCAACAGCACTGACAAATACATCCGCAGCTGCCTTACATGGACTGACTTCGGCTGGATACGTCATGGACCAGTCAAAAACATCCTATATCCAATTATGTCTTCAGGTATGCACTGCCAAGCTAGTTACTGCTTCCTAACAAGGATTGGGAAAGTCGAAAGCTCGCTGTCTGAACCCTATTCCATTAGGAATAATCACAAACACTCTGCTCCCTTCATGAATATCAGACGAAATTAATGTTATAAAGGTGAAAGAGAGAAGGCTTTCATGCAGCAATACATTATTGACTGTAAGAGTAAGTAATGGTGTCTTAGCCCATCAAATGAGCTATTTTGCTGTATAGAGTAGGCATGTCTTTGAAAAACTCCCTGTTAGCTTTTCATTGTAAAATATTTGGTAACATTTTAAATTACTTTTAAAGTATGTGATTTCTCAGCAAGTTTTATGGATATGTTTTGTTGAAACACACAAGTGCCTTTATCAAGGAGGTGATTCACGGTGTCTTTGGCGATGATAAGGCTTGGAGGGTTTCATATGAGATCGTGAAAATTACTTTGGAATGCTGAAGCACTGAGCAAAGTTAAGGAATTATTTCTATTTGATAGACGTATACAGACTAAAAATAAGCAAATATTTGCATTCTGATCTTACACAGTTGTTATCAGGGAAATATTAAAGATGAAGAGTAAAGAAATAAACTGCTATCCCTTCAAAGAAGAAAAAATATGTAACATCCAGTTGAATTTTCTTTTAACAGCAAGAATATGCTCTCTTTTACCCTCAAGACATTTCCACAAATTGGTCCCCCCACTTGGACACTGCACACATCAATCTCTTCACCTGGTTGATTTCTCTGTGAGTCTTGTTCACTTGGAAAGATGAGTTGATGAGCTTCTTATGGAATTTGGAGAGCAAACTATGAAAAGTAGTTTTCATGGGAACAGCATTAAGATAGGACCCACAGGAACCTTGTATCTGAAAAAAAAAAAAATCAATGTCAAATGAAGTAGTAGCCGAAGGCAGATGTGCCCACATAAATGTAATCCTTGCCTCTTTGCTCAAATTTCCCCAATCCCTGTTCTTACTTCTGAGTGTACACAAACTTGTGAAGACCTTGGTCATCTGCCATGTTTGTGACTGAGGTTTGAGCAGATATGATGGGTAGGCAACTTTAGTTTATATCTAAATACATGAACACGGCTGGGAGAATTGAGGCCAGGAAGGTTACTTGGCAGAGAAGTAGGGAAAGAGAAATATAGAGGAGGATCACTTGAATGTATGATGTAAGAGTTTATACAGAAGCACCTGATACTATTTGGGTAATTTTCTACTTTGTCCCATCCAGCCAACTCTGTAGGCCATAGAATCACAATGTTTAGGACTGTAAAGTCTGCTGGACTCCTAACACAAGCAGCTGATTCTTTTATAGGTGAAATAAATTTATAGACATAAAGATAAACAGCATGACTGGATATCTCCTCTTATAAACCCAGTAATCTTTCTGGAAAATCCACACCTGTGAAAACTCACTCCTGGAGCCCAGCATGCTGGCCTAGTGGCTAAAGTCCTTTCCTTACATGCACTAGGATCCCATATGGGCCCACGTTTGTATCCAGGCTGCTGTAGTTCCTTTGCAGCTCCCTGCTTGTGGCCTGGGAAAGCAGTAGAGAACGGCTCAAAACCTTGGGACCCTGCACCTGCGTGGGAGACCTGGAAGAAGCTCCTGGCTCGGGGCTTTGAATCAGCTCCAGCACTGGCCATTGTGGTTGCTTGGGGGTTGAACCAGTGGATGAAAGATCTTCTCTCTGTAACTCTGACTCTCCAATAAAAATATCTTTTTTTAAAAAAGCTCACTCCCAATGAAACAATTTGGAATCAACAATACATTATGTTGAACATATTTTATTGAATATATTACATTTAGTTTGTTATAGTGTTGGAGAGCAAAACCATGGCATATAATCCAGTGAAAGTGCTTGGCTGTGTCATTGTGATTGTTATCTTCGGTAGATAAGAATGAGCTATGTCTGTAGAAATAAAATGTCAGAAAATGCAAAAATTTGAAAATTATATTGTCTTTTCTTATTTCTGCCTAATGGATTTTGTCTGTTATTGCTCCAGAAAAGTCTTGTTTTGTAACTAATATTAAGAAATACTAATTTTTTGAACTACATGTTTTACCCTAAAGGCTTAAATTGATAGGCAAGTCAAAGTATCCCAATGACAGACACACAAACCGATAATTCATCAACACACTGTAAGTTCCAGCAGGCAATTCCTCCTTTCGCTCAAGGTCATTTAGAAAAGAATGTTGGAGAAGGACTGTGGCAGGCATTGAGGAAAATGCTTAAGACTATTCAGCCATTAGCAAGCTTCTTCAAGTCACAAAATGAACAGGTACTAGAAATTGTTATGAAATTTAAGATGGTTGTCAGAATATAAGAAATTTCAGCAATTCTTTTTTTTTTTAAGTTGCCTAAGAGTTCGTGTGAACAGGAAGGCAAATGATCATGATCCAGATTGACACTTGTTTCTCTAACCCCACTACTGAGTTACCTGTGTAAGTAAATTAACTGCTGCTATACTTACATGGAGAAACACCGTGCTACGGAATAGCAACACTGACATTTGCCAGTAACCCTCACAATAATCAATTTGGTCGTGGGCTCTGAAGTCTCAGGAACCGGTTTTCAGTTCTATCACCAGTTCACCAAAATTGTGTGACACTAACCTTCACTCTTAACTGATAATGTGGGGATAATTTTAATGTCTGCCTCAACTCTAAGTGAGTGGCTAATAATAATACACACTTTTATTATAAAGTTGTTTGGATCTTATACAAGCATATTTGGTAAGGTCTCTAATATTAGCTGCTGATATTGTTTCAATATTCTAAATTTACAAATAAGCAAACTTAGACACAAAGGGTTATGTAAGTAAAACAGACTACACCAGTGGAAACGACAGGGCACAGGAAGTCAAAAGTCAAATCCTCCCCCGGCAAGCCCCAGGATCCCTTTTGGACATCAGTTCATATGACGTCTGTTCCACTTCTGATCTAGTGCTCTACTTATGGCCTGGGAAAACAGTGGAGGATGGTCAAGTTCTTGGGACCCTCTCCTACAGGGGAGACAGAGAAGAGGCTTCTGGCTCCTTGCCTTGGATTAGTTCAGCTCCAGCCATTACAGCCATTTGGGGAGTAGTGGGTAGAAGATCTTTCCGTCTACCTTTTCTTCTCTCTGTAAATCCGCCCTTCCAATAAAAATAAATAAATCTTTTCTAAAAAGATAGGGCAGGAAATGAAATCCAAATCTACCTGATTGCAAAGCACAAACTATATTCAACATGATCGTATTGTAATCCCTGAATGTGGGTCAAAATAAAGGAACTGCAAGCAACCAGGTCATAATTTTGTCTAGGAAAATGAGGGGGAAGAAAGCAGAATTGGTTACAGAAAAGGGGTGAGAATAAAACAGCACTTAGGTCATTGGAGTTACGTCTTGATTTAGGATGATTGTAGGAATGAGTTTACAGAGTAAAATGAAAGTGGTTACAGTAGGGAAGGTATTCCGGCTTTCATCCTCCCCTGGAATATAGGATTACAAAACTTTTAATACTCCGTGTTCTCCTAACTCTATAATTTGTAAAATAAGAACAGATCAAATTATTATCCACCTGTTCTACACGATTAATTTTTGACTGTTTTTTACAACTAACAGTTTTTTGTCTGATTTAAACTTTCGTTTTTCACATGTCAACTGAATTTTTCATGCCATATATATGAAGGAATACTCACTGAATATATCATCTTTGACAGTTGTTGAGAGAGTTAAGGAGTATTAATACTACTCTTGACATGCCACATTACAGGAGGAGGAACACACAAGATTTTTAATACCCAGAAGAAATACATTATTTCTCTTTTGAAGATGTAAGTGAAATGCTAATGAAATTTAAGCATTATTTCTGGGAAGGGAATTGGAAGTAGAACATCCTGGACTCGAACCAGTGACCAAATGGGATGCCAGCATCACAGGTAGAGGCTCAGTATGCTATGCTACAATGCCAACCCCTTTAAAAAAAGAAAAAAGAAAAGTTTGGGAAGATAAGACATTTGAATAGGGCCTATGATTTAAAAAAATAAAAAGCAGATAAGAGAGGCATTTTTAAAAAGATTTATTTATTTTTATTTGAAAGTCAGATTTTACAGAGAGAATGAGAAGGAGGAAGATCTTCTGTCTACTGGTTTACTACCCAAGTGGCCTCAACAGCCGATGTTGAGCCAATCTGAAGCCAGGAACTTCCTCTGGGTCTCCCATGCGGTTGTAGGATCCCCAAGCTTTGAACCATCCTCTACTGATTTCCCAGGCCATAAAGCAGGGAGCTGGATGGGAAGTGCATCGACTGGGATATGAACTGGCCCCCATATAGAATCCTGATGCATGCAAGGCGAGGACTAGCTACCATACCGGGACTGAAGAGTGACATTTTCATCAAGTTTGGGGGAGATCAACATTGTGAGCTAAAACACTGAAATGAGAAATACATGTGAGGTGCAACTTCTCAATAGGCAGCACAAGATAATAAGGGGACTTGGGCCTGGTTAAATTCTTAAGAGCTTGTGTGCATTAGGGAGCCCTGAAAATTGTAAGCAGTGAGTGATCAGTCCAGAGTTGTTTTTATAAGTAAGAAAATCTAATATCAAATGGTATGTGAGAGTAAAGAAAAAGAAGATTAGCCAGTAAAGAATATTCACTCTTGTCCGTGTCACAGGACAGATACAACTTATGTCTTTGCTCAGTGCATAAGGCACAGTCCTTTGTTCACTAATAAGCTCATTGAATGAATTTATAATAATTTAAGTTTAGGGAAAAAAATAGAGGAAAGGTCTTGCTG
The DNA here is from genome assembly GCF_030435755.1 of Ochotona princeps. Taxonomy (NCBI): domain Eukaryota; kingdom Metazoa; phylum Chordata; class Mammalia; order Lagomorpha; family Ochotonidae; genus Ochotona; species Ochotona princeps. The sequence continues at coordinate 22,240,885 of NC_080842.1, forward strand.
TTTGGCAGTACAATCCTATGTATTTACATTGACAAGGATTAGAGAAATTCTGACAAAAACACAAAAGCATTATAGAAAATAAAGAACTAAAATTATTTCCATCCACATAAAGTTGCAGTATATTCCATTAAAATGCCCATGTTTTGTGCAGAACAACCCTGTTTAATATATCTTATTTTCCCTTATTTCCATATATAATATAACCTCCAAAATGTTTTATATCCAAGATTGTGGTATGAAATACAGTCTGGTCAAGCAATACTGTAATTGGTTAGACTCAAAAAATTTATACAAAATTTTGCAAGATGGTGTCCTCTACAGATTGTAATAAAATCAGTGGGCATGTCTTTCTATCAAATTCTTTCCCTATTTCAGTTCATATGTTTTTGTTTGTTTTGTTTCACTTCGTTTATTGAAAATGCAGATTTACAAAGAGGAGAGACAGAAAGATTTTCCAACTGCTAGTTCACTCCTGAAATGCCTGCAAGAATCAAACTAAACCTACACAAAGCCAAAATCCAGGAGCCTCCTTCAGGTCTCTCACATGAGTTCAGGGTCCCTTGGCTTTGGGCCATCCTCCTGCTTTCCCAGTAAGCATTAATTAGCAGATTAACACAAGTCTTTAGTGATGGCTGTAACACATCTATAAAAGAAAGATTTTATAAAGTACTATACTCAACAGAGCTCCTCATTTTTAGTAACCTGAATAAAACATTGTTTTCTGTTTAAACTTGGCAGCTTTAGCAAATAACGTTTTCCAGTCCTCGTTGAAGCTTTCAAAATTATCAGCTCTTAGGAAATTATGACTGCCTTTATTCTCTGCTTAACTTTCTTAGTAGCTTCCACGCCTTTTGTTATAAGATCACTTTTCTTGAAAATGGACCTGTATGTGTCCTACGACCCGCCCCCCGTGAAGAACTGTAGGCCTAGCCTATCATCTTGAATGGCTTAGCTCTCCCATTTTAACTTCCCTATTGATCCTGGGTCATAGTCCATTAGCAAAATAAACCTTCTATAACAGGTTCCATGAGGGACTAAGCAAAAATGTCTCTGATGGAGAAAAGCTTGCCAGTTGTAAAGCACAAAGAGCAAGTTTGAAACTCATCATAGAACCCTGGAAGGACCTGAATCAAGGTTGAAAAAGTGGCATCTTATTTGATTCAGTTTAGTCTTCCTGCTGACCAGTTATCTGAAAAGGGTAGTAAACTGGAAAGTAATAAAAAGTAATACAATGCTTAATGTTTTATTACCCATCTATCTATTTAAATGGTGATACTTGATAAGAGGCTAGGTCTATTTCTGAATAAGGATTCATAGACTAAGGATTTTTTTTTAATAAATCACACTCAATGCATGTTTACTATTCTAGAAGTATTTTTTTAAGATGTAATCATTTGAATGTTTTGCACACCCCTAGAATTATAATTTCTTTGGAATGAATTATAACTTAATAATATTCACACATCAGGGTCTTTACAGCATCCTCTTGAACTTTCTCCTGCACACGATGCTACTTTAACAGTATGACTCATCTATAATCAAATGGTATTTTTAAAATAAGGCTGATAAGCTCTCAAAAGAATTTTGATTAGTTTTTGTGGAAGTCATTCTTCCTTTTGATCTTATTTCATTACTTTATTAGTCAGCTAATTAAAATATATAAATATAATGAGTGAAGCTGGAATCAACAGTCTTTAAAAATACAAGTAGCACTTGATAACCATCAAACTCAACTAGTTGAAGAAAAATTGCACTGATTGTAGATGTAGCTGCACAGCCACAGGAGTTCAAGGTATTGGTGCAACAGTTTCACAGAAGAAATGGAGATTAGTGAATTGTGTATGCAGCTAGTTAGTTGGAAGTTAATTTAAATACATTTATCCACCCCTAATTTTGCTAGCAATTTTGTTCTTACTGAAATAACACTGTTAATAGCAGTAGATTTTAGGGTGGATATTGTGACTCAGTGGATAAAGCATTGCTTGAAATTCCTATATTCCATATCTGACCTCCAAGTTCAACTCTTGGGACTTCACTTTGTGTATATGAGCCTTGGAAGACAATGGATAGTGGCCCAAATACTTGAGGTTCCTGCAAGTCATGTGTGAGATCAGGATCCAGTCCCTGGCACCTATGTTGACCTGACCCAGTCCTGGCTGTTAGAAGGATTTGGAAAATGAACCAGGTGATGAAAGATTTTATCACTCTCTCCCTCTCTCTGTTTTTCACTCTCTGTCTCTCTTGGAAAGAACTAAATCACTTTTAAAAGAACTTTGAAAATGCTTTTATCATACAGAGATAGCATAAAGGCAAATTTATATGTATAAGTATATACAGAGATGAAGCATCTCTGTTTTCAAATCTTAGGAAGTACAGTTTTAGGTTTTATTCAAAAACCACTGAAGTACCCTGGTCTTGCAGTAATTTCATAATGTGACCTCCCATTTCCATCTAAGTCTGTTAGAATTAAGGATTGAGCAACAGCCACAAATGGACTATAACAAAGGGTGATTCAGCATATAATCTTGACTATCAGGGAATTGTATCAATTTGCTCTTACAGATTGTCTTGAGAGGCTTTTGAATTGCGCTTGGTTAAATTATATAACTCAAAGAAACATTTTCTGAACCGAGTTGCTGTATGAGTTTCCAAGAAAAATGCAGAGACAAAAAATAAATAACCGAAGTCTTGATTTGGCTCAGAACAATGTCAGATTCCTGCTAGGTTACTAGACATGGAAATATTATACCCAGTATGGTTATTAAGAAGAAATATTCTAGTTTTCTGGTCTATGTTTTAGTTACAATAACTGTTATTCATGTGGCAGGCCAGATACATCGAGTGCAATTTTCAGGTCAATATTAAAGGGAGACATTTTCACTCACAGAACAATCCAACCATGTCCTTATCTGTGGTGTTAACACAAGGGATTAACTAAACAATCTATATAGGTCCTTCTAATGCTGGTGTGGCATGATGTTATCTCAGACTTCAAAGTTTCTATATTATTACATGTTTTTAAAGAACAAAAAATTATACCCAGTAGTGTTAGTCACATTATAGTCCTCTTCATATTTCTCAATTTGCTTTGCTTCTTCTGATGTTGTCTCAGGAATGTTAGTAATCTAACATACTATTAAATGCACCACACTTCTAGCTTACTAATTACCTTGGGCAACCAGTGGCATTCCTTATAAATCATTTTCCCAGGCCAGCATGGGAAGAAATAAAATTGAAGAATACATCTCTAGCAGATTTAACACCTGAAAATTGCACTCAGCTGAAAACATGAGTTTTTACAACTCACATTCCGTTCTGAGCTGCTCTATTATATGGAAAAGAAAATGAAAGCATCTGTGTATCCCAATATTAATGAAATGAGTCAAAGACACATGAGTTTTTCAGTTTGGGGTAGTAACAAATAGAATAAGAGGCATGTTTCAAATAATCTGCTTTCAAAGACTTCTGAATAAAAGCTCTGGAGGAAAAGAATCTTAAAAAGGGATTAGTGGATCCAGCATTTCCTCAAAAGATGTAACGGTTTTTAACAACTGAATTCTGTGTCCACACTGGATTTCTTTCTCTTCCTGGAGTTAGTACTATGGAGGGCTGCTAGAATACTTTTGGAAGGAGAAGACAGATGAATTCTTTTCTCACCTTGACCTTTTGACTAGGAAAGAATCTTAGTCATCCAGAATAAGATGCTTTTCTAACTTCTGTTTTCTATATCCATGTCTTGCTTCCAGCTAAGAACATACATAAAAGACCAAGAAGTTCAAGTAACTTTTAACTTAAGTAATCTATTAAAAATCCCACTTGTATAGAGTTAAGTTGTAGGACAGAAAAAAAAATTATATATCTCTTTCTAGATCTCTGCTCTAATAACCTTCTGTAAAAGCACTGGCTTTGATGGTTCCTTGTCCCCTCTCTGTCATCGGCTTCCTCTGTTTCTTTGCATCAGCTACATTTCCTCCCATTTCTTCTCTTTCTCCTCTAAAACCTCAACAGTTGCTGTGGCTTTCTGTGTTCTTGAAATTATAACCGTCATATTTTGTTAGTTGCTTCTTTCACCTCAGATTGTAGAGGCAAAGTGTTCTACATCCCAATTCTACCTCCAATTAAAAGAGAGAGAGACGGGTTCTTTTTTGCGCCTGGAGGAGACAAGAATGAACTGAGATATTATTCGATTAAGATTTTTCACCATTAACCCAAGACACCAGATGCAGCAAGTCACACAAGAGGCCGTTATTCCAGCTGGAGAGGTGGCCATGGGGAAGGGCTTTATTCCAATAGGAAAGAGACCCGTGGGGAGAGACAGCAGAGCAGAAGAAGACAGAAGCAGGAAGGAGGAGAAGGCGGAGAGCAGGGAGAGAGGAGAGAGAGGTCTCCTGCCATATGACAGGAGGAGGCTCCTAGGGAGACAGACAGCGGAGAGCAGAGAGTGGGGAAAGTGGAGAACAAGAGAACATAGAGCCGAGGGCCGGGACAGTGGAGAGCAAGAGCCAGAAGAGCAGAGAGCAGAGACAAGGGAGAGAGAGAGAGAGAGAGCGCGCGCGAGAGAGAGCGAGCCTGCTTTTATAGCTTAGGGGCTGGTACTGGGAGTACAGGGTTGTGGGGATTGGTAGGCAGGGCCAGGGATATGGGGCCTCATAAATTGGTGGTTAGGTTTGTCAGGGACCAAAATTGTGTATGGAACTAATGAACCTGAGAGTTACAGAAATGAAACCAAAACACAGAGGATCTGAAAGCTATGTGACACCGAGACTGAAGCTTAAGGGAACTGAACCCTAAAGGAAACAAGCGTTTAAAGGGGCGGGTCTAAAATGGCAGGAGGTCTCATTGGTCTTTGGGCAGATGCTCAAGTCCCTCCTCACATCCTCTAACCTTATATTGGAGTACTCCCAAAATTCTTCCATCTGCACTTTATCTTGGTGAAAAGCATTCTTTACTTATCCCCCTGAAATTACTGTAGATTTCAGTAGCACTTATTAGAGCACAGAAATATTTTATTGCTTTTATAAAATTTTAAATACTAATATGTTCCACATACATAAAGTAAAATCAAAGAAAGAGATTTTGCTCTCATATCCAGAAAATTTACATTTAGAACCACAGAGTATAGATCCTCATTTCACTTTAGAGATCATCCAGGTCAATGAACTTATTGTAAATATTCCAGTTGAGTAAGTAGAATTCACCAGCTCTTTTGGCTTACTCATATTATCTTTACATGTTGGCATTTCCTAAGAACCAATCTGTCTCTGAAATATTGATCCATGGTAAGCAAATGGAATAGAACTGAAGCAATTGATAATATTGAAACAGAACACTCTATTAAAGCTACGAATGTATTAGAACTTGTGGAAGAATAAAAGGGAGTTGATTTGATACACCAGCATAGAGTGATTACTAAGAATGGCATTTTGTGTGTGTGTGTGTGTGTGTGTGTGTATTTAGGGAGAATTTACAGAAACTTTCATTTTTTTGGCAAATAACTGATAGGCCTGAAGCAACCAGGAAGACAGAGTACCCATTAATGTTGTATGTTATATTAATAATTTGGTAAGTGTAAGATTAATTCTCTTGAGAGAATAAATTCTAAATTATGTTTATATTTCTAATTAGTTCAGTTCTTTCCTATAGCATGATTCTTCCAGGATAATTTTTCTAATTGCTGAGTCTTTAACATGCATTCATGGTTGTTAGAGAAAACATTTATTTAAGGTTATGTTCAAAGCATTTAATTTGAATATTTAATTTTAAAACAAAGTTAATTGGTCTCTGGCTCAGAAGGGAAAATGATTTAAGTCAGGCTTTGGAAGTAGGAATGACTCCTCACGTCTAGTTAAGAGGTTTCTTTGATAAACAAAGGAAACTTGGAATCTAACAAGAGGCTACTTTAGACAAAAGGCAAGGAGTAGATATAGAAAATATACTTATATGGAAAATAAGTGACCGTATACAAATGTTTAGGAAATGAGATAAGCAGAATATATGGGATATAAATAAATGCTACACATAATAGAAAGACATCATTTTAAAGTCTTAAATACCATGCATATTAATGAAAAAACGCAAACACCATGTAAAAAATGTTTATAAGAAAGTAGAGATCTCAGTTCCCACATCTCATTTGAATTCCCCAGAAATCACATTTGTTACCAAAATGTCAAGTAGTATCTCCATATTTACTCATGTATCTAGCTGTTGACCTTTGTAGCCAACCAGTCACCCACTTTTCTAATTATCCTTTACTGCATCTGTAGCTATTTATGTTTGCCTTTCCATGAATTGATGGGGTTTTAATGTAAATGAAAATATTACACACTCCACTCAAAAACTTTTTACTTTAAAACCTAACAATATATCTGGTATCTTTTTAAAAAATGCATTCTATATTACTTCTCTTTTTTCCAGTTGCTAAACACCACCCTATATGGGTGTATGCTTTTTAGAATCTCATCAAAAACATATGTAATTTCCTTTTTTCTCAGAGTGTTGTCCATTTTATTAAACAAATTTAGGCCATAAAACATCTGTGACTTAAATTTCTCCTCTATACTAAATTTATATAACCCAGTCAACGTGAAGTATTTGCTAGAAATCCTTTCTCACAACTTTTTTTTTTTTACAAGAAAAAAATTGTTTATTCCATATAGGCCACTGTTGACTCTCTTTTTTTGGACAATCTTTACATAATTAGGGTAAAAAGTTTCAAGCGCTACAGGAAAATGAGTAAGACAATTAATTCCACATTGTTTCCTTCATATATCTGAGGTGAAAGATGATTTTAAGGGAGAAACCCCACCCAGTCTCCCACCCACCCCAGGTCCCTGATGTGGGGCATGCTCTGAGGGTCTTGCTCAAGTGGTTTTGATAGTTCAACAGTTCTGAATTACTGCTAATCTCGCCACTCCAAGCACAATGAGGTCGTTGAAGAATCCACTGATTGACATAGTCCATCATAGAGTCTCCATTTGCCCAGTTTTTAACTGCCAACATATAGCTGAGGTGGTTGATTGACTTGTTCTGTCCTCTGTTTTTTCATGGTTAGGGTTCTGAGTCCAGCAGTTCAAGTGGGTGGATCCCCAAAGAAACTTTGTCTAAGGTGTTTCCAGACCAGATTCTTGTATGTTCTGGCAAGCATAGGGCCCAGCACAGTCCATCACCCCGATCAGGTGGTGGTTGCAATTGCTGGGTTGGTTCTGGCAGAAACATATATGTTGTTTCAATGCTTCATTGAGCATTGATCTCTGTGATAGATTCAGAGCATTTTAAATTTCCTGAAAGGAGAATTGAGGAGAGGTTTTTTTTTTTGTTTTTATTTTTTTTAAGATTTTTTATTATTATTGGAAAGCTGGATATACAGACAGGAGGAGAGACAGAGAGGAAGATCTTCCATCCGATGTTTCACTCCCCAAGTGAGCCGCAACGGGCCGGTATGCGCCAATCCGATGCCGGGACCAGGAACCTCTTCCGGGTCTCCCACGCGGGTGCAGGGTCCCAAAGCTTTGGGCCGTCCTTGAGGAGAGGTTTTAATGAGAGCATGTAATAAGAGAAGAACTGAGCAAATATGACTGTAACCAGATGGGGTATTGAATGTAATCAGAGTTAGACCTACACAGCTTAGGAACACTCATTGTACACGTAAGAAAATCCTCATTACAAGTCATTTTCAGTTAAAGTCAAGAAAGTTATTGAAATTTTCCATATTTTAAATTCCACTTAACTCTGATTATATAATTCAAGTCATCGTGCTGGATACTAATATTTACAGTGCTTATGCTTGAAGGAGAATGATTTATATGGAGAAGAAGTAGCATTTATCTCTTGGCAAGACTTTTTTTTCTTTTGAGCAGCATTAGCAGTGAGCTTGTCCAGGAACTGAGCTCTATATGAAATCATTCTCCACTTAATTGTCCGAGCTTCCCACACCCAATGATTCTTTTCCTTGAGCATTATTATTCTAAAGGGTCTTGACACAGGACAAAAACTCCAGCCTGGAAAATCTAATTTACAACAACTTCAAAATCTATTTATAATCCACTCCAAACCTATAAGCCAGGACAAAACTTTGATCTGTTTCACAAGAATGACTGGTAGACAATTGTTCAATTGCTATATTTTCATGTGAATATGGTCATTATTAGGTGAATTTCAAGTGTTCCAGTTATGTGCAAAATGATTTGTGTTGAAATGGGAGAGAGAAAAATCTATTGTAATTAATTTTTTGATTTTAATCTTTAGTTGGTTTTAATGGATTCAATGTGATTTGTAGATAACATTTTAAGAACATAATGCTATTCCCTTCCTCCCTCCATAACAACCTTTCCATAACAACCTTATTCTTTCTTTTCTCTCTGTTTTTTAGCTTTTGGCATGATGTATTTTAAATTTGCATTACAAGAAAAAAAAAGACGTAGTACTTTAGCAAGTAAGTATAGCAAGTGAAGAGCAAAAATGACCTTAGTGTAGTGGGAATACAGGCTACAGCTATAAACAATAAATGAATGAAAATATGGTTTGTCAAACTTTGTTTTATACATTTGTCAAACCAATACTTATGAATGTTATACTACTATGTTTTTAGTGATCTGTGATGACTTTAAAATTTATTGTATATGGATGAAACGGCCATTTTTCTGTTTTTACTTTCAGACTGTTAAAATAATTCATAAAAATCTTCAGTCTTATAATGTGGGACTCTTACAACATAAGGGACCAAGGCAAGTGTCTCTTCATAGTGATGAGGGTAAACTGGTTCCTTCTCTGTGAGAAAGGGCGCCAAGAAGAGAAAAGGAGCTGAGATGTGAGGGGGTCAATCAGACAAGAGTTTCTGGGGACAGCAGATCTAAATTAGCAATTCTCAATCTTTCACTTGTGCATGAATTAGCTATAAATCTTGTTTAAATGGATATTCTAACTTAGTAGTTTTGCACACCTAACAAATTCCCAAGTGATGTAATGCTACTATACTCTGACGAGAAAGACAATTGAAGTATTAATAGATTAGTAGAGAGTTTTACTAAAAATTTCAATTCATGATGACATTGAATGAGAAGGAAAGGAACATAGATATACAGAAGGAATTAGTAGAATGTTACCCTCAAATGTCTATAAGGCATTTTTCAATCATAACAGAAATATTAATGACTATTAATGAATGAGTATTACTGACTTGTTAGTAGAACAAGGCACTTGCCCCATCTACCTGCATGAATCAATTTCATTGCATTGAGAATGATCTGTACTTTTTTCAGTTGTGATACCAAATTACCAATTTAAAGCAATTTTTAATTGTAAAGCAATTTTATCTTTGATTTAGGTAGAGTAATATACTTTTTAGATTGCTTCAAAGATGGTAAAAGAAATTGTAGCATATGTATCTATCATTTCCCATATTTACCAAATTTCTGCATGTTGTTGCTGAATATACAATGTAAGCTATCTATACAACACATTTTTGTTATTCAAATAACAGTCAAGTAATTTTTAAAAATTAAATTTGCTAGACAGTGCAAAAATAGCCATTGACTTCAAAGTAAATGTGTTATTGAAAATTGTAATATTCTGTTTCCGTTTAATTCAAGTACATTTTACAATTAACATTCATGTTTGACTAAAGAATGTTCCTCACTTAACCCCACTGCTGTCAGGTCTGACTATACATTGTACTTTCCAATGTAATCATATTTTAGATTTTGTAATCAGTTCCTTAAACTTGTAGAAAAACAAGAGAGGAAAAACCTCAGCTAATTTGACTTTAATGTACATTTTCTTTTCTAACATTCTGCTCTATTGCTAAATAAGAGTCTAATTCTCAGACTCTTCTAACAATGTAACTGAAATATCTCATACCACTTGTAACCATATTTAGCTCCACTAATAGGACATCAAAACTGTGAAAAGTGTATCAAAGACATCTTTAATTCTGTCCTGCTAGTTGACAAACTAGATGGGAAGTCGTCAGTCACCAGCAGTTATTGGGCCATCACCAGAGGCTGGGAATAACTTATATGAAACAGTGTTGAAAATCCCTGGGATGAGTCTCTGGTCTTGAAAAGGGTAATTTGCTAATGCTGGGCCACAGTGTCGGACCCTGAATAATTTTTTAAAGTGGTCTCTATTATGTGGAAATATGAATCAAAGAAAAATTAAAGATATTCTAGCTGTGTGATACCATACATGTTTTTGCTGAGGGTTCTATCTCACTGTTCATCTATCTTGTATTCAGTTATCTGTTAATATTTTAGATTCAAAGAATTTATCTTTAAACTTTGTTTATTTGGGACCTGATGGGATAGCCTTGTGGCTAAATTCCTCACCTTATATCCACTGGTGTCGGCTTGTGTCCAACTCCTCTATTTCCCATCCAGCTCCCTGCTTGTGGCCTGGGAAAGCAGTGGAGGATTGGCTAAAGCTTTGGGACCCTGCACCCACGTGGGAGACGCAGAAAAAGCTCCTGTCTTCTAGATTTGGATTAGCTCAGCTCTGGCTGTTGAGGCCCCTTGGGTAGTGAATCGGCAGACGGAAGATCTTTGTGTCTCTCTCTGCGTAGATCTGCCTTTCCAATAAAAAACAAAAAGTAAATCTTTAAAAATTTTCTTTATTCTTATTTATCAGAAACGTAGAGGCATGGAGACAGTAATCTTCCATATACTGGTTCACACTCCAGATATAAAAACCAGGACTAGACCAAGCTGAAGGAATAGCATGGAGCTATTCCCACATGTGTGGCAGGAGCCTAATTATTGAGTTACCACTTGCTGCCGTTTAGGGCATGCACTAACAACAACCTGGAATCAGAAGTGTGGCTGCAACATGAATTATGCACTCCAACGTGGGAAATGGGTGTCACAATGAGGGTTTTAACTACTATTCCCAACATGCCTCCAGGTCTCCCACACAGTTGCAGGGTCCCAAGGCGCCATATAGTATCCCTGTGCGTTCAAGGTGAGGACTTTAGCTGTTAGGCTACACACTGGGCCCAAAATACATACATTTTTAAAAATACATAAACAATAATAAAAAATAAAAATAAATCTATAAGGCTTGCCATATCACTGTGTCCTAACCAGTAGCTATATCAAAATCACCATAGTGTGGCCAGCAATATGTAGACTCAGTTCTACCTGCCATGCTGGTGGCATCCCATATGCATGCTTGATCAACTCCCAGCTGCTCTAGTTCTGATCCAGCTTCCTGTTTGTGGCCTGGGAAAGCAATGGCAGATGGCCCAATACCTTGAGCCCCTGCATCCATGCAGGAGACAGGAAGAAGCTCCTGAATTCAAACCAGCCCAGCTCTGGCCACTGCAGACATTTAGTGAGTGAACTAACAGATATAAGATCCATCCCTCCCTGCATGTCTCTCCTTCTTTATCTGTAACTCTGTCTTTCAAATTAAAAATAAATAATCTTTTAAAACAAAGTCACCATATTAAGAGTGGCTTGATAAAGAAAGAGAATGTTTATTTTCTCTTTGTGTATTCCTCAAATGAGTATTTCCATAGTTGTATTTGACTTTTAAACAAAGTATGAATAATCACTTTTTTTGCAGTCAAAAATTGATAAGTAAAAGAAAAATGCACTTTCTTTGTTTTAAAGCAATATTGACAAAGTTGCTTGCAACATAGCAAGAAATCAGTCAGTATACAGCACTCTATCACAATTCTGTTTATGCTTCATAATCTTATTCAGGGCTTTGACTGATTAGCTTAGTTAGCTTCTGAAACTGCAGCATTGCAGCTTTAGGGACCATTATCTTTCCTCTCTCAAGTCTGTGACTATTTCAAAATTTGATATCTCTGGTATGTAATTAAAACAGCAACAAATTGAATTCATGGCAGTAGTGTGACCATTAAGATTGTCTTCCATGCTTTGCAGATGAAGACATAAGGAAGTAGCATTACAAGCTTCTGTAAAGAAGCATCATTAGCATGCAGTATCTATATGATAAACAAGGGACATTCATTCTTTTCTAAAGTGATAAGAACTTTTCAGAGGCAATGTTTATCTATTAAGTCACTAGGAAACCAAAAACAAAACATTGTTGAAACAGAAGAGGATAGACCATTTCAAGTTTTCTGAGAATATTTAAATATTTTGTAGAAAAATGAAATGGAAAGGTAAAGTGATTTTGGTGCAATAACAAGGTTAGAAACCCACACATAATTTTGTCATAATAATACACGTTTTCCACAGCCATTCTGAAGGTTCTCTCTTACTATGTTTGTTTTAGAGATTTGCATTTATTTGCCTAAAGCCTAATATAACAACACTTGGAATTTTTGAGTAATTGCAATTCAGATTTTATTTCTTATTTACTTCCTGTTCTTGAATTTGCACCATGTCATCTGTAAAAGGAACAAAACATAATTTAAATACATTTTGTTAACTTACTGCTTTACTTGAAGAATTCTGTTCCCAAGGTTATGACATATTTATTTCACTTCTCTTTCTGTCTTTTTTATATTTCCTTTATATGAATAACTTATTAAAATGAGATTTTTCTTTCCCATATTTTAATAAAAGTAAATAGTAAATTGCAAATTTGCAATGAAATTCTGTCTTATCTATTTTTACTTGTCTTGCTGAAGAATAAGAGAAGATCAAGTGAATCAAATTTTTTCTCTTTTAAACATGATGAAAAAGGCCATTCTGAATTGTTATTTTCTTTGAAAGAACAGGTGACATTTCCTGAAACATTGACTTTAGTTTATAATCCCATTTTGACAAGCCAAAAAGAATTGCAATTGAAAAGATTTTCACAGTCAGATGCTCCACTACAATGGAACACCCATACAGTGCTTCACTTCAGCCAAACCAGCAAAATCTGTCCCTTGCCAATTTTCCTTTTATATTTTGAAGTTGGCCTCTCAGCACAGATTTGATTCATGCCATTTAAAAATAAATCTGGCATCTATAAAGCAGAAAATTCAGGCTGTGTTGTCGTAGTATCAGAATTTTCATTTTTATGCTTAGAGACAACTTTGGTTTTGAGAGAGCTAAGTTCCTCACTCCATGGTAAAGAATACAGGCCAACTGTGTTGAAATGCTTATTGTAAGGCACATCAAACATTTTTATACCTGATGTAACTCCCTAACTGTATATTTCACTTGATAACAACAGTTGATTTTGAGATAGATGAATTACCTAAGAACTAGAATCTGGCATAAATATGCATTTTGTGCCTGGTTTGTTATGAGGAATGTAATTATGTCATGCTTCAAAGTTAACTATCCCATTGAAGAAAAGAAAAATTCCTAGCATTTGAGTAGTAGCTGAACTCTAAAGGTGACCTGACAATGAATAGTTTTGCCTGTGCTCCCTGCACATATATGCTTTTCTCCCAGCAAGCGTGGAATTCCTCTCTCCTCTTTATGAATCTGGGATCGTCCCAGGACTGCTTAGATCAAGTGCAGTTCTGACACTTCTAGTTCCAGGCCAGAAAGTGTGGCGACTTTCAAATTGCTCCCTATGAGAACTTTGGCCCACCACATAAGAAATCTAAACTATCATATGTGGCCGTGTGTATATGTGCCAGCGCATGTATGTGTGCCTGTGACAGATACTATATAAAAAGGTCCTGGAGAATAAAACACTGCATGAAAAACAAGACCACTCCTGGCACAGCCAAAAGGAGCTTCAAGAGACGTGACAACTAAATGTAACTTGGTACCTTGGATGAGATCTTGCAACACCAACAAATATCTGGTAAAAAAAAAAAAAAAAAAGTGTGTGTATAAGGAAATGAAATTCTCAACTTCAAATAATAATGGAAAAATCGATGTTGATTGAATGCTTATAATGATTACGCAACACTAATATACGTTAGCACTGGAGAAACTGGATGTGAAATGTGTCTTTCAAGTTTTCTGTAAACCTGAACGTGTTCTTAAAAAACAAAAAAGCTCATTCAAAAAATAACAAAAGCAACAGAAAAGCAAAGTTGCAAGAAGAGTTCTGAAGTCATTAGATTGTCAGACATGGAGGCCCAGCTGCTCGTGGCACTGTGAGACCGCAGCTACCCAAGACACTGAGAGCCTTGGAAGCAGCTCTCAGGTGAGCCCTAGCCAAGAGCGATGAAACAGCTGCTTAAGCCTCTGTTCTTTGGCTACAGTAGATAAAATAAACAACATGCTGGATTGATTTTGTTTTGTTTTGTCTATCACACGTGTCTATTTTCTGTATATTTAATAAGGGAATCACTAGGATTGTCTACGGAGAAGAGATGTCTGGGGAACAGGTTGCTTTCTGGGAAAGGTGATGCTTTGAATAAGAACATACAAATCTGGGGGCACAAACCTGAAGCATGTGTTCAGCTTCCCTCCAACTCAGAGTGCATGCAAGCAGGCACTAATTCTCTTTTTACAAAATAGAAGCTTGTCTTCCACTGTTAAACATAACAGTGTTTATATAATAGCGTTAGGGAGATGTTTAAAAGAGACGGAGCACTCAGATGTGTAACAGAATTCTAGGTACAAAGAACTGACCACACATCACCTGTTAACAGATGCACTAGACAGCCCACACTGCTGCTGGAGGCCTTTAACTCTCAGTCACTGAGCACATAGTACATGTCATCTGTTTTATGGATATTATCCCTTTATGACTATCATGCAAGCGTGTATCCAAACACAGGTTGTCTGATTTCAAAGCCCAGGCACTCAAACATGACATTCTTGATTTCTTGTATCTCTGTGATGTAGTCTTTTTTCTCTTTTTCTTTTCCCTCTTCCGTAAGCCATATTCTACATTGTACTATCCTACCTAGGTCTTGGGATTGTTCGGGTTCTCCTGTGCTGTGTTGGAGTGTTTTATTTCTTTAAGTTGTAAGGCTACCATTTTAAAACTAAGCATCATTGGACTCATGTGGTACCCACCAGATATTAATCAGTCTGGGTTCACAGTAATTTTTTATTAATTACTTAATATGAGACACATAAGAATGGAAGAGCTCAAAATGCCCATATTGCTCAAATGGGAAGGTTTCAAAGTAGAATACACAAATAATGGAAGAAAAGATTTATTGCAATTAAAGAAAAATCCCATGAAGCTAGATAAAGATTAAGAAAAATAGAGAAAAATCTACCTTGAAAGAGATAAAAAATACAATTAAGTGTGAAGAAGGGCAATTGATGATAATCATTGAGATATGGAAATGCTAAAAACATTAAGAGCAGTATGGTCTGTTCATATTTGTAGCGCTATTGACATCAACATGGTAAACTTAACATCTTGAGGGTAAATAAAGGAACAGGGGAGTTTCTACACTAATATACCACAACATAGCAATTTGCAAAAGCCGTTGGTTGTTTATTTACACAAATGACTACTATGCTCAAGTCCGTCAGGCTAGGAGCTGCCCATCATAGAGTCTGAGAAATGGTTTGCCTCCTGGAGAGTGGGGTTTCCGTTTCATTTTTGCTGTTCTGCAAGTGTTGCAGTAGCAAGAAGAGATGAGAGAAAAGCAGAGCAGGCTAAGAAAAATCAAATCCCTTAAAAGGAGAAACACATTTAGCTTGTAAGAACTTTTTATCCATTAGAAAAAGAAGAATTGCATAACCTCTGTCTAATTAAATATTCAGTATTGAAATTTTTCTTCTAGAAAAAATGTGCATTCTGTATTATTTGACACACACACATACATACATGTATGGAATACTTGTGTTTATTTACCTTCCAGGTGGTTGAGGTTCACGTCCCAAAGATATCCATGCTGCAGCCCTTGGAGCTGTGGGTGCTGATTCCTGTGTCCTGCAACAACAGGGACTGTGCAAATGTGATTAGCAGTGTGATCTTTCAGAAGAGGAAAGCATCCTGCATTATCACCGTTACATTTGGTCTTTAACTGCTGATAACCTAACTGGTAGAAAGTGACTGAGGTTCAACCTATATTTCTGGTTTTGACAATTGAGAAAAGATCCCAGGAGCATAAATTGTGGTGCCCTAGAAGTTGAGGAGAGGCATCAATTTATAGTCAGCAGGAACACAGGAGCCTGAGTCCTGTAACAAACCCAATGAGGAAAGAAACAGACTTTCCACAAGAGACTCCGGAAACCCAGCCAGGCTTCTTTTTTTTTTTTTTTTGAGTTACTAATTTATATACTATATTACATATAGTATATTTATTTATTTTTTTTAGCAAGATCTTTTCTTTTTTTTTTTATTCATTAATTACATTGTATTATGTGACACAGTTTCATAGGTACTGGGATTCTCCCCACCCCTCCCCAAACCCTCCCACCATGGTGGATTCCTCCACCTTGTTGCATAACCATAGTTCAAGTTCAGTTGAGATTCCCTCATTGCAAGCATATACTAAACATAGAGTCCAGCATCTTATTGTCCAGTCAAGTTCAACGGCTTCTTAGGTATACCCTTTCTGGTTTGAAGACAGAGCCAGCAGAGTATCATCCCAGTCAACTGAAAGCTCCAACATACCATCAGCAAAAATTTCCATCATTATGGAATTAATTGACATAGTATTGAGTAACCAATATGTTAAAAATAAATGCTAGTCCTTAACCACCTTCTGTGACCACCTCATTGACATTTCAATTTTAGTTTATACACAACATATAACATACATAACATAACATGTTATACATAACATCATATCATCTTAAATTAAGGCAAACATGTGGTATTTAACCTTTTGTGATTGGCTCATTTCCCTTAGCATTATGGTTTCCAGTTTGGCCCATTTGGCCACAAAGAACTGCATTTTGTTTTTTTTAATAGCTGAATAGTATTCCATGGAGTAGATGAACCATAGCTTTCTTATCCAATCCTCTGTTGATGGGCATTTTGGCTGCTTCCATGTTTTTGCAATTACTGATTGTGCTGCTATGAGCATAGGAGTGCATGTTGGTTTCTCATAAAACAAGTGTTCTGGATATATTCCTAGGAGTGCTATTGCTGGATCATAAGGTATGTTGATTTTGAGTTGTTTGAATGTTCTCCATACTGATTTCCATAGAGGCTGTACCAGCCTGCAGCCCCACCAGCAGTGGAGTAGGGTTCCCTTTTCCCCGCAACCTTGCCAGCAAGTGTTGTTGGTGCTTTTTTTCATGTGGGCCAGTCTTACTGGCGTTAGGTGGTACCTCATTGATGTTTTAATTTGGATTTCCCTTATTGCCAGGGAACTTGAGCATTTTTTCATATGTTTATTTGCCATTTGGGTTTGTTCCTTTGTGAAGTGTCTGCCCATTTCCCGTGCCCATTTCTTGAGTGACTTGTTTGTTTTGACATTTTGGTTGTTTTGTAGCTCTTTGTATACTCTGGAGATTAGCCCTCTGTCACCTATTCTGTGGGTTGCTTTTTTACTTTGTTGATTATTTCCCTTGCTGTACAGAAGCTTCTAAGTTTGATGAGGTCCCATTTGTTTATTCTGGTCTTAATTGCTATTGCCTTTGGTGTCCTTTTTAGGAAGTTGGGACCTACCCCTAGATCTTGCAGAGTATTTCCAACATTTTCTTCCAAAAGCTTGAAGGTTTCTGGATGTAGGTTTAGATCTGTTATCCATTTAGATTTGATCTTAGTGTATGGTGAGAGATGTGGGTCTATCTTTTTGTTTCTGCAGGCTATCAACTAGAAAAGATCCCAGGAGCATAAATTGTGGTGCCCTAGAAGTTGAGGAGAGGCATCAATTTATAGTCAGCAGGAACACAGGAGCCTGAGTCCTGTAACAAACCCAATGAGGAAAGAAACAGACTTTCCACAAGAGACTCCAGAAACCCAGCCAGGCTTTTGAGTCAAACGAGGAACTTTTAACTGCCTATAGAACCACGAAGATGAAATTTAATAGTATTGTTTTAAGATCCTAGATTTATAAGGATGAATACTTACGTAAGTTTACTAAAAAATATCCACCCTAGATTATTATGAAACACAGCACAATGCCTTGATTTGGTCTAATAACAATTAGTACTAAAATTTATTCATTATTTAGTCTCTGTTGTCTGCAAAGCAAATGTACAGGACCTACCATGGTTGTCCTCTAAACACACACAAATGCTGGGTTCAAAGAGGACTGACAATGAAACTCTAACATTTTCATTTCCTGTTTGGATTTTTCAAAAGATGCAGAAGTAACTTGTGACTGTGTACATTATGAGAGACCTAATTAAAGACCCTTCACCTAACAGCACAGCTAACCACTCCCTTCTATGTTAACTATGCAAACATTAATTCTCTGTACGGTCTAGAAATGCTTTTCATCAATGTTAAATTTAAGCAGTAATTGGCACAATTTATCTTAAAAGCTAAAAGCATTGTGGTGGGTGCTCAAGAGATCAATCTTAATGAGTCAATCAAACATTTTAATGTTCATTCAGAACAGATCTTATCATCAAAACACTCCCAATTCAGTTAACATGTTGCTTAAAAAATCCCAATCCGTATAAATGTACTTTAATAATATCTGACCCTTTACTTCTTGTGCTTCATGTCTCCCTGTACACAAAGAAGGTTACAAATATATTTAAGTAAACAACCAAATCCATGCAGGTTAATTACTAAGCAAGGAAGCAACAAGATCCCTTAGAGGTGTAATCCGTATGTCTAAATTTGTGTTTACTCAAAGCTAACAGATACTTAGGACAGGAAGGAAACGAATGTTATTTATCGAGTGAAGAACTTTAATTTACTTGTATGGGACAAGTGGAAGTGGGTAATGCCAACCAGTGCAGGCAGACCTTCCAGTGACATTAACAACGATGAAAAGTGGGTGAGAGAACACAAAACCTCTACTGAGTACATTTTTCAATATTTTTCCTTGACTTCCTTACAAAGTCCAGAATGTATCCTGTGCAATGTTTCATGGGTTTGTAAATACAGGTTTTTGCAAAGTTGAGGATCTTAAACAAGGACACAGAAAAATACCATCTTTACCTCTAAAGCTATTTAAGATTAGCAAGTTTATGTGTGCATCCATTCCAACTCTAAGTGGTTCCTAATCTTCAAATAGATTCTACGCTAAAATTATTTCAGGTGTCTGCTCTCGGGGAAAAATAGCTATGCCTGAGGCGGGTATTTTGCTCATAGGCTAATCCACCCTCATCCTGCCATGGAATGCTTGAATTCAATTCTTAGTACAGCTGCTGACTCCAGTTACGTACACATACAGACACTGAGAGTTCGGCAAGGTTGACCTGGCTTCAGACTGGCCCAGCTCTGGCTATTGTGGACATTTGGGGAGTGAACCAGCAGATGGAGTCACTCTGTCTCTCCTTATTTGTAAATCTTAAAAAAATAATCTTTTCTGTTGTTTGGAAATAAGTTATCCTGTGTCACTTAAATTTGACTTTTACATTTCTTCATTACTTTTTGCTTTTAGCTAAATCCTTACATGTGCTGATTATGATTATTTTTGAAAAATAATGTGTCAGAAAAAGGATCTGATACTGTTTCCAATATTTTTATATTAAACTAATAGTAAAAATTTGTTCTGGGATGAAATCAGAACAAAAGAGTTTCAAGAAAGATCGTGGAAAATATGCAATACCTTTTAATTCTACTTTCATGAAGGTTTTAAAGGCCCCATCATGGAGATATATATTATATATATATTTTATGTATATGTGTGAGTGTACATATGCTTATGTGTATGAGTGTATATATACATATATACATATATATAAATGTGTCTGAAAAATATTCATATATTTGAAAAAATATCCATACTAGATAATATAAGAACTATTTATTTTTTTCTGATTCTTTTTTTAGAAAAGATAAAAAAGATTAGCATAGTGATAGCATTTTTTTTTTCGGAAAGTTAGATACACAGAGAGGAGGAGAGACAGAGAGAAAGATGATGATTCACTCCCCAAGCGGTCACTATGGCTGGAGCTGCACCAATCTGAAGCCAGGAGCCAGGAGTCTTTCCGGATCTGCCACGTGGGAGCAGGGTCCCAAGGCTTTGGACTGTTCTCAACTGCTTTCCCAGGCCACAAACAGGGAGCTGGATGGGAAGCAGGGCTGGCAGGATTGGAACCGGTGCCCATATGGGTTCCCAGCGTGTTCAAGGCAAGGGTGTTAGCCACTAGGCTACCATGCTGGGCCCCTCTGTTCTGATTTTAAAATATATGTAGTAGAGTATGATATATTTTATGTATGTGTATAAATATATGAAACCTAGCAATACATATGAGAGAACTTAAAAAGTTTAGGAAAAATGTTTGTTATTGAAACACCATATGAATTTCAAATTTCTAAATTAAAATAAATGTATCTGTTTTGGTAAAGATTATTTTTATTGGAAAGTCAGATTTGCAGAGAGAGGGAGAGACAGTTCACTTCCAGGTGGCCATAGCAGCTGGGGCTAAGCTGATCTGATGCCAGAAACCAGGAGCTTCTTCTGTGTCTCCCACATGGCTGCAGGGTTCCCAAGGTTTTGGGCAATCCTCTACTGCTTTCCTAGGCCACAAGCAAGGAGGTGGGTGTGAACTGGAGCAGCTGGGACACAAACCAGCACGCACGTGGGATCCTGGTTCATGCAAGGCAAGAATTTAAGCCACTAAGCTATTGCACTGGGCTATATAAATTTATCTTTGACTCATTTTCCATTAATTTTCTGAAATCTGGGTGTATGTGAATGGTAGAAATATAGAATATTTAAGTTTAAGAAGATAAATCCTCAATATCTTAAGTTAATTCGTTATTCTATCTTTAAGTGTTACATGCTGAAATCAATGGAAACGGAATGAACAAATGCAGTGGTTGCAGTAGGTTCTATGTGAGAACATTAATATTTTCACTATCCCAGAATGCAAGATGTCCACCAATAGATAATTTAATACTTTGCCTACTAACTTTTCATTAATTTATGTGATTAATTTTAGAATTTTTTTGAAAGCATCTTTCTGATGAAGTGTTAATATTTTTGCTAACCACTCTAGTTAGAATAGACACATAAAAACCAAAGAATACTTAGCCCAACTTTGCCCCTCCGTGCTACAACTTTGTGTTAAAAGATTTATTTATTTATTTACTTATTTGAAATAGAATGGGAGTTGTTTATATGAAAGGGCAACAGAGAGGGGAGAGAAAGATGGGAGGACAGAGAGGGAGAGAGGTGGAGATATTTTCAGTTTGCTAGAACACTCCTCAGCTGACTACAACAGCCAGGGCTTGATCCAGGAATCAGGATCTCCATCTGAGTCTCCAGGATAATAGGAGCTCAAGCATTGAGAAACAGAGGAGTCAAGACTCCAACTGTCACTCCAGTAAGGAATGCTGGTCCTGCAATGGTGTCTTATTTGGTGGAGCCAAAACTGTGATCCCTTACTGATCTAATCTGATTACAGAAACCAATCAATCATTGCCTTTAACATATATGTACATTTAGATTCCAAGATGCCAGGTGTTAGTTTGTTTCTAAATGATTAAGGTATTGAAACAGAGTCGTTGCACCTGTCTGTCAATAGATACCTGAAATTATTTGTAAGAAAAATCATCAAGGCTTGTATCCCAACCCTGAAGACTCGGATCCTCACCAAGGACTATCAGTATGGGCACCAAGGACTACATCCCAACAGACAAGGAGACCACAGGGAATTGGAGTGCCTTCGGAGGCCGAGAACTCCGAGGTCACCCAGCCCCGTTTGGATCTACCACATGGGATGGAAGAGGTCCAAATCTTTCCTCACAGGACCCAAGGTCATTGGAACAACAGCCAGGAGCCCTGAGAGATCTGTAGAAACAGAAGAACAGCAAACTTCCTTCGGGACTAGGGAGAGGAGCTTCTTCTGGTCCTTACTTAGTTCCAGCGTTGGATCCCTACCCTCTCTTGCAATGATCATCAGGATTGCCCCAGAGCCCCCGCCCCCCAAAAATAGAATAGATAGAGAAATACAAGGAAAGCTTAGAACCAAACAGGAAACAATCAGAGTGGATCCACATATACCTTACTAGATAGGACACAAAGATTAGTCACTCCTCACTAGGGTATGGAAGATTTCTCTGCACACCCCTCCTAAAACTGTTCTGCACCTCAACTGTTGACAAAGGCCTTGTTAGATTTATAGGCCAGTTTAGACTATCCTAAAATCTATCAAGTTCAGCAAAATTATGCATCAACACAATAAATACTAAATACTAAAATGAAAACAGACACGAGACAGCTGAATAGTACCCTATAGCCACTTTCAGGTGTATAGCAGCAGGTGCTGAGTACAAACAAAAACTGAAGGGTCAATGAAGTAATCACAGGAGGTGGTTAAGAACTTGCACCGTTATAACATATTGATTACTCAATAGTATGTCAATTAAGTCTATAATGTTGTAAATTGTTGTTGATGTTGTCCCGGGGCTTCTAATTGATCGGGACGATATTCTGCCAGCTCTACCTTCAGACCAGAGAAGGTCTCCCTAAGAAACTGTTGAATTTATCTGGACAATAAGATGCTGGACTCTATGCTTGGTATATAATTGCAACGAAAAAATCTTGACTTAATTTGAACTGTAATACTGCAGCTAGGTGGAGAAATCCACCAAAGAGGGGAGGGTTTGGGGAGGGGATGGGGGAATCCCTGAGCCTATGAAACTGTGTCACATAATGCAACGTAATTAATAAAAAGAAAGAAAAGAAAAATCATCAAAACACTGATAAGCAGATAGTGTTATATAGATTAAAAGAAAAGCCTCCAGAATTTTTAATTCAAAAAATGCAGCTGGACTATTTAACAACTTAGACACTCAAAGTGGAATAAAAATGTTTTACTCAGCATTTTAGCAAATATAAAATTTTAAATAACGTAACGTGCACATTAGTTGTGTAAAAAACAGTGTTCACCTATTATTTATTCATCTATTTTAAAAATCGCTATTGATCACTATAACATCTTTATGGAATACACACAAAGATGAGAATGCCTGTCTCCAGGAAGCGTTTTACTGGTGGAATCCATTTTCTTTGGAAAGCCCATTGCTCCTTGGACTTTTGCTACTCCCAACCCTGGTTCACAGTGGTTTCTCTCATTGTATCGGTTTCCTTGGGTGACCACAGTACAAACCAGCTGGCTTCAGAACTTTATTCTCTCACAGCTCAGCAGGCCAGATGTCTGAAAACAAGATGTCAGCAGGATTGTTTTCCTGTGGAGCCTGTGGGTTGGAAAGTGGTGGGGAGGGGTATTCTGTTCCATGTCTCAGAGTTCCTGGTGGTTGCTAGCTATTCTTGAGATTCTGTGGCTTGCTGATCATGTCTGCAGTCTGCCTACCCATCTGTACATTTTTGTAATTTTAAAAAACTTTTTGGGGGGCCTGGCGTGATAGCCTAGTGACTGGAATCATTGCATTGCATGCGCCAGGATCCCATATGGATGCTATTTTGTATCCCTGCTGCTCCACTTCCCTCCCAGCTCTCTGCTCATGGCCTGGGAAAGCAGTCAAGGACGGCCCACAGCCTTGGGACCCTGCACCCATGTGGGAGACCCGGAAGAAGCTCCTGGTTCCTGGCTTCAAATTGCTCAGCTCTGCTCATTGTGATCACTTGCGGACTGAGCCAGAGGATGGAAAATCTTCCTCTCTGTCTCTCCTCTCTGTAAATGTGAATTTCCAATAAAAAATAACTCTTTAAAAATTATTTTCACTGTATTTGAAAATCAAAGACAGGTCTTGTATGTTCACTCACAGTATGCCAGCAACATCGGGGACTGGGCTAACTGAAGTAGGGGGCCAGGAACTCCACCCAGGTCTACATAGCAGTCAGCTGGACTTAGAAGCAAAGCCAGAATTGAACTTAGGCATGACAATAACTAGTCATTAGAATTTTTGTATTAAATACATTTATATTCATAAGCCTATAAACATAAAAGCTGTTGCATGATACCATTATGAAATTGTTTTAAGTAATTAAATTTTAAAAACTTTTATTTGACGTGCAGATTTACTAGGAGAAGGGAAGACAGAGTCTTTCATCCCCTGGTTTACTCTTCTAGGTCTCCACCTTGGGTCCTGGGGCCCAAGGACTCAGGCCCTTCTCTGCTGCTGTCCCCTGCCATAAGCAGACAGCTGGATCATTAATGAAGAAGTCAGGGAAATAAACTGGAAACATATGGGAGATGGGTGCCACAGACAGAAGCTTAGTCTATTATGCCACTGCGCCAGGCTCTAGCATGAAACAATTTTAAGGATGCTTTTCTTTTGCAAGAAGTAACATTTTGAACTGTGAGCCTACAAGAGTAATCCATAACATGGCAAATTATGCAGAGTTGTGTTTAGATGGGAGATGCAAAATTCACATCAGTAACTGAGTCCAATGGCAGGGAAGGTTATGGAGCAGGTTCATGGAAAAATGTCTTGAATGTCAGCTCTGCCTCTACATAAAAAACTTCTGGCATTTGAGAGCCACAGAACAGAAATTATAAAGTCATGAAAGAAGATGACATGAAAGTAACCATGTACATTGAATGAGAACTAATAGAAGACATGTTTGCCAGTAATTTGAAACGAATGATGAAAGATTGGAAGTGCAGAAACAGAGATATATGTTTGTTATTCCCATAATTAGTGCAAATATGAAGGCAGAAAGCTTAGAAAGAGAAAAATAACCCCAGAGCCAGAAAACATTGTATCACATCCAATTGAGAAACATAGGAGTTGCCACTAAGAACAAAAAGAACACAGCATTTCAGAATAAAATGAAAAATGTAACTATACTATTTTTTTTAAATCAGGGAAAGACATTTCATAAAGGAGATTACCAACCATGTAAAATGCATTAGCAACATCAGGGGTGCTTCCAAAGTTCTCAACCATTCTTCAGCGTTAGATGGGCAGTATGGGGAACACTACGTTTACAAAAGGTTGTCCACTGCATTCCCTGAAGAATTTTAATCAATAATTAGTCAAGAAAATTAAAAGCAAAAGCAAGACATTAAAAGTGACTTGGTAGCAGGATTTATTCTAGAAGGAAGATTCTGAGCATATTCAAGAATCATGAAGGTAAAGCTAACAGAGTAAAACAGAATAAAATAATGGAAAAGGGGGAAAGGACAGGGGGCAAAATTTTCCTGGGGTGTAAGGAATGCAAAGATCAAGACTTCAGGGCTAGAAAATATTTGGAGGAAATATTTCAGACAGTGCTAAAAGGGTCAGTCACAGAGTACAGATTTATATGGCCCAATGAAGACATACTTCTGCAGTTCTCATTGCCTCACCAAGATATTTATTGCTATGATGAAACAGGCACTGAACGCTGGTTATGAAACAGGTCCCAAAAATCTTAGACAGCGCTCACATCCTCATGTTTATCGTAGGACATTTAACAGTATCCATGATCTCTACCCAGAAGATGCTGCTAACACCAAGTTGTAGCAAAAACATATCTCTATATATTTACAATGTCCCAAGGTGGGGCATGGGAGTGGGGAGCTGTAGTGGGGTGGCTGAAGCCTGAACTAGAGAGATATTGTTGGTGTGGCTGAAAATGGTCAAACTGAAGGAAAAACTGTTGCAGGTAAATGACAGAGGAGGAAAACACAGGGAAGCTATAATGCTATGTGAACAACACATTCAGGGTGACGGGGGTGGTTAAGAGAGTTGAGATGATGGAGCATGGTCAGTAGCACCTGAAAGAACTTAAAAACAGAAGACCTGAATTTGAACTAGAATTCTGAACTTGAATCTGAATTTGAATTCTCAAATTCTTGAATTTGAAATTGACCGTGTGACCATCAGAAAACATTTACCTGTTAAGCCATACAGCTTCCTCCTGAAATAAGAGTGATATTACACTGTGTTTTCTTGGAGTTACATTGGAATACTGCATATTAAATTATTTTTTACAATGCAAAATGCTGTACCAAAATGAAGGTTTCAAAAAGCTGAGAATATGGGGAGGAATAAAATAAGTGGAAGGTAGAACAAAGAACTAGCTGTTTCCTATGAAGGCTGAGAACCATATGTAACACTTCAAAGAAGAGTGGTTTATAAAATCTCAACTTTTTTAGGTTTGTTCATCTGTTTTTGAAAACTTTCTAATGCTTTCAAGGCTTTCTGCATAATTATGACAGAAGACAGATTTTGGACAAAATGGACTGCGGGATTTGGATGGTAGCCTAAAATTACGTGTTCTTTTTGTGTCCTGTGAATTTAGAAATAGGACGTTTCTGGTTTCTTTTAATATATTCCAATGTGTAAAGTACGAGTATATTTGGGCCTGCAAATCCCGTGTTCCTACCACCCTGGTAGCTTGCATGTACTAAAAATATCATGTTTTTTTCAAAGAAGTTTCATTGCCCAGCTCTTGCCTGAATTTTAAAGTCATCTTATAAACTCCATATAATATACGTTTATGATGGAAATGCTGCAGCTCAAACATCTTGGGGCTGACTCGCAGCCCTGCAAAAAGTGGCTGTTAAAGGTTATTCATTACGATCTTTCCAAAAGGATAACCCTGAGGAGTTTGGGTGAATTCACAGAATGGAAAACAACATGTTTTGGGATTTAAATTGGTTTCATACAGTACTTTCTTCATGCCAATTAGGAGTAAATGTCAGACTATTTCTACTTTTACATAAGTCACTTTCTTGAAATGAATGTGAGAAAAAAAATCCTTAGGAAAAACCTTTAAAATGTGTTTGAAATACTGTAACTGTTCATCTTCTGCAAACGTGCTGGCAGCGCACCTGCTGTGGCCTTTTCCAACGATCGTGATTGTCTTACTCCTCTCCGGATGCTACGTGTTTCATACAGGAGAATGCATCATACTGGCTTGTACTTGGTGTTAGAGTCTACACTTTATGTGAAATTGCTTTCACCAGAGCTAAGAGCACCACTAGTGTGACCGGAGAACCATGAACAATTTGACTTCATGAATATATTAAAATAAATCTCATGTTCTTTCATTATTTGAAGTTTGTTTAATGTGAAAATCCATATGTACCTAATGGTTAACAAATAAATCCTTAGTTTCACATTGTGACCATTAATTAGAAGAAAATACTATTTGAAAACAAGAACTGGTACCAAACTACAGTGATCACTAATTTTAAGCCTTTAGACCTTTCCATGAATGGCAGAAATGAGTATTAGGAGATAATAAATCAATGCAGAATGCCTTGTAATGTAATTTTCCAAACTACTTAAGATTTTTTATAAAACATAAAAGACATAATTTCTCTATACCTGTGATACCACAATCATTTCTTCAGTTTGTCTCTTTTGACTATAAAATTGTAAAATAATTCACTTATTTTCCATGTAATGACAGAAAAATATTCATTACTTTAAAGATTTTACAGAAAAAAAGATGCATGTTAAAATAAGCCAGAAACATTGAAACACTGTTTTTTTCCAATTGAACTAGTATTTCTGTCTTTTAAAGTATTCACATGTATTGGGAAAAGATATTGAATACCCTTAGTGAGAGATTTTTACTATTCAGAAATTATATTTTCTATGTATTAAACCTTCTCTTATAAAAAAATGGACTCTAATCTCAATATAGATGTTGCTTTCAATTACTGTTTGAGCTCCCTGTATTAGGATTTTAGCATTCTAAATGCAAAATCTTTTTATAGGCTCCATTGCTTTTTAAAATCTATTATACTGTTCTGAACACTGTCTATATTAGTCATTATTTGTTTACTGACCTTCTGGACATTTTCCACAGTACTGTACAAATTGGCTCCTGTGAGACTTTTTCATTGCATATCTCTTTTACTACTGTTTCTTCTGTTTATTTCTAAAAACATATTAATATTGGATAGTGCCATGATTACATTGATTACATTGCATTAAAAGGATTACATTGTATCAACATATTTTTCAGGAAAAAAGATTCACTGCAATTTTGAGGTCTTATGTATGTAAACCAGGGTGAGGAAGCAATGAGGTAGTAAATGAGTATTTGGTGGCAGGATGACTGGTGTTTACAGAAATTTTGTTAGCTTTCTTTGTTTCGGTGTCCTCTAGTTGCCAGATTCACTTGGAAGTGACCTGATGTATTTTAAGTTGCTGTTTTGGTGAATTCCAACATGCATGTGTGACCATGTATGTATACACACAAGAGGGGATCTTTAAAAAGCTTCTTGAAACACATGTGAAAATGTGTGTACGTGGATTTTGAGATTAAAAGAAGATTATTTATTTTATTATTATTTTTTTATTGGAGAGGCAGATTAGATCTACAAAGAGAAGAGACAGAGAGAAAGATCTTCTGTTTGGCTGGTTAACTTGTGAAATGGCTGCCAAGGCTGGAGCTGAGCTAATCCAAAACCAGGAGACAGGAGCTTCTATGGGTCACTCATTCAGGTGCAGAGCCTCAAAGATTTGGACCATCCTCGACTGCTTTCCCAGGCCACAAGCAAGGCGCTGGATGGGAAGCGGAGCGACTGGGTCAAGAACCAGAATTCACATGGGATCCTGACACTTGCAAGGTGAAGGATTGAGACATCATGCTATGCCTAAAATTTGAGATTTTTTTACACTAAAATAAACATATTTTAATTTATTTACACGAAGCTTCTGAAGTATCTTAAGCATATATATATATGTATGTGTGTGTGTTTATATATATATATCAACAGTTAGGAAAAAAAATAAGTGTAGGGACATAACACCAGAATTCTGCTCCTGCATGATCTTTCTAAAATTTTTGTTAATGATCATTTGTCCCAGTCACAGCCATCCTTACAAATTCACACTTTCACTTATTAATTTTATTGCTATTTATTCATTTAAGAAACAGACACAGAGAAACAAAGAACAAGAACACATTCCTATTTGGGTCACTCCCCAAATGCCCAAAATGTCTACGGATGGCCTGGGCGAAAGCCCAATGGCAGGAATTCAATTCATGTATTACATGTGAATGGCAGGAACCCAAGTATTTGATCCACCCTTGTTGCTTCCCGGGGTCTGCAACCACTCAAGAGCAGAGCAAGGACTTGAAGCCAGAAACTCTGGCAGTGCTGAATGTGGGGATCTTTAGCTAATCGCCCATTTTATGGCTCTTGTTATTTTGATCTCCAAAATTTCTAACATCTTGAGATGCTAGTGTTTACAGTGTCTCTGACTTAATCCCTAATATAAGTCTCTACCACCAAAATTCTAAGAGTGTTAAGTAAAAATAGGTGATTTCATATAACAAGGAAATGATATAGAACTTTATTCTTAAAATCTGAGGTTTCATAGTAAATATGGCTTCAGCAAAGAGAGAGATCTTCCATCTTCTGGTTAATCCTAAACACGTTTGTGTCTCTGTCACTCTTGGCTACCACTCTGTGCTGTTAAATTTTAGTTCCTATCCTTCTCCTTGAGGTTCTGTAGCACAAGTGGGTGTTTCTTTCTTTCTTTTTTAACACTTTCAACATTTAACATAGTGCCCAGCTCAGCAGATGTTTTAACGTTTATTGTATGTTCAGATAGATAATTCATTTTTATCCTCTGAGGAACTGAGTAAAATGCCTAAACACATATGGCATATATAGCATCTTTTTTGAACTGAAGAGTTTACCACTAAATGGATGCTAAACATCTTTTTAGATTGACTTTGTTTTAATGCTGTTTTGTGGAAAGACATCTTCCTAAAATTGTTCAATTATGCAAGATGGATATGGAACAGATTTTGGAAATGGAAAATAACAGCATATTACTCAATGATAATGAGATTTTGTTTTTCACTGTTTGTTAGGTTGAGGGTCCAGTATTCATGCTAAGGTCATTATGTCTTGCATTCTGAAATATTGTCTCATATTAAGTTTAATAGAATTAAGAATTTTCTGATTATAAAAAAGAAATTGTTTTCAAGAAAAAAAGTTGAAATTATCAGTGACAATGTTCTCATAAGCATACAGCATAAATAGAATTAACGAAATTGATGTAGCTGATTCTTGGAAGACAAACCTGGATTTTGAATATTTTAATATAATTTTCTTTGATAACTTTAATAAGAATTTGGTATTTCTTTGCCTAAATATATTCCTGACTTTGAAATACCATCAAGAAGTTTAAAATATTCTTGCATTAATTGTAATTTAGAAAATAACATCTGGCCTGTAAACTATGAATAGTAGAAACACTGTCAAGAGCAGAATGAAGATACTTTTTATTTTAAAATTAACTTGAATATGAATATGCTATATAGGAAACTATGTTTCACATAATAACTTTTTGATTGAAGTGGGCCATATGTTTCCACACAGAAGAATTCAAACTGTGGTAAAGTTATTTGCCAGAAAATAACAAGTGCAGCATTTTCTATCACAAGGATTCCTATCTCTTCTGGACACGTATCTATAGCTCTTCCTCTGTTATAAATGCGTTATCAAAATGAAAGTTCTTTGGTATTGGGAAAAGTTGGTCTTTTAAGTCCATGTTTTCTAAAAATCTGAAGTTAGAAAGAGAATAATATTAACTTTCCACCTTAAATTAAGGATTAATATCATCAAGGCTTCAACGAAAGCACTTCAAAGCAGTTGTGGAAATTGAATTAAAAGATAATGCACAATTTTCATGAACTTTTCAAGACCTCAAATGCTGGTATTGTTTACAGATTTTAGAGATAACGTATTTGCAAAAACTTCCAAAAGAGGAAATATGCAGTCATAATTATATTAGCATATATTTATAGGAGCATTGGTAGGGAAAATACTGTTTAAGTTAATATATTTTAATATGCTGCTTTTTGCTGAGGCTAGCTCATCATTCATTTAGATACAGTCAGCCCTCCATACAGATTCTTCATCTATATATCCAACCAAAACATATTGATAATGAATTAAAAATTTTTTCTTCCATGCTGAAGATGAGTAGACTTTCTTCTTGTTGCCATTCCTTTAAAAATGCACTGTAATATTTACATTGTAAGTGATCTAGACAGGAGGCTGAGGGTCTGTTGTATGTGAATACTGCATCATTGCATTTTCATTAGGGACTTGACTCTCTTGAGAACTAAGTATCCACAAGCATTCTAGACCCCATCAGTTGAGGCTGCCAAAGGACGATGCCCTGCACTGGATAGCTTCCGTATGCCACCTAGCCCGTGTTTTCCCTGCTTGTAGCTCATCCTGCTTCTGACCTCAGAGGCCAGGTAGCACAAATGGAGTCATTGGGATCATTTGCCTCCAGTTGAGTGCACCTGATGGGACGTTCCGGGAGCAGAACTTGGTGATGAGAGAGAATAAGGCCAGACTTTTTGTTTCTCTACCTTTCCCTGGTGAGCATCCTCAGGCTTTCAGGGCGAGGATTACTGCGACTCCTCCTAGCCACCCTGTACGTCCAAGGCTTTCTGCAGATTTCATTAACTACTCTCTTCAGAACTACCCTTTAGCAATACTGCACAATCCCTTCTGCTTTTCCTAAATCTTGTCTTGAGACACATACAGAGTAATTTTGAAAGTCTCCTAAATATATACAAATTGAGCAAGCCATCTGTTTCCAGACAGGACCCTAACTGATAAATGCACAATTTCTGCATATTGTCTATAAACACTGATATACAGTCCTTTAATTTTTATGGAGATTTATAAGTGTTTCATACATATGGTGTCTGCATAGACACCTAATAGGAAATTTGTAGAAAACCATAATGCAAGTAAAAATGAGAAATTGCTATACCAGATAAGCTGTCTATTCACAGACTCTGTGATGTATAAACTTTATTCAGAAACACAGTAATCTCATTCAGAGTCACATTTCTCATTTTTAGAACACAATTATAATCAGCATGTCTCTGTTTTCACCCTACCCAAAGCATCTTATAAACTACAAATTGGAACGCAAAAGCCTGAAAGCACACTAACAGCCACAGTAAGTGACAGATGACAGCAAAACAACAAGAAAGGTGACAGAAAGTATGCACAGAATACACAGACCTTAAAAATAACAGCTCTCTGAAAAGCGAAAATAAACCTCCCCAAACATCTCAGTAGACCCCTGTGGCATCACCACACTCTGAGCCAAAGGAAATACTCATGCCCAGCTTATTGGCCCCAAGCAACAAATATTGCTCCTTGCAAAACAGGCAGGCGTAAAATGTGTCCAAGAACAATGATAATGGATGTTGATTTTTTAAAAACTTTAAGCCTCATTGCTGAGTTACCTTAGGGATAGTTAATATTCTAATTCAACACATACTTCGGCACACACTAATATAGAAAGAGGACATAAGGTGGAATAGCACGCATCTAACTACAATATCCTATTGTCACTCTTTTATATCTTTCCACACCTTCCTTAATTTTAACTATTTCAATAAATTTGAACATGAATTTTCCTACTGATTGCTTTATCAATCTCTCAACTTCTTGCTAGCATAGCCATGGGCTAGACATTGTCATTGCTAAAGCATGTGAGCCACCATAGCTTATGTTTTAAGGTAACATTTCTTGATTGTCACCTACTATCTTCCTAGCTCACTCAGTCTATGGAAGCAACTCTAATAAGGCTAAAAGCTCAACACTGAATCATCACAATACTTTCCTTGAGAACCTGTTCAATTTCCTTTCCTATTTTAGTGTGGAGAACTGAATAATTACTCAATAAAAATATCTTCACCACTGGACTTGTGACTATCACTTGTTGAAGATTTATTTATTTTTATTGGAAAGACAGATTTAGAGAGAGAAGGAAAGAAAGAGTAGAAGATCTTCCATCTTCTGATTCATTCAAGAAACAGCAACAGCTGTGCTGAACTGAGCTGAGCTTATCTGAAGCTAGGAGCCAGGAACTTTTTCTGGAAATCTGATGTGGACTCAGGGTTCCAAAGACTTGGGTCACCCTCCACTACTTTTCTAAGCCACAGGCAGGGAGCTGGATGTGAAGTAGAGCAGCCAGGGCATGAACCAGCACCCATATGATATCTGGTGCTGGCAAGGGCAGTAACACTCCTCCAAGGAATTGTCTGTATCTGTGGTCTCAAATTCTGCTCTCTTATTCTTCACACCTCAAAACTCATTCCTGTGAAACTGGACATTCCTCTGTTCAGTGGTCAATGATCAGTTTCCTGGTGATGAAAATATTGTGCATGACTGCATACACATTTAGCTCATAAAATTGTTCTCTCACTGGCCTCTAGAACATTGACTTTTTTTCTCCAATCCTCATTCATTTTTTATTATGATTCTTTTCCTTTCTTTCTATCCATTTTTCTCTTTATGTTCTTCTTTTCATTCTTTCCTTCTTCTACATACATTTGTATGTATTTCAAGTAAATAATTTTAAGGTTACAATGATCCTTCCCATTCACTTTCCCTTCCTTTTTTGTTATTAATTTTAATTTTTGTGATAATGTACTTTGAGTGTACTTTTAATCACAGGCTTAATATACCACTAAGTAAAGATGTCAACAAAGCAGAAAGATCATCCAGAGTACAGACAATGGCTATAAACAATAATGAAACCTCAAGGTGTCAGTTTTACTCAGACACATTACTTGTTTTGGCACGCTAGATTAGCTACACAAAATAGAGAATCCATGTGATATTTATATGTTTGGGTCTGGCTTATTTCACTAAGTATAGTGGTCTCCATTCGCATCCATTTTGTTGTGAAAGAAAAGATTCCATCCTTCTTATGTCTGAGTAGGATTCTATTGTGTCTCTGTGTGCATGTCACATTTTCTTCATCCAGACATCATTTGATGGACATCTGGGTTGATTCCTTAACTTAGGCTAATTGAACTGCAATTAATTCGGGGTACAGATAGCTCTTTCATGTGCTGATTTCATTTCCATTGGGCAGATCCCCAGAGTGGGATGGCTTGGTCATATGGCAATCAATTCTCTGCTTTTGAGAAATCTCCATACCGTTTACCACACTAGTTGTACTACTTTGCCAACTCATCAACAGTGGCTTAGGGCACCTTGCTTCATACATCCTCACCAACATTTGATCATTTGTTCTTGTTTTTTGTTTGTCTTAGATGATAGCTGTTCTAACTGAGGTATGGTGATCTCTCGTTGGGTTTGGTTTTATTTACATTTCCCTGGTGATTAGTGATTCAGAACATTGTTTCATCTCTTTGTTGGCTAGTTTCATCATTTGAAAGATGACTCTTTATGTCCTTTGTACATTTCTCAATGGGATTACTTGTACTGTCATTGTTGAGTTTCGTAAGTTCCTTGTATATTTTATATTAATCTTTTATCAGATGTATATTTTCCAATTATTTTCTCCCATCCTATTGTTTGCCTCTTCTCTTTTTTGAGTGTTTAATTTGCTGTGCAGAGATTCTTGTATGCATATATCCCAAGTTCAGATCTTGATCTCTACTCTACATATTCTGAATCTTTTTATAATCCTTCCTGGCCAAAGTTATTCTCCTACTCTCTGGATTTACATATCCAACTATCACATGACATCTCTATTGGTCAAACTCAACAATTCCGAAAACTTAACTGATATCCTCTCTCCTGATCTGATTACAACTTCCCATATCTTTAGTGTTGAAAATTCTACCAAGTCAGGAGCATTGTAATAATCTTTGATTTTTCTGTTCTATTTTAAGGTCTATTTGTTTTTATTTAAAAGGCAGATTAACAGAGAGAAGGAGAGGCAAAAGGAGAGAGAGGGAATATTCCACCTGCTGATTCAGTCTCCAGATTGCTACAAAGGCTGTATCTGTACTTATCTGAAACCGGGAGCCAGGAGCTTCTTCCCTATGTTCCATATGGGTATAAGAGCAAAGGACTTGGCCCTCCTCCACTGCTTTTCCAGGCACATTAGTAGGTAGCTGAATCAGAAGTGGAGTGGCCGAGATTTCAACTGGCATCCATATAGGATACCAGTAACACTAGAGTAAATCTAACCTCCTATGCCAGCATGATTTCTCTATTCTTTTATATCCTATCTCTTACATTAGGAACTCAATTTAGCTTCACCTTCACAATACATCCTGATTCCAAACTTTCACTACTTCCTTTTGCCTCTTTTAAGCCACCATCATTTCTTTCATTTGTTTAGCTGACATCAAATGGCTTGCCTGTTTCTACTCTTTGCCTCACGTTTTCTGTTCTCAAAGCCTTAGTCAGAGTGTTCCCCCTTTGAATTCTCCTTTCTCATCTCATGTCCCAATGGTCCTTTCTACCCTTCTAGAAATATGCCATGCACATCTCTGCCCTGTGGCCTTTGCCCCAGCTGCTCTCTCTGCCGAAGGTGCTCCTTCTATGTCTACATGCATAAATCCCTCACCTGTTTTGTTTTCGTTGAAAACCCTTTCCAGTGAGGTATGTTCTCAGCACCCTCTTTAAAAACCGCACCACTATCAAACTTAATTCTCCCTTGTTGTATTTTTCTCTTTATTTCCCAAATAATTTACCATCTTCAGACATACTATAGTGATTGCTTATTTTCATGGATATATTTTCTGTCTTTTGTTCTCTAAAATTTAAACTCCCCAAAAGCAGGATCTTTGTTTTGTTTACAAATAAAAGTGTTTTAAAGTTGTCCACTACAACTACAGAGGACAGTTTGGAGTTTTCTTTCAAATCTAGAAACAAACTTGCCTTATGATCCAGCAATCCCTGTGCTGAAATATACATCCACATAAAAGACATGAACACCAAGTCCCAAAGTGATAACTGTACTAGGATGCTGATAGCTTTGTTCACAACAGCCAAAATACAGAACCAACCAAGTTCCCATCAAAAGAATAAAGAAATGTAAAGAAATCAATTATATATCCACACGTTTTTAGCTTAATATTCCATTACAGATATATGTATTTGTTTAGAAGCTATTAAAAAGGAATGAAGTGCTATCATTGGCAACAGCATCATTACAACTAGTAGACATGATGGTGAGTCAAATAAGCCAGACACCGAAAGACAGATATCATGTTTTTCCTTTTATACAGGGGCTAAAATTTTCAAAAATAAAACATTATATTTATATACTTAAATAGCAGAATGATGAACTTGCAACTGATTGTGAAGGACTATACTATTGTAATAATATAGGGGAAATTAGTTGGGGACAAGGTTTGGAAAGGGAAGAGGGAGATCCAAGAAAACAACAACAACAAGACAAAGAAATGGCTGTGTCAGTTTTGCTGCAAATATAGTATTGTCCTTTTTAATTTTATTAAGCAAAAAATTAAGAGTTGTATCCTACTTCAATTGTAATTGTGTCCATTTTAAATTTTCTTGTATATGAGTGATGTTGGAATCTTTTCATTTGATTATTGTTTACAGTTGTTACCGACATTTATGCTAAAGTAGGTTGAATTTCATTTGCTGAATTATTTATTTAGTGTAGCAATAAGCGTTTGGCTATAATGCAAGGTGGGAGTTTGGGGGGGAATCCCAGCTTATACAAAATTATACCACATAATTCAAAATTCAAAATAAAAATAAAAAAACCTAGAAGAAACTCCTGGCTTCGGATTGGCTCAGCTCCGGCTGTTGTGGTCACGTGGGGGAAAGAATCAATAGTCAGAAGATTTTCCTCTCTGTCTCTCCTCCTCTCTGTATATGTGACTTTGCAATAAAAATAAATGCAGTTTTTAAAAATAAATTGTCATCTCTCCAAATATGTTAATTCTGAATAAAGACATATTGTCATCATAGGACAACATTTTATTGTTATGGTTTGGCAAATGAGGTCTTTAATACTGGCTTTTTTCTTAAATGTACACTAATAACAAACTGTCATCTTCATTACAAATTGCATAACTGTCATATTCAAAGGACAATGTATAATAATCCATGTGGTCCTATATATATTTGACTTTATATATATATAGCCTACATGACCTAAATCATTAGAACGTTAAAAAACAATTTTTTAGTTTTTTTAAAAACAATTTAAAAATTAAATACAATTGTAAAAACTAATGAGGTTTTAATCTCTAGCTTCAATATTTAACATATTATATTTAACATTCAATATTTAATGTAACATTAAGTACAGTTAATTTTATTATTAAATTGTGTTAGCATTTTTCAGTCTTGTTTGGAGATTGATAACAGCTGCTTTAGTTATACTTCATCCAGGAGGTAAAACTATAACATTGTATATGTGAGCAAACAAAGATGAGAAGAATTAAGTCATTTGCTCCAAGTGGCATCAACAGAAGATGCCAGAACAAGAAATTAGACTTAATATTCCGTGACTCAAAGCCCTTATAATCCCCACCACACTATGCCACACTGTGAGAAGCAACTGTACAAATTTATGTAGGGGGCTGGATTCCAATGCCATTTTTAATGTTTCTTGACTGCTTCCCAAAAACCCAAGTTAAGTTGCAGTGAGTAGAACTCAGTTCCATAATCGTGTGTATTGTAGCTTTTTTGTATCCATTTCAGAAATTCATGCATTCTGAGCATAGCTTGTTCTCAGCTTTTAAGATAATCTTGACCTCATGTCACCAAGAAGTTTGGCTTAACTGTTACCATAGGACATAGCAAAGTTCAGATGTAAAACAATGTTCTGCATTCATAGGTCTGAATGGCTCAATCACTGCTTGTTAACTTCTTCAAGAGAATTAAAATACACATACACACACCCCAGCACATGTCTAGAAGGAGGGAAAGGATTTTGTGTTGTTCACAAAGGATATCAAATAGAAATAAAATGTAAGGGGAAAAAAGTCTATATTTACAACATGAAGACTGCACTTAGCAATGAAAACTTTAAGTGATACAAATGTTTCATGTATTCTCACCACCATGAATTGCCACCAAAAAGGTCTCCAAAAAATTTGCTTCAGGGAAAGGTACCCTAGGAAAAACAGGAAGTGGAGGGGTAATTCTCCCATTTAAAAATGCTGACAGCAGAAAGATATGTAAACACAGACTGTAATTTCAAAGCATTCAAAGACCTACAGGATGACAGCATGGACTCTGCTCAAATATAGTTCATGGAATTTATC
The DNA here is from genome assembly GCF_030435755.1 of Ochotona princeps. NCBI lineage: Eukaryota > Metazoa > Chordata > Mammalia > Lagomorpha > Ochotonidae > Ochotona > Ochotona princeps. The sequence continues at coordinate 22,278,707 of NC_080842.1, forward strand.
TGTAATTATTTGAATGTAAATAATTCCTAATGTGTATTCACTCTGAAGTCAACAGTAAAGGATTACATCCCAAAATAAAGACTATGCTATGTTCCCAAGATATTTAGTGATCCAAAAAAAAATAATCCATGTGAAATCATTCTTCAAAATAAATTTTAGTATTTCACAGCAGGCAGTGAAGGGATAAATTAAAACTCAACAATAATTAATCAGGTAAATCATAATAAAAATATAAGGTTTTGGAATCTGTATTTTTTCAACCTGGTACAACAAACCCAAGACTTTTTAAAAATCTGTGCTATTTGTGAAAATTTAAATTAACTGAAATTTAACTAAGATCTAAGAACTCATAGATTTATTTCCAGAGTTTTAGAATTTCTATTGAGATGACTGTGTGCAGCAAGTATTGTTCTGACAAAGCGTGTCTGTGTGTGTGTTTTACAGCGTGTTGAAAATTTGTCTCATGCCATGAAACATGCCCATTTCATCACCTCAAAAAGAAAGCACAGCCTTTAAATATCACACCTAATCACCATAACAATGCAGCTCTATCAGTCTGTAATCTTCTTTCTATATACAGATGTTCTGATTCCGAACATTTTATACAAATGAAATCACACAGCATGTTGTCTTGTGTGAATACGTTTGTATGTGGCTTCATGATTCACAGGTTCACCTATGTCATAATATTTAGCAACACAATATTTTTTATTGCCACATAATATTCCACTTAATGAATATACTACATTTTATTTTTCTGTTCATTGGTTAAAAGGCCTGTGAGTTATTCCTACTTCTTGCTCTGATGGTAATGTTACTGTGAATGTTTGTGTACAAGTTTCCATAAAGACATGTTTTAAGTTCTCTGGTGCATATTTGAGAGTGAGGCACTGTAAGGCTGTTCCAAACTGCTAACTCAGTGTGCTCTGCACTAACAATATACAGTGGTTCTAATTCTTTATGTCATTGTTGAAAGTTACTGCCTTTTTGGTTGTAGACATCCTTGTAAGAGTGAATGATATTGTATAGAATCTCCAAGTATTTTCTACTATTCAAATAGTTTCTTAATTTTCTTGGTAGTGCCTATCGAAGACAAAAAAAATTTTCTTGAAATCCTGTTGATCTGTTTTTCTTTTTGTTATTTATGCTTGAGAAGACTTTGTTTAGTCAAGACTCATGAAGATTTACCATTATATTTTCTTGTAGGAGGTACATAGTTTTTCTTCTTGTATTTATATCTATAATCAATTTGGGATTAAATTTGTGAGTGGTGTGAGGGAGCAATCCAGCTTGGCTATTTTATATTTCGGTATCCAAATACCATAGCATTGTTCTTTAAAAAATACAATTATTTTGTTAAGAATTGTCTTGCAGTCCTTGATGAAAATAAGGTGACCTTACATACGAGAGCTTATTTCTGAATTCTCAATTCCATTCCATTGATTTATACATTACCATCATGCCAATACCACATTATCATTATTACTGTGAATCTGTATTAAGTTTTGAACTCAGAAAGTGTAATTCCTCCAATCTTTTCTTCCTTTTTAAAAATCATTTTGCCTATTCTTTGTGCTTTTATTTCCAGATGAGTTTTAAGGTGTGTTTGCCATTGTTTTGAATATGTGGTCATTTGGGAAAATGCGGCCATAATAGCAATATTACGACCCTCCAATCTATTAACATGAAATACCTTTCTTTTCTTTCCTTAAGCATGTTTTATACTTTCAGAATACAAATTTTGCAGTTATTTTGTTGCTTTTTCCCAAGTATGTTAATATTTTAGTGCATTGTACGTGGAATTGTTTGCGTAATTTCACTTCAAATGTTTATGTGTGAAAAATATGATTTCTTTTTATTAATCTTACATAGTTAATCTCACCAAACTTATTAGCTTTAATAATTTTATTTCTTGAATCAGTGCACTCATTGCAGTTTGCTACTTGCAAGATCATGCTCTTTTCAAATGCAAATAGTTTTATTTCTCTCCAAATTGGGCATTTTTGATCGTGTACCTGCAGCTAGTTTCCTTGATCATATTTCGTAGTACAGAGTTGAACAGAGGGAGCGGAAGTAGACATCCCATTTGTTCCTGCTCCATTGTTTGTTGTCAGCGGAGGCTGCTTTTGCAGAATCTTTTATCAGTTTGTGCTTCTGCAGTGTTGACTGCTTTGTCATGAGAAAATGTTAAAATCTGTCAAAATGTGTTCCTCCTCTCAAGGTGGAAGTTTTTTGTCCTTTACTATCTTTGATCTGATGCATTGCCATTGCTGATTTTCTGATATTTTAACTTATAATTTTTTTGCCACAGGACTTGATTCCTTATTATTTTTGAGTTATTAGGAAGAGATACTGACGTGTTGTGATGTATAGTTTTCTTCTTCCTTTTTTGTAAAGACTTAAAAAAAACAGTGTTTGGTCCAGAGAATAATTGAAAGGAAGATAATGGAAACTTTCCACGTACCCACTGCCACCACACATTTTTGGCTTCTCCCATTTAACAACACCCACCTGGCAGAGTAGGGCATTTCTTACAAATGTTGAATCTACATTGACACATCATGATCATCCAACATTCATGGTTTGCCTAGTCTTACTCTTGGTGTTGCTCATTCTGTGGGTTTGGAGGAATGGATAATGACATGTGTCCATCTTTAAAGTATCATGCAGAGCAAGTTCACTGCTAAACTTCTTGTGTAGTCACATTCCAGACCCCCACAACCATTGCTCTTTTCAAGTTCTCCATAGTTTATATTCTTTTTGAGTTAGTTTTGTGGTTTGCATCTTTATAAGTTTATCCTCTTCTATTTTACGTAATGTGTCAGTACATAATAATTCATGGTATTCCGTTATAAACCTCCCGCTCCACCCGTTTTTTGGTTCTAAGGTCAAATTATTCCTGATTAGGTAACTTAATTGTACTCTGTGCTTTCTTGGTGAGTCTAACTAAATTATTTTGTAGTTGTTATTGTTGCAGATTATTTCTTCAAAAAATATTTAAAAGTCTATTTTCTGCTATGTTCTGCTGTTTTGATTTTTCTTATTATTTCCCACTTTCGTGTATTATTTTTTCTTCTAGTCTTAATTCTGTAATTTTCCATCTTTAGGCTCAGTTTTACCTTTCTTCCAAGATCTTATTACATTTAAATTTTTGCTTTACTACAAAACAAATTCCCAAAACCACTTGAAAGAGTTGCTACCAAGCTCCCAAACCTGGGTCAGTTTCACTGATGTGCAGAAAGCTAATCACTGGCACCAGAATGGGGTGTAGGTGTTTGTTTCCTTGAACAAAATCCCTCTAGACAACACCTGCCATTAAGGTTTCATCTATGGGAGGAATGAATGGCTTTATAGGTTCAGTGATTACAACCGCCTGCATCCACTGTACTACTTCCTTTTGGTGAGAGTTTAATGCTAAAGAACAGGCAGATAAAAAACACGTTGGTCCTGAGGGGCACAGATGAGAGTCTGGGTCCTGGGTATCCTACCACTACATCAGGGACATTCATATGGAGGTTTCGTCTCACATTTATGATTTTAAACTAAGTATTTCTATCATAAAAATAGAGCAATATTTTAGCTTTATCACCTTTTTGTATTTATTTTTATCTATTTCAGTGTTCATATTAACTTCATTCTGATCTATTCATTACTCAGGAACCTGTTAATTTCTGCATTTTTGCAAATTTCTATTTCTGATTTCTAACTAGTTGAAGAACAAACCATGGTTTACACACTTTTAAGTATTGTGTTTATTTTGCAGTTCAGCATATGTTGTATCCTAAGAAATTTTTCAAGTACACTTGAGAAAATAATACATAGTATTCTGTTGATGGGCAGAATTTCTCTAAACTTCTAGTAGATATGATTGGTTATAATGTTGTTCTTCTGTTGTCCTCATTGTTATATTCGCTTTTGAAAAGTGAGGTATCAATAACTCCAGCTATTATTATCACATTCCTTATTTTTCCCTTTAATTCTCTCAGTTTCCTTTGAATACTTTGGGGATCTTTTGTAATGTGAATATATGTATATAATACTATGTCTCAAAGGTTTGATGAATTTATCGATATAAAATGCTTCTATCTCTAATAATGTTTTTTTTCATATCAACTTAGCTGTTAGTGTACCATTTCATATTTTATGTGGCTGCTTCGCACAGTGTATAATTTGCCATGCTTTACTTTGATTAGCAAGGAGTCTTCCTTTCCCAAACTTGGGTCAGATCCCTTGACTTTTCTCCATAGTAAGTCACAGCTTTGATCTGCTGCCTGCCTTTGGTGTGCGAAACCCAATTTTAATAGAATCCCACTAAGTGATTTTTGTCAAAAACCCTTCTGTAATATCAATTTATTTAAAATCAATTTCTTCTTAGTAATTTCCTTTGCATTGACCTCTCTCACTCTCTTTGTTAGTTACAAATCCCCAGGAACATTTTTAACTTCTGAATGTTATTCAGTTCGGTACTGACGTTTCTCTTCTGTAGTAGTTCAAATGCGATACAACTTGTAATTTTAACAAGGATCCAGTGAAAATTTTCTCTTCCACACATCACTTATTAATCTTTAAATGTGAAGTCTATATCCTGTGACTCCGCATTACTGAATCTCATCACCATTATTATTTTCAATTCATAGTGAAAAATCTTGGTTTTCAAATTGGATTATTTCATCCAACTACATTCAATATTATTAACTTCGTTGTATTTGTAGATCAATTTCCTTTTTGTTGCATATATGTGTATGTATATATATGTATATATATATATCTTACTTTTTTGGAGGATTCTATTCCTCCTTTATGGCTTTCTTTTATCTTGTCTGAATATTTTCTAGTGTAATATATTTTTTAAATTGTTACTTATTTTGAAATTCACAGTTACAGAGAGAGGGGGAGAATCAAATTTCCTAGATGCTGGGTCACTCTCCCAGATGACCGCAGTAGAAAGCAGTCAAAGCCAGGATGCAGGGTGGTCATCGAGGTCTCCGTTAAGGGCATCAGGGCCCCAAGCACTTCCAAATTGCTAACAAGAAGCTGGATTGGAAGTTGAGCAGCTGGGACACATCCAACACCTATACATGATGCCAGCCTTATACGTGATGCCAGCCTATACGTGATGCAGCCTTGGACTCTGACAACTCCAGCCCCACTAGCCTAATATTTGAATTTCTTTGTATGATTATTAATTTTTCACTTTATATTTAAGTTATCTTCACAGTGGTTGCTCTTAGGCTTATCATGTACATCTCCGTGATCTCAGATATTTTATGTAAATCAACATAATTCCTTTGAGGTATAGAAATATGCTAATGGAGACAGTTTCAAAATTTCATGAAAAATAGAATTAAAGTATAATGATCATTTTCCAGCAATGTTTTGAAGCTCCTTGGCAACCTAGATGCAGTGTCCTACTTATAATGATGTCATTTCTGTTTTCTGTTTTTAGTGTTGTGAAAATACACATTAAGCAGAAGGCATACTTTAAATTTTGCATTTTGGATGATCATTTTGGCAGTCTGTAGTGCAGTATCCTTTTACAGTGCTGAACAGCAGCAGCAAGTCTCGTGCTGAATCAACCCCATGATCATGAGCCGAAACAACTGAGTCTCTGCAGGGCACTATAGTCTCAATGATGACATTGAGTAGGCTAGATGTGTTAGATCCATTCTCAGCTTATAATACCTATAACTTATTATGCATTTATTGGTATATAATCCTTTTTTGAATCCAGGAACATCTGTACACATATGGACATACACAGAATACATAAAGGTACGTGTATGAGTGTCCTGCAGCAATGGACTTGGTGTAGGAAGCCTATAATAACACATGTGGACTACTGAGATGATAAGATAGTCAGAAGTTTATTGCCAACATCAGACTTTTAAAAGAAGGCTGTCACATAGGCATCAGGGGAGAGGGGTCTGATCTGTTTACATTTCAACAGCAAGAGACGGCTTCCCCAAACACAATCAGTTTGTCTAGTAAGTCCTTTACCTAAACCTGTGAACCTGGAAGTTTCCTGTCCATTCATCTCCATATCAACTGCTCCCCAGCCTTCCACAGGAGATTCAACCAACTCTTTTTGCAAAAGATTCAAGATATCTTCCCACATATGAGTACTTTAAGGATCGCTCTATTTTCCTGGAGAACTAGAACTTGTAATTATGTATTACCACTCTTTATTCCTCCCTACTTTTCTTGCTTTACAGGATACTTTGTCTGAAATTAATATATCTACTCTAGTTTCCTTTGATGACTGTTATACCACTATATCATGTTGTAATTTTATCTTTAATGTGTCTGCATCTTTGTATTTAAAGTGAGTTTCTTCTGAACAATATATAGCTGAACTACCTTTTTTCCTCATTCTGAATATCTTTGTGCTTTATTTAATTGGTATATTCAGACCATTCACTTTTGATGTGATTTTTATTACATTTAGTTAAAAACCATCACATATGTAACTTACTATTTCTTGCCATCTTTTAAATGGTCTTTTTCTTTCTTATTTATCTTCCCTGACCTTAATTGTGTTTTACGTATGTTCTGTTTTCTCTCTTATCACATCAGTTCATCTTTTAATGTTCTGACCAGTGGCTCTAGCATTTGCAGTGTACTTCTATACGCATTCCAAATTAACACTCCGCTCGCATGGCTTCGCAAGGAGAACAGGCACTGGCTCACAGAATAATCAAGTTCTTCCTTTCTATTAGAAAAGTGGCACAGAACACTGGGGCACCAGATCCTGGGAAAGAGGCATAGAAACAGAAAGAAGTGGGGAGCCAACCCATAGCCGAACTGAAATCATTACAGATAAAATCAAAGAGAGTGGCCATCTCCCGAGGCATAGAGTGACCACATGGCAGAGGCTTACTCCTTCAGCAGAATGTAGTTTGAGGTTTTGGGGTGTCCCTAGGGGTGGGAGAACTCCAAGAAAAGGGGAAAGTGGGCAATGATCAAACCAGCGTTTTGCTTAGAGGGCATTTCAGCCTCGGTAGGTCTTGTTCCCAAGAACAAGGAGATATAGATAGGGAGAGTGGAAGAAGATTGGACTGGTCTTTTGAAATGCATTTAATAATAAGGAGAGGGAAACAAGTGTGAAGGGAAAAGGAGGGGGAGGAAGGGAAAATTTCTGAGCCTATTGGACTGTATCATGAACAACAAAAAGAGAAGAAAGAAAGAAATGTGATGTGAGAGTCACTGGTGGGCCAGTCTCTACTTACTATCCAGAGTGCAGGTGTAAACAAGAACAAGTGATTTTACTCTCTTCACTCCCATTTCTTATAAAGTTGCCAACAATTTCATTTATCCATAATCCATAATCATTAAATAAATTGCCTTTGAGTTTCAGAAATGTATTTATACATTCTCTAGTGTCTGTTCTTTCTCTATGTTCCTGAATCTCTAACTTAGATATTAGATCATTTCTTTATCTTGGAAGACCTATGCTGCTGACAAGTTTTTCTCAATGTCTGTTCTAAGAAAGCTACTCCCCCATCATTTTTAACAGGATAATTTGCTGCAAAGAGAACTCTAATTTAAGATTGTAGTCTGAGTCCATTTATATTTTGTGTTCAACACCTTAGATATTTCACCCTGTTCTCTTCTCTCTTGCATGATTTTGGAAGAGAAGGCCATTTTTATCTTTCTCTTATTCCTCCCTGGGTCAAGTGTTTTATTCTCTGGCTTCTTCCATTTTTCATCTGTCTTTTATTTTGTACAGAAGTGTGAGAGAGGGGAGGGAAGGTTCCCTGAAGCTGTGGCCTCCTGGTGTTTTTCACTTCGTGCTAACCCACTCGACTTCTAGCATTGCAGTGTGCATACCAGTTACAGTTCATGGGACTTCTGTTCCATAGGCACTTATCTTGATGATGATTGTATTCTGTCTCTCCAGATTTTGGAGTGGAATTTTGTGTCATAACCCAGTTTTCTGATTTATCAAAGAAGTTACGTAGTCCTCGTCTGCTCATTTTTTTTTGTAATGACAAAAAGTGTAGTGTTTAAGCCATTTACTTATCTGAGATAACATTTAGAAATCTTAATAACTTACATTCTTATCTGAGACTTGTTTTTCTTTAGGTAACAGAATTGTACATACTTGTAGCAATGAAAGGCAGAGTTGAGGTGAAAAAAGCTATGGTAACAGTGAAGCTTTTTTTTTTTAAGATTTTTAAAGATTTATTGGAAAGGCAGATATACACAGAGGAGGAGAAACAGAGAGGAAGATCTCCCCTCCGATGGGTCACTGCCCACGTGGCTGCAATGGCCGGAGCTGAACCAATCTGAAGCCAGGAACCTCTTCCCACGCAGGTGCAGGATCCCAAAGCTTTGGGCCATCCTCGACTGCTTTCCCAGGCCACAGGCAGGAAGCTGGATGGGAAATGGGACTGCTGGGACTAGAACTGGCACCCATATGGGATCCCAGTGTGTTCAAGGTGAGGATTTTAACCACTACGCTATTGCACTTGGCCCCAGTAAAGTTTTGATTAGCTGTTTTTTCTTCTTTACTGAGACTTTGTTAAATATTCTCTACCATGAATTGTTCTATTTCTCTAAAAGTCATTTGTCTTCAGCCTGAAGCATAATTCAGTGTGAAGTCCTGCATGTTTTTCCTTAATTCTGTAGATATCCCAGATATCACCCATCAAACACAAAGTTTAGGATTCCTGAATTAAACCACAAATTTATAATTCTGTTTTTTTTCTCTTTTCTTTTTAATTCCCACCCTCTCCTCTCTTTCTGAAAATAATGATCTGGAGTTTTCTATTTTGTTTGATTGATAGCTGCTTCTGAATTTTACACTTTTGTTTGTTAAATTGTCTTTTAAAAATGGGGTGGATAAAGAGAAGGGAAGTAGAGTCAGTCTAGACAGAGGACAGAGGTGTGAAAATAGGTTTCATTCTTTTTGAGCAGCAAGCAGAGTTTCTTCTTACTGGAGGAGGTGCTTAGTGCATCAGGGACCCTGGTAAGCTATATGTGGAGTGGAATCAGTAGGAAAGCTCCTTGGTGAAGTCTGCAGGGCACCACCTCAGCAGTTTGCAATGAGTGCCACTAGGCACAGCGCTTTGTGCAGCCATGAGCATCCGCTAGTTTTTGATTTAACTGTTTACACCCACTTTCTTTAAGTCTAGGGCTTCAAGCCCATTGTTCCACTGAGTATATCATTTTAATACATTTATAGAAAGAAGCAAAGTTTTGGTATCACATAGCCAAAGCTCTGAGTGGAAAAGAAACTGGGAATGGGGCCTCTGACAGTCTCTATGATTACTCTATGATTACTGGGAGAGGCATGGAGTAGAGTGGATTCGCTCCCTCCTCCTGCCAACATCACTAGAGTAGTGGCTGGAATTGAATGTCTTTTAGCAGCACAATGTTAACATGGGTCTGAATGACATTCTAGACCATTCAGCAAATGTACCACTTCTCAATATTGACGGGTGCATGGCGTGTCGTTTTTGTGTCTTTCTTGACCAGCTCCACCAAATACATTGCTAGAGATGGCCAGAACAGAGGCTTTGTCTTCATGCAAGAGAGAACTTAGATGTAAGACAGTAACAGTGCAAGTTTAACACTCATCAGAGCAGATCAGAACCCTTCCAGACAGAGAGATTCCTAATGTTACAGAGATCAACACACAGGATGGAAGCAGTCTTGGTTTTTGTCTCATATGAAAGAAGAATTTTTATACAGACAGTTTCAGTGAGCAAAACAAGATTCATTGAAGACAGAATCCTCCTGATGTATCATGGTGAAGGGGGCATGGGGATGTTCCTAGAAGGGAAACCCAAGAAAACGGTGGCAGTGGTGTCTTCTAAGTAGGATCAGGGTGAGCAGAATAACACTTATCAACAACGTAGATGGGCAAAGCCAATCAAAGGGCCAGAATCGTAATGCTGTCTAGCTTGCTCATAATAAAACACCATCAAAAGGGTGATATCGGTAACTTCTTTTCATTCTCATGATAAGCTAAAATTCAGACAGGTGGGATGGCATTTTTGTCTTGCTAAAAGCACCTTCTGGCAGAAGCAAGGGTCTTGTACTCCCATTTTGTCATTCCAATAGTTTCATGACCCTGACTACCACCTGTTAGTCCATGTGTCAAACTGAGGAGGAGAGTCTGAGAGGTGAAAGAATGAAGGGCAATTATGGAGAACATAATATTCCTGGACACAGGGAATGTCAGGCCATTTGTTGTTTCTTTGTGTAAAATTATCAAGATAAAGGGGAATTTTGACCTTGAAATGGCCTGTTGGAATGCGAGAGATTCTGGAACCCATGGATTAAGTAAAATATAAACTGAGGGAAGAGTGCTCACTGAAAGCCATCCCTAGAGCAGGAGTCACCTCCAACCAAGAACCCAAGGGGAATCCTCTTAGAAAAGAGAGGGAGCATCCCTATGCTTGGACAAGCATTCAGTTTCTAAGTCTTGGTGGATGAGCATTTTCTATATTTCCTAAAGGTAAAGGAGGGAGGAAGCCAACAGTACAACTCCAGGGTTAAAGGGGATGGAGACCTAGCCATGAATTCAGCCCCAGAGCACTTGGAGTGTCAAAGACTTCTTACCAATTCTATGAGCTGAGAATCCAGATTCAATGTTGCATATACCAGGGAGATCTGACAAAAGGTCTCTTGCTGTGAACGTGCAGAGAGATCATACAGTATAAGTGAGGAGTCTGAAGAAGTGTCTCCCAGGAAGATCAGAGTCACTTCAAGGAGGGTACTCAAGGGGAAAGGCACTTAGTCAGAAATGACAGTAAAGGAGGAAAGTGAATGGGAACTAGTTACCTTGAATCAACCTTCATTCCCAGTGTCAGGACCATTATGTTAGGTTTATAGCTTAAGTTTAAGGATTCAAAGAGGAAGAGAAGGAGACTAGTTAGAGAAGACTTTATTTTAGAAGAGACAGAATGAGGGGCATAAAGAGAAAGTAAGTGTTCTCTCTGATATCAGGCAATTTTCATGCAAAATATGAGACCAATAGCTATATAGGTAAACATGCATTTACATATAGTCATCTTGCAGAACAGTATAGTAGATACTATTATTGAGATATGAAGATACAAAGCAATATGCATCTGTACTTCCAAATCAAAGATGGGCTCCCAATGAAACTGTTAAATTTATCTTTAGAATAGGATGCTGTCCACTCCTGTAATGTCAGGATACATTTCAACAGCAGAATGTTAGCCTTAGGATAGATTGTGAAGGGACTATACTATTGTAATAATACAGGGGAAATCAGTGGAGGGAGGGGAGTTAAGGAGGGGGACAAGGGACATCCCAGATGCTATGGAATGCTATAATGAAATAAATTAAAAAAGTAAAAAATAAATAAATATATACTGTGCACTGAGAGAGAGAGAGTCAGATTAGAGCTTGCCTGGCGAAAGAACACAGGGCTCAAAACAAGGCTTCATTTCTCCAGTTATGATTCATTTATGGGAACTGGGAGATTTTAAGCCTACTAGAGTAGTGCATGTATCTGAAAGTTTGAAGGAGGGTTTGGAAGTTGAAACTTTTGACTAGTGTTTTGCAGAAATATTTAGGGTTTTTTAAACCTGGCTAATGAGCACTCACATTCCTTTTTTTCTTTTTTCTTTACTCCACGATGAAGAAAAAAGTAAGTTGGCAGGAAGGGTTCAGTAGTATTGTTCTTTTTATATATTCTTATTTTGATTTTTTTTAAAGATTTATTTATTTTTTATTACAAAGTCAGATATACAGGGAGGAGGAGAGAGAGAGAGGAAGATCTTCCATCTGATGATTCACTCCCCAAGTGATCACAATGGCCGGTACTGCGCCAATCCGGAGCCAGGAGCCAGGAACCTCCTCCAGGTCTCCCACGCGGGTGCAGAATCCCAAAGCATTGGGCCGTCCTCGACTGCTTTCTCAGGCCACAAGCAGGAAGCTGGATGGGAAGCGGAGCTGCCGGGATTAGAACCGGTGCCCATATGGGATCCCGGAACGTTCAAGGCGAGGGCTTTAGCTGCTAGGCCACTGCGCTGAACTCTTTATTTTTAATTTTTGAATTATGGTGTACAATTTCATATAGACTGGGATTTGTCCCAAAATCTTACCCCGACATATTTTCCCCATTTTACTAAAATGGTATAGTCAGTCCTTCATAAGGAATCATAATTCCATCAGTATCTTATTTAAATGTACCCCAACTTTGCTGGTAAAGAAAATGTCAGACAGTCCAGCATCCCATTGTTTATGCATTTCCAATAGTTTCATTGGGAATCCATTTTCAGTCTGGAAGCAGGAATGCATGTTGCATCTGGATATGGTGGACCGCAGTACTCCATCACTATACACTTCCATAGTTGAGAAGCTATGAAACAAGATCAACAGTAGTATTGTTCTTGACTAGCCATCTAAGACTCATTCTAGGCTGACCACTGATCCCTGATCCCAGCATTATGTGACCTTGGACAGATTCTTTCATTCTTCCACTATTGTTTGTATTTTCATCATCATATCATTGGAGATTCATTGATGAATAAAACAAACTCCCATTCTTGAGCTTGAAGTAAACCTATAAAATCGAACCTATCAAATTAAGTAACATAAGTAAACCTATAAAATTAAAATTTAGAGCTTTATTATCCTTCATCTAGCTAAAACCCACTTTCCTCAACTTAAAGTGAGAAGTTTTCATTCTCATTGAATGATATATCTTTAGCCCTGATGTTCTCTGGATTTCAAACATGAGACAAATAGAACTAACAATGTATGTAATGAGAAAATGAAGAATTTTCGTCACAAGGGAAATATCAAGACGACAGAGTTGGCAGATTTTCTTTTAAAATAAATGGGAATTCCATCAGGATATTATTTGACCATATTTTCTAAAGGATGTTAAGTTCCTAAATTACAAACTAGGACAGTGGAAATTCTAGATACCCTTAGCCTAGGCAATGCAGATGAAGCATTTTCTCATTGTTTTGTTCATATCATAAGCACATAAAATTTCCAAGACAAGTGCTATGTTCTGTAAGTCTCAGTTTTTAATCATCAAGAGAAAATACTGCAGTGATTTAACATGACAAGTAGACAAACGACAAACGGGGTTTTATTAGATCTATTCAGGGACAAAAGAGCACATTAAGAATCGTTTGCTCATGTTCCCAAATTTTCTTCTGTCATAATGACTTAGCATTGAATTTAAGTGGAGAAGAGCTGTCAGATTTAATTGCCTCACCTTTTCTGCCATGTGAAAAACCTGCCTCCAAAAAGAATTTCTCCAAACTTTCTGGCTGAAGCTCTTTGACCTTCCAATGATTTATTTATTCCACAAACAATTCTTTAGAATTTCACATAAAGACAAGAGAAATAGAAAATAATAGTCTCTTTCATCTGTAACCAGAGTATTTCAAATATTTTCAAAGATATTTGAAAAGGAATAGAGTATTAGCTACAAGGGTCTTGTCAGCCTGTGTCTCACATATCACTGATGTAAGTGGAAATATCAAGATGCTCTTCTACAAAGACTGGTAATAAACTTTTGACATATATACAACTTGTTCATTGTAATAATTCTAGCAGAACATTGTAAAAGAAAAAAAACCTTCAAATGTCAATCAACAGGGAAACTGTTAAACAATGCTATATCCATGTTATGAAACTCTGTGCAACTGGGGCCAGCATTGTGGCATAGTGCATTAAGATGTATCATGTGTAAGGCCAGCATCCCATATGAGCCCCAGTCCAAGTCCTAGATGCTCCATTTATGATTCATCTCCCTGGTAATGTACTTGGAGTGCAGCAGAAGATGTCTCAAGCCCTCGGGACCCTGGCTGGAAGCACTGGGAGATCTGGGTAAAATTCCAGGCTGCTGGTTTCAGCATGGAGTAGTAGTCCCTGCTGCTGTAGCCATACCAGGAGTGAACCAGAGGTTGGGAGATATCTTTGTTTCTCTCTCTCTCTCTCTTTCACTCCACCATTACTGTATGTATGTATGTATGTATGTATGTATGTATGTATGTATGTGCGTATACACACACACATATTTAAAGGTGAAATTGTAGGTAACAGTGAAAGTTGAGGATGGAGCTTCTCAGTTTGCATGTATGGACTATGTTTATGAATATGTGGGAGAATGGAGGGAGAAATACTTTCAAAGCAAGGTTGGAGTTTTGGTTTCAAGAATGTCTAAGGCATCTGTTATCACATGAGCAAATAAAATGCCTTATAAATATCCTAAAATAAAACAGAGTGCCATTCTGACATTAAACACTGATATTTAACACTCTTCAGTGAGTCTTCACTCCAAAGTGGTCTTTTGAGCTGTCAGGAGCAACATAGTAACCAGAGAAGTGATATTGGTAGCAGTTGATCCAAATGTAGCTTCCAAAGTAAAAAGGATTTTCAGGGTTTGGCTCACTGTTGGGAGTTTTCATTTGGCCCAATTCAGTCCTCAGTCCCTGGGCCTGGCTTATGTCTGTTTGAAATTCCTGCCAAGCAACCAACACCATATGCTGTGGTCATCATTATCACGATTAGAGGTAGCATGCATTGACCTCTTATTCTAACTGCTGCTTCATACTTGCTTATTAATTCACTTATTCCTGATCATAACACCATCACGTTGATGCTATTATTTTCCATTGACAAATGAGATTTAAAGAAAGCAGATGATGTTTTCAGGACCATACAGTTAAGCAGGGTTCTTACAGAGATGAAACAGCTTTTCTGCCTCTAGGGACTTTTCTTTTATTCACTATCTCAATGTTCTCTACAAAGCTCTTTCAGCCCATGATGTTGCAAACATCATGTGAAAGTGCCTGTGGTTTAAATAAAGCTGAAGTCACATTGACCACGAGCCTAACCTAAGCACAAGGTGGTATTACAGCAACTGGCAAAGAATTTTGCTGAAGAATACTTCTCAAAGGAGGTAGGATTGTTGAGTTTATTTTGAACTGTTTTGCACTGGGCTGTTTTGAAATGATTTCCAGAACATGATCAAATGATGCCACACAGTCAAATACTCCAGGCACCTGACAGTAACAAACACACCTGCCTGCAAATATCCAAAGGGCATCATAATTATTCTTCCTGCTGCCCACACACTAGCCAAATAATTAATTTACTCTTTCTCACAACAAGCTCATGCTATCAACTGAAATTCATATCTATTCTTGTTTAAATTCACCCATCCATCATGGTTCAAAAGATAAGAAAATTCCCTTAGTTTTCCTAAGTGAACGTAATAGTATTGCTTATATATTCATTGTGACATTTATCATTCATGATTCTCTCTATCTAAAATTCATTTTTGTTCATTATTTGCTTCTCTTAGAAGTAAGGACACTTTTGTTTATTTGTTTTTAAGGTTTATTTTTTAAATTTTACTTACGTATTTAATTTGTTTCAAAGGCAAGGAAAGAGAGTTCGCCCATCTGCTGGTTCATTCTCCCAAATGATCATAGCAACTATAACTCATCCAGGCTGAAGCCAAAAGTCAGGAACTCCATGTGGGCCTCCAAAGTGGGTGACTGGGACTCAGGTACCTCAGCCATCATGTGCTGGTTCCAGGATACACAGCATCAGGAAGCTAGAATCGTGAATGGAGCAGGATATGAAGAGTATGTTTAAGGACAAATTTGGTCTTCTTTACCCCACAATGAATTGTCTGCACAAGAATTCAGTAAGCATTTCCCTTAAATAATTGATAAAAGAGTGAATGACTATGTTCAAGGAACCATAATACAAGACAATAGCAGGGTTTCATGGAGGGGTTTTCAAAAAGAAATATACAAAAAGGAACATTAGGAAGAGTTTGGCATTGCCTATATCAAGAAAAAGCTCAGAACATGATGCTTATTTTCAAGCAAATTTGACAAATGGATGTAAAACTCCTGTGATAGAGCCTTGTAGAGATCCATCCATCCTGTTTCATTTAAGAAGAGTTATGTAGAGTTTGCCAAGCTTTACTGTGACTTTTTCAGCTCAACCATGCCCCTATAGCTGTCATAATCTGCTGTACATGGTGTTGACTATATGTTTGCATGTGCCACTTCTGGTGGACCTTGGAGACATACTGTATTTTCCTCTAATGAATTGCTCTAAATAACTTAATTTTCATGTTCAATATCAGTATCTCCTGCATACTAAGGAGTTTGTCCATTAAGGATTGTCCAATTTTAGCCAAATATGTCATCTTTTCTTTTAAGTGTCCCACCTAGCCAGAAAAACCTATTTTTTATGACTCCTTCAAAAATTTTTAATCCAGTTTCAGCTCAATTTTTTCATTTCTTTATACATTTATCCAGGGCTAAAATGAATTCTATTCTTCTATTATTCATTGTTTATTTCCTTTTTCTTTTTGGAGCGCTTTCAGGATCATCTGTTTCACATAAGCTTCCCTAAGTAAATAAAAGAACAACTTCGTTTGGTTTCCCTGTCATAGAGATAAATTCTGATACTGCAAATACTCACTCAACTTTTTTGCATGTAACATGCAAACCGTTTCTATTCTGGTTTTTGTCCTTGATGAGACATCTTTACTTCTGTGTTGTACGTTGATTGGGCAAAGTGCTAATGAAAATGTGAAATATAGAAATTTTGACCTAAAATTCTTGATAGTGTTTCTACTGGATACTCTTTATTTTCTGCTGGATAATTTTTATCTTTATAGTTCATTCTGCCTATATCTTCTCTGTAGTTGAGAAAATAGCAAAGCAGAAAATTATGCTTTCCATACTCTGTTCATGTTGAAGTTGTAGATTAATACACTTTAAAACCATTCAGGGTGGGGGGGGCGAGTGCACAGAAGCTATCTTTATGCAAGCTTTGGGTGGTGTTTCTGGAGAGAAAGATCATGGAAACAGAAAGTTTCTGAACCTGCTAGCCAATGTCCATTATGTAGATTGTTTGATATCAAAACGCAGTTGTGGAAAAGGAGCTATTTTTAACTTATTTCTAGTATAACTCTAATGTGACATCTTCCTTCAGAGGTAGTAGTTCTACCCATGTTCTTTTAACTGCAATACCAAGAGACTAAACTTAGACTTATTTCTTAGCCCTTCCACAGATCCTGCAAATATCTCATCTACAGGTTTAATGGCTTTCTCCATAAATTACCTGGTGTTATTTCTCATTCCTGCACCAAATGGTGACACATTTCTCTGTTGCTTTTGTACAATATATGACCAATAGGGACCAGCATCAGTTGTTCCCTCTAGGCCTTCATAAGTCTCTGCAAACTCAGATTTCTGGACTCCTGCCAGTCAATTGACTGTCATTGCACCCTTCAGAATTGATCAAGGTCCCCATGCTTCTGTGCTTTAGAAATGTTATTTATTCTTAAATGCTTCTCACCCCCTTCTTTTTTGCCTCTTCCACGACTTCTTTTCGTCTACACTTGATTTACATGTCTGTTTTAGACTCCTTAATTCATTAAAGCAAAACTGACTGCTTCCGCATCTGGTATACAATTCTGTGTATGAGATTATTATAACATATTGCCAGTGTGCATTCAGATTTCTGTTGCCTCCTCTAGGTCATTACTTCTTTGAACTCAGGCACCCTTACATAATTTGCTCACAAACATACATGACATTAATGACGATTACTTAATAAACTTTTCAGTAACTAAGTAGAAGTCATTCATGAGTCCTTGTTGCTCATTAAGCCTGTCTTCTTTAAATTTGTTACGTCTTGCAGCTGCTTATAAATAACAGTGGCTTATTAAGTGAAAATATTGTCTGGCAGTGATGAAATAAAGCATTAAAACTTCTCACCCTCATAAGCAGTATTTACACATGTTTAATGGCTCTTTTCATGCTGTTATGCCCCACGTAAAGCATCTACATTTGAGTATGATCTGATTTATAATCTAAATTCTCGGAGGGGAGAAATTGAATCTGTTTAGCTTATTTGATACAGATACTATACATATGGGTCTCTCAAAAACATAACTGAAGGTAATAATTTTAGTACTAATGCTAAGCGAGACACACTCATCAGGGGCTCTTGTGCCTGAATAGAAAAGTAGCCAGATTTATTGTCTGGAATGTGTGAAGAACAGATAGTCAGATCTGCTTCCCACTATGCGGGGCAAAATTAAGCAAATGGTTATTATACTGCCTCTGAAAACTGGTATTTATTTAAAAGAATAATATTTAAATATGATATGCTAATTTAATATGAGCATTCTGTTAACATTAAAATGTGCAGCTACATTTCTGTATTAAAGTGTTATATTCTTCTCACTTTCTTTTCTCTCTGTAATCATTTGGCATGAGTGCCAAACCAAAGAGTGCATTAAAAGTTTGTTCTCAATTATTAGAATTTGAGAAGCTTAGTTTTTCTGGCACTGTATATTTTTTAACTAAAAATATGAATTCTTGACTATTTCTTTTCATTGGGAGAGAAAAATTGCAAGTAACTTTGTAAAGCTGAGGATTAAAATCACCACCATTTTGTGTTTTATGTTTTTATATACCACACCCTAAAATAAATAAAAATATTTATTGGAAATGAAAGTATAAAATAAGAACATAGTAAAACACCGAAAGATTTTATATTGTTTTTATAAGTATTTCTAAGTTCCCTAAAAAAATATATATTTCCTCCTGGAAAAACACAAACCAAATTTGCTTTTGTACGTGCATTATTCTCACATGAAGAACATTCCTAGCTGTTTTCCTATACTACCAATCTTGGAGTCTTTGAGAATGAAAGTTGAAATTTTCTTAATTATTGGATACTATAAGAAATGTTAAAGTGATGAGCACATTTTAATATATTTATGTTAAGTGTGTACTAATTTTATACACCATTTGATAAACAAATCAGTATTCTATGATTTCAACATTAACTGAATTGAAAATATTTTTTCAAAACATAGTTATTCAAATTTAACATTCTGCTTATCTATCATTTTGTGACTACCCTGATGAAGGATAATGGAATTCCACAGATTTCATCTAGATGTCAACCCTGAGGGTAGGAAGGAGTTCTTCCTTCCAGTAGGAGACATTTGGGGAGAACAAGGAGACTGGAGAGTAACTTGACTTGAAACCAATAAGGAAAGCAGACTGCTAAGGATTTTTAAGTGATTAGAAGGCATTGCTGCAGTGACGTCTCCCTGGTGTGTCAGGAAATTCCTGTTGGTGCCAAAGGAGAAAGTCCTGTCTTTCTTATCATTTAGTCCAGATGTGGAGCAAGAGGCTAAGAGGTGGTTAAGCCTAAAAGCTGTTGTTTGTCAAATATCAAAGGCTTTGAGATATGTGAAATCTATTCTCTATATTAGTAAAAATGAACTAAATGTGAAAAATAAGAGGGGACAAAATAAGAAGAATAAAATTGCAATGTATATTTACAAGTTATAATTCACAAAATAAACCCATAGAATGATCAAAATAAGTCAAATTCAAATACAATCAGCCTTAGAATTCGGTTCATTGATTGAATTATTGATCTCCCTTGGAAAATCATAGTGATTATACAAAACATGGGATTTAAGAGAATCTGACAAGCACAGCTGAATGATACGACATATATGATCTGGATGTCTTGTTACTACAAAGCTCCTCATTTCTTTCAGCTTTTGCTGCTTCTTGTGTATATTCTTTTTACTGTGCTATGATACAAAATGGATGAGAATAAATGAATGCAAAATGCCTGATGTACAACAGATGGGCAATAAACAGTAGCTGTTATTGTATTTAGCTTGAGATTTTCTTAAATGCTAAATCTCAGGGCATTCAGGCAGAGTTGTAGTCCCTAGTGACAGAGCAAATAAAGATAAAATTTGACCTTTTTTCAAAGATAAAGAAAGCTAGATTCTAATTAAAGTGATAAGGACAGATTTTAATCAGACATAATTATTAAAACACTGGGAAAGGTTCTCCAAGTTGAATGGGTGTCTACTTTGATTTTTGCAAAGGTGACTGACTGGATGCTTAAAACAGAATGTGAGACAGCAGCTGCTGGGAATAGAAGGAACTTAAGTACAATCAGGGTGATGAAAAAATGACAAAAAGAAAAAAAAGGACTATTCATTTGGCTTTGTTGACTTGCTTTTAAGAAAGGTGGGCTTCGGCTCTCAGAAGAGAAGGGTCTTATCTTCAAATTTTAGGTGGAACAAAAAGTGAATTCTTCAGAAGCCATGACTTTTTTTCAGGGAAGCACTTAAAAAATACTTACTTTTATTTGAAAGGCAGAGTCACAGAGAAAAGGGGGAATACAGAAACAGAGAGATCCTCCATCTGCTGTCAAAAAATATTTATTTTTTACTTGAAAGTCAGTTACAGAGAGCAAGAGGGAGAAATATAGATATCTTCTATCTGTTGTTTCACTCTCAAAAGCCACATCGGCCAGAGCTGAGTTGACCCAAAGCCAGGAGCCCTTTCTGGCTTCTCACGTGGGTGCAGGGTCCCAAAGACTTGAGCCATTCTTTGCTGCTTTCCCAGGCTGTAAGCAGTGAGAAGGCTGTGAAGTAAAGCATCCAGGACACGAACCAGTGCCTTTACAGGATACTGGCACCACAGGGTGGAGTATTAACTAGTGGAGCCACAGCCCCAGGTTCCCCAGGCATGCACTTTAAAAGGTGTTGGAGTGATCCTAGGGATGTGACCATAAGCTGCTAGGTTATGTTAATGTTCTTTTAAGTATTCATAAGGCAGTGTTGGGGTTTAGATGAGGAGATTATCCCAAGGAGCCTGACTAGTTTGTGCAAGGTAAAGCTCAGCATGTGGAGCCATTCTCAGCAACATGCAAATCATAAAAATATGAGTGCTGCATTTCTTTTTGTTACTCATACTTTTGAGTCCTTATTCATAATAAGGTAAACAATTATAGATTCGTAGGAGGTTACAAATACGCATGGGGTCATCCAACATATGTTAACATCTGATGTATTCATGCCATAGTAACCGAATTAGGAGATTGAGTTTATAGGTTTTTTTCATATGTAAAAAAATTAGTATTCTGGTTCTGCAAAGATATTCTGTATCCAAAATGCAGAAAAGGAAGATTTGTTCTTTATGTTCACATGCTAGGCTTGGGTGTGTACCCACACGTGGGGCATCCTATTTCTGAAACTTTAAATTCCATCATTGTTCGCCTGATTCATTCATTTCCCTAATTTTTTAACATGCTTTACTGTAATTTTTCTTTTGTTGTGATTTCAGATTAATTTAAAATGGCAAGAATTGTAGAAAGAAATTTCACAGAGCTTTTATCAAAATCTCACAAATGCTAACATTTTATCACATTTGCTTCATCCATACCATCTTTTCATTTCTTGGCACGCGCGCACACACACACACATACAATATTGTGACATAATGAAATTCTGGACCGATTTTCTGTACACAGCGGTCAAAGACCCTTGAAGTTTCCTGAGGCACAGGAATGCTTGATATATTTTTTTTTTTCTGATCTTTGGCTTTTAACTCCAACTTCTGACCTAGAGTCCCAAATGTCATGGAATTATCTAGAGAGGGCACAAAAGCTTACCGATGTTGTCTATATACTTCGTGCATCTTTTCCATCCAAGGTTTTCATCTGTATTCCGAAGCTTAACTAGGTAAAGGTAAGCAGCATGTTTCTTTGAGTTCTATCAGCTGTTCTAACAAATTATCAAACTCACGGAAGGGGTCTTGGGAAGCCTGAATGGAAGTAGGTCAGTCAAAAGTATAGGTCATAGCCTGGAAGGTGAAAATCTGCATCTCTAGTAGAGATAGATGTTATTGGACTAAAGATTTACCTCTGGGGTCTGTGCTAAGTTTCATTACTGTCAGAACTGAGGTAAATTTTAAGGCTTCCAGTCAGTTTCTTACAGAACTGGTTATTCGTGTCGTGAAATACCTACACATTTGGGTGGGTAGGGGTGTCATTGTGATTGCTTTGAAAGCTAATCCTCTGCAAGCAGTGTCCATATCCCATATGGGCGCCACTTTTGGTCCCACCTGCTCCACTTCCAATCCAGCTCCCTACTTAAAGCCTGGGAAAACAGTGAAGGACAGATCAAGGTTCCCTTGCACCCATGTGGGAGACCCAGAAGAAGCTCTCAGTTTGAGACCGGCTCAGCTCTGACCACTGTGGCCATTTGGGGAGTGAAACAACAGGTGGAAGATCTCTCCATCCCTCCCTCTTGTTCTCTGTAACTGACTTTCAAGTAATAAATAAACAAATCTTTTAAAAAAAATACTCACACATTTGGGTCAAAGATGTGTCTGTGTTTTGTTTGATCATGTAAGGGAAGAAAACTTTTTTATTCTGATATATGAATATATTTTTACTTCCCTTCCCCCAAATACTTCAGTTTTTGTTTTTAAAAAGAGACAACCTCTTTCCTAACCAAAGCACAAATGTCAAATTCAAGAAATTGATGTTTATATAACAGTATTTTATACTCTGTGTATCTTTTTCAAATTTTCCCAGTTACCTCATTAATGTCCTATCATATGAAAAATGCATCCAGTTATCATGTTTCTTCAGTCTTAATTTGAAACAGTTCATCAGTATTCTTTGTCATTTATGACATTGTGTTTTTTTTTTAAGGATACAGGTCAGTTATTTGCAGAATGTTTAATGAGGTTTGTCTGCCGTTTTCTCATGTTCAGGTTGAAGTTATGCATTTTGCAAAAAAAATATACTAGGTAAGTGTTGCTACATTTTCAGAGTTTCATATCAAGTTGTAGTTCATTTGTAGAATTATTATGTTAACTTTGATTATTTGGTTAATTAAGATTGTTTAGATAGATTTAAAATTGTTTAATATTTTTGCTTACATTTATTCAATTTGTAGCAATATTACTTTGTCTCTTTTCCCTACAATATTTGCAGCATTAATTCTTATTGCTTCTTTTATCCAAAAGGTTCCCCTTTGTATTCTTGTTCTACTAAGAACTTAACTTCATATTGCATTCATTATATTAAAGAGCAATCATTCTTGTTTGTATATCAGCCAACATATTAGAAACATTTATGATCAGGGATTCTATCTTGTCCATCATTGCATATTCTAGAAAAATAAAAGATTCTTGTGGTTATTAATTGAATACCGTGGTAAATGAGCATATTAATTTTAAGAGGAGGTATGCAAAAATATTGTCTGCTCTACATGGAAGAAAGCTGAATGTCAGTATAATGAGATCAGATTACAGTGCTATATTTTCAGCATAGCTACTCAGTATGTAATATTAAATATTATTGATGTAATGTATGTGAGTTCAAGAAGATATTTTAATTTTCTCTGCTTAAGAATCAATACTGGAATATCTGTTTTTAAATCTAGATTTCTAATTCTAGATGCACTCAGAATGTCTCCTAGCTGCTGATAGAACATAAGGTGTCAGCCAGCTAATGTGTCACTCATGCTACAAAACAAAACAACATATGATTTCATGTCTTAAAACAGACATTGATTTCTCTCCTCTGTTGGATGTCAGTTAATCTAGAGTGAGATGAGCCAGACTGACGCCAAGCTTCAGATCCAGCCTTGCTCTGCTGCACTCATCTCTCACTCACCCAACAATTAAGTCAGGTCATGGTGTTCAGAGCCTCCTAGGGCTGATGCTCAGAATTAGCAGGTTGTGACTGCCACTGACTGATTGGCAAATCAAATCAAGTGACCAACCCAGCCTAGTCAAGGCAGGCAGCTATATTCTAGGGCTATTCAAATAGCAGGTTGTGTGGTTACAAGAGACAGAAAGGACCTAGAAGAGTAACGAGAGGAGTAATACACTCTACCACAGAAATTCAAACAGAAATGGATACATGCAAACTTCAAACTGAGGGGGATCACAACAAAACTGCAAATAATACGAGATCTCATGAGTATGTCAATGTCTGAAGAAAAGAAGGTGTGTTTATTTGGCATGGGTTGGCTTTCCTGTTGTTTTCCCTAGATTTCAAATCTATCTCATTTAAGTACAGAAGTCCTGGTTTCTCCAGTGACTGTACATGTGTACAAATTAAGGGCATGACATTTTGATTTGCATCAATTGCCACTTCTTAATTTACATCATTGTTTTGAGATTAAAAAGTTCTGCAAGACAGGACTGAAAAATAACATGCCATTCTAACATCTTATTTCTTATTAACACTATTTTGTTCTTTGCGTGATGATACCCATACCTCAAAGAGTGGTGCTTAATCTGCATCACACTGGGATTGTACTGGTATGGCAGGCAGGATGGTGTTCTGGCTTCCTAGTTTCATCTTCATCCAGTCCAACCTGTTACAGGCATTTAGGGTGAGATTTAGGGTGAGAGGTGAACCAGACAATGGGAGATCTCTCTCTCTCTCTCTCTCTCTCTCTCTCTCTCCTCAAGTAGATGAAAACAAATAACTACACTTTTTGCATTACTTCATATTGGGCAGAAATAAAACTAGACACAAAAAATCACGTATGTTCTGTATGTAGGGATACATGTTTCTAATCAGAGATAGAGAGATGCCTTTGTGTGTCAGCTGCATACACATTGTTTTATGAAACTGTCTTTAATATTCTTTAAACAAATATTTAAGAATTATATACTCCCATAGTTTTAATTACTTGTGATGATTATTAAAATTTACTTCACATGGGTGAAGTGGAACATCAATGTATTTGATGTTTGTATGTAGACAGCCCCATCTGCTTTCTTTATAAACTATGACCTATTTTTTTTTTACTGGAGCATTAGGCTTTGACTATAATGTAAATTTAAAACATTATCTAAAAAGCAAAATATGAAGTTTGAAAAGAGAGAGAAAACAAATCGTACAATTTCAACAATTCTAAGAAAGACTACTAGAAAACGTTGTGATGTCAGGCCATTTTCCAGCAATTCAAAAAGAGAGACATGGAAGACTGCAGGAAATTTTCAGAGATAAAATCATACTTTCCAACAGTGCCCATTTTTAGCACATCTTTTAGAACTAAATTTTAAGCATATATTTGCTGAGTGCTGTTTCAAATATTATATCCTCAGGTGTAGTGCAATCAAGTGAAAGTGTAATCAAATATTATATCCTCAGTTATAGTGCACTCAAGTGAAAAGTAGAATAAATTCTGGTAACATTCACAAAAGGTCTCTACCTACTTCAAAAAGAAGAAGTAAAAAAATAATTTCCTTGGACTTGTTCATTTTCCCTACATTATTAAACCTTACAACTACAGAAGTTAGAGTCTGCCTTTATGATTGTGTGGGTGTCTTTTTGTCAGCAGAAAACAAACATTTAAGTCTTTAATATGAAATAACTGCTTTGTTTTGTCATCTAGTCATGGCAAGTCTTTAAATGAAGACAGAAAAATGCTGCTGAACTCAACATTTTACAGGTTTCTTTTATCAGGAAAGAAAAGAGTAGCTATTAATATTTTTTCAAAAGAGAAGGGAAAAAGAAATTATTTACATTAGTATTTAGAAGAATAAGAGTAAATAGAATCAGAATAATGTTGCTATAGATCACAAACTCAAGGAACATATTACAGTCATTATAGTCGCATTCACTTCAACATAAAATACACACATTGATAGCTTTCAAATTAAGATTTTCTTTGGTAGGCTGGGCTAAACAAATTCTTGAGACACCATCATTTTATACTGGAGTGCCAATTCAGGACCCAGTTGCTCTGCTTCCTACCCAGCTTCCAGCTAATGTGCCTGGAAGGTAGTGGAAGTGCCTGAGTATTTGGTCGCCTCTCACCATGTGGGAAATCCAGCTAAGGCCTGAGCTTCTGGCTTTAGTCTGGCCCAGCACTTTGGGGGAATGAATCGGTGGGTGGAAGACCACTGTTTTTCTCTGAATGTCACTCTCTCAGTCAGTGTTGGTCTGCCAGATAAAAAAGTACATTTTTTTTCCCAAAGAAAGAACTTTTTAAAATGTCTACTTACCGTAATTCCAACAGTCCATTCTGTTTAACAACAGCTCATTTTTAAAATCCATTATCCTTGTCCCCCACCCCCACTATCACTCCACAGAATGACTTTGTAAAGTATTATTCAGGATTTCTAAGAAGAGTCTGTGGAATATATTGGTCACTGCTATAACTAAATATGACTAAAATTGTTACCCATTACTCACAGAGGCTATTTTTGGAGCAACTCACTTATGTATCCTCTCTTTCTCAATCTAAAATGTTTCAACAGGTATCCTAAGCCTATGTTTAAGATTAACTTGAAACATTTTCCCAGTTTTCATTTTGATGATGTGCATTTTACAACAAATATACTCCATACACATATGATACCAAATATATGCAATGACTATAGGATGTGAAGCGTGTGTCTCAAGCATCTAATTTATCTAGACCCCAACATTAATGCCAGCAGATTCCATTCTATCATATTGGTTCTCCTCTGGAACCGAGGGAGAAAATGCAGAATGCATAGAACGGTCTGGTTCTGCGAGTGGAGAATGAAATTAAATACATTGGTTTCCAGAGCCACCTTTACACCGAAAGTTTGGTTCTTTTTCTTTTTGAGTTCTATGTCATTTGTGGTGTGAACCTTTCAGATGACAAACTGCAGTGATAATGACATCAGGAAGCTTTCTTCAAGAACCAATTTCGTGCGATGTGTTTATTCTCCACCTTCCTTTTTCCCTTTCTTTCCTACTCTCCCTCTTCACCTTCCTTTTCCATTTACTCTGTTTGCTTCCCTTCCGCTCCCTTTAGTCCTCCTCTATGTAGAATCAAGAGCTCTAATTCTTTAAATGGAAAGTTTATCATATACCATGATGAACATCTATTTTGGTAATGAGATTTTTAATTTGTTATAAAAGAAAAGAGAGGAGATCTCTGGAGTTCGTATAAGTCATTCTACAGGTCTTGATTAAGTAATTGTATTAGGTCTGTTTGTATTGCCTTTTCTGTATGTCATTTTGCAATTTGGCAAATAATTCTTACAGAGTAAATCTGTATGTGTTGTGAATATCATTAGCCAAGGTTTATGATATGAGGTATTAAAATGTAATTTTCTTTTTTAAAATCTTTTTTTCTCTAGTGGTAAAAAAAACATTTACCATGTTAACTGTTTTTAAGTATACATTTCAACCGTGTGAAGTATCTTCATATTGTTGTGAACATATTTCAAGACTCGCCTCATAAGTCTGAAGCTGTATTTCTTCTGCCCCCATACTTAGAACTCACCCTTCAACTCTGTTTCTGTGAATTGGACTACGTTAGATGTCTTCTGTAAGTAAAATCACACAATTAGTTTTGAAACTACCTTTAGTGAAAACATTTAGGCATAAATGCTCAACCTTACATTGCATATTAAGTTTAAATTAATGAATTAAAAACATATTTTTATTTAGACTTTACACATATACCTCAGAGTCCTTCTGTAACTAGAGAAGTTACAAGTGAGGCACAGCTGAAGATTTGCTTAAATGCCTTCCTTGCCCATAAGGGCCAGTCTAACCTCCAATTTCCAGATTCACTCTGCTCAAAACTGGCCCTCCTCAATGGATTGCTGAGAAGAAGTTACATTGTTGTTATGCTTGTCTTTTTTTCTTCTTTATTTTCAGTAAAAATATTTACATTAGTATTTAGAAGAGTAAGAGTACATAGAATCAAAATAATGTTGCTATAGATCACAAATTCAAGAAATATAATCATTGTAGAAAGAAGTAAGGAAGAGAGAGAGATGGTACTATTAATAAAGCTTCCATCTGACGATTTGCTGGGCAAATACCCACAATGATTGGGTCTAGACCAAGCTGAAGCTGGGAGTTAAGAAGCCAATCCACATCACTCATGTAGGCGTCAGGGATCCAACTACTTGAGCCATCATATGCTTTCTACCAGGTGAATATTAGCAGAAATTTGAAATCTGGTTCCAGAGCACAATATCAAAATCATGTGTTATGATCTAGGGTATGAGCATTTTAACTAACAAGTGCTAGGCCAGACACCTGCCCTCATGATGCTTTCCTGATTACACAAGTGTCCACTTCTTGGGATCACAGCTCTCTACTGTGGCTCTTAAAGTTATTTCTTTTGGGGGAGCCATTGTCAACTAATGGGTAAAACTGCTGCCTACCATGCTGTCATCTTATATGGACAACTGTTCTTGTCCCAGCTGCTCCACTTACTATCTAGCTACCTGCTAATGGCCTGATACAAGCAGTAGCTAGTGTCCCAAGTATTTGGTCCCCAATAACCAACATCTTCGACCTAGAAGAAGCATCTGGCTCCTTCTGCATCCTTCATTGTGGCCATCTAGGGAGTGAACCAGAAAACAAATCACTTTCTCTGTCTCTCCATCTCTATAGCTCTAATTTTCAAAATAAATTAGTAAACAAGTAAGCCTTTTTTCCAATTACTCATGCAACCAATAACTGCACTAAAAGAATCTCATAATAAAATGAAAAAGGACCCAGATAATGCTGGCCTAAATATTATTCAAAGAGACACTCAAGCCTCCTTTGTAGAATCATGATGAATGTTGGTACAGTGATTATATTGTTTGTTGTGGTGCCTTGCAATAATCTTCCTTCTTGTTAGACAATACATTCCTTGGGAATAGAGTCAATGCTTTTATTTAACTTGTCACCTAATGTAATATTGCTGCTATTTGCCGTAAGTTGTACTAATAATAGTAAAGTAAACAGAATTAGAAACTAATTTCAAAACCATTGCAGCTTTTCAAGGGTAAGTGACTATAGCATGAATTTATTTATTGATAGCAAAAACCA
The DNA here is from genome assembly GCF_030435755.1 of Ochotona princeps. Classification (NCBI taxonomy): domain Eukaryota; kingdom Metazoa; phylum Chordata; class Mammalia; order Lagomorpha; family Ochotonidae; genus Ochotona; species Ochotona princeps. The sequence continues at coordinate 22,307,351 of NC_080842.1, forward strand.
CTTATGAGGTAACATTTATAACAATCTACTCAGAATATAGCAACAAATTCCATTGTAAATGAATTTGATTTTGTAAGACATTGGTGAAGAGAAAAAATGTGCATCGTTGGCAAAACCAAATAAGCCTTGGACCCTTCAGATATTGTTTTGATCTTCATATGTAACAAGCTTGCCCAATCCCAGCAAATCTTTTAACTTATAAGGTGGTTTGAACACTATGTTTCTTAATTAATTTTCTATATATTGAACTACAAATTACACAAATTAGCTTATTAATTAATGATTTTTATTTATTTGTATGGTTAATAGAAAAAATAAAAGTTATTTCCTAGAGTGTGTCTTTCATAATAAATTAGAGCTATTAGAATCTCATTTACTCTCTCAAGGTGGTATCACCAAGGAATCATATTTTATGACAGGATAAAACCTGCCTTTACTGAGAACTACAGTATCATAAATCAAGAAGTTCTAAGAGGTTGTAAGAAGGAAAACAGCTGTAAGTAAACAAAATTAAACCACTCCTTGATGGTAGTTTGTGGAGGTGACTAAATCCATTTATCCCTTCTATGAACTTCACTTTTCTGTGTGTTTGCCAAGGCTGTATCAGAAAAGCAATTACAGATGTAACCTCTGCAGTTTGCTTGCTATCACTGAAGAGCAGCTAATGTCCTGTAAACATTACTCTGTTATCTCATTAATTGAAGAAACACAACTCAAAACGGAGCAGAATTTACTTTTAAAGTAATTAAAAGAAATGTCTAAAAGGCTGGAGATTTGTTATCTACCTGGCTGTCTTTCAGAAACACTGAATGACCTGGAAAAAAAAAAAAAAAGGACTCAGGTGTGTAATTCTCACCAGGAAGCACCAAAGGGATTGAGTTAGATGTTATATGCAGGCATTTTTTTTTCTTTAAAATACAAAGTATAAAGACATATTGTTGTAAATATAGGAGATATGTTTATATCCACAGACAAAAGAACTTTGGATAGCTGAGAAACACATAAGGTGTCTAGTGAGTGTTTTTTAAGGTGGAAATGAAAGCTTATGAGCAGTTCAGGGACAAACAGGTAAGTGAAATGTTACTATTCCTCATCCATAGTCAGCCAGGAAAGGTTTTATAACTAGGTACAATCTCAAGATGTTTTTGCATAATTAAGATATTTGTATAGGTGGCTGCAATGTAAGATAGCTATATATACAGGCATACTCTAGAAAATAGATATAAGAATTTGAACCTCAATTCACAGATTGCTAGAAAACAAAAATTCAAACCACTGAAATGTTCACAAAGAAGAAATTTGTCTCTGAATCACCACAGCAATAATTTCCCTAAATGCTCTGAAATAGTGAGTGTGCTTTCTATGGTACTTGAACTGTGAGTGGAAAGAAAATAAGATCACTTATACATAAAAGTGCCTTTTGTGTGAATTTCCAAAAGCCAAATGTTCAGTAAAATGCTAACAGTCAAAATAAAGTATATGATTACAGTTAGCTTAATACTCTTTTCAATGTGTTACAATCTTAAAAATGTCATCAACATACAGGACTTCTGGTCCAGTATACTTTAAGTCACAATCGTTACATATGTTTAAAATGTAAAATTCTATTTATTTTTTTCAAATCTCTTTAATAAGTTATTTACAAAACAAAGGGCTAATACATTTAATCTATTCCTATTGCTCACATCACATATAAACAAATATCATAGAGTAAGAATATTCCCAGAACTTGGGGAATAATTTGGGGTTGGTGTTCATGCCAAGTTTATCATCTTTAGCATCTTTTCTGAATCCGTAAAAGAATTTAAAGTGTCATGTTCAGGAAATCAAAGCATGTGGTAAGTAACTAGCAAGAATTTCAACACAAAGTTATGATGTAAAAACGGTTGCACAGAGTTCGTACATGACGGATAAATGAGTATTGTCAAGAATAAATCCCAGAAGTTACCCATTTGCTTGTATAGACCATCTTACCTTGAAAACCATGTATCAAAAGATCAGAATTACATAAGAGGAAATAAAAATGACATAGACAATTCTCTATATGACTATAAAATAACTTTAGCCAACTGCCAAGTTATGTAAAAATCAAGGATCTAGAAATTTACCTTATTTCTAAGCATTAATCTTTCTCGAGACTTTTGCCATCAGGAAAATTCCATGGACAATCTTGAATCCTCTTCAATGATTCCAAGTCTCCTGAGCAGTAAACATCTTTACATATCATGTTTTATATGTTTTTATTATAGTGACTGATACCTAAAATAAGAATAAAGAGCGAGAACAAGTGTTTGAATGTATAAGAAGAGAAGAATTGAGCTGAGTTTCCGTAATGGGAATCTAACCCTTTTATGTATTCTGTTATACATGCATTGGGCTGTCTCAAATTCTTCTCAATACACATCCTCCTTGGCTTGAGATGTATGTTAGTATAGGTTACCTTTTCATTCTGTACATCAGTTCTTTTTTTAATCATTTTTTTGTACATCATTTCTATAAAGAAAATCTTACCTCATTTCACATTTGGGGAAACTCAAGTTCGTATTTCTAAGGCAGAATAATTCTCACTATACTCACCTTAAGGTCTTAATGGGAATGAATTACAAAAGTAGAAATTTTGATGCAATAGCACCATGCACTTGGACTTTGTATTTTCCTCATCTCCTATCAAAGCCAAATCGGCAGGCCTAGTCCATTTGGTTGCATTAAAATTTAATTAGATTTATAGGAAATTTTGTATGCTTAGGGCAGTGTATTGCGTGATGAAAGTTACAAACAGATGAGAAGATTCAGTCTTTGCCCTCAAATGATTTACATTTAGATGGAAGAAGAATGATTAAATTGAACCAATCTTAAAAATCTGGTATGTGTAAGGTAAGTGCTGTCTATCTTGTCTTATAATATCTTTCTACTTAGAGGGGCTGGTAACAAGAAAAAGTTCATGTTTGAATTAGGGAGACCATCAAGGAAGGAGTCATATGGAAGTATGATTGATACCTGAGAAGATGAGAAGCACAGAGGAAAAATTCAAAGGAGTCGTAATTAGATTTTCTTTGCTTGCGCTATGTTGCTTGTAAGAAATACATATTTTTTTTGTTATATCCACTCCCTCTGTTTCAAGTAGGCTTGGTATGATAAAATCTTCCCTGCCAAAAGACGAGATTAGCAGTTATGACAAACAAAGGAAAAAGTGATGAAAGTATGACACTTGAATAAAGTATCAAATTGCCAAAGCTAAATGAGCAGGAGCTCATGGGTTTAATGTTTACCTGGAGGTAAAGCCATGAGGCACCCCCACCTCTACCCTGCCCGGCACCTGCCTCAGGCCATGCCCTGTGTGCGTCTGAAATCTCTCTGATCAAGCTTTCTTGCCTTGCTCCCCTCTAGCACATCTCATAAACCTGAAGTTCAACATATTTTAGAACTGACTATTTGGATGGAGGATGGAGCTTATGGAAACAAAGTGAGCATTGTTCTTCGGCTAGTTGGCCCTTATGAGAAGTGTTGAAAGAATTCCCTGAGGCACAAGGAGAAATAATACAAGACAGGAAATAACCCAAGGGATAAAGTGAGAAAAAAATTAGAAATACTTATATGCCCTAGGGAAAAACAGGACAAAGTAGATTGGTTCAAGAAGGGGGAAAAAAGAGAGAGAGAGAAAGCCACACATCCAGGGACCCTATGAAGAGTTATCTGTTACCAAGAAGGTTATTTTACTATTTTGTGGAGCTCTTCAGTATGCACAAAAATGATCAAAGCTTCAAATTGACTCATCGAAATGTTTTTTTTTTTTTGTAACAGTCACTTATATGTAATTTTCTTATTTAAAGTTTCATTTATCATAGCAGGATTTGTCATTTGTTAACTTGATTTTTCTTTTCCTCATTGTACTTTGAAAATGTTGAAGATGGTATGATCTCATGAAATCTCAAGTGCAGGAGCACTGTAACTTTGAAATGTTGCATATGGAGCTTGGAAAGAGTTCCGTTATAAGCATAGAACACAGGAGAACTTAAGAAAGCAGTTTGGTTCAAAGGTGAATCTCCGATTTCCAAGAAATAATATAACTTCGTAAGAAGTAGTAAAAGATACAGAGAAAGAAAGGGAGGGAAATTGATGTCATGGAGACAAATGAGGAAGTTGGCTATCTGAAAATATCAGGAGATACTAGGTGACTCATTTCACTTCAACATAGAATACTTTAATAATCATACAAAGAAAAGTGCCATTTTGAGTACTCACTAAATGACATTTTCTACTGATGATATCACATTTTCTTAAAGCCTATGTAAATTGAATATTATTCTCATATGAGAATTGAAGAAATGAATCTCTGAGCAGCTTAACATTAGACAAATCAAAAATTGGCTGTGAAGTTTTCTCATTCCCAGGTGTCCATACTTTTTTTTTCTATTGCTGTATGTAGCTAATGGCTCACAGGGAAGTCAGAAAATGCAAGATAAAGTTCATAGGTGGAAGTCCTTAAGCTGGGTAGAAAGGAGAGTTAGCAGATATTTACTCATCTAATAGTAGAACCAAAAATATTTCGAGCAGTAGGTATTTAGCACAACAGTTAAAACACTGCTTAGGTACCACATCCTGTATGTGAATGCTTCAGTTCAATCCAAGCTTAGATTCCCAGTTTCATCTTTCTGCTAAAGTACACCCTAGCAGGCAAAATTAAAAAAATAAATTTCACAATTTATCCCTGTGTATTTCAAAAGATCTAAACATGGCCAAACAGGATTACAGGTGGCAAATTTGTCTTGAAGTTCTGCAGTTTGTGATCACATTGTAATATATTCTTACTTAATTTAATTATCCTCCTAGAGAGAGGACTTGGAGAAGATTTTCAGGTGTATTTAAAATTTGTTCCTCAAATAAAAGTGTGTTTACCTGCTCTCTGTAGTCATAAATAAATGCTTTTGTGCTTAATAGAAAGACAGCTTTACAAGTAGTCACATAAACCAATGATGTTCCTTACCCACTAATATCTTTGCTAAATTCTCATGAGAAACAGTGGCTGTGCTTGAGTTTGGCATGATGCCAGAAGGAAATAAAACACCAAATGCCTGACTTCTACAAGGAATCTCTGTGAGCGTTACCACAAAGCACTGGAAGTCTTGATAGACATGTACCAGATGCATGTGTTTCAAGCTTCAGTTGTTGGCTGACATCACTGCCCTGTGACATTACATAGATTTGGAATCAGGAATAAATTATTGTCACTGCATTAAAAATACACAAATGTTAATTTCAAATCAAGTAAAAAAGATACGAAGGGAGAATAAATGTAGGCTGAGAAAGTCTTACAGCATTTTGGTTCATTTAACCAGGTTTTGTACTTAATTTTTTTCTTATAAATTGGCAATTTATAATTGTAAAAATTCATGGGGTACACTATGATGTTGTAATTTGTGAATACAATAATTAAATCAAGTTAGCTATTACTAACTGGTAATATTTATCACCTTAAATGATTGATATTTGAAATTTATTCTTAGCAGCTTTAAAATATAATATCCTCTAGCATTAGCTGTACTTACCATACTGTAAGATCAACTTTTGAAAACATACCACTTAAAGTAAGGTTAGTACTTTACATAAATGTATTTGGCAGCATCATTGATTTTCTACAAAAACATTTAATTTGGTAAACACCAGAATAGTCAGAAATGTCCATTTGAATGAAGTTTGCTGTTTTCTTGATTTTCTGTACCCACTCTGATTTGTTGTCACATGCAGAAGTAAATATAATTTCAGTTGACTAAGGTGAGATTATAAAGAAATAGATAAGAAAGGAATATTCCACACTACTCACTATCTCAATTATGCAAAAAGAAGAAAAGAAGATTTATCTACCAACAAGGAATTTCCAGAATGAAAAGAGAAAGCAGGTAGGGGAAAACATGCTGTGTTTCATCAAATCATTGTGACCACTAAATCATTGGCTTGGTGGTCAGTTTGCTTTACAGATACAAACACCCGTGTGCTGTTATCAGAGTAGCTGCACTCAACACCAGGTAGGAATTCCCAACTGCAGGCCTCCGTTAAGGCCAACATTGGGAGGCAGTGGTGATGATCCAAGTAGTTGGGACCCTACTGGATAGAGTTCCCAGTTCCCAGCCTTGTCCTGACCCAGTCCTGGCCAGTGAAAGCTTCTGGGGCGTGAAGGAACGAGGCAGTGGAAGAGAGCCTCTCAAACTCTCTCACTTCCACGGTCTTTGCGAACAACAAATACAAAACTACATAAAATAGGGCACATTTCTTCGGCTGATTATTTGTGGTCACGGTTTTCTAAAATTCACTTCAAAATAATAAAATAATTATAAAATAATAAAGAGTTTCTACCAACACTTCAAGCTTAGCATTACTCTACAAGACTCGTTATTTTATTCGTAGAATACTTCAGTAACCTCCTAAGTGATCTTGCCACCATTACTCTTTTCGTTTCCAAAATGCTATGTCTAGAGTGCTCACCTTAAAACATAAACTAGACATGGCTCTGCATTCAAGCCACGAAGGTGACTGAAACTCTCTCAGCCCCTTTACATGACGCACAAGGTCTCCACCATAGGCACTTTCACGTCCTCCGGCTGCTATCACATTTACCCTGTATCATATTATGTCAAATGTGATCACAATGTTTTATAGCATTCCCTGCCCTTAACATACATTAACTCTACCGCAGCGCAGAGAACTTTTGTTATCCTGAGGCAATCCTCCTGATCCCTAATCCTAATACAGTGCACAGGTAAGTTCCTCGCTAAATCCTACCCTTGCCACTTATTCCTCCCTTTTGGGTTGCTATAGGACTCTGACTAAAGTGATGAACCTGCAGGATGTTTTCCTGTTTCTTCCTACTAAGGTAGAAAAAACATCACTTATTTACATTTTATCTAGTGGCCTTCCAAATCTGGCTAGCATCAGCTAGGCATTCTGAAAGCCAATTGTTAAATTGTGCCTTGAAGTCAGCAATGATCAGGCTAATTGGACCCCTGCAAGTTAACAAACACTTTATGTAAGGATTTGGTTTTCTTTAAAGAGGTGGTTTCTAAAATAGCAAACTTATCCTCAAAGTCTACCAAAATTCCTAAGTCTTCAACACACTTGTTTTTGTAATTTAATGTGATTTCAATGAACTGTAAATTATCTGGGCTTAATCAATTGGTTTTAAACAAAGTTAACTATAGAGACAACAGTGGAATTTCACACATTGTTATAATTTGATTTACAATCTGGATTTCAAGTTTGTAAGTACTTGGAAATTGTATTCCAAGATAATACCATCAGTAGAGCCAGATGATGAGCTGTTAAATAGTAGGATGTTGTCCTATTTATCTTTATGTCATTGTAAATCAAACAGTTACTGGCATGTAGTTGATCCTCATTAAATTGCTATTAAGTGAGTTTCCACATGATAAACCATGGAGTATGTTTCTGTATTCCAAATGTCACCTCTCCTCATCCACTCATCTAGAGTCATTACTGTAAACCAGCAACTCTCATATGGTAAAGTTTTTGTTAAAAAAAAATAGTCTATAGAAATTGAGAAAGCATTTTTCTAGAAAAAAAACTGAAAAACTGCTATTTTTCTAAAGTTATTGAGCTTTTTTCATTTCATAGAAAATGTGCATATTTATATATTAATTATGTTATATGGCTATATACTTTCCTGTATCAATTTATGATATATATGTGTAACTTGCATAGATATACATAATATGCAAATAAAACATATAAACATTAGTACATATTAGGAGTATAGTCTTCTTGTATTTTATTAGGAAAGTAAATATACTAGAGGATAGCTGAAATTTTAGTTTTTCATTCACTGCAGACACATAAAGTTCATCCCTCATTCTAAATCTCTGCATAAATACCACCGAATCAGCACGGTACAGTCTACTGGAGACACGATAAAATGCAAAATACCATATGTACACTAGCCAGGGTGAGGATTCCCTTTTGTCCAACACACTTATTTTACACATTGGAAAGAAAGACCACAGGATGTTGATTTAATTTTTCCAGTTTCTCTCAGTTGGCTAAGGGCACAGTCAGAATTTAAAATTTAAGTCATTTGACTTAGGGGTTGGCCTGTTTAGTGACATATAAATTTGGAATATATGTGTGTGTGTGCACATGTGTGTGTTTGTTGCCTATAGAGAAGCTAGGAACGCTATTCATGAAATATTGAAAATGAAGAAATAGAGAAGAAAAACTTTAAACCTCAGGGTCTAATTAACAATCCAGTCATGGACTGGATGCCTAATGAGGGGTAATCACTGCCCAAATGAAAATCTAACTACATTTCAAACCCACAGCTCTTACACTTGGGCTGAGCATGGACTTTCTTGGGTTGGGAGGTCCTATCTATACCCAATTATTGTTTATTGTGTTCTTCATATATATTTTATTATTGTTATTTTCTTTAGTTAATAAAGCTATTCCTTTAATTTCGAACCTCATGCCTTAACAGAGAGGTCTTATTCTGTATTACTTTCTTCTGTATTCTTTCACATTTTACTTGTAAAATAGATTATTTACCAAACTATTGCTTCAAACAAACTTAAGTTACAACTTTCTTAGCAGAACAGATTATATAATTTAAGAGGGAAACAAATTATAATAAGGAGAGTTATATTGACATCACTGCTGAGAGAAGAGACTACACCATTTTTGCAATGCTTAACATAATGCAATGACCAAGATAATTTTTATGACAAGTGTACCTCAAGCTACATTAATTTTCATCAAATGATTGGTCCAAGATGATAAAGATATAAAATCTGCTACAGAATCCATATTTTTAACTATATAAATGTTTAAAAGATTTACGTATTTTTATCAGAAAGTCAGATTTACAAAGAGGAGATACAGAGAATGATCTTCCATCTGTCGGTTCACTCCCCACGTGGCTGCAAAGGCCAGACCTGAGCCATTTGGATGCCAGAAGCCAGGAGTTTCTTCCAGATATCCCACACGGGTGTAGGGTCCCAAGGCTTTTGGTCATCCTTGACTGCTTTCCCAGGCCACAAGCAAGGAGCTGGAAGGGAAGTGGAGCAGCCAAAATACAAACTGGTACTTATGTGGGATGCCTATGCATTTAAGGCAAGGGCTTTAGCCACTAGGCTACCATGCCGAGCCCAATGTTTTTAAATACAGTTTTAATGTAATACCCCACATGATACCCAATTTATATGTCTCTAGGGTGCTACCTTAGAAAAGTATGTCTACTCAAGAACTAATCATTGGATTGCTAGGCTTTTTAACATTAAAAATAAAAGTTGATTGATAGTTTAAGCACATTATGTGGTTTAAGATGCAACATTTTGGAAGAATTTGAGGAAAGAATTAATAAGACCTGTCTATGGGCCCAGTGCAATAGCATAGTGGTTAGAGTGCTCACCTTGGCACGCACCAGGATCCCATATGGGTGCTGCTTCTAATCCTGGCAGCCCTGCCTGCTTCCCATCCAACTCCCTGCCTGTGGCCTGGGAAAGCAGTCGAGGATGGCCCAAGGATTTGGGACCCTGTACCTCGTGGGAGACCCAGAAGAGCTCCTGGCTCCTGGCTCCTGGATTCATTGGCTCAGCTCAGGCTGTTGTGGCCGCTTGGGGAGTGAATCGTCGAACGGAAGATGTTCCTCTCTTTCTCTCTTCCTGTCTGTATATCCGCTTTTCCAATAAAAATAAAATTAAAAAAAAAATAAGACCTGTCTGTTTTTACTGGGTCACTCTGGTTGTTGGTGCTGGGAATACATCTTAGGCAAACAAGGGCATATAGAAGAAGGAACATTAAAATAGTCCAGCTAAGAGACCATGGTTCCTCTAGTAACAACAGAGAAGAGGAAAAGTGATTCTGGTAATATTTTGAAAACAGAACCAGTAGATTTTTTGAGTTGAATTGTGAAAGAATCACAGTCCTTAAAAAAAAGCTGTGATTTATGACCCAAACAACTAGAATAGAAGAAATATTATTAACTCAGATGGAGAGACTATAGGTAGGTCAGTTTATTTTTTTTTAATTTTAACAGATTAGGATGACACTGAAGCTCATTTTTGGATCTGGTGATTTTGAGATGTTTATTTGTGATGATGTAAGATGTACAGTTACAAAAATGAGTTTGGACTCAAAAGACAACAAGATTGAAGAAATAAATGTGGAAGTGGTCAGGATGTGGGTTGTTTTAAAGTTATGACATTGAATGAAATCTTCGCAGGGGTATGCCTAGATAGTAATGAAATTAAAAACTCAGACTGGAAACACCAACCTTTAAAAGCCTGGTATGTTTAAATGAACCAACAAATGAATCTTAAGAAAAGATGTTGCCTATGAGGCAGTAAGAAATTCAGGAGCGGCTGTTGTCCTAGGAACTGAGTTTAAAAAAAAGTTGCTTAAGGTACAAGACATATCTATTTATGTCAAATGCTTCAAAAAACACAGAGACTGAAAGTTAGTCATAGATTACAGCAATGGCACATTCATCAGTGAGCTTGATGAAGCCATTTTTGTGTGTGTGTAATAGAAGTAAAAACCTGATTGGATTGGGTTGAAGAGAAAACAGAACAGAAAAATAGAAAAAAAAAAACATGTGAAAGAACCAATATCACAAGTGGGTTTGTGTGGATAGCTGTTCCTTGGATGACCTTCAGAGTTACTTGGCTCGCCTGCTGGTAAGGCAAGCTCATGGCACCCAAACTGAGGGAAAACACAGGGTTGGATTGCAGGAAATGTAGGGATCTTCTCACTATTCTAGCGACTTCAGCACAGGTTCTGTTCAATATTTATGGAGCGCTCTGGACACTGAGAATGTAAGTGCGAGAGTTCATCAGTAACACAACTTTAGAGTGCATCAAGAAGATAGAATACGGTCCCAGGAGAAAGTTCTTTGATAGAAGACAAAATGGTGAACAAAGAAATGGATGAATATGTGCCCAAAATAATCACAGTAATGTTTGATCTGTGGAAGTAAACAAAAAACCTAAATTCTACACAGAAATTCAAAACTGTCATTTGAGGAATTAATCTATGTTAAATCATTTTCAGTTGTTAGTGTAGTAACTTTAAGAGTAGGTGTTTGGCACAGGCATTAAAACCCTGCTTGGGGTACCCACATCCCATATCGGCATGCTGAGTTTTGAATTTCTGCCTCTTCTTTATGTAATGAAGTTACCTAGGGACAGCAAGTAAGGGTTCAAATGATCCATCCCTGCCACTCAGGTGGGATACTTGCATTGAGTTCCTGGTTCCTGGGCATTTGGGGAAATGAACGAATGAAGAATGATTATTCTCCCTTTCTGTCCTCTCTCCACCCTTCTGTCTATCTCTCCCTGACCCAGATAAAAGAAAACTTATAAAGACATACACTTTTCATTTGATTAAGCATGTAGGAAGAGTTTCAGGTAAAGCCATAATATAAAAATAGTTTTTTTCCAAACCAATAGCACAGGAGAAAATGGGATAAAGGAAACAAACCATAAGCAAATAATTCAACAAATCAGCCTTCTTCTCAAAAATAGATTAGAAAGGAAAAACACACACACAGAAGACATGGGACAAATATAACACAAAAATTAAGATGTATAAACACGTCTGTCGTATCAGCGATCACAGAAAATGGGACTTGACTAACCAGAGATGAAAAATCTGAGTTGTTTCCAGATAGGATTAAACAAAGCTCAGATGTAGGTTATCGTCAAGATGTGACTAAACAGTTCAAGAGAATACAAACAAAGGGTGGCAAAGACATATCTGATAAAAGTTTTTAAAAATGAGCAGTAATATTAATAGCATTAAGGTAATCTTGAAGATGAATCATAGTCTTACAGGTGAAAATAGGAAGAGCTTAAATTATCAGGGGAAATTATCAGCTCAAAGACACCAGATAACACAGCTTCAGAAGAGAAACAGCAAAAATTGGTAGATTTAGGAAGAAAAGTTGACGTATTTATCATCATATTGGAAGACTCAAAATGCCTGTCACCAGTACGGTTAATAAAAAAATAAATCTAGAGAGGATTTAGATAAGACAATTATAAAATTTTATTGAGTAAAAATATATCAAACCCTGAAATTTTTTAGGACATGTACACTCTTTTAAACATGCACTAGAAAAGTTAATTATTTATTAAATCACAAAGTAAACTTCGAAGTGTTTATACCATAATCACTATCTTATGTGACTGAAGATCATTTAGAAATTAACCTAAAAGAAAAAGACTGATTACAGGCATTGGGGCAATTCTAACTATGTATCAAATATAAAGTGAGAATTAGAATATATTAAAAATTAGTAATTCAAATACTGGAAATTAAAATTTTCTGGAACCACATAGGACAGCCATAAGGAATCATTCCTTTCAATCGAATCCAACAGCTTATGCCTTTAAATTGTAGAACTTAGTTTACACTTAATGTCATTGTTGATATAGTAGGAGTTGAGGACAACATTGATTTTTGATCTCGACTTTTCTAATATTTTCCTTGTTTTACTGTCTTAGTGCTTGTTAGCTATGATTATGTATATCATTTTTGCCCAGTTTGGAGATTATTTTAGGAGTTAACAGTTACATCCTTAAATTATTAGAATTAGTATTGCATTAATTTATGTAAAGTGTGAAAACCTTCCATCTGGATAGACCCAATTGCCATTGTTTTTATGCACTGCCAGCCATTTTAAGCACATCTTTTAATAAGATAAATGATTTATTTGAAATTTAAGCTAAGATCATCATTTGAAATTATTGTATGAATCAAAGTTTAAGAATATATTGGATAACTGTGGGTTACAAAGACTTGAGAATATTGGGGAAAAAACTGACATTTATCATGTGCTTAAATTCTCTCCAGGAAGAAAAGAGGAATTTAGTGCAAAGTAAACGGGATGTGTTAATCTTTCTGTTTATGCTTACATTTAAAAAAGACATTCTTTGGATCAAAAGTGAGGAACAATAGAATGGAAAATTTTAGTAAAAATGTGTGTGATATTTTCTAACTGGTGTTTACTTTTTATTTAACATTGAGATTATTAAATTTACAGCTTCCTTTATAAACTTATAAAATATTAAATTTACACGTTCTATGTATAAACTTAGTTTTTTGTGTGCTTTTATGCTTTTGTTATCACAAACCATGAGGCCCTCATGATCCATTTTTTTTTCTTAACAAATTCATTTATTTTATTAAAAGGGCAGATTTACAGAGAGAAGCAGAGACAGAGAGAAAGATCTTTCATCAGCTGGCTCACTCCCCAAGTGGTTGCACCAGGCAGAGCTGAACCAATCTGAAGCCAGGAGCCAGGAGTTTCCTCAGTTCTCGGTCACTGGTCCAGTGTCCCAAAGCATTGGGTCATCCTTTACTGCTTTCCCAGGCTACAGGTAGAGAGCTGATGGTAAGTAAGTACATGAACTGGGACCCATATGGGATCCTGACATTTGCAAGGCGAGGATTTAGCTACTGGGCTATCGCACCAGGCCCGTGATCCATTTTGGTTTAAGCTGAAGATGGAGTAAAAGTGTTTATTTTACCTTTAAAGATTAAATTACTTTTCACAATGTTTTGTAAGATAGAGTAGAGTGGGTATTTATGAAGTACTGGGCTGCTAGGTGACAGTCAGATTCCTGCCACCAGATATTAGAGCCAGTGTGATGAGAAGTCACAGTCTGTAATTTCACTGTATAGGAATAAAAGAACCTTCCCCCACACCCAAGTTACAGCCAGACCTTTAGATACCATGCAGCAGCAGTGGTCCCCACTTCTTCCGGTGCCTTGTTTTTTTGAAGGCAGCAAAGGCTTGCGTCTTCAGCACACATCTGCCTGAGCAGGCTCAGTGACCTTGACAACATCCCTCTCTGATAGAATAAAAGGTTAGGGACACTTTCTTGTGGTGATGTAAGAGCAAAGATTGTTCCAAACGCCCCCAGTCTCAGTCTCTTTGCAGCTGGTTACCCCGCACTCAACAGAGACCCCTGTTCTCCACAGAGCTGTAAGGAAATGGATTTTCACAGTGTCAAAAATGAAATATTCATCTTGAAGAACAGTTCACACAGGAAATCTTTCTTTTTCAGCATATGATTATTGAAATCTTTAAATGTTTTTAGTTGAAGCATTCTGGAATCTTTGTGGGTAGCTACAAATCTGTTACTCCTATTTGTTTATGCTTTGGTTTTGTTGCTTTTCCTGATGATCTGGACTTTGACTGTGGTAATGATAAGGAAAGAAGAAAACTACGAAGTGAATACTCAGAATAGCAGAAGCACAGCACAATTTTTATTACTGAAACAAAACTAAGACTCATCATTTACGAAAGAAGTTTTATGATATTCCTAAATATGAAAATAAATATTGGCCAGATGAAGCTTGAGTGTCAAAATGTTGGGATTTCCATAAAATTATTATGTGCTATGGGACCAATATTTTGCAAAAAACATTCTTTAAAAACCAAGGATCACATCATAAAACTCAGAGCGTGTCATCATCAAGGGAATAGTAAACAGTGGAAGAGTTCATTACAGGAATGATTGGGGATGGTTCTCTTTTTGTCTTTCAAGCAATAAGGAGTCCAAGACTATTTTGAGTCAGCCATGATTGTTAAAGTGCATCAGGCCCACAGAAAACTTTTCATACTGGGACTTTGTAAAACACCTCATGTGACTTGCTCAAGAATATAGTAGTTTAAAGCTAGTGTATCCTGCTCTATGGAAATAAGCAGAATGAAACCCAGTGCATGCACATTTAATTCATTCTTTCTATGCAGAAGAAACAGTATGCCCAGTATTAACTAAAAATGATGGAGTTAAATCGCATTGAAGGAAAAAAAAAAAAAAAAGCAGCATCCTCAAGAGCCCAAAGCGTTTGTAAGTGATCGGAGAACTCACTTCTCATCATATCCAGGTTGCCAGATAATATCTCTTAGGTAATAAATTCCTGGTTTGGATTTTAAGATCCTACAGGGCAGGATCATTCTCATTGAATGATGCCTAGAGTAGCACTATGCACATTTGAATATTTAATCAGTGCTGCTTGATAATGACTGTAGGATTTTACAGCACAAAATCAGATTGGCCCTCAGAGAAACATACCTGATTCAGAGACCCAAGGTCTTACCTCTCAGTTGTAAGTAGCATCTCACCCAGCTCCTCACTCTGATTCCTTCTCAGGTAATGAGCCACTTTCCATGGCCTGAAAACTTCCCAAGGTTAGGCCTGGGAATGGCTAAAGCTAGTATATCAGTTACAAGGCCCATTTCACTGTGAAAACCTAGAAAACTCACAGTGCTTTTCAAAGGGTCACCCCACTGAAGGACATTCTGCAGGAAAGTCATGCTGCCCACAAACTGCCACAATCTGCAAAGCACTCAAAGCCCAGAGGTCCTTAAGGCATCTTGAGTGACTATTGAGAAGATCATTCCCCTCTAATAGCTATGATATAATTCCCTTAACTACCGGAGAGAATACGATAAGCACTACCCATCCACTCATTAGATGCACATTTCCAAGTGTGGTCAAGAGTCCTTACAAAGCTGTCAGAATCCAAGGGCAGAGCAGACAGGGAGGTGGAGCTGTCCTAAGGCTGTTTCCAACCCAGGTTTAGTCCTCCTGGGTTCCTGCCCTGCCCTGAAAGCTGCCCAACATCTTTCAGAAATTCCCCCTTCCTTCCTATTTTTTTCCTGTAAGTTAGCTCTCTCTCTCTCTTTCTCTCCTTCTCTCTTTTTTCCTGAGGAACTCCATGTCAAAATGGTGCTTTATAAATGTATTTTAGATGATAAGACTTGTGCTTAATATATATTAATGTACACAATGAAAAATGAGAAGACATACACTAGTTAATAGGGTATATACATAGGGTGTATACATAAGACATATATACATAGGGTATTCATATTTGGAGAGTAGAGTTATGGGGCAGGAAGAATGCATCTGCAATTCCAGTGACCCATTTGTGTCCTTATTTTGTCCCTCAGAGATGAGAGCATAATCACAGTTTCAGGAATTCTTGTTAAGAGTGGCAGACACCCCAGTGAAGATGCAGAAGATCTGGAGTGCAGTGGGTGGCGGAACTGGTTAGTGCGAGGGAAACTAACCATCTCTGCCAAGCTTGTTGCAGGCAGAGGCCCTCCTGGAACCTGGAGTTGCTTTGCAAATGTTTATGATGAACAAAGGGATGTGAGTGGCGCTAAGAGGATGACTGTGATGGACAGAGAGACCCATGGTGTATTGAAGGCAGGACTTGTTGTCCCAAACAATAACAGCAGTGTCAGAAGACAGACTCATCTTGTAACTTCTTTCTAATATTGATCGAGATGAAGAAAGAAATCACCTCTTTCAATGTGCTGCCACATCTAATGGTTAACGGAGAGGAGAACATAAATGCCTGGCTTAACTGGAGAAAAATCTGATAAATCATTTTAACTCCACAGTCCAGCCTAAGGATATATACAATAAACAATCTGAATCCTAAAGACTCTAAGGTATATTACTCACAAAACCTGACCTACTACAGAGGATTTAAAATGTATGTGTTAACTTCAGACACGAGCAAACTCATTTAATTCCAAGGAAAATATAAAATATGAATACCATAATTGGTCATTCACAGAATTACAGAATATATGCACATGCCGACTAATGTAAACAAGTCACTCCATGAATCTATGATTTTTGTAAAGTGACAGAGATAATTTCAATTTAAAAATTATTTATTTTTATTTGGCAAGTCAGATTTACAGAGAGAAGGAAAGACAGAAAGATCTTCCATCCACTGGTTCATTCCCCCAAGTGGCCACAACAGCCGGAGCTGAGCCTATTGCAAGCCAGAAGCCAGGAGCCAGGAGGCAGGAGCTTCTTCTGGGTCTCATACATGAGTGCAGGGTTCCAACGCTTTGGGCCATTCTCTCCTAATTTCCCAGGTCACAAGCAAGGAGCTGGATGGGGAGCAGGACTGATGGGACATGAACAGGTGCCCATATGAAATTCCAGTGTTGCAAGGCGAGGATTTACCACTAAGCTTTCGTGCCGTCCCCAATACTTTGAACTTTTGCCAGTCTTCTTGTAAGTGGATTCTGCTGATCCTAAATAGAGGGTAGGAATGTGGTGTTTATCTTTGAGTCTAAAAACATCAAGACACATATATAGCATGTGCTCTGCTCAATGGCCATTTAATCAATTATTCCATTCAGTGAAATAAACTTTATACTAAGACTTTTACCTAATGCATTGTTTTGCTTTACAAAACAATGGAGGAATTCTGAGGCACACTCTATATTTTAGGAGTGTATTTGAATGCTTCTCTGAGCTCTGTCCTTCAGCCAAAACATTCTTTCCCAAGGGACCTAGGTAATGGGCCAGAGCATATTTATTTCCTGTGAATGAGACGATGAGCCTCACAGAGTGGGGTAGACAAGATGACTCTCAGCAGGGAGCTACCAGTTTCCCTGAGCCTGTCTGGTGATTGGTCACCAAATTTGTATTCGCTACCAAACATAACTGCTCTGTTATAAATTGCAATGTATAATCTTCAGTTGTATAGATTGATAGAAAAAATGAGATCGAATTTAGAGATCATCAATTTACTAAATTGAATTTAGAGATCAGACAGTCTCACTTTTGTTACTTAAGAGCTAGTGGAATTAAAATTTCTCCTCTTGGAGAAAAAAAATCAACCCAAACAAATAAATTAACCAACCAATTTTTTTAAATTATTTATTTGAAAGGCAAAAAGATACATACAGTGACAGAGATCTCCCAGCTGCTGATTAACTACACCCTGAAATTCCTGCAACAACTGGGTCTGGTCGGATGGAAGGCAGAAGCCCAGAACTCAATCTAGTTGTCTGCAGTTGGTAGCAGAGTCAGAACCTGCTGCTTCCCCTGCTACATGTCATCGGAACGCTAGCATGAGAAACAGAGCAGGACCCGGACACAACCAGTCACATGTAAGAGGAGGCTGTTCCAGCAGCAACTCAGCTTCTGCATCAAATGGCATGTTTAGATTTTTATAAAAACAGCTAATTTTAAAATGTAGATAAGGCTTTCTGCTGCAGTACCTGATATCTGTGAGAGCTTAAAAATAACAAGTTATCAAACTGAATTTCAGTTCTTGAATTCTTGACCTTAGATTCATCTCAGTCTATCTCTGCCACTTGTATGCAACACACACATCGTACTAACAGATGTGACATGAGAGAGGTGCTGCGTTGTGATGATGGTGACATGGAAATCCGGGCTCCTGGTTGTGTAATTTGCTTGTGCTCTTTGGTTCTGCTCATGTTAGATTCTTAACGTGTGTCACTTATGTCTTACAATATATCATTTCCCGGCCCACCTGACCTAGTTCACAAAGGATAGTTTCGAACATGTGAGCACTTGATACACCACAATCAACTTCGGTATCTCTACCAAGGCCCATAATACACCAGGGGTTGTGTTTTAGAAGGCGTGTAGTTCTTCAATGCAGATGGCTTGGCTGTGTTCCAGACCTCTGGGGGCCTGTGCTGCTGTGATTTTCTGAGTGGAGCTTATTCTGTATTCCATATGGCATGCTTTCCCACCACAGAAAACTCTAGTATCATGGGGTATCCTGGGCTGCAGGGCCCAAGTGGCAGGGCTGATTACAGCGGAGTTGGGAGACAATGTGAACTTTTTCCTGCCCTGGGTCTACTCTAAGCTGGTGTCCCTTTTTGCCACGGGTCACATCAGAATTTTAGAATGAGGACTTTGTGGCCTTCATAAGTCAGAAGCTTCCCAGCATTGCATTTTCTTCACAGTGAGAAGTACAGGATGCACTCATTTATCACATATCTTTTCTTGGCATGTCCATGACCACTGGCCACTTGAAAATTATAATGTTCACAAAAGAATCTGAATGCTCATCATGCTTGTCTCCCTCTCTCTGGAGCCCACATGTTTAAACAAGGCTTCCAACATACCAGCTCCTTCTTGCCCATCTGGCTTGATGAAGATAATAAACTAAATCAATGTGAGAGTCTGTGGGATTCTCAGAGTTTAGGTCACTGCTGATTAGATGATGACAGAAGAAGAGAGAACTCACATAGTTCCAGGGAAAGCTAAAGATATACCTCTGTATATTACATGTGAGTGAAGCTGTATCTGATTGTATACATTATACATTTTTAGATTTCAAAATTTTTCTGTTTCAGAGGCTGAGCTCTCAGTCTCAGAATCACTTCCCAAACATCCACAGCTACCCAGGATTCCAATTCAGACCTTGCACTTTGGTGACAGGGAACCAATCACCTGAGTCATAACTGCTGCCTCCCAGGGTCTGAAATGTGCCGAAGTTGCAGTCAGGAACTGGAGCTGAGAGTCATGAATTTGAGACATGAACATTTAACCCATGTGTTAAATGTCCACCCCTCATTCTCTTTTCTATTTTAACATGAAAAAAAAAACACCCTTTGCCACATCAAGATAAAATTCCACATACTTTAAGTTTTACACGAATCAGTTCTAACAATTGTATAGGGTCTTGCAAGGGGATATAATTAGGATGGCTACTTGTCGTATATTCCATCCACAGATCCTTCTGGTTTTTAGAAGAGACACATAGCATAACTTTCAAGGACTTTTGCACAGTCCTTCTATTTTCATAGCAGTTATGCTATAGATAAAGGATCTAATGAGCATTTGTAACTAATATCAAATGTGTCTAGCACAGTTATACATGGGGGGAATTGATCATACCTGGGTCAGCAAACCAAATGGGCTCACTTAATCTGGAACTTGGATAGAGCATCTTTTACTGCCTATGCTCCTCAAGCCCCTACACTAACAGAGGATCTATGATAGTGCCACATATCAGCACCAGCTCAAGCCCTGTTTCCAACACTCCTCAATTTCAACATCCCCCATGATCCAGTGTGATGTGTCTTGAGTCCACGCACACCATTCTTTACATCAAAAGACTAAGACAATCATTTCTTATGACCACCTGCTACGGTGTTGCAGGTTGAGCCAATTCCTCTTCAGTCAAGAGGTTTTCAATTTCAAAACTGGCTCATGTCCAGAAATTGGACACAACAAGCTGAGTTCGATTCTCTCCCTGAAGACTTGCATATCAGCATGTTACATTAATAACAGAGAAAATTCGTATTAGAAAAATATAAAGAGATCTGGAGAAATTGAAGAGGAGAGATAGTGAAAACGAAATTTGGAACTTACAACAAACAAAAGATCGTGGAATAAAAATCCCATCAGTGTTTGTGCACCCAGTATGGCTCAAGGCTGAATGCATCATTATTTCAGGCATTTTACTTTGGGCTTTGGGTCTTTGTAGACACCTTTAGGAAATCTCCTTTGGTGGACATTTGGCCCTTTTCCTAAAGTGTATCAAAATCCTGTTATACTTTAATCCCCTTCCAAAGCATTTATTCTTGGCGTGGATTGGCCACAAATCCAATTAGCATACTCTCAACTCAATTTACCAAGGTTTTAATGGTGAGATGGAGTAGAAGAAAATTGAAAATGCACTTCTTCAATACACAGCTTGTCATCAGACTACTAAAACGGCCATGTTTCACATCTTAAAGTTTTCCCCTTAAGATTGTGATAAAAATCAAAACTGTAATCCTAACAGCAATAACAATAACTGATCATAGTCTAGTACATATATTTTTACAAATCTGGTTTCAAGCCACTCTTTTAGCTATTATTTTCAGTAATCTGATGAGATCAGCTAAGCATAACCAAATAAATCCCAGATACAGTATTGATCTGATTTGGGAAAATGTGAAAACAGTCATTTATTGTTGTAATGCCACTGGTAAGAAAATATAAAATGACTTGGGGAATTTGTGATACACTAAAGTTTATACTTTTGCTCAATATTTAGCATTGCCCGAGATGACATTAAAATACCCTGTCCAATAATGTCCAAATATGTTTTTCTTCCTAATCTATCATCTAGCAAAAACTGACCATTTTTTTCACAAATGTAAAGGGAAGAGAAGTAATCATCACTTATACTTTCTGATAGTTCTGAACATCTATCCATGCATGCTGTCTTTGACATCTGCAGCAAGAGATGGCTATCTCATCTCGGACCAGATGTCTTCTCTCTGCCACTTTGCTAGGAAACCCTGCTGCATAGTCTCTGCTGACTATACAATCAGTGAAGAGGCCACATGGAAATTGCCATTTGTGCTTCTTTTGAACCCGTCCAATTCAGAAGCATCTGAGCACTCTCTTTGCAATTGCAGAACATGACTGTAATAATGAAGCATACCCTAAACAGTCCATTTGTCTGCATGTCCAGGATAAGAGAGCCGTGAGGATTGTATTTAGAAACCAGTGATTCCCAACCTTAGGGAAACCGAATGAGGTATCTGAGATTATCATGATGCCAACACAAATTTTCGCATTGATTTACTTGCAAGGAAAACTTTAGTATTTATCTTTCTAATGACACAATTCAGGTGTTTAAAATCTGGCCCTTATTTACTGAGAAATCGCCTGTAGTTTCAACGATGACTTGTCAAAATGGCATAGCACAAGTCTATGGGGCATCTGACCTTGAGGGCTCCCTGGCTGAAGCTTCTCCTTGCTTTTAAAGCACTCTTTCTTGCCTTGCTTCGACCCTTTCTTTCTTTACAGAAGTCTGTGGTTTGAGAAATGCAATTCTTCATCTTTGCCAATCTGAGAACTTGTCTGGCAGTACATGGAGACTTCCAAGGCTCCATGGCAGCACCATGTAGCTTTAAGTTATTTTTGCACCTGAATTGTCCACATCTGATCTAAAAGTGCTGAATGATCCATAGAAGTCGTCTCTGATTCTTTGGAAACTAGTTTTTATTTTTAAAAGGTTTTGTTGAAGCAGGCAACGTCCACCCTCACCTGCACCTGGACACCATATTATAGTACCTGGCTGGAGTTCCTGCCCCTTTCCACATTCCTGTGAATGTACACCATGGGTGAGAGCAGAAAATGACTTGATTCCCTGCCACTTATGTGGGAGACCAGGATGAAGTTCCTGGCTGGCATAGACCTGACCAGTGTGCTTATTTGACAGATGGATCAGCCAATGCGCACTCTGATTTTCAAATACATGAAAGTAAACAACTGATTTTTTCAAAGGATTTATTAAAATTCTTGGTATTTTTAATGACACTGAAATTTTTTTGAAAACAGTCTAAGTTATTTTAGGCTTGATAAAACTATTACTTTTGAATAAATGTAAGATTTAAAATCAAAAAAGTTAACCTTATCCCTCCTTCTACACTTTCCTTCTGGAATGGTAGGAACATAAACATGCACTAGAAAAAGTCTTCTAGAAACCAGAAGATATTCATGTAAAGAAGACTAAAATACAGCAGGCAGTGACAGAGACTGTTTTTAGGGACACTGTAGGATTTTCTGTATAATGCCTATAAATTCTCACCAGGGAAAAGGGACGTCTTCCAGTGTCTTGTATGGATACACCAGGTAAATGATCACAACTAAATTCTGTGTAAATGCCAGATTTTCCTCCAATGTAAGTTTATTTCAACTTAGAAGTCCTAACAAGTTATTTTGTTATTCATACCTAATATATAATATTGTTATCCTATATATAAACTCAGCTGTTAACATTTGACCTCATTTGTCATGTTTGTTTTTCAAATAATGAGACATCTGTGAGCCAGACATCATCACTGCCTTTCCTGATTTGCAAAAATAACTTCTACCCTTTTAAAGCTGAGATACCCTCAAGCTAGATCAAATTTAATGAGATGACCTCTCTTGCATAATTCCTTTCAAAGATGTACGGAGAGATACTCTTTTACTACATTTATAATTACAGATCAATTTTATAGAATCTCAACAACATGCCCGGAAGAAAATCATGTGGACTGATGCATGTGATGAGAAATTGTTTCAGGAATTTTGGATTCTCTCCCTCAATGTGCTAGTGGCAATGGGACGCATTAACATGGAGGAGTGTATTTTAAGATAATTGCAATTAGATGATTGATGCTTGAAATACAACAAGACAGATTCTTTGGCTCCTCCACAGTGTCTGCAGGCAGCTGACTATAGTCTCAGCTTAGACTCTAGAAGAAGCAGGGTTGTTCTCTAGCCTAGCAGAGTTGGGGATGTTGGAGGAGACAAGATGAATATGTAGATGGGGACCAAGACTAGAACAAGGTAGTATGGCAAGAGCAAGATTAAAGGCAGATGCGACTCATACTATGGCACTCATGGTGAAACAATTACTTCATCGTTCACTCATGTGTGTTTATTTGTCGATGGCCTAAAGGAACAACCCTTGAAATCTCTGACATGGAAACGGCATATCTACCTGAGAAAGTTCTGGAAGTAGAGAAATCAATGGTTAAACTTTCTTAAAGAGAACAAAATATCATGTAATAGCAAAGCTTTTGCGAAGCTGGAACAGAGTTGGCTTTTAAAAGGCTGCTCTACTCTTATCCCACCATTTCAGTGAAATCCCTGTTCAAAGGAGTGGATAAAAAAAAGTTGAACGTGGTTTTGAGTGCAGTAAAAACTTTACATTTGAAAGCACTGACATGTTATTCCTGCCATATACTTACAGTTTATGTGTAGAGTGCTTTTTAGTTTTTTTCTGGGGAGGGGGAAAGATATCTATAGTGAAAAGTTAGTCCTAACTTTTGTTAGAATATCTGAGTTACTAGGCTCCTGTAGGCATGCTTTGAAAAGGAGTACCTTTTCAACTTCTACTAAACTACTAAATAGAGAAAAGCTGATTTCTTTGAAGAGTGTATTCTATTTGTCATCCCACATTTTTCCTCAGACGTTGATGTATTGGTATCTTAATAATTTAAAAAATAGTCAAATGCTTAATTAAATTGAACAATGAAAGCATAATTAAGTAAAAGTTAAGATAGTAATGTTTTGGAGAATTTATATTTGACAGTTTGTGTTTGCGTTTCTTCTTCCCATGGTGACCATTTTTGTTTTTTAGGTAAAGCATTGTTTCTTTCTTTTTTTAAAGATTTATTTATTTTTATTGGAAAGGCAGATGTACAGAGAGGATGAGAGACGAAGAAGATCTTCCATCCAATGATTCACCCCCCAAGTGGCCGCAATGGCCAGTGCTGCGCCGATCTGAAACCAGGAGCCAGGAACTTCTTTCCAGGTCTCCCATGCGGGTGCAGGGTCCCAAGGCTTTGAACCATCCTCAACTGCTTTCCCAGGCCACAAGCAGGGAGCTGGATGGGAAGCAGAACTGCCGAGGTTAGAACCTGTGCCCATATGGGATCCTGGTGTGTTCAAGGTGAGGACCTTAACCAGTATGCTATCGCGCCGGGCCCAAAGCATTGTTTCTTAATTCACTCTCTGAATTATATTATGATGCCAACCATTTCTATGCCTGAAACTAGATAAAATCCTCTGTACTTAAACTAGGCAGAATAAATGTATGTTTAAAATACCTAGAACTATATATTTTAATTGTATTTTCTATAAATACTCATATATATGCACTTATAACAAGTAATAGAAAATGAAATTAAAGGATAAGTTTATTGGGTGCAAAAAATTATCTTCAAATGACCTTTCAAAAGTTTATGAAAATTCATGTCGTACAAAAACTATATACAGATTTTGAAAAATGCCAAGAACTTTTAAAGTGTTATTGTCTACACACACACACACACACACACATCTATGTTTTCATAGGCAAAACTAAGAAAAACCAATTTGCAAATGATCTTCCTTCAGAGATGTTATAAATGGCAAAACTAGTATCTTTCCATAATTTGTTTATGATGTGGTTGATGTGAGTCATCATTCCAGGGTTTTTTCCCTCCAGCTGTTACTTCTGTATTTTCCTTGATCAAAGGTATAGTTTTACTGGACTTACTCCCTGGACCACATTTCATTATACAATCCAACATCAATTACTCTGAAGTAGCCATGAACTTGCAAAATGGAAAAAATGCTTTAGGGAAATCATTTTTCCATATATTTTGCCGTCATTTGCATTTTTTAAAACTCTGAGGTCTCTGTCGTGAGTTACACATGGAGAAAATGAGGCAAGAAAAGCCACAAAAGACAGTTCTCTTGGCAACTTTCTGTTTTAGGACTCTGCTTCATAGGATGAACATTTATCTAATTTCTTGTATGTGAACAAATACATATGAATCCTCTGGGTAACAAAGCTTAGGCTCAAGTCACTTCCTAATATATGATAATAAGAAACAGAAGAATGTCTGCTCGAATTCAGATTTTTTACTGACAGAACCAATAGATTCACATATAAATCATAATGTCAAATGCCAAGCCCCCACTGATTAAGGAAATTAATGAACATGATGTAAAACTAATCATTAATTTCTCTCTAGTCTTATAATCAAGAGAGGTTATATTGTACTTTGCAGATATCTTCTGGTTCTGTAGAAGGGTGCTATTTGTCACCATATTCTTGGTTATGCTTATCTATTTGTATTCAGAATAGCTCCGTTGGGGTCCAGCACTGGGCTCAATGGCTAACTCCTCCACTTGCACGCTCCAGGATCCCGTATCAATGCTGATTCCTGTCCTGGGTGCTTTAGTTCCCATTCAGCTCCTTGATTGTGGCTTGGAAAAACAGTAGAGGACTGCCAAAAACCTTGGGCCCTACACCCATGTGAGAGAATTGGAAAAAGCTCTTGGCTCTTGCTTCAGATCAGCTCACTTCCAGCCAATGTGGCCATTTGGGGCATGAACCAGCACATGGAGTATCTTTGTCTCTTCTTCTCTCCATAAACTGGTCTGCCTTTCCAATAAAAAAATTTAATTAAAAAGCAAAATAGCTCCTATCTTAGGTCTATTATGTTTGCTTTTAAGTTCTAATGTTAAGTAATTTATTTTCTCCAACATTCTCTTTTGTTTATGTATGTCTATTAAGGGGTTGACATTTTCTTGTGTTAAACTATTTTCTCCAGAAATTCAAATAATTACCCCACAACTGTCATTTACTATCACAGTTTAATTGGCCAACTTGTGGTTCTCTTACAGAAAGTAAGTTTTGACAGTAAGGAATTAGTTTGAATAGGAATAATTACCAGACACAGAATACATCTTAAGTACTGTGCCACCATGAAGGATCTTGGTTAGCAAAAGAATATCCAAAGCATGGAACTCATAGCAAGCTAACAGTGATAAATGAAAGTAACAAAAGATAAAGTTGCCAAAGTGAATGAGCTAAACAAATGAGTATCATTGAAACCAGCTTAGAATAACCAAGCATCTCTGTGTGTCTGGCAGTGGAAGGTTTGTTTGAATGTCCAAATTTTCAGTGGTAAGCTCAAGGCAGCGGCTCTTCCTACCCTAAACCAAATGGAAGCTACTGACATTCTAGTTTAGTTGCAAGCCTGCATCAGTACAAAGAAATTATATATTATATCAAAGCACCAAGTAGAAGAAGCTCCCTGAATATCAGTTTTACTTCTACTTTTTAATTGGGGTATAATCAATAAGACATTATTATAACTGAAAATAATTCACCACATAGGTTCACTTGATTTTCTTTTATTTAGAAAAACAATCTTGGCTCATTAACTCACAAATTAGTTTGAAAGGATTCTAGATACTTCCATAATGCAAGAAAATTTAATTTTGCCATTATTAAAATACATAGCATATTACTGTGATTATCAGAAAATACTCAGCTGAAACTATTGAAATGATATACATTTAAGACCACTCTTATGAGTTTTACTCACTTATCACTTCACATATTAACAATAGTAAATTTACACATATATCAATAAGGATTTTCTGGGGGGGGCAAACTTGATTATATCATAGCATACTAGAAAATACCACCAGACCTTCCACCAAATACCAAATATTCATTTTAATTTTAGAATCCACTTCTATATTGGAAATGACTTTATGTTTTTTTAAAAATCATTCTCTTTATAAAAGTTTTTGACATCTTACATTTTGGGAGAGCCATGTAATGAAATAAGTATTTCTAAGTTTAATTGTTGTTGCCATCATTTAAAAATTTCTGAAAAATTAGAGCCATGGTTGAATTGTTGGGGGGTGGTCAAGACAACAGGAGTTGTTCTGGTAGTCATACCAGCATTCTGTAACTGCAAGAGTGCGAGCCAATACTTCCCTGAGAGCCTCAGGAGACAAAATTGTATGTTAAGGCATGGAATCTGCCAGTCTTCACTACCTCTGTTTATACATGTTAATTGTTATAATGTCCTAGCAATTCCTATATGGAATTTACATTCAAAACTTCCTAAAACAATGCATTAACCATATGGTTTAAAGATACTACTTCTAAAAGCACATTTGCTTTTAATCTTATTATAAAGGCAAACTGATTTTATTTCAACTAGTTAATTTTCTTCTATTGAGTAACTGGCACAAAGAAGGTCAACTTATCCGGTCAAAAGAAAGGTCAAAATAGAAAGCAAGAGACATTGTGGTATGCTTGTTATTGTGAAGTTTTGTTGATCATTGTAAGTCAAAGTACCTTTTTAAACTTAAGAGTTGGAAATAGGAAAACTCTGGATCAGGAAAAGACAACAACTATTGTCAACCATTAAACTGTGTTAGATCTTTGATTAATAATTGATATGCATTCTGAAGCCATGTGGTAAGGTTCTGAAAAATGTATTTGCTAGTTCAAGTTCATCTATCACAGGAGTTTTTGTTGTGGTGGTTGGTTGTGCTTTGTCATTGTTAACAAACTTTACTTGAAGAAAAGAAAAGTGATACTATACTATCAGAACCCTTAGCTCTGCATTGCATGGCTTGTCTTGCTTTGTTCTGTAACTTTCACTGTTTTTCAATAACATTTCACATCAATAATGTGTCTCGTTTTGAGCAATATTTCCACATGAGAAGTCCAACCACATATTTTAGAATGGAATCAAAGCAGATAAGACCTCAAAAAT
This sequence comes from Ochotona princeps, assembly GCF_030435755.1. NCBI lineage: Eukaryota > Metazoa > Chordata > Mammalia > Lagomorpha > Ochotonidae > Ochotona > Ochotona princeps. Next base: position 22,335,225 of record NC_080842.1, read on the forward strand.
TATAGACAGGGAATGTGTTGGGGTAATTTGTTAGTTTAGTCAGTAGTTATTGATCATTTACCACATGCTGGGCTTTATCGAATGTCTGCTGTGAAAATGATAAACAAGAAGAAAAAAAAAAGAAAGAAAGAAAAGAAAATGGCAAGCAAGAAGAACAAATCTCCGAACTCAGGTAGCTTATGCGTTAGTGTGTGAGTAATAAGTTTAAACGATGAACAAATGCATAATTTTAATTTGTAAGTGCAAATGAAAGTAATGCAGATGGTAAGATAAAAAGGTAGGAAAAAGATATTTTAGCTAAAACTATGAAGAGAAACAAACCTGAGAACATCAATACATCAGAAAGAGGAAAATCAGAGACATCAATATACAGAGAATTAGTGAGAATGGCATTATTCATCCTCGAGACAGCGATGTGGTGCTTTGAGTAGCATGAGTGGTGCTGGAAAAGAAGACATTGGTAGTATTTGCCTCTTTGCTAATGTAACAGCAAGCAACAAATGCAATCACGTTTTTTTTTTTTCATCTTGTTCCAAGCCTACAAGTCAGCTATTTTGTTCCAAAGAGCAGAGATTGTCTATATAGTCATTCCTGGTGACAGTGAAGAGCAAAGTCTCCCAGACTTGAAAATACAGTGGGCTTTCTCTCAACTACCTGAGAGTTACTTTACCTTCAGATGCTTTACTTTTCAGCCCAAAGTTGTCCCAAAGTCAGCTTTGGTTTCTTCTCATTTTGTTGTTGTTGATCGCCTCCTGGACACAAGTTTGCCTCCGTCCTGCACTCTCTAAGCACCATTAACACAAAGCAATGCATCGGTCACTATTTTATTACACATGTTTAGAATGACTAGCAGGGAGTTACTCTTCCTAGAAATTTATTAACCACTCCTGCTAAAAAGAAATTTCATTACCCATTTCTCCCCAGGCTTCCTGCCATTTTCTGAGTCTCTTTTCCTTTAATTAATGGACTATCCCAAATTTTCCCTCCTACCCTCCAGGCACCATTAGCAAACACCAAAACTTTTGTTGTTTTATTTGGTACTGCAATATAATTCTTTATCTTAAATATTCCCATTTAGGTCATTCCAGGAGCGATACACAATAGTAACTGCTCACACTGGAATCTTGCTGTGATCCACTTTTAAGCCAACCGAAGAACACAACATGTGTGTTTCAAATGTTCTAATTTTTTAAAATATTTATTTATTTTTATTGCAAAGTCAGATATATAGAGAGGAGGACAGCGAGGAATATCTTCTGTCGCATTATTCATTCCCCAAGTGACCGCAATGGCCATAGCTGCGCTTGATCCGGAGCGAGGAACCGGAAGCCAGAAGCTCTCCGGATCTCCTACGCGGGTGCAGGGTCCCAAGGCTTTGGGTCGTTCTCAACTGCTTTCCCAGGCCACAAGCAGGGAGCTGGATGGGAAGTGGAGCTGCCGGGATTAGAACCATCCTGGTGTGTTCAAGGCGAAGACTCTAGCTGCTAGGCCGCCACGCTGGGCCCTGAAATGTTTTAATTTTTAAGAATACCGTTCTTAGCTCATATTTGGTGACCTGATACAAACTTTAATCAGTATTTTGGCTTTACTTTGCTTATCCAAAGGATTGTCCATTTTTAAATGTTTATTTATTTATTCATTCATTTATCATTTAAGTGAGAAGAGGAGAAAGGAGACACAGATACGTGGCACAGAAACAGAGAGATCTTTGGTTTATTCCTCAATTTTCCGTAAAAATATAGGCAGGGTCATGCCAAACGGGGAACCAGTACCTCGATTCAGGCCTGTTCTGTTGGTGGCAGGAACCCAGCGGCCTTGGCTATTTCCTGCTGCCTCCTAAGCACGAAGCTAGGCTCGGGACTGGGAATAGACCTGGGGTTCAAACCCAGGTTTTCCGGTCTGAAAGGCAGTCATTGCAAGCAGCTTTTTCAACTACTTCATTAAACGTCCAACCTTTCAAAAGATGTTCAGGTACATCCTTGTGTCAGTTCCAGAAAGCATACAGATATAATAATAAAATCAGTAAAGAAGAATCCTGAGAGATATTACATTTGTAAAGCTATCCAACTTCCCCTTGTGATGTTATGTATACGGAGAAATGAAAAAGAAAAAAAAGGCAGACTAATTCATACATCTGTACTCCCCAGTCTAAGCTAACTTGGTGACAGGCTTAACCATTCCCAAAAGAGATCGACGGCTACAGCCAGCAAATCATGAGGGCTGTGTGGCAACGGGGAGAAAATACTTCCTGTACTGCAGGGGTGTGATCCCTCTTCTCTGGAATGAACAGTTCTTTCCTTGTGCACATAAACACATGGCATAGAGTTTCTTTCTGGGCTGTCATCATATGACTGTGCTTATAAGAGATTCACTGTCAGGTGCATACAAGGTACAGAAAAAAAGAGAGAAAAAAAACCTGTTTTTGTTTTTGCTTTGGTTTGTTTTTCTGGAAGGCAGACCATAAAGGTGATTAAGGCAGTAGGGTCAGATTCTAAATACCTCGGTGTGAATTTTGGATGGGTCCTCACTATCATGTTGAACATCAGTGCTTCACTCTGAAAATGGCAAGGATAATGGTATCTACTTCACAAGCCAGGTGTGTGGCTCAAATGATGCATGCAAAGTGCAAGAAATAGATTAAGCATACATTATTACTAGAAAATATGCACAAGGACTTTATCACTTTTTAATTTTCTTGGAGAAGTTTCAGTTGTTTATATTCCATTCCTTTAAAAAAGGAGATTTTTGGTCTGAAAAAATGAGCTAGTGGTGAGCACACACACACACACTCACACACACACACACACACACCAGCTTTAACTAAAAGTAACAATAGTTGGAACATATTCTGGTTTTCAGACTACATAATTTATAATTTATAAAGCTACTGGGGGCTATCTAACCACAGGGCCTTGAGTCAGTCCTCTTATTTCCTCCCAAACTCACAATTGTTTTACAAGATTTTCAGAAATTCTGTAGCAAAAATTGGTTCATCATGGAGAGATAAAGAGTGCTTCTCTTCTGTGAAGTAAATGGTTCAAAAAGTTAACTCGCACCAAAATGAAAGTAAAATTATTAATGAACCCTTGAAAATACACTTGAAAATAAATCCATGATCAAAATTTTCATCTGGCCTCAAAGAAAGATCATTTGGTCACAGCTTGGAGTCAGCCATCAGCTCCACCAGGGAAAGAAATGACCTATTTCACTTTTGTATTTCTCTCTGGAAGTAAAAATATCTAGAAGTTTAAAAGATGATGTCTTTCTCCACAGACCTATGTAAAGAAATTTGTGTAAATATAGGGATTTTATATATGCTTGGCTTTACAAAATAACATTTATAATAATAACAATTATATTTTAAATGCATGTATTCTATATGTAATTTCATATACTAAAATTCTATTGTTTTATTATATTTTTGCTCTACTATTTCCAGAAAGTATAATTTTAAAGCAAAGCACCCTAATTTATATTTATATATTTAAATATGTAATATACATTTATATTCTAAATTGGAAATAGAGGCCAAACTCTTTCCATTGAACAATGAGACTATCTATAGCAGTGAAAAGTGTTAGTGGATTGTTGCTACTCTCTTTACTTTCCCAGTCTTGAGTTCACAGGGATTCAGCCAGGGCAACAGCATAGTAGCTACCTTCTATAGGGTATGACCTGAATATTATTAGAGCAAATAATTGCTGATAAATAGAAGCATAGCTGTTGCTGTCCATGTTGGAAATCAGCTGATTCTGGAGTTGCCTTCTACTTTCATTGATCTAGATGCATTTGGCAATTCTAACCCAAGAAATGTCATTGCCAACACTTCATTTCTGAATTTGATACTTAGCTACTCATTACATGATTGCTGTGTTCACACAAGTGTTTCAGTGAAACAGAATAAGTAGAAAATAGTTAAAGGATGGTATCAGAGGGGGCACTGTGTTCAGGGCAGGCAGTGCCAGTGTCCTGTATGAGCTCCAATTAGAGTCTTAACTGATGCACTTCTGATCCAGTTCCCTGCTAATGCTCCTGTAAAAGCAGTGGAGGTGTTGGTCCCATGCACTCGTATGGAAGATCAGATAGAATTCCTGGTTTCTGGCTTTGCTTATCCTAGCCCAAGCCACTGCTCCCACTTGCTACCATTTGGGGAGTGAACTAGGAGATAGGAGATAAATCTCTCACGTTCTCTTTCTCTCACTCGCTCACAGTTGACTGACTTTCAAGTAAATGAACAACTCTCTCTAAAAAAAATGGCATAATGCTACAAATTGGTATGATATATACTTAAACATTTAATTATGTACTGAATTGAGGAGTTGAATAGATAGGGTGACAATTAGAGGAATCCAGGATTGATAATTTTAAAATAGGGAAAATTCAATTATTTCTGTTTAAGGGAATAGCTTCATGAAAAGCTACATGCCAAAATTAACACTTAAAATTTAATTTCCAAATATGCAAGCATACCAACTGAAGTGTTTGCGCAATCGTGTAATAATTTCTCCTAAATCTTTTAGGAGAAAATTATTTGGAGAAGCACTGCACAAATATGTTAAGTAAGAACTCTAAAATCCCACAGTTTGTATTACTACAAGCATTAACATCACAGACTTCAGAGTTTACTGTTAATAATTCCACTTAATTTTTGCCATGAATATGACAGATCTATTTCCAAACTAAAAGTAATAAGGATAAACAGAATGACAACACTGAATTGGGGGCATTCAGGGTAGACAACTCCTGGAACTCTTCTGTTTTTGACTTGAAATTACGTATTTCTGCCACTGTTTTGACCAACATTTACCCAAACCCTAGCAACTACCATTCGATTCTTAGTTTCTCAGAGTTCTAAATAAATGGTACCATGTGGTGTTTTTCTCTGTGTAATTTGTTAATTTTCCTTAATATTATGACTTTTAGGCTTGCTCATGTTGTCACAAATGAGAGAGAATCTCATTCTCTTTTTCGTTGAATAGTGTTCCATCATGTGCGTGCCACATTTCTTTACTGATTCATCCATTCATGGACATTAAAGTTGATTCCTTACATTGGATAGTGTAAATAGTGCTGCTAAGAACATAAAATGTGTTTGCTTATTTACTTGCTTACTTGTTTATTTTTACTTATTTAAAAGGCAGAGTGACAGAAGAAGGTAGGAAGGCAGCGAGTACAAAAGGGAAGAGGAAGAGAGGGAGACAGAGAAAATCTTCCATCTGCTGATTCACTCTCCAAGTGACCACCATGTCCAGGGGTGGGTCAGGCTGAAATCAGGAGCCTGGAACTGCATCTAAACCTCCCACAGGATTGGCAAGGTACAGATGCTGTTGGCCAACTTCCAGTGATTTCTCAGGCATACCGGCATGGAGTGGATGAGAAGTACAGCAGCCAGAACTTGAACTGGCCTCAAATCAACACTCCAATATGGGATGCTGGCATCACCATGGTAGGAAATCAGAAACAATAGCTTAAAACAACACTGATTCTAAAGAGTTTATTTCATTTGGCCCTATATTCAGCACAAGATTTACTAGATCATATGATACTTCCACTTTTATTTTATTAAAAGCCGTAATATGATGTCTCATAATAGCTATAGTAGTTTACATTCTCACTAACAGTGTGTAAGAGTTTCCTTTCTTTCACATCCTCATGAACACTATGTTTGGTTTGCAGCCATGCTAATAGGTATGAGATGATGTCTCCTTGTGATTACAATCTACATTTCTTTGATGATTACTGATATCTTAGCATTTTTCATATGCCTTTTCACTCTTCTTGAGATTTCATCTTTCATTTACATGTTAGCCCTTTCTGTGTCTTATTGTTTAGGTTCCCCACATGCAAAAGTCAGCTCAAGTGAATCAATGGCTTAACTCTAAGGCCAAAAAATGCATAAAAAAACTTAAGGGGAGAGTTCCATGATGTTGATTATCACGGGTTATTTTTGGAGGTGGGTCCAAAAGCACAGACAACACAAGCAAAAATAGATGAATGGATTATATCAGACTACAGAGCTTTTGCACAGCCAAAAAACAAAACAAAAAAAACCCAAAAAAAACAAACAACAGACAACCAAGAGGCAATGAAGAAAATATCTACAAATGTACATCTAATAAGGGATTCATGTCCAAAATACACTTTAAAAATCAAAATTTAATAGTGACAAAAGAAATAATTCTACACAAAAATGGGCCAAGAGTCTAAGTAGACATTTCTTAAAAGAAATCCTTATTTATCCTTATTTCTAAGATCCTGAATGCATGCATGTAAAGAAATCTAAAGAAGACTACAATCCACAGGGACCAGGAAGTAGGCTTTGGAACCTTTCAAGTAAGGGTGTGACAGAGCTTGGATCCTAAGCAGGGATGCCAGACAGCATATAGTGGATACTGGATTGAATTCAAAGCTGTGACAAGCAGAGGAATATGAATCACTAAATCCTTTGTGAGCCAGGAACAAAAACCATCATCACCGCATTGAGAGGTTTGGCTCACTTCTTTGTTTGCTGAAAGAGGACTCTGGCCAAAAGCATAAAATGAGAAGTGACTTTCTGGAAATCTTGCTTTCATTTGTGTTACTGTATTTCTTGGTGTTCCTAACATGCTTAATAAATTGGTATTTCTGTGAATGAATGGTTAAAGATAAGATATAATTTTATGGCATAAAACATCAATATACATAGACTTGTATATTTTAATGAGCTTTTTATACAGTTGCCAAAGCTCAAAAATGTGTAGTTTAGTCACTCAATGTATCTAACAATAATTTTTCTTAGAACATAACACATAGTAACAGGCAAGTTCTATTTACTATGCTTTTTGTTATGTTTTATGTTAGAGGGAATAACTGGAATTCATGTTCTCAAATTAAAGCAAAAAACTTGTGAAATTGTGGATATTATTTTGTAGGCTTTATCTTCTACATCTGTTTTCAAAATGGCTTAGCAGAGGGGTTGGCACAGTGGCTTTACAGGCTAATATACCTCTAAGTGCAGGCATCCCATGTGGGCACTGGTTTGTGTCCTGGCTGTTCTACTTTCCATCAGCTCTTTGCTTATGGCTTGGGAAAGCAGTGAAGGATGGTTCAAGTCCTAGGGACCCTGATCCCTTGTGGGAGACCCGAAAGAGTTTCCAGGTTCCTGGCTTTGAATCAGCTCAACTCCAGTCATTGTGGTCCTTTAGGTAGTAAACCAGAGGATGGAGAATCTTTCCTTTCTCTCTGCAAATCTGTTTTTTGAAATAAAAATAAATTTATTTAAAAAGGCATAGACGATTATTTTTATAAAGTACTGGCATTGATTCTTACAATAGTATCTATGGTTCATTGTTATTGTGGACAGTTCCTATAATTCACTTTTAATTGTTGTTTTCAATGGACATTTCAAAACCTGAGTACATGTTTCTAAAGATGCTACATAGCTGTTTGTCTTTACTTCTATTTGATTGCCACTGAGTCTACACTTGATCAAACTCTCCCCATCACTTCTTCCTTGACCTCATGTTTATGTTTACCACACAGGCTTGCTATTTTCAACTGATAAGACCAAGAAACTGGCAACAAAACTGTGAAGCTACATTGCATGTCTTTACATAAAAACACCCACTCTGCATCTTTACATATTGTATCCATATTATTTAAGATGCTAAGCATCATATATGGCTCAGCAAGAGGTCTATTAAGTGTCATCTGAGGCTTGTCTTAAGATATAGTCCACTTGGTTTGGCGTATTAATGAAGAATGAACTAGTAGATAAAGATCATTTTTCTATAAAGAAAAATCCTAATCCCTGAATTGCTTCATCCCTTTCTTTGTTACTGTGAGCTCATGGTCCTAACAGTTATCATACAACTGTTGGTGAGATGTACTCCAGGTCTCTGCAAATGAGATTTGGACTAACAACAAAGATTTCCCTATTGCTGCTCCAAACACAGATTTGATAATACTGTCCTCTTCCAACAATGCCTGCATGGCTTATGCACACGTTAGACCTTAAACCTCCAAACTATGTCTACATTTCATATAATAAATGTAAAAAAGTCTATTCTACTAACTGTCTTCTCACAATCTCTTTTATAGCTGAAGCAGCCTCCTACCCCAGATGTCCACTGGGACTCTGAGTTTCCTGCAGCATCACTTAGCTCACATGTATTCTAGCCAAAGATAAGGCATTGGGAAGCAGTCAAGACAAGCTAACATCTGTGAGCTGGCTATGCACCAACACTGACATTTTTCTATACCTTAAAGCTAAAGGTATGAGAGAGTATCAGAGAAGCAGAGTGAATTATTGAAAGGAATATATTCAGTTTGTATTGCTAGATGTTGCATTACTAGTACAATAAAGTACACCAGTTTTTATGAATGGATTAGCTAAACATTTTTGGAATATATTTATTTTAAAAATATATATTATAGAACACTGTATATGACCATGATTTTGCTGCAACAATGTACAACATTGTTCCATTTAATAAAGTGAATAAGAGAAGGAAACTTGGACCGTACTGTGGTTCAAATTTAATTCTACTGTTTTGATTATTATGTAGTGTTGGCCAACTGTCTAACCTTCCTTAATCACCAATTTTCCCAAACTGAAATAACAGTATTGGCTCCGAGAATTGTTATATGAGTTTAGTGAAACATATGACTTGAAAAAGCACTCGAAAAGTCATGTTACTATTATTGAACCTAACAATAAAGCTTGACTGTATCAGCAGAAATCAATATTAGAAAAATAGCTTTGACAGTCAATGGCAAGTCAACTTCACAAGAAAAACACATTCAATCTATGTTTTTTAACAGGGGAATTTAACAAGTATGTGAGACATCGGGATAATCAAAAGAAAAGACAAATGTAATGGATTTCAAAGACATTTATTCAACACTACTCAGTAAAGGTGTGTTTAACCTAATATCTTGTATCCAAATGTTTTAAACATTTCTCTTTATGCTCCTCCATTAGCAAGTCTCTAAAGCAGGCTTTGCAAACTTGTTCTTTGGTCTCTTATTTCCAAACCTCCCCCAATACCAAATTTGCCATGCTTATCAAACCTTCCTGAAGCTACCAATACTGTTCTATGTCTTCATTAATGGAGAACTTGCAAATTCTTCAAATTTGTATGGAAAAGAATGATTGCTTGCTTTACCCATACTATCATGACATAATTTTATATCATCACAGAACTGAGAGTGGACAAAATGATTAAAAACTTGTTACAAAATTAATTTGAAATTCAACTACTAAGAGTAATAAATACTATAGAATTAGATTAAGTATATTTAACCAATTTAGTATCAATTTATTTAACCAGATATGTAATAGACAATTTTTCTTAATGTTTTCACCATGCAGAGATAAAAAAACCTAGAAAATTACAGTTACGTATAAGCATCAGTACCTTTTTTGGTTCTTGACTGAGACTGTTGTCTGATGACTAACAAAGTACAAAGTAGAAAACCATGCTATTGGTCTGGTTTTCAAGATCAATATCTTCAACCTTATACACGCCTCTCACTTGCCAGCTCTTCTTTTGTCTTTAACCTGTCATCTATTGGCACCTTGATTTTGAATTTTGTTTGGCAAATTTCCAGTTGCTCACAAAATGCTACCCTCACGCAGAAACATATAGTCAGTGATATCTTTACAGAGTAATTTCATATTATAAAAAATATTTGAATATATTTACATATATATCTGTACATAACTGTGATTATGATTACATGTTCTTATCTTCTCAGCCTGCCATAACAAATGCGATAGACTAACTAGTTTAAGCAATAAAAATGTATCTTCTCAGATCCCTGCATCCTGGAAGTTCTGGTGGAGATCAAGCCATTCAGTTTCTGCTGAGCCTTCTCTTCCTGACATGGAAACTCGCTGTGTCTGCATCCCTCTCCACTCCCCGTGCCCGCTAGAGTCTTTTCTCCATGTGGAGCAGAAGGAAATGTGTCTACCTTCCTCTTCTTTGAAAGCCACCTAACCTATCAGATTAGGGCCTAAACGTTATGAACTCAGTTTACCTTAATTTTCTCCTCTGAGCCATGTCACCAAGCATTAGGGGGTTAGGACTTCAACAGATGAGTTTAAGAAGAATACAATTCAGTCCATAGCATTCAACAAACACATTAATACCAATCTTACGTAAGCTTTTCCAGTTTATCAACATGAGTTATTGTTAGATCATCTTGCTTACTCATTCTTTCACTTCAAAAACCTATTTCAATAAATTGTGGCACTTTATGACCTTTGTCTTTGAGTTAGTTCTTGTAACATGTGGTGTTATTTCAGTAGTTGGTATATAAAATCAACAATGCTTCTTTTCCCATTCCAACCAATTTTTACATTCCAAATCTGTTCTTTGAAATTAAATCCTGTTGTGCTTTCCCCATTCAGGTGTTTCCAACACTTGCATTTCGCACAAAAATTCCTAAAGTTGTTTATTCTCCCATTCTTCTGAGGTGTGGAAGGTGTACCCTACGTGCTGGCTGCTTACTTCCACAAATTTGCATTTCATGTCTGAAATCAATGCCTCACATCATGGGCAAAATAGCTGATTTGTTAAAGAAAAGAAAGGATAAGAAACTGTTTCATTCTGTGTCATTGTCATGCTTTGCTACATCACTCTGGGACTTTGGTTTGCCAGGCAGTGTACCTAAGATTTTTAGGAAGTTCATGAACATGCACATTATGAAAAAAATACATGCATAAATTAAAAAATGTTTGTGCCAAAATTCAAATTTCATTTTCCACACATTTTAAGTGCTGTCACGTCACTCTGATTTTCCCCTCTTGCCATTAAATTTCTTGAAAATTTATTTTTCTCTAATAACCATTAACAGCATGCACACAGAGACATAGGCATGCACATGCACACACACACACACACACACACAAACACAATACCACCACTTTCCTCTAAATACTCTTTTTTTCCAGGACATCTTCCTCTGTTACTGCCATGTAACAACATCACAGATCCCCCAAAACTATTCACCAATACATATCCTGAAAATTTTGCTGAACTCAAAGGATCTTTCTGACTGAAGTAGAGGGTAGTATCATATATACCTTACTAGGTAGGACACAATGATTAGTTACTCCTCACTAAAGTGTTGAAGATTTCTCTGCACACCCCTCCTAAAACTGTTCTGCACCTCAAGTGTTAACCTATGCCTTGTTAGAGTTATAAGCATGTTTGCACTATCCTAAAATTCGCCAAGTTCAGTAAAAATCACGCTTCAATACTATAAGTTGCTAAATATAAAAATGAAAATAGACATGAGATAACTGAATAGTACCCTATAACCATTTTAAGGTGTATAGCAGCTGGTTGTGTATAAACTAAAATTGAAATGTCAATGAAGTAGCCACAGGATGTGGTTAAGAACTTGTACTTTCTAACATATTGGTCACTTGATGCCATGTCAATTAACTCCATTACGTTGTGAATTGTTGTTGATGCTGTGTTGTGGCTTTTCATTGGAGGGGACGATATTCTGCCACCTCTACTTTCAGACCAGGGATGGTCTCTGAATGAAGCTATTGAGTTTATCTAGACAATAAGATGCTGGACTCTATGCATGGTACATGCTTGTGATGAAGGAATCATGACTAGATGTGAACTGTACTACTGCAACAATGTGGAGGAATCCAACATGGGTGGAGGTTATGGGGAGGGGTTGTAGGAATCCCAGAGCCATGAAGCTGTGTCATAAAATGAAAAAAAAAAAAGATGTGAAAATCACAGAAGACCACCTGGACTGTCCACACAGGCCTTCATCATAGCTGGAGCACATGAAAATTGAGGGAGGGCTAAATTGTGATATAGACTATTGCTGTCCAAAAGTCTAAATCCAGAACCATTACAAGAACTAATGTTTAATGTATAAATATTTCAAAAACATTGGAAACAGTTTTAAAATGCTTTTGTTATTAACTTTCAGGTTATCATGACTTTTTTTTAAATACTCCAAATTGAAGATGTGTTTTTCTTCCAGGGCCTCACTTAACCAACTGTTCCCTCAACTATTTATAGACAGATCTAGAAAGAGGATTGCCCAGAACTCATGCATGAGGTTATTTTCTCAAGAATTTAGATTGGAGAATGAGCTAAAAACATTTGAGTAAAAATCTTTCTATTCTGTTCTGCTTACAGCCAGGTGACATCTTGCAAGAAAAAGAGGAGTAAGTAAGGAACAAGGCACCCTGGCAGGAGAGATGGGGTGAATGAGAAGAGCTTTGCTTCCAAAGATCGTCCTAAGTGCTAGTTCTTGAAATTGCTAAGGCCCAGCTGCTGCTTCTTCACTTGAGTTTCATAATTGTGCCTGGGTTGATGTCTACCTGGAACCTCAGACGATAACTCTCTGGAATAAAGGTGCTGTATATAGGGCTAAAGATGATAAAATGGAACCATCCTGAATCAAAATGGGCCCTAAATCCAATGATGACTAGGTTTATAAGAGGCCAAACTGGAGAAGCCAGATACAGCAGAATGGAGCCATGGTGCAAAGCATGCTTCAAAGAACCAGAAGATGGCAAGGGGTGAGTTAAGGAAGGATTCGCTGCCAGAGACTTGAGAGTGATTGTGACACTGCTGTGCCTTGGTCTCGGGTCAGAACTTCTCAGGAATACGTTTTCCTTACCTGATCTGTGGTCATTTGTTACAGCAGCTCTATGCTACTGATGTACCCCATTACTCACATAATTCATTCAGTTTTAGCATGAGTAACATTTGGGTTTCCTCAGAAGCAAAAATTATTTCACCACATGTAGGTTATTTATAAATAATAGTTATTTTACAAAGACAATTTAAAAATATTGTTATTACAAAATAACTTGAAGTAATATTAAAAAATGTTTAAAACATTCAATAAACTTATTAAATCCCAACAGGAAGACAATATGTAACTGTCATGATAACCTCACTAATTATATGTTTGACTTTTTTTTTTGACAAAAGTTCAATATCTAATATGAACATTTTCCCTAACTTTAAAATATACAAAATTTTTTGTACAAATTTGAATTTTGAGCTTGTTTTCTAACCAGCTATGGTACTGAACATGTCAAAATGTGGTATAATCCAATAGAATCCTTGAATGAACATAGGAAAAAGTCACTTGATAAGAGAAGGAAAGAGAGACATTAAGTTCTCAGGACCACCTACAGTCCCTTCCACAAATCCATGGGAGTGGTGTCTTTGTTTTTAGTCTTTTATCTGATTCTCCACTATTTTGAGCTATAGTAAGAGATTGCACATATCCTCAAAGGGACAGCTGAAGAGTACGACTACATAAACCTAGAAATTCTCTCCGTTTACAGAGGAAAAGCTAAGGCCTAGGGAAATGTTGCAAATTCCTTACAGCCACACAGCTAGTTAGTACATCCTCACTGCTAATAAGTACAGGGGTAGGGAGGTAGCAGGACTGGTATGCTTAGAAACCCACAAACCAGACAAGGAAAAGGAAAGAAAAACTGCAACAAAAATGAAACATTACAGGATTTTAAAGTGCTGTTTTATGGTCACCGGAGGAAATTCTGAATTCTGCCTTTGATTCACTCTCTCTGTCCCTAAGATAAATAAGAAAGAGAAGTTCATGTTTCTTTTGAATGCTGTGTTGGCTGTTCAATAAAATCTGAACCGTAAGAATTGGGTTCTGCCCTGCCCTGGTCTGTATGTTTCATCAGGGTATATAAATTTCCGAACAATGCTTTATATCTACAGACAAATTAATCCAAAAGAATATGGAGTTTATTTAAAGTTCAAGGCATTTATTGAACATAAGCATTTGGTCTAATGAGTCATTGATTTCATTTGCAGTGGACTGATAACAAAATCCATATATTTAGGCATTAAAAATAATAATAAAGAAAACCAATTATTTATTTATTTTCCTCTTATCCATGACATTTCTTGAGAGTTTAGGCATCTAGCCCCTCGTTTTATTTGCACTTCATTTCTCTGACAACCTGTTCTAGCTGCATAGCTTGGCATTAAAAAGAAAATTCAGTGTGAGTAGTGGAAATACATCATTTGCTTGGTTTGGGAAGCACTGTAATGTCTGGGCCCTCCTGGCTCAGTCATCTTTGTTGGTTGACAGGGAAAGGTGACAGCAAAGGTCATACGGCTTTGTGATGAAAGATAATTTTGAAGGGAAAAAGGAAATGTAGTTATCTGGCCTCAGAGTCCAGTGCAGAAGGGCAGGCTGGATAACGTTAAGGCTGAGTCCAATTTCTGTCCTCCTCCTCACAGCAGGACAGGAATGCCAACTGGCTTTGGCTACAGATCTCACATTCTGGCTATTATGCAAACAGGAAGGCCATCTTTGCTTTGCTTTGCTTTTCCTTTCTTTTCTTTTCCTTTTCAAGCGCTGAGCCTAGGTTTTCTGTCATCTGCTAGAGTATGGGCTCCTAATCACCTTTTGGATCTTGGAATGAATACTCATATTTACCAATAAGCTCAAGCAAGAGAAAGTGATTCCTGTGGGCTTTCCTCACTGCCATGGTCTTGCTATGTTACTCCCAAACACATGTTGACATTTACTCTCTCCAATGTGATGGTGTGAGAAAATGGGACAATGGGAGGCAATTGGGTGGTAAGGTAGGAGCTCTTGAGAGTGGCCATTACTGCCCATCTAAAAGGGCCCTGTTTACCTTAATGTCATGTGAGCATCAGGGGAGAAAGCACACCAGTTAACCCAGGAATTAGACCCTTACCAAATAATGAATCCCCTAGGATTTCTTTTTTCTTTCTTTCTTTCTTTTTTTAATTTTTACTTATTTATTTTCATTGGAAAGGCAGACTTACAGAGAGAAGGAGACATAGAGAGATCTTCCATCTGCTGGTTCACTCCCCAAGTATCTACAATGGCCAAAGCTGAGCTGATCCAATGCAAGCATACAGGCGTTTCCTCATGGTTTCTTCACATTCTCCCAGAAAACGGCATTAAGCCATCCTCTGCTGCTTTCCCAGGCCACAAGTAAGGAGCCAGATGGGAAGTGGCATAGCTGGGACATGAACCAGCATCTATATGGGATCTGGTGCTTGAAGGGGGGAGGATTAACCAATTGAGCCATTGTGCTGTTCTCCCTGCTACTCTCCCTCCTCTTCCCCCAGGACTTCAGTCCTATGGTTTTTCAGCCTCCGGAGCTGTAAGAAGTAAATTCTTATGGTTTATAAACTGGCCAGTCTATAGGGTTTTGTTAGACCAGGCTGAATGCACTAAAAGAGTAGAATTGCCTCCTCATGTTATTAAGTAAGATTATAAAACACAGCACATCAGACCTTACCTTGTATCTCATCCCTTTACAAGTAGCTTTCACAAGAAACTTTTTGTTTCTAAGGAAAGTGAAAGGTTGATCCTGTCTCCTTTTTGTTATATTTTATTTACTATTTTTTTTTCACAAACAGCAGCTTATACTGAAATTACGCAGGGCTTGGAATAAAGTATTAAATGTTGTCAAAATCTGGAGCTTCATTATTGCAGGACACAAAAGGGACCCTGCTGCCCTTAAAACCTAACCAGAAGCCAATACATAGCCATTTTCTTAACAATATATGAAAACGGAAGATCAGATATACCTTAGAAGACTGTATTTTTACTAGTTTTTAAATTGAGAAAAATTAAAAACATTTTTTAAAATTGAAAACAATTTTTTGCATTGTCAGAAGAAGGAAATTTTAAGTATCTCCTCAACAATAAGCAAGAGGAAGAATCATTAGAAAATAAATTGGAATCGGTGTGTTTTCTATGAGACTGTTGGGCTACACAGTTTTGATGGCAAAGAGGGTGATGAGAATGGTTGTCTCTAGAACTGCTCAGTGCAGTGACACCCACCTTTGGAGCAAAAACTTGAGGGGGAACAAGAGGAGAGAGATACCGCTTTATTTGGAACATGCCTGAATGCAATTATTGGAAGGGCCTTGGTAGAACACCCTTTTACAGTATCTTTGGGACTGCAAAATCTGGATCTTCTTCTGGAATTAAGGGTCTGGAAGTTAATTTGTGCTTTTCCACAGCTACTTGGTGTATTCTGCTTTGAACCAGATTTACTGAACAGTTCAGTTCCCTTTGTTGTTTTAACATGCATGTTATTTGCCTGTCATGTTTCCATACTTCTACACTCCAATCTTTCCAAAAGTTTTCATTACTTATGACTCCACTTAAATGTATATCTAGCTTCAGAAATACCAAACAGAATAGTGGCAATCAAGAAATCATAAACAGAAGTCAGTGGTAACCGGTCCCATAGTTCTCTCTCCCACAGAGAAAAAAAATGTGAGCTGTTTTATTATATAAAGTGTTTTGTGGTAACATGAAAATACAACTCTTTCAAATGCTCACACACGTGTATTTATATACACACAGACATGCGCACACACACACACACACACACACACACATTTGTCCACAGAGATCAGTAGACCACTTGCTGCTTCCCAGCACACTAAAACCTCAACTGAGATTCTCTGGATGCAAATTAGGAGATTATTATATTTTTTGAAACACCATAGATCTACTAGGAAATTTATACTTAAAGAAATATTTGAGAATGTGTAGTATTTGGGCACTGACACTATTCTAGGGAGTTAGTGTGTTGTAGTATAGAAGATGGGTTTTGAAAGCAGAAACACCGGGTTGGAAGTCAGTCTCAATCTTTTTGATCATTTTCTTGACCCTTTTCATTGAAGGTATTCTATATTTCAATCATCCAACTAAACAAGAACATTTATTAATAACTTACTATCAATGACATGGCATTAGTCTAGTTAGTATGTTGGAGACAAAGACACATAAGTTATTCTTCTCTGGTATGAAAGAAGGACACAAATGGATTCACACTGGGGTGAGTGAAAGGCAAAAAACTGGATTTAACCTAAGATAAGGCAAGACTGTAGAAGGTTTTGAGAATGCTGAGCTACTAAATGAGAATTTTACTAAATAAGTTTTTTTAAAGGAATGTGAACACATTGATCTTCCAGGAGGTGTATCAGAAGCCTGTGAATTAGATTAAATTAGTGAGAAGCCTCAAAGGTCTGCAAATATTATTTGTCACTCAAGGACAAGTTGACTTTTTCACTCATCTACTTGGCAGGTGTGAATAATCAGGTTGTTATGGAAATAGCAAAGGAGATAAGAGTACTGAAAACCAAAGTATCTGAACATGTCTCTGTAACATACTATGAATTGTATTACAGTGAAAAATGATATATGCCTTATAAAAATGGAACCAAGAGGGCCCGGCGGCGTGGCCTAGCAGCTAAAGTCCTCGCCTTGAACGCCCCGGGATCCCATATAGGCACCGGTTCTAATCCTGGCAGCTTCACTTCCCATCCAGCTCCCTGCTTGTGGCCTGGGAAAGCAGTCAAGGACGGCCCAATGCTTTGGGACCCTGCACCCGTGTGGGAGACCTGGAAGAGGTTCCAGGTTCCCAGCTTCGGATTGGCGCAGCACCGGCCGTTGCGGCTCACTTGGGGAGTGATTCATCAGATGGAAGATCTTCCTCTCGGTCTCTCCTCTTCTCTGTATATCTGACTTTGTAATAAAAAAAATAAATCTTTAAAAAAAATTGAACCAAGAGCAATTACTTTATGTTTAAACTCACAATATTTATTAATTTTTCAAAGAGACAATTTTTCCTACTTTACAGTTTTGATTAAAAATAAACCACTCTAATGTATTTTCCTGGCATATTTAAAACTTTCCCTAATATTCTTCAAGATGCATTTCTTTTTTTTCTCTTAGTGGTTAACTTCTATTCTCTCTGACAACTTTTTGTTCAGCTGGAAATCTAAACATTTCTTTCCTCTTAAGAAACATGTTAAACTTCAAAAACATGATATCCAGAGTTCGAACAAGACAAAACAAACCAACCTCAAGATATTTGTGAACTTCAGATCATTCAAAATTCCAAATCTGTATGCATTATGTTGTAAGAATTCTAACAATATATGAAATATGACATGCTGTCTGCTTTATAGCTAGACAAAATAAATAAAATTGGTAATGGTTTTATGGGAATAGCAATATACATGAACATTATAGCAAACATTAAGTTGGAAATCTGTTATAAACATTAATGCAGAATCATGCATGAGTTTTTTCATTAAAGTACCCAGTATAGGTATGTAACATGTTCAGATGATCACACCTATATTTACTCAAGTTCCTCCTTTAAAACACTTTCTAGCAAAGAGAAAACTTGATCAACTTAAAATCTTTCAATTAATCAATTTGAAATGCATAGAGACACAGGGGTGAGGAGAGTCAGAGACAGAGAGAGACAAAGCTTCAAATCACTGTTTCATTCCTCAATGTTTCCTACTTTCAGGGCTGCGCCACATGAAAGCAAAGAATAAGGGACTCAATCTGGAACTTCCATGTGGGTGACAGGGATCCAGGTCCTTCAGCCATCACCTGTTACAGCTGGGTGTACAAGAAACTGGGATCAGGAGTAGAACCAGGACTCGGGTACAAGCACTGCAACACAGCGTGCCCAAGCAACACCTCACCTGCCACATCAAACATCAGCCCAAATTTGGTTAATTCTAATGTAATTACTTGTCACTGTACTACTTCTCACTTGGAGATAGACTGTACTGCTCACTACTCATCATTTCAATATTGATCTTTCTCACAATTAGATTATAAACATTCGTTCTTACACTCTGCAGCAGCTGATGTCACACATGCCTATGAATGTAGACACTATTATAACCTGATAAATGCTAATTATGCCTTCAACTCAGACTTCCTTCTCCATTTATCCAACAATATACCCATTGCCTATCTGAAACCCACATTGAATATGCATCTTAAAGAGCATGGACTGTTCCTATATATTCTAAATATACTGTTTAAGATGCTCCCAGACA
Organism: Ochotona princeps; assembly: GCF_030435755.1. Lineage (NCBI taxonomy): Eukaryota > Metazoa > Chordata > Mammalia > Lagomorpha > Ochotonidae > Ochotona > Ochotona princeps. The sequence goes on from NC_080842.1 coordinate 22,354,100, forward strand.
ACTGGCACAGTCACCTACAGTTCAGTCAGTGCTGCCAGCACCAGTTTCTCCTAGTCAAGTAACTTAGTGTCACTTCTGAGCTGTTCTTTTGCACATCCTTTGCACCCACTCATCAGAAACTCTGTGATATTGCCCCCCACACAAAAATATTACCATTAATTTCCTTCGTCTCTATTCTAACAAGCTGGATCCAAGACACAATTATGTCCCAGATGTCAAATTTAGGCTTTGCCAATCTCTTCTTCTATTGATCTTATGTTTCTTAAAGATATAAGTCCTATCACAGAAGCAAGGAATTTTCTAGTCTGTTAGCCAATGTGTGGTCAGTCAATTATCCCACTACTTGGGTGTCAGCTTGAATCTCATTTGGTGAGTGAAAAATAAACAAACAAACAAACAATTTAAGTGATTCTACAGTCCCTTTTATAAATCCTTTCTTTAGTGTTAAGTAGTTCAGTGAAATGGTAGAACTGTCAACCACTGCTTTGGAATTTAACTTTTCACATAGTCGTGGAAGGAAAAAAAATATGTATATATACACACATATGTGGTGTAAAATATTTCCATAGAAAAAAAGACCATTTATAATAAAGTTATCACAAGTTTCTGTCTGTTTTAGAAGTGTTTGGCTGTCTCCAGTTGAAGTCAGGCCAAGGGCAGTAAACAGGGTAGAGTAATACATCTCAGCAGTCTTACACATTGGCAAAGTTGAGGGAAGACAATTTTTCCAGCTGCTTGCATCTACTGTATTTGAGTATAAGACAGAATCATTAATCAGTTTTTTCTTTAAATAATGACACCGTTTGCAATTTTAAGGTGATTATTTCTTTATTGTTAAAAATGAGTTCTAATTTCATAACCCATACATTTAACAAAGTGTGAAATCATAGTTTCTTAAAAATGCTATCATACTACATCAAAGAACTGTAAAACCTAATATACTTTTAATACCCTATGTTATTCCGTAATGGGGAGGGAGAGCAGAGAAATCTTACATCACCCTAGAATGTGTGAGGAAGATGGGAAGTATAACCTATCAGGATCATAACTGGTAACTCATAGACAACAGGTTCGAATCAGCATTAGACAATAGTAAAACTACAAAGGCATATGGGGGGATCAGGAGCGATCCTAACAACCTCTTAACAGGAAGTCATATGCATGGAGCGGCGGGGGGACCCCAGAGTGGAGCAGGTGGACAGGAGGAGGCTTGTATCCCAACCCTGGAGACTCCCAGATTCTCACCAAGGACTATCAGTACGAGCACCAAGGACTACATCACAACTGCCAAGGAGAACATGGGGAATTGGAGTGCCATTGGAGGCCAAGAACTCTGAGGTCAACCACCCCCATTTGGATCTACCACATGGGATGGAAGACGTCCAAATCCTGCCTTGCAGGATCCAAGGGCATCGGAACGACAACCAGGAGCCCTGAGCGGTCCGCAGAAACAGAAGAACAGTAAACTTCCTTCGGGACTAGGGAGAGGAGCTTTCTCTGGTCCTTGCCTGCTTCCAACTTGAGTCCCTACCCTCTCTCTGGCAATGACCATCAGGAAACCCCTCAAAACAGACAAACAAATAAATAAACAAAAAATCTAAAATAGATAGACAGAGAACAACAAGGAAAGCTTAGAATCAGACTTAGAAATGGTCAGCGGGGATGCACTTCATACCTCACTGGGTGGGACACAAAGATTAGTTACTCCTCACTAGGGTATTGAAGATTTCTCTGCCTACCCCTCCTGTAACTGTTCACCTAAACTGTTGACACATGTCTTGTTAGAGTTATAGAGTTAGACTACCCAAAAGACAGCCAGGTTCAGCAAAATCATGCTTCAACGCTATAAACTGCTAAATACTAAAATGAAAATAGACATGAGACAGCTGAATAGCAATCTATAGCCATTTTAGGGTGTATAGAACCCGGTTGTATATAAACTAATAATTGAAATGTCAATGTAGAAGTCACAGGATGTGGTTCAGAACTTGCATTCTTTTTTTTCTTTTTTTTCTTTTAACATATTGGTTACTCAATACCATGTCAACTAATTCCATAATGTTAGAAATTGTTACTGATGTAATGTCGGGGCTTTTAATTGATTGGGATGATACTCTGCTGGCTCTACCTTCAGACCAGAGATGGCCTCCCCAAAAAACCATTGAACTTATCTGGACAATAAGATACCGGACTTTATGCTTGGTTGATGCTTGCAATGAAAGAATCTCAAGTGAATTTGAACTATGGTAATGCAACAAGGTGGAGGAATCCACCATGGGGGGTGGGCTTGGGGAGGGGTGGAGGGAATCCCAGTGCCTATAAAACTGTGTCACATAATGCAATGTAATCAATAAAAAAACCTATCATAATTTGGAAATGTATGAAACATTCAGTTTTAGTGAAATTTGTTATAAAGTAACTAGTATAATCAAAGCCCTCAGATTTTGCTTATTCTGGCATTGCGAAGGAGGATAAGCTGGTAAGGTGTATTTCTATTGCACAGTGGATATGCAATCTTTGTTAACTCATTTTATAAAACTGGAACTAAAACCAGGTTAGTTCAAAGGGAAAGAATTCCCTTTGACCTTTCACATCATCCTGGCCCCACTCATTTTGACAGTGATACATTTTGCTTGCTGGAACAGACACAAAGCTATACGTTCACATGAGAAAACTGTTTCCCAGCTTTGCTTATTACTCAAGGTCAGATCATATGACTGAATTATGGCCAATGGAATGTGTGTGGAAATGATTTATGTTATCTCCAGACCTGATCCTTATAAAATTCTGTGGTGCTTTCTTTATCTACTGGGAAAGCTGAATCCTAGTAGAAAATTTCAAAGATTTCAGATTCATTCTATGGAATAAATCTAAGTCCTTGAACAACTGTGGGGAACCTAGCATTCTTCCTGCCTTACACTTTCTGTCCGGCTGATCAATATTGGACTGCGATGGGTGCAAGAGTTAAATCTTTATTTGGTTAAATGGTTGAAATATGAAAACATTTCTAAGTAACAGTAAAGCTTTTCTAATTACTACATCTGTAAAATTCATTTTTTGTTAACTATTCAAAGGAAAATTGTGACCATTTTTTATTTTCATCATTGAACATTCGAAATACTGTATTGACCGCTTTATCTGAAATATGTTATTTAAATAGATGAAGGTTATCATTTAAGTAACTTCCTTCTTTGCCATTTGTGCTTTTTTCACTTAGTTATTAATTTACCTATTTGAAAGAATCGGGTTTCTTAGGTCAGACCATCACGAGTTATTTATTGTGACTACTGTTTTTGTGGAGAGGTGGATGTTTGAAACTTCAGTCACATTACAGAAACATAAGTAAGTACATATGAATGCATAGAAGGAAAAATAGATCCTACCATTATTTAAAATTACAAATACATGCTCTTCTGTTTCAGGCCATTTCACACTGTTTAAAGTGCCTTATAATAATAAAATCCTATAAACATTCATCAAAGTGTAAAAATCTTACTGTAATTTACAAAGCCTCTTGATATAAAAATCAAACATTCTTGCACAGTAAATAAATTATTCACTGCATAAATGCATGCAGATCATTGACTGTTTGCTTTCAAGTATCAGGATACCTTTTAGGACTCTTAAGAAATATGCTGTTGCATGTATTTTACTTTACCTAATTAGTCTAGAGTATCCATCTTGCATATTTTCACTGAATTCTTTGAGAAACTTGTATGTTAGGCATTGAAATTTCTCTGTTACCTCATAAAAACACACACATAAATTTTAGATTAAATTTTAGTAATAGTGTCAATTTAATAATATTAAGGAATCAAAAGCAATCTCTTTCTGTCATCTCCTTGTCTCCTTCTCTTTCTCTTCCACCTCTGTTTCTCTTATTAGACACTTCTAAGATAATTTTACCTGCATCTACACAAAAATAATTGTGTTTCTCACCAGGCTATCACTATGCATTTTCGGAATTCTGAATTCAATATCCTATTTGTTAGACATAAATTCCTCATTTTGTCATAATGGAAGGTGAGGAGAGATGAAAAGTCTTTCTACAACAGCAGAAGAGAACCTAATCCACAAAGAGGTGTTAAATCCTACTCCTGAAGCAGGGTGTGCTCTTGACTCAGTCATAATTACCATGAACAGCTGTTCCTGGGCTCCTGAGATGTATCCCAGGCATGACTTGAAACGTATGTGATGGATGGTATGTGTCCTTCCGTCTTGTGTCTGAGCCTCAGAGGAACTCTTCAAGTCCTAACTCTGTAGTACCAAGTAGAATCCACTTTCTAGTGCATGAAACACTTTCCCCAAATAGTATTCCTTTAGAAAGCAGTCATCTCAGTCCCCAAATCTCTCACATCATGAGGCTGCCGTTGTAAACTTTCCTGAGTAGCATTACTAGTTCCTGTGGATCACATTCCCCAGGAAAAAGAATATTTTAATTTAGGATGTACCCATACCAAGTATGGGGTCGTTTGGTACATCAGTTGCAGAATTTTTCATAGGCAATTCTGGGAGACAGGCAGCATATAATCATCTAAACCAGTAACATCAAAATAAGGTTTCTATTGTTAAAACTGTTTTCTCAGTCTTTGCTTTCATTTAAAGACTGAGAACAATAGTCTGGTACAGTTAAGAGGATTTCGTGGTCTTCATCAAATGAAAGATAGTCTACTTGAGAGGGGGTTTAAAATGACAAGTCTTTCCAACGCATTTGTTACAAAAAAAAAAAAACACCACCAAACATGGAATATAGAAGCAGTTTCTAGCTGATTCAGTGATGGTAGCCCAATTCCTTCTGCATATTCTCACATGCAGAAGGAAGAGGGTAGGGAGCTTTCCCAGGTTGCTCTGTTAAGGATCCTGATCCCATTCATGAAGGCTCTGCTGTAATACCTAACCACCTTCTAAAAGCTCTTTGAAAATCATCTTCAGGGACCTGGGGAGAGACAGGAATATCAAGATCATAGTGCAGATTGCATAGAAACATCAGGAAATGTTGATAGGAAAGACATCTGAAATGTAATGTATAATGGCTAGGCAAACTAATTTCTGAAACTACAACCTTAATTCAACTGCCTTAACCCCAAAGAATTAGAATTTACTCTTATGCTCACCTTAAAATTAGAATTTACTATTTTATGGTAACAACCACATGCTGGAAACTGATAGTTTATAGTTTGCTAAGTGTGACGTTTGATAAGCTTTCATTCACAAGAAATGAAAATAGAAGATTTCAGAAAATGCTTATGTCATTATCAAAAATGACGTTCATTGCTCAACTTTCAAAACTTCAGTTTTGATGAAACCAAGCATAAAATTATTGTCAGTAAAATAAATACTTCACTTCTAAAATCAAGGAAGATCCATTTTGGGTTGGTTACCTTCTCCCTCATAAATATTTATAACCCCCTATGGACGTACGGTTAGTCTAATATTGATGACCCTCTTAAATGACACTGTTGTACTCTTCAGACTGTAGGACTCTGAATAGTTTCTGATTTAATGGACTTGCTAAGTACTAGCATATTTTTCCTACAAAGAACATTTTGATTTAATAGTTAGGGTAATGGCCATGCACTGGTTGTTTTATGCTTTAAAGAATGGAAATACTGAAGCTATTATGCTGAAACTTTAGTAAGAAAAGAATTTCCTAAATAGTCAGAAACATTTTTCCCTATAAAATAATTGATTCTCATGAGACTGGGGAAGTTAAAAAGAGGCTGTTGAAAATACAGTTGATTATAGTGCTTGGACCTGAGGTAGAAATTTATGGGCAAAACATTGTTGGCTGTATGTTTTCCCTGTGAGAGGGCGTTTAAAGAGTACTTAAGTACTTTTTAAGGTAAATTTGAAAGCCAAAGTTACAAAGAGAAATGGGGGGATATCCCTCATCTTCTGGGTCACTCCCCAGGGCTGGGCCAGGCTAACACTGGGAGCCAGAATCATCATCTAGGTCTCCCACCTGTGTGGTAGAGGCCAAAGCACTTGGCCATCTTCCACAGCTTTTTTCAGGCCATTAGCAGGGAGCAGGATTGGTAGTGAAACAGGCAGGATAGAAACTGAGACCTGTATGGGATGCCACCGTGGTCAGCTTTACCTGCTATCAAGTCCTGGCTCCCAACTGTTACTAAGCTGTCACATGAATCAGGATGAGCTGTTGTGCCATGGAATTGTAATATGATCTAGCATATAAGATCTCTCCCTGGTTCTCCTGGAAGCAGAAGTAAATTCCAAGACGATGCTTTTATTTGTCCTAAGTATAACTGGAAATATCATCCTAAGCTGTGCTGATCTCCAAGACTGGCACAAGGACAGCCTGCTTCTAGGAAGGCCCAGGGACAGGATCACAAATCCGATTTGTGTCCGTTTTCAGCCACACCCAGAGAATTTCCAGGGTCATGTCCAGCACTTTCATCGCCTGTTATTCATTCTAACGTTTGTGATAATGAAGTTCCCTTTAGAACCACTATTTTGTCCAAGTTTATTTTTTGTTTCTTTGAACTTTATTCAGAGAATCACACTCTTTCACTTGCTAACGGAAAGACCTTGAAGAAATGAAGCTCATCTATCCTTTAATATCACAATAAATGAGTATTGGAGGTTTATGAAAACCTGTGTTCTCAAAAAAAAAAAAAAAAAACAGTTCAGCTGTTGTGGATTAAAGGGCTGTGCTCTCACTTGGGGTGATTGCAGGCCATCAGAGCGCTTGGAATCAAGTCCTGCCTGTGCTTCCCATGTGATTTATGGCTAAGACATCAGGGAGACAGCTGAAGTGCAGGCTCAAGTACTTGATTTCCTGCTGCATAGAGTTCTTGGATCCAGGCTTTTGCCCACCCCAGCTCTGGCTGTCAGAGACAGTTGAGAACTGAATCCAGCAGATGGAAGATCTCTGCTCCCCCTCCTTCCACGCCCCTACCCCGTCAGTCTGTCTTTCAACTGACTTACAGAAAATAATATAAGAGTCTTGGAGGTCATACCAAGTAATCTGGATATTTTTAAAATATATTTTATTGTAAGAATTTTAAAGTAGAAAATATATCACAAAATCAACCTGTAGACTCACGATTTATATTCAACTATTATTAATGTTTTGCTTTTCATAGTAATATAGATCCATTTAAGAATTATTTTATTTTTATTGGAAAGTCAGATATACAGAGAGGAGAGACAGAGAGGAAGATCTTCCGTCCAATGATTCACTCCCCAAGCGGCCGCAACTGCCAGGAGCCCAGAAGCTCTTCCGGGTCTCCCATGCAGGTGCAGGATCCCAAGGTTTTGGCTGTCCTCAACTGCTTTCCCAGGCCACAAGCAGGGAGCTGGATGGGAAGCAGAGCCACTGCGATTAGAACTGGGATCCCAGCGCATGCAAGACAAAGGCTTTAGCCACTAGGCTACCTTGCCAGGTCCTAGATCTATATTTTAAACAGAATTACATATCACTTTATCACTACTTATGCTTATTTTTTCTAAATAATTTTAAATCATTTACAGATTTTATCATACTTTTCTACAAATTAAGCATGAAAATACTTTCATATGATCCCAATAGCATTACTGTCCCTGCTAACCAAAGAACTAGTTCACTATTATCACATTCTCAATCCAAATGTGAATTTTCTCATGTCTGCTATGATTATTTTCCACTGAATCAAGGTTCAATCAAAAACACTCCATGTATTTTTCATTATGCTTCTTATTTTTCAAAGTCAAAATTTATTTGCATGTTTTGTTTATGCTTTCAAATTTCTGGATTTTTAAAGATACTGGGCTAAATGTCATGTTGTATATGCTGCATTCTATTTTTCTTGTGCTTGTAATTTGTGTCTTAAATTCTCTGAGGTTATTAACTGAAAATTAAGGTTAAGATCCTAAATAGATACTCAGGATTAAATTAAATAATCTTATCAACCAGGACAGTTTTTTTCTTGTATTTTTATTTTTAGTTGACACATAAAAATGCTACATATTTATGAGATACCAAGTGATGTTTTAATACCTATATACATTGTACAGTGTTCAAGTGAATGTGAACATAGTAATTTCCTTATTTATCATTTTTATTATGAAAACTCTCAAAATGTTTTCTTCTACTTTACAAAAGAAAAATATACATGATCAATATACACCACTGTGCAGTAGAACTTCTTATCCCATTTAACTATAACCTAGTGCCAACTAATGAAACTTTTCATAACTCTCCCTCCAGCCCCATACTCTCATTGTCTAGTGACTGTCATTCTACCCTTTATCTTTATGAGATCAAATTTCTAGATTAAACTCATAATTGAGATCATGCCATGCCTGACTGTGGCTGGAATATTTCACATTAACCTAATGACTTCCACTTCTATCTATGTTGTGGAAAATAACAGGATCTCCTTCTCAATTAAGTCTAAATAGTTTCTGTTATATGTGTATGTGTGTGTGTGCGTGTGTGTGTGTGTGTGTAATTTTTCACATCCATTCATCAGTTGATGGGCATTTAAATTGTTTCACTTCTTGCTTACTGTAAACAACACTATAATAAACATTAGAGTATAGATGTCTCTTTGACAAATTGACTTACTTTTCCTTATGGATAGAGAGACAAGAGAGCTTTCAACTTCAGGTTCACTTGAAAAGCGCCCCAGTGGTGGTTGAGGGAGCAGAGCTTCTACAGGAGCCAGGAACTCAGTGCAGATCTCCCACGTGAGTGGCAGGAACCCATCATTTCACCCATAACCACTGCCTCCCAGGATTTACATTAGCAGAAGGCTCAAGTCAGGAGCCAGAGGTAGACATCGAATTCAGGCATTCTGATAACAGGATGTGGTCATACCACCTGCATAGCGCAACCATTAAGCCAATGTCGACCTAGGTGATTTGTGCTTATGTAAGGAAATTCCGTAAGTTATTATTGTTAAAAATGCTTGAATTGTCCCAATTTAGACTCTAGGAAGATTCTTCAGGATTGTAATATGTTCTTTTTTTATTTTTTAAAAGATTTTATTGTTATTGGAAAGCCGAATATACAGAGAGGAGGAGAGACAGAGAGGAAGATCTTCCGTCCGATGATTCACTCCCCAAAAAAGCCGCAACGGGCCGGTACGCGCCGATCCGAAGCCGGGACCAGGAACCTCTTCCAGGTCTCCCACGCGGGTGTGGGTCCCAAAGCTTTGGGCAGTCCTCAACTGCTTTCCCAGGCCACAAGCAGGGAGCTGGATGGGAAGTGGAGCTGCCGGGATTAGAACCGGCGCCCATATGGGATGCCGGGGCTTTCAAGGCGAGGACTTTAGCCACTAGGCCACGCCGCCAGGCCCTGTAATATGTTCTTTTACTTAATCCCAATAGTCTTTGAATACATATTTATTTAATGCTATATTATTTACTATATTATTTAATACTATAATACTATAATACTAAATACCATATATACTATATGAAGTATAGTGCATATATTATATAGTATTGTATTATGTATATGTATATTGTATAAGAAATAGTATATATTAGATATATAATAAAATACTATATATAATATACAAACACTATAAGCTATAATGCTAAAACAGGTCTTGGGGAATTTTTACGAAGCAGAAGCTTGTGGAACTCCACATGAATTTCTTCCATGATTTTCACTGATGCTCTGCCTTCATTTGTGATTTAAAATGTAATTTGTGAATTAAATTCTACCTAACCCCAAGAGGTAATAAAAAACTATAATACTTTTATTAACATAATAACATCATTAAAGCAAATAAATAACCAGGATTCACAAATCTTGAAAATAAACAGAAATATTTTTAACATGTATTAGACAGCAGCATTTCATGACATTGTTATTTGTATACTTACTGGACTTGAGACAGTGACTGCTTGTTACTGTCTGTGCTACACATTAATTGGCTCCCTGTGATATCAACATTGGCTGCACTGTTTTATTTAATCTCAAACTATAGATTTCAGATGACAAGATTTCTCAAGTTGAATAAATATTATCAACTAAGCAGGAAACTGAATCATAGTAAATTTTTAGAAGGGATCTAAACATAAAAGCTTAGCTGCAAACAAAATCTTAAATTATCTAAGTTTTCAAACTAATATCAGTTTATTATTATTTAGTTCATATTTCATTGTGAAAGCAGAGTTTAGAGTCATCTGGTTTTGCAGAAAACAAACAGAACAACATTTTAAAAATGGTAGAAATATTTACTGCTCAGTATTTTGGAAGTGCATAGAATGACCTTGAAGAATTCATTACAATTTTTAAAGAAATTTACTATAAACTTACTTTAGTTTTTTGCAATCTCATAAGAAATATGCAAATATCATCAATAAATTATGAAGCTCAGATTCAGTCCTTATACTCTGAAAGTCAAGTTTCTTCTGAATAAATATTTACAGTAGACAGGAGAACAGTAGGGAAGGCACAAAAAGATCATTGATTCTGAGTTGTCTGAGAGATAACTGGACACTAATAAAGCGTACTGAAGCAAAAAGGGAAAAACAAATTAATCCACATCCTAATATGATAATGTTTTTCAGCCACTGAAGAGCATAAGCAATAATATTCCCAGCTGTAGACGTCCTAAATAAGAGCATTTGGATATGTGACAGCTGTGGCAGTCAGATAAGAAAAGCATTGTGAAACAGTAGAGAAGTAATTTTCCTGCAACTTATTTATAGTTGCCAGGGCTATAAAGATATTGGGAAAGGGGTGTGGGTAACACAGAAAAATCAATCCCAGCATTCGAGGGGGAAACACTCAATACTTATTTCGTAAACATTATACATTGAAACAGTGATACAGTTATTCCACTTCATTTCCCACACTCTTTAGATATAAATCGGTCCAGTGAAAAATTCTCATTGGTGCCAGGAAATATTTCTTGGTAGATGTCAAATGCCGTAAGACAACTGTAAAGCTGCTGAGAGTAATTCAATTTCAGCAGATTCTAATGACATTTGTGTTGACAGAATGATATTCATGGCATGTCTCTGGGCCAGGACGGGATCTCATGGAGATCTAATAACCTTCTGGCCTAATGGTACCGCCTAGTTTATCTCTCTAAAGAAGTCCAGGAGAGTTATTTGAAACAATGTACTGAGACACACCGTCCACTTTTGACATTTCCACCCATCACTGAGCCAAGATTCAGGTCAGTTACAAACTAAGGCACAATTCAAATGGAAAGATGTATGGATACCTATTGATCAGCCACTAGTCAGATGTCTTTCAGGTCTCTCATTTTCCTAACACCCCTAAGCACAATGACAAAAGCAAGAAGTGTGTATGTGTGTGTTGGTGACATGGGTAACATCCTTTCTTCCTTCTTAGAAGCAGAGGCCAAGAAATCGTACGGGGAGGGGGGCGGGAGCTGTTCTGATAAAGCACAACACACAGTCTCTTCAAAAGCACCTGTAATCCCCTTTACTCTGAATGCTTCAACTGTGGAAATAATATACTTTAAAAATTATACAATGCATCCTTTAAGAATTATATTTTAAAGTAGATTAGTTATAACACTGCAGTTACCCCTGCAGCATCCCTAAGAGGCTTAGCTTACTTTCTCACAGAGGAAAAAATTTTAAAAGCTATACTCTACAGCTCCTAGAAAGAATGGAGCCTACTTTACAAGTAGTCATGGACTCTTCCAAAAAGAAGAAAGTTGTGGCTAAGGGAATCCCAGGGTTGACACTGCAGTCTCCAGGGGTCGTGGTTACGTATCAGTCTACATTGCTCCCTCGAGAGGAGACAAGGATTTTGCTGCTGACCCATAGCTTAGTTTTGTCCAGAGGTGACACAGAGGTCTTTTGAGTTGCCTGTGACTAAAGGGCTGTTTGAGCAGGAATGAATGGAAAGAATAGAGAATAAAATCAAAGTACAAGTCCAAAGAAAATATATGTGTTCTGGAACTTACCAGTTCAAATATTAAGAAACTGGGAAAACCTAGTTGATCTATAGTAATGGCAGGGAAACCAAAATAAATTTTCTTCTAATTCTTTTTAAAGGGCTTGCTAAATCATCTGGACTTAGAAGTCTTCCTTTTCCATTTATCTTTCACCTGCTTGGTACAGGTAGAACACTTGAGACGTAACTTAAGTGAAAATAAATTCAGTAAGATTCACTCTCACTGGCCTGCGGCACGTATTTCATTTGTTTCTCTCATATGGCAGTTGTCACTTTCTGGCTTTACTGCCTGTTAGAATAGATTTATCTGTATCTGTCTTATTTCTCTTAATAAGGTGTAAAATTCTCTAGCACAAGGACCTTGCCTTATTTAAGCCTATCTCCTTCAAAGTGTAAAAGAACATTAAGACCAAACTTGGAAGGATAAACAGGACCCAGAGATTCAGAACCAGGTTTAAAACAACGAAGACCTATGCCATAAGGAAATGCCCTTCATCTATATTTCAGACACAACCACCAAGCCAATGCCCACTCTGGTGACGGGAATTCTAATAATTTATTGTTATGTTGGGCCCCAGTGCAGTAGCCTTCCAGACTAATCCTCTGCCTGCAGTGTCAGTATCCCATATGGTTACACGTTTGTATTCTGGCTGCTCCCCGTGTAGTCCAGCTCCTTGCTCATGGCCTGGGAAAGCAGCAGAGGATGGCCCAAGTTTGGGCCTCTACACCTACTCTCTCTTTCGGCAACTCTTTCAAGTAAAATAAAAAAAAAAATTTTAAAGACACCAATGACTACAGTGAAAGAATATGAATAAAATAACAGAAAATTAAATGGAAGTATAGTAATAACAAATTCTACTTTTAGAAAAAAAACACACATTTACACAGTTTAGTATTGGTTTAGTTTTTCCAAAATAAGCTGCCAACGTAGGGATAATAATACATATTTCCAGCACCATGTTGTTTCTTTTTCTATAATCAGTTCTCATCTTCCTTTCAGTTTCATTAACAAGAAAGAAAAAAAGTGGTACTAAGTGTCTGTTTCTATCCCACTAGTTTTGTTTCTCTGGAAAACACCGACTACCACATATTTTAACAGTGTATGCCATCCTTCTAGTATTTAAGCAGTAGTTATCAGGGGATGGCATTGGTAGAGTAAGCTGCTGTCTGCAACGGTGCAATCATATGTGAGCAACGATTTGTGTCTCGGCCACTTGGTTCCTATTTGGCTCCCTGCTAATGCACGAGAGGGCAGGGGGCAATGGTCCGAGTTCTTGGGTCCTATGACTCACGGAGAGGATTCAAGGTCCTGGCTTCAGGCTGGCCCAGCTCTGGCTATTATGGACATTTAGGGAATGAACCAGCAGATGGAAGATTTTCTCTCTCTCTCTCTCTCTCTCCCCCTCTTCCTTTCTATGGCTCTGCCTTTCAAATGAATGAATAAATATTTTTCAAAGTGATAAGAATTATTCCTAGCTTTTAATTTTAAAAGATTAAGTAACCAAGCAATAGCTATTCATTAACTCCATGGCTTCAGGTAATGGCTGTCTTATACACTGCTACCATCCTGCAAGCTTTACACACACAAGCTTTAGTTCTCACACATAGACACACACACATGCACACAACCCCTGCCCCATATGCTAGCTGGATGTTTTACTTGCAAATTTGATTTTCTATTGAAAAATGAGAAAGAAGGACTTAAACCAATGCATTTTCAATTTGTAACTTTGCTCGCCTTTGCTTCAAATCACCCGATGAAACTGCTGCTGGTTCCACTTACTCAATTAAGAACCATGGCCTTCGTGCCTGGTGCCCCAGTCCATCTGCAGCAGAGCAACTTGGAACTTTGCACTCAGCACTGAGTTGCTCAGCGTGATGGCTCTGTGGGCAGCTTGGCTGTAAGCTCAAGGACCTTCTGTTTCTCCATCTTCTCCACAGCACATGGGAGCAGGAAAGCTGTGCCTCAGGGTCCTGATCTGCCGGACTACATCATGCTGGTTCTGAGAGCAGCAGCCATCAGCTGCAGAAGTCGTCTTCGCCTTGTCTGACCTGACTGGCTGCTCTCTAGTTTAATAAGATGTTGTCTGTGGCTCCGTGTTGCTGATTTTCACCTTGAATCCAGTCTATTCCAGAAGCATCTCCCTCTTTCCTGGTTGCTGTCTACTCTCCTGTGGCATAATTTTCCAGAACTTGAGGGAGTGTGTGTTAAAGAAAGTGTGTACTAGAAACAGTACACCTGAAGAACAGATTACAGGAAAACAACTCAATATTTAAAACTATTTTTGTTGCAGATTTAAAAGGCCTTGTTCCAATGCCTAAGAAATCGACTATGATCCATTCAGTGCTTCTCAGATTCTTGGTTTTTTTGCATGCAATTTGTGTTCTGTCATTATGAAAAATTTCAGCATCTTCTTTTCCGTGCTAATGTTCTTAAATTTTATATGCCTTATGAAATAAACTTTCCTCATCTTTCAGCCTGTCCAATAGAAAAATTCTGGAGACTTAATTCCTTTTGTGTTCTGGAAAACTTCATTATGTTACTAATTTTTTAACTTCTGCATTTTTTCTTCTGCCTCCTTCACCCTTTTTTTTCCACTTAGATATTTTTCCTCTCTGTTGCACCATGGCGGGTGCATTCCCAGGGCTCCACGCCTTTCACTGTGATGGTAGCAGCTGCTTTACAGTTGCAAGCGACACTCTGAGACCTCCATGTGAGCAGCCCTCACAAAATTCCAGTTGGATAAAAGGAATATAATCCCCTTCAGATTTCAGTTTTCCTTTCAAATATTTACACATAACCCTCTTTCCCCTGGATTTTCCTTTTGGAAGTTAGGCTGTGCCATCTCACTATTAGATGGCGAGGGTTAGATTTTCTACTCTTTTTTTCTTTTCTTTCTAAGCTAGCAGAAATTTTCCTTTATTTCATCCTTTAATTTCTCAATGTGCATTTTCTATTTTATTTGCAATCCCTGAAAATGGGAGGGGTACAGAGAGAGAGAATAAGGAATCTATAAAAGTGGCTTTGCAATGGTACTTATTATAGAGTAAAATCGTTGGCTCCACCATCAGGTTCCCAAAGAGAGAACATTCGGTGAAACTGAATTACCCTTTTGACCCCAAGGAGTATCAGAAATCACAGCAATTCTGAAGCAGTCCTTCCCTATGGGTTAGAATTAGGATCCCTACCAGTGGAAAATATTACCCCTGCGATTGGTGGCATACTGCAACAAAGCCTGCTCTGAAAGGCACAGCTTTAGCAACAAACAGTCTTTCTTTAGACCACACAAAGATCATTCGTTTGACACTACCTTGCCTCCTCACGCGGAACACTGAAAAATAATGTTGTCACGATGGTCAGTAGTAACAAAAAACTAAGCTTTAGAAATGAGAATTTTGTTAGACTATGCTTCATTACATTATAAGCTGAGACATATTTGTGCAGGAAAAATATGAAACCCATCGTTCTAACATTGAAAATATACCGCCTAATAAATAATGCTTTTAAAAATTTTCAAGATAAACTTTGGTTTAAAATCTGCCCACATGACAGACTGTTAAAAAATGATTCAAGTTCTACAATCAGTGCTGATTCCTCAGCTCAGTCCCACCCATTTGGAACTGTCCGTGCAACCTGTATATGGTTTTACCTCGGATTGTCTCTCAGTTCAGCTCAGCATCTATCGATCCCTTACTACGTGCAGGCAGAGTGACAAACATCAAAGACCCAGCAGATCCCACTGCAGAGTGTATATAATCTAATAGGGGAGACAGAAATAGGTGATAAAAGATAACTCAAAATATGAAAAGACAGACTCCAAAACAAAAGTGTAAAGTCATAGCCAGAAGTCTACTGTGATTTCATGACTGAATACTTTAGATTGTATTGTTGACAGAGTTGTCTCTAGAACTTGACAGCTCACCCAAATTTCATTAAAAATTTGTTTAGTGACATGAAGTAACAGAATAGTAACTGATTAAGGAGAAGGGGGTGGGCCCAGTAACTGGTAATAATAAAAGATGAACAAGTATTCTCAGTCACAGTGTCTTTAAGCCTCCATATGGCATCACAAAGCAGAAATTACCAAGGTAATTCAGTTTTCTGTCAACACCATTAGGATGTCTCACTTGCTCATAATATTTATTCTCCATGAAATAAACCCTGATAACTTGTTTGGTTCCTATCTATATTCTTGCAGAGAATGTTGTGTATCCATGAGACATTTTTATTATAATTATTGTAATTAGTTTAAACTGACCTCTACAGAACTACAAGGTAAATATAAAACTAGCATTTTGCAGCATTTAAAAGAGAAGAAAAACGTATATGGTGTCATTATACTTTCTACAAAATGGAATCAAGCAAGGTCCCTTTTTTCCTGTTATTCTTTTCCAAATAACACAGTTTTATGAAGTATTCCAAGTAACACATTTTTTCCCTGGATGAGGACATATATTTCTACTTCCACTTTTGGTTATCTCTGACAGAGTATGCTAAAAGCAATTTTCAGAAGACATCCTCAAATGGACTATAAACAGCTTGAGGACAACAATTCACTAATACTTAATATCCTACAGTTGTTTTTATATCACTTAGTTGTAGCGTGAGGAGAAATTTTGATTTACAGACACATGTATGTATATATAGAAAGAGAGAGAAAATAGTCCTTATCCCAGGGAACAGGCTTCAGTCCCCTCACTGGATTCCCGAAACTGCATCGTGCCAGACACTGCATGTGCTTTGCTTTTCCCTATACATACCTACCTGTTAACATTTAGTTTATAAATTAGGCAGTGTAAGCATGACTCATGATAAAACATTACAGTTATACTAATATCCTATGTGAAATTATATGAACATGATCCCTCTCAATATATCTTATTGTACTGTACTCACCCTTCTGAATTAGCAGTATAAGCACATGAGAGGTGAGATAAATGACAATAGCACAGTGGGATAGTGCTCAACTATTACACAAGGGTTACTTGAACTGAGCACTTCATCCCAGTTAGGATGGCTATCACTTTAGTTTATCTTATTGGTATACATGCTTTATCTGTTTTTGTATCCCTAATCTATTTTCCCCAGAGACAGACCCTGATATCTACTCTATACTATCCCAATAATGAAATACAATCCAATGGGTGTCTATGGTGGAGTATGTTACTTTAAAACCTGAAAAGCAAACAAACTAGTTGTCATTTCAACTGGATCCAATTTTGGAAAACACACAATAAGAAACAAAACAAGAAAGTTTACAACATTCAGCTCTTAACAAGGGAATCCTGGACAGATGTGAGTATTGGAAAGGAAAGTGATGTCATATCCATTACTCTTAAATATGAGCTAAAACAGAGACAGACAATAAAAGAAAAGCTACGGGTAATAATTTCACATGAAACAGAAAATTCTTGATCATCTGGGAAGATATTTTCCAGTTTTAATTTATCTAGTTCTATTGACAGATTTGTTTAAGGAAACACAACACTAATGGAAAGAAACTAAATGAAATTTGCCAATAAACAAAATATGTCAATTTCTATGCCAAATTATCTTGTAAATATGGTTTTTAAAGAAAGATCAGAATAATTACTAAGCAGTAACTAAAAGGAAACCATATGCTCACCCCTGGCTAGATTTGTTGGGGAATGGTAAACTTCGAAAGCTTTTCTGTTCTTAAGTCTGTGAGGATTTTGTTTCATAGTGGACTCAGGCTAAAAATAAATTCTTTAATTGACTAAAAATGTCCACATAAGGATGATCAATTTACTACTTCTCTTGCTAAAAGTTTAACCAATAGTTCATCATGATTATGTGATCAAAACATTGAAACATGTTGGAAATGTGTTATAAATCTATATTTTGCCAGAAAACTAGATCAATATTCCAGCAAAATGAAAAGGAGGACCAGAGTTTTCAGAGTGATCTTCCTGAAAATTCTAAACCAGATTAGAACAATTATAGATAGACTATTTGTGCCTATAAAATTAGCACAAAGTAAATAAATAAATAAATTCTTTCCTAAGCCAAAATGGTTTATACATTTGTGATAAATTCAAAAAAATAATGGAAAGGGCGCCAAACCAGGCCATTTCCTCTTGATTCATAAGATGTTTCATCTACTTAATGGCACTAATCATTACCTATGTGTCGTTTTGCTATATGCCATGGTCATATAGGGACTTAATACCTTGATACACTGTTCCTTAAGTTACGAGAGTTCTGTTTGGAGACCTCTTTCACCTTGGTTATTAGGCCACGCCATAGGACTGTATAAAAATGGAGGGAGCTCCAGTTTCCTTCATTTAATTCCCACAGGATATTATAGCAACTCCATAAGTGGTGTCACAGATCAATACAAAATCTGATGTTACTCAGGTGGGTCTTGGACACAATTATGTGAAATCTCTGATCTTTGACTCTGTGGGAGAGGATTGGAAGGCAGTCACCTGCTTGTCCTGCAAATTTACCCATATTAAAATTTACCTTTTGCTTTATACATACAAGTTCATCCTGTGAAAAACAATGCAATTCAACTCTGACTTGTTCACATTGTTCGTAGATGCCAAAGATGTGTTGCTGAAATCAAACCCTGAGGTTATTTTCCTGGAAGAATCTGGAGAAATACAAATTTGTTTTTATTGAAGCCTTTCTAGAGATCAGACTGCAAGGAGAAAATTGTGGAGTTTGTTTTCTAACATTTTTCTTTTCCACATTCTTTCCTGGGTCATGACTGAATTGGGCTTTCTTAGGTCAAAATACAGCTAGCTCTGGGATAATTGCTAGGAGCTTATCTTAGAGTAAAAATATCTCCTGGGGAATTTCAATTTTCAGTGAATGAGAGACTGCAGGACAAGCAAATAATATGTCTGACATGTTTTTTTCACTTACCTTTCCAGAATGACAGGATACAAGTTGGGAGCTTCTTTCTCAAAGCATTTTCCAGAAAAACTGTAGGCAGCCTACAATGCATATTATTAAATATTTGTTTGGCAAAGTGTTTTTAGAGCTACACTATTGAATATTGCTGAATTTCATTTAGCTTACACATGACTAAAGTGATTCATGTGGATTAAGGCAATAATTCCATGTGAATGTTTGCTTTGTATTTAAGAAACAAATGAAATGTTGAACAGTTGTCAGGTGTTAGCTTGATCTTTATTGTGACTCTTTGCTAAGATTACAAGGATTAAACTGAGCACTTGATGTAAGATTTGGATAGTGACAAACACCAGGTTAATATTATCTGGCTTCAGAATCAATCAAAGAAGTATTAAATAGCCAGATAATGTCTCCAAGCTTTCAAAAAATAATAAATACCTTTATGCTAGTCCACACATGCTACTAATCATAGGACAACCACAGGAGCTACATACAAAACAGTGTGTATGATTCCATTCACAGATGTAGTACCTATTATAAATTAAGAACTGGCATTCCATTCTGAGTCATCCATATGACACAGACCAGAAGTAACAAATGTCTGTGCTTTACACCATCTTTTCTGGCTTTTGAATTTCACTGTGGATCTCCATGCTTGCTTTTTTAATACCTCTATTTGTTCACCTGTCTTTGGGCCTACTTCTAAAAATTACTGAAACTAAACTATCATAAAATTTAGGGCTGTGTAAGATCTTCAAATGACTCGATATAGTTCATTCATTTTGTAGTTGGCAAAACTCTCAAGAGTTTTCGCTGCTTTGTAGAGCTTAAAACTTCTGATCCACGGCAAAGTTCTATTTTCCTCATACCAACCTATTCTTTATTTTGTCTACTTGCTCTCTGGATCATCATTTCTTATTTATAATGAGGAAAACATTTTGAATTATTTTAAACATAATCCTGGAATGTTGTTTTTCATTTCCACATGATGATATGAGTCCTTTGTGAATTCCAAGAATAACAGAGAACAGAGTTAGCGTGTCTACTCTAATGTATAATTGGTTGGTAATAATGGTTGACTGGCTTTGCTTCCCTTAGATTCTACTATCCTTCCCTTGTATTGTAACATTTCTTTGAACAAATGGAATATTTCTATTCACTCCCCCTTTTTTTACTGCAGTTTGGTTTTCATCTTACTCAAATTGACTGAAAGCTGTGATCTTTCCCAGATCAAAGTCAACAGCCTCTCTCCAGCCATTGCACATGCCTCACTAAGCACAACACAATCCTCTTACTCCCAGTGAGTCATATTTTAGCTTCTTTATGTCTATGAGCATTTCCAAAAATTAAACCATTGATCTCAAGCTTGTTAATGAAAATTGAGAAACCTGAAATCAATTGCTGAAATATTGAATAGCCTCAATATAATATGATTCAAACAGAAAAGATTTCCACTAAGGATAATAAAGTCAACTGATCATGTGATTTTCCTTGTCCTACTTCATATGACATTTTATAACTGGTAGGGACACCCTTTCTGTAGCTATCAAAATTACATGGTGGAATTCCACCCTCTGCTTTATTACTGTCCTATTTCACCAATTAAGTAAAATTAGCATTACATTTATTACATATTTTCCGCCATAAAAATGATCTTCTTATCATATCCCAATCCACCTACTACCACATTCTTTTGCTTCTTTTCAGAACAAAATGTGTTCAAACTCTTCACTCCGGCTGCTGTTTTCTGTCTCACATTGTAGGTTATTCCAGGTGGAGTTCTGTTCTCTCATCCCATGTATATGATGTACATATTGCCAACCACAATGATCACTTGTCTGCCCTGATTTCAACTGCTGACTGGCAGTTATTATTTCTATAAAAATTATTTTCACATTTGGCTTCACTAACATAAAACTTCAAGTGACAGCTCAGTCTTAGGCTCTCATTTCTTTTCTCTCCTCTCTCTAGGCATAACTAAGCCTGTTTCACCCTTAACCAGGCCTTCCTATATCATGTATCTCTACTCTTTCTTTTTCCTGAGAGATTCATATATCACTTGTTGAATGACATTTCTTTTTGGTCTAACTTCAAACTTGACAAGACTACACATAACCAGAATTACCTTTCCTTCCTTGAGTAAATTGTAACTGTCCATCCAGAAGCTCCAACCCACATTTTGGAAGCATCAGTGATCATTTTCTTTCCTTCTCCTCCCATTCCCAGTGCATCAGCCAGTCCTTGACCTTCTATATCTGAATTCACACCCAGGATGCGAACACTTCTCTCTCCTTTACTGCTATGGAGCTAATCCTGGCTACCATTCTTTTTCATCGGAATGAAGGTATCAGCTTCTTATTGATTTTCTGATTTTCACTTTGCTTTAGCTTCTTCCAATACATTCTCTGTACAACAGCAAAATACAAATCATAGTCATAGTCACTGACAGCTTAAAACTTCCTAATGCAGTTCCAGAATAGGCAAATAAAAATCTCTTTTCTTTGCTACAGCAACATGGCCCGTGGCATCTGGCTATTGCGTACTTTTACAAGCTCAAATGCCATTCTTTGGATTATTGAGTACTTTTCTGTCATTCAGATTTGAGTAAAGCATTTTCTCTTTTCTCTATTTATGGCTGTTTCTAACCTTACTTCTCTTGTTCATATTATATAACCCAAATGTGTCATATGTTCTTATTGTCTTGTTTGTTTTTGGAATCCTTAGTAAGAATGTAAGCTTCTTGGATTCAGGTAACTTCTGAGTTTTCTTATGTTTTTGTTTGTTTGTTTTCACTATTTCTTTTGTGTGTGTGTTTTTACTGTTTGTCTCTTCTACATAGAACATACAGCATAGAGTAGATGAGTAATAAATATATTTTTATAAAATGAAGCATGAGTGTCACATATTAAGGATTCAAATATTCGGTTACTGAAAGATGTTCTGTAAAAAAAATGTTGAATGAGGGGCTCAGCTCAGTAGCCTAGTGACTAAGTCCCTGCCTTGCACGCACCAGGATCCCATATAGGCATCTGTTCGTGACCCTGTGACCCCGTGTCGCATCCAGCTCTCTGCTTGTGGCCTGGGAAAGCAGTCGAGGACGGCCCAAAGTCTTGGGACCCTGCATGCATGTGGGAAATCGGGAAGAAGCTCCTGGTTCCTGGCTTCAGATTAGCTCAGCTCTGGCTGTTGGCCACTTGGGTTGTGAATCAGTGGACAGAAGTTCTTCCTCTCTGTCTTTCTCTGTGTATCTTTGATTTTCCAGGAAAAAATAAAATAAACCTTAAAAAGTGCTGAATGAGATCCCCTAAAGAAGGCAAAAGCGAACGAGGGGCCAGACTTGAGAGGCAGCTGTTTCGGCCACTGCTAAGATGACATCCCTTAGGGAGTGCTGCTCAAGCACCTGGCTGCTCTACTTCCCATCCACCTTCTGCTAATGGGACTGGAAATGAGGTAGAACAGAACTGAGAGCTTCATCCCCTGCTGCAAAGAGGGAGACCTGAATGGAACTTGAGGCTCCTGGCTTTACTTAGTTCCAGCTATTTGAGGAGTCTACCAGTAGATGAAAGATCTTTCTGTTTTTATGTTACTCCTCTCTCTCTCTGTGGTCCTGCCTACAAATAAGCAAATCTCATTTTAAAAAAAACAACTTTTTTTTCATTGGAAAGGAAGGTTTACAGAGAGGAGATGCAGAGAGAAAGATTCTTCATACGTTAGTTAACTCCACTAAAAAACCGCATTGGCCAGAGTTGAGCCAGAGACCAGGAGCTTCTTCCAGGTCTTCCACATGGGTGCAGGATCCCAAGGCTGTGAGCTATGCTCCTCTGCTTTCCCAGGCCACAGAGAGCTGGATGGGAGGTGGGGCAGCCCCCATATGGAATCCTGGCACTTACAGGGAGGATTAGCTTATTGAGCCACTCTGCTAGGCCCAAATAAATCAGTCTTTTATAACAATGAATAGAAAAATATGCAAGATAGAAAATATGAATAATGTGTAAGTCATTTTTGTATTGTATTTTGGAATATTGTAAATTCTTAAAATATTGGAGTTTTGCAAGTTCTTAAAATAATTAGCAGAAGGTCTTTGAGGAAGCTTTCGAAATAATCTGGGAAATCTATTGAACACGACAAGGGAGTAGATTTTATGTCACAACACAGTGAGAAAAAGCAGGGTTATGAAGAAGAGCAAGGAATATATTAAAAAACAGATTATAATTTGTAAACATAAAAGTAGGAGTAGGAAGTCAAACTAAATAGTGAGGTAAGTGTAGATTTGATATATCTGTAAGGAATCTAAATTAGATTTTATTTTAGGGAAATTAGGACTTGAACTAAATTTGAGCAAGGTGGTGATAATTCAATCAAAAACATACTAAAGGAACTTCTTGTGCTGTCATGCTCATGTTTGTAGCACACATTTGATTACTGTTTGGTAGTTTTTGGTGTAGCATTTCCTCTTCTTGATTTTTAAATGACTTAATAATTATCCATTCATTTTTATTCTTGACAAACCATTGCCCAATGAGCAAACTATTCTAAATAGTTAACGCACAATGTGAATTGACTTCATCAAATCATATTTCATATTCACAATATAAATGTCTGAAACTTGTTAGTACAGAAAATTATGCAGTAAAAAAAGTCTTACCACCTAATACCACCAATTTCCTAATTCTTCCTCCAGAGGCTACAGATGACAGTTCCTCAATGTATTATACACACACAGGGTGTTTGCTTTGTTATTAATTAATTTTCATTTTATATATTTTGCAAATCTCTATATCGTAATATATCTTTATGTTTATAAGCTTAGCATTTCCATTTTACTAACTGCATGGCTTATAGCTATATTAATTAGCTTTTCTATCATCCAAAAAACTCTAAATGTCTGTGAGTGCACATATACAGCTGCAAAACTTTCTAAACATTCTTTCTTTCATAGTATGAATAGTCCAGATTTTAGTGATTTTTTTTTTTTACCAAAATCCTCTCGAAAGATATTATCTGTTACAAATAAAGTGTACATGTCTGGCTTACCACATGTAACTTACCCATTACCACTGCATAACTTAGATAACTTTAATTTTGGTACTCTGATAAACAAGTGATGCTTCTATTTTGATTTATGAATATGTAGACAACTTTAAACATATTTAATAATCATATATTTATCTCTGACCTGTTTGTTCACCTTTCTTGCTGTTTACAGTCTTGGTTTTGTTGATTTTTAACTGATCTTATATTTTTTATTTATTTTTCTTCTCTTGAAAGGCAAGGAGACTGAGAAAGAATCTTCCATCCTCCATCCACTGGTTCATTGTCCAAATACCACCACATCCAGGCTTGGCCCCGGCTGAAGACGGGAACTTGGAACTCCTCCTGGTTCCCCATGTGGACAGGAGTGTCCCAAGTACTGAGCCAGCGCCTGCCGGCTCCCAGGATACACACGAGCAGGAATCTAATCACAAGTACAGTAGCCAGGACTTGAACAATGCACTCTGAAATGGTATGTGTGTGCCCCAAGCGGTGACCTAACTACTTTGCCGAACACTTGTTTCTGGTTTTGTTTTTAAAATGCATCCCCAGGCCAAGAAATTCACAACCTTAAAGAAAAATCATAACTTTCCTTATTTTTTGAAATTATTTTCTCATTTATTTAATTTGTTAGAAAGACAGAGGGGTGGGGAAAGCAAGTACTCCCTTCAAGGGTTCACTCTCCAGGGTTGGGACTGGCTGAAGGAGAGCTGGAGCTCTCTCAGAAACCGCAGGAACCCAACCACCTGAGCCATCCCCTGTGGCCTCCCAGGGTTTCCAATAACAGCAAACTGGACCAGGGAGCAGGATTGGGATTTGAATCCAAGCACTCTGTTCCAGAACACATACATCTCAAGTAGCATCTTAATTGTTCTTTTATTTTTTTCATAAGGTTCATTTCTTTTTATTGGAAAGGCAGATCTATAGAGAGGTGAGATGTATAGAAAGATCTTTCATCCACTGATTCACTCCATAAATAGCCACAATAGCCGGAGCTGGGCTGATTCAAAGCCAGACACCAGGAGCTTCCTCCACAACTCCCAAGTAGGTTCAGGGTCATGAGTCTTTGGGTCCTCTTCTGCTTTCTCAAGCCACAAGCAGGGAGCTGGATAGGAAGTGGAACAGCTGGGACATGAACCAGCACCCGTATGGGATCCCAGCACTTGAAGGGGGAGGATTAGTCAATTGAGCCATTATGTCAGGCCCTTAACTGTCCTTCTATGCACTTGGCGCTAAACCTATAATATTCTTAAAAATAGAAAAATACAAAAAAGATTTATAAACAAATAATCTTAATGAGGCATGTAAATTTAATAAAAATCAATTATAAAATAAAATTAAAAACCTATTAGCAAATACATTATTAAATACTACCGGATCCAGATCATTTTGAAGAATGATCCATGGTGATCTTCAAATAATAAATGATTTAAAAATTTTAAAAACTATTCCAGAAGTAGGAAAAGAGGAAGTGCACTCCAACTCCATTTGGGCTAATATGAAGTTATTATCAACCCAAGGGAATTTCCAAGTCTAGGCAGGACTAAGCAGGTAATGCTATACCTGCCCTTTTATTGCAAACAACTGCAAAGCTGAAAAAATATCAAAGAGCTCTTGTCAAGCACTAGGAGCTGGGAAGCATAGAATTCATCTTCAAGTAAAGGGAAACATAGCAAGCTAGTCCATTGTTTACACAGTCTTTCAGTGATTACACACTTTTGAAAACACAGTGCAAGGCAGAGAAACAGAGCATACTGGTCTTGCTTGTTAAAGAAGCACACATTGAAGTTCATAGATGAAGAAAATGATTTGAATTTGTCTGAAGAACTCCAGAGTGGAGATCCTTGGACACAGAAACCCTATGCTTCTGACTTGGGTTTATGCACAGGGTCTTGTCTGAAAAGGGGCTATGAATCGTGCCCAGGTCTCTGTGTGCCCTGGTGGAGAGTAGCTGGGTAGACTACAAGAAGTCTAGTCCAGTCAGAGGATGAGGTCTTGCTGAGATCCTTGACCATTCAGTGGAGATTTCAGAAAGGCTCCAGTTAAGGAGAAAGAACTACAGGCTCTGACTTAGGACAGAAAAAAAAAAAAAAAAGCTCACACAAACTATAAAGCTAAGCCTAACAGTATTAAAAGGACCTATCAGTAATTGAAATTCTAGAAAGCAAAGCTAATTATTCTGTAAAGAAGATATCATCAGCCAGAGTGCTTGCACCACCCCAAATATCTAATATAGTAAACAACAACAAAAAGTAACAGATAATTTTAAAAATCAGAAAAATATACCCATAAAAAAGAAATAGTTACTACAAACAGATTCTATTTTAATCCAGACATTAGAGCTAGCAACAATGATTTTAAAAGAATCACTTAAAACCTTTCAAGGATTTAAAAGAAAAGATAGCACAATAAGAAAACAGATGAGGAAAACCAACATAGCAATTAAGAGAGTAAAGAAGCCAGCATTTAGTGTAAGGGTTGAGATGGAGTGTATCCCACATCAGAATGCCTGGGTTTGATTCCTGGCTCCCACTTGTGATTCCAGCTTCCTTCCAGCGCAGACCCTGAGACACAATGATGACGGATCAAGGAATTTCATTCCTGTCACCCACATGGGCAGCCTGGATTACATTCCTGATCCTGAGTCAATCCCAGCCACTGTGGGCATTCAGCGAGACAACCAGCAGATGGAGCTCTCTGTCTCTGCCCCAAGTAATGAAGAAAAAAGAGAAAGAAAGGAAGAAAGAAAGGAAGAAAGAAAGAAAGGAAGGAAGGAAGGAAGGAAGGAAGGAAGGAAGGAAGGAAGGAAGAAAGGAAGGAAGGAAGAAAGAAAGAAAGGAAGAAAGACAGTAAGTTAGTTAAAATCCAATGAAAATATTTAGAACTTCAAAGTATGCTAAAATAAGATAACCTTTAGAGCAAATTGGGGACTACATAAGAGAGAAAAATGACATGAAAATATATTAGAAATTATCCAATCTGGGATAACATTCAATTTATGGATTTAATTTGGCATAATGTTAAATTTTAGAATCTTTAGGAAAATTATGTTTAGGATCTTTTTAAGTTTTTTTGATCTTAAACAATTTTTTGTGTTCGTAGCTTGTCTGTAATTTCTCCTTCGCTATTTTATGGTTTTGATAGTGTTACTTTTTCTTTTTTTTTTTTTTTAAAGATTTTATTATTATCGGAAAGCCGGATATACAGAGAGGAGGAGAGACAGAGAGGAAGATCTTCCGTCTGATGATTCACTCCCCAAGTGAGCCGCAACGGCCGGTGCTGCGCCGATCCGAAGCCGGGAACCAGGAACCTCTTCCGGGTCTCCCACGCGGGTGCAGGGTCCCAATGCATTGGGCCGTCCTCAACTGCTTTCCCAGGCCACAAGCAGGGAGCTGGATGGGAAGTGGAGCTGCCGGGATTAGAAGCAGCGCCCATATGGGATGCCGGGGCTTTCAAGGCGAGGACTTTAGCCGCTAGGCCACGCCGCCGGGCCCTGATAGTTACTTTTAAATGTTTATCTTTGTCTTCATATATTCTTGTATAGATATTTTAATTAAACATAAGAAAATATCTTGTGGCAGATGAGGTTGGTTTTATTATTGATTCTAAAGAAATATCATTTAAATTGCTTACTTAAGCTTATGCAGCTAAGAATGAGCTCAAGAAAAGAATTTAATTTCACAGCATCCAATCAAGTTTGTAAATTATTAGTGTTCGCCAAGAATGTAACAGAATAAAATGGGAATTGAGGAAATAACATGAGCCATTATCAA
Source organism: Ochotona princeps (assembly GCF_030435755.1). Taxonomy (NCBI): domain Eukaryota; kingdom Metazoa; phylum Chordata; class Mammalia; order Lagomorpha; family Ochotonidae; genus Ochotona; species Ochotona princeps. The sequence goes on from NC_080842.1 coordinate 22,381,677, forward strand.
TCAGCCTGGATCAGAATTCAAACCTTTTGCCATTCCAAGGGTTATTATTATAAGTAATATCAGCGTTTTCTAACTTCATACATATTACTATTGGGGATAGATCAAGCCTGTTATAAATTATTAACTATGGCTCAGAAAAAAAATATCCACAGAAAGACAGTGCAGATGATTGTCCAAACACAGTCACTGGCAAGTCTATAGCAAGTGTTTATTGGTGATTCTTACACGTAAGGCACTCTCGGGTAATACTCAATTTATGTTTTATTATTTCTGTGTTTTACATAGACAAGTAAATTTCTTGATAAAACTGGATCAATGATACCTGAAAAGTAGGATTCCCAAATCCCCCAAACTATTATTGGAGTAAAAAAATCTATACTATATCTATTTTTAATCAGAGAGAATATATCATGTCTTCATTGCATAGTTTTGAAAGAGATACACACATTGATTGAAAGTAATACTTCAAATTGTGAATGAAGTTAAACTCCAAACCAAAATCAGGAAGTGTCATAAAATGATTTCAGTAACTAAAATTAATTACAGTTTTGAATTTTTAGCGTGTTTTAAAATTGTCTCTCCTTGGATAATTAAATTCTTTAGCATGCAAATATGAATACTATAGCAGAACTGATATGTATAATCTTTAAAAATTTCTTTATTAATTTGGAAGGCATAATTCCAGAGGCAATGAGAGCTGGAGAGAAGTCCTCCATTTGTCAGTTTACTCCCCAGATTGACACAGTGGCAGGAGCCAGGCTTGTCGGAAGCTAGGTGGCAGGAGTCTGCTTTGTGAATCCCGTGAGTACAGGGGTCCAAGCACCTGAGCTATTCTCCACTGTTCTCCCAGGTCTAGCAGTAGGGAGCTGGGTTAGAAATGGAGCAGCTGGACCCAAGCCAGTATTCTTATGGAAAGCTACCCAGCAAGAGACAGCTATACCCTCTAGGTCACACTGCTGGTGTCTAAGATTAACTATGCTATGTGAGTACAAACTTAAATACTAAGGATAAAACAGTGACTTTCTTTTTAAAGGTTCATTTTATCTAGTATGCATTTGAAAGACATAGTGACAAAAAATGAGGGGTAGGGGGAAGAAAGAAAGAAACCTTTCATTCACTGGTTCAATCCCTAATTGGCTACAGCAGTCAAGATCGGGCCAGGCCAGTGCCAGAAGCCAGAATCTTTACCTGAGTCTCCCACATGGATTTCAGGGACTTAAGTATTTGAGTCATTCTCTGCTGCGGTCCCAGCTGCACCGGTAGGGAGGTGGATCAGAAGCGGAACAACTGGGACTTAGATATTCTGGTATAGGATACCGACATCATAGGCGGCAGCTTAATATGCTGAGACACAATGCCTGCCCTGGCAACTGCATTCTAAAGCCTGCCTTTCCTTCTTGCTTTATCAAGTGACAGAGATTAGGGGTTTACATGTGCTTGTATGTCACTGACACAGAATGTGTGTACATGAGATGACAATGCCTGGTGTTGGAGTAGCCACATGTTTAAGGCAAGGCAATGGGAACCTAAGTACATGACAGCGCCTGGGGAAAAACCAAGACTGGTTCCAGTGTGAGTTTTTAGCTAGAGTCTAACCCATTGGGTGGTCACATTTTTCAAACATTTTTAGCTTTATGTGTTTACTTATTTATTTTGTAACACCACTGGGGCTTTTCAGAGTTTAAACTCACTAGTTCTTAAATATTTTCTGCTAAAGATATTCACATGTTCTCTTTTATGCTCAGCTTCAAATTGGATTCAGAAATCCAAAGCGAGTATATTGTGTGTGTCCTAAAACTTCAAGTTAATGACTTCTAATGAGCCCAGCAAGAAGCTAATGACTTGTAATCACTTGTCAATTGATTCAGAGTATTATCTTTGTCAAATTACTTAGAGTGGACTGGGGAGGCTTTGGTGGGAAGGAGGCAAAGGAGTAGCCAGGGATGAGGAAGTGAGTCACAGGCTGAGTTCTGGCAGACATTCAGGGCCATGAGAAGTGTAATGCAGTCTTTTGCCAACTGTCCTAAAACCTGTGAGTAGCCTCATAAGTAAAGCTGCAGGTATTAGAGATTATGGAATGAAACAACATGAAAGTCATTACCTAAGGCTTACTCAGTGACCTTAGTGTTTTGCATTTGCATAAAGTCTGCAACTGAAAGAGGAATAAGCACAAAAAATTACCCACGGGCGTTAGGGCCTCATGAAATGCTTTACAAACAAAGCCGTGTTTTCTGTGCACAGTTGTTCATTTAAAAGAGGCAGAGCATCTATGAGTTTGAATCCCTAAGACAGTTATTAATGATCAGCACTTGGATCAGCCTCTGAACTCTGTACATCAAACATAGGAAGATAACTAAATCCACAGAACCTTAGCCAGGAAGATATAATTTATGGCTCAGTTTACACTGTCCTAGATGAACAAATGATCACTTGGAGGAAGGATGCCAAAAATGCTCACAAGATTTCTGCTTTTCAAGATGTTTGCATAAAGCTCTCTTGTGTAGTGCTCATCATACAAACACACAGATACATACACATAAAGCATGTACATACACATACACACAGATATATCTGTGTATGTTTTAGTTGCCCGTACCCTAATCTTATTGAATTTCAAGGAATTGACAACTCAATCTTACTCTCAGAAGGACTTGATGGAATAATGAAAGTGGCTAACCTTAACTGATCTGCAAGGAAAAGTTCCAGCAATGTTGAAAAAGTCTCACAACTTTAACCATGGAGCGTGATGCCTAGTTTAAGATTAACACTATCAAAAACAATCATTCATTATGTTTTACTGGCTTCACTAGAGTAATAACCAATTGGAAAAAATTATTCTTCCTGTAGGTCAAGAAAAAACACAGGAAAACTTGAAGTTATGAAACAATCTATACAACTACACTACAAAGTGCTGTAACAGGATTTTTTTTTAAGTTCAGTGTATCAGACACTATCTTTTACTTCTCCTTAGAAAACCGCTGAAGGGTAATGCAGTCCCATAGGAAGATCAGAGATGTCAACCACATGGGGTATCTATCCTCTGGGTCTTGGCCCTCTCTACCCTTAACATTGTCAGTAACATATTTCCTCCCAGTTTTGCGACAGCATCACCCCCAGACCATTTCATTTTGTCCTGGCATTCCTCTTTTTAAGTGCCTGCCAAATATCCTACTTAATTGCTCTGGCAAGAAAAATGATCAATTAGGAGACTAAAGACAGAATAAGGCCATTACCTGTGGGTACCATTTAAGCCAGCCTGTCATTTTCTCCGGGCGGGGGGCATGGATACGGAACTCAACTGAGGCCCTGAGTCTTGGTTTGACTCAGATCAACTGCCACCATTCTGTGTGACCTCTGGAAGCCTTTTGATCTCAGGAATCGTCCTTCTAAAGTGGGTGGGAAAGCTGGTTGTGTGAGAAGCCCTAGGCTGAAGTATGTGTGGGCAGGAATCTGGGTAGGGTAAATTAGATGGAGCACAGTTTTGACTTAGTTTAGTGAGAGGAGCACCACTGGAATTTAAATTTAGTTTGATTGGTTGGTTGGCTGAAGTCAGTTGACTTTAGTACTTCTGGTAAAAATAGATATAGATATAGATATTGATATAGACATAAATATAGATATAATTATAGATAAATATAAAAGTATATATTTATTTGCACATATGTGTATAAGTACATAAATGTACATGTGTGTGTATACACACACAGAAAGAAAGTTACCAATCTTTATCCAAACTGCACAATCCTCAGAGCAAAATGAATACGAAATGACACTGTTATATCCCATTAATAAGGGCTGAGTGTTTGTGTAAAGAACCCATAGCCAAGTGGGAAACGCAGTGGGTAATGAGTCACAGAAATCTGCATCTGGCTGTTGTATCTGGGAGTTCATGCTTCAAGATCTCTTTACAGTTTCTCATTTCTCATTATTGGCGGTTTGGTTGGATATCATCCACTGAAAAAGCATTCTAAGCTCTTCTTATGAGCTAACCCAAACTCCATTTTCCAAATTACCTCCTTCAGTGTCTATAGAAACATTCATTTTTATTTACTGCTTTGTTGTTAATCGGCAATCTCTCCCATCAGTCTGTAAACCTAATGAGAACTGGGAGCTTACTTCTCAGATGCATCACAGTATTTTAAGTTTGGAGAATAATATTTAGCATTGAGTAGGTTCTCATGAATATTTGATGAGTGAATGAATGAATAACTGATATGCTCATTATTCCACTGTAAACAAAAGGATTGTGTATGATAATATGGTGGCCAATTACAAATCAAGTTTAAGAGTAATCCCACATGGAAGCATTTGTGGTTTACCAGGCAACTTACATTGCACAAGAGGTTTTCAGATCTCAGTAAATTAAATGTCCTTGTATTTTATGTATGATAGCCAGGTGAGATAAATGTGGAGAATATATAAAACAGAACACATAAATAGCAGTGGAAAATGGGGAGTGAAGTCAACAAATCCAGGCTTAGTTTCAAATACCTTAAGTTACAACTGAGCCAAAGTTGAATTTCTAAGTAACTAGAAATAAAAAGAAGTCAAGTCGAGACATCTTTTCTAAACTCAATTAATATAACAATCAGAAATTATTCAAAGTGGGTGTAGTACTAATAATTGAAAATCCAGCCCCAATGTTGATCACCTTTAGACAAAAAAATTCAAACAAAATACCAAGGCCTAGTGAGATTTTAAAAAAAAAATGTGTCCTAGTGTGAAGTATTGTCGCATTAAATTTTAATGAATCTCCATTGAAAAGAAAACAAATGGAATTTTCGCATCCTTAAGATTAAAGTATGAGTTCTATGACTCTGATACTTTTAATGGCCAATCTTTTTGCAATGCAAAGGATAGTGAACTATCATATAATTGAAAATCATTATATATTCAAAATAAACTATTTCCAGGATTTTTGTCAAGTTGTATTTCAAGGAACTTGTCATAAACATTTCATTTTCTCTATTTTAAGTTATATAATGCCTTTTTGATATATTAGGTTTAATTTTTAAAATTTTAATGTTATAATATTAATACACAGAGAATAGATTGTGAAATTCATAAATATATTTCTAATGTAATGATATTCCCAGCCTCTCCCATCCTTTCCTTTAATCCCCTCCCTGTCTCCTTTCCTCTTCCTCCCTCCCTCACTCCCTCCCTCCTTTCGTTCACATTATTTGAGATAACATTTTTAATTGACATTACAATCAAGGGCTTAAAACACAGTACCTATTTTATACACTAATTGTGTACTGATTGGAAGAGACACTAAGAAAAAAGTCCCTTTTACAATAGCCATGACAATCAAATATTCAGAAATGAATTTAACTGAAGAAGAGAAAGATCTGTGTAGTGAAAATAGAAAGCACTGATGAAAGAAATAAGCAGAATTCAAAAACTGGAAAGATATTCTTTGCAGTGGATTGGAAAAATCAATATCATGAAAATATTTATGCAATATAAAGCAACTTACAGATTCAATATCTGTCAAAATATCAATGCCACTTTTTATAAGAATATTTTATTTTAAGTGTCAAATCAGCAGTAAAACACATGGTAGTTGCTGAAAGCTAGAAAATTTTGATTACAGACTAACAATTCTGGTCTTATTCAGTGGTATATTACAGAAAAACAAAAAATTTTTAATGTTAACTTGCATTCATATTTTTTTTATTTTTCCATTGGGAAAAAATGAGTTTTATGTTAACTTTCACTGATAAAGGTATATATGAGTCATTGTAAGATCTTTACTACAATAAATTAAATGTAGTTTTCTTCATAAGGAAATTATAAAATTGTATTTCTGTCAATGTGGACATACAAAGAGATTGCAAAAGATTCATGAAAGGTGTGATTAATAGTTTTTTTTCCTGCGAAAAAGTTAATCTGTATAAGCAATCTTCAAAAAGTTCTTTGAAAATGCACATTATAAGTGGATTTTACAAATTTTTACACCAAAATTTTCACAAACTTTTGAATATTCTCATTCGTGGGGAAAAAGTAACTCCTCTTTCTTTAAGGATAATGCAGAATCCCTTTCTATAATGTAATAGTTTATTTAATAGATCATCCAAGAAAACTGACTCTGAATATTGATTCACTGAGTATCTGTTACCCAAAGCATATCCTTGCATAGTTGAAGGCTTGGAAAATTCTAAATCTTTAGAGAATATGTGTTGATTTTTAAAAAAAATCAATGATACCAAGTGTGAATTTACTAGTAAAGCTCTTCACGAAACATCAGGACGATTTGCTGTGTACTCAGCCAAGCAGATGTAAGGCTCCCAATGTAAGTTCAATAATCGCCATATGTATGGCATTTTGAATTTTTAAAAATCCACAGCTGGCAGTTGGAATAATTTCTGAGCCTCTGTTTTGCTGGCCCAAGGAACTTTCTAGTTATTTATCTAGTGCGCCTCACCAGAAACTAGTACATATCTGGGACATGTCAGGTAACTGCCTTGTTCATTCATTGAAAAAATAATTTTTAAGATTTGTTTACTTGGGCCCAGTGCGAGAGCATAGTGGTTAAAGTCCTCACTTTGCACGCCTGGGATCCCATATGGGCGCTGCTTCTAATCCTGGTGGCACTGCTTCCCATCCAGCTCCCTGCTTGTGGCCTGGGAAAGCAGTGGAGGACAGCCCAAAGCCTTGGGAGCCTGCACCCACATGGGAGACCCGGAGGAAGCTCCTGGCTCCTGGCTTTGGATTGGCGTAGCTCCAGCCATTGCAGCCGCTTGGGGAGTGACCCATCAGATGAAAGATGTTCCCAGCTGTCCTGCTTCCCATCCAGCTCCCTGCTTGTGGCCTGGGAAAGCAGTCGAGGACAGCCCAAAGCCTTGGGACCCTGCACCCACGTGGGAGACCCGGAAGACACTCCTGGCTCCTGGCTTCAGATTGGCTCAGCTCCAGCCGTTGCGGCTGCTTGGGGAATGAATCAGCAGACGGAAGATCTTCCTCTCCCTCTCTGTATATCTACCTTTGTAATAGTAATAGTAATAATAATAATAATAATAATAATAATAATAAATAAAAGACAGTGGGACAGAAAGAGACAGAAACAGATAACCTATTCCACCTTTCGGTTCACTACCCAAACAGCCTTCACAGCCATGGCAGAGCCGCATTGGAGCCAGGATCTACATGGGTGTGACAGGGACATGGTCTACCATGGGTGTGACAGGGACTCTAGCACTCGGGTTGTCTTCTCATTCCTTCAAACACACACGAGCAGGAAGGTTCAAAAGTGGAGCAGAAAGTCATCACCACAAGCGGTAGCTGAATCCACAACACCACAATGCCTGTCTTATGGACAGAAGAGCTTTTAAATCATTCTCCCAGTTTGGCAGGATGAAGATAAGGAAAGGTACGTGACATCGTGCTTGCTCATAGCAGGCATACAGTTCACACAATCCATGTAAATTCTGAAAAATTATGTAAAACAGAAAGTTTGTAGCTAAATTAATTGTATGATATTGTATAAGGCAGAACCTTAAAAACAATTTTATATCATGGCAACTATCATTACCTTTATAGTTTTGTTTCAGCTGAATGATTTTGAGTTAAATTATTTACATTTTCTAAGTTCTTCTCTGTTTCTCATGATCATTGTAAATGAACATAAATTTGCCTTCCCCTTAATGGAATAACTATTGAAGACATATCGTTTGAGTATGGTTCTATGAAGTCAGGTGCAGAGGTGTGATTCTGATATCATATTCTCATGACACCATAATCATAGTCCTGAGATAATACTGACAAAATTATTGATTTTAGATATGACATAGCAGTAATAGATGTAGAAATTGGGCTAAATTTCAACTGAAACCCACTTCAGAGAGAAGGTAAGGAAAATACATTTTCAATGAAATCAGTGAAACAGTTTAGATTTATTTTTGATTACCCATATATCCAATTATATCCACGTTCAGTCTTCTTGCCATCTAGTTTTATGCTTTAAATATATCTGAAGATAAAAAGATAAATGGGCAACTCAGAGTTGACATCAATCTTTAGTCTTCTGGGGAGGGCATGGAGAAAATAATTAAAATTACAAGCTAGAATTTGTAGACATCATAATTCTCATCCATTGCTGATGCGAATGTAAACTAGTGCAGCCAGTTTAGAAAGGGTTTGGCAGTTTTTTTAATGTTAACGATAGAATTATTACATCACTTAGCAATTCCATATTGAAATGCTTACTCAAGAAAAATTAAAACTTGTATCCACACAAAGACGCACAGGGTTATTAATAGTAATTTTATTCTTAATATCTGAAGAATGGAAATAACACAAATATCCATCCATTCATAAGTGGATGAATAAGATATGTTTATTTATATTATTATTACTTGGCCACAAAAACAAAGCACTAATATGGACTAAACACACACAAAACTTAAAATTTATGCATGAAAGAAGCCAGTCACAAAAAATACCTACTTATTTTCAATGTCCAGTAGACCAATCTATAGAAAAGAGTGCAAATTAGTGATTGCGTGGACAGTAGGGTGAGGCAACGGGAGACACTGCTAATGAGTACATCAGTTTTGAAGTGACAGAAATAATCAAAAATCAGATGATGTAGTTGTGCAATTTTATGAATCTATCTGCATGACTGAATCATACATTTAAATAGCCTCCCTTTATATTTAGACAATATATAAAAGAAGCTTTTGAAATATAAGGTGATATACTGTATCACAAAAATTTAAAAATTTGGGTTGTTAGTGAAAAGTATAATCCAAAATTCTTGCTGGGGTAGAGTGAGGGGGAAATAGATTGCTCAAGACTCCCTAGGAAAGGAAACTTTTAAACTGACTCTTGAAGAATACGTAAAGTTCTTTGAGTTGGAACATATATCATGCTAGATGGAAAGCAAAAAGTTGGAACACAGAAAAGACTTGTCTCGTTGGCTGAGTGATTGAGCAGCAGGAAGACAGGGCTTGTGGAAGAAAGCTGTCTGCAGGAGTGGAAAACAGTAAGAAGTAAGACCAAAAAGGACAACTGAAAAGCAAGACCTAGAAAACACCTCTAGGCCACACGAAGGAGCCACACATTTCTTTATCAGTGACAGAAAGCTATTAAACATTATAAAAGGAAAATTGGCATAATCATTTTTATTTTCCAGAAATAAAATCCAATTCCTTCAGATAAGATTTATATCTCTGATCAAAATTGTCTAGGAAATGTAGGAATTAATGGCACACTTACTGGCTTCAATTGTTCAGCCATCCTTTTTTCTTTCTTTTTGGTTGATAAACAAAGCTGTTATATTTTCTGGGAAACATTGCTTTCAACCTTGCAGCCACAGAAGGAAAGAAACATATACTTACAGATAAAATTCTCTGACCACAGCCAGTTGAAATATCATGTCACACTCATGTTCCACCTCTTCGTTTTGTCAGTATTTATTTGTTGAGACAGAAAAATAAGAGCCCCTTTCTAGCTGATGGCAAAACTAGAACAATAAGCTAAATGAAAAGCCACTGGAATCACAGAGAAAGTTTGTCTAAGAAACTTAAGAAAGAGTAAAAGCCTGGCAGTGGCAAGAATCCAAAAATATTCTAATAATATCCCAATCTATGGTTCTAGCAGTCTCTATGGCCACCTCTTGCAACTTGGCAACACATGCCATTAACTTTCTCTTTTGCCTTAAGCCATTTAAAGGAGGATTTCTGCCATAATGGCCACATGTCCCTACAGTTGTAGAATTAGCCAGTTACCAGACTCCAGGAGATACTTGCTGGTTTATTAGATACACCAGAATTCATCAGTCTTCTGACACCCATGACTCACTGGTTAATAGAAACCTGGATACTCAATCAGCAAGAGCAATGTGTACATGCTGTGAAAGTCAGAAAATGAAAGGGAAGAGATGAAAAGTATTCTATTCATTTTTTAAATCAGTTGGCCATTAGATGACAGGATGTTGTAAATAGACACACTTACCTTGAGTAAACCATTTGCAACTAATAATGTAAGACAGCAATACCACGCATCTAAGATATGGGCAACAACTATCTCTCTTCTTAAACTCCTGTCAGCCATGACCAACTGAACACAGAACCATTTCACATGTCCTAGAGTTCATCCTGAGCAGCCCCTAGGAAACCATAACGATCGAGTCGTTTCCAAGATAAAATATGCACTATAGACCTGGATTAGAGTAATGATAATTATAAGAAACAATATGATGCTAACTCTTTTTCTATCTTTTACATTAATCTCCACCACAGCCAATCCAAGTCTGAGGGCTAGGTATCAGGAAATCAGTGTTCATGTGTGTCACAATGTCAGCTTGGAAGTAGGGAGCCGCCTCCCTCTGTGTATGTGTGTTTTAATCCTTTAGGGCAAACATTGCATGAAAGGATTTCCTTTTGGTAATAAAGAATTCCAGCCATCTGAGAGCAAATGGAGAAGTTATTTCAGGAAGACTTTTCCCAGAATCCTTGAAAGCCCCGCATGTGTTTGGGGATAATATGCCTTTTTCTGAAGTCACATCTCTTACATCCTACTCACCATACCCACTCTAAACAAAGAGAATTTGTAAAGTAATCTGATCTGATTCATAAAGTGAAACACCAAGAGGCAAAAACTACACACAGTTCATTTTACAGGTCAGTTCAGAAGGTGTGCCAGCTCGTATTTCAATATTCCTGAGTGTTCTATAGATCTAATGCAAAAAGTAAAAGTTCGCCAGCTGTTTCTAAAATCTAAATCCCTGAGTCTTTGCAACAACTGTCAGCAGACTGTTCTGTCATAAAAGTGCACACACACACACACACAACACACAGACACACACACGCACAACACACACGTGACACACACACACGACACATACACACTTGGGAAATTTTAACAAGCTATGAACATAATATTAGTTTAATTGAACATACATAATTAATTTATGTCAAGGGTAGAATCTGGGAAATGTGCATAAAAAGGAAAATCTTGCATCTCATCTTTTCTCTCTTCATGTAATCCTCATGTCCTCTGTATTGGTACTGTAGAGAATAACGAAGGATCTGAGATTTTTATCTGCTTTGAAGCTAACAAGTTAGCCTACCACAGTTTTACAGATTCTATCAAAAGTCATAAGGCTTATAGATCAGAGATAATTTTTTTTTGTTCCAGAAATAGTAGGAGCCTGAGTATCATCATCTCCATACTCTAGTTTCTAAAGGACAGCTCAAAGGGATTCAAATGATACTTGTGCCCACAGAGCTTGAATTAAAAGAGAGAAACTTTCAGCTTAGTTGGGAAACCCAAATATTTTGTAGTGGGCAGTGAACCCCTTTTCATATTTGTTCCAGAGGGAGATATTATCTGGCTATGACTATTTAAGCAAATCTACCTTTTGCTTTGGAAAGACACTATCTCTTTCTCTCAAAATTATATCATATCTGTCTTCCCAGGTCATTTGATATTAAAAAAAAATCCCTGAAGACATGTTATAGAACAATAACTTTAAATGACTATACACATTGTTCAACAATGACACAGACACATGAAGAATTTTTTCCTGAAAGATGTGTACAACTAATTATTTGTCAGTTAATATAGTTTTGTTTGTATAAAGAACAACACAATGTGTGTGAGATCTGCCACTGGGAGAGTGCAAGAATCAAGGCAAGGGGCAGCCCAAACCAAGCCAGGTTACACTACCTACTGGCACACAGGTGGGTCAGGTTTGGGGGGTGGCTTAGGTTGGGCCAGTTCATAACATCCACTGGCAGATCTGAGAACCAGAACAGGTTGCAAGACAGGCTGGGTTCGGTCACAACACCAGCCAGTTCACATTAGGGATGCTGAGGTCAGGTGAGCCATGCCAGTCTGGGTGCGGAGGGTGTTGGGTCCATGAGCCTTGGAATCAGGAGAGTCTGGCCGGGCCTCGGTTGCATGGCCTGGGTTCTTGGGCCCACCTGTGTAGTCGGTATTAGGTCTATGAACCCCGGGGGTGGGGGGACTTGTGGGGCCCAGGTCACCTGACCCAGGTCCTTGAGCCTGCACAGTGGGTGCTGGGTTCATGAGCCCTTGGGGCGAGGGATTCAGCAGGGCCTTATTCGGGGAGCCCGGTGCCTAAGGTACTGGGGCAAACTTATTAGTTGCCCGGGGGCACACTTGTATAGACTTGGTGTGGAAAAGATGAAGCAGTTGATGGCTGGCCCAAATGATATGGCAGCCCACTGGGGATTGCAGAGGACAAGTGCCATAACAGAGGAAGGAGAACAGAACAAACTGGACAGCTACCCCAGCCAAATAATGACAGCAAATAACTCAGTGAAATGAGAATCTAAGGTCGACTATGTCAAACAACGGACATTGGATTGGTAAAATCGACGGCATTTCAAAATGAGCAAAAGCACTTGGGAAGAACCCTCAGAGCATGTGCCATATCAGGGACCCTGGGTTGATACTGAGTGGTGTTTTCCGTCACTGGTACTGGGGCGGCTGGGAGACTGGGTATAATTTCCCTCTTTAATTCCCCCCTTCCCCCAGATACAGGAAGAAGAAATAGAAAATTTGGAAACAATGATCATACCCACTTTTCTGTAACTCTTGAGCAACTATGTAAACATCATCATAAAAAGAAAAAAAAAAAAGGGCCCTGGCACAGTAGCCTAGTGGCTAAATCATCCCCTAGCACACACTTGGTTCCCGTATGGACACTGCTTTGTATTTCAGCTGCTCCACTTCCCATCCAGCTCCCTGCTTGTGGCCTGGGAAAGCTGTACAGGACAGCCCAAAGCCTTGGGACCTGCACCTGTGTGGGAGACATGGAAGAAGCTCCTGGCTCCTGGCTTTGGATCGGCTCTGATCTGGCCACTGTGGCCACTTGGGAAGTGAACCATTAGACACAAGATCTTTCTCTCTGTGTCTCCTTCTCTCTCTGCATCTACATTTCCAATTAAAAATAAATAAAAAAGTTAAAGAACAAAACAACACAAGAATAATTAAATAAATAATGGTCAATAGATTTTATAACAGATGTTCTGAGAATTTTCAGATTGACATGTAACATTGGGAGAAATCCCATTATTTATACATTTATAAAGCATTAAATTTACAAAGGCAACAGTTGTAATTTTTTATTTTATTTTTCTGTATTCTTCTAAAGATGATAAACACACTGAAAACAATCAAAAGATAGCTTCTAAGTTAGATTAGAAGTTTCATCCATCTAATATCAGTCAGGCAAAGCTGCTGAGCGCATGGTGGACAGTTTCTGACAATACACAAAATATAGGAAAATTAATTGTGCGTGACCAAGAAGACCAGCTTTATTTTAGGTGATACACATAAATGACTAAAATAAACAACATGGATTTATGCTGTAAAATTGACAACTCATTCCATACTTTATAATCTAAAACTGCCATCAAATAGTAGACTAAAATATGGCAGTGCTACCTAGAATAAAACTTGACACACACTACCCTGTAATGTTTAATAAAGTGATTGAAGTTAATCTAATATTTACACTATGACTTTGTTAAAAAGCTTCGCTCATACACAGCTGTTCCATTTCCAAGCTTGTTTCCAATTATAAATGATTTGTGTTTTTAAGATTTGTTTATTTTTATTGGAAAGTGAGACATACAGAGAGGAAAGACAGAAAGATCTTCCATCCGCTGATTCACTTGCCAAGTGGCCGCAGTGGCCAGAGCTGAGACAATCCAAAGCCAGCAGCCAAGGAGCTTGCTCTAGGTCTCCCATGCGGGTGTAGGGTCTCAAGCTTTTGGGCTGTCCTCGACCACCTTCCCAGACCACAAGCAGGAACTGGATTGGAAGTGGGGCTGCTGGGATACGAACTGGTGCCCATATGAGATCCTGGTATGCGCAAGGTGAAGACTTTAGCCACTAGGCTACTGCGCAGGGCCCTCAAAATTTTTTTTTAAAGATTTATTTATTTTCATTGGAAAGTCAGATATACACTTAGAGCACATGTTGAACACTGCCTACATTGGTAGCTGTTTTTGTACCTCAGCAAAGCGTATGGGACACCTTAAATAATGAGAGAACTTCTAGAAGCACTCCCAAATTAAGATTCGTTAGCCAATTATCGTCAATCACTAACCCAGCTTTAATTTGAGCTAAATTTTTATTTAGTAATCTTCTGAGTAGTCTGAGTCTCTTGGGTTATTTGAGCTTTTTGTCATCTATTGGGCTATTTATAGAAATATTTAAATACTTCCTTTTTAATAGCTTCCTTTATCTCCTATGCCTCTCATATTGCCTATTCCTTTCTAAGCACAAACTTAAGTGTCAATGACTGCAGTCGTTTAAACCTTTGTAGAAGCCATATTGTGCCTCTTCGGAGTATGGTTACAGATGATTGGCAGAGTGGTGAATGTGTACCTTGGGACACCCACTTCTTGTATTGGAGTGTCTGGGCTCAGGACCTCACTGGAATTCTGATCTAGCATCCCGCAGGTGCACACGCTGAGAAGCAGCAGGTGATGTGTCACATCGCTGGGTTCTTGGCTCCCACATGAAAGACCAGATTGAATTCCAGGCTCTTGGCTTCAGTCTAGCAGTATCCTAGTGAATGAGAGAGATCTGTATTTCTGTCTCACTCTTATTTCCTTTCAAATAAAATAAAAGGTGTTCAATTTTCTGTTGTGTCCATTGGTTTTATTTGGTACTGCATGCCTGAGTTTTAGTGAGGGTTAATGTTTCACTTGGCCATTGTCCTGCCTGGGACTTGTATCAACAGTTACCCCCATTCTTCCATCACTTCATATAAATCCTCACCTTGTCCAAATACACCCATTTCAAATTCTGTTCCTTATGCACAGCCTCCTGATCAGCATGTTGCTGCCGGTTTCCAGCATGAAGAAAACCAGTCCGTCTTCCGCCCTTCGGGGAGAGTTGGTTCCATGTCATGCTTCACCTTTGAAGAACTCTGTTTGAGCATGTCAAATAATGATCACTTTAAGTTTTTTTTTTCTTTCTTTATGTCTGCTTGGGAAGTAGAGCGCATAAAATTGAATCAGCCCAGTAAATAAGGTGCTGGTTTTTATTTTTCATCAGTGCAAAGCCATAATTAGTTCGTTTCTTTTATAAAATGTAAACTGAACAAGATAGAGTGGTTGCTTCAAGTAATTATGTAATTAAAATGTGTACGCACTGCTCAATGAGTTCAGAATCCATTGAAACCTCTTTTCATCTACGACTAGAGCGTTGTGAGCAGTGTTTTAATTTTTAAAATCTTAGTAAGAGTTTATTTTTTTCTTTAACAGGCTGACTCCAGTCACACATAGGCTACAGATTTTCCCTTTTTATTTAAATTTTAGTTAACTGCTGCAGAAAAGCTTATGATCAAATCTGAGACTCTGAATTGACTAAGTAGCACCTGTTAAAATCCCTTCAGTGTATTTGCTGAAACCTAAAAGTCTAATGCTTGAATTTTATGTACTTCTTCCAACTAAGAGCTCTCTATGAATTAAGTCAGTATGGCTTGACACGAACATTATCTTAGCACTCAGAATTAATTACATTGCTGTGCATATTCTTCAGGAAACTAAATCAGTAGGAAATTCAAAACTGCATGACAGGCTTATTTGCTTCACAATATACCTATTTACTTTTTAAAAAGTATTGCATTGTGATTTTTGCAATTAGTCATCACTCATCTAATTTTTGCCTATATTGCAAGTTAATCATAATCAATCACAAATGAATAGAGAATTTGTTCATTCAACATTTATAATCACCACTTAATAATTCATACCTAATAAACCAGAAAATATTCAAACTCATACTTATTTTGTTCATGTTTTGTAGTACCTCTGAACCACATCTTATTGTAATCAGTCAAAGCACCTAGTATAGGACATTGAACATGGATATATGCATATTTCTTGGAGAAGAAAATAAAGAGTGAACTTTGGATCTTTTTTTAAAGATTTATTTATTTTCAAAGGAAAGGCAAATTTACAGAGAGAGAAAGGTCTTCCATCTGCTGGTTTACTCCCCAAATGATTGTAATGGCTGAGCCATTAATGGAGCTAAGCCAATCTGAAGTCAGGAACCAGGAGCTGCTTCTGTGTATCCAACATGGGTGTAGGGTCCCAAGGACTTGGGCCATCCTCCACTTCTTTCCTAGGCCACATGCAGAGAGTTGGGTAGGAAGCAGAACAATGGGGATTTGAACTGAGATGCTGGCACTTGGAGGTGGATAACTGGTCAATTGAGCCTTTATGCTGCTCCCTGGATTTCTTTTATTTGTTATGTTTGTTTGTTTGAAAGGCAAGGAGAGACAACAGGCAGAACTTGTATCTTATGTTTTATTCCCTCTATGTCTACAACATTTAGGGATGGGTCAGGCTACAACCAGGATCCTGGAATTCAGCTGGCGCCTCCCAAGTGTGTGGCAGGGACCCAAGTCCTTAAACCATCAACAGCTACGTTCCAGGATATGCATTAGCAGGAAACAGGGTTTGGAAGCACAGCTGGGACTCAATCTAGGCACCCCGGATGGGATGTGGACACCACCAACATCACTGTTAAGTACAATGCCAAACTCCCACCCCTGGATGTTTGCTATCAATTATTGCAGATATTTTCAGAATTTAGCTACATGCTTAATTGTAACTAGACAAGTATACTATGAAAAGACTCAAATGAAAACAACACTGATTCTTAAGAAGAGTTTGTTTTCATTAATGTGACATTTCTGGATAAAAGTCACTTTTAGATTAAGTTGGAACATCAAAGGAAACAATTCCAAGAACCAGTTAATGGAAGCAATTTCTGGATTCAGCTTTGTAATATTTACAAAGGCATTCCATTTCTCTAAATCAAATGTGTTTAATTATATCTTCAGTTTATAAACACTATTTTTTCACACTACAACATCTTTCAATCTATGTTTTCAAATGCTTTACTCAGCTCTGTCTTACAAAGAAATAATATGAAGATCAATGTTTCTTTCACTAATGATAGTCATGTTAACAAGTATAAACTTTCACAAGATTTTTTTATATTTGACTACTACTTTTTAAGATTTTAAGTTATTATTTTTTTTAAAGATTTATTTTTATTACAGCCAGATATACACAGAGGAGGAGAGACAGAGAGGAAGATCTTCCTTCCGATGATTCACTCCCCAAGTGAGCCGCAACGGGCCGGTACGCGCCGATCCGAGGCCGGGAACCTGGAACCTCTTCCGGGTCTCCCACACGGGTGCAGGGTCCCAAAGCTTTGGGCAGTCCTCAACTGCTTTCCCAGGCCACAAGCAGGGAGCTGGATGGGAAGTGGAGCTGCTGGGATTAGAACCGGTGCCCATATGGGATCCCGGGGCTTTCAAGGTGAGGACTTTAGCCGCTAGGCCACGCCGCCGGGCCCTAAGTTATTATTTTTTATAGTATAGTTTTGTAGGTATGATGGGGTCCCTTAGTAATAGCTGTAAGTTTACAAATTTATCTTTCTAGACTGCTAAGATTTTAAATCATGTAAATAGAGAATATTTTCTTTATTTGTATTAACTTTAAACCTTTTCTTAGTTCTCTTGTGATTTCAGCTTCAAAAACACTGTCTGATCATTGCCTTCTTTCTGCTTGGATCAGTGGTATGTAAATATCCAATGTTGCATGCGTGAAATAGTTCTTAGTTTTCTTTTTCCTTCTCTGCATTTTGACAACCACCATGTTCTCTAAATTCTGCAGGTACTTGGCTCTCCTAAGGAGAGAGCTGGCATCACTAACTAGCTAGTTGATGAAGCTTTAAGGTGTGAAAGTCACCCATGTATTGCTTTCTGTTTTACAGATGTCAGATGGAGCCTCCACAAGAAGCCACTTGATTTTAAACACAAAGCACAAAAGAGTGACAGCAGCAGCCTACTGGAAACTGTGCTTTGCTCAGTCTTCACTTTGCCGTTGTTCAAACTGAAGCTGTTCCCCAAACAGAGTTCACTTAACAAGAGCCAAGGACCCCAAGTAAGTGATTCTATAATCTCAATGAGGTACAAAAAGAAGAAAATACACATTTAAGCGGAAAGACAGTTTCGCATTGCCCTGTAGCCTGGTACTGAGACAACATCATTCATGAGGGAAACAGTGAAGGAACTGAGTTCCAGACTTCACACATGCCTGACTGCATTCTCAGCTCCTGAACCCATCAGGCAGATTCCAAGGACACAGGTTCCAAGCTGGAGACAGTGGACTTGAAACGTGCATCAAACTAAAAGGTCCTCACAGGCATGAGTAGAAATTAGGATGGGTCATACATGTTAGCACGGAAAACAAACCTCAACAAATCAAAGAAGTGTCACTTCACATCACAATGGTATAAAGCTGGACATCAAAAGTGGTGGGAACAATTTTGAAAATTCAAAATATGTGCATATA
This sequence comes from Ochotona princeps, assembly GCF_030435755.1. Lineage (NCBI taxonomy): Eukaryota > Metazoa > Chordata > Mammalia > Lagomorpha > Ochotonidae > Ochotona > Ochotona princeps. Next base: position 22,400,036 of record NC_080842.1, read on the forward strand.
AAAAAACACTCCTGAACCACCGATAGATCAAAGAAGAAATTAAAAGAGAAATTTTAAAGTATCTTGAAATTTGAGAATGCCCTTAGAACATGTCAAAACTTACATGATGCAGGAAAAGCAGTTCTAAGATTGAAATTTATAGCGATGAACACATACATCAAAAACAAAGAGAGATTTCTAAGAAACAACCTAACATTTTGCTTTAAGGAAGTAGAAAAAGAACAAAATAAGTCTAAAGTTAGTAGCAAAAAGGAAGTAATAAAAGAGCAGAAATAAATGAAATAAAGGCTAGAAAAAGGAGAGAAAACATCAGGAGAAAAATGTGAGTTGATTTCTTCAAATACTTTTCTGGCATATAATTTTAAAGCATTTGACAATGATTATCATGCTTATGAGATACGGCCTGGCTTTCCAATAAAAAGACAGAATGTATCCTGATCAAGCATGGCAATGAATTTTCCCTTCTAGTCCTACTTTCTGATTAGAGCCCCAGAGCACCTCTGACCTTTCTGCTCAGAACACGTAAGAGGTTGTGAACTAGTCACTCACTGTGCTTTGTCATACTTAGAATTCTTCCCATCTATCCAACTCTGGTTTGGTCCCCACCGCTTGATCTGCGTCTGTAACTCCTGCTGCTCTCAGTCTTTAGTAAATACAATTCTATACTCTGTGCTTCTCTGCTTTACACATTTGAGAGAGAAAGAGCTTTATGTGTCTTTCTGCATCTGGTATACTTTACTTAACATGGTCTCCTTGGTACCACCTGTTTTGCTGCAAGCACAGGATTTCATTTTTTTTGAGGATGAACAGTATTCCACTGAGTATGCCAGGCATATTTATGTATTCAGATGTGGTGGGTGCTTTGATTTTTCATCTTGGCTATTGTGAAGAGTTTTACAACATATTTGATGATGAAGATTCCTCACTGAAATAATGATTTGCTGTCTTTTAAATATATACCCAATAGTAGAATTGCTGAATCATACAGGCATTTACTATACAGTTTTTTAAGAAATTATCTGCACTGTTTTCCACAGTGGCGGTATTAATTCATATTCCCACCAGTGTTTGAATTTCCCTATTGCTGTATCCTCATTAGTGTTTGTTACCTTCTCCTTCTCTCTCTCTCTCTCTATATATATATATATATATGTATATATATTAATGGATACATGATAAGTAGTGAATATTTAATTACATAAAGCATTTAAACAACTCAATTTCATGAAAATAACAGAAGATGGGCAAAAAACCTGTATAAAAAAAGAGCAAAAGATCACAAATTGATAACAAATATATGAAGAAATATTCAGAATCATTTACCATCAAGAAATTGCAAATTAAAACCCAAACACGGAACTGCTACACACTGTGAGAATGTTCATTGTTGGAGCCAGTGTTGTGGTGCAGTGTGTAAAGCTGCTGCCTGGGATACCATCATCCACGTCGTTTGCTTCCAATCCAACTCCCTGCTACTGCATCTGGGAAAGCAGTGAAAGATGGCGCAGGTGCTAGGCCCTGGCACCCGTGTGGGATTTCCATGCTTGTTGTTGCAGCCACTTGTGCAGTAAATCGGTGCATGGGAACTCTTTCTTCCTCTTTCTCTCTCTCTCTTTCTTCCTTTCTTTCCTCTCTTCCTTTCTCTTTCTCTTCTTTTCTTTCTTTCTTTCTCTTTTTTCTCTCTCTGTATCTTCATCTCTGTGACTGTGTTTTTCAAAATACGTCTTTCTTTTTTTTTTTTATTGTTAATTATTTTGCATTATGTGACAGTTTCATAGGCTCTGGGAATCCCCCCCTCCCTCCCCTCCCCTCCCCCCAGTGGATTCCTCCACCCTGATGCAGTATTACAGTTCAAATTCAATCAAGATTCTTTCATTGCAAACATATACCAAGCATAGAGTCCAGCTACTTATTGTACAGACTGGTTGAACAGTTTCTTGGGGAGACCTTTTCTGGTCTGAAGTTTGAGCTGGCAGAATATCATCACAGTCAATTAAGAGTCCCAATATAACATCAACAGCAATTTGCAATGTTATGGAGTCGACATGGTTTTGAGTAACCAGTGTATTAAAAAGAAAAAAAATTAATAAATTTAAAAAAAAAAAAAAAAAAGGAAAACAAGTCCTAGCCACAACCTATGATAGCTCATTGACATTTCAATTTAGTTCATATACAGGACCGGCTGCTCTATACCTTAAAATGGCCATAAGGCACCATTCAGCTGTTTCGTGTCCATTTCATCTTAGTATTTAGCCAGTTGTTGTGTTGAAGTAAAATTTTGCTGATCTTGGCAGATTTTAGGATAATCCAGACTGGCTTGTAACTCTAACAAGATATATGTCAACATTTTAGGTGCAGAACATTTTTTTTTTTGGGGGGGGGTGCAGGAAAATCCTCAACATCAACACCATGGTGAGGAGTAACTAATCTTTGTGACCCACCCAGCGAGGCATGAGCCAATCCATGCCAGCTCTTTCCTGTCAGATTTCAAGTTCTACTTTCTGTTGTTTATTAAAATACATCTTTCTTTAAAAAACATTATATGTGGTTACCATTTGAGGTGATGAATATGCTAGCCAGTTTAGGCATAATCCTGTCTAAATTTGTATGTATACCAAAACAACACATCATACAACCTAAAATGAATACAACTTTTAGTCAATAGTAATTCAGCAGTTCCAGCAAGGAAATAATTTTATCAAAAAAATGTAATTACTAGCATGTAAAAGAATACATTTTAAAAGAGAAAAGTTCATATTCTGATCATGACAACATAACAATTTAGAGCAGCTGCATTAACAAATATTAATGATTTTAATGAGGTTTAATTATTGATAATAATTGAAATAACAAATATCAATTAGCAAGGGAATGAGTAGACATTACAGTAAATTAGCGGAATGCTACACATTAAAATAAATAATAAAAGGATTAATTGCTGATATTCTCAAAAACATGGTTGACTCTCCTAGACATATAAAAAGTTATAATCTGGATGAAGACCATATATTATACTATTCTATTTGCATTATGTTCCACACAGGGAGAAAAGGATTTATCATAAAACTCAGAATATTGGTTTCCTGTGGAAATAAAGATTAACTAAGAGATAAATAAAAGAAACTTTCAGAAATGATAAAAATGGCTTGCATATTTATACATTAATGGGATAGTGTTTAAAATGGGTAGTGTGGTCATCACAATGCGTCAAGTAGCACAAATACAGTTTTCTCCATATAAATTTACATTTTGCATGTGGCTTATAGATTGTGATCAACACATAGAACATGTTAACAGTATGAGATGCTGGATGGGATAGACATAGGGAATCTTTGCACTACATGTTTGTTCTTTTTTTTTCTTAAGATTTATCTATTTTGCTTGTAAGTCAGCCATAGAGAAAGAGACAGGGAGAAAGACAGGGAGAGAAGCTCTTCCATTAAGCAATTCATTCTCCAAATAGCTGCAATGGTCAGAGCTGAGCCAACCTGAAGCTAGGATCCAGAGACTTCTAGGTCTCCCACATAGGTGCCGGGATCAAAGAATTTGAGCCATACTCTACTGTTTTCCCAGGTCGGAAGCAGGGAGCAGAATCAAAAGTATAGCATCTGGGTCTTGAACTGGTGCCCATATGAGATGCCAGAGCTACTGGTGCAATGTTAGGCTGTGCGCCACCATGCTAGCCCCTCACGCCACACAATTCCTTAAAAAAGATTGTAAACTACTCTGAAAATTAAAAATTTGATTTTTTTCAAAAAAACCGATCTTGATTATTTTGGCAAACCTAGCATCAAGAAATTGTGTCAAAAATCAGCAGCATAATGTCTCAAAGTCTTTTCATCTGTCTGAGATTTTAAAAATTTCACGAAAATTCAGGATTCACAAATGATCATGAAAAAACATGAAACTCCACCATCTGAGCTACACAAAACTGACAAAGCTGTCACCATAATGCCTTTTCCATCATCTTGTTTGTTGCTCTAGATTTTACAGATAATCAAATATGTATTCTTAAGCATAAGCTATTCCATTGAGCTTAAATTTTCCACACATTTTCCAACAGTTCATCCAGAGTCCACATTTTTAAAGAATTTTTGATATAGCCAAATTCTGTGATGTCCTCTATAGTACAGTAAATAAGCTTGATATGAATTCTTTATATGAATTCTCACTATATGTTTTCTAGAAGTTGATTTTACCTTGGGCTTTAAAAATGCAATATTTTCAGAACCTTCTCAGGTAAGTTAAAGTACTATGGTGACTTTCAAGGCACAAAGGCACACTAATCTTTCAAAACAGAGCATTTAATTCCATTAAACACAGACACATTGTCAGTTTTTCTCCTCCTCCTTTCCTTCCTTCCTTCCTTCCTTCCTTCCTCCCTCCCTCCCTTCCTTCCTTCCTTCCTTCCTTCCTTCCTTCCCTTTTTTTAGTTGTTGATTTTCTTTCCAGGCTTGCCACAAGACCAATTAAAAGTGGAAAAAAGAGATCAAGAAAGTTCCTATTGAGCAGGTACAGAAGTAAGTAGGTGTTTTGCTCTGAGTGGAGAAACTCCTTGTGGGAAATTTCTCCTGTGTGCATCTCACTAAGTTTTCAGACACTGTCTTCCCATCTTCCTTCTCCCTCCTGCATTTCCACCAACAGGAATCCTTGACTGGTAGACCACAGTGCTCCTGCAGCTTTTCATAGTGCAATTCAAACTCAGCAATTCTCTTCCTTAGCAGTTACAAGGCAAAGAAATGGCAGGGACACAGCTTAGAAAATAGTTGAACCATCCACAGTAGGTACATATTTTCTTGCCTTATTCCACCTATTCAGTCTTTGAGTAGGGAGAGAAGAATTTTAACAAGCTGTGGTGAGATGCAATATTGAGGGAACAAGAAGCATAAGGCAAGCTTGGACTGATCTTGTAGAAGCAATTCTTCCACTCAGCACATAAACAAATAGTGGGAGCTGATACATGGTTCATCAGCTGAAGCTGCTGCTTGTGGCAATAGCATTCTGTATCAGAGGACTGTCCTAGCCTTCAGATGAAAAGGCAGCAGAAGATAACCCAAGTGCCTGGGGTCCTGCCACTCACATGGGACACCTGGATGTAGTTCCACTCTCTTCCTGGTTCAGTCGGCCCTAGACTCAACTGCTTTGTCCCTTTGGAGAGTAAACCAGATGAAAGATCTCTTTCTCTGCCTCTCTCTCTGTTACTCTTTCTTAGGGGACCTGAATGGTAGCATTGCAAGCTAATACTCTACTTGCTGTGTCATCTTCCCATATAGGCACCAATTCAAATCCTAGCTGCTTCACTTCCTATCCAGCCTCCTGGTAATGGTCTGGCTCAAGGCTTTAGGTGTCTGCACCCATATGGGAGATCTGAAGAAGCTCCTAGCCACTAGCTTTGCACTGGCCAGCTCTGTCTATTGAAGACATTTGGGGAGTAGAGCAGCAGATGAAGATCTCTCCCTTTTTCATTTTCTTTCTCCCTCTCTGTTCCTCACCCTCTTTGTGTCTCTCTTTCAAGTAAGCTAAATAAATCTTCAAATGAATAAATAAAATTTTTGAAATATCTTTTAAGTTTTAATGATTGATTTCAATATTCAATATGGTTCCTAGAAAGTTTGATGGTCTATTACTCTATTAAAAACAACTGTAAAATAATTGGCCATCTAACAACAAGAACACATACTCTGCTAAGTTTTTATAGATAATATGTTAAATTGTGCATAACCAACCATGGTTGTGTAGACCTTACTTATTCACCAATATAATTGAGTCTAAAACCTCCATTCTATTTTTCCAGAACGTTTTTTTTTATTGGTTACATTGCATTATGTGACACAGTTTTATAGACACTGGGATTCCCTCCACCCCTCCCCAAACCCACCCCCCATGGTGGATTCCTCCACCTTGTTGCATTACCACAGTTCAAATTCACTTGAGATTCTTTCATTGCAAGCATCAACCAAGCATAAAGTCCAGTATCTTATTGCCCAGATAAGTTCAATGGTTTCTTGGTGAGACCATCTCTGGTCTGCAGGTAGAGCCGGCAGAGTATCATCCCGTTCAATTAAAAGCCCCAACATAACATCAGTAACCATTTATAACATTATGGAATTAATTGACATGGTATTGAGTAACCAATATGTTAAAAGAAAAAAAAAAGAATGCAAGTTCTGAACCACATCCTGTGACTTCTACATTGACATTTCAATTATTAGTTTATATACAACCGGGTTCTACACACCTTAAAATGGCTATAGATTACTATTCAGCTGTCTCATGTCTATTTTCATTTTAGTATGTAGCAGTTTATAGCATTGAAGCATGATTTTGCTGAACCTGGCTGTCTTTTGGGTAGTCTAACTCTATAACTCTATAACTCGAACAAGACATATGTCAACAGTTTAGGTGAACAGTTCAGGAGGGGTGTGCAGAGAAATCTTCCATACCCCAGTGAGGAGTAACTAATCTTTGTGTCCCACCCAGTGAGTTATAAGTGCATCCCCACTGACCGTTTCTAAGTCTGTTTCTAAGCTTTCCTTGTTGTTCTCTGTCTATCTATTCTAGTTTTTTGGTTTATTTATTTGTTTGTTTGTTTTGAGGGGTTTCTGGAGCGATCCTGATGGTCATTGCCAGAGAGAGAGTGGGGACCCAAAGTTGGAAGCAGGCAAGGACCAGAGAAAGCTCCTCTCCCTAGTCCCGAAGGAAGTTTACCGTTCTTCTGTTTCTGCGGACCGCTCAGTGCTCCTGCTTGTGGTTCCGATGACCTCGGATCCTGCAAGGCAGGATTCGGACATCTTCCATCCCATGTGGTACATCCAAATGGGGGTGGGTGACCTCAGAGTTCTTGGTCTCCAAAGGCACTCCAATTCCCCATGTTCTCCTTGCAGTAGGGATGTAGTCCTCGGTGCTCATACTGATAGTCCTTGGTGAGGATCTGGGAGTCTCCAGGGTTGGGATACAAGCCTCCTCCTGTCCATCTGCTCCACTCTGGGGTCCCCCCCAACACGCTGTGCATATGACCTCCTGTTATGAGGTTGTTAGGATTACTCCTGATTCCCCCATATGCCTTTGTAGTTTTACTATTGTCCACAACGTTTTTAAGCTGAAATTGCCTAAAACCTTTAATTTGACTCTGAAGCAACAGAGTGTAGAATCCTATAATGACAAAAATTTGGCATCAAGAATGGAAAAGTTGTTTGGGGTTGAAATAATATTACTGTTTTTCGGATTGACATCATTTCATAACAGCCACATCGAGCACAACAACAACAACAGCATCAACAACACATTGCAGCACCCTGATAAAATAATGTGCCACTGAGTAAGCAACACATGCTTAACTAAATGGAAACACAGACGTCTCTTGGGAAAGATGATGCCATCATATACTGCATGAGCACTTGATGAATTCTACTAAAGAAAAGAGATTATTTGGAAGCAAGCAAACTGACATAAAAACATCAAAACATATGAGATACAGCCAAAAGAGCAAACAATCAAAAATAAATAAATAAATAAAAGTTAAAAAACAGTATAGATTGGACTGTTGGAGTTACACTTTTAATGTTGGCTTCCTTATATGAGAGAGAATATATGGTATTTGTTCTTTTGGGATTGGCTTGTTTCACTGAGCATAATGGCTTCTAGTTGGGACCACCTGGTTTTAAATAGAATAATATCATTCTTCCTAATAGCTGAATAATATTCCGTGGAGTAGATGTACCACAGTTTCTTTAACCACTCTTCCTTGGATGCACATCTGTTTTGTTTCCATGACTTTGCTATTGTAGATTGTGCTGCTGTAAATATAGGATTACAGATCCCCTTCTCATATGCAGATTTCACTTCTTTCGGGTATATTCCTAAGAGCGGGATTGCTGGGTCATATGGCAGGTTTATTTGCAATTTTGCAAGCACTCTCCATACTGATTTCCACAGTGGTTGGACTAGCCTACACTCCCACCAGCAGTGAAGGAGGGTGCCTTTCTCTCCACATCCATGCCAGCAGGTGTTGTTTTGCGAGTTCTGAATGTAGGCCAGTCTCACTGGAGTTAGGTGGTACCTCAAGGTGGTTTTCATTTGTATCTCTCTGATGGCTAGAGAGCCTGAGCATCTTATCATATGTCTGTTAGCCATTTGAACCTGTTCTTTTGAGAAATGTCTGTTCATTTCTTTTGCCCATTTTGCTACAGGGTTGGTTTTTTTTTACTGTCCCTGGGTTTCTGCAGTTCTTTGTAGATCCTGGATATTAGTCCCGTATCACTTGTGTAGTATGCCTAAATTTTCTCACATTCTGTTGGTTGCTTCTTCACTTTGTTAATTGTTTCCTTTGCTGTACAGAAGCTTTTTAGTTTGATGTAGTCCCATTTGTTCATTTTTGATTTGATTGCCTTTGCTTTAGGCGTCTTTTCTAAGAAGTCCTTCCCTGTTCCTATATCTTGGAATGTGTTTCCTATGCTTTCCTTTAATAGTTTGATGGTTTCTGGGTGTAGATTTAGGTCCTTGAGCCAGTTAGAGCTAATATTATTTCAACCCCAAACAGCCTGTATCTCATGCAATAAGATATTGTGAAGTAACCAATGATATGAGGCAGATTGCTTATGATCTACATCAAAGAATTGTAAAACCTAATGTACTTGTAAGGCCCCATGATACTTGGAAATGGGGAGGGAGAGCAGAGAAATCTTACATCACCCTAGAAGGTATGAGGAAGATGGGAAATATAACCTATCAGGATCATAACTGGTAACTCATAGACAACAGACTCGAATCAGCATTAGACAATAGCAAAACTACAAAGGCATATGGGGGAATCAGGAGTAATCCTAACAACCTCATAACAGGAGGTCATACACATAGAGCAGGGGGGGACCCCAGAGTGGAGCAGGTGGACAGGAGGAGGCTTGTATCCAAATCCTGAAGACTCCCAGATCCTCACCAAGGAGCACCGAGGACTACATCCCTACTGCAAGGAGACCACGAGGAAATGGAGTGCCTTCAGAGACCAAGAACTCTGAGGTCAACCACCCCCATTTGGATCTACCACATGGGATAGAAGACGTCCAAATCCTGCCTTGCGGGTTCCAAGGTCATCGGAACAACAAGCAGGATCCCTGAGCAGTCCGCAGAAACAGAAGAACGGTAAACTTCCTTCGGGACTAGGGAGAGGAGCTTTCTCTGGTCCTTGCCTGCTTCCAACTTTGGGTCCCCACCCCCTCTCGTAATAACCATCAGGATCGCTCCAGAAACCCCTCAAAACAAACAAACAAATAAACAAACAAACAAAACGAGAATAGTTGGAGAACAACAAGGAAAGCTTAGAAACAGACTTAGAAACGGTCAGCGGGGATGCACTTATAACTCACTGGGTGGGACACAAAGATTAGTTACTCCTCACTGGGGTACTGAAGATTTCTCTGCACACCCCTCCTAAACATGCTCACCTAAACTGTTGACATATGTCTTGTTAGAATTACAGAGTTAGACCACCCGAAAAACAGCCAGGTTCAGCAAAATCATGCTTCAATGCTATAAACTGCTAAAGACTAAAATTAAAATAGGCATGAGACAGCTGAATAGCATTTTAAGCCATTTTAAAGTGTATAGAATACGGTTGAATGTAAACCAAAATTGAAATGTCAATGTAGAAGTCACAGGTTGTGGTTGAGAACCTGCATTTTCCTATTAACATATTGGTTAATCAATACCATGTCAATTAATGCCATAATGTTGTAAATGGTTGGAAATATTAATGTTGGGACTTTTAATTGATTGGAGTGATACTCTGCTGGCTCTACCTTCAGACCAGAGATGGTCTCACCAAAAAACTATTGAACTTACCAGGACAATAAGATGCTGGACTTTATTCTTGGTAAATACCTCCAATGAAAGAATCTCAAGTGAATTTGAACTATGGAATGCAACAAGGTGGAGCAATCCATCGTGGGGGGAGGGTTTTGGGAGGGGCGGGGGGAATCCCAGTGCATAAAAATATGTATCACATAATGCAATGTAATTAGTTTTTTTTAAAAAAATGAAATGCAATAAAAATATATGTTTAAAAAAAATTAAAAAAAAGAAATTAAAGACACTGAAAAAAATGCATATGACCTTTGGTAGTGATCTTCCAATGTGAGTATGTAAATAAAGAAAGCAGAAGAGCTTCATTACCATCAACAACAACAACAAAAAAAAAGAACGGAAAAGTGAGCTTTGTCAGGACAAAAGGACGGCCCTGACCGCTGAAAGTAATCAGACACTCTACAAAAGAAGTTTTCTTCAAATCAAAGCCTGTGCTGGCTGGATAGAAACGCTACACCAACCATTCCTCTTAGAAGGTTAAAATTACATGAATTCAATATCAGAGCTTTCAGTGCGCACTGATATAGAAGTGAGATATTTAATTCAGTGGGATAGAATTTTCTAGGACGATTAAGTCCCAAGCTAAGGCTAATGTGAACTATGAAAAGGATATTTAGTTACCTGAATATTATGACTCAGAGAATATGTTTTTCCCCACATGAAGTATTTAAACTACCCAGAAAAAAATTGATTTGATGATTTAAAGCAAAAGCTATTAGGATAGGACAAAGAAGAAACAGAGACAGGGAGAAAGAGAAAGAGAAAACTAGCAAAACAGATGGAGGATTTAAAAGACACTTAGAGTAAACCTGTAATTTCTATAATTTTCTCTTTATTTTTGCTATCATATGAAGCTTCATAATGTGCTATTTGTGGACATACTAAAAACAGGCACATGAAAAATCAACTGTAATTACCTGGACTAGAAAAGGAATTCAATTGCTTTTGAGCCATATAACACAAAATTATCAATTCAGAAACAACTTCTAGCAGAAAAATAAAATTAGTTAAACATTAAGGCCAACATGGGTCAGGTGCAACTGCCGTGAAGTCCTGCCCAGCCTAGCACATGTCAACCATGCCAATTTATCTGATCATGACTCCCAAGCAGCATCAAATAGCTATAGTGAGGTACTAGCTTGGTAGATGTTTGACTTCTGCTGTGAAATCTGTTATCAGTTAGTCAATACCAATGCTCTCTATTCAATGAGACTATAGTCATCTTTACTTATCCAAAGTCAGCCTAGTTATGACATTTCTCTGTTTAATGATAATATATTTATTCCATAATACTCCTGAAGAAACCTAAAATATATCTTTCAAAGGAAAAATATGAGGTGTGGCAATGTACAGTTAACTCGGCCCAGGCCATTTCTTTAGTTAGAACACATCACTGAAATGGAACATACGTCTTACTTAATTCAGGGACCATGCTTAAAAACACTGTTTTTCCTCCTCTTTACTTTTCAGCTGGCTTCCCTTTCTCAACAATTTCTCTACCACCCTCAACCAACAAGCAAACAAACAAAAAAACTGTGCTCTTGTAAATAAATATCCATGATAATATTTGTAGCTGAGTATTTTGGTAAACTTTCACTGCCTAGCTAGTGCATTTCATGCCTACAGAAGCTATCTAAATCCCTAGCAAGTTAAAGTGTAATTCTATCATAGAACTTTATCTTGCAATATATTGGAAATGCAGGGGAAATGTTGAAGGCCATATTGACTCCCTATCATATTTTGTAAACAACTTCTAATTCTACCAAAATGGAAGGAAAAACCTGCTTCTTGTGTGGTTTTCCCCAGGGCTGAAGACTGTGATTTGAACAACAATACATATCCTTGGAGAATGATGACAAAGATAGAAAACAAAATTGAATATAAAATTCTATCTTCATAATTGTAAACATTCATCCAGTATGTAAAATACAAATCAGTTTTTTAAAATTAAATACAGCAAAGCATAACAAAGCAATCTCTTTTATGAATACATTTGATTTCCAGAAATCAAAAAAAGCCATCTTTAGATTATTATCAAAAGCATACTTATCTTGCCTCAGGCATTTCATTGGTTAATATATACAAGTGAGCTAACATTCCTAGAATTTTTATAAATTTAATTTACAATAACATTGTAATTGAATCTTTCTATTGGGAGACCTAAAATAACCTAAAGGCCAGACTGTCTTTGCATATGATGCTGACTACTCTTCTGGCAAAAATCAAGTCTTCTGCCTATGATATGCTGACACCTGCCCCTTGTTAACTCAATCAGGCTCGTAAAACATCAGCAGTGCTTCTACCTGGCACAGCTCTTTGTGGCAATGTACATTTTTGGAGTCATCTGTCTTTAATTCTACACTCCCTTCAACCTTGCTTTCTACCCAGTCTATTTCAGTAAAATATCACCTGCCTTTCAAATGACATTACCATGGTGGCAATATTATGAATGTCATCTTAAGAGTTTCCATACTTTGAAACATCCCTTTGGATTAACTCCTTTCCCTGGGAAATGCTGTGACTTCCTAGGACTAGATCCCAATGGCACTTACTGTTGACAGGCATCACAGTTGAGGGAGCCAGGACTGACAGAAGAAAGTGATCCCATTTAGGTGGGACAGTGAGAATGGCCTGTAATGTTGATAACACCCAACACTTAGAAGTACTTACTATATGCCATTCAGCTAACCTAGTTTCTTCCTCATAGTCATTAAATGAGGATGTGTTCTTTTTCTAAAAAGATTTATTTTATTGTTATTGGCAAAGTCAGATATATAGAGAGGAGGAGAAACAGAGAGGAAAATCTTCTGTCCGCTGATTTACTCACAAGTGGCCACAACAGCCAGAGCTGAGTCTATCCGAAATCAAGAGCCAGGAGCTTCCTCTAGGTCTCCCATGCAGCTACAGGGTGCCAAGGCTTTGGGCTGTCCTTGACTGCTTTCCCAGGCAGGGAGCTGGATTGCAAGTAGGGCCGCTGGGATTAGAACCAGCACCCATATGGGATCCTGGGGGCGTGTTCAAGGCGAGGACTTTAGCCACTAGGTGACTATGTCGAGCCCAAGGATGTGTTCTTTTAATTTAGCACAGAGAAGCTAAAACATTACACAGCATTACACAGGAGCAAACATGAGAATGGAAGTTTCAGTCCAGGAAGCTGGACTGCAGAACCTGCTCTCCTGAGCAAACTGACCATGGTTCTCTGAGTATAATGTATCGAGAGGCAGAGAGGTGGAGAGCAAGACCAATGGAGATGGATGGGTATGCTGAAAGAACAGTGAGCAGTGCATCTTGGATTTTTACAGTTGTTAGAAAAGAATAAAGATCAGTATGAAGGGGATATCAAGGATGAATGCTTTCAAGAATATAAATTCATTTTATTCAATTGAGGTGCATAGGAATACAGATGGCTGCATAATATATGCTGGTCTATGTAAATGATTGGCAAAATAAGTAAAGCCCTTGGCCTTTGGGAACATTGCCAATGTGGTTCCAGATGCTTAGACATGCTTCTTGTCTGAGCCAGGCAGGGTCCCTAAGGTGAATTAGTACTATTCTGTGAAGCACATCCCAAACATGTAGGCTGTGTATTGTATTTTTTTTAGTAAGCAGCCATGAAAGACAAAGCTGCAGCGTATTCCCAAAGCTCCCATGCACATTGCAAGAAAGCCCAACTGTTGTTTTGTTCATATTTCAGTTTTCCCACATGCCCCTCTTCTTCTCAAACACAAAATTGCTATTCATCTCCGCGTTGACTTTTACAAAATGTGGTAATCTGTAGGGATCGTTTTCTTTTAGGAGAAAATAGCAATGGAGCTTGCTATTTAAATCTCCTCTCTGATACACTGGAGCATTTAAATTGCACAGTTAAAAGTAATGAGGGCTTAGTACCATTTCTGACTGCCTCAAACTGCTCTCTCCTATTATCCAGGAGAAAGTATTTCATTTTGAGCTTCTCAAATGGAAAAGAAAATACTCTTTTTTTTGCCACCTGTGTGTGTTTTAATTTATTCTAATAATTCTTTGGTTCTTCCCAGCCTTGGCTTGAATGCTTTTTGATGTTTTTATGCTTTCTTTAAATGATCAACAGCCCTTTGAAGCTGTCTCAGCAATAATGCCGTCTGCCTCCTTTTAAAAGAGCTGTCAAAATTAGTAAATCCACAACATATGTGTTTCCCCTTAGCATGCTTCCTCTAAATCAGTGATATTAGCTTTTGCTGCTGTGAAATTCTTTACAAAACAGTCAAGATCTGATTAACATATTTCACTTGTAGCTGCTCCACGTATGACTCGCTCTTCTGCCAAGTCAATGATTTCCTCTTGTCAGAGGTGTCACCATGAAAAAGTAATGATTTAAAAATAAATTTCCTGGTGCTCTGTGACCCTGGCTTTGGAGTGGAGGCATCCCCAGCCACTCACTATCATGGTTAGCAAAGAAATCTCGGTTAGTTATAGTGTCTGTGCTTTCAGGGACATAATCCTATGTCCTCCCTGCTTGGACTGCATCCATTGGAAGCGTAAGACAGTCACATGGCCCATCCTGAAAGGAGCCCCGTGTCAGCAGCCTTGTTTGTGTGGAACAGTGTACATCTGGCTGGCAGTCTGTTTGCCATTCTGCTCTGCACCCTGGGCCTCACACAGCCCCTCTTCTCCAGTGCTACAAGTGGTCATGGGGGGCAACACACTTCTCCAACTTCTTCTGTAAAGAGTATTTCTCTCCACACAGTAGCTAACGGAAGATGTGCGCACCGCCCCCACGCCCCCAACCCCAGAGTCTGACACCCCCTCTGCTCCTACCCCTTCACTGTCCTCCAGGACTCCTTTTTGCATTATGTGGGCTGTTTCATCAGATTGTATTTTTAAAAGAAGAACCAAGTACATATGTCAGAGTAACTCACTATTTTTTGGACTAAACTGGTTTACAGGAATTAAAATCAGATATAACGGAAAACAGAAGTTTGTTATTTTGTTTTTTTTTTAAACAACAAGCAATCAAGGAAGCATGAAACCTTGCCAGAAACATCTTTTGAATAATTTACTGAACTGCATAAATCCATATTTAATAGATATAGATGCAGTGGCACTGCTAGATATAATGAAGAGAACCTATTCCAACTGTCCTTGTAACTTGTCCAAAAAGGAATTTATGTTGTTATGTTATTTTCTTCATAGTATTTAAAGAATTATGTATTTTAAAATACATGCCAAATATATGTGATGTAGAATAAACCAAATAAGATGAATATTATCTAATCATCATACAATTTTAAATACTTTTGATATTCTCTTATGTAAAATTTATTGATAATGATACAGAAACAAGCTTTCCTAAATAGTATAGTATTTGGCTTTTCTCTTTGACTTTGAAAATAACAATATATATCACATATATATGTGGATTTGTGTGTTTATAATCTTATACTGTTGAGTATTATTTTTTTGAGAAGCTCATGTGTAACTCTCATTTGTTTGTTTGTTTGACTTAGAAGACATTGATTTATTGGTATTGTAGCAATGAATATTATTGAGCATCTCTCCTGAGGCATATAGACAACAGTTTACTCGATTTATATTCAAGGAGTTGAAGTATTGTGTGTATGGATAACAGATGCATGTTTACCTTTGCTAGGTAGTGTCAAATTGGTCCCAGAAAATTACTGATTGGCAAGAATCTCAACATTGTGAACATCTTTACCAACAGATTTTTTTTTTACTGTTTTTCTTCGGTCTGTTAGTATCAAATCAAACCTACTTGAGTATTTCTCATTTTTGTGATTTCTAATGACATTAAGTATTATTTCCATAAATGATTAGCCATTCATGATTCTGCTTTTGTAAGCTATCTGTTCACATTTTTACACAATTTTCTACTCATATATATATTCAGTATGTGTACTCTGGCATAAGTATTTCTGCTATGGTACTATTTTGCTTAATTTTTCAATCTCATATTCTGGTCTTATTTATTTATTTATTTTATTTGAGAGGTACATATTTCAGAGAGATAAAGAGAGACAAGAGAGAGGTCTTCCATTCATGGATTCTCTCCCCAATTGGCCATATTGGCCACAACTGAGCTAACCCAAAGCCAGGAACCAGGAGCTTCTTCTGGGTCTCCCATGTAGATGCAGGGCTCATCTTTGTGCCATGCTGCACTGTTTTCTGAGACCACCAGCAGGGAGCTAGAATGAGAAATGGAATGGCCAGGACACAAACCAGAACCCATATGGGATGCAGGCACTGGGAGTGGAGGTGGGGGTGGGGGTGTGGATTTAGCCTGCCGTGCCACAGCTGCAGCCTCCACATTGTGTTCCATAGTGAACAGAGTCTCTTAATTTTAATATGATAAAATTCAGTCACATCTGCTTCTATAACTTGGACATAACATTTATCTGATAATTATGATGCCATTGTTAATTAATGAATAATATAGTCCAATGAAGATCTTTCTAATGTTCCTTGTCATGTATTTCTTTTTTATCCACTGGGAATGAATTTTAACTCTTTCAATACCAATCCACTGATCTATAAATTCAATTCTTTCATGCTTCCTTATTTCCATACATTTATGGCTCTGTTCCTAGATTTTTTTATTTATTGCATTCATCTATTTAGATTCCTACATCATTATCTACTAAATTAAGAACTGTATCTTTTAATAAGCATTATAGTTGTTGGAAAAAGTCTTCATGCTCTAATTAATCTTCTGCTATGGCTGCACATTCTAAGCCCTTTGTTTTTTTATGGCGCCTTTTTTTTTCAATCTAGGCATCTCATTCCATGGAAAGTGTTTTGAAAGTTATTTCTGAAATATAAAGAAACTCTGAAACAATGTACATAATTTAACTTTCTGTTTACTTTGGTATTCTTTATTATTTTTCAGCTGTTTGGTAATACCCTTCCTAAGAGACTTATAAAATGCATTTAGATTTATTTCTGCTGTTTCTACTGCCATTATACATACACTATGTTTTATACATAATCTTAATCATTATTTGCCATTTTAATAAAACAAAATAAAATTTAATGTGTTGAATTTCTTATCCAGCCAACATGTTAAACTGGTTGATTAATCCCAAAGACCCATGAATTGTTTTGAACATTCTCTTCTCTTAAAATGAAAAGTAGGGACCAGCACTGTGGAGTAGTGGGCCACTGCCTGCAGTACCCGTAACAAACATGGGTGCTGGGTCAGGTCCTTTCAGCTCCACTTCTGACCGACCTCCCTGCTCATAGCCTAAGAAAGCAGCAGAAGATATCTCAAGTCCTTGCACCCCTGCATCCATGTGGGAGACCCAGAAGAACCTCCTGGCTCCTGGCTTCAGATCATTCCATCTCTGGTCATTGTGGCCATTTGGGGAATGAAGCAGCAGATGAAAGAACTCTCTTCTTTCAAATAATATAAAAAATGAAACTTTTCAAAGCAAATGACATTCACTTTTATCAAATACAAATATTGATGCTAATAGATCCCATTTTGTTTAATTTCTTCCTCTTACATTGTTTCTTATGATGTCTTAATATGTTGGAATTCAGTCATGTTTCCTTCTATTGAGGAGTGTGCACAGGAAACGCATGAAGGAACTGTACTACTTTAGAACTGTGATGCACATAATAAGCTGATATAGATAATAACCCTGACATAGAGAGTGACAGCAGTGCCTAAGTACCCCGGCACCCTCAGATTGGAATTTCCCTTAGGTGTACATGTGGATGATGCTTGGATGAATTTCTTTTTAAGGTGTCTATTAATTGTTGGTTACAGCCAAACTAATCAGGAGTTTCATAGTTTTCCTAGTCTCTACTATCATGTTCAAAAATAAACATGTTGAAAAATTAATTAAAACCGGATTTGAAGCTTTTAAAGAGTAAATGGAATATAACAAAGAATTAGACTGAAACGAACAGTATAAATTGGCAAAATAATACAGCTGCATGAATACAAAGTGTTTGGAAAGCACACCTACATTCAAATCCAATTTTATACTACAAATATTCATTAAAAGCCTTGTATATGCAAGACGCCAACCCATTAGGACAAGTGTTTGTTTAGTCATCCTTGCACTAGGAAAATTAAGAAGATAGTAAGTTTAACTAATTTAAGCTATCAATCTTAGAAAACAGAAACAGCCCTCACCCTTATCTTTGCTCTGTAATAGGTTTTTCACTCTGATTTATTGGATAATTGCCTAATCCATCTTGCATATATGGACAAGACTCGGTCAACCTGAGATACTTAAATGTCTTTGAAAGAAAACTCCAACTAGCTAACCATTATGTCATAAGTCATTAGCTATGGTCATCACTTACACTTTCTAGGGAAAAGTCACTCAAAGGAAATGCTTTAATAATTCATTTTCTTGATGAAAACTGATTTTTCAATGCATGCTGAAAACATGGAAACAGGATGATTGTATTTAGGTAAAGAAATCTCTGGAAGCATTAGTAGCCTCTGACTACGCTATCTGTATTCAGTGTTTGTTATCTTGTCCATTTCCCTTTCATTTTCTTCATGTGAGTGGAAAACATTTTCTAGAGAAAATATCACTTCAAAGACTCATTTAGCTACTTAGAATACTGAGATGCATAGATGGTCTTTCACTTTATTCTTCACATCTTTAATTTGCTCAAGCTTTTAATATTTACTATACTTGCTAATAATCCTTGAATATACTTACATGTGAGGCAACACTGAATTACACTGAGTAAAACTGCAAAACTCCCACTGCTACCAACTGATTATAATCTCATTTTCCAGAGGAAATGAAGCAATGTTCTGTTTAATATTTAGGACATTTTACTGCATTTAAACAGAAATGTACATGAATTGATAAAATGTTAAAAAAAATAGACCATATAGTTTGTTTTAATTTGAAGAATTATGTTCATAAATATTTCTGAAAATGTATCTTCTAATAATCACAGATTTTAAAGATGGTTCCATCTTTGTATATTCAGATAGCACTTCCTCATATGGCCAGGGATATTAGCTAATCATTTGGTTATTAATGAAGGTATACAGCATTTATATCTGAGTATATATTTTAGATCATCCTACAGAAATATCCTCCTCTAGGTCTCATTTTATGACAATGTGGAAGTACCAGACAGCATACTTCAACACTCTACTTTCCCAAAGGGAAATTTTATTCTGTGGCATTAACAGAAACAGAAACATCATCCCTGAAATGACTCATTCAAAAGATTCCTCAAATCCACGCACACGTATCTCAGTCTGTCCCCCTAGCAAATATTCACGGCCAAGTATTCTGTATTTTCCCATATCCAGACATCTCTATCAGATTCTGCATAATTCATCAAGTTAGCCATGGCTTTTAGTAGCATGATACATTATGTAATTTAGCATGTATATTGTAGAAAAGGAGTTTATTAAACATAGCTGAAAGTAAGATAGTGGAAATCTTCTATTCAACCCCACAATTTGTTAAACATAGTAGGCTTAAGAACTGCATATTCTGGGACCAGAATGGTGGTATAACATTATAATCCTCCACCTGTGACACTAGCATCCCGTAAGAGAGCTGGTTCAAATCTCAGCTGCTCTACTTCTGATCCAATCCCTTGCTAACAGCCTGCAAAAGCACCAGAGGTTGACCCAAGGCACTTTTATTGCTTTGATCAAAATTTTTCTAGGTACGTTCTTTCTCTAATTTTCAAAATGCCAATTATTGGTCAGTTATTTCTGCATTACTACATGGCTCATACTTTTTTACATATATTTATAATTTGTCCTTATCCAATTGTGGCCTTTCTTACAAACCCAATTTGTATTTCTCCAAATAACTTACTCTAATCTTTTTCAATGATCAGATCATATGTCATTATCAAAGACTGAATTATGAATCAAGAGGCCGTTTGGATCCCCTCTCTGTTTGCTTGTCTCTCTTCCTGATTGTCTTTAAGCTGACATTTCATAATGTGACTGTGATATTCATCTTGTGAACATAGCCTGCTTTCTGGTATGATTTCCACATTACAGCTTCAGAAACGCTCCAGAATGATCATTTTTTTTAGATCATTTAATATCTTCTTCTAGTTCTTAGTTTATCTTCTAGTTAGGAGATGTTCCCTTAAATAATTTTCTAAGTGAGGCTCCTATCCTGTTTTACCACCCCTTATCTGACAAGAGCTGAACAATTCTAGTGAATTTTTTTAAGATTTATTTATTTTTATTGGAAAGCCAGGTATACAGAAAGGAGAAGAGACAGAGAGGAGGATCTTCCATCCAATGGTTCACTCCCCAAGTGGCCTCATCGGTTGAAGCTGTACCAATCTGAAACCAGGAGGCAGGAGATTCCTCTGGGTCTCCCACATGGGTGCAGGGTCCCAAAGCTTTGGGCTGTCCTCGACTGCTTTCCCAGGCCACAGGCAGGGAGCTGGATGGGAAGCAGGACAGCTGGGATTAGAACTGTCACCCATATGGGATCTTGGTGCGTTCAAGGTGAGGACCTTAACCACTACGCTATCGCGCCAGGTCAATTCTTGTGAATTCTTGAATAAAACTTCTGATGCAGTATAGCTAATAAGTGAACTAATAAATGAAACTATTTCATGAATCATTGCAAAATTTTATAATTGCTGTCTATGTCTACCAAGAACAATATATTTTCTTTTCTTCAGCTTCATTCATTACTTTCCCAAAACTATCCATACAATGGCATCCTCACAATAACAATATAATAGAAAATGCAAATTTTTATTATTGTAATATTTACCACTTTTCTCTCCTGAATCTCAAGAATTCTTGTTTGAAATGTCATTGATTGGCCACTCAACTGAAACTCCATTTCTGGCTACACTGATTTCTCCTTCTCCTTGTGGATGCCTAAAACCATAAATAAAAATAAATTATGTATCTCATGTTTTTCTTACCCATGGAAAAATTTAATGTCTTTTTTCATATTAACCCAGCTCTTACCATGACCCACAGTTTTCAATTTTTCGACTGTGGTTGTAACAGCAAAGCTGGCATGAATTTCTTATTCTTCATTCAAAGATAGAAAATTCAATCTTACTGTAGATCATAACAGTTAAATAAAGAAGCAGAATGGCAGATAAAGATAAATAAAGAAGCAGATGTAAATAGGAACATTTACATCTTATGTAGGTGTGACTTTTATGCATACATGGAAATATTTAGAAATGATCAACTTTTTGTGTAATGGTTAGAAATGCTTTGGTGGGGTTTTCTATGTAAGCACAAAACAAAGATTATGCTTCACAGTGCAAAATTATGTTTGTACTTCTTTCAACATACCATTACAGAAACTGGAACATGTAGGAATACAGCTTCCGTATCTAATCTCCAGGCCACAAACTGAATGACTTCTTCTTGACCTCTTTCTCACAGGTAAAAATGAGTGTTAACAAAAAGTACAGACATGCACTTCCACCAGCTTAATGAAAGCTCCCAGGGTGTGTTACGAACACCAAAGAGCATGTTTGGCTCCCAGGCCTTCATTTTCTCTGAATCCACCTGACAGAAATGTGGACAACAATCCTCAGCAACTGCCAACATTCCATCTCAAATTCTTTGCAAGACTACAATTAACCCATCTCCTTTTTTGCATTAATTCCTTCCAATCCAATCACATGACACCAAGAAACTCATTTGAGAGCAGAACACATCTTTCATCTGAGCAGTACTCAAGTCTTGCCATGACAGGACTGGCTGAAGTATTTTAAAAATCACATGGTTTTGAAGAGAAAACCTGAGAAACTATAATCTCCAATTTAAAAAAAAAAATTGCCTACACTTCACAGCATTCTGCTCTCCCCACCACTGCCATAGGACCAGAACTCTGAGGGGTGATCGAGGAAATGCCTTACATGTTAGCTCAGATGCTTCACCACTGCAATCCAAGCTTTGCACATAACTTCAAAAGAAACCCTATTGTAAAAGGAGCTACTCTCAAGAATTCACCTATGAAATTACTATGTAATTTCCCTGGCTTGCACTTTCCTTGGCATTTCTCATTGTTACCTCCTCACAATTACATCCTCTCGTCTGCCAGTATTTGAGCTGTCATGGCCTGTGTTGTTAAGATTGCTGTGGTCTCTAACTGTGCTTACCCTGAATCTACCTATTTTGTTCACGGCAGCATTCCAGGCACTAGAACAATGTTTGGTATGCGGCACATGTGTTTACTGGACCTTGCCCACATCCTGTTGTCTCAGGCGCCACAGTTCCAGCTATGCATCACAACATAATGTAAATGATCTTCACCAATTTTAATCATTGAAGAAATAAAATCTATTTAAAACTTGAAGTTACACAGAATTTTAATTAATTTGAATAATTCCTCAGAAGGAATTTTTGGATTTTCTCTGATTGTCATTGTTTAAAAAACCTCAATGTGGCTTTTCATGTAGTGACACCATTTTGTATTTCCACCAACAAAAATTTCATATCCTCATCACTATTGCCTTTTTTTGTTATCATATCTGAAATTTAGACAGACATTTCTTATCTACTGATCAACTCACCAAATGGCTACCACATTTGAGATGGGCCAGATAAAAGCCAGGAGCTGGGAACTCAGTGTTTCCAGTGTGGATGGCAGAAATTCACATATGTGATCATTACATACTATATCCCAGGAAGCACGTTTAGCAGAAAGCTAGAATCAGGTATGAAACCAGGTTGGAACCTAGACATTTTGACATAGGATGCAACTTTCCCAAGTACTGTCCTAACCACTGCACCACACACTCACTCTGTCTTGCGTTTTTATTGATAGCAGCCATCTTGACAGGCATGATTCCTTTGACTTGGTTTTTTTGTTACATCCAATGATGTTGTGGTATAGGTAAGGGCCTGATAATTTTTTCCTTGGCTCTTGCCTTTTACTTAAAAAACATTTTCAAACACAGGCTTACAAAGGGTAAGGCATTCAGAAGGTGAGGAGTGCAGACATACATGGGTCATGCTCACAGACAAAATGGACTAGGAAGGGAAAGTCTTCTACCTTCTGTCCGCCATGTCCACAGAGAGCAACAGCAAATCTCTCCTCAGCATGGCCTGAAGGGGGCCTGAAAGGGGCGTGGCTACATGACACCACCGCATCAGATCCTGTGTAAAGGGAGTTTTTAAATGGAAAGTGTCATTTGACTGACAGATAAGCAGAAAAGATTGTATAGGGAGTGAATGTGTGGCATCCAAACTTATGACCCAGATCTATCTGCCTGCCTAAGTCTGTATCAGTGACATTCTTTTTCCATATGCTTAGTCATTTGTATATCATCATTGAAAATTACCCGTTGAAGTCTTTAACTCATTCTTAACTTGACATATGTTTTATTTTGCTATTGTGTTACAGGAGCTTCTTAGAGATTAGTCCCTTATCAGATGTATAATTTGTAAGTATTATCTCTTATCTAAGTTACCTTTTCTCCATTTGATTATTTCCTTTGCTGTACAGATCTTTTTACTTTGATAAAGTTCTATTTGCTTATTTTTAGCTTTGTCACAAGATTTTAAAGCAAGAATCCAGAGACATAATAACATTTTTTTGTGGTTTTGATGTGGTTTGATCCCTTCAAAAATCATGTTAGAGTTTGTGGTCTCTAACGTAAGCAGATCCTATAGGAGATGTTTGAGCTGTGAGAACTCTACCCTCCTGAAGTAACTGATGTAATTTTGCGGGACTCAGTTAATTCTTAGAGGAGGACATGAATTCTCATTCTCACATAACTAGATTGATTACTACAAGAGCAGGTTGTTATAGATCAAATCCACAGTATATGCTTTCTCTTTTTCTGTGTGTGTGTGCCTACTTCTTGTTCTGTTTTTCTGCCTGGCTATAATGAAACACAAGACCCTCACAAGATGAGACTGCTGTAGGACAGCGGACACAAAAATATGGTGACAGGCTTAATTTTTTCTCGCAGGAAAGAAGACTTTGTATGCGGACAAACTCTAGTTTCAAAGCAAGATTGATGTGAAGAAAAGAGAGACGTGACTCCCATTCTACCGACGGCAGAAGGCTCCAAGGGAGGAAGGACCTGTGGGCAGGAGTGCTTGGTATCTTTTAAAACCACATTTCAAAGGAGCTTCTCCAAAAACAAAGGAAAAATTCTGGTTTACCCAGTACCTGGCTCTGAGACAAAACTGTCAGAAAGGTGTTAGTGGTTAACTTCCTCAGTCCCTGTCTAATGATACGCTGATCATTCAGACACCACCTCCTTTACATTGGCTTGGAGATGGCATTAGGCAGGCTGCTTTAGGTGGTGAATTGACTTGTTAATTCTGCCCCTGTCTCTTGGGAAAAACGTATACAGACATAAAATTAAGACATGATGTAGAAATACAATTTTTATGTTTTAGGAAAAAATAGCTCAGGGACCAGGAAAATCCTAGCTGCTTACTATCCTGTCTGACTCCTCACACAAAACAACACAATATTTAATTTCTACGCTCTAAGACCATGAACCAGATAAATTTGTTTCCCCTAAAATTATTCAGTCACAGATACTCTGTTGAGTGACAGTAATAGATTAATAGTCCCATGTCCATTGCAGCACTACACACTTACAAGTGTCTTGAACTTGGTGGAACTTATGTTAGGAAATTAGGTTTATGGCTTTATAGTTTTATCATTTATTTCTGCTTTTCTAGTAAACAACTCAAGTCCTCTGATATTCCAGTAAAGACCTATAAATAAATTTAGTAGTAAATAATACTGCCTAAACTTGTGATGCTATGCCCTGACTCACTCCTCCTTAAGAGCAGCCTGTTCAGTTGCCACAACAATGTTGAAAATCAGTCTCCAAGGCTACTACTATTAGAATACAATACTTAACGATAAAAACTTAAAAGCATAAAAGCATAAAAAATAAACTACAGAACTCAAAATCTGTCTTATAATACTGTAAACATTTATAAATGTATATATGGATACTAGAAAAATTGGAATATATCAGACACAAATATCCTTGCTTTTCATGAAAGTCCATGAAGATCTAATATTCCTATAGAGTTTTTTTTTTAATAAAAACCTAATGTAATAAGCAATGATAATTGATGCCACATTGTAGTAATAGAAAAAGGCTCAGTTTATACAGGGAAGAGTTATTGTTGTTGTCAGTTATGGAGACCAGAAATACGTTCCATGATCTTTACTTTCTTCTCTGTGGGTAGTAGAACTACTCAGGGTAATATCTACTCCTTGTCTTTCTATATCCCAATCTAGAATTTAGTGCCATAAGGTCTTGTAAATCATATGGAAAACTGTCTACCATATCCCAGAATTGGGGCACCAGTCTGTACCATTACCACTGACTGGATTTTCACCCACTTCTGTTGGTTTCCCTTGAAGTTTGATTTCTTCCCAGTCTAAGGGTCTGCAGTGTGATGGTGTCACACAGTAGCAGGAGCAAATAAACAGCTGATACTCTACTGAGTACTGTTATTGATAAGGTGCCATGTTTTGCAGGCTATGTGGATTAAATACAATTTTCATTTGAGACATAGTCAATGTAACGTGAGTTCACCAGGATTTAGCTCACTGGATGTATAAGACAATCCCAGTTTTTTCCTGGATGTGTTTATGCCTCCTTATCCTACCTGGTCATTGAATGTTGGTGAGACTTACTAATTGCAAAAGCCTCAAACATTTTCTCCTTTTCTTACGGCCTAATTCAGAACCAAAGGATCCCGACCTGTCCTTTATAATACCTGAATTTCAATCAGACATTTAA
The DNA here is from genome assembly GCF_030435755.1 of Ochotona princeps. Lineage (NCBI taxonomy): Eukaryota > Metazoa > Chordata > Mammalia > Lagomorpha > Ochotonidae > Ochotona > Ochotona princeps. The sequence goes on from NC_080842.1 coordinate 22,425,611, forward strand.
AAATTGTATGTGAAGTAATAAGTTTTAGAACTGAAAGTAAAAGGAGAGATGGATTTGTGATTTCAGACTTTAAAAAAAAATAATCTTCACTGTTCCATGAAGATTTGGAACTGTCACTGGGCAGGGCTGAAATGGAGCAGAGTGCAGTCATTTCAGGACTCCCCCTCAGGGTGGGTCTGTGGGGAGCTGAATAGGGTCAACATTTAGCAGTCTCAAAATGCCTTCCCAATCATTGTATAGTAATTTTTATTAATTAGCAGCAGATCTATGTTTTTTAAAGTTCCCTTTAAAGTACCTTCTCCCTTTTCTGTAACACACACACACACACACACACACACACACAAATAAAAGCTGCTTATAGTTTTTTTTAACGTATCTTAATGCATTGAGAGATTTTTAGATTTAAATAAGTGGAGAGGAATAAAATTTGTAAACTATGTTTAGGACAAGATAAAGATTTTTTTAAAAATCTAAGAGAAAGATTTTTAAGATAATTGTGTAAAGAACATTTATATGGAATTTTTAAAGGGTAACACTATTTTTTTTTAGAATCCTAAAGAAGTAGGCAAAGCAGTGGTAAAGTTTAGAGCTCAAAAAATCAAATTATGACTTTTGGTAGCTTCTAAGAGAAAAATTAATTCTATTTCTTTAAAGGTGGGGTAAGAAAAGGGAGTAGAATTCTAAAGAAGATGAAGAAAGGCTATACAGTTTTTGAACATTCTAAAAGCTGTTTTAGCTCCCGGATGAGAAGACAGTGACAGAAGCCATGAAATCATGGGTGAACTAAGAATATTTATTCAAATACATTAGCAGCTGCTGTAGACACTTCTTTTAGATTCTGTTTGTGTTCATAAAGAGAAGAAACACTGGGTCAAACCTCTCACTTAATTATACAAAGTCTAGATATTAATATGAGGCCATATCCCCAATAATTCCATGTATTTGCTGAAAAATATGTAAATCTGAATTATAATAATCCTCGGAAGATATAATTGAAAATCCTTAGGTTGTAATCTAAGAAATGTATAATAATGTCTTTTAGATTTTTGATTGTTAGCAAAATCAGTTATTTTCAGTTTAAATAGTTGTGCCTTCTTTTCAAAAGTCTGTTGTATCTTTCAGTTTTTTTAAAACTCTTTGAAGTTTAAAGTAGCTTTAAACTGTTCACGAAAGACTAATTACCAAAAATATGGTCTTTAATGCCAAATAAACCTGCATTCCATTCCATTTCCAGCTATTTGCCAGTTGATAACTTTAGGCTACTAAGAGTTGCCCATTACTGTTAGCTATTCTCATGTTGATTGCTGTCTTGGAAAAACAGTTTCAGGAAATAATACTCTAAGCTCTATGACAGTTGGTTAGACAAAAATGACTGCATCTTGAATTGTACCTGGATGGATTCTGGTCGCACAATCTTTCTTTTTATTTGCTCACTGGATCTGCCAAAAAAGAAGTCAGGATTTTATTTCATTTCACTATGAAACAAAAGAGATAAAAAGCTTCTGATTTTCTGATTTTATATTTTTAACTCCATTTGTTATTGCTAGGTAGTAATTCGTCTCCACATTCACTCCGCTAGATGGACATGAACTGTTTCCTCCATGTACATGACTTTCCATCTGCCCCTTCCACTGTGTCTGTTTTGGTGCACAGTGTATCTGTGAGTTGCTCTGGAGTCCTCTTGTTGAATCAAAGCCTTCATTCAGAGAACAAATAACCACCGATAGCTTAATTTACATGGTGATATTCCACTTTCTTACAGATTTTGTATTTTCTCAGAAAATAGACTATATATGCAAAACATAAGACAAGCACTAATTTCAGAGTAGCATTTCCTATTGAGATCATCAGTATAGACATTCTCTCATGCAATTTACGTTTCTGTACTGAGATATTTCTGTTAAAATATTACATATGTACTGTTAGCTGCTTAGTTAATGAAATTGTAATTTCTGCCAACGAAATACCAACAATGTTTCCAGTACCTTTTGGGAGATTGGGATCTCCATTATGAACATTATGATAATATAATTTTCATGGTTATAATATTATTTATTGTGTGTAGAATCCTTATAATCAAAATTCTTTAGTCTCATTGCAACATAGAGAATTCAGTACCTTTTTTTAAAAATTCAATCTACTAACTTGAGAAAAAGTTTACATTTGTTTCTTTCCCTAGCACTAGTTGGGGACATTTAAATGTTTCTTTAGATTAATTTTTGCAGTGTGTTATTCTATGCATAAAACCAAATGTACTTTAAAAATAATTCCATCAACTTGCTAACTATCAAATCTTAGATATAATACTTCAAGTCCCCATTTTATTTTTTAATCTATATACTAAATATAACAATAGTAATGTCCTAGAACTGATAAAAGGATTCAATTTGTCTATGGTCAATGCATACTAATACTCCTAAGACTAACTTCTTTTTGATGTCTTATATAATCTTAAATAATTAAAATCAGCTTTAAGTAATTGAAGCTATACATGGAGTTCTATAAAATTATAGAAAAGATTCACTATGCCTTTCACTTTTCTTTAATCATTACGGTTTCCAAAATAATGATACAATATCACTTGATATTGATATGGATATGACAATGATACAATATTTTACTTACACGTATTTTGGGTTTACATTTGAATTGTTAAATGATTTTAAAGTTTTAGGAAGTTAAAAGAATTTAGCTTTGTGTGATTTTTCTTCTTGATCAACCTCAGTAAAGTATTTTGAGCAGTGATAGTATGTTATTTCCACTGCATCCCATCAAGTTGTAAACTTATTCAACTGATCCCATTGTTAGTGGCATTAACTATAAGCACTTGATTAAGTTAATGTTCTCTAGTTCCCAGAATTAAAAAGACACTTTTTCATACTTTCAGGATTGATAAATATTTTGTGAATAGCTACTCTGAGTCAATGTGGTTAAATTCACCTATATATTTACTTATTTTTTTAATTATATTTTTGACAATCTTTACATAGCTAATTAGGGTAAAAAGGTTCAAGGGCTACAGCAAAGTGGGTAAGACTATTATTTCCATAATATTTCCTTCATGTATCTGAGGTAAAGGGGGATATTGAGGGAGAAGCCCCACCCAGTTTCCCACCCACCCCAAGACCCGGATGTGGGGCATGCTCTGAGATACTTACTCAAGTGGTTTTGATAGTTCATCAGTTATGAATCGCTGCCAGTCTCGCCACTCCGAGCACGATGAGGTCATTGAAGAATCCACTGATTGACATAGTCCATCTTACAGTCTCCATTTGCCCAGTATTTTGCTGCCAACATATAGCTGAGGTGGTTGATTGACTTGTTCTTTCTTCAGTCTTTTCTTGGTTAGGGCTCTGAGTCCGAAATTTTGATTGGGGTGATCCCGAAAGAAACTCTGAGGTATTCCCAGACCAGATTCTTATGTGTTCTAGCAAGCACAGGGCCTGGCACAGTCCATCACCCCGATTAGGTGGTGGTTGCAATTGCTGGGTTGGTTCTGTTTTCAGTCCCAACTTCAACTGGAATCAATGGGTGTTGCAGTCCAGCCTGGTTCTACCCAGCATGTACTCAGCCCTCACATAAAACAGTGGGAGCTGCAGCCTAGTTGGAGCGACCCACAACAACCCCCACCAGGCCCGCCCCCTACCCTGGTTTGCCAGTATGTGTAGCAGACTAGTCCAGTATGTTCCACATCTCGTTTGGCTCTTGTACATGTCAATGGGTATTGAAGCTTAGTTCCATCTAACCAGCTCAACTATCCAGCCCTCACAGATGTTGTTGAGTGCCTCACTGTCTAGCCACCCCAGCCCCTGTCCTAGTTTTCATGCCCTCCCATGAGAGTGGTAACCCAAGAGGGAGGAGCCCACTAATTTCCTCCCAGGTCTCTCTCAATCCTGGTTTATGCACTCTTCTGGTGGTTCTGTGGTTTGACTTGACAGAATTAGACCCCAGTGCCAGCTTCTGCCAGCTGATGCTGTGGCTAAGCCCCCAAAACCCTCACCCACTCTAATTTAGCTTGCACCAGTAGGAATAATCAGCCCAGCCTGGCTTTTCCCTGATCTAGCCCACATGAGGCGCACAGGTATTGTAGCTCTGCTTAGTCTGGTCTGTCCCCATCCCAGCTCACACTCTCCAGTGGGAGTAGCTGTCCGGCGAGGGAACCACCCCTTATTCCCTCTGCCGGCTCTACCCTCTTCCTGACCCTCACATGTGCTGGTTGGGTGCTGCGGTCACATCTGGCACAGGAAACCTCACCTTGGCATTCCATATTGTGCACTGTTTTTTGTCGCGACCGAACCTGGCCCGACCCACACTCTGTTCTGGTGTTTGGATTTGCCAGTGGATGACGTGAACTGATTCAGCCCGGTCTGCCCCCGACCCATGCCAAATGTATGCTAGTGGGAAACTTTCCATGGCCTATTCTGGGCTGTTTCCTATCATGCTTCTTGCGCTTACCTGCAGGGACTGTGTCCTAACAGAGGACACCCATATATTTACAAGCTTTGATGATCTTTGCTGAATTGTTTATTACTGTGAAAATTAGTTTTTCTTTACATATTTATATTAGCATTCCTTTGTTAGTAAATTCTTCGATTTCTCATTCATTCACATATTTGTACAAACTCATGGATTCGTGTTTTAGTCAATTTGTTTAAAATCTGTTATTACCATTACTTATTTCAGATAAGAGCTGATCTCAGATTTGATCCATAGAAGTGCCTAAAAATGAGTTTGTGTCTTGTTAACATAATGCCAGAATTCTGGGAGCATTTACATATCTTCTAACATAAAGAAAGTGTTCCCATCTCAACTACATCTTCCTTTACAATGTCCACAAATAATTAGTTCAAAGAGCCAAAGTTTCTGTCAGTGGAAAATAGTATCTGGAAGCAAAGATATGAATGAATGACGTGTTCAGTGCTATCAGGGAATAACTGTTCCCAACTTCTCTCAGAAGATGGAATTAAGAAACAAATTAATTATTTGTAATTAGACTATCTCCCTATTGAAAATGATGTCCTCACTCATATTTGTTGTCTCTCCTTTCAATCCATTTTTCTCCCCTTTCATATCTGTAACAGCAGGAAAATAATTGACTCATAATTCTCAGTATGTGTTTGGTTATCTTTTTTTTTTTTTTTTAAACCACCACCCTCCACTTCTTCCAAAGCCATCATCACCCTCCTCCACGGCATGTCAGTGTCTCCCAATATACCAGTGACTAATTCACCAGGCTCCAGACTTCACTAAGGTTCTGAAGTTCCTAACCAGGCAACTGCAACTATATCTACATAGATAACAACGTTCACATTTGTATTGAATCAGTTTTCACTACATTTCAAAAAAAGGAGAGAGGAGGGAAGAAATAAGGGTAGGAAGAAAAGATTTGGTTATCAGCCTAAAGAATTAACAGCCTTTTAAGTAGGAATGTACTGTGACATTTTTTTCTTAACTGGGAAAGCGAAAAGTTAATTTGAAATGGGAAAGTTTACAGAATTGTCACATTTTGACATCAACACCCACAGCATTCATATTTTGTGTTTCTCTGCTTTCTTGCATTTAATGAACACGCATAGTTCCTATAGCTTTCCCACCCTCATACTCAACTAAAGGATTTGATAGTCATTCACACATTTTAAGAAAGTAAATGTCAATTTCTTCTTCGATAAATCAGTGGGGAGAGACCAGGTGCTTGATATTCTTTATTTGTTTCAGATGTTGTTCTGAACACATGGTTTCCCAAGGTACACAGTAGATTTAATCTTGCCTTGCATTTCTGTCTTGCATCAAATCCAAAATCATCACTCAATTAGTCACTCTTTATCCCATATGCAATTTTCCCCATCTCAGCCAAACTACGATCTTGTTCTATAAAGAAATATAGTTATAAAAATACTGAAAGCAGTATTGTCTGATTTGCCCAGTGGGGGAAAAGCAGATTGACAATGGACTAATGGCTAAAGTATGGAAAACAGAATGAATGATAGGAGCCTTTCTTCCTTCTGAAATTAGGGAGGCAAACAAGTACGGCTGTTTGCTTACAAAGGATTTAAGGCACGAAAAGTCAGGAGAGTTTATGCCCTGAGACCAAGAGAATACTCCCAGAGATGCGCACATTACCTGGCCTAAACCTACTGATTTCTCTCCTTGGACATATTAATGATCAGCTAATCAGAACATCGGTCAGGCTACTTTTAGATTTTCCTTCCCTTATAGTCTCTATGTGCTGAGGTGTTTTATTGAATGTCTGGAGTAGCAAGAGAATAGGAAAGTCTCGTAAAAACAGAGGAAATTCAATGAAACATGCCCAGTAGGAAAAGAGGACGAATGCGCCAGTTCTTGTTCTTCATTGCTGTTCTTTCCAGATGTGCAGAAAATTCCTGAAATGGAAGAACAACAAAAAAAAAAAGAATAGTGAGTGGTGTCTAAAAATATATAATTGGCTTCAACGACTATTGTGCTGGAAAGGTGTTTTTCAGAAGTGCTTCCTGGAAACACAAGTCATAAGAGAAATTCTATTTTGGCTTGCCTGGCAACTGTATTTTCCACTGTGAAGATTGTGACTGTTTAATCTGGCTGTCATCCTCTGCTTTACTATTAGCCCTCTTAATGTGTGTTAAGAACAAAATGTCAAGATGACTCTACAATGTCTCTGCTTCAACTTCTAGTTGGCTGCCAGACATGGAATATTAAAAAACTAAATAATAAAGGTATATTGCTGTGGAATAAGGGGGGATATTTTCCTTATGGAGGGTGCCTAATGGAAAGTGTGGAAAAGAGTCACTAATGTTTTGAGCTTTTGTCTTTTAACTGCTTGGAATGTTCCTACCTCTCACTCCTTGTAGCTGACAGGCTTTACAATTCTGAAAGAAAGTCTCCTTTTCATCATATTCTTTCAAAACTGAAAAGATGCTCTCATGATGAGTGATTAAACTTGGTCTTCATCTTCCTAACTACTTACGTCTCATTAGAACTTGAACCTTGAAAAAGGTGATATCTCATGAAGCTTTGCATGCTTCCATTAAACTTTCCAAATTTCTTCCCCTCATGTTTCTTGGATCCTCTCATTTTCCTGACCAAGGTCCAAAATCGAAGACCCTTCAAGTTAGTAAGAAAAGAAATAAAGAAATCCTGTAGCAGCAAGAGAATTCTGTCATTTTCTTCTCTGTCCCAAATACTTTGTTCATTCGTCCTTTCATTGAGTATCTATCTACTGAGATTTTGTAGCCATATCATAGAGTATTAGACATTTTAGGGAATATAAAATTCTGTTAGTCATAATCTTTGTGTTCAAAAATTTAAGTTTTCAGAGATAAGCTATTTATGAAATAAGAGTTATGGGTATTGGAATAAACTAAGAACTATAAGAAAAGTATCTGCTAAGCGTTACAAAGTGCAGATGAAAGACATATAGGAAATATCAATGAGAGAATTATTTTATTTATTTGATTTGATGAATCATGAAATTGTTCAATGGGGAATGGCCCATGTGATCCAAGACAAGAAAAGTGGTTGAAGTTACCCGGGTGGAGATAGGAGTGGTAGGAAAATAATTCAAACAAGGAAAGAATGGCATTAGAATATTCACTAAGATTCAGGCTTGCTTGATCTACATGTTTTTACAGGTTGGGAAGTTGTGAGCCTAGCAATATTTCCTCTAAAGTGTATGCATTACTTTGCACGTTTTTAAATGAGTTTTTTTCTTGAAAATTAGAACTACAGAGAGAAAGAGAGATCTGTATGTTGGTTCACTCCCCAAATGGCATCCATGGCAAGAACTGAGCCAGTCCAAAATCAGAAGCCAGCAGCTTCTTCTGGGTCTCCTGTGTGGAAGCAGGGGCCCAAGGACTTGGGCCATCCTCTGCTGCTTTCCTAAGCCATCAGCAGGGATCTGCATTGGAGCTGCAGTAGCTGGACCAGAACTGGTGCCCATACGGGATGCTGGCGCCACAAGCCAAGGATTAGCCTGCCATGCCACAACATCGGCCCCATTTTGCCTTTTTTATTTCTCAAGTTGTTAGTTCCATTTCTACACTGCCTCCTTTGGGGCCAATGAAAATACGAGATCTTATGTCCTTCTCCAAGGTGTTCTGCTCAAACTGAAGCTTACATCCGGTCATCAACTTCCGAGTCCTGAGAACTGTGCATCAGTGGGGAGGATGGACGTAGCAAACAGCTTTGCAGACGCACAGGCTCTGGGTCAGAGATGTGGATCTGGGTCCTCTGAATGCATTCCAAACTCTTTCTCAATGGCTCAGATCATGCTTAAGTTTCCTCCAGTCACTTGGAATTTACCTTTCCTAGTGATAACTCATTCTTTATCCTGACAATTCCGTTAAACACTTACCCTTCTAGGTATTGAGCAAAACTCTTTATCTTCTGCAATCTGGCCCTTCTCTCCAAGAGGGCTGTTCTCAAGAGTAGCCAGACAATGAGGGAATCCTCTTCTGTGACCAAGACAAATTCTATTCTCCTTGGATAAATTGAGAGCAGATGCTGTGGGCTGAACGTGTGTGTCCTCCTCAAATTCCGGTGTGGAAATCTGCCCTCCAATGTGATGGTATTTGGTAGCGGGAGCTTCTGGAGCCGAGTGGGATTAGATCCAGTCATGTGGGCTCTCACAATGGCATTTCCACCCTTATTTAAAGAGAAATGGAATTTCTCTCCCTCTTTTTTCCCCCCCACCCCCCGTACCTTTTGCTTCTGTAGATGCACAAGCATGTGTACATGCAAACATCAAGAAAGACCATGTGAGAACATAATCAGGAAGATAGTCCTCACCAAGAACTCCCTGTTACCAGACTTGTAGCCTGCAGTCCTGTGAGAAAAAAAAAAACTATTCTTTTTAAACATGCAGTCTGTGGTACTCTATTATAGTAGCCCCATCTAACAGAGACAACAGACGTCCTACACAGAGAGAAAGCATGTATTCTCTCAGACTTATGGAATCCTGGGGAATTATTTTAGACTTTTACTACTAGAAAATATATACCTAAAATATGTTCTAAAATTTAAAAAATCCTACCATAAGAATAAATCAGAAGAGAAAAAAAAAGGATACATTCAGCTCTCTCAGCTGAAAAGTAATACCTTATAAACCTCTTCTCTTTATGATCCATTCCCTTATGGAACCAAATAGCTTGGGTTTATTGAGTTTTTGTTCCAGAATGTTTACAACATGATTTTGAAGATGGCAATAAAATCATTGAGAAGACAAGAGTGGCAATGCCTATTACATCTGCAGGAATTGTTCCCCACAACTTAGACTGTGAGAACCTTTCTGTACAGGTGATAATGTTAGCTAGGACATTGGGGAAAACCACGGATTGTTAAAAGTACTGACTTTTTTTTCTTAACAGAAGTGTAAGCATAGGCACATTGATAAAAACCAAAATGCTTTCAAGTTTTGCTTTGAATACAGAAGCATGTCTACATCTATAGATAAATAAATGTAAATAAAAATAACAGTTCTGCATTTCTCAGTGTGAGAGAGAAATGCTTGTTTACTGCCAAATGTTTAGGGGAACCATGTCCACATACAGAAAAGTTGGATGCTTTTAAGTCTCTGGCTGACTCTAGAAAATTCTGTCTCTTAATGTTGCAAAAGCATTTCTGGATGCCAAATCTAATAACTTCTCCTCAACTCTGATGTGAGTTGGCCACCCAATATCCAGGGCAGCTAGAATCGGTGTAACCTGGAGCTTGAATGTTTACGAATTAACTGGCAAGTGACATTTCTATAAGGCTGTATTAAATTATTACCTGGAAGTACAAATAACTCTTTCATATGCTGATTCATTTACTTTTGGCAAATTACCAGGGGTTTGGTGGCTGGGTCATATGATTAATATATTTTCAGATTTTTTTTTTAGAACTCCATATTGTCTTCCACTTTGGTTGTACTGGTTTAAATACTCACCAACGGTGGGTTAAAACACCCTTTTCTCCACATCCTTGTCAGAGTTTCATTTTAAACATAACAATTTTTTTAAGAGCAATGAAATGAAAATGATAATGAGGAATAAAACAATTTTGAAAATTGCTGCTGTAGGATGAAAGTGAATTTCTTGATTTTGGTGGACCTCCAATTGAAAAACAGAAAACTGTTTAAACAAACAAAAAGGTTGCCTTTTGATCTCAGCACTTGGTAAAAGACAGTTAAAGTCAATCCACACAGCAGACTGATATTCCTAAGTAGCTACTGTGGTAGAGATTTGGGGGTCTCAAGAAAGATCCCCAAAGTAAAATGCAAATAAAAAATTTGTTTAAGTAAAATAACGATATAAGGGCAATTTGCAAAAAGAAAATTAATTCAATGTTACTGGGTGAAATGGGTATACATTTGGTCTATCACATTACAGAAATATAGAATATATTATAGAAGTATAGGATTTCCTACTTAATGATGTATTTCAAAAATATTCGAACACTTTTGGAAACATAAGTTTTGTTAGTTTCTTTATGAAATTTTTTTTGTTCAATGATGAAGTCATTCTATGTTATGAAGCTTATCATTTTCCTCGTTTTTTTAAAAAATTTTAACTTTAAAAAAATGTAATTAAAAGGCAGAAAGACAGTGACAGAGAGACTGGTCGTTATTACCCATTAGAGCTTGGTGTGGGCCACACTTAAGCCAGCAGCCAGGAGCTTACTCCAAGGCTCCCATGTGTGTGGCAGGGACCTAGCGGTCTGAGCCTTCTACCTATTGCTTCCCAGGGTGTTCATTAACAGGAAGGTGGAAACAGAAAAATAAATGAACTCAACCCAGGCACCATAATATGGAATATAGTCATCCCAAACTATGTGTAACGACTGTGTAAATCCTCACTCATTTCTTTGTATTTTCTTCAGTTATGAGCTGATCCAGAATGAAAAATTTGCATTTGATATTATTGGGTTTATTGTGATATGAACAGTTATTTTACATTTATTATATTTTTTTATAGTACTTACCCTTTCACCCTTCGAAATTTATTTTTTTCCAATGTATGATTGCCTAGGGACCGATTTGCAAAATTATTCCCTCTCTCATTGCAAGAACAGCTTCTTGTATTTAAACTACAGTGTATAAGAAGAGGGAATTTTGTATATTTTCATGCAACAATCTCTTCCAAGACAAAAAAAACCCTCTATACGTACTTTTAAATATGTTATACCCAATCAACTTATATTTTTCTTTTCTACTTATCGTTACCAAAATAACTCTGGTGCCTCTGGATACATATGCAGATGTAAATGCATGAGCTAAACACATTTTTAGTGATGCTTATGGTTAGGGAAGGATGATTTTGTACTTGATTGGAATTTCAGCTAATTTTATAAGGTAGTGTCTATAAGTCAAGAGAAGCAAAAACTTAAATGCTTTAACACTTTATTGCTGAGCAATAAAATTAATGGATGTAGGTATTATTTGTTGCCTCTTGATGTCTATAGTTCAGGTTTATCATATCACCAATTCCATAAAAAAGATAAAACCTTGTAAGAGATACACTGAATACAAAGGCTTTGACTTTCCTCTGCCAACTTCCTCTTTTGCTTTCCATTGCCACATTCTTTGTTAGTACTCAGCACTAATAATTAATAATAATTATTATTATTAGAATTAATAATTAGCTATTTCATAATTAGTTGTGTGGGAATGTTCCTAAGTTCTCAAGCAAGAAGTCCAGGAATTACGTTTATGTTTTAAAGTTCAGGATCATTTGTGTATGTTAGTAATAATACATTTTTCATGTTATCAGCTATCCCCCCCTGCCCACAACACACACCAAATAATGGAAATTTGGGTGTGAAAACTATTACTACTGAGAAAGGCTGGGGAGAAGTCATCCATTTATTGCCACATGTGGAAGAAGGCTACTGTAACATAATTCTGTAACATATGCATTTTGCACTCAGATAACAGGCATGCAGATGGAATCATATATGTCTATCTTAATATACAAGTGAATGAGGATAATTTTCTGAGGATTTAACCTAAGCAATGGCATGGTAAACATGATTACTGCTTAAAGAAATCGACCCTGGTTTCAAGAACCATCCCAGACTTCCTAGCAGGTGAACTTCCAGTTAGCAACACTCATTAGTTTCTTTGATTAGAGAACAACAAGGCCCAAATCAGAGTGAGAATTCCTGTGGAGATGAAATGATCTTCACTCTCTCCCACAGCCAACTCCTAACTCCAAACAGTGATTCTGACTTGCTGATCTCAAGATGGCCAGGATGCGAAGAGCGTGCCGCTTTGACACCAAACCTGTCATCACAGCTGGGCAGTCACAGCTGAGACAACTCAGTCTGGACCCTCAGGCCTCTCTTCTGCACTTACAGCACATTCAGAAGAACAAAAGAAATATGTAAACCTCTTTAGAGTAAGGTGCCGAAACGGAATGTTTCCTTAGCTACACTGAATATACCCAATTCAGCAAACATATCTATATTAAAATATTATAATCCAGTCGATTTACTGTTACATTTAGTAGAAATTGTTTAAACTTTAGATGTCGTATGTTACATAGAAGTCATTCTCTTTCTGACAAAAATCAAGATTCCAGAATGGGATCCCAAGCCCAACTGATCCAGAACATTTCAAGCTAGAGAAAGTAACTGAGTTTTGTTCTGTTTTGTGTCCATGAAACAATTTAGTCATGGAGGAGTGTCCGTCCTTTGTTTATATTAGTGCTGTGGTGATGGTTTGTTATCTCTCTGGTTTGAGCTCAACTGAAAATGGATTTTTCTCATCAAATAATATGAAAATGTTAAATTCTGCCTGGTTTAGTAAGAAAGAAGACTTTCTTGTTATCATTATAAGCTTAATGTATAAAAATTTTAGTGTCCCTATTCCAAGAAAAGTCGTATCTGACCAACTATTTGTCACTGCCAGATTATCACAATGCTGTTTTCTCTGGGGATAGTGACAGAGGAATTTAAGATTATTAAATTTTCTGAAAAACACAAGATCATTCTTAATTTCAAGAAATTTTGATTATCTAGTATCATAAAGGCTAATGAAAAACAATCATAGAAATTTTAAATAAAATGTAAAATAATCATTTGAAATATAAAATCAACAAAATATTTAAATTTAGAGCTTTATTTTTCTATCACCAAAAATTATATGTTGTATTTACAAAGTGAATTTTGAAAAAATCTGCTGATTTATTATCCACATGAAATAGCTTGTTTCTACTAAACACGGGAGACATTTCAGTCTTAGCATTGACAGTTGTGAAGCATTCAGTGGTTACTGTGTCCTCATCTTGGGTGTGTCTAATATTTCCTCATGATTAGATTCACTTAATGCATTTTTGGCAGGCATATGCTAATATGCTGAGGTTGTACTCATCTCAGCACATGGTATCAAAAGGCTCCAGAACTGGAAATACTTTCAAAAATTCACAACTGTTTTATTACCTTAATTAGCATTTTAGTTTTTCTTTTTTCATGAGTAAACATTTTGATGATTTTTTATTACTTGTAATCACATGATACAACTTTTTTCTGCTTCCTTTTCCAGACCTATAGTGTTTTATGCTTCTGTACAATATTGCCATAGCCATTTAACAGTTATATACTGGCCACCTAAGCTGATAAACCACAATTTATTTCAGCAGTTATAAGTAAATAAAAATCACACAAGTTACACCTTTTCTGATGACACTGTTAGATTTCTTTTACTAATGCATTAGCTCTTCCATTTTCCAGGGTCCTACAACCACACCCCTGTGCGCAACAGTTGACTTACTATTGGAATGCTGGCTGCACTCAGGAATGAGCAGGAAACCTGTGTAGTACCAATATACATTAACTCCCAAATCTAAAAAAATAATTGTAAATGTAAGCCTTATGGACAGTGATTCTGGGCATTCATTTCTCATATGGACTTTGGGATGTTTTGGAGAAAAATTGTAATTAAAGGGCTTACACGTGCTTAAAATAATTGTTTTTAAGAAAAGAAATAATTACAAAAACTATATATGTATGGATGTAAGAATTTTCCCCATCTTTTCTCCAAGACTTTCATTAGAGGAAAATAAAAAAAAAACACCTAAGTGAACTTTCTGCAAGTTACACAATGGAGAAAAAGCTGTTTGCATAAGGCAGCTATTATGAATATAACCAAACTACTGTCAGGTGATCAGAAGGAATGATTTCACATGCTGTATTAAAGCCAACAGAATCTCTCCATTGTATGATGTGTCTCATTAATGACAGCTGTGAGCTATTTCGAGGTGTTGAGAAATTAAACCTGAAATCTGAAAACCAAGCATCCCAATGCAAAGGCAGAATACCAGGACAGAAATGTAGAGGAGAGTGAAGAAGAAGAAAGAAAGGAAGATAGAAGGAGGGCCTGTTGATCTCTTCTTCAGCTACATAGTTATCTGGATTCCCAGCAATTAATTGTGACTGCATTTCTAAAACATGTCCAACCACCAACCTAATAAAGAGCCTATCAGAGAAATCAACTGCTGAGTGGGAAGGAATTAGTGTGACTCTCACTAGTTGCAGCAATGCTTAATTTGACTCTCACCTGCATCTAGTCAACTCGTAATTATCTGCTCTAATGGCTCTCAGAGGGAAGGGTGGGAACAAGTAGCTGTGACTAAGATAATACTGAATAGTAACTAGTGCTAACTAGTGCAAAAAATATTTTCTATTAGGCTCTTGCATACATCATGTGATTAAGAAGGAAGTATGTTTATCTATATAATTATATTTTGCTCAACTATTTTCATAAATTCTTCTGCCAATAAAAAAAGATATTTCATACTACACAGATTGAAAGGGAAGTAGTCTAGGTTTTAATATCTTCAAGTTAAAATACAGGAAAGAGTGAACTACCAACCAGCATCATTTCTTCTGCAAACGTGTCTTTTCCCAGGTTCCCACTGTTGTATTCCAGCCTTCGTTAACAACCAGCCACCCTCACTTCTCTGCTCTCTGTGTTCTTTCACTTCAGCTGCACAGCCAAGAGAGAACACAATGGCTATGGAGTGGGCGTGTTGAGTTCCCACCACTGCCCTGACCCCATTCATTGTTCAGGTGAACGGACTGGAGACTTGGAAACGAGGGTGTTCCTTTCCAAAAACTACTGGTTCTTCTAAGGGTCCCACACTATGTGTCAAAAAGTCTATGAGCATGTTAATTCATTGAAAGAGTAAGTCTACGTAGTGAAGTGTAGACTGCCAATGTGTGGTCTGGCAACCCATCAATATGCATTCAGTTACACAGCATGTCAATGGATGGTCTTCATAAACACCAACAGAAAAAAAGAATGTGGATGTTCAACTTCAGAGGATCTGTAGTGCTCACTCACCCTAGGTTGATATTTTTAAGACAGTGTCTTGCCTCTCTGGAGCTGGATTCTAGCTGTCCTTGATTCTCCAAAACTCCACTAACCCACCAGTGGCCCACTGCCCATCTGGCCTCCCCCTCACCATTCCTACCATCAGTCCATCTGTACTGTGAAGCACATGTTTTGACCATCTCTACTCCAAACAATCCATGCAAAATCATGCTCATGACACCTCCTCTCAGCTGGAAGGCCTCACTGTATGCTCTTCCTTTTTCCATTAAAATGCTGTGGTTAACAGTATTTTTGGTTTCATCCAGGTTCTACCATGGTTTAGAAAGAAGTTTATTGACTTTTAATAAATGCCTTTTTCTTGGAAAATTGTTTTATCTTTCTGAAGTATTGATTTGTGAAGGAGGTGAACTTCAGAAGTCATTTTTTTTTAAGCAAACACCATTTTCCCCTTTGGCTGTGCATCTCCCGTATACCAGCACAGCTTTCTTCCAGCAGGTCGTGGGACTACCTCTGCTTTTCCAAGAAATCAATCACTTACAATACATTTTAGAGAAAAAAAATCCAGAAAAGTAAATTTTTCATCTGTCACATCCGATTTCTTAGGGTGTTCTCCCTGCTTAGACTGCTATAATGATATCCCACTACCCATGACACAATGACTGCATGTCATTCAGTTCCATAATTTCCAACTGATCTTTCCATTTAGTCACTCCCTGAAATCTGTCAAGTACAGCTACTTACAATTCTCCCAAATGGTCATGTCTTTAAGTTCAAAATATTTAAAATAATATTGCAAACTTGAAATGATAGATTCCAGGCCCACATCCATCCATACAATGTCTTTGTCAAGTTTCAAAATCAAAACTTTATTTTCCTCAAAAACATAAAATAATGCTGGCTCTTACCCTGGCCTTTCACTGTATTTCTTTATGGAGTCAATGAAATAATATTTTCTTTGAAATTTTCATACTTATAGAACACTGCCCCAAAATTTCTATGTCTATATAATTTCCTAGGTTTATGGAGATAAATGCCATGAAAAAGAAATATTATTAGATCTTCCTCTCCATATCTCTTCCCCAGGTCAAAGGGAAAGTGATTTTTATGACAGATAAATTTATATTTTGCTTTCTGCTTTCATTTTAAATCAATAAAGCCATTGGATCACCTATAATATTCTGTGTTCTAGGAAACATACTGGATGAAGAGCTTTTAAATACTTTTTTATCATAATCCACAGTAATAATGATTTTCAAGCTGACCTACAAGTTTGCAAACATTATTACCATTATTCAGATATACATGTGAATATATATGTACGTATGTGTATATATATATATGTATATATATATAAAACACTTAGACAAATTTAAATACACAAAATATGGGCATAATGGCTCAATTGGCTAATCTTGTGCCTTGCAGGGCTGGCATTGCATATGAGTGCCTATTCATGTCCTGGCTGCTCCATTTCCAATTCAGCTCCCTGCTTATAGTCTGAGAAAGCAGCCAAGGATGGTCCAAAACCTTAGGACCCCACACCCATGTGGGAGACTTGGAAGAGGTTCGTGACTTCAGATCCACTCAGCTCTGGTTATTGTGGCCATTTGTAGAGTGAACCAACAGATGGAAGATCTTTGCCTCTCCTCTCTGTAAATCTGCATTTCCAATTAAAATAAATAAATCTCACACACACACGTATATGTATGTATTTTCTTTAATATATGTGATATTACTTTGTTCTTTGATTTTTGTATTGTATTTCTTTTCTCATTTATTGTTTTTTACACACTAGTTGCAAACTATTGACTAGATTTAATAATCTAGTTTGTCTACTTGTAAATGACTACCGGGCCCCTACTTGGAGTCTCAACCTACTGTCCCTTCTTATCTGTCTTGCCCACCCTTCTAATGTCAACTGCCTCATTTCCTGCTGAACACTCCTGCTCACGCAGCACTTCAGTATCAATCAGTTGCTTTACTTTTTCTCACAACACAAGGCCATGCCATGGGGCATTTTCCTTAGCCTGTAATCTTCAGCCAAAATGTCTTACACAATTTGAATTAATTGTTTATCATGTCCATTGCTTACCATACATTTTCCAGCTGCAAAGCATTGGTTGATCAAGACAGATCTCTATTTTCTCACTGGTGTATCCCAAGTAGCTGGAACAGTTTCAACATCTCTGGCTTGTCCTATAAATATTGATATGTGCATGAAAAAGATACCAGTAATTATTAATATTATCAACAATGCAAACTACTCCATATTCACATATATTCAATTCTGTTTCTATATTTTCAGCATCAAATAAAGAACAGCAATTGTGGATTTAAAACTGTTAAATATCAACCTCATAATGCAAGAACGTCAAAAAATTTACTAGGTTAGTGAGTGAGGCTTATGTAGTAACTGTTTCTCAATATCATTTTCCCCATTCTAATAAATGATTAAGTCTAGTATGTATATCAAGTTCTACATCCAGCATAATCCCACTGAATATTTATAGTAGGTATTCAGCATGTTTTATAGCAAATGAATCTAAAAATGTCTACTTAGACATATTTCACAAAGCCGTTTCATTACCACTAAAATTACAGGCTCTTGGAGACTCACTGGAATGAGCATCATTTTACTGAACAGTGGTGTCATTAGGGCCAGTTTTCCATTTCCTCCTGATGCTTGGGTCTCAAAACCCTGAATGAGCTCACTTCAGAGCAGGTGAGCTCCATTTTTAATTAGTAAGCTGCAGACCATGCAAGCACCACCACTGATGACACAGAGGCTCTTAAATGGCACTTCCCTGTCCATGTTAGCCACAGTTTTCCCATCACTGTTTTCGGCAGTGTAATTGGTGAGAATTTAATTCAGTTCAGCATTAATCTGCAAGTCAGAGCCTGAGCAGTTCTCTGGAGTCATGGTGTGAAGGATTAGCCAAAGCTGGATTTGAGGTTTCAAAAATCAGGAGCAACAGAGGAGAGAACGTAGAAAATGAGAAGAGACTGCCAAAATAAATTTGACTTGTGTGGGCATGTCTGCTCTGCCCCCTTCATATCTATAAAACTCTGGAAAACCAGTTTATTTTGGAAAATTAATCTTTCCTTTAGTACACATTACATTTTGTAAAAATAAAATAAAGTTGATATGAAAATTGCTACGGAAGAGTTGCTATGGTGTACATTATAAATAGCAAACATATCTTATAAGGCAAAACAAAAGAAATGAAACATGGTTCATATTTGTTCCCTAGGGAATACTTGACCATCTATGCCACCCAGCAATGGGTCAACCGCACTGATTTGGTTTTCTCCTTTGGGAAGGGCACTTAGCCTTTCTCTGACCCCAGATATTTCCTCTTAGGGTAACAACAGTGTCTGCTTTATCTTGATATCTTGGAAATTAATTTAATGAACACAATTTTACCATCTGTTAGGCTGTCACAGCAGAATATCAGACTGAATGGCTGAAATTAAAAACAAAGCAAAACAAACAAACACCTCACCATCTTAGAAGCTGGCAGCCTAAGATACAGAAGAACTGCTTTCCAGGTTTCCAGGCAGGGAGACTTCTCTGGCTGGTTAATGCCCAGCCTCTCATCACTCACTGAATCCTCATATAACCGTTTCTCTGTCCCTATGTCTCACATGTTTTTTCCTGTTCTTCAAAGGACACCTGTTGGATTAGGTGCCCACTTTTAAGAACTCTTTCATCCTTGATTATACCCTGAAAAACTCTGAGTCCAAATACAATCATGTTGGTGGTTGGGACTTCCACTCGTGTATTTGGAGGCAGTCAAGTCCATAAACAGAGCCCAGCACATAGCGAATACACAATAAATACTGGCTGTTACAGTGTGAAACACCTTTACTTTTGTCTCAGGCACATATGAGTTTTAAAGGACGTTAGTCATTTTGCCCAGCTAAAGTTCTAGTGTATAAGTAGAGATTAATCCCACACAGTTGCATTTCTAGTTTAATTACTCATTGCAGGCACAGACACCTACCCCTGAATTCATATAACAAACTTTAAGGCACAAACTCTGTAATTTTGCATAATATTCCATTTTACAATGTTGGAAAGCTATGATCTATAGCCCAAATCTAGTCCATGGCTTCTTTTGCATAACATGTAAGTTAAGGATGGCTTTCTGCATTTTTAGAGCATATCGATAGAGGTGGGTGTTCAGGTTAGCAGTTAAAATCCAAAAGTAGGATGCCTGTGTCTTATTGGAGTCCTTGAGTGTGATACCCAACCCCAGCTCCCAATTCTGGCTTCTTACTGATGCAGACCCTGGGAGGTAGCACGTTGTGTTCTTGCCACATACCCTGGAAAACTAGACAGAATTCCCAGCAATGGATTCAGCATGCCTGCTTAGTCTCAGCTGTTCTAGGTATTTGGGGAGTAAATCAGAAGAAACAAGTGTTTCTCTCTCTCTCTCTCTCTCCCTCGGTAAATAAATAGTAAGTTACAGCAATTAAGCAAACAAGAAAACACCAAACACAAGAAAGGAATATGTGACAAACATTTTTATGGACCATAGTGCCTAAAACATTTTCTCCCTGACTGTTTCCTGGATAAATTGTGGACCCATGCCTTATGAAAGTAGCTTAACTCTAACCCTTAAAATATATGCCGTGCTCGCGATGTAAACACGTACACTTTCATCTGTCTTAAACAAAGTTACACTTAATGCCCACAAACCTTTCTATTTAAGTTATTGATTTGGGGTAGAAAAGATTCTAAAGTTTCTGACAAGTCTCATTACCTTTTGAGAAATATAGATGTAATAGAAGAAATTTGTGGAAAAGTACAATTAAAACATGTTTATTTTGTAGCAAAAGATTTCTTTGTAATTTATGCAAGGCTTTTTTTAGCATATGTGTTTTCTGTGAACATCTTTTTTTTTTTAAAAATTTTATTATTATTGGAAAGTCGGATATACAGAGAGGAGGAGAGACAGAGAGGAAGATCTTCCATCCGATATTTCTCTCCCCAAGTGAGCCGCAACGCCCGGTACGCGCCAATCTGATCCCAGGAGCCAGGAACCTCTTCCGGGTCTCCCACGCGGGTGCGGGGTCCCAAAGCTTTGGGCCATCCTCTCCTGCTTTCCCAGGCCACAAGCAGGGAGCTGGATGGGAAGTGGAGCTGCCGGGATTAGAACCGGCGCCCATATGGGATCCTGGGGCTTTCAAGGCGAGGACTTTAGCCGCTAGGCCACCGGGCCCTCTGTGAACATCTTAATAAGCCCTCAAAAACACTGATTCCAATTTTTTTTTTTTGCGTTCAAATAAACTTAAACTTTGAATCTTCATGAACTTTTTGAGATACTCTTGGATGCTGAAAATAATTTCCCCATTCCTGATTACTGAGTCTCAATGTTGGCTTCATAAGTTTTCGGATACTTCATCTATTCTGATATTTGGTCTGCACAGATGAAATGGTTATTTCTTGTGGTTGGTGGTTTGTCTTTGAAACCTCATTCTATTCTGCTTTCCATTTCCCATGGGCCGAAAAATGGGAGGAGAAAAAGCGTGTTAGCACAAAAAACTGCTTTGTTATGCATCAGGTTCTTTTACATTCTTTTTATTTGTTAACTTCCTAATTTTCATGATTTTATGTTTAGAGATATTTACTTCTGCTCCACAGATTTAAAAAAATGGACCTTAAAAGAGTCAGTTTAGTTGGATTCAATCCAAACCCTTCTGGCTTCAAAACTCAAGGTCTTCATTATAGAAACCCAAAAACCTGGCTGACTCAAAATGTATGCAACAGAAGGGTAAACAGACTAAGTTGATGCTTTTTCTAAATAAGGTGCCCACTGTTGAAGCATTCTGGGACATCTGTTTTGTTTTCTTCTCAGGTTTTAACTGTGTTCCAGATAGTTCAGTCGTCTGACACACAGTTCCAAATTACTGAGGTGTTATAATAACATTTTCTTCATTCAAATATAGCCTTGGACACCATTCATTCAATATACTCATTCAAACGTAAATATTGAGAAAGTATGTATATTTGTGATTCCAGAGAACATCCAAAAACTGAATATGGTTAAGGCATTATGACTGTGTGTGGGTGTACGAAAGTGTATATATATATATGTGTGTGTGTGCATATATATACACATATACGTTTTATATATGATACACACACACACACATATATATATATATATATATATATATATATATATACATAATAACGTACACACACCATTTACTCAGGCTTGCTCTTTGGGGTTCTAGACTGTAACATTTCTGTTTCTGTTTTCTCCTGAGGCAGGCTTTAACCTAACTCCTGAGATGTATCTGACTTCTGCACTTCCTCCAAGCCACCTGAACAGCACAGGACAGTGGGTATAATTGCCACTGAATCACACCAAGAGAACTGACTCATTCTCAAGACACATGCTCAACAGAAATCAGAAAGTCAAAGGAGAGGGTTGAATAAATTATCTTGTATATTTCTTTAATGTGCTAATGTCTAACTACCTCATTGGTGAAATAGTTCAGTGTTGATATCATTACTCCATGGATGTGACATATGGCTATGTTTTGCCAACCAGCAGATATTTGAATACAAAGAAAAAGAGCAATGTCCATGTCATACAAATTAACCAGGAGTCTCAGGTGCAGACCAAGACCAACAGTCTCATCAGGTAGGAAGGAAATTTGGGGGCTTAAGTACTGGAGGTGTAAGGACAAAAGAGATGGGCACTGTATTTTTCTTCTAAGTGTTTTTCACAGGCAGCCCAAATATGTGAAGGTCATCCACTACACTGGAAATTATATTTATATATATTATATCTATATATAGAGAGAGATATATAAAATTTTTTTCTTTAGGACAAGCAGGAGGGGACATCTCATTGTCCATCATAATCAAAAAGGAGATTTGGGCTCCAAAGCGAAACCAGAAGCTGTTTGGAGACATTTCTTTCCATGTATTTTGAGTTCCAAAGGCATGAATCTTCACAGGGTTCGTTGCCAGGGGAGCCAGCAAAGTCGGTAGTGGGGGAGGAGCAATTAGAACAGCTCAGACAAGCACGAGATGATTCCCTTACAGAAAGGCCAAGAAGTTGCTGGATCCTCAAACAGTACTGACCCTGCCTCAGCCTTAGGGGTGACTCCAGAGGGTTGGGAGACTAAAACGAGGGTGTGGCTGCATGGTACACCAGGGGACAATGGATGCTAAACACTGTGTATCCCGGCAAAGGAGAATGTTCCAAGCCAGCCATATGCAAGGTACCACTCTCAATAATTAACAGGAAACCAGCTGTCTCCATGACAACCTAAAGATAAGTGAGTCTTTTTCCCAGTCCTGAATACCACAAGGAATCCTCCTATCCGTGTTGAACATGGAAAGGGACAAAAGCCCTTAGCAATAACTGAGATAGAGTTTCAAAGTCAACTTTATTCAAAAGCAATAGGCAAAATTTCCATGCAAGTACAAAGTGAGCAAGAGTTCTTTTTGCATGTTGAAATCAGAGGGCTCTTCAAGCTTCCAGTAGAGTCGGCACAGTTAAGTCGGCATCATTATAGCTGCAGAAGGCAACTGCCTTCCAGGTGACCCAGCAGAAGGGCATTCAAAGGGGCCCCTAGCCAGCAAGCAGCTCCTCCTCTGCCTGGCATCATGCCCTGCATTCATCTTGCTGTGTCTTCCAACTCTTCTGTTAGTTTCAAAATGGCCATAGTGCCCTTTAGCAATGTTTTTATACCGTAACTTTAAGTTCACAAAAAGTTTAGCTTTTTCAGGTCTTTTCCGTGTGATTTGTTTATTCTAAATTAATCAGGGTAAAAAAGAAAACTAAGAAGTAAAATAGGTGGGGTGAGGCAGGCTGCAGTTGTGCTTCAGGTTAAATTGCTACCTGTACTTCAGCATCCTGTGATTGCAGGATCAAGTCCTCGGCACTCTAGATCCAACCCAGCTCCCTTATAATATGCTTCAGAAAGTGGTGGAGGTTGGCTCAAGCATTTGGGGCCCCTGCTATTCACATGGGAAACCAGATGAAGCTCTCGGCTCCTACGTTTGATCTGACCCAGCCCTAGTCATTGCAAGTGAACAGGAAATTACTCATCATCTCTCTCCTTACCTCTCTCTTCCTCCATTTCTTCTTCTTCCTCCTCCTGCTTTTCTTCATCTGTAACTGCCCTTTAAATAAATAGATAAAAACTACTTTAAGAAAAAAAAACAAGGAAGGTTGCTTTTTAATCAAGAATATCAAGGCCCCAAATGTCAGAAATGCATTTTAAAGTTCTTCCTAAGACACGAGGACTAGGTTTAGCCAAAAAAAAAAAAAAATGGAAGGAAGAGGAGGGGTAAATTCAGTCCTAAAAACCAGGGCATCACCTCTCCAGTCTCTTTTACCACAGAGACATGGTCTTGGGTTAATGTCAGCCCCCAAGTTAGAATTGTTAAGCTTTCTTAAGAGGGGAATCTTTTTTTGGTTTTATTCAACTACATTCATAGACTGGAAAAAAATACACCTCTCAGGAAGGCTTTCAGTCCTTTTGGCTTGTTTTAAAGCCATGTATCTGTCTATGAACAAATTAATTGTGACCAGAAGGAAATAGAATCATGATTGGTCACTTTGGACCCTACTGGGTAGAGTAAAAGTGTCCTTTAAAAAGATGGAATCTTCTGATACCATCAGATGGCTACCTGGAAATATGTTTTAGGGGAAAGAAGACTTCCCAGCAGACAATGGCATAAATATGTGAGTGTGACTGTTTAAGGGTACCTGCTGAGCCAGATGATTAAATTTTAGGAAAAGTTGAAATGCTTTTGTAAATTTATAGTTCAGCTCTGACAGTAATGTGAAAAGGTACCCTTTTGTGGTCAGCTTAAAATTGCAACATTGGAAGACAGCAAGGAATTGGAAATATTTTATTATGCCAGGAGAGAAGCAGATGGCTGCCAACTGGAGCCAACTGACGCCCACCTTGAGTATCCTTGAATTACGTCACTTAGGCAGGCAGATGCCCCTTCTGGCTCTAACAATGCCGACCCTTTGTGTCAGAGCACCCAGTTAATTTGAAGTCAAGAACACTCTGATTTGAATGTGTGAAAAGAACCCATGGCAACTATATACAAGAGTATGTCAACAGGTTTAAAGAAAGTGGAAATAAAAACATAAATAGATTTTGGTGCAAATAAATTTTGAAATCCATGTACGCTTGACTTCATAACTTGCAATATCCACTAATTTTAAATATGCCTTAATTCTTTAGTGAAACTTGAGTTCATAAACACAATTAGAAGATGTATAATATTTCTATATTTTTTAAGTAAAAATAAGTTTGACTTTGAAACACTATGCTATTAAATGGAACTCTTCCCCTCTTTATGGCAGTTCTAGCAGAATACAAGAACTTGCTGTGGTGTTTATAAAGTGACATATGTGATATCTTCTGTTTTTATCATCATCGTGTTGGTGATTAGTGCAAACTCGCTTGTGATGTGGTGATACCAACCCTGCTTGCCAGAAATGCCCCATTTATTGGAAGTTGGAAATGTTCTTTGGATTAAATGTGTATTGCTTAGAAATTCAACGATATTCTTATAGGTAAATTAACACTTCTTATACATGCATATATTTTCTCAGAAACTCTTCTCTAGCAAGGCTTTATTGGTGGTACAGGATTGTCCAGAGAAAGTTTTGTTTGGGAGGGGTGACTGGAATGGAGTCTTTGGGAGTGATGACAGTACCAATGGATCTGAAAACACTTCCATGTTTAACAACCATTGTAACATTCTGTCCCCACATGCACTGATGGATTCATCAATTAGGAGTATGCCATCATGCTTCCTTATGGCTTGCTTTTTATTTACTTGGTAAAATCTAGCAGGCATTTTCCCATGGTAAAATACATTCCTGTGCCTGAGAACTTTCCAACTGGTCTTTGGTGAGGTATAGCTATGTCAAGATATTGACTCAGGATTCTTACCTTGGCTAAGTGGAGAGTCTATACCCTCAGCTTCCAGAAGTCACCCCTGGCCAACGCTATGTTTACCTTAATGCATGATGAAAACAGTCTTCATTCTTGTCATGGCTGCAGTGTACAGCGTGTTGACAAAAACCACTTTACACTATGGTTTCTGGTGGAACATCCATGGCTATGATATGGGTAGTTTAACTAACCACCATGATCTGTGATCTTTCCACTTCCCCTTTTATCTCAATGTTTTATTTGACTTCTAATGGGCATACAGTAAACTTTTCTTTTCATTGTCAAGACAAGTCCCTGATAGTGGAGTTTTACTGTCTTAGGATCATGTTAGGTAATGACTCAGTGTCTACGTGTTCTTCCTTTCTGTGTGTCCCCAGGAATCCTGATTCTGGACCTAACCTGTGAGAGCCTGCATTCTTGCTCCATTACTGTATTAGAAATATAATGTCAGGAATGTGACACACCACCTCTGCATCTCAGTTTCCTGTAGAAAATAGGGATGATTGGGCCTGGTACAATCGACTAGTGGCTAGAATCCTCACCTTGAATGTGCTGGGATCCCACATGGATGCCAGTTCTAATCCTGGCAGACCCACCTCCCTTCCAGCTCCCTGCTTGTGGCCTGGGAAAGCAGCCGAGCACAGCCCAAAGCCTTGGGACCCTGCACCTGTGTGGAAGACCTGGAAGATGCTCCTAACTCTGGCTTTGAATTGGCGTAGCTCCAGCCGTTGCAGCCGCTTGAAGACTAAATCAACAGATGAAAGATTTTTCTCTCTAGCTCTCCTCCTATCTATAAATCTGACTTTACAATAAAATTAAGTAAATCTTAGAAACAAAGAAAATGGGGATGATTCCTAAATCTGTTCTGTGACATAAGTGAAACTGATTCTACCTCATTTAATCAGCATGAGGACCACAATAAGTTAGTAGTTATGAAGTACTTAGAACAATTTCTAGCTCAGCGTATCGCTCGCACAAAATTCACAGCCTTCAATGAACTATTAGTAATGGGATCAGCATAGTGATGCAGCAAGCTAATCCTCCACCTGCAAGCACTGGCATATGGGCACTGATTCTTCTTCCAGGTCTCTGCTTCTGATCCAGGTCTGTTTATGGCCAGGGAAAGCAGCAGAAAAGCCTGATGCCTTGGTCCACTGCATCCACTTGAGTAGGCTGGAAAGGGGTTCCTGGTTCACAGCTTCAGTTCAGCTCAGCTCTGGCCTTTACAACCATTTCTAGAGTGAGCCAGTGAATGGAAGACCTCTCTCTGTCTCTGCTGTTTCTCTCTGTAAGTTTGCCTTTCAAATAAAAATAAAATATGTTTTAATACTAGTAATACTTTCATAGCCACAGAACTATACAAGATCTTTATCTCTCAATTTCAAAGTCATTGGGAATTGAGTATTTTCTACTCACTGCTACATGAGACTAGGTACATAAAGATTTTCCTCTAATAAAGATGTGCCTATTTATGAGAACTTACAGAACTTACTTAGATATGCATGCTTTCTTTTTTGTTTATTTCTTATACAGCTATTGTTCCAATTCAGGGATTTCCTTCTTAATGGAAAGTTTTCTGGAAGGCCCAAGCCGCCTCTTATCCCATTCTAGGTACAATGAAGAACAGAAACGCCAGGTAATCAGAACCTTGGATGTGCTCTGGAGAGAGTTGTGGTTTTACAACATTGACTGCTCATTATAATCACCTGGGAGATTTTAAAAACTGCTGATGACTGGGCCACACCTCCAGAGACTGTAATTTAATTGGTCTGATTTAATTATTTGGCACAGGGATTGTTAAAGCTCCCTGGGTGATCCTAACGTGCAGCCAAGACTGAGATCTGTAGTGTGGGTGGGTACTGATTAATTCAGGGTCAGTTGGGTGTGTCTGGGAGGCTTGATGCTGGAAAGGATCTCAGGTGTGATAAGTCAACTATTTAGGCCAGTTGAGGCAACTGGCAGGGTGAAGACGGAGTGACTGGCTATGTAATCTTGCATTTTTTTTTCTGGTGATTTTGTCCCTTATTTTTTAAGACTACATACAAATAAATATATAAAGATTTATTTTATATTTATTTGAAAGGTAATCATAGAGAGAAAGAGAGATCTTTCATTTGCTGGTTCATTTTCCAAATGACTGCAACAGCCAAGTCTGAACCAATCTGAAGACAAGAGCTTATTCCATGACTGTTACATAGGTACAAATCCCAAGGTTTTGTGCCATCTTCTGGGGCTTTCCCAGCCCATAACCAGAGGGCTAGATCAGAAGTGGAGTAACCAGTACATGAACTGGCATCCATATGAGATGCCTGTGTCACAGGTATCTTAGCCTATTTCGCCATTGTGCCAGATCCCAAAAACAATACATTTTAATGTGCATCATAGTCAAAAGATTCGTGGATTTATCAAATAGATATTTCAACAAATAAAAAGTAAAAAGAACTTACTCCAGTGGGAAAAATGGCAGTGACTATACATAACAATCTAAGGAGAAGATATTTATCTGGGAATCCAGTCTTTAGATAATGACTGAAACCAAAATTCAGCTAAACATGACAGTATGTTGAAATTTTTGCTCTGAACCATTTAAATCACTTTCACATTTTTATTCTTCTTAAAAATTAATCGATAATAAAAAATACCTACATGTTGACAGATATTTCACATCCTTGACTGTGTGTTTCATCCATGTTTCATCACTACTGATAAGGCAAAAAAATCACAAACAGATTAACTGCATACACAACAACAGGCTGGATAGCTTGCACATAATATCTTTGATCTTTTCAATACTTGGAGTTTAATTGTCTTGAGATTTGATATTTCAAAGAGAGAATAATATACTGGGGCTAACTTAAGTGAAATTGTCCTTGAACTAAGAATATTCAGCCACAATGAGTTTTCAAGGGAAATATTTAAGAGTAGCTTCAAAGAGCTCAGAAATCAAGAAGATGCTGATGTGTTAGGAAAGCCTACAATATTTGCTTCTGTGGTTTTGAAGACGTAAATAGAACAGCTACAGCAAAGAAGTTCTATAATTAGCTTTCATCCTGATTCCAAAAGTTTCTTATTATAGAGCTTTTAATAGTATAGAAAAGCCACTGTTTAAAAACCCTTGGGTAAGTTTTTTCAGTATTTTAATGAAAAAATTAGTATTTTCAGGCTTTGTGGTTTCTCTAAAGTCATGAGCTAAACAAGCAGCAGTTCTCTGTTGCTTCAAGGATTTTGGGGGATGGTGAGTGATGTGCTAATTTCTTCTCAGGCACAGTTTTTTTCCAAGACAGGGCCTGAGTGTAAATCAGAAACTAAATGAATTACTGATCTAAACCTTAGGCGTGGTTATGAAAAGGCACTGCCTTTTAGACCAAACAAAGTGTGCTCTTTAAACACCATGACCTTACCCAGTTGTTTTTCCAAAACCACAACAGAGAACGATCTTGCTTGGTTAATCATGCCTCCATGAAGAAACCACAACCTGGAAGGGTGTCTTCAGAGTGCATGCAGCCACAAGATGCAGAAACCACATCCTCCACTGAAAACCAAATCCTCCTGATATCCTCTCAGTCCAAAACCAACAGCCAAAGTTGAGCCCTTCTACCAAGCTCACCAGCTATACTGGTTCACCATTTTTACACTTTGAAAAATTCTTAGCAGATCTTAGTGTGGGATATGAATCAACTCTGAAACAAAACTTGGAATATACCTCTACCACCCCAGCCAAATTTTATCCAGGTGTAAAGAAAACCAGACGGGAATAAGAGAAACTAAATCATGTTTGTAATGGAAAGAATAGAATAGAATAGAATAGAATAGAATAGAATAGAATAGAATAGAATAGAATAGAATTCTTGAGTTTCCCTTGAATATTTTCTTGATAAGTTTTAGGAAACTAATGGTAATGGTGATGATGACTAATAGAGTTACATAAATGAATAAGATCAAATTATGACTGTTACGGTTCAGATACCCCTAAATAATGTCAATTCAAGGTTAGACACTTTGATACCACATGGGGAAAATGTAATCTGGATGACCCAAGCACTTAGGTCATCTGATTCTTTCCCAGGCACATTATCAGGAAGCAGGGACAGAGGTGGAGCAACCAGGACTCCCATGTGGAATGCCAGTGTTGCAGACAATAGTTTAATCCATTATGCTACAATTCCAGATCCTGCATATTAATTTTAATAGTTGTAGTAGGACAAATCATTCCCAAAAAAGTTTACATTAGATATTATTTGTCAAAATATGAGTGAAGAGTTTAAAAACAAATGTTACATAAGTTATTTGATGCGGAAGAGCCTGTGTCAGAACATAGCAAATAAAGCCTGTGATGCCTGCATCTCATTTGGGTTTTGGTTTACATCTTAGCTGTTCTACTTCAGATCCAGTTTCCTGCTTAAGGAATGAGAAAGCAGCAAAAGATGGCCCAACTGTTTGGCACCTGTGCTCACATGGGAGACCCAAAATAAGCTCCTCGTTTCAGCCTCCTGGGATTGAGGCCATTTGGAGAGTGAACACTTTCTCTCTCCGATGGAAGAACTCTCCGTCTCTCTCTCTCCCATCCTCTGTTCTTCCTGAAATAAATAAATTATATAAACATTTTTTTAAATACCACTGTACGTGAAAGGGCAGGCTTGAACTAATATTTGTTGAGCTCCTCAAATGCATCCTTCTAATGTTAGGTTAATTATTATTTTTTCTCATTTTCCTGCTGTAAACATTGGAAATATAGACTGAGGAAATCTTCACAACTGTACAGCCACTGATTAATAAAATCAGTACTTTAACCCAAGTCAATCTGATTCCCTAAATCCTGTGTGTAAAATTATACTCTATTAGGGCAATCAATCAGGAAGGAGATGTCTTTTCTTACTCCTTAAAAACATGTAATTTAATACTTTATGTCATGGAGGATAATTCTGTTTTCACAGTAGGGCAATAAAGAAGATACAATGGGATGCCTATTAAGATATTTTTAACTCTTATATTTTCCTGTTATTCATGAAGGACAATGATGACACTTGAAGAAGTTTTTAAGAGACTCTCATTGAAAAAAAAACACCTATCTTTCTCAACAGAGTTCTTAACAAGTTGAAAAACAAGAGAAAGAGCCAGTGCCAGTGTTGAAGCATAGTGGGCTAAGCCTCTGCTGTGACATCAGCATTCTGTATGGGCACTGGTTTGTGTCTTGGCTGCTCTACTTATGATATGGCTCCCTGCTTAATGCCTGGGAAAGCAATGGAGGGTGATTCTACTCTTTGGGCCTTGAAGAGACCCAGATGAAGATAACTCCAACTCTAGATACTGTGGCCATTTAGAGAGTGGATCAGAGGATTGTTCTCTCTGTGTCTCTCCTTCTTTCCTTATAAATTTGCCTTTCAAATAAAATTAAATAAATCTTCAAAGAAAGAAGATAGAGTAGGCAGATAGGGCTATAGAAGGCCTTGTGAATTCCAGTGATAAAACAGTCTTAGCCATTTATGTACAGGCAGGTCCTATAAACATTGATTCTTGAAGAAAAAAATACATTTGGTTTTCATGTCCAAGCTTAACTGCAAAGGGGGTGTGAAGAGAAGTCCAGATCTCCTCTAATTCACTGATCCGGTAAGTTACTCCAGCAGGCACGGAGAAACTGCCATGGATCTCCCTTCACAAAGAAGAAACATCAGGAGGACTCAAAGTGTTTCTCTCACACCAACACCGGTGCCAGGAAGGCTTTCCCATTGCTTAGTACCAATGTGCAAGGAAATCCTGAATGTTAAACTCTAGCTGCTGAGTTTCAGAAAGAAACAAAAAGCCAGCCAAACAGTTACCATAGCCACGTGATTATAATCTGGTTCGTGAAGGAAGACACATGTGGCAAGTTGCTCACTGTCAACATTCCTGGTATACATGGACAAAGCGAATGTGAAAGTTAAGGGTCTGAGACGACGTGAACTGCGTCTTCCTGTGTCAGAGAAGGCAGCGACTGCTCATTTCAGTTGCACTTGCTTTAAATTTAGGAACTTGAGAAGGAAACCACCCCATCAAACAGAAAATGACGTCCCAGTCACCAAAAAACCACACAGTGCAGGAACACCAACATTATCCACTCACACTCTCATAGAGTTTTAGGTGTTATTCAGCTTGCTCCTCAGTGAGTTGGAAGGGAATTCCCAACACTCAATGTTTATAAATTCGCACAGTGTTGGTTGAGCAGGTAGTCACTCATTCTGACTGGTGAAGCATAATTACTTCAAATATAAAATGGACTTGTTCAACAGTGTCTACCGGTTTCTTATTGTGAATTAGACTTTATACTCAAACGATGATGTGTGACATTAAGGCAAATTTCTGAATATTTTAGGCCATCCTTCCTACGCTGACACGTCAGGGAACTCCTGTGTCTAAATTTGAGCCAATATTTGTTGATTTCGTATTTTGACAATCAGAGAAACGCAGGAGAGATGAAAGGCCCTGGTGCGCCTAAAGAGAGTAAGTGACATGACAAAGACCACAAAATGACTAACTCCTTCCAACCTCATGAGAGAACTTTCACGTTTCAGTTATTTTTTTCTGACACTTTGCTTTTATATCAAGAATTCTCTGTTTTGTAGTTTAATTTAATAGTACAGTTTTTCTTCTTAAAAGAAAATCAGGTGTGGGACTGACATTTGGTAGAGCAATTAAGTGACTGCATGGGATGCCTGCACCCCATATCCGACTGCCTGGCTCCTCCACTTCCGATCTAGCTTCCTGCTAACATGTACCCTCGGAGGCAGCAGCAAGTTTTGGGTCAAGCTTTTGAACTACAACCACTCATTAGGGCCACTCAGTTTGAGTTTTAGGCTCCTGGCTTTGGCCTAGTCCAGTCCTGACTATTGCAGGCAATTGGGAATTGAACTGTGAATGGAAGAGCTCTCTCCATTTGCCAGTGTCTCTGTTTTCTCTGCCTTTCAAATAAAAGGAGATGTGTGTGTGTGTGTGTGTGTGTGTGTGTGTGTTTTAAAAAAGCATGGTATGATTTTAAAGCAGTAAGGAATTGTTTTTACTTTCATTGTAACTTTTCACACACACACAAATCCACATGATATATTAAAAAAAATTCTTCAGGACATTTGGTTTATTTCAATTAAAATCTATTTTTAGTGCACAGTTCTAGTTGTGGGACGTCTAGATAGAGGTACTCTCCATCCCGTAAGTGTTTCAGGCCATGGGTTTGTTTGCTCAGACTTGCTGTTCCATTGCTGTTTGACTCCCATTACCTGCACTTTGTACGGCTTTATTTGTCACTTCCCATGTTATGGTCACACGGTACCCATTAGAGTGGGAGACTTAGCTCAGATTACAGAGATCGGTGCAGTTATGTTTACTTACTTTTTTTGGTGAAAAGTTAAGATGTCCCTTTCTGTTTCTCACATTAGAAGATGTTTAAATGCATTTCCCAAAGAAGAAGGCCTTGTGTTCCACTTGGCTGCCAGGAACTTCAGTGTCTCCAGAGATGCTTGTGTCTGTCCCGTCTGTTCTCGGAGGTTCTTGCAGTCCAATTGTGTAAAACAAATCTGCTTCCTCCCCAGACACAGTTGGAAGTTTTTCCCTGTCTGGTTTGATTTCAAAACCTGCTTGGTTGCTCCAGCTCAGAAGAAGGTCTCACTTTCGAAGCCAAGTTTTTTCTTTTGTCTTCACCAAGGTGAATTAAATTGTTGATTTATTTTTCAAAATACGAAAACAAGTTTAGTCTTTCTTAGCAATGATCTTTTTTCCAATAGAATGTGACCATTTTACTTTTCCAAAGATAAACATGAATAATAACATAGCTCTTGTGAGAGATCTTGATGGGAAATAAGCTGTAAAATGCAATAGCATATGTCAACGCGGTGGGAAACTACTGGTTCCAAAAGAAATGAGCTTGATTTTCTGACCCACTGGTGTGAAGTGACTGTACTTGGAGCAAGTACAAAAAGAACCATCTGAGGACCAAGGTGCCAGAGGAAGGGGAAGTTTTGATAATCCTGCTCTTCCCAAGGGCATAGCAGTCTGATATAAGCTCCCCGAGACAGGAGGGCAGATGTGGGCTGGAAGAGGAATGCACCCCTCCCTCCGCTCCTCTCAGACATCTCATTCCTTTCCTGCATCCAGCTGCAATGTTCTCTGAACACCAGTAGAAGCTCAGTCTACAACTTCTGCCTCAGGGCCAGGGGAAGCTGGAGTGATTATCTTTGCATCACCTTGAGCTAATTCCGGTAATATTAGCCACATAATTGACAAAGGATCACATCTTTAAATTGTTGATTCACTGTTTCCTTCCTCCAGTATAGACCTGCATAGATCCAGCCTAGTCATTTCTATTAGAAAACCATACTTTCTAAATGTCCCTACAACTTTCCCCCAACCCCCACTTCTTTTTTCTTTCCACAATCTTGAGCCAAAAAAGAGGAGGTAGAATGTAATTTCTTGGAAATTGCTAAGGAGCCAAAAAGTGTGCTAGACGCATTAGGCTTATGTCAGGTCTAGGATCTAAAGGAAATAAGACATCCAGGAAAAGTTTAAAACTCAAATGCTGTCCAAAAGGATGCAGTCTTTGGATTGGTGCCTTAATGGGCAACAGGAATGACATGCGGAGGATTACAAATCACTCATTCTGCAATTAGATCTCATTTCTCCTGATGGCAAAATAAAACCATGGTTCCACACAGCAGTAAAAGTCATCTTCCACTGATCAGTCAGGTTCTTTATTGCTGATAGATTTCCACAATAAAGAAACCTCAGTAGTAGTCTTAATGAAAAAAATGTCAAATGTGATGGATAGAGACAATCTCAGCCTTCTCTAATAGGACTGTTTTAGGTAAGTCTTCAAAGACCCTTGCCAAACTGAACTTGCAATAGAGCTTCAACGTGTCCAGCAGAGCTGTTTTTACAGCAGACAAGCTGTTGGTGTCGAAATTTCACCACTATGGCCACGCCCCACGTGGATGAGAAGAGGCAGCAGCACTGCCTCTGAAAAGGGAGCAAGGCAACTCTGGCTCTCACCAGTCAAAAACATCAGATCCCAGGATCCTTCTTTGTAAAACAGGAAGCCCACCTAGAGATTCCCTGTCAGTGAAACCAGTGCAGTATCACAAAAAGGCCAGTTCAAATGTCCTAATCACACTGAATCTGGTTTCTCTCCCGCCAACTCAGTCAAGGCAACCATGGTAAATACAGGCCGTGAGTAGTGTTTCTGGTGCCCTCTGTCACCAGGCTTTGCTCCCTTTCCCACAGCCACCAACCCCACTCCTAGTCTTTCCCTAGGGTCATAAACATCACAGGATCATGTGTAAGACAGACAGGTGGATGGAGCTGAAGCCCAGTTATCCTCTGATGAGACTCCTGACCATCCTCTCTTGAAAATCAGGGTGGCATGAAGTTATTTTTCTTTTGTTTTAATGTAGCAAATGTGAAATAGGCACAGGAATTTACCGTCAGATTTCTTCCATGCTCCTATATGTTTTATCATGGGAAAAGCTGTGTTTCCCATGCCATATCATGTGAGATTGAGATTCCAACAGCTTCAGATACTTGTTCAAAGCTTGCTTATGAAGGGAAAAGTGGGGTAAGTGCAGTCTGCCCCAACCCATATAGTAGAGGGAACTCAATAGTTTGTTCTCTAAAGTCAGCTCCTAAAATGAATGGACTGAATGAGCAATGGAAAAAATGAAAGAGAAACTAACCACGTGATGGCAATAATCAGCTCTGAAAACTGTGTCTACAACCATTCCATCTATGAGAACATGTGCTACAAGTTTGCACGAATAACTTGGAATGTACTTCTCAGAGGATGTGAGACAGAGAACCTGGTAGAAAGTCCACCTTCACTTCTCTTGAAGCTTCCTGCTAATGAGCGCCCTGGGAGGCAGTGGATAAAGTCTCAAGTATTTGGGTCACTGCCATTCCCCTGCAATCTTCCCCACAGATGTCACTGGCTCCTGGCTTCCACAAGGCTCAGCCCCGACTGTTGCAGGCATTTGGGGGATGAACTAGCAGATGAAAGATTTTTCTTTTTATCTCTTTCTATCAGATAAATAAATAAATTTAAAAATCAGCTAATTAATTATAGTAATTTTAAAAATTGGTCTTAGAATTTTATATTATAAACCTGGCACATATCGAAGAAGACAGAGACAGTGCTTCAAACAGAGAGTGTTTCTGGAAAACGTGCATTACATTTTAATGTCACTGTGAAGCCCCTTCATAAGTATTCAAATACAGTGTAAACCCAGAGGCTTCATGAAAGGGATTCTGAGTATTTAGCTTAATGTGAAATTTATCCTTTAGTCTCTGTAAGGAAATAAATAAGATACACAACAGGCAGTTCAGCAGTGACTAAAAAATTGCCTATAGCTTTCCTTCAGAACCATGGTTCACCACAGGTGGCATCACTTAATGCAATTGATACATAGGCTTTCTGAACAATACATAAAATTCACCGTTGTAAGGTGATTAAGTATGCTTAAATGAAAATCATAATTTTCTCCCAGAAACTTTATAAATCACAAAATCTATTCCTTACGTCAGGCCTGGTGATACAAGCAGATTAAGTCTCCTCTAGGAATGCTCACAGCATATGTGTAAAGGGAACATGAGTAAACACACACACACACATATTAGCAGAGGCCAGTGTTGTGACACAATTTGTTAAGCTGCTGCCTGTGACACTAGCAATCTGGAAGTGTCTGGTTCAAGACACAGTTATTCTATATCTAATCCAACTCCCTGCTAATGTGATTGTAGTTCATGGTAGCTCAAATACTTGAGTTCCTACCACCCACAGAAGAGACTTGGCTGGAGTTTCTGGTTTCTGACTTTGGCCTAGACAAATTCCAGCTGCTGGGAACCTTTGGGGAGTAAACCAGTGATTGGAAGATTTCTCTCTCTGCATCCTCCTCTCTATAAATAATCTATTTCTCTCCCTCAGTCATCTTTTGGTATCTTTGTGTCACACTACCTTTCAAATGAAATTAGTATCTTTAAAAAGCAGTAAAAATTCATTCGGTCTAATCTATATTTTTGAGCTCCTTACATATACACAAGTATTGCTGGACATTAGAGGAGGTGCAAAGTGATTAAGTTAGATAACTATGGAGAATTAAAGTAGGTGGAAAAGTTAGCCCAGCACGCAATGCAATCAGCAGAGATGAGCTGATGTCCCGTCAGGTTATGCCCAAACAGGAAACAGCCAAGTTAGTAAACTGCAGGGGAGAGAAGACCTCTTGTTGCATTTCCCCAAGAGAAGGTGTTTGGCTGGGGACTGTTCCAGAAAAGGCCTGAGAAAACAAGCAGCTTCCCCAAGAGCACGGCTGACAGTGTAACCTGCAGACTTAGGAAGGAGCGCCCTGCAGTGTGACTGCAGCAGCAAGGGCTCCTTCCTAATGCTGGCAGCATGCGCAGGATTCATTAGTTTTTTAAGTAACTTACCTAGTTGGAAGTAGATGAAGTGACCCCTTACATTTTTCCTGTAAGGCCTAAATCGACAGACGTGGAATCAGCCTTGAAAAATCAAGGGAGTTGGTATGCTGGTTAAGGGAAGTAAAAATTCCTAGTTCTACTTTTCTTAAACACAAATCTATTTTTATAAACTAATGTAAATAATATTTATATTAGAATTCTAACTGGTTTTCATTTTTATAACTGGTAGACTAGACCTAAACTTTTAGAAATAAACCATTCAAATGGATTTGTGAGAATACCTTTTCTTTGTCCTAGAACAAAGTAGACCAGTTACCATGAGTCTAATTGTGCCAATGTAAATGTAATTTACCAAAGAGAAATGCACAATTTGCTTGGTCTTACAGAAAAGTTCCTTTAAGAGAACCCTCTTTCCAATAAATAAAAACTTCCCAAATGACCATTAAAAAAAAAGGATAGAAGAAAATGATAAAAGATGGATTTTTTCCCAAAGCATTTTTCTTTAAAAAAAGCATTTTCAATGGGGAAATCTCAACTGAACTTGAGCTGTGGTTATGCAATAAGGTGGAGGAATCCACCATGGTGGGAGGGTTTGGGGAGGGGTGGGGAGAACCCAAGTATCTATGTAACTGTGTCACATAATACAATGTAATTACTGAAGTTAAATAATAAATAATTAAAAAAAAAAAAAAAAAAAGCATTTAGAAAATGACACTAGCATCGACACTTCATGAATATATGAGAATTCAGGGATAGTATAATTAAAGTATGAACAAATCGAGACCGTAATATGAAATGGTGGTTTGAGTAACACTGTTTTCTGGTTTGACTAGAACACGGGTTACTCAGCAAGAAGCGACACTGTGGTAGGTAATGACCTCCCAGTTATGTCCATTTGCTAATAGCTGGAGTCAGTGAATGTGTCACATTTCCTCACAAAGGAAAATGAAGGTTTTAACTAGCTGATATAAAGATAAGGAAATTATCTGAGTGGGACTAATATTAATTAAAGGTATCTTTACAATGGAAGAAGGAGGTGGAAAAGATCATTGAAGACCAAAATGAGGACTTGGCCACTAATGCTGGCCTTGAAGAGGGAGGAAGGAGACACAGGTTAGGGAATGCAGTGGCCTCTACAAGGTGGAAGTGAGGAGGAAATGGAGTATACCTCAAGCCTCCAGAATGGGATGCAGCCCTGATGAACCCCTTGATTCCAGGCCATTGAGATCCATTCTAGACTGCCAAACTACAGAGCTGAGGACAATAAATTTGTATTGCTTTTAATCACTGAACTTTTAGTAATTCATCATAGCTGTCATTGGAAACACACAAAGGGCTAAGATTAACAGACTGGAAGAGCATGGAAGCATCACCAGAGGGATTTGGACTTTATTGTAAGAATAAAGTGCCATGAAAACAGAATCACATAATCGGTTCTTTGCTTTGGAATGCTGGATTTGAAACCAATGTCAAGGGTACAGTGGAAGACAGTGAGGCTGGAGGGAGACCTATGAAGAGATTGTTTCATTAGTACACAACATTGTGTTAGTGGCATAGTTGTACAAATAGAGACAGACAAAAAGATGTACTGATTACACATGATGCTAAGTTAATGCCATAGATCTAGAGTGTCATAGAGCTAGAGGTCCAAGACAAATCTTGGTACCAATTTAGGGGTTGATTTAGGTCTATTTCTCAAAGCTCAAACACTGAAAACAATTTGCTTTCACTTTCTCTGAAAGTAAACAATTATAATGTCATTTTTGAGGTTTGATTATAAACCATTTCAGTTAATGTTTCTACTCATCTATTCTGTTTTAAATTTCTCTGAAAATAAAAATCACACAGAATATTAAGAAAAAAATATTTTAACAAAGTACTGTCATGTGACTGGACTCAAAAAATTAAAAGAAAAAAAGCAAAATGCAAACAAAACCAAAAAATGTGCAAACATGAACACGTATACATTCACACACACAACAGAGAAGATTGGACAACACTTACAGGTCCAGTCATTCTACTTCAAATTCAGAGGATGTTTGACGACTTTCTTAGCCAAGGCCCAACTGAATGTGTATGAATACAACTGTACATCTAATTCCTCTGAATACACTCAATTTCCTTAAGAGATTAGAAATAGCAAAATCACCACTTATGCATTGTTTTCACTCCCTTTTTCACTGATCAAAAATAAGCAAACAGCCTTCAATGGACATTGGAAATAATATATTTTCACCATGAAATTGTATCGGTATTCTGTGAGGGCATCAAAGACCTCAAGTATTACAGAATGATATGATGGGGCACACTCAGGGTACTGTAAACCTATGAAGTTTAAACTCATGAGCAAAGACTTCTTAGAGGAGATGAACTTCAAAACTTGTATTAAAAAAGTACCACGGAAAAAAAAAGGGCAAATAACAGCACAGATGCAAAAGAAGAAAACCTGAATAACACGACATTTAGAAAATAATAATGTTGCTGTTGAAGGTCCTCTGGGAAATATGGGAATTCTCCCCCTTTCTCCCCATCCTCAACTTCACACTAAGTGAGCAGCACAGAAACAATATTGTAAGCTGAGCTGTGACTCTCACCAGAACAGTAAACTGGACACACATTTCTGGTCCTTCTCGTTTGAAAAAAAAAATTACAGTCTTAAAGTACCAGATGTAACCAATTTTGAAAAATTAAAAGTAAAAATATAACTTGTAGTATAATGCCTGCAAGCATTCTGACAAATTTCTGGATGTGTCCATGACTAGGATCAATATACTTCATTGTAGGAAGGAGTTTGCTGCTCGTTCTGGACTGCTTGCGTTGGGATCTAACTCTGCCATTCATGTGTGACTTTAGACAAGTTACTTAGCCTCTCTAGGCCACAGTTTTCTCATTATGTGATGCAAATAAGAGTAAAGATCATTCCCTACAATTCCTGTGAAGATTAAATAAAACAACCCATCTAAACTGCTTTGAACATCGCCTGTTGCATTCTAAGCATGTAATTAACATTTTTCATTATCCTTACATTAGTGGATAAGTCAGAAGGAAGGGAGCCACAGCTTGGAAGATGCTGGAGAAAGCTTCAGTGCAAAGGGAAGAGTTTTCACAACGGAACCCTTATGTTTGATAGATACAGAGAACCCGAAAGGATAAAGCAGATAGACTCTAGAAAATTAGAACATTTCAGTGGTCAGTTGCATAAAGCAGTGTCATTACTTTTTTCAATTCCTTTCATGCAGTAGTGGCTATATCTACCAACTAAGCCAGACAGAGTAGGAATCAGCACTGTAGATTAAGACCACAT
Source organism: Ochotona princeps (assembly GCF_030435755.1). NCBI lineage: Eukaryota > Metazoa > Chordata > Mammalia > Lagomorpha > Ochotonidae > Ochotona > Ochotona princeps. The sequence goes on from NC_080842.1 coordinate 22,465,594, forward strand.
ACTTTCAGACAGTTAGCCTGACTGCATCATAATGAAAGAACTCAGAAGGTCCCAGACCCTCCGAAAAGGTACCATTGTCTTTCCTCCAGGGATCAAATCTGTGGAGAAGCAAGACCATAATTCATTGACCCCCGCATGCCTGGCAGGGGCAGCAGGTAACCTCGGAGGGCATATATTGGGTCCAATTGCCTCTGCCCACCCAGTATCAGCAGAAGTGACTCCAGATTGGACCCTTGGTGCCAACGGTACTGGGAGAAGCCCTTGGGCCGCCTGACAGTGACATGCTCTAGGGACTTGGGCATGTTGGCTTACAGGCGGTATGGGCTATGGCACAAGTGAGGCTGAGTGGGGACCTCAGCGTTCATATTCAAGTGAGGAATTACTACTGATGGCCATTGAGTCCACAGAGGACATCCGGTGCCATGTAAAAGGAAAGAGAACAGAGTAAGCTGGACATCTGCTGTAGCTAAACGATGACAGCAAAAATTGGGGTGAGTGGAGATCCTAAGGTTGACTGTGTCAGTCAATGGCCATTGGAAGTGTTCCCTCATCCTTCAATTTGCAAGATCGATGGCATTTCAGAACTATCAAAACAGTTTGGGCAGAACTCTCAGACCGTTCGCCACATCGGGACCCTGAGTGGTTGGTCCTCCCCTAGCCCTGGGCATTAGGGTGATTGGGAGGTTGGGTAAGGTTTTTCCCCTTGTATCCTCTCTTCCCTCAGATATATAAACAAAAAGTCGAAAAAGTAGAAGCAATGATCACACTCATTTTCCCCTAATCCTCAATCCCTCCCACCCTGATCAACAATGTAAATATTATTAAAAATAAAAATTAGAAAAAGACCATAATTTATTTTCAAACAAAAAATAGTAAGGAAAAGTTTATGTCGATTAAAAACGTTTTCATAAAGATACACAAAATCAAGTAAAGAGAATGCTGTCAAAGGAAAAAACATGAAGGAAAATTAAGAGTTGAACTATCAGTTCAATATTTATCTAAGAGGTACTGAAGAGAAGGAACAAAAAGGAAGGGAAAATAATGAAACTTATAATTGTAAAATGATATGCATCTTCAGACAAAAGGAGCTCGCCAATCATTGAATAAAATGAAATTTTAATCCAATGTGGAGATGAAGAATGTAAGATTAATTTTACAGAACAGAGTGCAAATGTTATTAATCTTCAAAATTCAAATACGAGCAAAGTTGGCAAATGACGGGAACGGAATGAGATGGAGGGAATTGTGGGAGCCCAAAAGTCCTCTCTTTACACAGCATTGGCAAAACATAGAAAGTTAAGTATGTGCTATTCAGTTCTTATAATTTATGTTTCATTGTGTCAGGATTTCCTGTGCATCTAAACAAATTGGTATTTTAATTATGGTGACTAGCACCCCACTTTGGCATATCTCATTTCATTTTCACCTTTTTCTTGTAAGGCAAGCTGTAACTGAGATAACTGAGAGCAAGCAGGCCTGTTGCTTTACACTGGCTGACAGCCAAGTCAACAACTGTGTGCTGATATGCGAGTGAAAGTTTAAGGACAGGACTTTTCCCTCCACCATTGAGAAGACACCTTGCAGGGCTAATATAATATGCTTTCTAGGGCAAGAAATACTAGTGTCTTCAACTTCTGACTTGTACTACATTACTCCCGTCTCTCCAAGAATTCACTGAGAAAATGCTTAGGACACTGGAGATGTTCCTGCAGGGAAAAGTTCTTTGTTACAATGCTGCTGACTTATCAGCAATCCAGAATCGTTGAGCATCATCATGAAGGAAACTGTTTTCCCATACCACTTGGAAACTTTAAACCATGGATGCATAGTATTTGGTTCATCACTATCATGTCAGTAATTTTATTTACCTATTTTTGCCTATCTTTCCATATATTATTTGCATTTATTGTTTGTATTTTTTCTCTGATTTTGTGTTCGTTGCAGTTAACCTTTTGTAAAGATTAAAAAGATATGTCACTTTCAGAAACAATATAATATTTGAGGCTGAATTATTATCAGTTATTTATAGAACTGTGACATATCCAGCATGATGACAATATAAATATAGCTAATAAGGTTAAATATTAAAAATATTCTTTAGAACAATGTTGTGTCACAGTCACTGTCTGCAATACCAGAATACTATATTGGTGCTGGTTGGTTTCCTGGTTGCTCTAATTTTGGCCAGTTCCCTGCTACTTGATTGGGGAAAAGAAACAGAAGATGGCGCAAGTGTTTGAATCCCAGCACCCATGTGGCAGGTCCAAATGAAGTTTCTGGTTCATGGCTTCATCCTGGCCCAGTTCTAACCACCGCAGCCTTCTGGGAAGAATTGGCAGATGAGTGATCTCTCTATCTCTCCCTCTCTCTAATGCTTCCAATCAAATAAATATAGTTTAAAGAGTGCTCTGAAAAGGGGTACAGGATAAATTAAATACTCTCATCTGCATATCTAATATATAATATTTAATGTTGATCAGCTAGGAGGAAAATAAAAACATAATATTGAATTAGGGCCAGGATCACTAAAACAATTAAAATTTAGAAGGGTACAATTGGTTCTATCTAGAAAGAGGAATTTAGAAAGAGAAATGGAAAATAAAATTTAACATTTTGATTTATAAAATTTTCACTATTGATATTTTAGACTCTGTGTGAACCTAGTTTTAATACATAAACAAACTGTTCCAAAATGAATTAAAATGGGTTAGCATTCTAAATCCCAGTTATAAATGCAAATTTCTAATCTAGGGGTCAACAACACATTTCTGTAAAGGACAAGATTCTGAATCAGATTTTTTGGGGTCACAGTGTTCTGTCATGGACTAAAAACAGCCATGGACACTATATCCTAACTGAGCATGGCCATATTCCAAGACAATTTTATTGATTCATGTGTCAAAATACTATTCTTTTGATTTAAAAATGATTATAAAATGTAAAATCTAATATTATTCTTCATTCAAAAATAGCATAAAATAAGCAAAAGACTAGATAGGACTAACCTGCTGAATATCACTCTGCTAGATAATGGAAGGTAAGCTTTCATCTGTTCTCATTGTTCTCCTACTAGGCTCTTTTCAATGTGTAAGAAGTTCCTCATCGTTAAATGATGTTGATTGTGTTTCCTTTCCTAGAACAGGAATAGGTAAGGAGTATCTCCAATTTGCAAAAGCCCACTTAGTAAATCTTGGCTCCAAGCACTATTTCTGCATTTAGATGTATATAAGTCAAGGCAAAACAGGAATTCTTTTTTAAAAAGATTACTTGTATTGAAAACACAGATTTTAAAAAGACAGAATGAAAAACAGAAAAAAGGTCTTCTACTTGCTGATTTTTTCTGCAACAACCAGAGCTGAGTGGACCTAAAGCCAAGACTTTCTTCCTGGTCTCTTGCATGGGTGCAGGGTCGCAAGGCTTTGGCCCATCCTCTGCTGCTTTCCCAGGCCACAGGTAGCAAGCTGGATTAGAAGTAGAGCAGTTGGCACAGGAACCAGTGACCTTTCAGAATTCTGGTGCCACAGGACAGATTTGTTTGCTGTGCTACTACACCAGCACCCAAAACAATAACTTTGTTCCAACTGAGGAGGCATTTTCTCTCTCCATTATTGTTAGACAACCAGGGAAATGTCAGTCTGGACTACTAGTCCCTATCTATGTAGTTATGGAGGATTATCTTTCTGAAAAAACAGTAATATGATGGCTAATTTTGTTACTTGGTTGTGCCTTGTTACCCTGTTTTAAGTCTAACACCAGTCTAGATGTTTCTGTGAAAGTATTGTAGACTTTGTGTAGATTACTCTCCAAAATGTAGATGAGTGTTATTACCCAACTAGTCAAAAGCCTTGAGAAAAGAATACTGAACACCATTAAGGAAGTGAGATGTAGCCTACCACACCATCCTCACACACTATCTGCAACATAATCTCTTTGCTGGGTCTCCAGCCTGCCAACCTGTTCCGTAGAATATATCTTTTGATAGACACATATAGTTAGATGACCCTACATGACAGAAAAATATATAGATAAAGATGAAGTTAAATAGCCTATCTGTTCTTTTTAACTAAAAAGCTTCGTACAGCAAAGGAAGTAATTAATAAAGTGAAAAAACAGCCAACAGAATGGGAGAAAATTTTTGCACATTACACAAGTGACAGGGGACTAATATCCAGGATTTACAAACAGCTTCAGAAACCCAGGGACAGAAAACACACAAACAAACAAAACCTGTGATAAAATGGGCAAAGGAAATGAACGGATATTTTTCAAAAGAACAGATTCAAATGGCTAACAGTCATATGAAAAGATGCTCAGGATCCCTAGCCCTCAGAGAGATAGAAAGGAAAACCATGTTGAGGTACCACCTAACTCCAGTGAGCCTGGCCTACATTTAGAACTCAGCTAACAACACCTGCTGGCGTGGATGTGGGGAGAAAGGCACCCTCCTTCACTGCTGGTGGGAGTGTAGGCTATTACAACCACTGTGGAAATCATTATGGAGAGTGCTTAGAGAATTACAAATAAACCTGCCATATGACTCAGCTATCCTGTTCTTAGGAATATACCCAATAGAAGTGAAATCCGCATATGAGAAGGGGATCTGTAATCCTATATTTGCAGAGGCACAATCTACAATAGCAAAGACATGGAAATAATCCAGGTGTGCAAACAAAGAAGAATGGTTAAAGAAATTGTGGTACATCTACTCCATGGAATATTATTCAGCTATTAAGAAGAATGAAATTATACTATTTACAACTAGGTGGTCCCAACTAGAGACCATTATGCTCAGTGAAATGAGTCAATCACAAAAGAACAAATACCATATCTTCTCTCTTATATAAGGAAACCAGCATGGAAAGTGTAACTTCAGTAATCCGATCCATACCGTTTTTTGTTTGTTTGTTTGGCTACATCCCATGTGTTTTGATGTTTTTTTATTTCAGTTGTGTTTATTCCAAATAATTCTTTTCTCTTGTCAAATTCATCACTGGCTCATGGATTACACAGTAGCATCATTTTTCCCAAGAGACTTTTGTGTTTTCTTTTTGTCACCCATGTGTTGGTCACTCAGTGACACATTTTTTTCATGGTGCTGTAATTTGTTGTTGATGTTGCTGTTGTTGAGGCTGTTGTTGAGGCTGTTCTAACTCATACCAGTTGTTGACCTTATTTCATGGCTTCTCAGTTATGGAAATGTATATTGATGGAGTACTGGGGTCTATCATACACAGATGTGGGGGTATAATGGAGCATGCATCCCTGCTTCCAGAAAAAAGGTGGATTCCCACTGAAACTGTTGGACTTGTGTAGACAATGAGATGCTGGACTGTCTGACTTTGTACCAACAATGTCGGGGTACACTTAAATAAGAGACTGATAGAATTATGATTCCTCATGAAGGACTACACCATTGTAGTAAAATGGGGAAAATCTGTCGGGAGGTGGGAATTTGGAGGGAAATCCCAACCTATACAAAATTGTACCACATAATTCAAAATTCAAAATTAAAATATATTTTAAAAGATTTATTTATTTTATTGGAAATGCAGATTTACAGAGAGAAGGAGAGACAAAGATCTTCTGTCTGCTGATTCTCTCCCCCAGTGGCAGCAACAGCCAGGAGCCAGAAGCTTCCTCCAGTTCCCCCACACATGTGCAGGGTCCCAAGGCTTTGGGCCATCCTCTACTGTTCCCCCAGGCCACAAGCAATGAGCTGAATGGGAAGTAGAGCAGCTAGGATATGAACTGGTGCCCATATGGGATCCCAGCACATTCAAGCCAAAGATTTAGCCATTGAGCCAGTACACCAGGCCCTCCTATCCTTTTCTTCTGATTCAAGTGAACAGTGAAAAAAATTTTCCTTGATAATATTGATCGTACCACATCTAAAATTGTTCCTCTTAAATATACCAATTAGAGAGCCTATAAATTTTCTGTCAAGAAAAAATAACATTAGTATGATTTTCATTATGTGCAATGAAAGTTTTTATTGATATGTAAATATAGTATAAGTCAAAATTCACTAAAAGCATTTTGATCCTCCATAAAAATTCTTAAAAGGACTGAAAGTGTATACATCAGCAAACCATCCATAAGGGCTTGTACAACATTCATGCATACATAAATCTATGCATTAATAACAATTATATATAGACCTATACCTGTGTAACTATTAATACTCATGACCATCAACACCTATGCAGGAAAGTCTTCATATACACGTTTATAAAAATTAGTCTTCTTATGTACCTATACCTATTAAGTAAAATGTTCATGAACCCATACACCTATGCACGAATAGCATGCACGCATCCGTACACCCAAGTAAACACAACAGCTGCATTGGAAACTATCAAATATTCCAACCAAGTAGGATAAGGTAGCCGTAGGCATGAATGCATCAGAATTGTTTCGATTCCTTGCTTTTCATAAGAAAGATTTTTATTTCCCCAGTTGATCAGAGAGAGAGAGCACACTCAGAGAAAAATCTGTTGATATTTTTCTTGCTGAGTTTTGCATAGCCTGAGTATGTGTGATATATCTTTTGTAGTGAGTACTTTGGAGAAAAAGCATTGCTTTTAAATCTCGTGCATGCCCCAAATGTAATGTGAAATAAATTCTTTCATGAATGACTTCCTGTCATGTCTAAAAACTGAATTGTAACATGCAAGGTTTCTTTGAGACAGGTCTTTTTTTTTCTGGTCTTAAGAGCAGTAAAGTTAAGAGGATTGATAAATTTTAAATACTCCTAGCAGATTGCACATAAAGCAGTAAGTTTGTATCTTCATGCAATATCAGTAGCAAAATATGAATAATTCAATCTGAAGTTGCTCAGGAACTCCGCTCAGTTCAATTATAAGGGTACATTTTACTCAACATGAAAACACTGCAAATAGGAAAACTCATATTGGAACCAACAACTGCCCTCAAGTGTTTCTACTTAGCCTCTGAGATGAACTCAATGTCATAGATGTCTGGTGTTAATACTTGGTGTTCGCTCTTTTCAGTGTAAGTTTTGTCCTATATGAACTCTTTTCAGTGGTTCAACACAAGCTGAAACACCACACACAAGGAGCCAGGGCAAGAGATTTTATTCCGGCAGAGATGACGGCCACGGGGACAGGAGCAGAGGCAGAGAGAGCGACCCCAGGCCAGGAGCCATTTTTATGACCTTAAGGTGGGTTTTGGGAGCAGCAGGTTGTGAGGCATTTGCAGATGGGGCCATGGGTGGGCCACGGGTGGGCCATGAGGGATTGGTGGATAGGACTGTCGGGGCCGCACGGGATTGGTAGGAGGAGAGACTGGCAAGGATTAAAGGGTGGGGCCATGAAGGGTTGGTGGAAAGGCCATCAGGCACGGTACCATGAGGTTACACCGGATTGGTGTAAATAGGATTAAGAGGTTACAGTGAATTGGCCAACAGCGGAAGTGCATGGAGTTTGCAGATGCAAACCACGGGAAGGAGGATGAGATCTAGGGGAGGCAGGTATTAAAAATGGCGCTGGGTCCAAAATAGGGGAGACAACATCAATCTTTAGGTCGATATCATTCCTCACACCTGCTTTTTTTTAAATATTGTTGTCAATAAACTTCCAACACTACTTACGCTGTAATTAGAAGTTTCTTATTTGGCTTATTACCATAGGAAATAAAAATTAAAAATTCCCTTTGTGATTCTCTCAACTCTCAAATTGAATGCTTTCTTTGGAACTCTAAATGAATATCTCGCTTTCCCCACAGATTCTCCTTGAACTCAATAGGATGAACTTAAACCAGCGCTATCAGCTCCCATTTGGTGAGTGCCTTCTGCATACCCTGTGCATCAGCCTTTCATGCATTGTTTCTATAATTAATACCACATTCCTCATGAGTGAAGGCTTTTAAAAAATATTTGTTTTTATTGAAAGGCAGATTTATAGAGAGGAGAGACAGAACCAATCTGATGCCAGGAGCCAGGAGCTTCTTTTTGCGTCTTCCATGTGGGTATAGGGCCCAGGGACTTGGGCCATCCTCCACTTACCTCCCACATTAGAAGCATGGAGCTGAACTGGGAGTGGAACAGCCAGAACTAGAATTGGCACCCAAATGGGATGCCAACACTGCAAATGAAGATATGCCTGTTATGCCACCACACTGGCTCCGTGCATAAATTCTGAATATCTCTGATTTAAAAACAAAGGGGCTACAAGATACTGATACCAACAGAGTAACTTAAAACCACAAATTCCATGTTCCTGCCCTTTTCATTGAGTCAGTCTTATCTGGAAACTATGACCGAGGCCTAATACTGAAGCTGTGTAGTAGTATACTGTATTAAACGCTGTTACAGAAGCTCCGGCTTGCGTTCTTCTTGCACACCTCACATCACTCCACAAAATACTACAGCTTACTTTGTACCTCAAAAAAAGGGCTTCGCAGAGGTTCCTCACCTACCGTCAAAGAGCAGAACATTCCAAACCCCATACCACTCAGCCCACAGAGGCCACTTGTTCGTGTTTAACAAGGGTCTTCATGACTGAACACAGTAGTAGCTAGGTGACTTGAAAGGAACATCCAAGTTGACAGGTGAGACCGACAAACATTTGCCCTCAGTTAAAGTCACATACGATGAAGCAACCGCTATACATGCGCAGTATGAGTTGGGATGTGCAAAAACATAGAAGAAAATGTGTGTGCAAGTGTCTTTTGTGGCAAAAAAAAAACCCATTTGCAAATGCAAGTGCTAACTGAGGTGACAGAAAGTGTGCAGATAAAGCTTCAAGATACGCACCTTGCAGGTCTTGTGTTCCAAGAACATTAAGACTCCTTTCAACATGTGCTTGAATAGTCTACGTGTGTGTTTGGAAGGCTGTAGTGCATTTCTTAAAATCTTCGCTGAACGACATATTATAACAGGAAATTTTTTCTCAAAGGTGTAAGCTTTCTTAAAATGTTATACCTTATTCTTAGTACCTACTGTGTTATGAATGAAGTAGCTCAGTGCCATTTCTTCCTAAGTTTTCCCCTTTAAAATAATTCGACTTACTTCTGAAAAGAATTTAAATCATTAGATTGTATAGACTTGTTCTATTTCCCATTCCAAGTTCTCACCAGTTATATGCTATTGAAACTGACCAGTTTTATTTTTACATATTTTAATGTTAAATCTCACTATACTGAGCCATGGTTCTCTTCTTTGTAATTGTGCCAAAAAAAAAAAAAATAGACAAAACAAAGTTTGTCGTCTTATCCATTGTTAGGCGTAAAGCTTGGGGGATTCAGAATATTCACATGGTACACAATCATTACTTTCCAGCTGCAGAACTTTTTATCTTCCTATTTCTTTCTCCCCATATTCTTGTCAGCCACCATTTTATCCACTGTCTCTATGAATTTAACTACTCTGATTGTGTGTGTGAACAAGCATGAGCATGCATAACTGGAATCACACAGTATTTGGTTGGGTTTTTTTTGTAACTAGTTTATTTCACTTAGCACTATGTATGCAATTTTAACTTGTTGGAGAATATGTAAGATTTTTCTTCCTTATTAAGGCTAAATCATATTCCTTTGTATGTACATATTACCTAATGTCCATTCAATCATTCGTTCGTGAACGGATACTTAAGTTTCCTAGCTACTGACTTTTTTGAAAAATGCTGCTCTTGTACAAAACCATACAAATACATCTTCAAGAACCTGCTTCTAATTCTTTCTGGTGTATAACAAAAAATAATCATACAGTAATTCTGCTTTTAGTTTTGTGAGGAACTGACAGTTTTGCAAAGCAGCTGCACTACTTTACATGATAATGGTAAACAACTGTTCAAATTATGCCACATGTTTTCCAAACTGTTGTTGGTTATTTTCTGGCCATCCTAATGGATATGAGGTGGTACTCACTGTCATTTTCATTTCCTTGGTGATTAGTGGTGGTGGTGAGCATGCTTTACAAGAATGTTGATCATTGTATATTTTCTTTAAAGAAATGTCTATTCAAGGCCTTTGCTCACTTTTACTTAGATTTTTTTCTGATTTGGATAATTAAATACAAGAGTTTTTATAAATTTTAGACATTAACTCCTTATCATGATTTACAAATATTTTTTTCATTCTATGAATTGCATTTTTATAACTAATTGTGCTCGTGCATACACAGATGTTTTTAATCATGATGTGGTCAGCTATCTATTTTTGTGTTGTTTTTGTTTTTACTGTGATGTACAAGAAAGCATGACTAAATCCAATACAATGAGGCTTTTCCTCTAAGTTTTCATCTTTATATTTAGCTCTATAATCAATTTTGGACTAATTTTGCATATGATGTATATATTCAACTGTATAACTTGAATCTTTTCTTTTTTTAAGATTTATTTTTGTTTTTATTGGAAAGGCTGATATACAGAGAGGAGGAGAGACAGAGAGGAAGATCTTCCATCCTATGGTTCACTCCCCAAGTGGCCACAATTGCTGGAGCTGAGCCAATCCGAAGCCAGAAGCCAGGAGTTTCTTCTGGGTCTCCCACGCGAGTGCACGATCACAAGACTTTGGGCCGTCCTCGACTGTTTTCCCAGGCCACAAGCAGAGAGCTGGATGGGATGCGGGGCTGCCGGGATTAGAACTGGCACCCATATGGGATCCCGGGGTGCATTCAAGGTGAGGACTTCAACCGTTACGGTATTGCGCCACGTCCTTGAATCTTTTCTATACATACATTTATAGTTATACATGTATATGTAGTTGATTTTCATTATGCATAGGAGAATTCTACATGCCACTGCAGCATTAAATATTGAATGTAGAACAATTGTTCTAGTAAAAATACTGTATTTGTTTCCTGCAAGCCTACAGTCTTTTTTTTTTTTTTTGGCAGTAGATCAATGTATAAATGTGTTTTGTGGATTTTCATGCTTAAAGGCATCCAGTTTAATACATACTGTTTATTCACTGAAACTGAAACAACAAGCTGTAGCACTATTACTTATGTCTGAAAGATGCTAATATACATGGTCTTTCTCCATCAGCAAATTCCAATCCCTTTTCTCTTAGAAACCATGACAACATTTCAGCAAATGCTTAGGTGGGACATTGAAAGCAGAAAAATCACACACACACACACACACACACACACAAACAAGCAAATAAGTGAGTAAATAAATGAATACGCAAAAAAAGAGAGAAAGGACCTAAAATATAGAAACGCATTTCCAAGTGGTTGGTGGAAAACACATTATTGACAAGAGAACAAAAACAGGAAGCATTGCCTTGCTTAACTTCAATCGGAAACATGTGTATCAGCTAATTCAAATTGTTATTGCTCTAAATGTATCCAAAACTGACCACTGACCACAAAGGGACCATAAATATTGATTTGGGGATTAGAAACAGTTTAGAGAATGGGCAAATTCACAAAAATTGAATCCATGAATGAGAATCAGTTGTAAAATTTGGGTGTATGTATGTGTGTGCGATGCTCAAATGTTACAACCACACACACATTATATTATATAAGCATATTATATATGCACGTGCATGTGTGTGCATGCATTCTACTGCACTTCATGGTCACTGACTTCTGGAAGTCACTAAAATACAAATATTCTGATGTGTGGAAGCTGTCGAGAACACTATGCATGCTTAGTTTCCTTTTCCCACCAGAGCCTTTGTTTTCTTATAGACAACTTAGGCATTAAGGAAACAGATATTTATTCTAATTCTGAAATTAAATTGTGCACAGTAATTTCTTCCAAATCACTGAGCTTTGCAAAGGCAGGCTGGGTTGACTTGAGTATCTGGATCACCACAGATACCTCTCTATGAAAGAGGTAGATGCAGCTGATTGGCAAAGGCCATGTCCTGAAGTCCTCACAGCACCTCATTCTGATCCTTTGGCTGATGACCATGAAATTCACTCTAGAATGAGATTGTTTTCACAAGTACTATAAACCCCACTCAGCTCTCAGCTTGGAGGGTTGGAAGTTAACAACACTGCTGTGTTGCTGGACTCATTTCTTTTGAACAGCAGTAACTTGAGAATGTACTCAGTGAAGCCCATGTATTCTAAAATACTAGGAAGACTCCAGGCTCCAAGAAATCAGGGCTGAGGGCAAACTATCTTGCTGTCAGGTTTGAGACTCATGAGTCTTCTGACAGAAAAACACTAAGCTTTGAGGCAGTGTTACCAGTTTGTCTCCCTAACAAGAAGAATGTTCGGTTCTGAAATCCTGATCTGTTTCTGTGACTGTGACTTAATTCACAAACAAGTTCTTTACAGATGTAGTCAAGTCCAGATAAAGTCATAATACTCCCCAATGGCTGGTGTCATAACAAGAGAGCAATTTAGACACAGATATACACACATGGGAAAGAGCACCTGAAGATAACAGGCAGAAACGGAGTGATGCATCTCTGCACCAAGGAGACGTCTGGATTGTCACCAGCCATCAAGTGGAGGGGTAAGCATTTTTGGCATAGTTGGTTAAGCTAATGCTTAGGTCACCTGCGTCCCACAGCAAAGTGCCTGTTGCAGTCCCAGCTGCTCCACTCCTGGTCCAGCTTCCTGCTAAGATATCTGGGAAAGCAAATGATGGACTGAGGACTTGGGCCCCTGCTACCTGCCTGGAAGACTTGGATGGAATCCCAAACCCTTAGCCTTGGCTAGGGCCAGCCAAGTGCAGCCTGTTGCAGGCATTTTGGGGGTTGAGTGTATTGAAGATCCCTCCCTTCCTGCGCATGTGCCCTGTATCTGTTGTGCTGCCTTTCAAATAAATATCTAAAATTCTTAAAAATAAAAGTAAAAAAAAAAAAAAGGTTAGCAAAGGCAAAGATGGAGAGGGCATGGCCCTGGCTGTAACTTGTCTTTTGATTTTAAGGCTTCAGGAGGACAGGAGAGATAAACATCCCCAATGTTTTTAGTCATCTAGTTTGTGGCAATTTCTAACAACAATCTCCTGGGAAATGAATATCGATGTCTTTTCTAGGAATGTTCCTGGTCACATAATGCTTTGCTTTTCTTTCCCAGAGGATAATTTTTCAAGCTGAATAGGTCACAGAGATCATCAATATGATTTCCTCGCATTACAGAGGCTAAAATGGAGATCCAATAATGTTATTTGCAGTTGATTCCACTAAAATAAAATCTCCTGATTGCGTTTTGTGCTTTTTGGATTGGGCTCTCAGAAATGTATAAAAAATCTGCACATTTTTGTATTTTTCTATAACTAAGATGTATTTTTTTTCACAAAACTAGTATGTGATCCATGTGTGCGTTTAGTAATAGAAGATCACCAAAGATGAACAGCGGAAGATGACAGGCTGCCATTAATGATACTGGAAAAAATGATACACTTTAACTGTAGACAATCATTACTACATTTCCCATTCTATTTTTAATGAAACAGAATTCCTTAACTCATAGCTTCAATCAATTCTAAAATTTTGGGTTATTTCATTAACATTCTATATTAAAATAATACAACGGTTGAGGTGTTTATTTGGCTTTGCAGATGCCATGTTTCTTATCCAAGCACTTTGCTTCAACAGCCATCTCCAGCTCCTAATATAAGCTCTTTGCTAATACAGCTTCTGGGAAGTACTGTGACCTCAAACAGCTAGGTTTCTGTCACCCATGTGGGAGAGCTGAATTGAGCTCCCAGTATCCAACTTCAGCCTGGGCCCAGCTCCACTCATTGTAGACACTGGGTGAGTGAATTAGTCAATGATTGCATTCTCTCTTTCTCTCTCTCTCTAAAATTTTCAAATAAACTATATGTGTGTATGTGTGTGTGTGTGTGTATGTATACATACATACACACAACTTCCATCTTACAGATTATTTATAAAAATCAAATACTATATTGTTCACTTGTTAGCAGTTATATAATAACTATTAGTGATACATGCACTTTTCCGAATGCCAGAGAATGCTACACAATTTTCATCAAAGTTACAGTTTTAGTGTAATTCCTGTTATTTTTAGATAAATTCATGCTTGGGCCCAGCGTGGTAGCATAGCAGCTAAAGTCCTCGCCTTGCATGCTCCAGGATCCCATATGGGCACCGGTTCTAATCCCAGTGGCTCTGCTTCTCATCCAGCTCCCTGCTTGCAGACAATCAAGGACGGCCCAAAGCCTTGGGACCCTACACCAGTGTGGGAAACCCGGACGAGGTTCCTGGCTCCTGGCTTCGGATTGGCTTAACTCTGGCTGTTGCAACCACTTGGGGAATGAACCAACGGACAGATGATCTTCTTCTCTGTCTTTCCTCCTCTGTGTATATCTGACTTTCCAATAAAAATAAAATAAATCTTACAAAAATAAATTAGCGCTCATAAATTTCAGTGTTGCATGGTGTGATTTTTAATAATTAATCATAAGTGGTCATTTAGACTAAATGAGTTAAACCTCAAGAAAAAAAAACAAGCCAGTTCTTCAGTCATTCCAGTCACCTTCCTTAGTGTCCAGTACCGCATACGGCTAGGGGTTACCTCATGAGACCGTGCAGGGAGAGAGAATGTCTATCATTGCAAAACCCTTGCACGGTGTTTGTCCATCACACTAAATGTTTGTAGTCCAAATGCACTAATTAATTTTTTAAGAAGCCTAAGAATGTGATCCACATTAATATTTTTAAAAATAGACTTTAGGATCGTGTAACAACAACAACAAAATCAGGAGGAAAAGGAAAGAATCTAGATGTTTCTGCATAAAGTTTTAACAGTCTAGGTGTCCTACTTGAAATTTGTTTCCTAAGTTCCAGCTCACTAAATTCTCAGTCAAGTTCATTTGCATCTGGTTGTTATACTGTCCATTGTCATTTCCAGTTTTGCATATTTTCTGCTGCTATTAGCATAATGTTATAGGAAACAGTTGGTTTGGGTGCCCAGCATGGTCCAAGGGAAACAGAATGCATCTTACAATGCTATTCTTGCAGCACAGTCCTGAGTTAACACACGTCTTCCCAGGAAGGTGCAACAGCATAGCCCCCCGGGCCTGTATCACAGATTCACTCTGTATGTAACTCATTATCTATCCATTGACACATTGATGAGAGCAGAGCCATAAGTACCCCCTAAAGGTGCTACTATGTGATCCCATCTTTTATTGTCTCATAGTGGGGAATAAATTTCAATGTGAGTTTCAGTAGGAGATAAGCCAGATTCCCACCACAGCAGCCAACCTGTACGCTGTGTAGTAATAATCCTTAGGGAAACTGCTTAGACTCAAAAAGGGGATTCAGTAGCTTTGTGCAAATATCCAGATTTAATTCTAGAACACATGGTACAAACAATATGTGACCACTATATATACACACTTTGTATTCAAGTTATTGATAAATCCCAGTTGGATGTATGAATATAATTACTTGAAATATATGAGCATTATATTTTGTGTGTGATTTTTTAAAGAGTCAGAGATGGACAGACAAAACTCCTAACCTGTTTCTTCACTACCCACGGTTAATCACGCAGAAGCTTAGAGCTGGGAAATCAGCTCGCTCTCCATCACGGATAGCAGGCATCCGATTACAGTAAGCCATCACCTGCTGCCTCCAAGGACACACACTAGCAGAAAGCTGGAGTTGTCAGCTGGACTGACTTACTGTGGTAAGAGATATGGACATCCCAACCAGCAAGTCAATCTCAAGGCCAAATGCTTCCCCTGCACTGCATTTTCTTTCATTTTTTTAAACAGCATTATAATTTTAATATTTTCCATCACTGCATGTTAATTGAGTTACACATAATTTGTATATGAAGTTTGAGTCTGCACCCTAGAAAAAGGAAATAAACACTAGGAAGATTCATGGAAGACAATACTTCTGCCCATGAAACATAAGTGATTGAAACTGCAAGTGAAAGAGGTAAATTTGGGACTTCATTTAAATTTTTCCATCCTCTCTCATTGATTATTTTCAAAATGGCTGTTACATCAGCAGAACGACCGAAGCAAGTCTTTGGTCTTTAATAATTCCTAAACGACATGTCACAGACATTGCTTGGGGCAAGTGCTCAAACACCATCGGGGAGGCTGGCAACAGGCCAGGCAGCGTCTGCCTAATAAACAAAATAACAGTCATGAAGGCACAGGAGTCCTCCAGCCAACAACAGGCAGGAAGGTGGATTTATTTTTACAGATTAGTGTTGAAAGGGTCTGTGCTCATAGGAAACAATTTGACTTCAATAATGCAGCAGGTTTGTCAAAAAACCACAGCAATATCTAAGGGGTTTTGGCCAGACAGATAAAACTATGCCCATCTCTTTGTATTTATCAACGCAGGAAGAATTTCATCGCACTATTTCTTGGCAGATAGTGTAGTGTCTTCTTACAAAAATTAAAGAACAGCATATAGGACACCTTCAAACTGAAAAAAAATCCACTGAAATCATTTTACCTCAAGAGAGTGTGATAGTAATTTGCCTAAATATTATAAGAATATTTATCCAACACATACCTACCAAGGAAAAATTATAATGTGTTATTGCATAAATAAACATAGTTGACATAATCACAAAGAAGAAGTACTAGATTACCATCAACTGTTGACAAGTTTGCTTTGCTTTTAAAAAGTTTATTTATTTGCAAGGCAGATTGAGTATTTGTGTGTGAGAGTATGTCTCTGTGTAAGGCAGAGAAAGAGAGAGAGTGAGAGAGAGCAAGAGAGAGAAACCTTTCATCTGCTGGTTTACTTCTTAAATGTCTGCAACATTGGGCCAGGGTAGGTCACAGCCAGGAGCAACAAACTCCATTTAGGTCTTCATTTGGATAGCAGGGACTCACATACTAGAGCCACAATCCATCGCCTTCAAAATGTGTCTGCAGGAAGCTGAGCCAAAATTGGAGGTGAAACTTATTCCAAGGTTTCTAATAAAGGTTTCAGACTTACTAAGCAATATTTTAACCTTCCACAACAGCCACCTAATCAATAAATTTATATATATATGTATGTAAAATATAATAAAATTTAAAATATTTATCTGTGTATATGTATGTGTGTATGTGTGTGTATATATGTATAAGCATATATATATATATATATATATATATATATATATATATATATATATATATATATGCTAAATATGCTTATTTGGGAAGCGGAGTGAGAGAATGAGATCACCATTCTTCTGCTTCATTTCCCCAAAGCAACTAAGCACCTAGTGGTCAAGGGTGGGTCAGGTCCAAAATGGGATCCAGCAATTCAATCAGGTGTCCCATGTGGATAGCAGCAACCCAATTCTTTGATCTGACAACACTGCCTTCCAGTACCCACATTATCAGTAGCTGAGATCAGGAGTTTGAGCTGGCTCTTGAACCCAGGTACTCTAATCTGGATGTGGGCATCTTAACTCCCAGGGATAACACCTGCCCCTGTCACAATGTTTTTCAGCCTGTTTCTTAATTTTTTAATCCCTTGTTTTCATTGACTTCTTTAGCTATTTCTTCGGAAGTTTCAGAAAGAAAAAAAATGAGCACGACAATTAAAAAGAAAATGGAGAAAAAGAGGAGTTGATTGCAGTATAAATTTCATGTGATCAGAAATTGAACACATGCATATTAACTACCATATCTCCAATACCATTTATGTCATAAAAGAGACACTGATTTGAGTAGATTAAATCTAATTGCATGTGTTAAATAACTTCTGGAATCCAGTAAGGTATTCTTAATTAATTAGAGCAATGTACAATTACACACACACACACACACATATAGTCTTAGATTGCATATTATGGACACATGTCTTTATGATGTGATAATAATTCAATTACTTTTCAGAGGAGAAAGGTAGTCCCAGTTAGCTGGATTCATTGTTACAGAGGAAAACAAATTAATTTGGCCTGGGGCAATTATTTAAATACAGAGGAGAAAAAAGGAGACTGGTCTTTCAGGTCCCTAAGAATCTGTCTTGCACATTCACATCCCACATCAGAAGGAAGTTAAAACATGATCAGATGACAGAATGTTAGGCATGAACTATATAGTTGTTGAAATCACCTCATTAAGGTGTGATAGAGGCCCATGTTAAGAACCCAAATATGCCTCAGAAAACAGACACAATTTTCTAAGTTAAAATAGCAGACCTATGTATTTTCCTCCTGTTGATACTATGGCCCTAAAGAAATGAAAACCTAAAAGTTAGAAATAAGCCCAGTCTCTCAAAGACAACAGTGAGATGATTTCAACAGAATTTTGAAAGACAACAAAGGGTAGAGCCTTGCTGAGTTCACTATTCTGCTGTGCTGTTGAAAGCTGTGAGAAGGTGTGTGCCATCCACCTAGAAGATCTAAAGGGGATCTGGGGTCTGAGTCTGCAGGTCCTTCTGAGATGAGCAACTGAGGAGTGACGAATCGAATCAGCATTTGCATGTCTCAATCATTATCCAAAACAGAAAGCAAATAATGGATTTTATCCCAGTACTAAATCCCAGAGGTTGCATTCTGAAGAAACTGAAGAAAGTGTTTGAAGAGGCTGATGTTCCTAGCCTGTACTTATTCTGGGATAAATCTTTCTTGCTTTCACTATTTTGGGGGATTTACAACTGACAATTAACTCCTTAGCCACTTACTGCTGCAAAAAAAAAAAAAAATACCTCCTAATCAGCATGCTCCTTTAATATGTCTCCCTGGCTGCTTTAGTGGGATAGGAGATCTAGCCACAAAACAGCAAACTTGCAGATCAGCAAATGAAAACCACACTCCTGCCCTTCTATTTTCACATGAATTAAGTAACCGTTGTTGGGTTTACCTGTTGGGGGGTCTCAGTTGGTAGAAGGACCAGTTGTTAGAAATTACCTGTAGGGGTCTCACTAATATTTCTGCTTTTATAAATGCAAACATGGGAGGCCTGCAAGCTACATTTCCCAGACTAACACAATTGGATGCAATTGTACAAGCTCTGCAAGCTGTAGAAGAAAAAGCCAGTTTGCCTCCTGCATTAGTGGGGAGATGGATAGGCCTTCCAGCAACAGAGGTGAAATTTAGCCAGCGTTGTTTGAGTGTCAGTGAGTTATTCACTGCTTTGGTTTCTCTGCTTGCTGATTTCCTGAACACCACGTATAACCCCAGGACCTAAAAAAGTCAGAATCTGCGATGGTTTTGTGACCTTCTGATTCCCTGTGTTCAATTATTTCCTGCAAGGAAATACTCTGTTATTGCTCTTTTCCTGAATGAAATTTGGTGCGTACTCCAGACGCATTATGAGAGTCAAGCAAGTAAAAGCGGATGAATTTAAAAATCAAAATAAAAGACACCTGACAATGGAAACATAGAGCTAACTTAGGAAATAACAGAAATAGTTGATCTGCCAAATCCCTTTGCTTCAACAAATAAAAAGATGTAGAACATTAACGAAACACAGCCAAAACTTGATGGAAAAGAAATGAAGCATAGAATATTAATTGCAATATCTCAAACAAATGACCTATCAGAATGATTAAAAATAAATTTGAGTACAATTTAAATTGAAAGTTAAGACAGAGTAGAAAATTTAAAAGGAAAAATGAAGATATTAAATTATCAAAGACATAATATGAAATGTTTGCAGGTTAAAGGAATACATATTTAGAATGAAAGAGAAAACTGAATTCTCAGCATCATAAAAAATATAAAAACCACCACTTGATTTTTAAAGGCTTACTGACATCTACACATCCAGAACTACAATGTGATAATAAAACATAAAATGCACTGTTTGTTATATGAAAAACAGAGGTTGTATGATTTAGAGACATGGGAATATTTAAGCAAAATCAACTGACATAGATTCAAACCCTTTTCTACATTGTAAATTAGCACATGAGATGGTTTCAATGCTTGGAAAATCAAAATGTAGTCCTGATGGAAGATGAAATGATTTAAAATAAAGGTTTTAACACAAATTCAATCCATCACTTTGTCCTTACTAGTGAAATGGGGCATGTTTTTAGAACAATGTTATTGAACCAAAAGTAAACCCACTGCATATCCTTTCTGTTTAAGTTATCGTGACCGATTGGAAGGCTTTCCTGCGAAGGACTTAAAAATTTAGTCTTGACTCAGTAGAAACATGCTCCGATCAGTTAGCAGCTTCTTTGTACTGTTGATTGAAAATAGCCACATGTATTGGCCACTTTGCCCTTAAGCATCTTAGATTGCTCTGTCCTCCAGTTTCGATCTGTATTCTCAAATTAAGCTTATTGCTGATATAATGAGAAGTTAGTACCAAAATGTGCCTATATTGGCTATATGACATTTTTCCACAAGAGCTTAGAGCCCCTGAAAATAATATCCATCCACTAAATAAAACAAACAAAAGCATTGGATGTGTGTAGTTGATACTGTGCTAACCAGTAAGAATAGCAACATGAATTTATCCATCTCCTCAAACAGATAGTAGGCTAATGTTAGAGACAAAGCAAAAGTAAAATTTACTTGTGAGAATTTTTTTTCATTTTTGTTGCACAGAAAACTACAGTCACAATGAAAGACATATTGGTGAGAGAATGAGAAGAAATTTCTGTGAAAGGGAAAACTACAAAAAGGAGGTTTGAAGAGAAGTATTTACGAAGTGGCCAACCATGATGACTGGTGGAAGAAAGTGTTGTATGAGCGAAGAAAAGGAAGATACAATTATAAACATGCAAAGGTCCTGAAGAACACACAACATTCCGGTTGGCCAGGATGCATATCAGGAAAGGATGAGAATACAGAAAGAATATAGTCTGGTTCACACTGATGACTCCTTGTCTAATAGAGAATTGGGCTTTCTCCAGCAGAGGTATGGCATTTTGAAACTGTGTGGTTCCACTGGGGCCCAGTTCATGAGTGAAGGCTTCCTTAACAAGAGATGTTCACCTTAGCTATAGCAACTAGAGCAACCTTGTATACATTCCACTCGCATGTCTCGTTCCTGGCCACATGTATCCATTACTCCACCTCACAAACTGTCTAGGAATGTGGCTTTCAAAGGTGGCAGTAATGTTGGGAGAGTCATAGGCTTTTTTATTTTAAAAAATTTGTTTTTATTAGAAAAGCAGATTTACAAAGAGGAGACAGAAAGATCTTCCATCCACTGGTTCACTCCCCAAATAGTTGCAACAGCAGTGGGAGCTGAGCTGATCCAAACGCAGGAGCCAGGAACTTCCTCGGGGTCTTCTGGTGGATGCAAGATCCCAAGGACTTGGGCCATCCTCCACTGCTTCCTCAGGCAACAAGCAGAGAGCTGGATTGAAGTGGAGCAACCAAGACAGGAACCAACATTCATATCACAAGCTGGCACTTGAAGGTGGATGATTGGCCTGTTGAGCCAGGGTGACAACCCAGATTAATAAGTGTTTTTCTTTTACATTATATTGACCCCATAAAGATAATCTTCCATTTTTGGTCTTATGCTATCCCTCAATGGATACTGCCCCATAAAAATTTTGATGCTCCCTTATTTTAGGGAGAGACAAAATTAAAACAAAATAAAACAATGGCAAAAAGAAAGAAATGCTCGTGCGTCAATATTGCTGCAAAACAGTTCTTAAACATTTTGTTTTATATCTTTGTCAGACTAATGGTTAAGAATGTTATACTACTATAGTTTAAATGATCTGTGATTGCTTCAAAATTTACTGTCTATGGGTGAAATATTGATAGCTATTGTTTATATTCCCACTAAACAAGCATCTTTTTAGTTGTTTAACTTCTTATTTGATGAAGCATTAAGCCTTCTTACTGTAATGTAAATGTAAAATGTTATCTCAAAAGAGTGAAAAAAAGAAAGAAAGGAAGAGGAAGGGAGGAACGCCGCATCATTATATACTTAGATTTGTATCTGTGTATTATATTGAATCCTTTTTCTTCTTCCTTTTGTTTCACATTTTCCAAGGAAAGAAAACATACCAGCCTAAATTTCCCTCCACCTACTCTGCGTGTTCTCCATATGCATCCATTCTTCTCCTTTCTCCTTGTCACAAACTTGCCCCTTACCTCCATTTCATGACTTTCAGCCTCATGAGAAACTTGATTTCAAAGATATCCTTTCTATACTGTATCCTAGATTCTTGCTATTAGTTTGTAAACCTTCTCAAATGTCTCCAATTTAATAAAAAATGTGGGTGGTGGGGCGCAGTTGATACAGTGGTGGAGATGCCATTCGGGACACCTACACACCAAATCCAAAGGTCTGGTTTCAAGTCTTGTCCCCTGTTTTCATTCCAGCTTCCTGCTAGTGCACGTCCTTGTGGGCAGCAGGTGTTGGCTCCATCAGTGGACTCTGGGACTTAACCAAGGCCAGCACCAGCTATTGCAGGCATTTGGGAAGGCAACCAGCCAAACGAAGGTCTATTTGTCTCTGTTTCAGTCTCTTTAATTCTCAAGTAAATTGAGAAGTCTTCTATGCTTCTGAACCCGGGTATCCCTACACCTACTACAATTTCTCTTTCCTTTATGGCAAACACTCCACCCCCCACTTTCTCTAGAATGCCTCTCTTCCCAATGCTTCTCCTACTCACACACAGTGGGTCAGGAGTCTGTTGAGAAAAGAGACCATTTGTCAGTCATTCAGTGGCTCTGTAGCTTTATGCAAGCAACTCTACCCCTCTTTGGCTGTTTCCTTCCCTGGTGACTATGGAATATAGAAATACTTAACTGGTTATTACAGTTAAAGCACTCAGATAAATGCCAAACACAAGACAAACAACCACTATTCCTACGAAGTACCATTTCTTCTTTGTCCACCTCTCATCCCCTTCCATTTGCCCAGGTATCATCCATTTTCATATTGCCAAGTTCCATGTGTATCACTCAATTTCTGTTACTTCAAACCTTTTTGTCAGCCTTGACACTCCCTACCACTAACACTTGCATTACTAGGATGCTCCACTTTCCTGGCCAGCATGCTACGTTATTCTCATTTTCTCTTAAGAGCTGCTACTGGACCTGACAGTGCCATGTTTATCCTTGGCCACTGACTCATTGAAAATGTCACAAATCAATTGGTCATAGATAATAGCAGGTCTTTCTTTATCAGTAAAAATTACCATCAATAGATGTAGACAGCAGATGAGTCTGAGTTAAATAAAAGGTTCAAAAAAATCTATAGCATACATCATGTAAGCTAATATGAAGTCACAATTTCCTGCCCTGATTTTGTACTATAATGTTCATACGAGAGATGACTGCAGGCAAAGTGGTCACATGCTACAGGCAATATCCAGCTAATATTATAGCTTGTATCTTCTGAGTCAATAGTTGGATAGAGACCCATTAGTAAGTCAGTCCTCAGGCCCCATCCCAAAGGTTACTATTTGCTTACATGGAAGAGAATGTCTCCAAAATACTTAACAAATCTCACACTTCCTGAATAGCCCTAATTTCATAAATGGAAATCTATTTCTAATATTCACCATGTTATCCCAGAAAGCTGCAATTTCTCCAATTGCTATTGTTCTAATTTTGTGTTTTCCCAAAAATTGGTACACTGAATTATAATCCCCAAATGTCAGGAAGTACAGTCTCTGGGAGGTTGTTCGATCATGAGAAAGGGGCTCTCATGGATAGGCTTAGAGCCTTACAGCCAAGGCTGCTGGGAGCTGCCCTAATGCTATATCCATGTGAAGACTTATGAGAAGGAACTGTCCCTGGGCCTTCACCAGACAGAGAATTTACCGGCAATTTGAGCTCAGACTTCTCAGCTTCAAGAATTAAGGAAAAATATTTTTTTGTTATTGCTAATGCCCTGACTATGGAATTTTGTTAAACCGGCCTGAAAAGACTAAGACATTAAGGAACACACACGTCAAGGATTAGTTATTCTGAGTGACAGGCCTTTCTGGTGCTGATATAAAAGCTGCAACACTTGCAGAAGCTGATTCTGTATTATTAGCTTCCTCATTATATACCAGCAGAACACCCCTGAGGTGTATTCTGGTTAGAGTAACTGACTACTTCTGTCAACATGGATCATATTACACTGTCTCCTCTTGAGGTTTGTCAAGTGATTATGGGTATCGCCAAAGCAAATCATTCTTCTTCCTGTCCCTCACCTTCCCACCCATGCTCTTAGCAAATACACATAAGCCTGGCAGATCTTCACGGAGATACCTCTTCCTCTAACTTGCCACCTCACCTCCAAGTCAAGTACATATCTGTGAATCCCAGTAGCCATCTGCACTAGTATTACTGCGTTTGATTGCAGTTGTGTATATACCTACCAATAACTGAGTTATGCACTGCTTTATTCATTAGGATCTGCTCTACACACAGCATAAAGTAAGTGCCAAATAATCTTGCAATCCATGAAAGTGAGCAAACCTAAAGGCAGCCTGTATTTAAAGATTGCTATGCTGTTGACATCAAAAAATATTTGTGTACCTGTAAATAATATGAAAGAACATAGGAAATATGAAGTAAAGTATGTCCTAGGCCCTGGCCTTGTGAATTCTCATTCTGCCTTCTCATTTGAGTCAGATATACACACAAGATAGACCATTGTTGCACAGCATGAATGCACCTGTGCTTCCAAGGTCAAAAACTGACCAAATCAATCTTTTTAATGCCATTATTTTATTTTTTATTCTATATTAAAAACATTTTCAAGCCCAATGCAATGGCCTAGTGGCTAAAGTCCTTGATTTGAACACGCTGGGATCCCATGTGGGCAACAGTTCCACATCCAGTGGCCCCACTTCTCATTCAGCTCCCTGCTTGTGGCCTGGGAAAGCAGTTGATGGCAGCACAGCACTTGGGACCCTACACCTGTGTGGGAGACCTGGAGGAGGGTCTGGGCTCCTGGCTTCAGATAGGCTCAGCTCCAGCTTTTGCGGCTGCTAGGGAGTGAAAATCTTCCTCTATGTCTCTCCTCCCCTCTGTAAATCTGCCTTCCCAATAAAAATAAATACATCTTTAAAAAACTTTTTAAAAAGATTTTTTAATTAGGAAAACAGATTTACAGAGAGGAGTAGCAGAGAAGGATCTTCCATCCACTGGTTCACTCCCCAAATGGCTGCAATGGCTGGAGCAGAGCTGATCAGAAGCAAGGAATCGGGAGCTTCTCCCAGGTCTCCCACACAGGTGCAGGGTCCCAAGGCTCTGGGCCATCCTCCTCTGCTTTTACTGGTTACACACAGGGAGCTGGATGATAACTGGAGCAGCCAGGACATGAATCAGCACCCATGTGATATGCTAACCCTTGCAGGAGCAGGACTAGCCAGTTGAATCATTGTGCTGGGTCCCATTCTTCCATTCTTAAAAGTACTTAATCATCTAGGCCTAAACCAATCAGTACTGACTACTCACATCAGACATTGCTTTAAAAATGAGAATGTAATACATTTTAATATAAATGAGTAACGGGAGAAGTTTTCTAGTGTTTCTAGCTAGTATTATTTGAGAATCGCAAAAGAAAGAACAAAGAAAACACTGTCCTTCTATCCTATCGGATATACTATTCAAAGCCTGGAAGTGCACAATTTTGGACAAATCCAATCCAGGGAAGACAGAGCAGAGACACAGAAAGACCATATTTCTCATCATGCGGACAATGAATTTATTAATTTGTGAACCAAGGTTTTTTGTCTCCCACAGAGATATCCTAAGTGGAGATTGGTATTCTGAGAAAACAAGAACAGTTTATTCGGCAGCAATGGAGCAAATACCTGTGGAACTGCTACTGTGTCACACATTACACAGAGAACTATGCATTAATGCTAGCTAATCAAGTGGCTGTTTTGAGCAATACAACCAATCACTTCAATTGGGTTAATTGAAATAAATATAGAAGGAGGACCTAGGAGAGAAAGAAAATTAATATGCCAAGACTCTCAAGAAAGAAATCATAATGGAATAAACAGACAAAATTTTCTTTGAAGAAATGCTACACAATTCACGGAATAGAGTAGGAAAATGCAAGCATAACCATAAAGTCACTGCAAGATGATGAGAAGACAATTCTTTTAAAGCCATATTTCAAACTTATCTGCTACAGGGTGTCTGACCCTCAAGTATACAAGCTTCAGTTGAACTACTCATATGAGGTCATGTATGATGCATTTTCAAGTACTTTGAACACATATCAGCACGCTTGTTTGAAACATTTAGGGCAGTAGTGGTGTTCAGAAGTAAATCCCAGCCATTCCACCTGACTAGAAAGAAGGGACAAACTGAATCTCATTATTTCTGTCATTTCTTTTCCAGTCCAAGGCAACTGAAAAGAATTAAACTAATTGAACTCTCACAGATAATTCATTTGTTTCACTAAATTTGCAGACCATTTTGCATGTTGTCATTTTAGGATATTAGTATTTGGCAATTATCCCACCCATGAGAAATGCCTGATTTTAGTATCAGTTTAAAATATTGAAGAGATCATTCTTATGTGCTTAAATCTCATTGCTAACCACATTTGGCCTTTTATACCAGCAAGGAATGTAAGTGCTTCATGAACTAGGACAGCAAGGCCATAAAAAGCTGATCATCTACCATTAAAAAGAAGTGGTAGGCTGAGAATATTTTTAAAATAGAGTATCTCAACTACAATACCTTTAGCCAAAAATTCAAATATGTTTTGTTATTATGAGATATGATCCTGCATATTGTAGAACACTCAGCAGGAAACCTGGTCTCCATGTGCTAACTCCAGTGGTGTGCCCTCCCATATTATGACAATCAAAATTTCGTATCTCCAGGTGTTACTGAAAGTTCTTTGTTCCTACTGGGAATCACTGGTTTAAAGCAAAATCATTTTCAAACGTTTTATGATGATGAGCTGATGCTTTATGAACATTTATACTTTTTTTTTGCAGGCCTTGTAAGTGGGTAACATCACTTCAGTTTATAGGGAAGTGAAATTTATTCAAGTAAGATTAAACAATGGCCCAAGGTCCATCAATCAACAATGCTGGATTCAAATGCAAAGTGTATGACACTGTCAATCCCAGTGCAACCAGCAGTGACTGACATGTATTTCCCTTCAAGAAGTTTCTAGTTTATTTGTGCCTGGCTGAAAGGAGAGGGAAAAGATAGGAATTGCATTGGAAACTCAGCAAAGAGACCCTGGATGTAGACTTGGGTGAGCTCCTGGAGCTAGAGCAGACTTTCTCCAAAAGCCCTGAAGGTACAATTGAAATTAACCAGAATAATGGAGGTGAAAGTGTGGTTGGAGGTGAGAGCAGGAAGCAGTCTTCTGTGCAGTAGAAGCTGGATTCAGAGAACACAGCCACAGTGGCTTCTGACTAGTCTCAGAGTGAAGCCATGAGCCGGAAATGGAAGGGTCCCTTCCGACAGGCTTGAAAAGCTTGCGGATTTCCCCACATTCTATGTCACTTGTCCTTCCTGTAAGTCCTGATCTACTGAGAACCAACAATAGTATTCGTTTGAATACACAAACCTAGGATTATTTGCTACATTCCTGATTAAGCATTTAAAAGGGAATAATAATGGCCGGCGTTGTGTTCTAGCAGGTGTAGCTGGCTCCTACAATGCCATGATCCCATATGGACATGAGTTAGAATCTGTTCTATTTCCAGTACATCTCCCCGCAATGGAAAATAGACCAAGTATTTAGACATCTGTGATTCACCTGGGAGCCCTAGTTGGGGTTCTGGACTCCTGGCTTCTGCCTATCTCAGCCAGGGCTGTTTTGGCCATGTGAGGAGTGAACCAGCAAATGGAAGATCTACCTCCCTCTGTTTCTGTAGCTCTACCTTTCAAATACATAAATAAATGTTTCAAAAAACATAAGAAAATAGAAAAGCAGCAAAAATGCTAGGCTGAGATCATCTCCACCTCTTGAAAACAGGAAACAATAAGTATTAATTTCTTAATGTATTTCTGTTATTACAGTTATGATCTCTATGTAACTGCTTTTCCAGAACATTCACTTGCACAAGTAGTCCTTATTTTATTAATGATATTGCTTATCTCCATATAGTTTTGCTTTACTCATAATAGTTCCCCATACACAAATCTAACAAATAATATAAAATTTCACAAAACCACAAAGAAGTATAAACTCCATGGTACTCACATTATTAGACAAGAGGCAAAGGGGCCTCCACGTTTGATCCAGAGCCTGAGGTGATCTGCTCACTGGACCTTCTGCTCCCAGGATTGGTTTGAGCTTACTGCACTGAGCCTGCATGCAGTTTCAGTCACTAACTGCATGCTTCGGTTCATGTGGAAGACATTGTATATGTGCTTTACAGGCATACTTTGTGTATTGTATTGAAAGTAATTTCCTTCAGATGAGAGTTATAAAAAACCATGTAAGTGGTTCTCAAGATGTAAATGTGCCCCAACTCTCCTTTGATGCTTCATTCTTTGTTTGTAAGTCATACATTTAAGCTATGAACATTATGATTATAGTTAATGGATTTGGAAGACTAGGAAGATGTAATGCAACTTTTAAAAATTGCACTAGCATGACAGGTAGAAGATCTGGGTCTCTTTTCATTTTATAAATAGCAAGATTGACATTGTGTTGCCATAGATAAGTCATAAGAATTGATTGACATATGTTCTGCCAATCCCACCAGGTTGTCGTGGAAATACAAATAATGAATTCATATGAAAGGGTTTTAAAAAGTGAAATGAAAATGTCTTTGAGCAAGAAGATGGCATTATATGACTCCTGAATTTTATATTATTCAACATTTTAAAGGGGTCTCTTGCTTCCTCAAAAGGAAGAGCAGGACCACAGGAATTGGACTGGAAAGGACTAGGAAGCAAGTTAACTCTCTTCTAGGCTTCCCTGAATTACTTCCTACTTCTCTGGAGCTAGAAGCCGTTTTTCCAATTGGTTCCCATATTGAAAAGAGATAACACCCATGAACAGCCAATCTCTTTCCTCTCAACAAAACTGAAACATTGCTAATTCAGTCACTAACCTTTACTTTGTTTTTAAAATTGGGAAAAGAAACACATTCCAAATCCTTCTAAAACACATCTATCTTTCTCTTCAGCTATGATCCTATTATTTCTTCTTCTCTTTTACAGTCCAATATCTTTTTAAAAGGTATTTATAGATATAGTCTATCTTCTCTTCCTAATTTATTGACTCATTTGAACTGCACAAATGTCCCTAGACTTACTACCAAAGTCACTATACCTTGGGGCGTCTTTCCCCACAGCTTCTCTGATGTCGCTGTCTCCCTTCACAGTGTGGGGCCCTGTCTTCCAACGTTCCACTGTGTGAGGCATCCCCTACCTCTCCACCTGCTCCTTTTCAGTCTTCCTTGCAGTTCTTTTGCTCCCCTTCATAGTGAGTTTGGGAATCCTCCAAAGTTCTTTTCTTTTCCGGATTCTCTTCCTTTTGTGATCTTTTTGAAATGGATGTCACTGGTGACTACAGTTGGTACCTGCCAATGGTGACTACCATTTCAGTGACCTCAGAAGTGTCCTTCTCACTGGCTTCTAGGACGTTTTCTTCTTTCTCTGCAAGTAATACTTTTAAAAAATATAGGAGTATTTCAACAAATCCATGCAAAATGGATTAAAGCCTAAATTGACTTTGGTACAAAAAGTTTTAAAATGCATGCAGTTTTGTTATAATACACATTTTCCTGAATGTCATTGTAAAGACTCCTTGTAGGTGTGGAATTTAAAAAACAAATTAATTATACCAAAATTCAACTTATCTCGAGCTTTTTGAGGTATCTTCATAGACCTCACCTGTCATTGATGAACACTATTCCCCACTCTACTCCAAAGCTATTGTGAAAAGGACACATCTTTTCATTCACTCTTTTGTTTCGAGTGCATGGCATAGTATTTGACATTTAAAAGGTACTCAACAAAAGAGGCTGATTAACTAAAGGACTTACCATAGAAATGAATAAAGCATAAGATTTTTAAGAGAAAAGGCTTCAGTGCCACTCTTTGCTCAGCTTATTGAGCCCCGCATGTGAATCATCTTTTAGAGAGGCATTAGTTGTGTCCCCTATTTTCCTTAGTCTGTTCCCCTCTACTCTGCTTTATCATTTTTTTTAGAACTTAGCACCATCTGGCATAATTATATGTATGTTTCTAGATGGATGTGTGTGTGTTTATTTTCTATCAGACTAAACAAGCAATGACAGGGAAGGAGACAGTGAGAACAGTATCAAGGGAATTCTTTTCCACATTGAGTAATATTCTTTTGGTAGTTCTTACTATCATTTTCAGTTTTCCACAATGTACCCCTCAGTGCTTGCCTTCCAAGAAAACTGCTCCTTCTGCCACACTCTTCATGCACCAGTGTGAGCCCTAAGAAAACAAGCCTTTTTTTTATTTTGTAGATTTTTGCCAGGTTGGATAAAGATCAGCAACTTGGGAAAATATTAACATAAAATACGAAAAATACACACCTATAATCCTTTCACTCTAAAGATTGATTTTTTTAAAATTTAAAATATTCTATCCTTCATTTTCTATGCATAACTCAACCAAACGTAGGCTATGAAATGTGCTCACATATGTGTAATCCAACTTTTCCGCTAATATCTTCCAAGAAACTCAATGTGCCTGATCTGCAAGCAGACTGTCAGAATTTCAATTCGCGAGCGCCACTTTGCCATCTTGGGAGCTTTTAAGCCAGCTCCTCAATATCTCTAAGTTTCAGCTCCTTCATTTTAAAAATAACATGATCTTGTTACCTGACATGCCATGAGGATTAGATGAGATCACCTGTGTAATGTTATTTTTGGCGGGGCAGGTATGATGTTTCTGCCTTTCCCCCCAACTCAAGCCTTCCCCTTCAGGACCCCGGCCTCTGCTATCTACTGTGTAATGTCAGCCTTTTGTGTGTCCAGAGGCTGAACTCAGGGACACCTTGCAGGGGCACTGATAGAAACATCACTTGTAAGACTTGGTGACAGAACAAGTGTGGCTTCTGCTTTAGGTACCTTCCATAACTCACTCTCTTGAAGCTGGTGTGTTGTGAACTCTGCTGTGAAAATACCCACACAGAAAGGAGCAGAGGGAGGCCTTAGGCTAACAACCAGTCAAAAATTTGCTCCTGCCAATAGCATCACGACAGAGCTTGGAGTGGGTTCCTATCATGTTTTTACGTGAGATCATGGCCCTAGTACAGATGTGGCTGCAACCTTGTAAGCAACCTTAAAATGGCTGCAGTCAGCTAAGGTACACCTGTGACCTGATTCACAGAAACTGAAATAATAAATGTGGGTCAACATAAAATATCTTCCCCATCTGGAGGTAAGTGTTATGTAGATTTTTTAAATGGATTGTTCCAAGAGCTCAAGTGTGTTCAATGACTCCTTAAGAACATGAAGTTTTATTTTCCATCATCATTTTTTTAAGGAGATAGAAAACCAAGACTGGGAAATGAGGAGTTCATATTGTGTTTCTGCTGATGAAGATTATACCAGATGATGTGTCTCGGTGTGAAAGACAAATGGTCTTCCTGATTAGATCTCATAAGAAGCCTGGTTTAGAACCCTGTCTTGGGTGATGTCAGATGGAACTAGTTGCCTCATGAGTGTAGTAAGAACACATCTTTGAAAAATGGTTCCACCACTAGAGAGAAGCCAGAATAGATACTCCAATAAAAACTAGGATTTAGAGACCAAAATAACAGAGCAGCTCACACCCAGTTCTCCACCTTGAATGAATCATTGCACCAGGGGGAGCATGCATGGAAGGAAGGTCAGGAGGCCACACCCTGTAAGCTATTTAGGCACACTGTATAAATAATGCTGCCAGTCTCATGCATGTATTAGTACAAGCCATTTATCCCTGGAATCATTGTTGGCTATCTATTATGTGGTAGGCAGAATCTTAACTTTTATTGGGGGGGGCTTAATTTTGTTTTTGATAACATAGTTGATTAGGTTGGGAAGGGCAAAGGGTTAGAGAAAACTGGGTGAGATCATTATTTTCAAATTCTTTTTTTGTCTTCACGTACCTGGGGAAAGGGAGGAAATGAGGGGAGAAACCACACCCAGCATCCCGACCACCTCTATACCCTGTGATGGGGGACAGTCACCTGATGACATCCCAGGGTCCCTGATGTGGGGCATGGTTAGAGGTTCCTGCTCAAGTGGTTTTGATAGTTCTGAAATACTGTCGATTTCACCACTCCAAGCATGATGAAATCCTTCCACGTTCCACTGGATGATATAGTCCAACTTAGAGTCTCCGTTTGCTCAGATGTTCACTGCCAATGTTTGGCTGGGGTAGTTGATTCATTTATTCTGTCCTCCTTCCTCTATTATGGTACCAGGTGTCTGCTGCAGACTCTACTGGACTGTAATATCCTATATGTGCATCTGGCTATGCTGTCCACTGCTCCATCTAAGCCACTGAGGAGGCCCAGCTCTGACACATGCACTCCACAGTCAGATCACAGAGCCTGCAATTCTCCCCATGATTGGAGTTCTGAGTACAGTGGTTCAGTTTGAGGGATCCCAGAAAAACTTTATCTGAGGTGATCCCAGACCTGATTCTTGTGTGTGCTTGCCAATACAGGGTCTGACTCAGTTTATAACCCACATCAGCCTACACACACACTGGTGGTTGCAATTGCTGAGTTAGTTCTGTCTCCAGCCCCATCTCCTACACAAACTAATGGGTGTTGGAGGCCAGCCCAGTCCTGACCACCACACATTTAGTCTTCACATGAACCAGTGGGATCTGCAACCTAGTTGGAGTGACCCCCAATAACCCCCACCAGGCCCACCTCCTGCCATGGTTCCTGTGCTTGGGAGTTTGTACAGCAGACTGATCCAGTCCGTCCCACATCCCATTCAGCTCGCATACATATCAATGTGCATTGAACTCTAATTAAACCCAACTAGTGCCACTGTCCACCACACATGCCAGTGGGTACCAGTCTGTCTAGCCATGTCTGCCCCCAGCCCTGGTTCTCATGCTCACCAGTGGGAGTGGAAACCCAAGAGAGAAGTGCCCAGCTTCCCAAAAGGGCCCACTCTCACTCCAGGATCTTGCATTTTCCAGGTGGTTCTGCAGTTTAGCTTGACAGAAGTTGTCCCCAGTGCCAGCACCTACAAGCTGATGCTGTGGCAAAGCCCAAACAACGCACACCCACTCTGGCTTATGCATGCACCAGTGGGTACAGTCAGCCCAACCTGGCTTTCCCTCCAACCCAATGTGCATACAGGCTAACAGGTGTTGTAGCCCTGCCTGGCCTGGTCTGCCATGATCCCAGCTCCATGCTCACCAGTGGAAGTAATGGCCCAGCCCCCCTACCAGGTTTGCAACCCTCTCCCCGACATCTCACATGTGCTGATTGGGCACTGCAGCCCAGTCTGGCATGACCTGCCTCACCTCAGCATTTGCCAGTGGCTGCTGTGACCTGGTCCACCCTTATTTCTAGCTCATGCTGGTGGGGGCTACAGACTAGACCAGCCAGCCAACCCCCAGTCCTGGCCCTAATGAAAACTGGGTGGTAATGTGGCTTGACCAGCTTGTCCCGCACCCCATTCTGGTTCTTGGATCTGCTAATGTGTGATATGAATTGGACCAGCCTGGATCACCCCAGACCTGAGCCAGATGTATGCTAGTGGGTACCGTAACCTGGCCTAGTCTAGGCTGATACCAGCCGTGGTTCTTGTGCTCACCTGCTGGGATTGTATTCCAACAGAGGAGTTTCCCAAGCTCCTCCATCAGAACTTCTCCCAGTGCCAGATCTCAATTTAGTCCATCTCCTGGCCTAGCAGGAACAGTGGCTTTTCCTGACCTGCCCTCACTCATTCCAGTTCTTACTGTTGGGTGCTACAGCCCAGTCAAACCTGGTCCAAACACCTAGACATAACATACACATGGCTTAGCAGAGACCTAGTCCAGCCTGTCCTATATCTACTTTGGTTCTCATGAACACCACTGGGTGCTGGAATCTAGCTCAGACTGACTCATCCCAAACCCGGTCCACATGTGTCCCAAGGGACACTACAATCATTTCCAGACCAGATTGCAGTCCCATCTCCAGCCCTTGTGTTCACCAGTGGGCACTGCCACCAAGCCAGGGTGTCCACTTAGTTCCCCAACCAGTCTTGTTCCTTGCCACAGATCTTCTATGTACCAGTGGTTGCTCTGACCCAGCTTGGCATAGTCCCTCTCCTATCTTGGCCTTTGCCTCCAGATGCTGCAGCCTGGTCTGACTTGGCTGGCCCCCCAGTCCCAATTCTTGCTGGTGGGTGCTACAATCTGGCCCTGCTCAGTCTGTTCCCATCCCTGGCTCATGTAAACCAGTAGGTGTGATAGCTTAGCCTGGCATGAATCGCACTCTAGCCTGGCTTCCGCACTTGCCAGTGGGATAAGGTTTGCTCAGCTCTGCCTAGTCTACCCTGCTCCACAGCCAACCCATACACTTGCCAACAGGTGGAGCTACCTTGCCCTGACTGCCCAACACCCAGCTCTGAACCAAATGTTCACCAGTGGGAGCTATGACCCACTAGGGGAGTTTCCCAAGCTCCCCTACCAGGCCCACTCCCAGACCTAGATCTCATGTATGCCAGTGGGTGCTGGGTACTTACCCAGCATAGCCTGCCCCTACGTCCAGCCTTTGTATGAGCTAGTGGATGTTGCAGCCTGGCCTGTCCCACACCCTGTTTTAGGGTGTACATGTGGATGCTACAGCCTGGACCTGCCCATCTTGTTCTCAGCCCCGGTATCTTTGAGTGTTGGGGGGTTCCATGTTCACACCAAGGTCAGCCCATCACCAGCCCAACTCTTTTTTTTTTTTAATTGAAATATCTTTATTAATTACATTTTCAGAATCAGTATTGAAAGTACACACCGTTCAAAATTACTTTCAGTGATGTCATAGGTAAGTTAGATTCACTGTAAATTTAAAATAAATTTTCGAGATTTATTTGTTTTTATTGGAAAGGCATATCAGATTTATGGAGAGAAGGAGAGACAGAAAGGAAGATCCTCCTTTCACGGATTCACTCCCCAGTCAGTCACAGTGGTGAGAGCTGAGACAATCTGCAGCCAGAAGCAAGGAGCTTCCCCTGGATCTTCCACATGGATGTGCAGGGTCGCTAGACCTTGGGCAATCCTCTGTAGTATTTTCAGGCCACAAGCAGGTAACTGAATGGTAAATGGAGCATCCAGGACATGAATCAGCACACATTTAGGATCCCACCATTTGGAAGGTGAGGATTTAGCCACTGTGTCACTGTCTACCAGCCCAACTCTTAAGCTTACTAACAGGATTTGTATTTGCAGAGTTGGGTTCACATATCTCCCCCCGAATATACCCCCAGATCTGGTTCTCTTATGTGCTGGTTAGTGTCATGGTACTGCCTAACGTTACCCGTCCCCAATTCTGACACTCACTGTCAGGTACTGTGGTCTAGTCTTGCAAGGTAGGTCCCCAGCCCTAGCTTTTGTGTGGGCTGGCATTGGTAGTTAGCAGTGTTCAATGCTAACAAGTCTAGCTCAGGTCTCCCACGTGGGCTGATTCATTAGTCTGAACCGTAAAGATCCTCCAGGCTCTCCCCTTCAAACCACCAGGTCTCAGTCTCCTTGTTTACATGAAAGTACAGTGGTCTTGTCACTGGAAGTTCCTCAGGAGTCATTCATCCCCTGCAACACACTACCATAGCCATCTTCCCTTTCCCATACTCCTATACCCCTTTCCCTAATCAACCCACAGTCCACGTGCCCAGCAGTGCATGGGCTCTCCAGCTCAGCCTTCAGAAGCCCTGTGGGTGATGTGCTGGTCCAGAGTTCTGCCCACCCACCAGAGTCCCAAGCTCCTGACACATGTGATGACCTGGTGTCTTGCCCTTCCCCATACCCAAGATCCAGGTCCACTGAAGGACCACCAGCACACCAGGGCAACATGCTGACCTGAGGTTCTCCCTTCCCCTCTCGTCAGCTTACCCAGGACCAAACACATTGGGAAATCCCCAGGATCATGCCACCTGCCTAGACGTGAGCTCCCAGGTTCCCACATGCCCCACCGGTGCTATGACTCTAGCCTCCCTGATGCAAGCCAACATCCTCAGGCCCCCATAAAGCCCACACCATTCCTTGGGCAGCCCTGCATGGGGACATCAAATCTTAAATTATTGAACCAATCCTCCATTGTTAGAAATTTAGATTATTTCATTTTAGCACTATACACATTATACTATGAATAATTTTCTATTTATTTCTTCAATAATATTCTCTGAAAATAGGGTTACTAACTCAACAGTTTTAGTATTTATATATTCTGTTCTGTATGTTGCTAAAGTGCTTGCAAAGTGATGAATTTGCTTCCAGTAGGATGATAGAATATAACTCTGATTTTAAGTTTACATTTTAGCCTTCATTTTACAATCTTTGATAATTTGTTGAACCATATCTTATTTTGATTTACCAGTTCTTGATTATCAGTGAAGTTGGAAACCTTGTATTATTAAATGGACCCACCTATAATTGCACTTGTCTGTGTGTCCAACCCTCTTCACTCTGCTGACATATTCTACCTTAGACGCTGGGGCAAATGCTCAGTTATCCTGGCCTCTGCAGCAGAGGAATCCTGAGAAAAGGATCTAGAGACAGGCCCCCTGGACACTTCAGGCTGTTTTTCATGTAATTCCCTGTGGTGGACTGAATATTCCTGGGAAACTTCATCCTTTGTGGTTCATAACAACACCAGGCACAGCATTCCAGTGTGCTCACTCTGCATGAAGTATCATTTTAAGGATCTGTTTTTGAATGAAGACACTGAAGCTTTCCCAACAGCCCACTGAGATTGTTAATATATTTACCATCACTTACAGAAGAGGAAACAGAGCAGACAGTCAGCATATCACTTACCCCAGGTAACACAGTACCAAGCCACAGAAAAGTGATTAGCACAAAATGTCCCACACAGGAATCTATTGTAACCCCAAGCACATCCAGCACAGTATGACACTTAGTCCTAGGGAACTGTACAGAATTTTAAAATGAATAATATGCAATTAAGCATATTTTCATGAGTAAAATAATATGCTGTTAAGCAGAGTAGACATCCCACTTATTTTGATAAGCTTTTAATAAAATGATTGCTTCCCAAGTAAGACAGCTTTATTTTTTTCTAGTGATAAATGATATGTACAATTTGATGTTTAAAAGTTCAGAGATTACAATGGACAGAAAATAAAGATTGTATAATCTCATCCCCAGAAGCAGAAAAGCACAGTATAAAAAATGAGAATGAACTAAATCCTATTTCCATACTGGTAACACTAAATCTGATGAGAGGAGGGAAAATGTTCTCTTTCCTTTAATAGATTTTCTATCATATTTTTGCCTTTTACATCACAATATGTAGTTGTTACCAAAAATTATATACAGGGAAATTTAATTATTTGGGTATAACCACTTTAATTTAATTGAATAAAGGAGATTTAATTTAATTAAAGGGAAGAACCAAAGTTTTTTAAAATATCCCAGCTAACTAAGATATCTGTGTTGCTTCCTCGACTCCATTTCCTTCTCCCTTTGAAACTCTGATATGCTCCATTTATATTAATAAGGAAGAGCTTACACACATTTAAGTTAATCAAACATACCTAGTAAACCATAAGTGAACACATTTTAGGTGTACATTGCTTTGCTTAGCTTATGCTGCTAAGAGCAGATGACATTTATGTTACTAGACTCCATTAAATTCAAATAACTAGTTTAGATCAATGAATGTTTTGGTAAATCATGTCTATCAAACATAACATGGCCCCAAACCTTAAAGGAAAATCATAGCCTTAAATAGCATATTTATTTATGTTTTAAAAACTTAAACAATAATTTTAAAATTTAAAAGTCTTTATTTGAAAACCCTTTTAAACATTGATTATTCTTCTATCATTAATTATCTTACAACTTAATTGTCAGCAGTGTAAAGTGAGAATTGATCCCAAATATATATTTTCAATTCTTAAATTAATATCTATTTCACTTCATTCAAAATGCAGTGGAGAATTATAATTCACATAATATAAACATGAAATATTCAAGTAAAGACAGGCCAAGCATCCTTATCCTGATGTGTAACAATGTATTTGGTTACAATAAACATGTAACCAATAATTGTTTCATATGTGGTTTTTTGTTTGTTTAAAGGTAAGAAGATTAAAAGGACCATTTTCTATTTTCAAGTCAAAGTATCATCAAACTTTCTTTCAATAAGTGCTTAAAATGTGCATCTTTAAAGCAAAACAAACAAAAAACTGATTATTTTAACAACAAATCAAAGTGGTTGCATTGTATTATTGAGGTAATTTTGATCCTCTTTGATTAAGAATCAAAATTAGGCATTGCACATGAAATAAAGGACATGATCTAAAAATATATCCTTCAAAATGAAACCAAATTAGTACTGCACTGTGCTTGCTATTAAGGCAATGAATTTTGTATTTGGCTTTTCAATTAAGGGAATGTACAGTAACTGTGAAATGGAGACTATCATATCCAGATGTGAAGATACAATGCAGTATCCATCTCTATTTCCAGACTAAAGATGGACTCCTGATGAAATTGTTTACTATATATTGACAATAGGATGCTGAACTCTCTGCCACTGTCCATGCCCACAATAATGGACATATGACTGTGTATAAAGAACAAGACTTTAGCAATGATATAGGGCAACTCGGTGGGGGAGGGATTTGGGAAGGGGATAAGGGAAATCCCAGGGGCCTATGGAACTGTATCATAAAATGATAATAATAATAATAATAATAATAATAATAATAATAATAAAGGATTAAAATACAAAAAAAGAATTACTAGGGAGAGATCTGTGAGTGCAGCTGGCCTTCAGGGTTGAGTAACAGGCTCCAACACTTCACATACCCACACACATGGACAGACCTTTTCCTCAAAACAGAATTTCGATTCCAAATGGGAAATTCATTGAAGTTCAATGAATTGATTATTCCTCCAGAAATCTTCCATGGTCATCTCAGTCAGAATTCGCTCTTTCATTGATTTATGTAAAGAGATTGCACAAACGCATTGCCTGCCCAAAACCCCTGGATGTGGAAAACATCAGCTGTGCAAAAAGTACCAGAAACAGACTTGGCCAAAAATAGACAACATAACTTACAGATGCATCCTTCCAGTGACTTTTACTAATGATAAAGTCATTATTACAAAATCACTATTGCTAACACTCATACTCCCATCATGCATCTCATACAATGATACTTCTGAGAATTCAAGAAAGGACAAGCGAATGGGCAGCACACAAATCCTTTCCCAAACTTTATCTCCCTTAACTAGTCAATAAAACCTCACACCAGACTCAACTCCCTCTGCCTTAAGATCATAGAAAAGGAAGGATTCAAACTTCATTGAATGAATCTCATATTTAAGCAAGCCCACATTTTCATTCAAGTAAGTCTTGATTTCCTGCTGACATTTGCCCGTTATCTCATCCACAAATTCTTGGATCAGACACCAGCCACCCCATGAGACCATCTGAAAACTTATCAAATCATTTTACAAATATCTTGTAATCTATTTTTTATTATGCTAGAGCAACATCAAAAATAATAATTAACAATCCCTGGCTCCTTAAGGTCAAGGTGTACCTAAAATTAGCATAATGCTCTACCAACAGTCTTAAAGCAAGTGGAGTCATCCCACCATAAAATAATATTTCTGGAAGCATTCAGTTCCTGGTAGTTCACAATGAGGTTCAAACATATAAATAACTTGTCCTAAACAGTACAACTATCAGTAGTGAAGCAGGAGTAAAACTCATGTATCTTTCACTTTAAATTATTTCATTTTTAATATTATTTTATGTATTGCTTCCTCCATTGGCCGTTAGATAATTCAACTGAAGTTGATGTGATATCTTATATGTGTACATATTTATCTTATAAATAAAACAATAACTCCCTTAACCTTTTTCAGGAGATATTAATGTTTACAATGATATTGATGGCCTAAGCAGGATTTATAGTAGAAACAGCAAAGAAACATAAAGAAGTCATGGAATTGTGTATGAGTTGAACAGGGAGCAGTGGGACTTACTATATTTTAAAATACAAGGTTAGCTACTAGGTATATGGCAAGATAATTATTCCCATTAATAATGTGTGACAATAATACACAACAATAGTGACTTTAATTCCCACAAATAGTCTTTTCTTTAGTGTAATGATGTAGGAAGCAAGGTAATGCTGATTGTAGCTTAGCTATTGAGTTCCTTACTTCAGCAGTGCTGTGTCTCACAGGTTTTATGATATACTATGGTAACTTAAGCTACCAAAACATGAGGAAAGCAGTGCTTCACTAAGAGACCTTTGTAATAAAATGTCACCAGGTGAATTTGTTCTTCCTTATTGTACTGTTGAAATCAGTTAGTTTACCTTGAGCATATTCTAGCTGGTCCCAATTCAGCAGATATTCCCAGACAG
The DNA here is from genome assembly GCF_030435755.1 of Ochotona princeps. Lineage (NCBI taxonomy): Eukaryota > Metazoa > Chordata > Mammalia > Lagomorpha > Ochotonidae > Ochotona > Ochotona princeps. The sequence continues at coordinate 22,505,905 of NC_080842.1, forward strand.
AAATCAGGATGAAGATAATTTTTTTCCCCCTAGAAGACCTAAAGGTCTTATCAACCCTTCATGGAAAACAGACTTTGCTTTGCATAATGTTAAATTCATATACTCACAATTAGATTTTGTCATTTTTCTCTCTAAAGAGAACATCCCTTTGCATTAAAATATTATGTTCAAAATTGGTATTTCTATTAACAACTTCAAGTACTTACCAGTAATTATTTGTGCCATGACTTATATCCTTAAAATAAGATCATTAGCTTGTTGAATGTGTACTTAGTTCTTAGTATTCCATATTAGAATTAATCAAATGTTAAGAAAATCAATATGCATTCCTGGCAAATTCATGTATTTTTTCTTACATAAAGTTCCATGCTTAAAGATGGGGTTTATGTAGATTCTTGTTTAGAAATGTATCTGTAATCACTGTTTTTCTAGCTTCAGACTGAGCATAAGGCTTCACACTGTGATATCTTACACCCCCACATTACAGCTGCCTTCATTCCCTAGTCCCTTTTTATTCTCTTCTTACCTTTAATTAAAATGCATTAAAGAAAGAAAAAATCTGAAACAAATGGTTGTAGAAAGTAGCATTTAGATGGGAACAATTGCTCTAAATGCTACAGTTTAGGAAATATATGACATGATGTGCAGCTTTACAATGTGTCAGAGGACATAAGAGATAACATAAGCATTATTTATCATGAGGTTCAATGGAGTGAAAGGGACTATTCCTGTGACCTGATTTCCACATGGAATTTCTCAGACTGTGAGCTGAAACCTCTCCTCCATTGCTCACTTCTGAAAATTACTTGCGTTTTCAAAAAATGTCCAAGTTTTGCTTTCTATTGCTGCTGTGAAAAAAAAAATTCTACAGGGTTGGGTGTTACGGCATAGTGAAATGTTACTATGCTACCTCCCCACGTCTGAGTGTCTGGGATCAAGATTCTCTTCCACTTTCAACCCACTTTCTGTTAACACCACTGTGGGAGGCAGCAAATACTGGCCCCAGAACTTTGGTCCATGCCACCCACGTGGAAGACCTAGTTGGAGTTTCAGTTTCCTGGTTTCAGCCCAGCCCCACCTGTCATGAACACTGGGGAGTGAACCAGCAGATGGAAAATCAACCAATCCCTCTCTCTCTTTCTCTCTTTCTTCCTGTCTCTCTGTCTCTCCACTTCAAACAAATACACTGGCTTAAAAAGATTTTGTTCCTTTCTGGAAGAACTGGAGGGCAGTTTCTTTTCTTTTTCCTTCTTCTAGAGGCTACCCTGACTCACTGGCTCATGGCCTCCTTCTGGCTTCAAGCCAGCAATGGTCAACCATGTCTTCCTCACATCCTACCATTCTGACAATGACTTCTGCCTTCTGCCTTACTTGAGAAACTTTTAATTATATTAGCTCCACCTAGGTAATCACAATAATGTCCTGTTCTCAGAATCAGCAGATTGGCAAATTTAATTTCCTCTGCAGCTTTAATCCCAATGGCTGTGTCATATGATGCAGTCTCAGGTTGCAGCAAAAATGACATCTTAAGAGGTCATTATGTAGCCAAACACAAACTCACAAATACATATCCCACTTTGATACAAGTGCACCTGGAAATATTTAGTCATCAAATGCTTTCACTCACAATTGTAAACATATTTAAACAGCTACAATAATGCCAATTTGAGCGCCCTTATTACCTCTTGTAGGAAAACGATCTAATGAGCCTTTAATCTTCCCACTGTCATGTCGCATACATTCTTCTTGTAGCTACCTCAGACCCTTGGTAATGCTAAACAACGCAATGATATCTGTGTTTACATATGTATGGATAATGAGACCAATTTCTACGTCGCACATAGATCTCTGTTTGGAGACTTGGAAATTGTAACTCCTTTTTTATCTATCTATCTATTTATTTATTTATAAGACAGTATCACACAGACACACACCTGCATACATACATGCACACAGGGCCTAGAGGATTAGCTTTAGAAGTGACTCACCACACTCTTGACAAATTGTTGCAGGTTGTTGGTAAGAAATTTAGTTCTTAAGATGTGGTGCTCTCAATCTACAATAGCAAAGACATGGAAATAATCCAGATGTGCATCCAAAGAAGAGTAGTTAAAGAAACTGTGGTACATCTACTCCATGGAATATTATTCAGCTATTAAGAAGAATGAAATTATACTATTTACAACTAGGTGGTCCCAACTAGAGACCATTATGCTCAGTGAAATGAGTCAATCACAAAAGAACAAATACCATATCTTCTCTCTTATATAAGGAAACCAGCATGGAAAGTGTAACTTCAATAATCCGATCCATACCGTTTTTTGTTTGTTTGTTTGGCTACATCCCATGTGTTTTGATGTTTTTTTACTTCAGTTGTGTTTATTCCAAATAATTCTTTTCTCTTGTCAAATTCATCACTGGCTCATGGATTACACAGTAGCATCATTTTTCCCAGGAGACTTTTGTGTTTCTTTTTTGCCACCCATGTGTTGGTCACTCAGTGGCACATTTTTTCATGGTGGTGTAATTTGTTGTTGATGTTGTTGTTGTTGAGGCTGTTGTTGAGGCTGTTCTAACTCATACCAGTTGTTGACCTTATTTCATGGCTTCTCAGTTATGGAAATGTATATTGATGGAGTACTGGGGTCTATCATACACAGATGTGGGGGTATAATGGAGCATGCATCCCTGCTTCCAGAAAAAAGGTGGATTCCCACTGAAACTTTTGGATATGTGTAGACAATGGGATGCTGGACTGTCTGACTTTGTCTGCACCAACAATGTCGGGGTACACTTAAATAAGAGACTGATAGAATTATGATTCCTTATGAAGGACTACACCATTGTAGTAAAATGGGGAAAATCTGTCGGGAGGTGGGAAGTTTGGGGGGAAATCCCAGCCTATACAAAACTGTACCACATAATTCAAAATTCAAAATAAAAATATATTTAAAAAATAGATTTGGTGCTTTTTGTAGACATACTCTATTGTTCTTGTGACATGACAGTTGACTTTCTTCAGAGGATTAACCAAGAGAAGGTAAAGCAAAGGCCATAATGATTTGTTTGATCTAATCTCACAAGTCAAACATCATTTCTTTATTACTCAACTGGTTATACCAAGTCACTCCTACTCACGGTGAGAAGAAACTACACACTGACAAAACCAGAATGGGGACTCAGACTGGTGGTTGGCATTTCAAAATCCATAAAGTTGTTATTTAAATACTTGGTACAAATACTACTGTGGGTATTAGGAAATGGCAGTTTCTCTCAGATGCTCAGACGTTTCGAGTTTTGTTCATAGTGATAAGGGATTAGCTCTTAGCCTATCAGTTGAATCAGTATTGCTTTTTGAATCACTCATTTATTCAACAAATGCTGTCTTCAGACACTTACCCATTTGAAATATAAATTCTTGGAACTAATCACATCATGAAATTCCCCAACTTTTAACCTATCTTGTGGTGCCACTTCTTAGCACTTGTGAGACAATATTTATTGCAGATTTCTAGAGTACATTTTGTAAATAAGTTGACCACCTTCTCCAATCAACTCTAATAACCTTGATCTTTTCAATATTACCTTTTATGACTATCTTTCCTACACATGGAAAGAACCTAGCTTAACTGTAGTGAGAGCAATGTGTAAAATTACACATAATTTAACCACAGTTAAACTACTTCGGGTTAATGACATGATGCTCAATTGGCTAATCCTCTGCTACAAGCACTAGAATCGTATACAGGCACTGGTTCATGTCCCAGCTGCTCCACTTAATATACAGCTCTCTGCTTGTGGCCTTCAAAAGCAGAAGATGGCCCCAAGCTTTGGGATGCTACACTCATATAGGAGACTTGGAAGAGGCTCCTTTCTCCTGGCTCCTGGCCTCAGATAAACTCAGCTTCAGCCATTGTGGCCATTTGGGGACTGAATCAGGTTGAAATATCTTTTTTTTTTCCTTGTCTCTAAATTCGCCTTTTCAGTAAAAATAAATAAATCTTTTTTTTTAAGGAAATAAAAAGAAAACAAAACTACTCTGGGAATAATGAAGGTCAAGCTTAAGACACAGGGAAAATTATTCTAGCAGAAATGTTCATTGAACATAAAATCAGTAATAAAAGTAAGAATTTCTAAATTACATTCTTCCTCATTTTTTCTTTCAAATTTCAGATCACTAGGAGACTATCTCCTTTAAATATGACTTTGCACATTTAAATAAACTAATCAGAAGATTCCCTGAAGCCAGCACCTGTTTAATTCTGTATTTTCACCAAGGAATACCATGAGAGCAAAAGTTTCACTCCAGGGAGTTAGCAGATCAAACTTCAGCCAGAATATTGAGAGAAGCTTGATACATTGAGTTCATACCAAACACGAACTTTAACTTGATGTTTTCCATGCCTTGTCAACACGGTTGTTTTTCCTTAGCAGTAAAACCTTTGCCTCCTCAGCTTTCTTTTATGAGTTCCCTGTAGAGTGTGTGTTATGCCCTGATATTTGAAATTGATTGTACAGAGTCTATTTCAAGAGTGATGATAAACCTGGGGCAAAAGTTGGGCTTAGTGAAGGTGTCTATTAATCTCTGTTCTAATAGGGTCAATTCATTTTTCTAGTGACAAAAAAAAAAAAAAAAAGAAAAGAAAAAAGAAAAAAAAACAGAAAAAAATAAAAACTCTTAGAATGATCTGGCAACAACTTTGATTTAAATATAACTACAGATAAGTTATATGTAAATAAATATCTTTTATTGCCTGGTCATTTAAAAATCAACACATATAGAACATTATAGAATTCATTTCCTTATGAAGGTAAATATCAACATGTTTAAAACTTGAATCAATTTTAAGATCCAAAGGATTCTTTCTATGCATGGCACATTGAAAATCACCTTGGTTTGGAAATAGATAACAAGGTTTGCTGTGGTATTTTAAGCCAAGAGCGGTCCTTGTACCTTAGTTTCAGCATCCTACTGAGAAGTAAGAATTCCTACCATTTAGTTCTATGACAATTAAGTCGGTTAATATTCACAGCACCTGGAGTAATAGCAGTAGATCTGAATAAAATTAGAGTTCTCTCCCTTTCTTTATGTGGTTTGAACAACATACTTACACCTTTGCTGTTGCTTATTTCTAATTCTTTAATTCTGGGTGTCCAAAAATCCAAGTATTATATTGTTACATATTTTGTTCAAAAATCCAAGTATTATTTTCACTTTCAACAACATATTTTGTTCAAAGGAGAATTTGCCAACGTGAGAAGTGAGTGGTCTTATTAAGAAATGCAACTCAGAATTTTTATTGTCATCTTTCAACGTAAATAAAAATTTTATATTAACAGTTTTAACACTGATAAAAATAACAGCCAAATTATTATGACTTGCTTATATGGCAGTTTTTATTGGATATCCCATGGCCTACTTAACACCTTAAGTGGAAGTCCAAGGAAATTTCATCATGTACTAAAATAAATCTTTGTTTCCAAAGCAATATTTTAGCCAGAGAAAATAGAAACTAACTAACACAAAATTTTGGAAAGCAAGAGATTTGATGCTTCTTATATATTCCTTCTTATACATATTCTTATATATATTCATATATATATTGCTGTTTCTATAATTCAAAAATCATAGCTTGGCAAGTGTTATTCACGGTCAGGCATTATTTATCCTTCATGATCAGTCATTATTTACCCAATTTTAAGACACTGATACTAGCATTACAAACATGCCCAAGAGGGTTCAAGTGGGAACACGTGATAGTAGGGCTACTTAGATGTTTTAGTTAATTTTACACATTATTATATTAAGAGAACTTTGATTTTTTCAAAAAAAGTTTTATTTTATTTTTATTGCAAAGTCAGATATACAGAGAGGAAGATCTTCCATCTGATGATTCATTCCGCAAGTGAGGACAATGGCGGCACTGCAACAATCTGAAGCCAGGAGCCTGGAGCCTCATCCCGGTCTCCCATGTGGATGCAGGAACCCAAGGCTTTGGGCCATCCTCAACTGCTTTCCCAGACCACAAGTAGGGAGCTGGATGGGAACCCCTGGTTCTACTATTTATTGTATCATCTCTCAGGCATCATCTGTAATACTTGATTCCTTCTGTGGAAAACAAAGTCATAATAGTACCTTGCTAGACTTACTTGCTGAGAGTGAAGCACAATGATTGGTGCCTCCCATATATGCAAAATGTCTTATCAATTTACTGTTGGTCTGGATCAATTCTAACTACTGTATCAAATATACCCAGGGGCGCTGCCATAGTGTAGTATGTGAAGCATCAGCCTGCAGCACCAGCATCCCTATCAGTGGTAGTTCAAATCCTTGTTGTTCTACTTCTGATGCAGCTCCCTGCTTATGTGCCTGGGAAAGCAATGGAGAATTACCAAGCTGCTTGGGCTCATGCGTTCATGTAAGCGGCCCAGAGGACACTTCAGGCTCCTGGCTTGTGACTGGCCCAGTTCTGGCTATTGCTGCCATTTGGAGAGAATCAGCAGATGGAAGATCTGTCTCTCTCTTTTGCTACAGTTGTGCCTTTCAAATGAAACTAAATATTTTTTTATATGCTTTAGACTTGGTAATTTTTTCTCACATCTGCATAGAACAGTTTTTATAACATAGTTACTAATCATTCCTTTAAATGAATAGCTATACAACAAAATCAACAGGAATAAAGTTAAAAAGTTTACAACACCATGCACATAAATAATATGCTACTGAATGACCAATGCGTCAATGAATAAATGAGAAAGAAAATGAACCTTCCTGGAGAAAACGATGCTACTTTATGGCCTATGAGTCACTGGAGAAATTAATAAAAGAGAAAAACAAAGCAAAAATATAAAAACTATGAGATCTAGTAAAAACAGTATCAAAAGGCCTATTAATCCTCTATTTTGCATGATGGGTGCCTTATTTCAGAAGGTATATATGATCTTTGTCCTTTTGGGATCAACTTATTTTATTGAAGATAATGGTATCAAGTTGGGACTATTTGGTTGCAAATGGTAGCACTTCATTCTTTTCAATGGCTGAGTAGTATTCTATGAAGCAGATATAAAAGTCTCCTTTTAAATTTTTCCATTTTATTATCATCATCATGACATCATCATCATCATCATCATCATTTATGATACCATTCCATAGGCCCTGGGATTTTCCTCACCCCCTCCCTAATTCCCCTCCTACCCACTGAGTTCTCCTATATTAGTACAATAGTATAGTCCTTCATGAACAGTCATAAGTCCATCATTGCAGGCATTGATGATGGCACAGAGTCCAGCATCCTATTGTCAAAATATATTTAGCAGTTTCACTGGGAGTCCATTTTTGTTCAGGAAGCAGAGATGTATACTGCATTGTATTCTCAAATCTGGATATGATAGTTTCCATCACACAGTTACTATACATCCTCTTAAGTGAAAAGCTACAAAACAAAACCAACAACAGGAAGAAAAAAAGAAATTTACCACACTAGGAAGTTAAATAACATGCTACTGAATGCCTAATGTGTCGCTGAAGAAATGAAAAAGAATATCAAGAACTTTCTTGCAGAAAATGATGCAATTGTGTTATCTATGAGTCAGGGAAGAATTTAATGAGACGAAAAAGTGTTTTGAAGAAATGAAACAAAAACCAAAAACACTGCTCTCAGTTGGGGAAGCTCTAAAGTCCAAGATCAAAATACAAACAGATCAGGGGTCTGGTAAGTCCTCCTTTCCATAGAGGTTTTTTCCCATGTGTTCTCACCTAGCAGAAGAGGTAAGAAATCTCCAACAGGGCTTGATTTAGGGACACTCATCCAAATTGTGAGGATTCAGCCCTCATGAGCTACTACTCATCTCTCTGTGTTTTTAAAGTTTATTTGGAAAGGGATAGTGTTTGTGTGTATGTATGTGGTGGGGGGGGGAAGAGAGAGAGAGCGAAATCTTCCACTTGTTGCTTCACTCATCAAAGAGCTATAATAGCTCTGGTTGTGCCAGGAGGAAGCCAGGAGCCTGGAGTTCCATGGGAGCTGGGTCAGAAGCAGAGTAGTTGGGACTAGACCCAGCAGCCGCAAGTTGCCCTAGCACTGGGAAACTGGTTGCTGGCATTGTGGGTGGCAGCATAGTTCCCTAGGCTATAATGACAGTCCCACATCCCTTTTTGTACCAAAACATTGGAGAAGACATTTAAACATACATATTTTGGAGGGATATGTACACTCAGACCTTAGATTTCTGTCCTTAGTTGATATGAATTGCATGCAGTTCTTTCCCAAAGCACTGTAGAGGTATCTTTACCTTATCATTTACATCTTTACTCCATAAACTTCTCCTCCAAACATCTGCAGAAACCCAGAAAATGGACTCTGTGATATCCTAGAGCTCTCCCCCATACAGGTAGATATGCATGTAATTACTTTCAAAGCAGTGTGATTTAGAATTCTTGGAGCAAAGGCACAGATTTGTTAATTTTCATAGTATTAGGACGGGTTGGCTACTATATTACAAGCCTAATAAAAATGAAAATGTTAGGCTGGTTGTCCACATGTTAAAACAGCAGAACAGTAAAGCAAGATTAGGGTACCTCTGAGCACGGGGCCCTGCGTAGCTATAGAGGTGACATCATGTGCAGAAACTGTGAAGACAATTAAGGCAGTGCTATTGTTAGAAGACAAAGAAGCTGAGCTAGACCTTGAAGGATGGAAATAACTTTTAAAAGAGTGGATAGAGTTGGGAGTGGGCAACTTGGGTGAGTTTCATTGTTAGGGTGGGGGCAGACTGAAACTTTGGCAAAGTGGCGGCCTGCCGGGGGTGACTCTACTCCATGAAACTCGGCTGCAGAATGGCGCCAAACCCCGCAGGTGCATTCGCAGTTCCCCCCAGACCCCGGGGGGGGGGGCAACGGAGCCCCCAGGTTAGCAGCCATGGAGGCCACCTCAGAGCTGGACTAAAGTCTGAGCTCCGCCCTGCTCCCATTAGTTGGGAACGGGCAACTTGGGTGAGTTCCATTCGCCAAACCCACAGTAGGGAGGCTGAGGGCGAGTCCTCTGTTCTGGGCAGCCAGTGCACCAAGTGGTGCCAGGCTCTGCCTGCTGGCCGCCCAGCGGTGAGCTCAGAGATTTTTACGATATGGAAAGCTATTTGGGGACACCCATCAATAGGCCCAACTTTTGTATAGGGGAGACAGGATTCCTCGCAGTGTCCAGGAACAGAGGCTTGAATCTCTAGGACAACACACCCACCGCCCTCGTTGGACGGTGAATAGAACACAGGTCAAGCCGAGTTGGGCCATTACACCTGCTACTCTGCTTGAATCAAGGATGCGAAACCACAATGTCTAAGGCTGAGGCTAGGACAAATGAGGGACTGCAACAAGCTGAGTCAGAGCAACCACTGGCAGGCATATGATCTACGGCTAGTAACAGGCCCAGTCTGGGAGCCAAGTCTGACTGGGTTGAGGCTCCCTCTAAGGGGAACGTGTGCGGGAATGGGGGCTGTGTCCTAACCTAGAAATAGTTGTAGTCTCCTAAGGCACTAGTGTGGGCTGGGATTGGATGCACCCGACTGTGCCGGACCCCAACATCGTCTGGTGTCCTGGATAACCAAGGTAAACATGAGACTGGCTAGGCTAGGTCTCGACCCCCCACTGAGCCACTTGTGAACTGTACGTGGGTATAGACGAGCCACAGCTGGGCTGAAACATCCTATAACAAGAACCTGAATGGGGTGAAAGTCAGCCAGGTTAAGCCACTGTTCCTGCTTGGACAGGAGGTGAACTGAGAAGAGCTGGCTCAAAAACCCCCTGGTATGCACATAACTTGGCAAGGGGAGAGGCTCAGAGGGAGGTGCCTGGGCAACTCCTCTGGCAAGATACAGACCCTCCAGGTCAGCGCAAGAAGCACAATAGGAAACAGCCCAGAATAGGCCATGGAAAATTTCCCGCGGGCATACATTTGGCATGGGACAGGGGCAGACCAGGCTGAATCAGTGCATGTTGTCCACTGGCATATCCAAACACCAGAACAGAGTGTGGGTTGGGCCAGGTTTGGTTGCAAAAAAACCAGCGTACAATGTGGAATGTCAGGGCGAGGTTACCGGTACTAGATTTGACTGCAGCGCCCAACCAGCACACGTGAGAACCAGGAGGGGCAGAGCCGGCATGGGAATTCAGGGGCTGGTCCCCTCACCGAACAGCTGCTCCCACTGGAGAGTGTGGGCTGGTTTGGGGACAGACCACACTAAGCATGGCTACAACACCTGTGTGCCGCATGGGAACTAGACCAGGGAAAAGCCAGACTGAGCAAATTATCCCCTACTGGGGCAAGCATAAATTAGAATGGATTAGGGGTGTAAGGACTTAGCCGCTACACCAGCTGGCAGAAGCTGGCTCTGGGGACTAATTCTGTCAAGTCAAATCGCGGAACCACCCGAAAAGTGCATAAACCGGGACAGTGAATGAACCAGGAGGGAAACAATGGGTTCCCCCCTCCTGGGTCACTGCTCCCGCGGGAGGACATGATAACTTGGATGGGGGCTGGGGTGGCTAGACAGAGAGGAACTCAAAAACATCTGCGGGGGCTGGATGACTGAGTTGGTGGGTTAGAACTAAGCTTTAAAACCCAGGGACAAATACAAGAGCTAAATGGGATGTGGGACAGACTGCACTAGTCTGCTATACACACAGGCAAACCAGGATGGGGGCGGGCCTGGTGGGGGTTATTGTGGGTCACCCCAACTAGGCCGCAGCCCCCACTGGCTGACGCAAGTGCCGAGTGCGTGCTAGGCAGAACCAACCTAGTCTGCAACACCCACTGGTTCCAGAGCAACTCCAGTCCGAAAACAAACCAGCCCAGGAATTGCACCTACAAGCTGATTGTGGTGATGACCAGCTGGACTCAGAACCCTAGCCAAGAAAAGACAGAGGACAGAATGGGTCAATCAACCATCTCAGATATATGTTGGCAGCGAAAACCAGGCGAATGAAGACTCTATGATGGACAGTGTCAACCAGTGAACTCTACAACGACCTCATTGAACTGGGAGTGGCGAGACTGGCAGTGATTCGTAACTAGAGAAATATTAAAACCACTAGGGGTTGATCGCAGCTAAATAGTCTCCCCAAGAGGCTGTACATTCCATCTGGACAATGAGCAGCTGGACTATGTGCTTAGCATCTGTTTACAAGGGAAGAATCTTGAGTGAATTTGAACTGTAATGCTGCAACGGGGTGGGGGGGTCCACCGTGGGGGAGGGGCATGAGGAGGGGTGGGGGGGGGAACCCCAGAGCCTATGAAACTGTCACATAATGCAAAATAATTTAAAAAAAGTAAATAAAAAAAAGAGTGGATAGAACTGCCCAAGCAAATGATGAAACTGGTTTCAAGTTGCAAAAGAATTAGAAAGAAAAAAAATAAGTTAGATTTATCAGAACAAAGAGATTTGATCATTAGTAAGGAGAGACAGAGAGTAGCACTGGATTTGAATTATCTATTAACCAAAAGAATCTTCAAGGGTTTGTGAGAATAGAAGCAAGATCAGGTCAATTTAGGAAGATGGATGTGATGGCAGAAAGACAGATGGATTGATTTTCAAGGAAGCGTCACAGCCAAGAGGACCCTTTGTAGATGAAAGCAATGCATTCCTTAGCTGGCAAGTGGCCACGAATGACTTCTCTGTCTCTGCATACATGTATGCCTTTTTCTCTTTTGCAAATGAAGTGATAATCTGTTTCTGTTTTGTATACATCTTCAATTATACCATGCAGGCCAAAAAAATAATAATAATAGAATTTTAACCGGGTGACATTTTCTCTGCAGACAGCCTTTTAGGAACATCCCCATTCTGGTTCAGAAGAAACCTTGAAGGCACCCGAATGCACATTAAAAACCTGGCACCTTTTCTTGGCCTTTCAAACAGAACCATATTCCAGAAAGAAAAAAAAAGGTACCATTTTGCATTCTAGGCGGTGCTTTGAAGACAGCACAGATGCAACACTTGCCCTATTCCTCCCCCAACAGAAGTGCAAGTCCGTGCACGTTCAGCGTGTCTGTCTCCCGTCCTGACAAGCTGTCTTCGACAGTGAGAAATTAAAACTTGCTTTCCTCCTCTCCTGTTTTTCTTATAATAACTCGGTCTTGAGTCAGAGGTGCATGTTCAAGCCTCCCGAAAGTGCTGCCGTAATGCTGAGGGAGCTCCTCGTGTTCCCTAATTCACCATGCCTCAAAGAAAGCTAAAAAAAAAAATTCAGTATGACAAGGATAGAATCAGCCAACCCTAACGTGCACACAGGAGCTGGATTTCAATATCTGTGAGATACAGAGAATGAATTTTGTCCATGCTGCAGATCCCAACAAACTGGAGGAAAGATGAATATATTGCAATACCCAAAAAGCACTAAAAAGGTATTAAATTTTGATGAAACAACTTCTTTTAAGGTAGAGTTTGAGAACTGATTATCTTTCACTCCTCCATTAAACTTTTACTTCTCCATGTTTAAGTAAATGACTTCAACTTTTGGAGGCCCAGAATTTTTACATGTGACAAGAATAGACACTTGCTAAGATCTTTTTGCATTCGAAAATCACATGATCCCTCTCTGGCTTGGTCAACCCATGTCTCAGTTGTAAAATGCAGGAGAAGGAAAGATGAAAACACCCGTGTTCCTGCCCAAGTCAGTGCCCACCAGACAACTATTCCAGTGAAGTTGGCACCCACACTTCCAAATGCCTGCATTTCTTTCCTTTAAAAAAAGATTTAATTTTTTTATTGAAACGGAAGATTTATGGAAAGAAGGAATTACAAAGAAAAAGATCTTCCAGCCTCTGGTTCACTCCGTAAGTGGACACAATGGTTATTGTTAAGCGAATCTGAAGCCAGGAGCTAGGAGTTTCTTCCAGGTCTCCCACATAGGTTCCAGAGTCTCAAGACTTTGGTCCATCCTACACTATTTGCCCAGGCCACAAAAAGGGAGCTGGATGGTGAGTGGAACAGCCAGCACATGAATAGGTACCTATATGGGATCTCAGCTCTTACAAGTTGAGGATTTAGCCTCTAGGTCATTACACTGGACCCAAAATTCCCATGTTTCTTAAACAAGAGTAGTTGCCATAGTAACTTGCTCCAGGAGACTGTGTGGATTACAGCCAATAATTATTCCTGTAACTATGTGTACCCAGGTTGGATTGAGTCAGCACATGCCAGGTCAGGTGCAATCACAGCAGGAAGAGTGGTAGGTTCACAAACCTCATGAAATGCTTGCTTTACAGAATTCCACGAACAGAACTGAGCAGACCTTTCTGTACTTCCACTGCAGCTCTTTTTAACAAATCTCACCAGATTCTGTCATTCCTTCCTCATTTGGACTACTTTATTAAAGGTGCAACTATTCCCTTCTCATATTTCTTATGCGCTACAAACAGAGGCACAGACATATCCACCAAAACAATGTATCATAAGTGCTATGATAAGGTTTTGCCATTTGGAACATACACATTGCAAAGGACAAAACAAGGATACCCCTTGGGAAATACCTATCACTTAGAACTTAAACTGAGGGAAAAGATCTGCATCAACATCTCATCTTACGCCAACTAGTGGAGTGAATAATGCAGTAGTAATATTCAGAGACTCAGGGACGCCAAGACTTGTGAGTGGCCCTCGCGTGTACAGTCATACTCTGTGAAAGAGAGAGCATGACAGAGCAGCAAGTACTTGCTGCTTTCCTGGTAAAGGGGTACAGCAAGGGTGGGCAGTTTCCTTTGACCACCTCCTATCCAGCAACTTAGGAAGGTTACCTGCCTAAAGGTTGTCTCTGAGGAGCAGAAAGAAGCAAGAACATCATAAGTAGGTGAATGAGTCATGGTACCAATGAATTATTTTCTGTAGCATTTCAGGAAGCTGGAACATGTATATCTAGGTAACTATGAATAAATAACAACAGAATCATATCTCAAGCATGTTATGTCACTTTCTTAATATTTTGTCACTTGCTTTTATTTTATTTGAGAGGGAGAGACATACAGAATGATCCCCCATATGCTTGTTTACTCCTCATATTCCAGATACAGTCAGGGTTAGCCCAGACTGAGGCTGGAAGCTGAGAATTCATTCCAGGTCTCCCACATGCATGATAGGGATCCGACTACTTCAGCCATCATTTGTTGAAGGAACGTTAGTAGGAAGATGGAATTAAGAGCATAGTCAGGCCTTGGTCTCGGGCACTTAGAACTCAGCTCCTCTTAGTGCATGCAGAAAACAAGGCCCGGAGAGGTTTATTGATTTGCCCCAACTCATTCAGATGAAAAGAGGCAAAAGTAATAGCATGGCCTAGAGAGAGTCTTAGTGTGTTTTTAGAAGACACATCCATCCATTTTCCTCAAACCAGTTGCTTACCTTGCTGTTTATGTATTATTCCCTTAAAAATAGTATGAGACAGAGAAAGAGAGAAGAAATTCAATCTATTGGTTCAGCCTTCAAATGCTCACAAGGAGCAGGGATCAACCAGGGATATAGTCAAGGGCCAGAAACCCAGCAGATGTCTCTCAGGTGGGTGGCAGGAACCAAATCACTTGAGACATCATTAATTTAACATAGTATGCACAGTCAGGAACCAAAACCAGGAATCTCGTCCAGGTACTCTGTTGCATGGTGTGGACACTAACTAGCAGGCTAAATTAAACATTCACTCCTATGTTGGTTTTAATACATTTTAATATGACTGTTGTGCACAAAAATAAGCACACAAAGAGAAATTTATTCCTTACTTGCACATACTCTTTGGAATTCTAAAATATACATATGCTTTAATCTATAGGTACTTTTTCATTTTATTATTTTATTAGGGTTAAGGCTAACACTTTTTTAGTAAAGCTATGTAGAATATAAAAAAGGAGAGGGAAGAATGAAATACCAGAATTTTTGTCATTAAAGATTTGGAACAGAAAGGATGTCATGGTTCAATACAGAATTATTAATATTTAGTGTCCTAAGCAAAACATTCAAAATATTATTCATGAGGTTTAATTCCAAATTCATGATGATTTTGACAATGCAATTCTATTTTTTTATAGAGGTATTGTGTAAATCTGTATTGAAAAATCATCATGATTTCTTAAGTTTTATTTCATGTTGTGTTATTTTCTCATATTGAGAAACACCACCTTTTTCTCATTTGCAGTTTACAATGTTGGAAAAGCATGAGCTGGCTAGCATGTTTCTCTCCTTTTTTTACCTTCTCCTTGATGTAGAGATCATAATTCTTTTAGTGTTTGCATCTCTTTTATGATTCATCCATCCATTCTAGTCGCCTGGAGTTCCATGTGCCTAACAAACTGTGAGCAGTGAGAGGTACAGATGCTGGCAGTCAGGATGCACCACCTTCCCCTACATTGGTCTGCTTTGCAGATAATTCTGAGCCATCTCGCTCATTTTCTGGCACAGTGCTTAATACACCCTTCCACTTGGGTATAGTAAGAACTCAGAAACATGTAAATTGATCTGTGGCCAAATCCAAGGAGAAGGCTTTAGAAGAAAGGGTGCTGAGTGAGTCTGGCTTTTATGGTCACTGTGGATCCGCTACATCAAAAAGAATACATTTTTAAACAATCAATAAACTTTGAATGCACAAAAGATTTTTAGTCATAAGAACTCCCCTAGTCCCAGATCTGCTGTTTACTAACTTTGTCATAATGAGCACATGCCAAAGCCTTCCTGAGTCAAAATACTCACGTCTGTAGACAGTAACAAGAATTCCACAGCAAGATTAGAGATAAACTTGAGAGTACGTATTAAAGTGTCAGGCTATTACTGAAGGATTAAAGTATCAAACTTTTTAAAGTGACCACACTAACTTCTTTCAATTTAAATATGGCAATGTTGACATCATCAGAACACTCCCCAAACAATGTCATGAGAGAAAGTATGTTATAAAATACATATATATATATATATATATATGTATTTTATATATATATAAATACACACACACACACACACACACATATATATATATATATATATATATATATATATATATAAACAAATTCAGGGGAAGTTATTCAAAGTGATCCATTTGTGTAGCTCCTGTTGGTGATCCGAAATGTATAATATATGGAATGAAGAATTTTCCCTACACTTCTCCAACCTACTCATGACCCTTTCTCAAGTAGCCTGAGCCAAAATCAGTGGGCTCTGCCCTCAGAAGTAGTTAAGCTACATAAATAACATATTTTTGTGAAGGGTAAGACAAGTTGGAAAATGTAAACTCTTGATAATTGGCTGTTTTCTTCCAAGAGTAGAGTTCAGAAGATACCCAAAATACTGTTGTTCAAGATGGTGCTGTGAACAGCATGTGTGGATGCACATGGGGGATATGGCAGTTCACTGGGGCCTGGAGAGGACATCTAGTACCATAGCAGAGGATGGGAGGCTGAACAAATTGGACAACTCTCTCAGCCAAGCACTGACAGCAAATATCTTGGGTAATGGAGACTCTAAGGCATACTGTAGGGGACACTTGCATGACATGACGTGGCCATCCCACATCCCTGGGTACTGATGCAGTTGGGAGGTTGAGTGTGGCTTCTCCCCTTCTCTTCTTATCCATTTCCCCTATTCCTCAACCCTTCCTACCATAATCAGTGGTCCACATTGACATGCATCCTTTCTGACTTTGTAAACATCATCAAAAAATTTTTAAATAATAAAATTTATGTCAAAGAAAAGAATGAAACTATACTGAAGATGTATTTATTCATTTGAAAGCCAGAGTAACAGGAGTTAGGTAGATACGTGGAAAGAAGAGATGTTCCACCCATTGGTTTACTCCCCAAATGCCCGCAGCAGGCAGGAATTCTCCAGTCCAAAGCCAAGAACCAAAAACTCCATATGAATGGCACTACTGCAGGCTCCATCTGCTGCCTCCCAGTATTTTGCATTAGCCAGAAAGCTGGATCAGAAACAGTAGCTGACATTTGAACCAAGAACTGGTGTCCCAAGAAGAGGCCTAACCTGTTATGCCACGATGCCTGATCCTAAGAATCTTTTTCACCAGAAGCAGAAGGTCAGTGTGCATGTGAAAACAGATGAGAACAAAGCTAGCTAGCAGGCATGTTTGTCCAGGCAGCTTCAGAATGTAGAAAGCCAGGGAGACGCATGTAATTGAAAGGTAGATACGGTCAACCTTGTACTAAATCTGAGTCAGAGAGGTTAGTTTTCCATTCACTTAGAAATAAAACAAAGAAAGTGTGGATAGAGAGGCAGGAACTTTGCCTCATGCCTTACAGGACTTTTGAGTATTAGAAGATTTGGGCCACTTTCTTCCTTTCCCTGTGTATGGAACACTCTGCAAAGGCAGATGGAAACTCGCACCAGCATTCCCTGCTGCCAAACGTCTCACATGCCTTCTCCACAGTGAAAACTCCAGATATGTCCCAGGTACTCAGGGGAGATCATAACGAAGAAATCCAGAGCAATAATTCAGGCCTGGAATCTTTTATTATGTTATCAAAAATTCTAAAGAAAAAAATGTTGACAATATTGCCTACTACTATACTATGCATTCTTTGAAAAGCTGTGTTTTCACTGATGATAATATTCCTGACAATAAATGTTTAATGAATGAATGGAGCAAAGGAAAAATAGAATTCTTAGTCATTTAAGCTCATTGTGAGGAAAGACATTTAAAGTTGCACAACAAAACACATCAAATGCAATATTATCCATTATGATGTGTGAGTTGAAAAATAGTGACAAAATATTTTCTGTTTGTTTAATTACATACATTATAGCTGGTATTTAATTCAATATGATAGTGTAATAGAAGAGAATGCAAAAGAGGAGATTCCAGGGCCCTGTGCAGTAGCCTAGCAGCTAAAGTCCTTACCTTACACGCACTGGGATCCCATATGGGTGCCAGTTCTAATCCCAGCAGTCCCGCTTTGCATCCAACTCCTTGCTTGTGGGCTGGAAAAACAGTCAAGGATGGCCTAAAGCCTTCAAAACCTGCACCCGTGTGGAAGACCCAGTAGAAGCTCCTGGTTTCGGATGGGCATAGCACAGGCCTTTGCAGCCACTTGGGATGTGGATCAGTGGATGGAAGATCTTCCTCTCTGTCTCCCCTTCTCTCTGTATATCTGACTTTGCAATAAAAATAAATAAATCTTGGAGAAAAAAAGGAGAGGCGAGTCCATCAAGTAGATTTCTAAATGATTCTGAATAGTGTCAGCTTTTTTCACAGTCTCTGAAGTAGAGAATGCATTTGAATAATTAGAAGAATGTTTTAAGTGGAGACATCAAGATTTTTATCTCTAACATGGGTGCTGCAGATATTTCATCACTCAACACTGTTCCAAGCCTTGTAGTAGACATCAAGGGTTTAAAGATCATTGAGTCATGACATCAGCCTCATGAAACTCTCATTCTTAGCCAATTAGGCAAACATGGAAAAGATACAAATCTGTGGGAACACAGGGAAAGAAGGATTGTTCTTCATTTATATGTAGATAAGAGATTTGAGAAAATCTGTATTGTATAAAAACTGAAGAATTACTTAGGCATTTCCCCTTGAGAACTTTGTCCCACAGAATTGTTTCATACCACAAGGACCCATCATTTGTGCGGGATTCTTTCTCATTCCTCACTGCAATAGACTAACAAGACAACCCATCTGAACTGCATCTCTGTGCAGACCAGGCCATGGTGTCAGGCCATCCCCACAATGACAAGACTGAAACATCTGCATGAAAACCCTTTAAGGAATTCCAACAATGAAAACCAATGATTTCTCTCCTGGGAAAAACTCTTAAAGTTAGGCTTTAAACAATTAAATTAAAAAAGAACCTTTGAATAGAGTTATCATTAGACTTCAGGGATACTAGTTAAGGAAAATGCTAAGCGTTGTCATTGTGGTTGTTAAAGATTTGAAGAAATTATCTTAGGAAGAGTGTTCCAGAAATAAGCGTTGTAACTTCCATGAATTTTCCATTTCTTTCCAATACTGTAATGTTATGTTACATAATTATTTTTATGATTACATTTGATACTACATTTATCATGAAAAATCATAGCAAAAATACTTCTTTTTTCTCAAAAATATGCAGTAATGGGACTCTGTAATGCATGTTTTCCTTCTCTGGTACAGTTAATGATGGTGCCATTACTCTAAGTACTCAATAAACCAAATGTTTCATTATGCTGATGACTTGATCAACAAAACTGCAAACTTCACAAAATGTGAAGGCTTGTAAGTGAATGGAGAGAAAATAAAAGTCTAGTATCTTACCCCCCTCCACATCAATGAAGAAAATTTGTTACAATGCCATACATTTCTCCAGTGAAATCTCTTTCTGTGTGTGTACACGCACGCGCATGTGTGTGTGCGAGTTTGGAAAGTAGGAGGATAAGGACCATTGACCTCCACAAATTACTTATACTTAATCAAAACTCAGAGGTTAGTAGGATTCTATAACACAAACACATAAAACACACTTCAGTTTTATCTTGGTTTTCTTGACGAAGAATATACCTGCCTGACTATATTCCTTAATCTTTCAAGTAGTTCTTTTCAGATGATTAATCATACTTTATGATTGTTGTTGTGGTTTGGCAACTTTGGTTGTTGCAAATTGCATGTTTTATTTCAATTCTAGTTATAAATAATACACAGTCTGGAATTAGGCATTTTTAAAGACTTGCCACTTTAAAACTTTATGAAATTTTCCATATATTAGATCAGAATATGGACAGCAATAATGGGGTGATCTGCTTTCTGAATTTGCTGAATTTTACAAAGTCCTTCTGTGTTCAGAAGGGAAAATAGTATCCAACCATCAGAGGTTCACCCAACATCTTTTATATTCTCTGTAGAAAAAAGATGCCTTCCCATTGCGGAAGGCTATAATATTTTTCATACTTATTGTGATATTCAAACATAAGGTTTTAAAATTTAAGCAAATTACAATAGACAATATGATTGCTAATGATTATAAAAATTCAAGTGTGTGCATATTTATGTATAAAGTGATGCATTTAAAAATGACATAAAAATGTCAAAGCTCTTCTTGCCAATCTGATAAATAAGCATAGGGATAGAGATGTGATTTAAGCATTATCTTTCCTTCAAAAAGTGAACATTTAAAAATTACGCAAATCTAGATACAGTATCTAGAATGGTAGATGGAAAAAATGGTCATTTTTATGCTTGTGCTTTACCCAGTTATAGATTGAAAGCAAAGATGATGAATTACTGAGAAATTGCTACTGTGGATCATGAAGACTAACCTCAAATTACATATTATCTTTGTCTACATCATCACCCCATATTTAGAGAGGTAAATTATTTCCAGAAGCCAACTCATTCCTCAGTAGTAAGCTAGGCACTGCAAAAGATACATATTTTGTTTAAAATCCCTGGAAGAAAGCAATGCCTCTTGTTTTTGTTTGTCTGTTTGTTTACATGGCAGACATCCAAAGCAGTCTCTGCAATGTTCTATTGGCTTTACTACTGTTTCTTGCCAGATACCCTGTTCCTAACCTGAACCCATCATTCCATGATCTTTCCAGGGTCTAGTTCTATAAGGCTGGACAACCTGAATAATTTTGGTAACTCTCTCTTCATGTTGCTCTGTGCAAAACGAAGAATAAGAAAGCTGGTGTTGTCCTGATGAGTTTTTCCAGATTATGATCATATACAAGCTCTATAGCCTAGATTTTTTGAAATAAAGAACAAGAACACATAGCTTTCAAAGAGGAAATGTGATTTCTGTGACGCAAGCTTTTCACCAACAAACACTTACAAGGACTACACTGGGCTATGAATTAGAATTAAACTACTAAAGATTCATCTAATCAACCAAGTTTCAGATATTTGTAGATTTATTATTGTGGAAACTTTCAACAATGAAGTTTCAATAAGATAGTTTTTAGACCTATTTCTATATTACTTTTTTTCTATGCATAAAACTCTTGGGTTTGGGGAAAGAAAAAAAATTGGATTTTAAAAATTCTTTTACTATTCAATCATATGGTAAAATGCAATGATGTTTCAAAAATAGCATCAAGCCAGTTTTGGTGCAAAAATTCTTGAAAAATTGTGCAAGTTTTTTGGTTAATTATTTTACTAAGGGTAAAAAGAGATAATGATGTTGAAGAAAATCAAAACAGAAATATTAGAAATGAAATATTCAATAAATCAGATGAATAATACAGTGGAAAATGCAAAGTAATAACAATAGACTTGGTGAGGGAAAAGAAAGAATACCCCGTCTAAAACTCAGGATTCTTTTTTTGAAGTGCAGAATTACAAAGAAGATAAAGAATCTTCCATCCACTGGTTACTCCCTACTGGTTCACGCCCAAGCCTCTTCTGGCTCTCTCACAGAGGCCCAAGTACTTGGAGCATCTTTCAGTGCTTTCTCAGATGCATTAGCAGGGAGCTGAATTGAAAGTGGAGGATCCAGAGATCAAATTGGTACCCATATAGGATGCTGGCATTGGAGATAGTGAATTAACCTGCTACATCATAATGTTGGTCTCAAAGATAAGTCTTTTGAAATCTATCATTCAAACAAAAGAAGAATGAAGAGGGAATAGAAAAACCAAAAATAATGCTGGGGATCCATGGGATATTACCAAATGATCAAGTCCAAGGACTTCCTGAAGATGTGGGAAAACTGAATGGCTTAGAAAACTTATCAGTGAAACAATAGCAGAAACTGTTACCAATAAGGAGGAAGGTACAGATGTCCAAGCAAAGGAAACTCAAAGAATCCAAAATATACATGATCAAAAAGATCCTTGTGACAACAAATTATAGTTAACTTTCAAAAGCAAAACTTAGAGAGAATATCCAAAAATGTACAATGAAGAAACATGAGATGATTTTTTTAAGAAATCAGATTGATAGGTTACTCAAGGAAACTTTCCTTGCCAAGAGAGAACAGAAAGATAGCCCTCAAGTCTGGAAAGAAAAAGGACAAAAACAAAAACAAAAACCTGCCAATCTAATGATGCTCTTCTTTATCCCATAAAGGAAGTTCTTCTTCAGAAGTGAAACAAAGACTTTCCAAGACAAACAAAAATGAGATGTGAACCCAACTGGTTGGTTTTGCAAATGATACTTAAGGACATCCTACATAGAAACAAAGAAAGGCAATCAACATCATAGAAGAATTTAAAGGTCAAAAACTTTCAAGTAAAAGAACAAAGAAGTTCGAAACAAGCAATAGGAACAATTTTATAAGGATGACAGAACAGTCATTATTTATTCATATAATCTTGAATGTAAATGCAATAAACTTTCCAATTAAAATACATACTGATTTTTTAAAAAGGAAAAAAAATCTATATGCTGCCTGCAAGAAACACACTTCATCAATACACATACAGATTCAAAGTAAAATAAAGGAAAATGTTATTCTTTTAAAAAAAACAATATATTTTGAAGTAGACACAAGATGTGGTTAAGAATTGGCATTTATTTTTAACATATTGGTTACTCAATACTATGTCAATTATTTCCATAATGTTATAAATTGTTGCTGATGGTATGTTGGGAGCTTTTAATTGATCGGGATGATACTCTGCTGGCTCTACCTTCAGACCAGAGAAGGTCTCCTTAAGAAGCCGTTGAACTTAACTGGACAGTAAGATGCTGGATTCTATGCTTGGTATATGCTTGCAATGAAGGAATCTCAACTGAACCTGAACTGTGGTTATGCAATAAGGTGGAGGAATCCACCATTGGGGGAGGGTTTGGGGAGTGGGTGGGGGGAACCCCAGCACCTATAAAACTGTGTCACATAATACAATGTAATAAAAAAACATGTATTTATTTTTATTGCAAAGTCAGATATACAAAAAGGAGGAGAGACAGAGAGGAAGATCTTTCATCTGCTGATTTACCTCCCAAGTGCCCACAAGGCTGGTGCTGAGTCAATCCAAAGCCAAGAGCCTGGAGCTTTTTCCAGGTCTCCCATGTGGGTGCAGGGTCCCAAGGCTTTGGGTCATTCTCCACTGCTATTCCAGGCCACAAGCAGGGAGCTGGATGGGAATTAGGGCTGCCTGGATTAGAACTGGCACCCATATGGGATCCTGACACGAGCAAGGCAAGGACTTTAGCCACTAGGTTACTTTGCCTGGCACAAAAATATTATTCTATGCAAATGGAAATCAAAGTGAACCAGAATCATGGTATCCATATCAGAAAAAAATAGACTTCAAGAAAAAAAACTGTTAAAACAGACAAAGAAGGTCATTATGTAATAATTAAGGGATCAATTTAAGCAGAATGTCTGACTATATTAAGTGTATATGCACCCAATACTAGGGCACCCAGTTTTATAAAACAATGTCAATTGATTTAAAGGGAATCATAAGCTCCAATAAAATAGATACAGATTTTCACATTTAATTTGTATCAGTAGACAGGTAAATCAGACCAAAAAAAATCATCAAACAACAGAGTTCACATCCTGATGAAATCTGAGTTTCATCTTGCTTTCTTTTCTTCCTCCTGCCTGACACTAACCCACAATGACTTATACTACTTGATATTAAGAAATTTATTGGCCAAAGAATGCCTTTGTCATTCTTTCTTCCTCTCTTCCTTTTTGGTTTACTTTTCTCTTGTTTGTTCTTTATCACATTCATAGGACTGACAACGAAATTCTTGCTGTACAACAAATACAAATTTTCAAGTATTTTGCTGAGGAATTAAACTGAACTTCCAAGGGTTAAGCAAAGAGCAGTTTCAGTATTTAAAATTTGTGACAATGATACACAGTTATCATTTCTATCCAGATATGTATGTGTGTATGCAGAAACCATCATTTCAATGTTTAATATTAGTCTATTTTGCTAGATTTTGCTTTTCTTTGTTTTTCTTGCACTTTTAAGGAGCTGTTGCAATAGCTTTTTTGAACCAATTAGTTACGGGTTACAGTAGTAACATAAATCTTTAGTCTCCCTCACCTGACATTTCACCCCATCTGTCATCCCTCAGGTTTTTTTCAGTGTGAGGAAGGACCCACAGAGCAGCAGTTCCTGTAAGAAAGAACCATTCTGATTGGTACCAGTCTAATCTCTGACTACTTCTGTTTTCTCCAGTCCACTACAGAGGCCCTGAATTGATGTATTGCTATTCGAGCCTACCAAACTTACAGCACTTGTCACTCCCGTGCATTCTCTTGATTATTTGTATATTTCTTATCTGCTCACCATAGCTCTGTTGCTTGTATTTAGCTCTGTTGTTGGTTCAGTGCTGGTACACACAGACCCTACAACCCAGTCCAGAGGAGGCAGTCAGTGAATAGTGACTGAATGATTGAAAATGAAAATAGAAATGAAAAAGTGTCATACATTTCTGAATAATACATATTTTCTTCACAGTATTCCTTTGAGATGCACTCTTTAAGGAGATTCCTATCTTGTTGGAATCACAGAGAAATTCACTTAAATATAAAGCAATGGGCCATGACTATAAAGCAGCAAAAAGGATTAATGGCAAGGCTTACTGCAGCTTATTCAAATGCTTGACATGTGCTTTGGAAATATATCTTAGAGACCGATTTCTATGGCTGTGATTGCTCTTCATGAATCACTGGGTTCAGCTGGATCATACAGAACACAAACAATAAATGCACATATGAAGAGAACTGGATCAATTATTCAATCAAAAAAGGTATTTACTTAAAGAGTATAATAAGGGTTTTTACAAAACTTGAGCTTGAGTTTAAATTTAACTGCTACATATTACATGTACCGGGTAGATATTTTGCTGTTTACTTCTCTCTTTAGAATGAAGATTAGTTTGCATTTACAGGAAGCTTTTAGCAATGGCTTTTAAGAAAATGTATGAGATTCAGAATCAGAAACCTAGGTTGAATTTCTAGAACTGATTTCAGTGTAACCCTTGTACAACTTATTTGATGATTCTTTAAAGTTTTTCCTAAATTTCACATTTTCACCCACAAAAAGTTCTTACAAAATTTAAGGGGCAGTAAATTTGCAATATTTATACTAAATATTTTCATAAAGCACATTGCACTTTAGAAAGATAGCTATCATTATTATTGTTGAGTGGTCAGTGTTTTAAGATATATTGATCCTTACTGATATTACAAATGTTTGCTCTTACTGCCTCTCCCAGAAATTTTAAATTTTATAGAAGAAAGGTAAAAAATAATGCATCTTGCAGTATTTTTAAATGAATTCAGGAATGTTTGTTTTATTGTTAATGACAGGTCTGTTTGTGCCAGTCTTATATGGGTAATGCGGCATGGAGTTAAGAACTTGGTATTGGGATCAAATATCTCCATGTTTTAATTCTGACAATGTAATAGTCATAGCATTCATGTGTTTTGAGCAAGTTGCTTAACTTCTCTACGCTTCAATTTTCTCATTTGTAAAGTGCTTCTTGAAACTACAACCTATTACATCAGGTCATCATACATGGCATGTCTGCAATTAAAACAAAACGCACTTATCATTGCACTTGACTCACACCAAAAGTTCAGCAGGAATTAGTTCTTATTTATCTAGTTTTGTCAGACACAGAAGAGACAGACGAGAGAGCGCCCAGCCATTCATTCATTCTCCAAAACACCTACAACACCTAAGTCTTTAGCTTGAAGCTAGGAGTTCAATTCAGCTCTCCAGTATGAATGCAGGAACACAATTACTTGAGCCATCACCACTGTTTTCCATGACTGCATCCATTCTTTACAAACTAGACCAAAGGAGATATCACTTCATTGCTAGTCCCCAGCAGGACGGGCTTGGTAACTGTTGAAGAACACTTGAAGAACTGTTGAAGAACATCATGGCTTGGTAACTGTTGAAGAACAGCAGTTTTTCCCTTTTTCCATTTTCCATGGTGTTTTTGAACTGCTACTAGGTAAGTCCATAAACAACACATTTCAAAAAAGTGAGGTAAAAATAAAGGGAGTGAAAATAAACAATTGTGCCTGGAGGATATGCCCATTTAGCAAAAAGACTTCTTGATAATTAAGGAGGAAATTAAAATTCCA
The DNA here is from genome assembly GCF_030435755.1 of Ochotona princeps. Lineage (NCBI taxonomy): Eukaryota > Metazoa > Chordata > Mammalia > Lagomorpha > Ochotonidae > Ochotona > Ochotona princeps. The sequence goes on from NC_080842.1 coordinate 22,531,920, forward strand.
TATTTAGCTAACAAACATTATAGGAAGATAAAGTTAGTACTGAGAAGTCCTCAAATGTGTTCTTTTCTTCATTTCCTGCTCAGGCTAATTATTAAGGAAAACAGAATCATTTTGTTAATTCACGCTAATGATGAGGTGCCACACTGCAAATTACTGAATATACCAATCTAGTCAGTAAATAAATAAGTACCAGGACAGAAAAGAAACATAAATGTGCTGAGGTACAGCAGGCAATGCATTCATTATGCAGCTGCAGCTGAATTTTAGTTATTTTAGATAATGTATTATTACATGTGCATAAATATTCTCCAATATATTTGAGATTATATTAGATGGCTCACATTTCCTAAACAAGTCAATCAAGGAATTTGGATGACTATGAACAGGAAATCCATACTTTAATAATTATATTTTGTTTTATTTAAATTTTTTAATTTATTATTTGTTTGAGAGACAGATGAGCTGGCTCATACTCTGAATGGCTATTAAGGTCAGGAGTAGTCCAGGACAAACTATAGATCCAGAAAATCAATCCAGGCATCCCATGTGAGTGGCATGCACTCCATCAGTTGAACTATCACCATCACCTCTTGAGACTGCATTAGCGAGAAGCCAGAATTGGCAGCAGAGGTGAGAGTTGAACACTCTGTTGTGCGTGCAATGCAGTAACAAAATCAAACTATAGATCTACCAGGCCAAATACACAATGCATTTTAATTTCAGTTTTTGACTATTTCTCAAACATAGGAGTACCACAGTTAAAATTGAAAACAGTCACAAAACTTCAGTGAACAATGACATAGTTTTCACAGACTGAATTTTAAGTCAGTGATAGTCACAGCAGCTCGGGCAATTCTGTGATAACCTGAGAGTCTGTTGAGACGGCTGCAGTTAGCAGTTCAGCTGTCCTCAGACTGCAGTATTATGTGAAAAGAATTCACTGTCCAGCTGACCAAGTCTGTTCAAACAAGGTAGTCAGAAATGAAAACCAACTTCACACAAAGAAAGCAAATCATCTTCCAGAACTCAGAGCACTTGAATTCACCTAACAAATGATATACCAGAAACACCTTATCCATGTACAATCCATTCACATAAACTTATTTGATAACAAATAACTTATTCTTGAAGAGCCTCAAATTCAATTTATATGTCACAATCCAAGTAAATAAGAAAAAGCTGACAAATCTCCCTCTGTAAATCCACACATTTCCTTTGATCTAAAGGGAGAAAAGTACAGCAGAAAATAAGGTTTTGCATTGTTAATAGGGGACATAACAGTAGGTTTGTCTCTAATATGCTTCAAGATATCAAATATGTACAGGAGATTGGTAAGATAGAAAAAATTATATTTGCAGAACAGCAAGGGGAGTGAGGGGGAAAAGAGGTTTGATAAAGCTATTCTCAATCGACAAATCATTGTAATCAAGTCATTAGTAATACATGGAATAAGTTTTTCTGTTAGGAAGTTATTTGGGATTTAAGAAAGTAAATACCATCCTTTCAAGGGATTTAGCTGCAAGGAATTGATTCCGTGACCTCCCTCCCCACACCCAGCCTTATAGATTCCAAAATCCCTGGGCACTCAAATCCATTGCATAGAATGTCATAGTACTTGTATGTCACCTGCACATTACCTGCTACATCTAATACAAAAGAATGCTATGCAAACATGGTTAAGGATACAATAATGAGTAAAATAAAACCTATACATATTCAGTACAAATGTAATTTTTCCCAATTATCTTCAGTTCAAAGTTGATTGAACTTACCAACTTGGATGGATAACTGTAGGTAAAGGAAAGCTGATACTATTTCTTTTCTGTCAGTTTTAAAAAGTCATTCCCTAGTTCTGAGCAAAGTGAGACTTTGCAAGGAGATGATCTGACTACTACAAGATTTTCATTACTGATAGTTGACACTGGCTGGAGCAATTGCTATAGGGTGGAAACTGCTCATATTCTCCCATTTTGTGAAATACTTCCTGACAGGGTAACTTGTCTAGATACATGAGGCAAGGTAATCACCAAATACTGGGTTCAAGCTTAACAAAAGGACATTGATTTTACTCAATGAATTCTTGATTGCTTTTAAATTTTTAGACTTTACAAATCACAACACAAATAGCACAGCCTTTGATCTGAATTCTGATTATTATTTTGACATTTATGCTAATTATTATTGAGTATAGGTTCATAAAATATCTGTTCATTCACATATCTGCATTTTCTAAATTTTATCTTAAGGCCAAACCTCATTGTCAACATAGAGTGTATCTACACTATTTTTGAAGGTTCTGGTTTTAAAAAGGAGGTATTTTGCACTCTGACCTTGAATTACATCAAGAGGCATTATATATTGAGACAAAGTTCATGTACCACCATTTCTTAATTGCTATAATGGTATTAAAACATAACCTCATCCATCACCTTAGAGAATGACTGATTCGATGTTAGGCTTTTTTTTTTTTTTTTTTTTTACCTTTGTCTGTACTTGCCACATCATGAAATATGTAAATGTCAGAAACTTAAACTGTAACTTGTATTAAGCGACTATACTATTCTGACCATACAGGGTGGTTGGGGCAAAATGGTGGGAGGGTAAAATGGAAGGGGGTAAAGAGCAGAAGAAAATGGCAAAAGACAAAGAGGAAGGGAAGGGATGAATCTGTATATACAAAAATTTATTGTGGTAGCCTACACACCCATCAACAGTGGAGTAGGGTACATTTCTCCCAACATCCCCACCAGCAGGTATTGTTATTAGGCCAATCTTACTGGAGTTAGGTGGAGTCAATGTGGCTTTTATTTGTATTTCCCTGATAGCTAGGGAGCTGAGTACTTTTTCATGTTCGTTAGCCATTTGTTCTTCTGAAAAATGTCTTTTCATTTTCTTTGTCCATTGCTTCACAGGGTTTTTTGTTTTGATTTTTGCTGTCATTGAGTTTCTGAAGCTCTTTGTAAATCCTGGATATTAATCCCGTCTGTTGTGCAATGTGCAAAGACTTTTTCACCATTCTTGTGCTTGTGTCTTCACTTTGTTGATCATTTCCTATGCTGTACAGAAGCATCTTTGTTTGGCATAGTCCCATTTGTTTATTTTGGCTTTGAATGCCTCAGCTTTTGTTGATTTTTCTAAGAAGTCATTACCAATACCTATATCTTATAGAGTGGTTCCTATTTTCCTACAATAGTTTGATAGTTTCTGGGTATAGATTTGGGTCCTTGATCCATTTAGAGTTGATTTTTATGTAATGTGACAGGTAGTTGTGTGTCTTACTTCTGCAGGCTGCTATCCAATTCTCCCAACAGCATTTGTTGAAGAGACCAACAATTTTCCCTGAGTATTTTCAGTTCACTTAGTTGGCTGTGCATGTGTGGGATCACTTCTGGGGTCTTCATTTTGATCCGTTGATCTTCTTCTCTGTTTCTGTACCAGTACCAAACTGTTTTTGATGACCACTGCCCTGTATTATGCCTTGAGATCTGGAATTGTGAACCCACCAGCTTTACTATTATTCCTCATGATACCTTTGACTATTTGTGTTTTCTTGTGTTTCTAGATGAACTTTTTTTTATCATCTAGTACAACCACTATGGAAATCAGTATGGAGAGCACTAAGTCAACTGAAAATTGACTACCATGTGACCCAGCTATCCCACTTCTGAGAATATATCAAAAGGAAGTGAAATCTGCATTATTAGCAAGTGAGCTATGATCCTATATTTATAGCGGTACAATTCACAACAATGAAGACATGGAAACACCCCAAATGCCCATCAAAAGAGGGATGGATAAAGATGCTATGGTATATCTACTCCATTAAATACCACTCAGCCATAAAAAAGAATAAAATTCTAACATTTATAACAAATTGGTCTGAATGCAGACCAAAATGCTCATTGAAATAAGCCAATCCCCAAAAGACAAATATCATATGTTCTCTCTGATATAAGGCAATCTTCAAGCAAAGCATAATATCAATAGATACGTAAGTAAATGTGTACATGCATACCTTCATTTAGAAGAAATGTATAGTGGAGACTAGCAAACTGAGAAATGAAGATACATTGTACTATCAACTCTACCCCTGAATAAAAGATGAATTCCCAATGAAACTCTAAAATGCATCTTGATAACAGGATGCTGGAATTTCTACCGTTGTCTATACCTGTAATGTCAGGATACACTTAAAAAGCAGAATGATGGACTTCTGACTCAATGAAGGACTATATAATTCTATTAATATAGGGGAAACCAGTGGCGAAAGGGAAAATGGGTATAGAAGGGAAATCCCTGAACCTATGAAACAGCATCATAAAAAGTAAAAGAGTTCAAGAAAGAAAATTCCATGGTTTAAAAAGAATGTATTGTGGAAAACAAAAAATTTAAAAAGCGGAATTTCACATAAATGCCAAGAGAGAGGGTCATTATGGGTCACGTTGGAGGCTTTATGCATACTTCTATTGTTCCTAATTCTTAATTATTTTTATCCTTTGCGCCATGCATATGTTCATAACTTAAATTTTACACAAACATGTGCTAACATACACTTGTGTGCTGTAAATATCCTTTGTGTTAGATTTAACAATCTTTGTTATTCACTTCAGCAATTAGAATACTAACCACAAAAATCAGCTTTTTAAATTATCCATAATGGGAAAAAAAATCTCCTTTGAGCATTAGGAAGACTATAGACACATGCGCATGCGTACGCACAGAGAGAGAGAGAGAGAATAATTGTGTCCTTGTGCCTTTAAGAATGGGTGTGAGATGTCAGCATAGAACAAAGCATTGCAACAGTCACCCACTTAATCTTTTAAGAATCCCATATCCCATTCCAAACTTTTTCAGGAACTTTTCTGGTCATAAGGAAATGTGACTATGAGGGCTCAGGGAGAGATTGGAGCTTGAATTCAAAATGGAAATCATAGATCAGGGGAGAATAAACAACAGATAAACTGGGACTATTTTTAAATAGAAGGATTAATAATGTCTTGTGTTTAAATCATGAAATTAACTTGAACTTTAAAATGCCCACTGCCTCAAAAACAGAGTATTCAAATGATCCACGTATGAAAACATGCGTTTCAGGGTAGGCACAGCAGCACAAGAGTGCAAAATGTTGCATATCAGAAACAGCAGTTCTTTTACATCCCCCTGGACTCCAAATGAATGTGAGAGGCTTAAATTGTCAGAAATTTGTTTTATTGGATGACTGGTGCCACATAGTTTATCATAATGATAGATGGTCTTTTATCAAATAAACTCATCAAAACCTAACAAATAAACACAGAAAACATACATAAATCTTAAGTGTAAACATATATTTCTGTAGAGAAGCCCCAAACAGTAAGGAAGTGAAAGGAGTTATAAATATTACATGCTTTAATTTCCCTTTTTGATTGGAAGGCTAGATGCAACTAAAGGTCGCTTAGCCTGGAAGCAGCAATGGAGGGGTTACAATTCCCATCTCCTGGGGTCTGAGCCTGAGCAACTTCAATAGCTCCCCACATTGCTGTAAAGCAGAAATGAAATATGTAGACTCTGTCTTCAGAGACATTTATATATGCTGTCCACTGCCTTTGTTTTTAAAATGTTTCATAGCAAATTTTTTTAGGGATATGTTTAGCAACAAAGCATATCTTGCAAAACCACAAGGTGAATAAGATTATATAGGCTTTTTTTCTGGTTTTAGTTTTTCATATATTTTCCCACGGCGGTAGGAAGAGAGAAGAGAGAGAAATAAGGGGTGGCAGGAAAGAGCATCTTTATCTACTGGTTAATTTCTCAAAGACTGAATCTGGGAGCTAATAACTCAACCCAAGTCTCCAACAGGGACAGAACACAAGCACTTGAGTGACTGTCATCTGCTTGCACCTCAGGTTCATGTTTGCAAGAAGTGGGATTCATGAGCTGACACCAGGACTTGAACCAAGCACTTTGCTACACATGACCGATGTCCCAGTTTCCATCCTAACCACTAGCCAAAATGACCATTCCCTGTACTTACGTTTTTTACTGCCACCCCCAACACAGAACGTCAGGTACAGAATTTCCACTTTTGTCATCGTGTCAGCTTTCAAAAATACTTAGTTTGGGAGCATTTCAGACTGGATTTTCTGGATTTATTTGCATCTTCCAGCTTTTGTTAAAAATGGTCAGAAATTAACCTATTTCCTATGATTTTTGTCTGTTTTTAAATTTTAGATTCTTGGATCCCCTCATCTGACTTCTGGTCTCTAATGCATTCTTTCTGATTGGTTAACCGCATCATCGGCCTGGATTGTGAAGTCGGTCATCCTACATGGCCTTCAGTCTCTTTCTTAGAAGAGATATTTCCCACTGCTGTATTATTGTATGTGGCCTGCATATTATCCTAACCTCCCTTTGTGCTGAGGGAAAAATTAGATGACTTGTGAATCAATAGACCCAAATTTCCAGTACACCCTAGTTCTGGCCCTGTCTTAGTTGCAAAACATTATCTCAAGAGGGTGGACAAGCAATTCTGGGAGTCCCTGAAATGTTGATTCTGCGTGATGAACACTCACTCTTGGCCAGTATACAGATCATCTGCCTTCCTCCATCGCCTTTATCTGTTTAGCTAATAAAGTTTTGAGTAGAATAACAGCGTAGAGCTCATTGTACCTGGCTGTCTCTGACACCATCCACATTGAAAACTCTCCACTCCATTTACTTCTCTTTTATTCTCATAGCTTTTCATGTCTCTGAGGGATGTGAGGTAAGGTGCAGAGAGAGATGTGGAAATTGACAGCCACTGCATATGGATGCATGAAGGAGTTCTGACTAAATATAGATGTCTGCAGCCGAGGCCTGCAGAATCACTATGCTTTTTCTACCACTGGTGCCAATCGTCCTTTGGAAGATTTGGCAGCTCTCAGATATACACACAATGCTAGGTTGGATGATTTCAGTATGATAATGTGCATACTTGTTAAATAGTACTTTGAAATTTTATTGTGCTTTGAGCTTATTTTTTTACATCACATACATTCTATCTTATCTATGACATGTCTGTCACTCATCTTAGAAATATGTGATACAACACAAGTCAGTGGATAAGCTGCTTCATGTTCTGTTGCCTGACATTTGCTTACAGTTTCCTAATACCTGCACTTCATCTTGATATGGCCTGTTCTTATGCAGGAACAAACTACAGGCTGTTTATTTCTTTGCCCTTGATGTTACTTTTTTCAATCTCAAATCTTAATATGAAAACCTCGCAACTAAAGTAACTGTGAAAATTTATTCTACAATATTTCCATTTTCCTTTTTCATTAATTGGGCAAAGAGCCTCATTAAAGCCTAAGAGTAAAAATTCTCTAATTCGTTTTAACTGTTAAGAAGGGCTATGTCATTTTTAATCTCACATTCAGAGATCAATGCTAAAAAGAATAAACAGTCTCTGGAGAAAATTGACACCAAATGAGTCTCAAAAAATCATCTTTGGTTTTGGTATCAATCATTCGCTTAATTATCCCCTACTTCAGTGCTCTGAATTTTTTCCGAAACCAGAGAACATAGACGGTGTCTTTGTTCCTTGTATTAAGGGCTTTTCCACCATCTGTGTGTCTCCCTCCTTCTCATTTGTTACATCAAACCATGTGAAAGCGAATGTGCTTAATAGGTTTTGACCGTAAAGAGCTTCATTTCCTCTTTAGTGAGAGAAGCTCTAGCCTTGGAATTGTCTCTTCACGCACTCCACCTTTTGACAGCCTTGAGACCTTATTTATGAAAGAAGTTTAATTAATGTCCTTGGATAAACTGTTAACCTTTGCAAGTGGTTTCCTGATGCATGGAAGCCCTTTCTCCTCTGCCAGGAATCGATTTGGGAAATGACCCTGCCTCCTTGTAACTTATGATTCAGAAAGAGGAAGAGCCCATGCAAGGTGGGTATGGGTAAAAACCCCTGAGAGGTAAAGATGAAGGATTTGCATCAGGCTCCAGAAAAAGAGATCAAGTAAAATGTGTGGATTCAGCTGTAGGGAGGATAATGGTTTCACAAAGAGATAATCAGAACCACAAACTGAGAAAAGTCCATTTTCAAATAATCGAAGGATGAACCTAAAATGTCTAGCAAGAAAATCAAGAACAAAGGAAAAATGGCAGAAACAATGTGTGCAAAGAGAAGACACAACTTTCAGGTTTGTCAATTTTTAAATACATTGCCAGCATGGCTATCAGAGATCTTTTCAAGGAAAATGATGCTCGAGTGTTGTTCTTGAGAGCCATAATTTTTAGCAATGTGGACTATCCTTCAATACAAATTGGTTTCCTGGGACATATAAATATGATTTCAAAAATCTGATTTTCAGAACATAACAAGGCAATGTTACAGACAAAGCATAAGAAGGCTGCACTACAGAGATCTCCTCAAGTTTGTAACTCCCAACAATAACTTTTGGTAAAATTAAGTCATTGTGGCCCCCAGTGCGTCATCATGGTGACTCAGTCACTGACAGCTCCACAGTTTTGTCAGCCAATCATATTCAGAAGACCAAACCAGTTTGTCTGCATAGACGTGGAAGAAAATAAAATCTGCCATGGAGAAAACTTAAGAAAACTGTATTCTCAATTGTCACTGGCCATTTAATTTCTAAATCGTAACTTACAACATCTGTATTTTTTTACTAGTATTGCAGGTTGTTTATCAAATTAAAAGAGCCAAACAATAAAGTTCTGAGTACAATAACAATGTAAAGCTCATTAGATCACAAAATAGCCCCATTTTTTCTCAATCAGATTGTGAGTGTTAAGCTACCCGTTGCCTAATGAGAAATATCACAGCATTTCCCATTGACAACCCTGAGATTTTCAAATTAGTGCCTTCTGGGTATGCTTGAAGCTATGTTCTCTACTCTGACACTGTCAACCAACATGGCAAGATGCCTTAAGAGCTGGACCTCTGAGAATGCTGGGAATTTGCTCAAAGTGGAAGAGCATGTTTTGGCCAGGTCAGTGCATCCACCTGCATCATTTCTCATTCATCAGGAAGCACACCAGAAGTGGGTGATCCAACGATAGGATAACTCCTCCTTAGGGAAGTCCGATCCAGGTGCCTGCTTCCCTAGTGTGTATTCTTTCAGCAAAGTCTATTCAGAAGATAGAGTCAGAGGATAGAGAACAAGGAAGAACACACAGAACAGAACACACAGAACATGAGACACAAAGTCATCCAAAGATGAGATGGAGAATGTTACTGGCACTGGAGTTTCTGTGACTTGATGTAGGAACCAATCTTGGCAGGTATTGTTCATATTGTAAGGCTCTTTCTGCCCTTTAGGACTACTCAGAATCCAAGGATGCCAGAGGATCACACAACCTAATTTCTATTTTATCAATTAAAAATCAAGTTCAGAAGAGCATATATAATTTTCCCAATGATACAAAGCTTGTTAAGAAGTAACACAATCTCTACAAGAACCTGAGTTTTCAAACTGTTAGTATAAAGTTTTTCCTCTAAAACTGAAGGGAATTGTCATCATGCTGTTTAACTCAGAATGCATCATCTAGAAATAGAATTTTGTCCTTTGAATGGCACAAGATTATGATGGAAGATGCTTGTGCCTATCAAGACTAGCTCCGCAGAAGGGACTCACTGGGACATCATTGCTACTGCTACCTTACAGGTCTCAGACAGTTAGGACAAAAGAGTTTAGTTCATTTTTCCTGCTGCTTATGGTAACACCAGGATTAACCATCCAAGATTTTAATTAGGCATTTATCTTTATTCATTCAGTAATAACAAAACTTCTCCAAATTTTGAGAATTTAACTTAGTCTTCTCCAAACACACTGAACACTCAAATCTTTTTTTAAAGATTTGTTTATTTTACTTGAAACAGTTACAGAGAAGATGGAGGGAGAGAAAGAGAGAGAGAGAGAGATATCCCACCTGCTGGTTGACTCTGCAACTGGCTGCAACAACCAGAGCTGGGCCACTCCAAAGCTGGGAGCTAGGAGCTTCTTCCCTGTCTTGCCTGTCTTCTTTCATGTCTCCCACACAGGTAGAGGCCAAGGACTTGAACCATCCCTCTGCTCTTTCCAAGGCCATAAACAGGGAGCTGAATTGAAGTATAGCAGCCAAGACACGAACCAGGAATCAGTGCCCATATGGGATGCTGGCTTTCCAAGCAGAGAATTAGCCTGGCCCTGAATGCTCTAATCATTTGGTATTGTGATCAAGAATTGAATTTTGTTATAATATCATGGAAGGAAAAACAATGATTTCAATCATCACTTTTAAAATTAAGAGGAGCCTGGTGCCATGGCCTAGTGGCTAAAGTCCTCGCCTTGAACGCGCCGGGATCCCATATGGGCACTGGTTCTAATCCCGGCAGATCCACTTCCCATCCAGCTCCCTGCTTGTGGCCTGGGAAAGCAGTCGAGGACGGCCCAAAGCTTTGGGATCCTGCACCCGTGTGGGAGACCTGGAGGAATTTCCTGGCTCCTGGCTCCGGATCGGCACAAGTACTGGTCATTGCGCTCACTTGGGGAGTGAATCATCAGACAGAAGATCTTCCTCTCTATCTCTCCTCCTCTCTGGATATCTGACTTTGTAATAAAAATAAATAAATCTTAAAAAAATAAAATTAAATTAATTAAGAACTCACATAAATCACTGGTATCAGATATGCATACCTTTGGTGACAACTTCCATTGTTCCTAATTTCCTTCACTGTACTGCACTTTGTTAATGTAACAGACACATAAAACATAGAGCATTATTTTTCAGTGCCTTCACTACTAACAGCCAAGGTAAGTGATCCTGAGCATTATCATGCATCAGATTACATCAGATTACATCAGATTATTGATTTCCATCTCCTTCATTTCTGATCAATAATTGCTCTGGGGTAAAGACCAAAAATTGCTATTTCTTTTTTGTTGCTTTGCTTTTCTTTCCTTCTCTTCTCTTCCTTTTTTTTTTAAAGACTTATTCAGTTGTATTAGAAATACAGGGAAAGAGATTTTCCCTCTGCTGGGTCACTCTCCAAATGTCCACAACAATTGAACTAAACCAGTCGAGAAACAGGAGTCAAAATGTTCCAGGTCTCCTACTTAGCTGCATTTAAAAATGCAACCATGTGATTTGGTTTTAGCATCCTCGTTTTTGAGACCACTCATTGTCTTATTATGGTATCAACACTAGATGGAAGATAAGAGAAAAAATGTAGTCTTGTATTTTGAAAAATTAGATACTTTAATTAGGAGTTGTATGTATCACACCTCATTCCATAAACAACCTGCTACAGAAGAAAGGTTCATTTCTTGAGGTTCTCACAGTTGATGAAGACTGGCTGGGAGAACCTTGGCACGTGAGATGAGTTATATCTAAACATTTGTTTCTCTGATGTGGCTTATTAAGTAACCATGACCCAGAAGAGATATGAAACTCATAATATTTGCAAAAACGTGCTTATTCTTTTCTTAGTGTTCCTGGGTTTTATCTGCTAAGAATTAGAGTCTCTGTCTTAAACAGGGAAACAAACTCTGGACTCTCATCGTTGTAGGCTGAGTCAGCAGCTTCATGGTGTACTGACCTTTAGGTTCCTTGACAGAATCATTCATGTAGAAAGGACTAAAGCTGAGTGATACAGATGGAGCTGTCCTTTAGGCGATTCTCTAAGGAAGAGAGATTTCAATATGACTGCGTCATTTGTGAATAATATGGGCTTGTTTTAATAGGAACAAGGAGTTCGTAATAGAAATCGAAAAGTAAATTACTTACAAGACACTGGGGATAAAAATATTATGTCCTTTTTAACTGACAAGTGAAATGAAGCAAAGAAAGATGAAGCACAGTCCCAAATGCAACACAGTGAGCTGCAGAAACAGACTTCAAAAGTTCTGATCTTGAGTCCCTGTCAGCATTGAGACTCCTATATCCAGCACTGCTTTCCCCTGTCTGGGCTTCAATAGTGAGCTAATTTACCTCTTCTGAGAAGGAATTTCTATAAAGATGGGAGAATTAGTGAGTCCCCACAGGATGTTCTTTTTCAAAAGTCATTTAATTGAAAAATAAGAGAAAATGCTCTGAAAGCCTAGAAGAAAATGAAACATGATTAATTAAGCTTGTAAACTAACCCAAAGAGATGGCTAGCAATGTTAATATTGTAATAAGCAGCATAGACAATTTGTGAAACTTGAGAGCTTACATCGTCAAATTACAATTGGGGCAACAAAAATGACCTCATTTGAAGTGACTGCTGTTTTAAAGGCAAGTAAACTCTAAATTCATTAGAACTTAATTCAGATTTTTGCCTAACATTATCTTGCATATTCAGAAGGCCTAAAACTGCTTCTTAAAACAGCAACCTAAATAGACATGAAATATGAGCGCTTAATCTAAAAAGATGCTAATGTGTTCCAAAGATATTTCCAGATAATTTCACTACTAGAATGTTGCTCAGATAAAAAGGTAATCACGAACATATATACTAGTCTCTGTCTAAATGCTTTGAACTAGAAATGGTTCTTTGTAAAAAAAAAAAAAAAAAAAAAAAAAAAAAAAAAGAGCCTGGTATGGTGGCCTAGCAACTAAAATCCTCACCTTGAATGTGCCAGGATCCCATATGGGCACTGGTTCTACTCCCAGCAGCCCTGCTTCCCATCCACTTCCCATCCAGTTCCCAGCCCTGCTTGTGGCCTGGGAAAGTAGTCAAGAACGGCCCAAAGCCTTGAGACCCTGCACCCATGTGGGAGACCCAGAAGTTGTTCCTGGATCCTGCATTCAGATCAGTTCAGCACAGGCCGTTGCGGTAACTTGGGAAGTGAATCATCAGACGGAAGATCTTCTTCTCTGTCTCTCCTCCTCTCTGTATATCTGACTTTGCGATAAAAATAAAATAAATCTTAAGAAAAACACATTTCCCTATATAAATTTGATACATTTCCAGGGATGGGATTTATTTGCGAGAAACTGTTTACATCTAACAGAATTCTCCCTGTAGAATTTATCTGGAACACCCTGACTTTCTAACGTACTAGCACCCACAGTAATGACCTTTATGTCTATGCTGTGTAGAATAAATTACTGAACAGAAGCAAAAAGACAATAATCAGGGTCACACCACAAGAAGAGAGATCAAACTGATACAACATGTTTGTCTGAAAACTACAAGAAGCTGCTTAATAATGTGCATTTGGCTTTATATTAATAAGTTTTATTATATATCATAAAAGGAGAATGCAGGAAGATCAGTGAATGGTGATAAACTGCATCATATTTCCTTCTTGACTGGGAAGGGACAATAGTAACAGAGAGTTCCACAGTCAGTCAGCTTATGAGTTTAGAAGTATCTGTACAAGACAAGAATAAAAACTCTCACACACAAAAATAAGCAAAACATACAACATCCCTCAAAATAATCTCATTTTCATTGATTCAGACAGCAAAATTATACACAGGTACAAAAATATGCACAACACTCTTTTAAACATAGAACTCAAGAACAGCCTTAAAATACAGTATCTGTCTAAAAGAGTATAATTCCACCTTCCCACAGGTTACACTGGGCTCCTACTCTCGCCTTGACTCCTTTACTCATTCTTCCTTCTCTCTTCAGCTCCCACCCTACCCCCCCGAAGCACACCTAATCTTTACAGACCCTAATTCTCTTACTTTCCCGGGCAGGGATGAATGGGAAATGGAGAAATGGAAGATGGAAAGTAAGGGAGACAAATATATGCAATACAGTGGTCACACCTAACTTAACACTATACTGAAAAGTTCACCTATGTCAGAACCAAAATTTCTATTTCACTTATACTTTGTGGATGGAAAATTGTCTTAGTCTTTAAAAGTCTTGAATGTTGTAATGTTCAATTACTATTGGCTCATGCAGCTCAAAAATCTTTTATTTTTAACCAAGAATCTGGTAATAGATATTACTATATTTTATAAAAGGTTGATATATACACAAAGCCAAGTCCTATGGATATTTTAAGTTCTTCAATCTTCTTTCGAGTGCTTCAGCTTTGAGTGCATGGCCTCCCTTCACTACACTAAGGACCTCCTAAGGTGAGGCTTTCATGTATTATCTCCTAAAATACGTTAATATGTATGACTCTTAATCTTTTTAAAGCAATAATCTTTTTTTTAAGATTTATTTATTTTTATTACACAGTCAGATATACAGAGAGGAGAGACAGAGAGGAAGATCTTCCATCCATTGATTCACTCCCCAAGTGAGCCACAATGGCTGGTACTGTGCAGATCCGAAGCCGGGATCCAGAACCTCTTCCAGGTCTCCCACATGGGTGCAGGGTCCCAAATCCTTGGGCCATCCTCGACTGCCTTCTCAGGCCACAAGCAGGGAGCTGGATGGGAAGTGGAGCTGCCGAGATTAGAACCGGCACCCATATGGGATCCCGGGGCGCGTTCAAGGCGAGGACTTTAGCCGCTAGGCCACCACACCGGGCCCTAAAGCAATAATCTTTAAAAGCAAAGAGAATTTTGTATGAATGCACTATTCAACTCCAGTTATCAATATTTTAATATATGTTGTTTCTTAACACATATTTCTTGAGATTAACATTCACACTTCACAATAAAAACATACAATATCAGCATTTATACTCCTTCTCATGTTCCACTATAATTTTATGCATAACCTGCTGTTAGTAGAAATTAGGCAGAGATTAGAAACTTACATGAGGTAATAATCTGAACATATTTTTATCACAATTCTCACAAATTTGACTGAAATTATGTACTTTACAGGCCTGGTGCAATGGCCTAGTGGCTAAATCCTCACATTGCAAGTGCAGGCATCCCATAAGGGCACTGATTCGTGTCCTGGTTATTCTGTTTCCCATTCACTCCCTGCTTGTAGCCTGGGAAGGAAGCCATGGTTGGCTCAAAGCCTTGGGTTCCTGCAATCACATGGGAGAAGCTCCTGGCTTTGGATCTGCTCAGCTTCCACCATTGTGGCCACTTGGGGAGTAAACCAGCGGACGGAGGATCTTTCTCTTTGTAATCCCTTTTCTCTGTAAATCTGCCTTTCCAATACAAAGTAAAATAGCAAGAGAACCTTTGCAAGGTTGACTTGAGAGTGGATGAGAGGGCATACTTACATCAGCATACTTTCACCAGCAAAGTTGCTTTGATTCGAAGTCCTGGTTATTAGCACAGACTAGAAACTAGAAATTCAGCACGGGAGGAAGCTTTAGTGTTACTGAAGAGTGCAGCAAAGGACACAGGCAAAGCACACATCAAGGTTGAGATAACTAAACCACCACGTTCAAATTCATCCATGCAGTCCATGTCCTGCAGGTCTGTCAGGTAGGGTGTAAGATCTCTGTTTTGAAGCTCAAGAATTATATTCCTGTGTACTTTCTGTAATCACATACAGCATTCTGAGCAGCTGAACCAAAGTTTAAGCGTTAACCATAAAAAAAATAATTAACACTTGAACACCACTCGCCTTTGCTTAGTAACTGATTCTAGGAATTGCTACAGCCCCTATTTGTTCTATTTGCCCAGTAATAAGCCAAGCATTCCCATCTTTATCAACCTTAGCCTTAATTGGCTTTGCCTCTACTCAGAATGGAAAAGCTGTAGAGGGCTCTAAAACAAGAATTGCTTATTACTAACTGGGAGTTCAGGTGAGGAGTAGATATAATAGCACAGTCCTTAATGATACTGAAATAGCTGCATTTCAGAATATTCTTTAGTTCTCAAACATCTTCTCCACAGTTCACATCTACCCTGGTCATCAGGGCATCCAGGCTCTTAGCATCAAACTTTTAATGTCAACCAGCTCACTGGCTCCAACAGACAAGTATTGCCCTTTGTTTGCCCTCTGAGAAAGACTGTGGCAGTTTTTGTGGGTCAAAACTCTCCTGAATCATCTTTTGCTTTCATAGGTTTATGGTTCTTGCTTTTCCATAACTGATGGGAAGAGAACGCTCTCTAATTGGCAGTTGAATTCTCCTATAAGCATAGCCTTGAAGCAAGATGACAGTATGTGGTAGATACAGAGGAAGACTTCGCACTACAAGCATCTGACCTCTCCCGCTTTGAATCAGTCAGAGACCAAGAGCAGTGGAAGGAATAGCAGGAGCAGGGCTGGGGAGTTTGGTAATATGGTTAGGATGCAGACACACCTTGTTTGCTCCAGCTTTTACTCTGGGCTTTGGTTTTACATGGATTGGTCACAAATTCAACAAAGCACATGGTAATTTGCCTGCTCTGGGAGGCATCAGCCATGTTATGTGACTGGTGGATGGTCTCCTCTAGAGGCGACAAATTAACCACAATCATGTCTAAAGTCTTGGTGGGCCAGATTTCACGCATAGTTGTCAAAAAACTGGAAGTATTAGCATGTACAGAAAACTACATTAGGTATCAAGCATCCTGAGAAAAGTGTTCCAAGGAACCTGGGTGGAATTTCAAAACTGCATTATGATCTCACTTTAGATGTGTCACATCCTTAACATTCTCACACAGTCAAGGTATCAAAGGATCCCAGTGGGGCATACATCGGCCTCAGCTCCAGCACAGCTTCCACATTCACTGGAGTAACTTTCACCAACTGCACCTACAACACACCCATCCAATTCAATGGGAGGACTTTCAACAACTTCAGTAAACCAACAGCCCTCTTATTTGCCTGGAGAATCTTTAACACATTTGGTCTCATCCACAGACCTCAGGATCTAACAGCACTTCATCCACAAAAATTTTGTTTCACCGTTGGAATTTTGATAAAAATTTGAGCATCCAGAGCAATAAGACAAAATGAAAACATTTCAAGACAAGATTCACAGAAAAATTTCAAAATGAAAATCAAATCTCTTGAATCTTCGAAAGATATCACAGTAATCTACAATGCAAACGGCTATCCTTCAACCATAACATCTTCCATAAAGCCGTACAATTCATGTCACAGCAATTACCAAGCAATGTAAACGGGCAGACAAGACATTCGGGAAAAATCAACATTTTGAGATGATATAACATCATACAGGTATTACTGGTATTCTGCCACATTAAACTCTTCCAGCATCCACCTCTTCGACTAGAGGACCTTTAACCAACAATGGCTCCTCATGTACCATAAGTCTGACCGCAAGAATTTAACAAACCTCGGAATCTTGACTAAAACTCACACGAGAAAACTTCACCTCAACTCACGCAAAACCCTCCTGTCCCTCTGGAGCAATGTACACCACCTCAGGCTCCTCCAAGGCCGTTGAGTTGCACAGTGAGAAATTAACCACCCTTGCCTCCTGCGAAATGTACACCTTGTTGTGACGCCATCCAACATCCCAGGCTTCTGCACAGCCATGCAGTTAAACTGCCAGAAATCTCTCCGATATCAGTTCCACCAGACCTTCACTTTGACCGAGGGTACTGACCAACCTCCGGCCCTACAAGAACCTCTTCTTTTGGCCGGCGCGTATTTCACCAACCCCACCTCTTCCCAGACCTTCCAGCTTCACTGGGATACATTTCCCTTCCCCCATCTCACCTCCTCCACAGCTCTCCAGCTTCACTGGAGGGCAATTCAACAAGCCGTGTAACTCCTCGGACCACAGGATCAGTTGGGGGGAATCAACAACCTGGGCTCCTCTAGCAGCCTCCTGTCGAACTGGTTGGTTTTCCACCAAGTATAGCTCCTCCAGAATCGGCCTGCTCGACTAGAGGACCATGCTCCTCCTGAGCCCCAAGATTCCGCTGCGGGAAATCACCAACATCAGCTCCTACAGCACCCTCGGGTTGAATAGGTGGATCGTCTACCAACTGCGCCTCCTCTGAAATCCACCTCTTCGACTAGAGGACCTTTAACCAACAATGGCTCCTCATGTACCACAAGTATGACCGCAAGAATTTAACAAACCTCGGAATCTTGACTAGAACTCACACGAGAAAAATTCACCTCAACTCACACAAAACCCTCCTGTCCCTCTGGAGCAATGTACACGACCTCAGGCTCCTCCAAGGCCGTTGAGTTGCACAGCGAGAAATTAACCACCCTTGCCTCCTGCGAAATGTACACCTTGTTGTGACGCCATCCAACATCCCAGGCTTCTGCACAGCCATGCAGTTAAACTGCCAGAAATCTCTCCGATATCAGTTCCACCAGACCTTCACTTTGACCGAGGGTACTGACCAACCTCGGGCCCTACAAGAACCTCTTCTTTTGGCCGGCGCGTATTTCACCAACCCCACCTCTTCCCAGACCTTCCAGCTTCACTGGGATACATTTCCCTTCCCCCATCTCACCTCCTCCACAGCTCTCCAGCTTCACTGGAGGGCAATTCAACAAGCCGTGTAACTCCTCGGACCACAGGATCAGTTGGGGGGAATCAACAACCTGGGCTCCTCTAGCAGCCTCCTGTCGAACTGGTCGGTTTTCCATCAAGTATAGCTCCTCCAGAATCGGCCTGCTCGACTAGAGGACCATGCTCCTCCTGAGCCCCAAGATTCCGCTGCGGGAAATCACCAACATCAGCTCCTACAGCACCCTCGGGTTGAATAGGTGGATCGTCTACCAACTGCGCCTCCTCTGAAATCCACCTCTTCGACTAGAGGACCTTTAACCAACAATGGCTCCTCATGTACCACAAGTCTGACCGCAAGAATTTAACAAACCTCGGAATCTTGACTAGAACTCACACGAGAAAAATTCACCTCAACTCACACAAAACCCTCCTGTCCCTCTGGAGCAATGTACACCACCTCAGGCTCCTCCAAGGCCGTTGAGTTGAACAGTGAGAAATTAACCACCCTTGCCTCCTGCGAAATGTACACCTTGTTGTGACGCCATCCAACATCCCAGGCTTCTGCACAGCCATGCAGTTAAACTGCCAGAAATCTCTCCGATATCAGTTCCACCAGACCTTCATTTTGACCGAGGGTACTGACCAACCTCGGGCCCTACAAGAACCTCTTCTTTTGGCCAGCGAGTATTTCACCAACCCCACCTCTTCCCAGACCTTCCAGCTTCACTGGGATACATTTCCCTTCCCCCATCTCACCTCCTCCACAGCTCTCCAGCTTCACTGGAGGGCAATTCAACAAGCCGTGTAACTCCTCGGACCACAGGATCAGTTGGGGGGAATCAACAACCTGGGCTCCTCTAGCAGCCTCCTGTCGAACTGGTCGGTTTTCCATCAAGTATAGCTCCTCCAGAATCGGCCTGCTCGACTAGAGGACCATGCTCCTCCTGAGCCCCAAGATTCCGCTGCGGGAAATCACCAACATCAGCTCCTACAGCACCCTCGGGTTGAATAGGTGGATCGTCTACCAACTGAGCCTCCTCTGAAATCCACCTCTTCGACTAGAGGACCTTTAACCAACAATGGCTCCTCATGTACCACAAGTCTGACCGCAAGAATTTAACAAACCTCGGAATCTTGACTAAAACTCACACGAGAAAAATTCATCTCAACTCACGCAAAACCCTCCTGTCCCTCTGGAGCAATGTACACCACCTCAGGCTCCTCCGAGACCGTTGAGTTGCACAGCGAGAAATTAACCACCCTTGCCTCCTGCGAAATGTACACCTTGTTGTGACGCCATCCAACATCCCAGGCTTCTGCACAGCCATGCAGTTAAACTGCCAGAAATCTCTCCGATATCAGTTCCACCAGACCTTCATTTTGACCGAGGGTACTGACCAACCTCGGGCCCTACAAGAACCTCTTCTTTTGGCCGGCGCGTATTTCACCAACCCCACCTCTTCCCAGACCTTCCAGCTTCACTGGGATACATTTCCCTTCCCCCATCTCACCTCCTCCACAGCTCTCCAGCTTCACTGGAGGGCAATTCAACAAGCCGTGTAACTCCTCGGACCACAGGATCAGTTGGGGGGAATCAACAACCTGGGCTCCTCTAGCAGCCTCCAGTCGAACTGGTCAGTTTTCCATCAAGTATAGCTCCTCCAGAATCGGCCTGCTCGACTAGAGGACCATGCTCCTCCTGAGCCCCAAGATTCCGCTGCGGGAAATCACCAACATCAGCTCCTACAGCACCCTCGGGTTGAATAGGTGGATCGTCTACCAACTGAGCCTCCTCCGGAATCCACCTCTTCGACTAGAGGACCTTTAACCAACAATGGCTCCTCATGTACCACAAGTATGACCGCAAGAATTTAACAAACCTCGGAATCTTGACTAGAACTCACACGAGAAAACTTCACCTCAACTCACTCAAAACCCTCCTGTCCCTCTGGAGCAATGTACACCACCTCAGGCTCCTCCGAGACCGTTGAGTTGAACAGTGAGAAATTAACCACCCTTGCCTCCTGCGAAATGTACACCTTGTTGTGACGCCATCCAACATCCCAGGCTTCTGCACAGCCATGCAGTTAAACTGCCAGAAATCTCTCCGATATCAGTTCCACCAGACCTTCACTTTGACCGAGGGTACTGACCAACCTCGGGCCCTACAAGAACCTCTTCTTTTGGCCAGCGCGTATTTCACCAACCCCACCTCTTCCCAGACCTTCCAGCTTCACTGGGATACATTTCCCTTCCCCCATCTCACCTCCTCCACAGCTCTCCAGCTTCACTGGAGGGCAATTCAACAAGCCGTGTAACTCCTCGGACCACAGGATCAGTTGGGGGGAATCAACAACCTGGGCTCCTCTAGCAGCCTCCTGTCGAACTGGTCGGTTTTCCATCAAGTATAGCTCCTCCAGAATCGGCCTGCTCGACTAGAGGACCATGCTCCTCCTGAGCCCCAAGATTCCGCTGCGGGAAATCACCAACATCAGCTCCTACAGCACCCTCGGGTTGAATAGGTGGATCGTCTACCAACTGAGCCTCCTCCGGAATCCACCTCTTCGACTAGAGGACCTTTAACCAACAATGGCTCCTCATGTACCACAAGTCTGACCGCAAGAATTTAACAAACCTCGGAATCTTGACTAAAACTCACACGAGAAAAATTCACCTCAACTCACACAAAACCCTCCTGTCCCTCTGGAGCAATGTACACCACCTCAGGCTCCTCCAAGGCCGTTGAGTTGCACAGCGAGAAATTAACCACCCTTGCCTCCTGCGAAATGTACACCTTGTTGTGACGCCATCCAACATCCCAGGCTTCTGCACAGCCATGCAGTTAAACTGCCAGAAATCTCTCCGATATCAGTTCCACCAGACCTTCACTTTGACCGAGGGTACTGACCAACCTCGGGCCCTACAAGAACCTCTTCTTTTGGCCAGCGCGTATTTCACCAACCCCACCTCTTCCCAGACCTTCCAGCTTCACTGGGATACATTTCCCTTCCCCCATCTCACCTCCTCCACAGCTCTCCAGCTTCACTGGAGGGCAATTCAACAAGCCGTGTAACTCCTCGGACCACAGGATCAGTTGGGGGGAATCAACAACCTGGGCTCCTCTAGCAGCCTCCTGTCGAACTGGTCGGTTTTCCATCAAGTATAGCTCCTCCAGAATCGGCCTGCTCGACTAGAGGACCATGCTCCTCCTGAGCCCCAAGATTCCGCTGCGGGAAATCACCAACATCAGCTCCTACAGCACCCTCGGGTTGAATAGGTGGATCGTCTACCAACTGAGCCTCCTCCGGAATCCACCTCTTCGACTAGAGGACCTTTAACCAACAATGGCTCCTCATGTACCACAAGTATGACCGCAAGAATTTAACAAACCTCGGAATCTTGACTAGAACTCACACGAGAAAACTTCACCTCAACTCACACAAAACCCTCCTGTCCCTCTGGAGCAATGTACACCACCTCAGGCTCCTCCGAGACCGTTGAGTTGAACAGTGAGCAATTAACCACCCTTGCCTCCTGCGAAATGTACACCTTGTTGTGACGCCATCCAACATCCCAGGCTTCTGCACAGCCATGCAGTTAAACTGCCAGAAATCTCTCCGATATCAGTTCCACCAGACCTTCACTTTGACCGAGGGTACTGACCAACCTCGGGCCCTACAAGAACCTCTTCTTTTGGCCAGCGCGTATTTCACCAACCCCACCTCTTCCCAGACCTTCCAGCTTCACTGGGATACATTTCCCTTCCCCCATCTCACCTCCTCCACAGCTCTCCAGCTTCACTGGAGGGCAATTCAACAAGTCGTGTAACTCCTCGGACCACAGGATCAGTTGGGGGGAATCAACAACCTGGGCTCCTCTAGCAGCCTCCTGTCGAACTGGTCGGTTTTCCATCAAGTATAGCTCCTCCAGAATCGGCCTGCTCGACTAGAGGACCATGCTCCTCCTGAGCCCCAAGATTCCGCTGCGGGAAATCACCAACATCAGCTCCTACAGCACCCTCGGGTTGAATAGGTGGATCGTCTACCAACTGAGCCTCCTCCGGAATCCACCTCTTCGACTAGAGGACCTTTAACCAACAATGGCTCCTCATGTACCACAAGTCTGACCGCAAGAATTTAACAAACCTCGGAATCTTGACTAAAACTCACACGAGAAAAATTCACCTCAACTCACACAAAACCCTCCTGTCCCTCTGGAGCAATGTACACCACCTCAGGCTCCTCCAAGGCCGTTGAGTTGCACAGCGAGAAATTAACCACCCTTGCCTCCTGCGAAATGTACACCTTGTTGTGACGCCATCCAACATCCCAGGCTTCTGCACAGCCATGCAGTTAAACTGCCAGAAATCTCTCCGATATCAGTTCCACCAGACCTTCATTTTGACCGAGGGTACTGACCAACCTCGGGCCCTACAAGAACCTCTTCTTTTGGCCGGCGCGTATTTCACCAACCCCACCTCTTCCCAGACCTTCCAGCTTCACTGGGATACATTTCCCTTCCCCCATCTCACCTCCTCCACAGCTCTCCAGCTTCACTGGAGGGCAATTCAACAAGCCGTGTAACTCCTCGGACCACAGGATCAGTTGGGGAGAATCAACAACCTGGGCTCCTCTAGCAGCCTCCTGTCGAACTGGTCGGTTTTCCATCAAGTATAGCTCCTCCAGAATCGGCCTGCTCGACTAGAGGACCATGCTCCTCCTGAGCCCCAAGATTCCGCTGCGGGAAATCACCAACATCAGCTCCTACAGCACCCTCGGGTTGAATAGGTGGATCGTCTACCAACTGAGCCTCCTCCGGAATCCACCTCTTCGACTAGAGGACCTTTAACCAACAATGGCTCCTCATGTACCACAAGTATGACCGCAAGAATTTAACAAACCTCGGAATCTTGACTAGAACTCACACGAGAAAAATTCACCTCAACTCACTCAAAACCCTCCTGTCCCTCTGGAGCAATGTACACCACCTCAGGCTCCTCCGAGACCGTTGAGTTGAACAGTGAGAAATTAACCACCCTTGCCTCCTGCGAAATGTACACCTTGTTGTGACGCCATCCAACATCCCAGGCTTCTGCACAGCCATGCAGTTAAACTGCCAGAAATCTCTCCGATATCAGTTCCACCAGACCTTCACTTTGACCGAGGGTACTGACCAACCTCGGGCCCTACAAGAACCTCTTCTTTTGGCCAGCGCGTATTTCACCAACCCCACCTCTTCCCAGACCTTCCAGCTTCACTGGGATACATTTCCCTTCCCCCATCTCACCTCCTCCACAGCTCTCCAGCTTCACTGGAGGGCAATTCAACAAGTCGTGTAACTCCTCGGACCACAGGATCAGTTGGGGGGAATCAACAACCTGGGCTCCTCTAGCAGCCTCCAGTCGAACTGGTCGGTTTTCCATCAAGTATAGCTCCTCCAGAATCGGCCTGCTCGACTAGAGGACCATGCTCCTCCTGAGCCCCAAGATTCCGCTGCGGGAAATCACCAACATCAGCTCCTACAGCACCCTCGGGTTGAATAGGTGGATCGTCTACCAACTGAGCCTCCTCCGGAATCCACCTCTTCGACTAGAGGACCTTTAACCAACAATGGCTCCTCATGTACCACAAGTCTGACCGCAAGAATTTAACAAACCTCGGAATCTTGACTAAAACTCACACGAGAAAAATTCACCTCAACTCACACAAAACCCTCCTGTCCCTCTGGAGCAATGTACACCACCTCAGGCTCCTCCAAGGCCGTTGAGTTGCACAGCAAGAAATTAACCACCCTTGCCTCCTGCGAAATGTACACCTTGTTGTGACGCCATCCAACATCCCAGGCTTCTGCACAGCCATGCAGTTAAACTGCCAGAAATCTCTCCGATATCAGTTCCACCAGACCTTCATTTTGACCGAGGGTACTGACCAACCTCGGGCCCTACAAGAACCTCTTCTTTTGGCCGGCGCGTATTTCACCAACCCCACCTCTTCCCAGACCTTCCAGCTTCACTGGGATACATTTCCCTTCCCCCATCTCACCTCCTCCACAGCTCTCCAGCTTCACTGGAGGGCAATTCAACAAGTCGTGTAACTCCTCGGACCACAGGATCAGTTGGGGGGAATCAACAACCTGGGCTCCTCTAGCAGCCTCCTGTCGAACTGGTCGGTTTTCCATCAAGTATAGCTCCTCCAGAATCGGCCTGCTCGACTAGAGGACCATGCTCCTCCTGAGCCCCAAGATTCCGCTGCGGGAAATCACCAACATCAGCTCCTACAGCACCCTCGGGTTGAATAGGTGGATCGTCTACCAACTGAGCCTCCTCCGGAATCCACCTCTTCGACTAGAGGACCTTTAACCAACAATGGCTCCTCATGTACCACAAGTATGACCGCAAGAATTTAACAAACCTCGGAATCTTGACTAGAACTCACACGAGAAAACTTCACCTCAACTCACTCAAAACCCTCCTGTCCCTCTGGAGCAATGTACACCACCTCAGGCTCCTCCGAGACCGTTGAGTTGAACAGTGAGAAATTAACCACCCTTGCCTCCTGCGAAATGTACACCTTGTTGTGACGCCATCCAACATCCCAGGCTTCTGCACAGCCATGCAGTTAAACTGCCAGAAATCTCTCCGATATCAGTTCCACCAGACCTTCACTTTGACCGAGGGTACTGACCAACCTCGGGCCCTACAAGAACCTCTTCTTTTGGCCAGCGCGTATTTCACCAACCCCACCTCTTCCCAGACCTTCCAGCTTCACTGGGATACATTTCCCTTCCCCCATCTCACCTCCTCCACAGCTCTCCAGCTTCACTGGAGGGCAATTCAACAAGTCGTGTAACTCCTCGGACCACAGGATCAG
The DNA here is from genome assembly GCF_030435755.1 of Ochotona princeps. Lineage (NCBI taxonomy): Eukaryota > Metazoa > Chordata > Mammalia > Lagomorpha > Ochotonidae > Ochotona > Ochotona princeps. The sequence goes on from NC_080842.1 coordinate 22,557,040, forward strand.
TTGGGGGGAATCAACAACCTGGGCTCCTCTAGCAGCCTCCAGTCGAACTGGTCGGTTTTCCATCAAGTATAGCTCCTCCAGAATCGGCCTGCTCGACTAGAGGACCATGCTCCTCCTGAGCCCCAAGATTCCGCTGCGGGAAATCACCAACATCAGCTCCTACAGCACCCTCGGGTTGAATAGGTGGATCGTCTACCAACTGAGCCTCCTCCGGAATCCACCTCTTCGACTAGAGGACCTTTAACCAACAATGGCTCCTCATGTAATACAAGTATGACCGCAAGAATTTAACAAACCTCGGAATCTTGACTAGAACTCACACGAGAAAACTTCACCTCAACTCACTCAAAACCCTCCTGTCCCTCTGGAGCAATGTACACCACCTCAGGCTCCTCCGAGACCGTTGAGTTGAACAGTGAGAAATTAACCACCCTTGCCTCCTGCGAAATGTACACCTTGTTGTGACGCCATCCAACATCCCAGGCTTCTGCACAGCCATGCAGTTAAACTGCCAGAAATCTCTCCGATATCAGTTCCACCAGACCTTCACTTTGACCGAGGGTACTGACCAACCTCGGGCCCTACAAGAACCTCTTCTTTTGGCCAGCGCGTATTTCACCAACCCCACCTCTTCCCAGACCTTCCAGCTTCACTGGGATACATTTCCCTTCCCCCATCTTACCTCCTCCACAGCTCTCCAGCTTCACTGGAGGGCAATTCAACAAGTCGTGTAACTCCTCGGACCACAGGATCAGTTGGGGGGAATCAACAACCTGGGCTCCTCTAGCAGCCTCCAGTCGAACTGGTCGGTTTTCCATCAAGTATAGCTCCTCCAGAATCGGCCTGCTCGACTAGAGGACCATGCTCCTCCTGAGCCCCAAGATTCCGCTGCGGGAAATCACCAACATCAGCTCCTACAGCACCCTCGGGTTGAATAGGTGGATCGTCTACCAACTGAGCCTCCTCCGGAATCCACCTCTTCGACTAGAGGACCTTTAACCAACAATGGCTCCTCATGTACCACAAGTCTGACCGCAAGAATTTAACAAACCTCGGAATCTTGACTAGAACTCACACGAGAAAAATTCACCTCAACTCACACAAAACCCTCCTGTCCCTCTGGAGCAATGTACACCACCTCAGGCTCCTCCAAGGCCGTTGAGTTGCACAGCGAGAAATTAACCACCCTTGCCTCCTGCGAAATGTACACCTTGTTGTGACGCCATCCAACATCCCAGGCTTCTGCACAGCCATGCAGTTAAACTGCCAGAAATCTCTCCGATATCAGTTCCACCAGACCTTCATTTTGACCGAGGGTACTGACCAACCTCGGGCCCTACAAGAACCTCTTCTTTTGGCCGGCGCGTATTTCACCAACCCCACCTCTTCCCAGACCTTCCAGCTTCACTGGGATACATTTCCCTTCCCCCATCTCACCTCCTCCACAGCTCTCCAGCTTCACTGGAGGGCAATTCAACAAGCCGTGTAACTCCTCGGACCACAGGATCAGTTGGGGGGAATCAACAACCTGGGCTCCTCTAGCAGCCTCCTGTCGAACTGGTCGGTTTTCCATCAAGTATAGCTCCTCCAGAATCGGCCTGCTCGACTAGAGGACCATGCTCCTCCTGAGCCCCAAGATTCCGCTGCGGGAAATCACCAACATCAGCTCCTACAGCACCCTCGGGTTGAATAGGTGGATCGTCTACCAACTGAGCCTCCTCCGGAATCCACCTCTTCGACTAGAGGACCTTTAACCAACAATGGCTCCTCATGTACCACAAGTATGACCGCAAGAATTTAACAAACCTCGGAATCTTGACTAGAACTCACACGAGAAAACTTCACCTCAACTCACTCAAAACCCTCCTGTCCCTCTGGAGCAATGTACACCACCTCAGGCTCCTCCGAGACCGTTGAGTTGAACAGTGAGAAATTAACCACCCTTGCCTCCTGCGAAATGTACACCTTGTTGTGACGCCATCCAACATCCCAGGCTTCTGCACAGCCATGCAGTTAAACTGCCAGAAATCTCTCCGATATCAGTTCCACCAGACCTTCACTTTGACCGAGGGTACTGACCAACCTCGGGCCCTACAAGAACCTCTTCTTTTGGCCGGCGCGTATTTCACCAACCCCACCTCTTCCCAGACCTTCCAGCTTCACTGGGATACATTTCCCTTCCCCCATCTCACCTCCTCCACAGCTCTCCAGCTTCACTGGAGGGCAATTCAACAAGTCGTGTAACTCCTCGGACCACAGGATCAGTTGGGGGGAATCAACAACCTGGGCTCCTCTAGCAGCCTCCTGTCGAACTGGTCGGTTTTCCATCAAGTATAGCTCCTCCAGAATCGGCCTGCTCGACTAGAGGACCATGCTCCTCCTGAGCCCCAAGATTCCGCTGCGGGAAATCACCAACATCAGCTCCTACAGCACCCTCGGGTTGAATAGGTGGATCGTCTACCAACTGCGCCTCCTCTGGAATCCACCTCTTCGACTAGAGGACCTTTAACCAACAATGGCTCCTCATGTACCACAAGTCTGACCGCAAGAATTTAACAAACCTCGGAATCTTGACTAAAACTCACACGAGAAAAATTCACCTCAACTCACACAAAACCCTCCTGTCCCTCTGGAGCAATGTACACCACCTCAGGCTACTCCAAGGCCGTTGAGTTGCACAGCGAAAAATTAACCACCCTTGCCTCCTGCGAAATGTACACCTTGTTGTGACGCCATCCAACATCCCAGGCTTCTGCACAGCCATGCAGTTAAACTGCCAGAAATCTCTCCGATATCAGTTCCACCAGACCTTCACTTTGACCGAGGGTACTGACCAACCTCGGGCCCTACAAGAACCTCTTCTTTTGGCCGGCGCGTATTTCACCAACCCCACCTCTTCCCAGACCTTCCAGCTTCACTGGGATACATTTCCCTTCCCCCATCTCACCTCCTCCACAGCTCTCCAGCTTCACTGGAGGGCAATTCAACAAGCCGTGTAACTCCTCGGACCACAGGATCAGTTGGGGGGAATCAACAACCTGGGCTCCTCTAGCAGCCTCCTGTCGAACTGGTTGGTTTTCCATCAAGTATAGCTCCTCCAGAATCGGCCTGCTCGACTAGAGGACCATGCTCCTCCTGAGCCCCAAGATTCCGCTGCGGGAAATCACCAACATCAGCTCCTACAGCACCCTCGGGTTGAATAGGTGGATCGTCTACCAACTGCGCCTCCTCTGGAATCCACCTCTTCGACTAGAGGACCTTTAACCAACAATGGCTCCTCATGTACCACAAGTCTGACCGCAAGAATTTAACAAACCTCGGAATCTTGACTAGAACTCACACGAGAAAACTTCACCTCAACTCACTCAAAACCCTCCTGTCCCTCTGGAGCAATGTACACCACCTCAGGCTCCTCCGAGACCGTTGAGTTGCACAGCGAGAAATTAACCACCCTTGCCTCCTGCGAAATGTACACCTTGTTGTGACGCCATCCAACATCCCAGGCTTCTGCACAGCCATGCAGTTAAACTGCCAGAAATCTCTCCGATATCAGTTCCACCAGACCTTCACTTTGACCGAGGGTACTGACCAACCTCGGGCCCTACAAGAACCTCTTCTTTTGGCCGGCGCGTATTTCACCAACCCCACCTCTTCCCAGACCTTCCAGCTTCACTGGGATACATTTCCCTTCCCCCATCTCACCTCCTCCACAGCTCTCCAGCTTCACTGGAGGGCAATTCAACAAGCCGTGTAACTCCTCGGACCACAGGATCAGTTGGGGGGAATCAACAACCTGGGCTCCTCTAGCAGCCTCCAGTCGAACTGGTCGGTTTTCCATCAAGTATAGCTCCTCCAGAATCGGCCTGCTCGACTAGAGGACCATGCTCCTCCTGAGCCCCAAGATTCCGCTGCGGGAAATCACCAACATCAGCTCCTACAGCACCCTTGGGTTGAATAGGTGGATCGTCTACCAACTGAGCCTCCTCCGGAATCCACCTCTTCGACTAGAGGACCTTTAACCAACAATGGCTCCTCATGTACCACAAGTATGACCGCAAGAATTTAACAAACCTCGGAATCTTGACTAGAACTCACACGAGAAAACTTCACCTCAACTCACTCAAAACCCTCCTGTCCCTCTGGAGCAATGTACACCACCTCAGGCTCCTCCGAGACCGTTGAGTTGAACAGTGAGAAATTAACCACCCTTGCCTCCTGCGAAATGTACACCTTGTTGTGACGCCATCCAACATCCCAGGCTTCTGCACAGCCATGCAGTTAAACTGCCAGAAATCTCTCCGATATCAGTTCCACCAGACCTTCATTTTGACCGAGGGTACTGACCAACCTCGGGCCCTACAAGAACCTCTTCTTTTGGCCAGCGCGTATTTCACCAACCCCACCTCTTCCCAGACCTTCCAGCTTCACTGGGATACATTTCCCTTCCCCCATCTCACCTCCTCCACAGCTCTCCAGCTTCACTGGAGGGCAATTCAACAAGCCGTGTATCTCCTCGGACCACAGGATCAGTTGGGGGGAATCAACAACCTGGGCTCCTCTAGCAGCCTCCTGTCGAACTGGTTGGTTTTCCATCAAGTATAGCTCCTCCAGAATCGGCCTGCTCGACTAGAGGACCATGCTCCTCCTGAGCCCCAAGATTCCGCTGCGGGAAATCATCAACATCGGCTCCTACAGCACCCTCGGGTTGAATAGGTGGATCGTCTACCAACTGAGCCTCCTCTGGAATCCACCTCTTCGACTAGAGGACCTTTAACCAACAATGGCTCCTCATGTACCACAAGTCTGACCGCAAGAATTTAACAAACCTCGGAATCTTGACTAGAACTCACACGAGAAAACTTCACCTCAACTCACTCAAAACCCTCCTGTCCCTCTGGAGCAATGTACACCACCTCAGGCTCCTCCGAGACCGTTGAGTTGCACAGTGAGAAATTAACCACCCTTGCCTCCTGCGAAATGTACACTTTGTTGTGACGCCATCCAACATCCCAGGCTTCTGCACAGCCATGCAGTTAAACTGCCAGAAATCTCTCCGATATCAGTTCCACCAGACCTTCACTTTGACCGAGGGTACTGACCAACCTCGGGCCCTACAAGAACCTCTTCTTTTGGCCAGCGCGTATTTCACCAACCCCACCTCTTCCCAGACCTTCCAGCTTCACTGGGATACATTTCCCTTCCCCCATCTCACCTCCTCCACAGCTCTCCAGCTTCACTGGAGGGCAATTCAACAAGCCGTGTAACTCCTCGGACCACAGGATCAGTTGGGGGGAATCAACAACCTGGGCTCCTCTAGCAGCCTCCAGTCGAACTGGTCGGTTTTCCATCAAGTATAGCTCCTCCAGAATCGGCCTGCTCGACTAGAGGACCATGCTCCTCCTGAGCCCCAAGATTCCGCTGCGGGAAATCACCAACATCAGCTCCTACAGCACCCTCGGGTTGAATAGGTGGATCGTCTACCAACTGAGCCTCCTCCGGAATCCACCTCTTCGACTAGAGGACCTTTAACCAACAATGGCTCCTCATGTACCACAAGTCTGACCGCAAGAATTTAACAAACCTCGGAATCTTGACTAAAACTCACACGAGAAAAATTCACAACCTTCAATCACCGCATAAGTTCCAGCAGCTTGATGAAATTACCAAGCTCTTCTCCTCCAGATCTCTCTAGTTGAGTTTATATATCTTTTTCCACCCTTTGTTCTTTGAATACCTCCTCTTTTGCTGTTTGCAATAAAATTATTTAAGCCTGTCAAGCTTTGCAACGTTTTATCAATTCATTTATAATATGTTAGCATCTTATATCTCTGTGATCTTTGTATATAGTCATGAAGCAACGCTTGTTTCTTTCATGTTGGTACATTTCAGAAGTAGTGGTTTTTCATTTACTGCTGATTCATCCCTTTTTGGGAAACCCACTTCATATGTAAGATTGCCTGGCATATATCCCTCTTTCCTTGCTTCCAGATAATCCTGCCCTCTTAAGTAGTATCTCATATATCGTGTATTTCATTCCCTACCTCTCACCTGGGAAATGAAGAGAGGAGATTGTACTTCTCGCTTCAGGCCTGTCTAGTCCTGGCTATTGCACAAATTAAGGGAATAAACCAATGGATGAAGATAGCTCTTGCTCTCATACTGCTGCTCTTGCTCTGCTTTTGAAATAAATGTAGATAAAAATTTCTAAAAGAAAATCATTTTGTTTTTACAAAGTTCATAAGTAGAAATTATGATTTGTTCCTCTCTAATTCCACTGAACATTTCTGCATAACGATTTTGCTCTGGAGACCATGATTTTTGCCTCTTGAGTGAACAGTCCGGCAATGCTGGGACATCTGCAACAACCACATGCACTGAGGATTTAGGAGAATGCGACATCTAACAGATACCTCCACCTCTGAACAATTTATGGTCTATTGGTAGAGATAGGAGTTGAAATTTGGCAATTATTCCCAAGCCAGTTCAAAAGAATATTCAATAATATCTTAGGATACAATACATGCACTTCAACATGTTAAGCTGCTGTGTGAAATACCAGAATTCCATGTGAGTGTCAGTTTAAGTCCCAGCTGTTCCACTTCCATTCCAGTTCCATACTAATGTGTCTAGAAAGGTTGTGGAGAATGGCCCAAGTACCCTGGCTGCTGCACCCATATTGGAAAACCAGATAGAGTGCTCACTTCCTGGCTTTAACTTAACGCTAGTCCGGGCTGTTGTGACAATTTGCGGGGGGTGAACCAGCAGATGAAAGACTTCTCCCTCTTTTCCCCTGTGTTTCTCTCAGTTATTAAATATATGGGCCCAGCACTATAGCTGGGGCCATAATCCTCACTTTGAAGTCATTGGGATCCCTATGAGTGACAGCTTGTGTCCTGGCTGCTTCACTTTCCATCCAGTTCCCTGTTTGTTGCCCTGGAGATCAGGAGAGGATAGACTAAGGCCTTGTGACCCTGTGCCCATGTGGGACACAAGAAGAAGACTCCTGTATCCTGGCTTCGGATCAGCTCAGCTCTGGCCATTGTGGCTTCTTGGGGAGTCAACCAGCAGATGGAGGATCTTTCTGTCTGTCCTCTCTTTAAGTCTGATTTTCTAATAAAAATAAGTAACTCTTTAATCTTGAAAAAAATTAGGGTTACGAAACTCACAACACAATATAATTGAAATATCACCAAAGAGGCCCTAGGCGAGGCTTCTCAAAATGTTAGTAAAGTGGCAGTGGGACATATAGTAGTATGTGATAAGCCCATAAAATACCGATCAATGATGTGCAAGGAAAAGATTAACACTGGCTGATGAACTCCCTTAAGCTGATGATGCTACCCTCTCCAGTGCTAATAAATTGTTACCTTATGAATATTTGTAGTAATTAGGTACAGATGTTCCTAATTGGTGTCTTCTTGATCTTAAATCTTGGGATCTCCTTTGATTTCTATGAATTTCTATTGTAAGGAAGATTTGATCACAAAACAAATCCTTAGGCATAGGAATCTTGAAAAAAAAGAAAATGTATATATTTTTGAGGATCTCAGCTTGACAAGTTTGACAAGCTTTCAATGAGTACGTTTCTGAAGACAACCACAAACATTTAACACAGGCAAGTACACATGATACCATCACCTCAATCAGGGTTATAGTTACAGTACATAATATGGACTATATATAGTTCAAAATTCGCTTGTATTCCTTTATCTATATTTGTGTATATGTGTGAGATAAAAGCAGCCTGAGGATCGCTCCAGAAACCCCTCAAAACAAAGAAAAAACCCTAGATTATATAGAGAGACAACAACAAGGAAAGCTTAGAATCAGACAGGAAATGGTCAGTGTGGATTCACTCATACCTCACCAGGTGGGACACAAAGATTAGTTACTCCTCACTGGGGTATTGAGGAGTTCTCTGCACACCCCTCCTAAAAATGTTCTGCACCTAAACTGTTGACACATGTCAGAGTTATAAACCAGTTCAGACCACCCGAAAAACAATCAGGTTCAGCAAAATCATGCTTCAACACTATAAACAGCTAAATACTAAAATGAAAATAGACATGAGACAGCTGAATAGCAATCTATAGCCACTTTAAGGTGTACAGAAACCGGTAGTATATAAACCAAAATTGAAATTTCTATAAAGAAGTCACAGGATGTGGTTAAGAACCTGAATTTTCCTTTTAACATATTAGTCAATCAATACTATGTCAATTAATACCATAACGTTGTAAATTGTTGCTGATGTTATGTTGGGGCTTTTAATTGGCTGGGATGACACTCTGCCAGCTCTACCTTCAGACCAGAGATGGTCTCTCCAAGAAACCATTGAACTTACCAGGACAATAAGATGCTGGATTTTATGCTTGGTTGATGTTTGCAATGAAAGAATCTCAACTGAATTTGAACTGTGGTAATGCAACAAGGTGGAGGAAATCCACCATGGAGGGAGGGTTTGGGGAGGGGTGGGGGAAGCCCAGTGCCTATAACACTGTGTCACATAATGCAGTGTAATTAATAAAATATAGGAAATTAATTTAAAGAAATAGTCAATATCCACCAACTGAGTATGGGTGAGATCAAGCATAGACTGTAATCTCCTGGTCTTCAGTCATTTCGGAACACCAGGAAGTGGTAAACAAACACTGAAAACTGCAGGGTATTCCACCAGTTCATCATTTAGTCACTTAACCTGGTCATCGTTTTGCTTGAATATACACATTGGAGATAAACTACAAAAAGAACACAGGGATTACAATTTAAATCTTAATCTCTTCTTGCTATTGCTATTGAAGTATGCAAGTCACTTTTATCAAAATTTCCTACATATTTGACTAGAATTAAACTGTATTTCAATCGTGAAAAAAAAAGAATTATACTTCCATTAGTAAATTTGCTTTTTATGCAAATAGGTTACCAATTCTGGATACTTCAAATATAGTATGATACAGATAATGAGTCATTTATTTTTTTACTGTTGGAGAAAAAGTTATGAATATTAAAAAGAGTAAAAAGATTCCTGTCACATATATGCTCAATACATTTTTTTAAAGATCTATTTATTTTTACTGGAAAGTCAGATTTGCAGGAAGAAGGAGAGATGGAGAGAAAGATCTTTTATCCACTGGTTCACTTCCCAAGTGGCTACAAAGGACTGAGAGCTGAGCCAATCTGAAGCCATGAGCCTGGCGCTTCTCCCAGGTCTCCCACGTAGGTGCAGGATCACAAGGCTTTGGGCCGTCCTGTACTGTTTTCTCAGGTCACAAGCAGGGAGCTGGAAAGGAAGTGAAGCAACTGGGACACAAATTGTTACCCATATGGGATCCTAGCTCATGCAAGGCGAGGGCTTTAACTACTAGGCTACTTCACAGGGTCCACATGTTCAGTATTTTTAACAGATATACATGTATATCTGTTATATCTACATAAGCACAGTAGTGTTTAGAAGGATGTTTATAAATTTTAACATACTTATTACTGAGTTATAGAATTTGGGAATAATTATTTTGTCTTTTTACATATATGTACACATTTTCATATGCATATATGCCTTTGGCTAACATTAAATCTTCATTTATATAAGATTTTGTAAAAACAATGAAGCCAATTTGTAATTTAAAGATGCAATTAAAATGTGTATAAGTTAAAGTTGTGTATAAAAGATTTTGGAAAAGAAAAACAGTCATACCTCTCAATAGCAGTTATATGTTTATGCACACAAACAGGAGAAAAAAGGGATGAGACAAAAACATCAGTTCCTTGGCTCCCGGTAGCGGGGCCCTGCATAGTTTATTGCACTTTGAATTTTCAAATTTTACACAAGGAACACATATTGAGATTATAAACAAAAATTGCATTAAAGTTGTTTAAAGTGTAAAAAAAAAAAAGCAGCCTGAGATCCATCAATTTTCTGGGTATAGGTGATGATTTTCTATGCATTCTACAAATATAATTATGCAATATTTGTTCTTTTGGCTGGCTAGTCGTTAAGAATGTCCTCCAGCTTTAGGTATGTTGTTGTAAAGAGTTGTTAGTTGGTATGAGCAGAAGCTAAGGAAAGCACTTGCATTATGAGGTCTCTGTCTCTTTAGTTTGCAAATCTCATTACATGCAGATTTACCAATAAATTTGTTTGCACTCTGTAGTTTATGCTGAACAGAGCCAGATTTTTTTTTTTGGGCTAACCCTGAGATGTCCTCCAAACCGGATGCATACAATTTAGCTAAAATATCATATGGAGCAAGTTAATATTTAAAATCATAAAATAGCATATAATATATATGCATATAACATATATATGTTATATGTATGTATGTATATCAAGGTATGAAAGGATCCTAACGGGAAATCCACCAACCTCAGCTCCACCAGAGCCTCTAGCTCGACTAGTGTAACTTTCACCAATTTCAGCTCCTCTGCAGTGGTCCTGTTCAATTGGAGAACTTTCACCAATTCTGGCTCATCAGGGGTCCTCTTGTTTGCCTTGGGGATCTTTCACTAATCTTATCTCCTCCACAGCCCTCAGGTTTGACTAGGGGCCCTAAACACCAATCTTGGTTCCTTCAAAACAATTTAGTTTCACTGGGGGAACTCTCACCAAACTCGGCAGGCAGCTCTACAGCCCTCCAAATCGACCAAGAAACCTTTCACCACACGGTTCACCCACGACTTCCCAGCTTGAATTAAGCAACAACTCCGCAGCCCTGCAGTTTGCCCAGGCGATATTTCACAAACTTCATCTCCTCTGCAGAACTGGAGTTTGATTGTAAAAATTTTCACCTACTTCAACATGAAAACCTTTGAGTGGAGGGCCATTTGCCATCCTCCGTTCAGTGCAGCCCTCCAGATCCAAGCTGGAACTTACAAAAACTTCACAACTCCACAGTCTTGGACTGGGGGAAATTCAACAACCTCGACTCCTCCAAAATCCTCCAATTGAACTTTCACAAACCTCAGCTCCTCTGTAAAACCTTTATGTTTGACTGTATGAATTCAACCAACAATGGCTACTTCACAAAAAACGAGTTCCACTGAGAGAAATTCACCAACCTCAGCTACTCCACAAGCCTCCAGGTGAACTGGTGTATCTTGCGTCAACCTTGGCTACTTCACAACCCTCCAGTGTGACTGGAGGACTTTTCAACAACCTCAGCAATTCTAAGATCCTCTAATTGCACAGTGCTAATTGAACCAACCTCGTCTCTGCCACAACATTCCGCTTCTACTGGGACCCCTTTTACCAAACCAGGCTCCTCCACAGCCCTACAGTTAAACTGGGAGAAATTCACCAAGGTTGGCTCCTCCACAACCTTCAAGTTTGACTGGGGTCCTTTTACCTACCTCAGGTCCTCTGTGACATTCCTTTTTGACTAGTGAACCTTTCACCAACCTCATTTCCTCCAAGGCTCTCCAGTTCATTGGAGGGGCATTTAACAAAACTCATCTCCACAGCCCTCAAGTTTGACTGGAGGACAATTCACCAACCTTTACTCCTCCCAGGCCCTGAAGTTCAACTGGGGGAGGGAAATTCCCCAACCTCGGCTACTCCACGACCCTCTTGTGCAACTGGAGGACTTTTCAACAATCTTGGGTCCTCCAAAAGGCCCTCCAGTTCCACAGTGCGAATTGAACCAACCTTACCTCCTTCACAACATTTCACTGGTACCCTTTCACCAACCCAGACTCCTCCACAGCCCTGCAGATAAACTCAGAGAAATTCACCAATGTTGGTTCTTCCACAACCTTCAAGTTGGACTGGGGGTCCCTTTTACCTACCTTGGGTTCTCCACATCCCTGCTGTTTGACTAGCTGACTTTTCACCAACTTCGTCTCCTCCAAGGCCTTCCAGTTTGCTGGGGGAGCTTTCACAAAACTCATCATCACAGTGAACTATCAGATGGAAGATCTTTCTCTCTTCCCTCTAAACCTGCCTTCCCAGTTTAAATAAACCTTTAAAAATTCTGTGCTTATATACTATGAACTTTTAAAGTGTAAATTACAAATTTACATTATGTCTTTCATAAAATAAGTCAGATGATAAGTGCAGCAGAAGGTATGAGGTCACCATTTGTGATGCTAACATTTTATATGGAAGTACTTCTTTATTGACCCTAATTCTTGAACCCCTGCCAGCCAGGTGGGAGACCCCCTCCCAAGAAAGTTCCTAGCTCATTGTTTTTATCTGGCCCAGACCTGACTATTGGAATCATTTAGGAAGTGAACCAGAGGATACAAGATTTATCTCTGTCTCTTAAACTCCATCTGTCTCTCTTTGTAGAGATAAATAAATAACAACTACAATAAAATAAATAAAAATAAATAAAAACAAATAAATCTTCAAAAGAATGAATTAAGTGATCAGTTTCTCAGAGGTATTACTTTTAATAAATGTTTACATACTAATTTATTTTATTTGAAAGGGACTTAGGGAGAAAACTCTTTTTTCTGGTTTACTTCCCTAATGTGCTCAGCAGTCAAGCATGAACCCGGCAAAGCCAAGAGCCAGGAACTCAATACAGGTCTACCATGTGGGTGCTACTTGAGCTATCACCTGCTACCTTACATTTATACGTGAGCAGGAAGCTGGAATTGGAAGCAGAACCATGACCAAACTCAGCTGCTCTGACATGGAATTTGAGCATCCCACTAGCATCTTACCCCACTGCAGCACCTTAACCTCTGCACCAAACACCTTCCCCAGGCACAATGTTTTTCAGTTGACACAGAAACGAGTATGGTGTCTGGCATATAACAACAAAGCCATATATTTGCTGAACTGCCTTAAACTAATATCTATGTGCTTTTTATCAACATTCTTAAGTAAACGTGTTCAACATATAATAAATTGTTCAAATTAGTTTTTAACAACAGGTAAATGGTTTTAACTAAAAACATTGAAGCACTCTTGTCTTATGCATGAAAACTAAAACTTAATATCAGTTTCAAACAACACAATATAGTGTTTCCAGAAGTGCAGTCAGACAATGTGATGACAGGGCAATGGTGACAATGTGATGAGGCATGGCATCTTAAAAAATTAATAAGTAAACAGCAATATAATCTTATTTTATGTGCTTTATATCACTTTATTGATTGTTATTAAAAATTTTTATATGTATTTATTTCAAAGACAGCATGAAAGAGAAAGGAAGAAACAGAAAAAAAAAGAAGTCTTTCATCAACTAATTCACGCCCTAAAATGACCACAAAAAGCTGAAAGCTAGGAATTCCAATGGGTTTTCCAAATGGGAAACAGGAGTCCAAGTACTGTAGTCATCCTCTGCTACCTTCCCATTTGCATTAGCAAGAATCTGTAGGAAAGACATAGAAGCCAGAACTCCAGTGGAAATAGGATGAAACTTTCACAGGAAAAGAAGCTGAGAGAGGATGGCAAGAGACAGTCTCAAGTCTCTTGGCACAGGCATTGTAATTGGCAGAATAACTGGCTGTGCCACAGCACAGGCCTCTTATACATCATTTGTTATAATTTATAATAATAAAAGGGGGAGAGATTTTCCATTCACTGGTTCACTCCTCAAATGCCTGCAAAAACTGGATTGGTCAGGCTGAAGCTAGGAGCCAGTGATCTAGTTGAGCAACATAGGTGGCAGGGACCTAAGTCCTTATGCCATCACCTGCTGCCTTCCTAGAAGCATTACAGGAAGCTGCACAGGAAGTGGAGCAGTTAGCACTTGAATTCACACTTCATGCTGGGAAACTGGCATCTCAAGGAGCGATTTAAATCAATGTGACAAAATGCCTGCCCTTAAGATTCAGTTTTAAAGTGACATTGTTGGGATGTGCAAGCAGTGGTTAGGAGATGGCTTGGGACACTCACATTCCACATAGTATCCATCCATATTTTAAACAAAATTAATCATTTGCATTGTTGATGCTAACTATGTATTTTATAAACATGAATTATTTAATAAGATAAGCATTATTTAATATGGTTATTTTCAAGAAATCTTTTTTTCATAAGAGTAACTTACACGATCTGAAGACAGCATAATTCTGTGAGGCACTATTAAACATATAAATTTGAACTCAACTCAAATCACAGTAATGACAATTGTAACAACGCTTTAGAAGTAATGTCAAATAAGGTCTATTGTTGACTATGTTGTCACACAAAATATGATTTCAAATAAAGCTAACCCAAGTTTTCAGAATATTTCAGTATATTAATATAATACCATCTATAAAGAAAAATGATAAAGGGAGGTATATAAATTGATAATTTTGTGGTACTAGGTACCTATTAATTTATCATGTTTGGTAATTATTCATCTTCTTTTTGCTGGTGTTAAATAATGGGTTTAATGATCTTGTTAAGTAATTGATGATACAGCCTGAAGATACCACTGAGAACATTATGTCTATATCAATGTGAATATAATTACATCGAAAAAAGTGAGGTAATAAGAAAGAATATCATCTTTAATAAATGTAATTTAATAAAATAAACTAATTTTTCTAGGAAGGCAATACTTGTCATTCAATTTCTTATTTAAAATAATATCAGAGGGAGTGGAGAAAAATATCAGAAAGGGTTTAGAAAATATCTACATGGATAGTGTCACCATATGAAGGTTAAAAAGATTCAGGCATTTATTTGGGAACATCTTTCACAGAAAACCACAAATGTGGGAATTTAAAATACAGCTGGTTATTTGGCTAATTTTAAATTTTTGAATTTTTAATTTCATAAGGATGTAATTTATCTTCATGAACTGAATGTCATCTGCTTGTGTGTTGGATATCCACACTGTTAGAAATACATGACAATGGGCCACGGCGGCGTGGCCTAGCGGCTAAAGTCCTCGCCTTGAAAGCCCCGGGATCCCATATGGGCGCCAGTTCTAATCCCGGCAGCTCCCCTTCCCATCCAGCTCCCTGCTTGTGGCCTGGGAAAGCAGTTGAGGATGGCCCAATGCATTGGGACACTGCACCCACGTGGGAGACCCGGAAGAGGTTCCAGGTTCCCGGCTTCGGATCGGCGCAGCATCGGCCCGTTGCAGCTCACTTGGGGAGTGAATCATCGGATGGAAGATCTTCCTCTCTGTCTCTCCTCCTCTGTGTATATCTGGCTGTAATAAAAATGAATAAATCTTTAAAAAAAAAAGAAATACATGACAATGGACCTAGATAACAGAAGAAAGGAGAATGGTGCAAGGACAAGATTAATCAACTGGTTACAGATGATGGTTAAAAAAAGTCAACCAAGTACTTCTGCAAGTATTTTCATATTAGAGATAAATGATACAAAAGGAAAAGAAGTTTGCACAATCACATCCCAGTATTCAAAAATATAAAACTGTTTTACCTCAACAAAATTATCTGACCTCTGACTTTTTGCTTTCATGTATGTCATCAGAGTTGGTTTCGCAAAGTAATTACTAAACAATTTTCATAAAGTGGAAAATTTGTAAGGAAATTGGATCATTGAGCTTCTGTTCAAGAAAAGAAATACAACGGAAAATACAGATGATTGGTTATTTGTGAGTTGCTATTTTGGGGCAAGCAGCAAGAAATAAGATATTTCCTAATGGTAACATTAGTCCCTAGCTTTAAGTACATATAGTTGTCACAAGGTAGGTTAAGCTAAGGGTATGTAAATGACCAAGGACAATTCTTGCAATAGATTTCGGCAGCATCATTTATATCTCATTGTAATAATGAGAACAGTAATTTAGCTACACTGGCAGTCTCAACAGCATTAACTTTTCAATATGGCAAACCTTACAACTTCATTCTGCATAACCCATCCACAGGTATACAGAAGTGAGTATTGTATCTTCAGTTTCAAAGAAGATTAATGCTATTATTTGGGTGTCATCATTGGAACACTATAAGGAAATGTTTTTAAAGAACGACTTTCAAAGATGGTCTTTCTTTCATTTGGACATACGCGAAAATCACACTAAATAAGGCAAAACAGGGGTTCTAGATATGAATTTGTCCTTTTTACTTAAATATACTTAGGGAATCATATTGTATAATTCACAAATATCACCTCAATACCTACTCTGAGCATCTTACTTTGTGTAAATACTATGCTAGGTTCAAGGAGCTGATATAAAATTAGATGACTAGGTTACAAATAATATTTATCAGTTTTCACTGAGACATACTATCCAAAACAAATAATTCTTTACTTCCAAAATTCAACCCAAACAACCCCCTAAACAACTACTAACTGACAGTGACTCCCAGCAGCAGAGAATGGGTTTTATTTTGTAGGCCCTGAGCCAATATAATCCAAAGCTTACTTACAGGAAAACCTGGTCACACACTCTGCCCTAAAGACTGGCTTTTTCCCCAAACTCCTAAGGCAATTTACTGTTCTTGACACTGGAGTTGGAGCCTTGTACTGAAATTTAACCCACTTGTCTAGACCCTGAACCCACTAAAGATTTACCAGCTCTCCAGATTCAAGAGGTAGATACATTCCCTCCACTTCCAATAGCCACCTGGGGTTTTGCTTAAAGACACAACTCCATGAAATTAAGATGGCATAACTCACCTTCATTCCTACCACCTTCTGCTGTGATAATCTACTAGGGCATTAAGGCTTCGAGAGAGCTACCATGCCATATGTGTCCCCAACATGATCACCACTTCCTGAGCATTGTTGTATAAAACCTTATGGGCCACTACGATGGCATGCTAGGCTAATCCTCCACTGATGCCACCAGCTGCCAATATAGGTACTAGTGAATGTCCCAGCTACTCTACCTCCCATTAAGCTTCCTGCTTATGGCCTGGGAAAACAGTGGAGTATGGCTCTAGATGTGGGCTCTTGCACCTACCTAGGAGACCCAGAATAAACTCCTGGCTTTTCATTTTGGATGAGTCCAGCTCTGGTCACAGTGGATATTTGGGGAGTGACCCAGCAGATGGAAGCCCTCTGTCTTTATAGCTTCCTTTATTTCTAAAATTCTGACTTGCAAGAAAAATAAACAGATGTTTAAAACAAAACAAAGCCAAACCAAGACAGCTTTTTCCAAATTTAGACCATCTCTCTACCAGGGGAAATCTCATCTCTATTAGTTTTCTCTTTCTCCATGTCAAGAACTTTGTGTATCTCACAATTCAGATGAAATAAAAATATTCATACATAAAGCAATTAGAAAGTAAATAAAACATCACAATTGACAAATTCAATATAATTAAGGAATAATTAATATATTCTTTTTTTTTAATTATTTATTGTTTAACTTCAGTAATTACATTGTATTATGTGACACAATTACATAGATACTTGGGTTCTCCCCACCCCTCCCCAAACCCTCCCACCATGGTGGATTCCTCCACCTTGTTGCATAACCACAGCTCAAGTTCAGTTGAGATTTCCCCATTGCAAGCGTATACCAAACATAGAGTCCAGCATCTTATTGTCCCGTCAAGTTCAACGGCTTCTTAGGTATACCCTCTCTGGTCTGATGACAGAGCCAGCAGAGCATCATCCCAGTCAATTGAAAGCTCCAACATACCATCAGCAAAAATTTACATCATTATGCAATTAATTGACATAGTAATGAGTAACCAATATTTTTAAGTCACAGAAGAGTATTAGAAGAAATATATTAAGTACAGTTAACTGCATAACTTCATAGCATTTATAAAATATTACTTCTAAGACTAAATTTCTTGGACTACCATTTAAATAAATGCTATTTGGTAAATGTGGACAATATAAGTCGTTTTTCCGAAATGTCAAATGTTTTCCAGTAAGCCTTGTAACGAACTTATGAAAAACTGTTTAAAAGATCTAAAAGTGGCATTATTCAAGCCTCACAACTTACATTGTTTGTGAAATGCACTTCTGTATGGCTCATTTAAGATCTCTGCTGCTGCATGGTTGAGATGAATGAGCGTGGAAGGCAGGAGTGGGCTCACAGAGTTAAGGCTATTACTCAACTGAAGACAGTCTCCAGAAGGCTGGTTTTATAGGGTATAACCTTACAGCCTTTGCTTGAAGGCTGACTCTTCACAGTGGAAAGAAGCAAACATTTGAAGGATTATATGCACGACAAGTTTTCCCAAAGTTGCAGAACCATAGATTACCATTACTTAGTAAAATCTCCCTTTATTTCTTCTACATAATTTCCTGTTCTAATGATAAACACTTTCTTTTGATTTTTTTTTCTTTTAAGAGATTTATTTACTTCTATTGGAAAGGCAGATTTACAGAGAGAAGGAGAGACACAGAAAGAGTTTCCAGCCATTGGTTCACTAGCCAATGGCTGCTAAGGCCAGAGCTGAACTTATCCCAAACCAGGAGCCAAAAACTTCTTCCAAGTCTTCTTCGTGGGTGCAGAGTCCCAAGGTTTTGGGACATTCTATTGTGCTTTCCCAAGCCACAAGCAGAGAGCTGGGTGGGAAGCAAAACAGCTGGATGTACACTGGGCCCCATTTGGGATGCTGGCACTTGCAGACAAAGGATTAGTCAATTGAACCATCACGCCATCTTGATAGTTTTTCTAAAGGCACACAAGAATCCACAACATTCTCCCCAAAACACCTTTGGCTAAGTTACTGTTTGTTATCTTATGAACCTTAGAGGCAAGTATTTGTAACTTCATTTTTTAGTATCTTCTAAAACACTAACATTTTCTTAAACTCAAAGGGACTTGTCACACCTTCAAGGACTTTAATCATGTCTTTCTGCATCACTGTTCTCATATGAATAGCTTAGATAAAGGAAGTCCTGCCAGATACAACCCTCAATTCCTAACTATGAATTAGGTATATTTTGTTTCCTTTAAAAGGAACGTTATGCTTTATATGCTTCAAAAATATATAATATCGGGCCCGGCAGCGTGGCCTAGCGGCTAGAGTCCTTGCCTTGAAAGCCCCGGGATCCCATATGGGCTCTGGTTCTAATCCCGGCAGCTCCACTTCCCATCCAGCTCCCTGATTGTGGCCTGGGAAAGCAGTAGAGGACGGCCCAATGCATTGGGACCCTGCACCCGCGGGGGAGACCCGGAAGAGGTTCCAGTTTCCCAGCATCGGATCAGCACGCGCCGGCCCGTTGCAGCTCACTTGGGGAGTGAATCATCGGACGGAAGATCTTCCTCTCTGTCTCTCCTCCTCTCTGTATATCTGACTTTGTAATAAATAAATAAATCTTAAAATATATATATATATATATAAAATATTATCACCCAACGTACATCATTATAGATCTGACTGTTCTGAAAGACTTCACAGTTAATGATTGGACAAAGCCATCAATCATTTACGATCAGCAGGAAGGACCAATTGTGATAATTAAGCTGCAGAAGTAATCAGAGGTACAATGCTTCCATTTAGCTATTTCATTAATAACTATCCAACCATATTTGGTTTTATTTCAAATGAAACATAAAAAGTAAGAAAAAAAAGTCTAGAATGGAACAATTCAACTGAATTCCATGGCAGAGGAGGTAAAGGGGAAACGTTTAGAAAGAGCTGGGGAGGCAGTGGAAGCATGACTTTGGGCTCAGTGGTGCCACAGCCTGATGTACGCACCACAACAAGTTACTTGACTACCTAACTTAACATAATCTTGCTCTGTTCTCCCAGGTTGAGAGAAGTTTGGAGCTAGACCTGGTCTAGGCTACCTTTCGCTGGTTTCAGGGAGGTGAGTTAATGATATTGCTCTTCAAAATCCTTAGGTTCTGATCAACAATACTTTTTTCTTGAGGGCTCAGACTTATAATATCAGATACTATAATAACGCTCTATTTGGTTGAACTTACTATTGCAATTATTTTGAATATAATGATCTTGCATGCCGATAGCATTGTACATGCACTAATATTCTAATTATTATTATGCTTTCTGATTATTTTATTCTGAAAAGTTTTGATCCTTCAGAACATTACAAAAATCATAAAGGATTTTTGCATATACTTCCACCAGTGATGAGCACTGTTTTTTCCTGTCTGTTAAAAGCAAGGATTTCTAAATAACAACAATGTGATTATATTCAGTAAATTTAACACAATGTTTTAAGTACTCATTTTATTTTAATATAGATTAGATCTTAGAATATAGTTATATTATTGCACTTTTGGTAACATTACTTCAGTAATTTTATCATTCATCAAGCTCCCTTTATTAGGTAAGATTACAGATTTGTGATAACATGTATAATTAATTGATTAGTTAATTTTTTTAAGGTTTATTTTATTTTTATTGCAAAGTCAGATATACAGAGAGGAGGAGAGACAGAGAGGAAGATCTTCCGTCCGATGATTCACTCCCCATGTGACCGCAAGGGCCAGTAATGAGCCAATCCGAAGCCAGGAGCCAGGAGCTTCTTTCGGGTCTCCCACACAGGTGCAGGGTCCCAAGGCTTTAGGCAATCCTTGACTGCTTTCCCAGGCCACTAGCAGGGAGCTGGATGGGAAGTGGAGCTGCCGGGATTAGAACCGGCGCCTATATGAGATCCTGGCATGTTCAAGGTGAGGGTTTAGCTATTGAGCCATCACCCTGGGCCCTGATTAGTTAATTTCTGTACTCTTGGCATAAGCCCAGTTCCTGGTAAAGAAAGGAAAGGAGGGGGACTAGTTTCTAGTTGATGAAAGCCCTGTTGAAGACTATTGATCAGTTTTCCCTACTACTAGTTTAACAGCCATATTAAATGACCAATAAAGCTTGATAGTCACATTTCATATTCAAACAAGTCGGAAGAGATTCTTTTTTTTTTTTTCCGGTTTTATCCAAACCGCTACTATTTAGAAGAGATACTAAAGAGTAAATTGCCAATGTCTCAAGGTCACAGACTGCCAGAATCAAGTGTGCCTTTTCCTAGAGCTTTGTACCTTCTACAGTGTTAGGCTGCCTGTTTTTAGCCACCCTCAGAATCTATTATAAATAAATCAAATGTAATTTCCTCGCTCAAGTTGTCTGTTGATTCAGACAACTTGACTAGTGAAAAGAATAAGCATAATTTAAAATCTCACATTGCCTTTCTCTGGTTTCAGCTTTCCACATTTAGAAAAACACTCAGGGCACCGAAGCAACCTTTTATAGCGGAGATGGATGTGAATCTGCTGTCACAGTGCATCAAACAAGAAGCTATTATCTGTCATCACATGGCACATTGTATAGTATAGGACCGGAGTATCAGAACATGAATATCAGAATCAATTTAACAATTAGCATTTTCTAAAACAATAGACATATTATTGGCTGTAATCGTAATGCACACTTCAAACAGAGATCCACTGAACCCCTACTTAAGGGGTGCTTTAATCCTTTTCATGAAGGCTTAATCAGCAGGCGAGAACATTAAGGAAAATCCTACTTGGGAATAAATTAAAAACATATTTTATGTAAACAATGCAATTTCCATTCTCTTCCAAAACTACCCTTAAATAAAATACATGGATTTTAAGGATTAATCCCCTGTTGTCTATAACAAAACTGATATTATATAAATTAATATATGCTCTCTACCAGCATAAAGGAGAGTCAACACTCATAATAAACCAAATTCTTACTGTATTTCAATTTTACCATAATAAAATCAACCATTTTATGTGTAAATTATTAAATTGCCATCATTCCTGTGATGGGAAATGGAAAGTAATATAACTTTTTGTTTTAAAATCACACGAAAAAGATTCCATTTTAATCCTAGAGCCACTGGGTAGGTGAAGTGTCTAGAGCAATGCTCACCTCACATGGGCATTTCTTTTCCCTGATAAAATTTACAGCTACCAAAGGAAGACAAAAGGACACATGTCACTTATTTTAAAAGAATCAGTAAGGGAGTAAAGAATGTATGTGAAGGAAGCTGGTAAGATTATTGATAGAGAAGTTAAATTTAATTGTGACAGAGTGTCAGAGGTAGAGTACCAAATTGTTAAAACCACAATGTAGCTTAAGCAGGTTTTGTTGTTATTGTTGTGCTATCTAGTTCTTTCCTTCTGCATCAGACTACAGGCAGTTTAAGCCAGCGGACTAAATGTTTAACTGCAGACATGGGCAGAATCCATACTTTTTAAAAATCTCTACTCCCCCCAGGTTTTCATCATGAGTCTAGAATGTTGGAAAATGATCAAGTAGGTATGCCAGATTAAAAAAAGGACATAAACAAAAACAGGGAAGAATGAAGTACTTTAGAATGAAAAATGTACCTTCTATAAACCCCCAACACAATAATCAAAACAAAAAACTTAGAATTAATGTGTTAGTAGGATCTAAAAAAAGATACACATATTTCACCAAAAGGCCACGAATAATGCATCTTTGTAAAAGGATGCCTACCTCATCCCTACTTGGTGATCACAATTCTTTAGTCTCCCTCCATCTCCAACAGAACCTCGGGGTATAATGTTTGGCTTTCATAACATGGACACTTTAGAAGATCACCAACTGATCACTGACAGCAATATCCCTCACTTGCATTTGCTCTGATATTTCCTTACGATTGCACTCATGCATGTTTTAGTAAAAATTTTGTAAATGTGATGCTGAGTTCTCATGGAATCTTTGCAGGTATTACACAAATTTAACTTTTCCACCTGGTAATATTTCCATTCCTGGATTTAGGTAGGAATTTGTATAAGCTAGGTATTAAATAGGTTTCTTCACCATCAAATTGCTCAGTTCCCTTGTGATGCTACTTGAGGATAATTACAATTCGTCGAAGCACTAGTTTTAGCATTCACTGATATTTCTTGTCTGAAGTATTATAATTCTGACAAATTATTTTTCTCTTCCTTATGTATCAATTGGTTGATATTCAAGTATAAGGAAAAATTTTTTTGTCATTTGATTGTAAACTAAAGTTACTTCTGGCTATGATAAACTTTTCAAACATCTTCATCATTCTTCTACTACCTGTTTTTTTTTTTTTCAGCATGAGATGCATGATGGAATGACCCTGATCTATTCTTAGAACCAGCCACTTCCAGAAATTATAGCTCCCTTAGGAGCAAAGATTTCAGATGAGACTATCTGGATCTCTTTTAGTTTATTGTACTTATTTGTTCACCTAGTTTCCCAAGGCTTAGCCTATTGTCTAGCGACACCTCACCATCACCCACTTCATGTCAATACTCTCTCTGCACTGCTAGCTCCTCTTCCATGCTCCTTGCAGATGCTGTCCTCTTTGTTTGGCCTCCAGTGCCAATATTCTGTGCTGTTGTCATTGTCTTTGTCCCATACCCAATATCCTCCTCACTTCATTTTCATCCTCATGACCCACAATGGGTCAGACTCATAGTGCCCCTCACACAGACACTCTTCCCCTTTTGGGCACCAGTATTCCTTGCTAAGCCATAAATATGCTCTCTGTACCCACAGGAGATCCAATTCCTTCATCCAGGTCACAGTCATCCCCCCTCAACACAGGACTCTCCTCCTCTAGTAAGCCTTCCACACGCACACTTAGCTACTCCGACCAACACCAGTCAATGGGACATCTATAAGCACCTCATTAGCCATTACTCTGAACAGAAACCTCATCACAAACAGCCTTCAACATTCCCACACCAATCTGCAGCACTGTCATCTCAGCCTGCTAGTACAATGACATTTGTGCTTTGCTACCTCACTTTCTGGTGTCTATTTTTACCCCACCAACTGGCATTCAGAATGCAAAGGAAAAAGATAGGGAGAAGGAGAATCAGTCTCAACTTAAATGAAGTGTCAGTATTCTACCAAGTTAGTGCTTGTATCATTAATTATCTACATTGATATCATCACATTATTATGTGCCTCTTGAAAAAGATTGGAAACCAATTAATACACTAGCTCATATATTTTTTCCTTTAAAAAGATGTCTGACACACAAGGTAGAATAATGTATATTCTGGAATTCTCAACAAATATTTATGAGCTAGCAAAAAGCAATCTGTTACCATATACATGTAATGCAATTGAAATTGAACTTTAAATAATATTTTTCTGAGATCTGTAAATTATATATTATGACTTATAACTAATGAGTCAGATACATATAAAGAGTTGAATAAATACATTTAACAAATCTGTTTCAATGGCTGTTCACTCCATCTTTATGTATTCCAGCCATAAGGACTAAAGAAAATTATTTTCTTCTTATAGATATTTTTAAATGAAAAATCTATACTGAGTAATGTTTTATTTTGAATTAAACCATTTCAAAAGACAGAGTAACACACTAGTAACTGAAATCTGTACCATCAGGTTGACAATAAAATGTCTATTTTTTTCTAATGATTTGATTTGAAATCGTCATAACCTTCTGGCATAACACCGATCATTTAAATTGAACTTTCTGGGCCCGGCGGCGTGGCCTAGTGGCTAAAGTCCTCGCCTTGAACGCCCCGGGATCCCATATGGGTGCCGGTTCTGGTCCCGGCAGCTCCCCTTCCCATCCAGCTCCCTGCTTGTGGCCTGGGAAAGCAGTTGAGGACGGCCCAATGCTTTGGGACACTGCACCCGCGTGGGAGACCCGGAAGAGGTTCCGGGTTCCTGGCTTCGGATCGGCGCGCATGGCCCGTTGAGGCTCACTTGGGGAATGAATCATCGGATGGAAGATCTTCCTCTCTGTCTCTCCTCCTCTGTGTATATCTGGCTGTAACAAAATGAATAAATCTTAAAATAAATAAATAAATTGCATTAGTATTTATATAAAAAATAAATAAACTGCCTTAGTATTTATGAAACTGAAGTAAAATCCATTCTTAGAATAAGCTCATAAAGAAATAAGCTCATAAAGAAGAAATAAAATTTGAAATAGTCAATGTCAAATATTAGAAGTCAGCCAGTGTTAGCCGTGTTATTTTTATTCAATTTATAATTGAAGTATTAATAAAGCTTGGCTATAGTTTAATAGTGAAGTGTTATTATGATTTCTGATTATCTGAATATTGATAAAGTCTCAGAAACAATACATCCTATATATACCCAGCAAGTGATAACAACAGATTACCTGTTTTACCATTTATTCTTTGAGATCATTGAAAAGTTTACACATCGTAAGTGAGGGAGGGAGTGACAGAGGGAACCAGAGGGAAGAAAAGAATATAAGAGTCTCCACCTGTCTCCACTCACAAGCCCAAATTAGTTCCATGCAAACTTGGGCCAAAAACTGAGAATTTACAGGATTATTTAATGATGGGGTTGGTACTCTACTGAATTTACCCAGACGATGTTCCTCATGATCACCAGATACAAGAATGTCTTTTGCATAAATGTCTGAAGTGGATACTGCTTCTACTGTGTGCATCAAAATAAAGTCTAGACTTACTACCATCTTTACAACTTTTAGACTTTCCACAAGCTTGAAACTTTGCTGTGCCCATAAAAGCAGAGAAGTTGGAGTTAGCTACCTACATTGTGGATGGTGGTGTATTTTAACTCTTTCCTTGTCCTAGAATAGAGCCCATCAGCACAGCAGGGCCCCATGATTTTCAGTGTTCTTCAAGCTTATCTTTTGCAAAACAACTTGGCAATCCAACAGTAACTTCAGTTCTTGTACCATTTGCAACTTTCTCCTTGTCTTTAAGACAAGTCCTTGTATCTTTCCAGTCTTGGTCTGGTGATTTCCTATTGTCAAGGAACCTATAACAATGCATATTGTGATTCTAATCAGATTAGCATGCTTTAATTACTATCTTTATTTCTCTAGCTTATTTTACACTAATTAAAGCTAGTAAAATTTCCACTGGTAATTTAATTAACAAAGCAACTCATCCTTGTCAAGCATCATCTTCCTTGTTACACACACTAATTTTAACAGAACCTCAAGCCTGTAGGTGATTACTAAAATTGCTAAAAAGAAGACAATAATTATGCCCATCCTTGACCAAAGACAACTAACTCTTCAATTTCTCAGAAGCATCTTTGGATAATGACAGCTGTATGAAACATCACTAAGAAACTAGTGTTTTAGTCAGCAAGTAAAGTGATTTGAACACATAATAAGTTAAATTTGTCAGGTCCAATTCTATATCCATAATCCCAACATAATACACTAAAACAATTGTTTCAACTATGAAATTTGGAAGACCAATGGGAAAACCAAGAAGCCTTGTTGAATTCTCTTAATTGAAATTAATTAGTTGAATAGCTTAGAGAAAAAGTTTATCAACATTTTCATATGAATCAAGTTTCATCTGTATATTTTAAAACATCAAACTAATCCAAATACAAGATCTATCATATTTGTAAAAACTGCCTGCCTAGTTATTTATTATACATAGATAGATAGATGGATGGATAGCTAGATAGATAAATGATGGTAGGCCTTCTTGCACAAAGAGGATATTCAATTCACAATATTTATTTAATGAATTAAAATTACTGACTAAAGCTCTGTATCTGAGAAGAATTCCAACTCCATTTCCAAGGGTGCACCACCAGTTCCCCTCTTACTTCCAAGCCCACCCATTTGTCCATCCAGCCTTCATATGCAATCTATGTGAACCACTAAAATCCCCTTTTCTGTAAGCAAATCATATCAGCCTATTTCTATTTTTTTAATTTACCTAATTGCTTTCATTCTTACTATTTCCTCTGAGTTTTTCAATTCTTCCATAAATCTTTGGTTACTATAGTTAGCAGTGTGCTGGTAGCCTGTGGTATACTAAGTCCCCAAATAGCAAAACCAATTACTTTGAAATATATGCACTTTAAATATTTTCTTTGGTTTATACATGCAAACGTGCATGTTAGAAAATATGGTTGGTTGGAAAATATGGTACACTGATCCTAATCAAACTTTCGATTTGTTCACACATCACACAATTTGTATTTGCTTTTGGGATGGCGCTCTCATTTTGACACTTCTCTTGATTTTGTTACCTGCTGTGACAAATAGGACACAGCAGGAGAAACACAGTGGAGACCAGGAAATCCTTCCCTTGTGTGTTTTGGCACCCTGTCACCATGGGAGCTAGCTCAGAATGGACTGATGGGTGATGAGAAATGGCAGTTACTCCCATTTTCCCGATGATAGTCCATCCCAGAAGCAGAAATGCCACAGTGACTGGCAGATGACCAAAGATACAACAGGCCAAAGGAAGGACTGCTTACCCAAGCACATACCAAATTATTGATTTGAGCAGTGATCTTCAATGAATGCTGGTTTTTTAAAGCCACTAATTTCAAGGTAAGTTGTGATGTAACAAAAACTAACCTCTACATGAGGAAATAAAAAGATCCAAACACATTTATGGAGGTGTAAAGGTGAAGATGACTCCTTTTCTCAGGAATTTTCAGAAATAAAAATTAAACTATTGTCAATATTGGAAGGCATAACAGTAGGATACTGACTTGGTTCAAAATACAAAAGCAAATAAAGGGTGAACATTTTGGAGTTATTGCTTGGAAAGTCCCCATGCTGTGTAGAAGTGTAACGGCTGACTCTCAACTACTCTACATTTCCTCATTGTCTGGGAGACAATGAATGTTGCTGTAAGGATTTGGGCTCCTGCCACACATGTGGAAGATCTGAATGAGTCCCTGGCTCCCAGCTTCACCCTGTCTACAGCAACTATGGCCAGTTGGAGAGTAGATCAGCAGGTGGAAGATTTCTCTCTGTCTCTGTCACTTGGGCCTCCAAATAAATTTTTAAAGATCTTTTAAAAAAAAATAAGTATATTCTGGAGATCAGCCCTCTATCACCTATGTCGTGTGCGAAGATCTTCTCCCATTCTGTGGGTTGCTTTTTACTTTGTTGATTGTTTCTCTAGCTGTACAGAAGCTTCTTAGTTTGATGAGGTCCCAATTGTTTATTTTGGTCTTGATTTCTACTGCATTTGGAGTCTTTTTTAGGAAGTGAGGGCCTACCCCTAAGTGTTCCAGTGTGTTTCCAACATTTTCTTCCAAAAGTTTGAAGGTTTCTGGATGTAGGTTTAGATCTGTTATCCATTTAGATCTGATCTTAGTGTATGGTGAGAGATGTGGATCTATTTTTTTGTTTCTGCAGGCTATTAACCAGTTGTCCCAACAGCATTTATTGAACAGACCTTCCCATTTGCCTGGATTGTCGTTTGTCTTTTTGTCAAAGATTACTTGGCTGTATCTGTGTGGGTTTCCTTCTGGTGTTTCTATTCTGCTCCATTGATCTTCCTCTCTATCTTTGTGCCAGTACCACGCTGTTTTGATAACCACTGCCCTATAGTATGTCCAGAGGTCCGGAACTGTGATTCCCCCTGCTAACTTCCTGTTCTTGAGAATGGTTCTAGCTATTCGTGGTTTTTTGTGTTTCCAGATGAACCTTTGAATCATTGTTTCCAGATCTGTGAAGAATGTTTTGGGCAATTTGATTGGGATTGCGTTGAATGTATATATTGCTTTTGGCAGTATAGACATTTTAATGATATTGATTTTACCTATCCAGGAGCATGGGGTGTTACTCCATCTTTCTAGATCTTGTTCAATTTCTTTTTTAAGTAGTTTGTAGTTTTCTTCAAATAAGTCTCCTACATTTTTGGTTAGATTTATTCCCAGATATTTCATACTTTTCTCTCCAGAATATACAAAGAGCTACAAAACAACCAAAATGTCAAAACAAACAAGCTACTCAAGAAATGGGCACGGGAAATGGGCAAACACTTCACAAAGGAACAAACCCAAATGGCAAATAAACATATGAAAAATGCTCAAGTTCCCTGGCAATAAGGGAAATCCTAATTAAAACATCAATGAGGTACCACCTAACGCCAGTAAGACTGGCCCACATGAATAAAAGCACCAACAACACTTGTTGGCGAGGTTGCGGGGAAAAGGGAATCCTACTCCACTGCTCCACTGCTGGTGGGGCTGCAGGCTGGTACAGCCTCTATGGAAATCAGTATGGAGAATATTCAAACAACTCAAATTCAACATACCGTATGATCCAGCAATAGCACTCCTAGGAATATATCCAGAACACTTGTTTTATGAGAAACCAACATGCACTCCTATGCTCATAGCAGCACAATCAGTAATTGCAAAAACATGGAAGCAACCAAAATGCCCATCAACAGAGGATTGGATAAGAAAGCTATGGTTCATCTACTCCATGGAATACTACTCAGCTATTAAAAAAAACAAAATGCAGTTCTTTGTGGCCAAATGGGCCAAACTGGAAACCATAATGCTAAGGGAAATGAGCCAATCACAAAAGGTTAAATACCACATGTTTGCCTTAATTTAAGATGATATGATGTTATGTATAACATGTTATGTTATGAATGTTACATGTTGTGTATAAACTAAAATTGAAGTGTAGGTGAGGTGGTCACAGAAGGTGGCTGGGAACTCGCATTTACTTTTAACATATTGGTTACTCATTACTATGTCAATTAATTCCATAATGATGTAAATTTTTGCTGATGGTATGTTGGAGCTTTCAATTGACTGGGATGATACTCTGCTGGCTCTGTCTTCAGACCAGAGAGGGTATACCTAAGAAGCCGTTGAACTTGACTGGACAATAAGATGCTGGACTCTATGTTTGGTATACGCTTGCAATGGGGGAATCTCAACTGAACTTGAGCTGTGGTTATGCAACAAGGTGGAGGAATCCACCATGGTGGGAGGGTTTGGGGAGGGGTGGGAGAACCCAAGTATCCATGTAACTGTGTCACATAATACAATGTAATTAATGAAGTTAAATAATAAATAATTTAAAAATTAAATAAATAAATAAATAAATAAATAAATAAATCTAAAAAAAAAAAAATAAGTAGAGACCTAGAACAATGGCCCAGTGGCTAAATCCTCACTTTGCATATAATGGGATCCCATATGGGCACCAGTTCATGTCCTGATTCACTTTATATGGCTCATACAAAAATTAACTTAAAATAGATCAAACATCCATTGTAAGAGCCAAGTCCAAATATAAGGGCCAAAAATTCTAAAAATTCTAGTGAAACAATGTGAGAAAATATCATTAACATTGGGTTAGGCAAAATTTTCTTAAATGTGATGCCTCACCAGCAAAGCATGAAAAGACTATTTTAACCTCAGAATTAGCTGATTCAGACATGGAGAAACTGCTGCATAAAGAAATTTTAAAAATCACTATAAAATTCTTTAAAAACAGTGAGAAGCAGATACAGAAGTTCAAGGAATTCAAGGAACACATAACATGGGCAACAGCAGCACTGAAACAAAATCATACTGAAATGAAGAGCTCAACAGAGCAAATTTAAATTACATTGAAATGTTGGAAGACACCACTTGTGAAAATGCCAAAAAGTAAAAACTCTGGAAGAGGAACTGAATAAAGCTAAGAAAACATAAGACTTAGGTGACATCATCAAGAAGCCAATCATAAGGATCATGGATGCTCCTAAAAGCACAGAAAGAAAAGTTGGGTAGAAAGACATATTGAATGAAATAGTCATTGAGAACATCCCCAACATGGAGAA
The DNA here is from genome assembly GCF_030435755.1 of Ochotona princeps. Taxonomy (NCBI): domain Eukaryota; kingdom Metazoa; phylum Chordata; class Mammalia; order Lagomorpha; family Ochotonidae; genus Ochotona; species Ochotona princeps. The sequence continues at coordinate 22,587,396 of NC_080842.1, forward strand.
AGAAGAAAATAAATGCAAAAGGGCAGAAACCCAAAACAGACTCTACCAGAAGTGATCTTTGTCATGGCATATATAGTCCAGTACTCTTCAGCTCAACATAAAGAAAAAAATATTTAAATATGCACATGAGAAATGTCAGATTCTTACACATGAACATAGATCAGAAACTGATTTTTTTAAAGGAAACCCTGAAAGCCAAAAGAGAATGGAGTGATATATACCAGATCCTAAAAGAAAAAAAAAAAAACTGTCAACCTAGAATAACATAAAGCTTTAATAGGTATTTGAAAAATGAAATTTAAAACTTTCAAAGCAAACAAAAGCTGAAAGACTGCCACTGAAAGCCCAAACCTATAAATGTTGCTTAAAGATGTGCTAGAAAAATGGCAACAGGGTGGGCAGGTGTAGCTGAGACTGCAGAGAGAACTAGGAGACAAAATTAGCTGGAATAAAGAGCCGAAGAAGAAAAATCACCAGGCAAGGTGAACGAAGCTCCCCGAAGGCCACTGGTTGGAAGCAGAAGCAGTGCAGACAAGGAGAAACTACTGAAAATGTCCAAAGTTGCAGCCTACTGCCCAAGAAAAAGGCAAGCACAGGTGAGCTTCAGGAAAGCACTCCAACTCAGAGACAAAAGCCTAGTGAGTTTTGAGCCAGGACAAAGGGAACAGAAGCCAGTGGGAGCCTCCCCTAGGAAACTGTGGCAGGCAAAAAGCCACAGAACAAACTACTGCTGAATTCTACAAAACATTCCAGGTAGAATTGGCCCCAATTCTTCATAATCTATTCAGAACAACAGAAAAGGAGGCAATCCATGTCTATTAGACCAATATCATATTAATATCAAAACCAGACACAACACATAAAGAAAATTATAGACCAATATCCCCGATGAACATAAACACTAAAATCTTCAACAAAATACAAGCCAACAGAATACAACAATCAGTCAGATCATTCACCCAGACCAAGTGAAATTTATTTCTACCATGAAGTAATGGTTTAACATACGCAAATCTGTAAGTGTGATACACCACATTAAGAAATTAAAGAACAAAAATTGTATAAAAGGTGCAGAGAAAGCATTTGATCCAACACCACGTGATGCCAAAAGCTCTAAGCAAGATAGGCATAAAAGGAATGTTCTACAACATTTACTAAAAAAAAAAAAATGCTAGCATCCTTCTGAATGGAGAAAGATTGGAAGCTTTCCTATTAAAAACTGGAACTAGACAAGGATGTACACTATGGCCGCTGCTTTTTAACATAGTACTAGAAGTCCTCACTGGAGCTATTAGGCAAGAAAAAGAAATTAATGAAATTCAGATTGAAAGAAGAGGTCAAACTGTTTCTGCAGGTGACATGACTCCATATATAGCAGAACTGAAAGACTCAATAAAGGGACTGCTAGAACTTATAAGAGAGTTTGGTAAGGTGGCAGGGTAGAAAATTGAATGTAAGTCAATGGCCCTAGTGTATACAAACAACTCCGGAGATGAAAGAGAATTAGTCAGTGAAGTCCCTTCCAATTGCTGTGCTGCAATGAACACGGGGTGCAGGTTGCTTTCTTATGGTACATATACATGAGAAAGCAGCACAATCAACACAGGCAAAAATATGGAAACAACCTAGATGCCCATTGAAGGACTGGATAAAGAAACTGTGGAACATCTACTCTTTGCAATACTACTCAGCTTTTAAAAAGAATGAAGTTTTACCTTTTGCAAACAAATGGAGCCAAAACAGAGCCAAGCCCAAAGTGACAAATTTCATATGTTCATTCTAATAAAAGAACCTCCATCGAAAATACAAAACAACAGAAAAAGCTAAATAAACACACATCTTTAACCTCACAAAAAAAGGGTGAAATGGAGACATGAATACCAGGAATCAAAGAAAATAACAGAATACATCTCCACCACAGAATAAAATAGACTCCCAAAGAATCTTATAAATATACCTAGACAACAAAATATTAGACTTTCTACCATTACCTATACCAACAGTGCCATGACTCATGTAAGGAGCACAGAGTTGGAGTCATTTCTTTTACATCTCTAATTTTAATTGTTTTTTCCCACATGTTTCTCTTTGTTAATGTGGCTAAAAGTTTGTTCTGCTTAGCTTCTTTAAAAAAAAATGGCCCTCTCTTATTGCAATTCGTTTCAATTCCATTTTATTTTTGGCTATGTATTTTATCATTTCTCACTTCATGTTCATTTTTCCTTTTTAATGAGTCCTTGGAATGCATTATTAGATCATTTATATGAGACATTTTGATCACTCGTAAGCTACTGATGTTACAAATATCCTTTTCAATACTGTTTTTGCCACACCTCATGGGTTTTGATATTTTATTATCATTTCTTCAAAAAACTTTTTTTTCTTTTTCTCTTATTAATTTTGTCAGTTACATAAAGGTCATACAGTAGGATTGTTTTCTTCAAAAGTTTTTTTATTTTTTTTCATTTCTTTAGCTATATACAGGTCATTCTGTAGCATGTTACTTACATTTCTGCTGTAAATTTTCTATCTTTCATTCTGTTGATCCTGTTGTCGTCTTTGTTTTATGGCTTTTTATTTAAAGGGATGTATAGTAACAGTGTAATGTAGAATATCATATCTAGATATGAAGACACAGTGCAACATGCAGCCCTACTACCAAAAATGAACTCCCAATGAAACTGTTGAATGTGTCTTGACAATAGGATGCTAGACTCTGCTACTGTCCATGCCTACAATGCCAGGATTTACTTAAATGGCAGAATGATGGACTTATGACTGTTCATGAAAGACTATGCATTAAAATAATAGAGAGGAAGTCAGTGGGGTGGTGGAGGAGGGAGATCCCAGATCCTATGGAACTCTATCTCACACACACACAAATGTGTTTTAGACAGAAAAAGAATGACACCTGCCACTGCCAATGAGGACAAAAGTAGAGACCATTTAAGCAAAAACATAAAAGAAACCAGAATCAAACAATGAGAAATACCAAAATGACAGTGCCAAATCACAATTACCACCATTAACTCCGATTGCAAATGGCTTAAACTCATCAATCTGAAAATATGGAAGAATCTATGATGAAACAAAACACTGAAAAACAAATGGAATAAGACATTAGAAGACGGAGAAATTTATCATGTGAATAGATTGGTAGAACTAACATCAGTAAAATGTCCATGTTACCAAAAACAGTATACACATTCAAGACAATTCCAACTAAATCCCAACAACATTCTCCTTAGAGCTGGAAAAGAAGATGCAAAAATTCATCTGGAAACAGAAGAGACCACAGCAGCCCAACTTATCTTGAAGAATAAATATTAAGTTGGAAAAAATCACAATTCCAGATTTTAAGACATATTACAGGGCAGTGGAAATCAAAACAGTATGAGACTAGTACAAAAACAGAGATCACTGGAATTGAACAAAATAGAAACTCCAGAAGTGAGAACACAGGTCTACAGCCAACTAATCTTCAAAAAGAGAACTTAAAATACCCAGAGGAAATGCTTGGTTTCAACAAAAGCTGTTGGGATCATTGGATATCAGGTTGCAGAAATAAGAAACAAGACCACCCTACCTGGTCTTGTATAAAGTTCAACTCTAAATAGATCAAAGGTCTAAATTTGCACCCAGAAACCATCATAATATTAGAGAAAAATATAGGAAACACTTTCTAAGATAAAGGAATAAGGAAAGATTTCTTGTAAAAGACACCAAAAGCATACATAGCCAAAGCCAAAATACATGAATGGGACTACAGCAAACTAAAAGCTTCCATACAGCAAAGGAGATGGTCAGCAAAGTGAAGAGACAATCTACACAGTGGGAGAAAATCTCTGTACACTATACAATTGATATCCATGATTTGTAAAGGGTATCAGAAACTCAACAACAGCAAAACAAACAACCCTGTGAAGAAACACGAGAAAGAAATGAGAAGGCATTTTTCAAAAAAACAAATTCAAATGGCAATTAGACAAATGAAAAGGTGCTCAGGCTTCCTAGCTATCAGAGAAATACAAATAAAAACTACATTTGGATTCTACCTAACTCCAGTGAGACTGGTCTACAGTCAGAACTCTACTAACAACACCAGCTGGTGAGGGTGTCAGGAAAAAGATACCCTTCTCCATTGTTGGTGGAAGAGTAGACTAGTGCAGCCAACATCGAAGTCAGTATGGGAAGTGCTCACTCAACTAAAAATTGATCTACCGTATGACCCAACTATCCAATGTTTGAGAATATATCCAAATGAGGTGAAATGTGCATATAAGAAAGTGATCTGCATCCCTATATTTATAGCAGCACAATCCACAATAGCAAAGGCATAGAAGCAACCCAGATGCCCATCGAGAGAGGAATGGCTAAAGAAACCATGCCACTTCTACTCTGTGGAATATTACTTTACCCATTAAAAAGAACAGATTCTACTAAGTGGTTCCAACAGGAGAGCATCATGCTCAGTGAAATAACTCTGTCCCAAATGGTCAAATACCTTATGTTCTCTCTGATATAAATTTTCAGAAAATGCAAATCTGTAGGGCAGAAAACAGGGCTTGCCTTGCACTGGGGAGAGGTAAATATAGTACGTGTGAACAAGGAACTTACTTGAGTAATGGAAACCTTTTAAAACAACTCGGAGGTGATTATTACACAGTCTGTGCCTTTATTAATGAAAAATTCTGATTAGAGGGCATATGATTGTGTTTTCAGGTAAAAAAAAATAATACCTCCGTAAAACTTTCCTTTAAAAAACAAACTTCAAACAAACAAACAAACAAAAAACAGCCATTCCTGAATGTTTGAATTTAATGATTTGGGATTTGAATATATGTAGTTGTAATATGGTGTTTAAAACAACTATTATTAGGACTCTATCAAGGTGTATGGTGTGTGGGAAGGAGGGAGGGAAAAAGACAGAAAGAGACAGAGAGAGGGAGAGATTGAATTTTCAATAACTGTTGCTTTCTTTGGTATTTCTTAGGAAAGTGAAAACTTTCACAATACAGTCATTATAAACAGGGAAGCTCATCCAGCAGGAAGTTGGTCAAGTAACAGAGTCATGTGTGGGTACTATGTGGCCCAGGCTGATGCAGGCTCAGTCCATACTGGGGAAGCCATTTTGATACCTCTGGTTCCTCATCTCTCCTATCTGTGCTCAGTAACCCTGATCAGCCTCCTTGTCTGTCTAGATGTCCAGCTCTGGATTCACTTGAGAAGCATGGAGGTAACATCAAGCAGCAATGTGATTCAGTTTTGTTGATTTGGACTGGTAGGTTGAAATTCGGGTGTGTTACACTACATTCCATTCAGCACATCACAAAACCATCTTTAGCAAAAACGTGAGGAAAGGAAAACATTACACAAGTTTCTGACTTCCTTCACCCCTCAGATTTGAGAAACAAACTGTTTTACTACTTTACCATAGAGAAAAACGATCATGCTCCATTTTTGGTTTACTATATGCATAGAAATATACATCCAGCTGATAAGTCTGTTAAGGATTAGGGAAAATTCTCCATCTGAATAATCATGCAGTTTACAGCAACATCAATGGGTCACATAAATATTCCCTCCACCCAAGAAGGACTGTATTTAAATCATACCCAGACAAATCAAAGTTTATTTGATTTTTAAAGATTTCCAGAGAAAAAGATCATACGCAATTTTGCCCCTTAAGGCATTTAGTCTGTCTGAGAAATCCATTTTACACAGGAAAACATGATAGAAACAAAGAGAGCACAATTGTCTGGCCTGCCAAATCCCAGAGGTTTCTTTTTATTATTATTACTCTGAAATAGAAAAGGCAAAGTGGAAGATGAAATGCATGTACTGCATCTAGTGTCTTTCTGATTAATGAAACAGAACCTTATATTTTATTAAGGTTAAGCAAGCAAGCCCAGCCAAGACACCGAGCTTTTGCATTTTAATTTGGGGACTTTCAACAATAAGAAAGCTGCTGAACATAATAAAGTTAAGGCCAAGATCAATTTTTCCTAGAATTCTATCCTTTTCCTTAGCTATTTCAATGAAGCAATTGAGAGCTGAATAAATTTAAAGTATTGATGGGGTTTCCTCAATTATTAGTCTGTGATTTAAAATGTTCTCCAGCATAAAAGGAAAAGTCAGCTCACAAGAGTTTTAAAATGAAATATAAAAAATAACAAAAGGCATTTAAATATGTACATGTAATTGTAAATGAGATTCTGAGCATATTTTAATTTAAAGATAGATACCAATGCTTTTAAAAAATAATTTTAATTTCCCAAATTGCCCATTGTCATAATAAGCTTACCCTCATTCTTTCCCTAGTTAAACGTGATCATTAGTTCAAATTGTCCTTCTCTCAGTAGGTAATGGGTACAAGCTGACCTTGTGAAAAAATTAACTCCTCAAACAGAAGTATTTCTCTTCACTTCAGTTCATGATTTAAAAACAAAAAAGGAAAAATAAAATGCCAAGAATTCAATGGTTGCGGGGAGTCTGAGCCAGCTATCTAAGAGACTACCAGCAATGAGAGAAAAACCAACTCCACACACTTTTGATACAGCCAAGCAGAATCTGCCTGGCAGTTTGAGGAGCTCTCTTGCTGTCCAGCTCAGTCCAGGGCAGGCCTCTGAGCTGCAGCAAAGGCAGCCAATATACTGTTCTCCTTGCCATCACTTACTCCCTTCCTTGTCTCTCACCTTTACCCACTGTTACAGGAACTCATCTATAAATAAATGCAGGAAATGCACCACCAGAGGTTATAAAGGTCAACAGGTAAGCCTTATCTCATCCCACTGTGCCGCCACACCTGATGGATATTAACATACATATTACTCATTCTACCTCCTTCAAAGTCATAGATGATTCTTTGGCAGGAGAAAAGGAACATGCCAGGAATAGAGGAAATCATCTGGTCTGCAGTGCCCAAACGAACAGGAAGGCTGAGTCCATCATGCCAGGTGGATAGAAAGGATGCCAATGTGTGCTTTTTCACAGCACTCCAAGTAGGAAACAACCTGGACAAACTTTATTTAAAGAGCAACGGGGAAAACAAGCCGCACACATGTCACTAGGGGAACTTATGACGACTTTGTTGATTTTGTATGATTTTTGTCTTTTTTTTTTCCACAAGTGATTTAACTCTATCTCCATATATCTGGACCAAAAAGATTGTTCGCAGAAATAGAAAGGGGCAGAATTCACTCTGGGAGACTCTTGGTTGAATGTAGTGAAAATGTTCTAATAAGGAAAAAATGACCAAATTTGAATGATTTGAGATGGGAATTATTAAACCTGTAACACAGCCTTTAAATAAAAGGTAAGTAGGACAAGTTATCCCTTAGCATTAAGGGAGATTAAATCCAGAACTTCTAATAGATACTGTGCTCAAGTTACTTATATCAAATGACATGGACTTATATATAACTATGCACATCTTTCTGTATACTTCATACCATCTCTAAATCTCTTAAAATATATAATTTGAATGCTATGTATATAATCACTATAGTATATTGTTCAGGAAGTAACTAGAAGAAAGTGCCTGTGCACATTCAGCAGACTCAATTTTCTTTTGACATCGAACAATCAACTTATTTATTTTTATTTGATAGGCACAGAGATATAGGCAAAGATTTTCCATCTGCTAGTTCATTTCCCAAATGTCTGCATTATCTGAGACTGAGTGAGGCTAAAGTCAGGAGTACAAACTTTAATACAGCTCTCCCACATGAGTGGCAGGAATTCAAGCAAACTGAGATGAGATACAGACATCGCAAGAAACGTCTTAACTGTTGCATTAAGTACCCACCACACAAACACACACACAGAGAGAGAGAGAGAGAGAGAGAGAGAGAGAGACATACACACACTCAACTTCTTATTTGAATATTTTCAATCGGTAATTGGTTGAATCCATGATGCAGAACCTATGGAAATAGGAGGACTGACTACATAATTAAGCCAGGAGTGACAACCTCTTAATTAAAATCCTATGCACTTTCAGACATCAAGTATTGTAATATAAGCTTTGAATCAACTTTCTGTCTGATATCTCACAAAAATATTTGGAGTAGCTCTTACTCTTTATGGACAAAGATACTGCAAATCCGAATGATGAAACAAATAAGCTATATCGTTGATCTCATAAAGTCAAGAAATAAGAATTGCAAACTGAGTTCCTTTAAGTTAGAAATTTGGCTTCCCCCCCCACCCCACTTTGCTACAGGTCTTAAAGATCTGGGTTTCAGTGAAGGCTTTATAAGCCTCTACTCAGAATGTTCCCTGTGGTCATGACTTATTGACCTGAGCTAGTAAGAGGCTAGGACTTAGGTGACAACTGATCCCAGCATCTTCCCACGAGAGTCTCCAAGATTCACTGCTCAGACAGAACAAATTTACATGTTTCCAACTCCCTTCCTCCCTCCCTTGTTCCTTAAATCCATCATCAAGCCTAGGTACCTAGAAAGCTTAGGTTTGCTCCATGTTTTGCATAAAATTCTCTGGAAAACAGATACGAGACAGAAATGTACATACAGAAATTTGTAAGGAAATTCCTGCTAGATAAATGCCCATAGCAAATTGAAGGGAGTGGGACTGAATGAACAGATAAACTAAACTTTGGTGCAACTACATGAAAAATTGGCCAAGCTTCTGATGCCAACACATTTGGAAGTTGCTAGAATAGGTGCTTTCCCTTAAAGTGGGGGATTGGCAGAACCCTCACAGTCTCCACATCATCTATGTTCCATTTGCATCTGTTAACACCAGCAGGACTGAGCCACAAAGAACCAGAACTCACTCAGCATGCAGTAGACGCCCTCCAAGCAGTTAGCTAGCCAATAGTAGTAATGAGCAGTCCTATCTTACTCCACTGTCTCCAAGCAGCAGTGCTACACCTATGAAGTGCTGCTTTCTTGAAGGATTCAGAAGCGCAGTAGAAATAAAGATATTTAGCTGTATAGATTAGGGGACTTGGCTGGTGGCCTATGCTCAAGCTAGAGATCCTTCATGGAAGTGGAATTCTCTGCTCCCTTCTTTCATTGACCCTGCACTTATGATATGGGTCCCAAAGGAGTGAAAATATTTAAAGGAGTGAAACAGAAGAAAAATGATTTAATGTGAACCTAGAATAGAATAGTCTTCTTAAATTGTTCTTTTGTAGTGAAAATGAAGCAAAACTCTGGGTTTCACACATATCTACTGGTTCACTAAAAGAATAAAATGTCCTTTATAAAAATGTATTGGCCTTGTACTCCATTATTGTTGGAAAGCTTCCACTGTTTTTAAAAGATCATATGTTAAACCCAATTCCTCCCTAAGATTTTTTTTCTAGAAGTGATTGCCATGGCCTGGAGAGCTCTTATTCTATAGCAAGTCAAACAATATTCCAGTCACTGGGGGTAAAAATTTTATTGAAACTGTGTTCCCACCATCAAAAATTATGTATGTTGAAGATATATCAATAGCTAGTTATAAAACAGTCTCAAAAATTCCACCACAGAGTTATGCATGAATTAGTATGGGAGCCTAAAGGAAAATATAATCAAAGAAGCATGGCAATAACACACTTATAAACAATGACAGGTGTTGAATTGAATGCGGGGAGCATGGTTTGAACTTATACAAAACATCCTATTCCTATAGTCTAGCAGCACAGGCAGCCAGATTAGTTTAAGCTGACATCACTCCTGTTTTGGGAGTCATTGTTGCAGGGGAAGCATGGGACTGCAGAATATTCATACTAGAAGAAGCAGAAAGGGAGCGAGATTTAAGCAGATAGGTCTTCTGGAATAATTTTTCACCAACCCTAACCAGTGTTTGGCATTTCCACTCCAAAATGCAGATTTGAAAAATGTAAACACAATTAAAGTATCAATTTTCTACATCCTTTTCTTTGTCATAATTTCTATCTTTCTGGTTACATTTTTTTTTATCATCAAGTAACATTTACCCTGTTTTTAAAACCAAATTTAAGGACTTCATCACACCTCATATCTTCAAACTCAACTGTATTTTTCACTAATTCAGTTGTTGCAAGAGGGAAAACAGCAGTGAGAGAGGAAAGAGAGAGCCTGCCCTCTCGTTACCTCCACAAATACCCACATGAGCATCTCTACAGCCGGCCAAGCACTCAACCCCAATCTCCCACCCTGCGGCAGGAATTCAGAGGCTTGAACCACCTCCTTTTGCCTCCTCCAAGCATCCATGTTCGCAGAGAATTGGATTTAGGATTCAGAGCCAGGAATTAAAGATAAATAGTCTGATGTTGGACACCCAGCATTGTAGCTGGTATCTTAGCCATTGTGCCAAACACCATATTATGTTTTACTTTTTTTGAAAAGATAGTTAATCCTTGATACACTTTCTTGGACACATCAAATGGCTTAATTTTTTGTTTACAGATTTTAAAATAATAATTAGGAAACAAGAAAGGACTCATCTCTTTGAGATACAGTTTAATGTCTGATTACATGTTTATTCAGCCACTTGGGAAAATTATTTCAAGTGATCATTTATCGGTTGCTCCGACTTTGTCAGCTCCCTTCCACTCTTACACAAAACATTCTATTCCTGAGACAATAGCTGAGGGAGCAGATCTGTGACAAGTATGGCCAGCAAGTGTAGAAACAGGGAATGCCTTTCTTTGCTTGCTTCCTTATGAGATATTTTATCACTAGTAACTAGAAATAGGGCTTTACTGGCACCTTTTGCCATCAGGGATAGGAACACATTTTGGAATTTTTAAATAGGAATTTTTAAATTTAAATTAAACATTTTGGAATTTTTAATTAAAAATATTGCACATATATATTTGAGCCCAAGATAAAACCTGAAGTGTAGGACAGGGAGTAGTAAAAGACTGGGAAAGATTTCTACTTGTTTAGATATTTGCACGAGGCTTAGAGTGTGTGAGCTCCTAAGAATGAAGACAACTTCCTAGAGAAACTTATAAATAAAGTGTTAGGGCCAGAGTTAAAGATATTTTGACAAGAAAACCTTTGTTTTTATCCTGTTTAATTTGATTTCTAGGAAACAAGATTTTTCAGAAGGAAGAATCTGTTTAGAGAATGAATACTAAAATTTATGAAAATATTCTTAGGTGGAGTACTCACTTTGCAGAACTTCTGTCCTGCTATGGCTCTCCCACAACTACTACATCTTTTAGACATGCATGGTATGGTTTTGCTTGTGTCCTGGTTAAGTTAGAATGGCCTCAGCAATGGCATGAAGATAGAAAGGAGATCAAAGCATGTGAAGAATGAAACACAGAAGAGACAAATGAACTCCAAAGCCATCTGGCAGGACAAGCAGAATGGCTCAGTTATGAACTGCCACATTAATCGTATTTTTGCAGCTGTCTGTCTCTGACTAAATCCACTCCACAGTGCCCTCTTAATTATGGGCACACGAAGCTGCGGTTCAGACACACCCAACAGCGAACACTCCCTTGGTAAACATGTTTATTAGACAAGCATAGCAAAAATAATAATGCAAATATGAATCACCTCATTGGCTGCATTGCTAATGCATTTCAGGCACTGGAAACTTTAAAGACATTATCTTCAATTACAGTTCCATAGGCAACCAATTTTCTAAAAAAAAAAAATGATTTCAAGAAGTGAAGTGATTGAACCATGTTCATGCAACTACCAAATTCTTGAAGTTGTACTTGGATCTGTTTCTGAATCCCTACCATTTTTCGCAACACCTCTATGTATCCTTTAGATAAAAGGTAACACTTGTGGAGCATTTATTGCATATCTGATACTCTATTGTTCATTTTACATAGCTCATTTTTAGACACCAACACTATTTTACATTGGATTGTGTTATTTCTGTTTTACAGATCTCTTAATACTATCATGTTTCACAATCTAGGTAAGGAGTTGAGACAGCTATCATTATTTGTATTCTACTGGCCAAACTGGGTCTTTGGTATCAACATTGACCAGACAGTGATTGGACTTTACCCTGTCTAGATCTTGAGACTTCTATAAAGTCCCCTAGAAATATTAGCTGACATAATCCTCCTTGTACAGCTTACAGAAATTAGGACACCATTTGGGATGCCCTCATCACATGTCAAAGGGCCTGGGGCAGCATCCTGGCTCCAGTTCTGAATCTAGTTCTCTGCTAATGTGCACCCTGGGAAGTGGCAGGTGATGGGTCAAAGCACTTAAGTTCCTTTATCCACCTGGATGACCCAGATTGAAGTACTGGCTCAAGGGTTTTGGAGCTAGTCCAGACCTGACTGTTTTGGGCATTGAGGGAGTTAACCAGTGGATGCAAAACCTCTCTGTACTTGTCTCTGTCTTTCTGATTTTCACATAAATAAAATAATCCAAATTGTCACATATATGCAAAATCTGGCCCTAGAGATACCAGACAATCTTTCTAAGCCTCTATTTCCTCATTTTAAAATATAGATACTAACAATTATCTCATAAGTACTCTTATTATGCAAATAAAATTGGGTTATGTTCATAAAACACTTACTAGTACAGTATCTGACATCTACTAAGTGAAAAATAATTGGTAGCTGTCGTCCTTTTAAAACAAGTGATCACATTTCCTGGATTGCATCGCTTGAGATTGTATATAGCTGTTTAACAGAGGGAAAAAAATGCTCCTGGCTTAAAGAAGATGGAAATGTATCTCTCTCAGTTAAGAGAAGCACTGAGCAGTGCCCATGACATTTGTATGGTGTCTCTTGGTGTCATTAAAGTAGCCCACACTACTCTCTTTGTTCCACCATGTCTGTAAAGGCTTCCATTCTCAGGGTTACCTCATGGCCAAGATTATCTAAATGGAAAAAAGCAAGACAAAAAAAAAAAAAAAAAAAAAAACGGTTCCCCTTAAATCTGAGTGAGCTTTATTTAAGTGACCTTCTTTAAAGTCCTACTGATCTGATCAGACCTTAGTTACATGACCACACCATGATACAGTACAACTGAGAAGTCTGATTTCAAAGTCCAGCTAGAAGGGGGAGGTTTGCTTCAGTGACGAAGTGGGAAGATGGAAGCTAGAAAGGTTAAATAGCAATCTCTGTCTCCCTGGGTAGGAATGATTTCATCTGATCAGAGGCTATCACACAGACCTGATGGAATATTAACTATCCCTCAATTCCATGGCTTCCTTTTATTTTTTTTTTTACTTTTTTTTTATTTGACAATCTTTACTATGGCTTCCTTTTAAAGGTTAGTGAATTCTCATATACCTTGCTAGGTAGAACACAAAGATTAGTTACTCCTCACTAGGGTATCGAAGATTTCTCTGCACACCCCTCCTAAAACTGTTCTGCACCTCAACTGTTGACATATGCCTTGTTAGAGTTATCAGCCAGTTTAGACTATCCTAAAATCTACCAAGTGCAGCAAAATTATGCTTCAACACTATAAACTGCTAAATATTAAAATGAAAACAGACACGAGACAGCTGAATAGTCCCCTATAACCATTTTAAGGTGTATAGC